>NC_091287.1:520603631-523003631 GCF_032444005.1 Ranitomeya imitator
GCACTGCGGGAGCTAGGAGGAAGAGAGGTGAGTATTTACTGTATTTTTACTGCAGGGTCTGCCTATGGCGGGGTCTGCCTTATACCACAAAGTCTGCCTATGGGGGCTGCCTTATACTACAGAGTCTCTTATACTACAGAGTCTGCCTATGGGGTGCTGCCTTATACTACAGGGTCTGCCTATGGGTTGCTGCCTTTTACTACAGGGTCTGCTTATGGGGTGCTGCCTTTCACTACAGTGTCTGCCTATGAGGGTGCTGCTTTATACTACAGGATCTGCCTATGGGGGTGCTGTCTTATACTGCAGAGTCTGCCTATGGTCATGCTGCCTTATACTATAGGGTCTGCCTTTGGGGATGCTGCCTTGTGCTATAAAGTCTGCCTATGGGGGTGCATTATACAATATAGAGTAGGCCTATGTGGAGTTCATTATACTATATTTAGGACAAATTGGTCCATATACTATATGGAGGCTATCTCGGGGCCATCGTACAGTGTGGGGATTATAGTGAAGGGGCCATCATACAGCATGGAGATTACAGCGAGGGGGCCATCATACAGTGTGGGGATTACAGTGAAGGGGCCATCATACAGTGTTGGAGCTATAAAACAGGTTGGAGGCTACTAAGGGGTCAGTATACTGTGTGGGTGGTTCTATACAGTGAGGGGACATTATACTGTGTATAACTGAGCATCATGCTGTGTATAGGGGAGCTGTACAGGGGGAGACTCATGACATTATTAAATCTAAAGTGGGCACTTATTGTTTTAGGGGAACTCTGGTTACTGTGACTATCAAGGGGGCACACAGGGCAATATTACTTTCTAGGAGACAAAATGTGGGCACTGTTTTCTAGGGCACTTGCATCCGGCATTACTATATTATAGAGGGGTGCTTTAGAATTTAGAAGGCACAGAGAGCCACACAGCAGGTGCAGTAATAGGGACACATATGGCAGCAGCGGCTCAGTATTGGGGTATCAGGTGCAGTAATAGGGACACATATGGCAGCAGCGGCTCAGTATTGGGTTATCAGGTGCAGTAATAGGGACACATACGGCAGCAGCGGCTCACTATTGGGGTATCAGGGTCAGTAATAGGGTCACATACGGCAGTAGCGGCTCAGTACTGGGGTACAGGTGCAGTAATAGGGACACATACGGCAGCAGCGGCTCAGTATTGGCGTATCAGGGGCAGTAATAGGGACACATACGGCAGCAGCGGCTCAGTATTGGGGTATCAGGTGTAGTAATAGGGACACATACGGCAGCACGGCTCAGTATTGGCGTATCAGGGGCAGTAATAGGGACACATACGGCAGCAGAGGCTCAGTATTGGGGTATCAGGTGTAGTAATAGGGACACATACGGCAGCACGGCTCAGTATTGGCGTATCAGGGGCAGTAATAGGGACACATACGGCAGCAGCGGCTCAGTATTGGGGTATCAGGTGCAGTAATAGGGACACATATGGCAGCAGCGGCTCAGTATTGGGGTATCAGGGGCAGTAATAGGGACACATACGGCAGCAGAGGCTCAGTATTGGGGTATCAGGTGCAGTAATAGGGTCACATACGGCAGCAGCGGCGCAGTATTGGGGTACCAGGTGCAGTAATAGGGACACATACGGCAGCAGCGGCTCAGTATTGGGGTATCAGGTGCAGTAATAGGGACACATACGGCAGCAGCGGCTCAGTATTGGGGTATCAGGGTCAGTAATAGGGACACATATGGCAGCAGCGGCTCAGTATTGGGGTATCAGGTGCAGTAATAGGGACACATACGGCAGCAGCGGCTCAGTATTGGGGTATCAGGTGCAGTAATAGGGACACATACGGCAGCAGCGGCTCAGTATTGGGGTATCAGGGGCAGTAATAGGGTCACATACGGCAGCAGCGGCGCAGTATTGGGGTACCAGGTGCAGTAATAGGGACACATACGGCAGCAGCGGCTCAGTATTGGGGTATCAGGTGCAGTAATAGGGTCACATACGGCAGCAGCGGCTCAGTATTGGGGTATCAGGTGCAGTAATAGGGACACATACGGCAGCAGCGGCTCAGTATTGGGGTATCAGGTGCAGTAATAGGGACACATACGGCAGCAGCGGCTCAGTATTGGGGTATCAGGGTCAGTAATAGGGACACATATGGCAGCAGCGGCTCAGTATTGGGGTATCAAGTGCAGTAATAGGGTCACATACGGCAGCAGCGGCTCAATATTGGGGTATCAGGTGCAGTAATAGGGACACATACGGCAGCAGCGGCTCAGTATTGGGGTATCAGGGGCAGTAATAGGGTCACATACGGCAGCAGCGGCGCAGTATTGGGGTACCAGGTGCAGTAATAGGGACACATACGGCAGCAGCGGCTCAGTATTGGGGTATCAGGTGCAGTAATAGGGACACATACGGCAGCAGCGGCTCAGTATTGGGGTATCAGGGTCAGTAATAGGGACACATATGGCAGCAGCGGCTCAGTATTGGGGTATCAGGTGCAGTAATAGGGACACATACGGCAGCAGCGGCTCAATATTGGGGTATCCGGTGCAGTAATAGGGACACATACGGCAGCAGCGGCTCAGTATTGGGGTATCAGGGGCAGTAATAGGGTCACATACGGCAGCAGCGGCGCAGTATTGGGGTACCAGGTGCAGTAATAGGGACACATACGGCAGCAGCGGCTCAGTATTGGGGTATCAGGTGCAGTAATAGGGTCACATACGGCAGCAGCGGCTCAGTATTGGGGTATCAGGTGCAGTAATAGGGACACATATGGCAGCAGCGGCTCAGTATTGGGGTATCAGGTGCAGTAATAGGGACACATACGGCAGCAGCGGCTCAGTATTGGGGTATCAGGGTCAGTAATAGGGACACATATGGCAGCAGCGGCTCAGTATTGGGGTATCAAGTGCAGTAATAGGGTCACATACGGCAGCAGCGGCTCAATATTGGGGTATCAAGTGCAGTAATAGGGACACATACGGCAGCAGCGGCGCAGTATTGGGGTACCAGGTGCAGTAATAGGGACACATACGGCAGCAGCGGCTCAGTATTGGGGTATCAGGTGCAGTAATAGGGACACATACGGCAGCAGCGGCTCAGTATTGGGGTATCAGCAGGATGAGGAGTTTGTGCAGGTTGGGAATAGATGGTGATGGCTGGAATGTGAGAAGTGAAATGTGTCTTTGTTGTATTCTCTGCAGACGAGTCCTGGCTGGAAGAAGTTGTCATATCGGTCGGGGCCAGATGGAAAAGACGGGAAAAGTGAACGATTCCATCAGAAAGAACGTCAGCGGTAAGTCATTATCTGTAACTGTGCAGTGATCTGTTATATGTTCTGTAGGGCTGGTATCTACCACTGACCATATGGCGGCAATATCCATATTGGTCTTTATATAGAGATTATTATCAGTAACAGCGCGGTCATCTGCTGAGGTTCTCCTCCAGTATTAGTGTGCATCACCTAGTTGTAATCTGGGTGACCTGATTAGGGGCCCACTCCGAAGTTTCATCCCCACTGGACCAAAACCCTAGCTACGCCTCTGGGCTGCACGCAAATTGTGAGATCTGTTCCCATGGGCAAATCTAGATGTATCTCATTGGGATAAACAAGATGGCATTTGAAGAGACCAAAGTGGCTCTCACCCCAGCAGACCGGACAACGCAAGTTGCATGCATCGTGCAACATGAATAAATAACTTTTTCGAGGTCTGCAGGGTCACCTATGAGGGTGTAATGAGGTTGAATGATCCAATTTACATGCTTGTAAAGGTGATGGGAATAGTTTATGAGGTATAAAACTGGTGACAGGTTCTCTTTAAAGGTTTTGCACTGGGTCGAACAGCTTCAGTTCACTCATCTGGTACTTACCCCTTGACGCAGTGCTTGCTGACTATGGTAGGCAGCTTATTGATAAATTTCAGAGCCACATTTGCCCCCCCCACAATATGTCGGAATGATTACCACTGGTTTAGACTCAGTTACTAACCTATACATTTAAGAAAAGGCCAGGGCTTATAACAAATATGTAACCTAAAAATCAAGGAAAGTGATCCACAAAATACTCAGATTTGCGCATTACAGGGCTTATAAGTCTCCTTACACCGACTTGGCATTTTCCACAAAGAGACACATTCCCCCTTAGCCTCTCTGTAAGAGGCTTCTCATTTAGCTAAATCGGACCTCCTGCTTTGCACTAATGAGGGGCAAACACTCCAAAGCATGTGTCTGCAAATGGAGTTTCTAGTTTGGCTACTTATCCTAAGCCAAGTGACAAGGCTCATTAATGGGTTAATATTAACTTTTATTATTGCTACCCCTAGTCCTCTTCTTCTCTGAAGATGCTATTTGCATATGTAAATTCCCAAAAGAGCATTGTATGGTCTTATAAGTTTCCTTATGGCAATTTGACACTCCCCACAGGGAGAAACATTACCCCTTTGTTCCTTATCTTCCCTGGTTCCAGTGATAAGTTCCTTACTACACCCCTGCATTGTCCTTTGGATTGTTGACTTGGTATCTACTTTTCTATTCCTGCTTCCTACTTTTCTTGACTGTGGTATTGGCTCTGTTAAGTGGTCACATCTCATGAAAAATGTACATTGTTGCACTTTTGCTTCTCACCGGGAAGTGTGTGACTGCAACCTCGGCACCTCCTATAGGTTTGCCCCCTACGTCCCTAGGACCTTGTATCTGCTATACAGCACACTGCCTCTGCATAATGCACAGGGTTCTCTTATGTCCCTCCAATCTTTTCTTTTCTGGCATACCAGGTACCCAGCCTGTTGTAGCTACGACAAGGTAAAATGTATAAAAGAACATAAAAATGGGTTTAATATTTAATGTAGTTCAGAATTAAGTATGTCTGTGAGTGCAGTCATTAGGCAGACCTATGCGAAGTTCTAGAAAATGTGTTTATTGCATTCTGAATTATGTTCTGGCCCTGTAGCGGCCGTCATGTGGAAAGCAGTAAACAAAATCAATTTAGTTTTGAGTTTCTTCACTAGAGAAATAGGTTATTTGCTGCATCGCTGCATACAATACAGATTATTAGAAGACCCATCGCAGCTTTCAATTCCAGGTATTGGAAACCTGTAGGACTCCATCTGTTGTCAGACTACATCTCCCAGCCCAGCGTGCTCTGGATAACCACTGGTTGCTCACATCTCTTATACACTGAGAATGACAGCAGGTAAAAAAGTAAACTTGCAAAAGTTCATGGAGTTTTGAAAGTTACCTACTTCCCAGTCATGCATTGCCCTCTTCTGCTGTGACTATGTGCAGGGCTGCCATGCCACTAGGAATTTCAGGGCCCCATACCCGCAACATTTTTGGGCCCCCTTGAGACTCCGCCCAGGCTCCACCCCAGCTCCGCCTTCACCTCTCAAACTTTACACAGTTCCACCGTCCACTCTTGGAAAAACTCCACTCCTGCACCATGTCCTCACTAATCACACATTAACAGTTCGCATCAAACGCCAGATCACATACATAACCACAAAAGAAAATCCAGTATACTGTGCCAAGTATAAGGTACAATTTTTATTAGAGTAAACCAGACAAAATTTATACATAAATACTTCAAAATAAATCCAAAATCAGTCCATGTCACAATTCAGGTCACTACTTAACCTTAATGGGGAAATGTGCCAACATAAACCCGACCTACAGCCTATGTATGCAGTGAACAGTACAATCCTATCATATGATCCCATAGAATATCCTGTCTCAGCTATAGCTTGCGTGCTCATGAGACCATAGTAAAATATATTAATCGATGGCACTTACATTTGGAGTGGTCTGTTGTATGTAGTTATCCCCTAGCACCCCAACGCGCATTTCGTCCCTTCGTCAGGAGGCGAACACGGAGGGGGGGGGGTGAGTACCTTAAATAGGAAGGGTAGCCAATGAAAAACCTGGTTTCGTTTTGTATAGACATGCTCAGTGTCATATGGAGTTCACATCCGGTATATATCGCACATGCGCCTCTGGTACCATCCATCTGTGCGACGCCATGGTTTGCGGCCGTGGAACACAAGCTCAGCCCGAGCCGTCAAAGAGACGGCTCAGGCATCCCGCTCCCAGTGCCCACTCACCATAGCGCCAATGGATGTAACAGCAGGGCACGCGTCATACCGGGAAGAACAAAAATTCCAACGTGATCATTTGCAATTTGAATGGATAAATAAAAGTGCATAGTGCTCAATAAAGTGCTAAGTAATGTGTTTGACCTATTGCTTCATAGTGTTACATAATTTCATGGTGCTGTGGGAGAAATAGAAACAATGACTCCTAAAATGTCCCGAATCGCTATACCTCAAGGATATAGCAATAGGGTATGTGAATAAAAAGTGCATATTAAATTCTGAAGAGAAGGACTATAAACCAGCTCACCTGTGATGCATAAGCTGAGTTTCGGGAGCCCTGACCCGCTGTGTCCAGGCGTGTAGCATCCAAAAGAAAAAAAATGTCCAGCTTCACCTAATCCGTGAAAAAAAGTTTTCTTTATTCAAAAACTTAAACATGGAGGATACAAACTTCAGCAGAAACCATATGGGTGATGATTAAGGGAGCTTAGTCTCCAGAAACGCGTTTGTGTGTTTAAGTTTGTGAAGTCGGTGAAGATGGACATTTTTTTTCTTTTGCATATTAAATTTTACATATGATGTTTCATCACAGTCTGCATGGTGTTTTATATTTTCATTTCATTTATCGCTTTTTTTTAATACTTTATTATATTATAGGTTTTCTTCTCTTTGGCTGAATAGCCTATGTCTTGTTTGGCTCAGTGATCAAGTACTGGATCTGACAACGATTGGCAGAGACCATCATTTCATTACCAGTCACTGTATCATCTACGCCCCCACTATGTACAGTTAGGGCCAGAAATATTTGGACAGTGACACAAGTTTTGTTATTTTAGCTGTTTACAAAAACATGTTCAGAAATACAATTATATATATAATATGGGCTGAAAGTGCACACTCCCAGCTGCAATATGATAGTTTCCACATCCAAATCGGAGAAAGGGTTTAGGAATCATAGCTCTGTAATGCATAGCGTCCTCTTTTTCAAGGGACCAAAAGTAATTGGACAATGGACTCTAAGGGCTGCAATTAACTCTGAAGGCGTCTCCCTCGTTAACCTGTAATCAATGAAGTAGTTAAAAGGTCAGGGGTGGATTCCAGGTGTGTGGTTTTGCATTTGGAAGCTGTTGCTGTGAGCAGACAACATGCGGTCAAAGGAACTCTCAATTGAGGTGAAGCAGAACATCCTGAGGCTGAAAAAAAGAAAAAATCCATCAGAGAGATAGCAGACATGCTTGGAGTAGCAAAATCAACAGTTGGGTACATTCTGAGAAAAAAGGAATTGACTGGTGAGCTTGGGAACTCAAAAAGGCCTGGGCGTCCACGGATGACAACAGTGGTGGATGATCACCGCATACTTAATTTGGTGAAGAAGAACCCGTTCACAACATCAACTGAAGTCCAGAACACTCTCAGTGAAGTAGGTGTATCTGTCTCTAAGTCAACAGTAAAGAGAAGACTCCATGACAGTAAATACAAAGGGTTCACATCTAGATGCAAACCATTCATCAATACCAAAAATAGACAGGCCAGAGTTAAATTTGCAGAAAAACACCTCAAGAAGCCAGCTCAGTTCTGGAAAAGTATTCTATGGACAGATGAGACAAAGATCAACCTGTACCAGAATGATGGGAAGAAAAAAGTTTGGAGAAGAAAGGGAACGGCACATGATCCAAGGCACACCACATCCTCTGTAAAACATGGTGGAGGCAACGTGATGGCATGGGCATGCATGGCTTTCAATGGCACTGGGTCACTTGTGTTTATTGATGACATAAGAGCAGACAAGAGTAGCCGGATGAATTCTGAAGTGTACCGGGATATACTTTGAGCCCAGATTCAGCCAAATGCTGCAAAGTTGATTGGACGGCGCTTCATAGTACAGATGGACAATGACCCCAAGCATACAGCCAAAGCTACCCAGGAGTTCATGAGTGCCAAAAAGTGGAACATTCTGCAATGGCCAAGTCAATCTCCAGATCTAAACCCAATTGAGCATGCATTTCACTTGCTCAAATCCAGACTTAAGACGGAAAGACCCACAAACAAGCAAGACCTGAAGGCTGCGGCTGTAAAGGCCTGGCAAAGCATTAAGAAGGAGGAAACCCAGCGTTTGGTGATGTCCATGGGTTCCAGACTTAAGGCAGTGATTGCCTCCAAAGGATTTGCAACAAAATATTGAAAATAAAAATATTTTGTTTGGGTTATGTTTATTTGTCCAATTACTTTTGACCTCCTAAAATGTGGAGTGTTTGTAAAGAAATGTGTACAATTCCTACATTTTCTATCAGATATTTTTGTTCAACCCTTCAAATTAAACGTTACAATCTGCACTTGAATTCTGTTGTAGAGGTTTCATTTCAAATCCAATGTGGTGGCATGTAGAGCCCAACTCGCGAAAATTGTGTCACTGTCCAAATATTTCTGGCCCTAACTGTACCTCCTGCTTCCCAATTCATTATATTTACATGCCTCCCTCCGCTCCAATTCATGCTCTCCTCCACATTCAATGTATCATTTACTCTCCCCAACCCTCAAAATTCATCATTTGCTATCCCCTCAGGTCATCATTTGCTTTTCTTACCCCCACTTCAATTGATCATTTGCTGTCTCCCCTCACTTCATCATGTGCAGTCTGCAACCCCACCTTCAATTCATCATTTGCAGTCCCCTCCCCCACTTCATCATTTGCAGTCCCCCTCATCATTTGCAGTCCTTCTTCCTTCATCAATTGCCGTCTCCCCTACTTCATCATTTGTAGTCCTCCTCCCCCAACTTCAACATGTGCAGTCCCCCTCCCCCTCCATTTCATTATTTGCAGTCTCCCTCCTCCTCCACTTCATAATTTGCAGTCCCCCTCCCCTTCACTCATTTGCAGCCCCCCTCCCCCTCCACTTCATCACTTGCAGTCCCCACACTTTATCATTTGACGTCCCCCTCTCCCTCACTTCATCATTTGCAGTCCCCTCCACTTCATAATTTGCAGTCCCCCCACTTCATAATTTGCAGTCTCCTCCACTTCATCATTTGCAGTCCCCCTCCACTTCATCATTTGCAGTCCCTCTCCCCTCACTTCTTCATTTACAGCCCCCTACTTCATCATTTGCAGTTCCCCTTCCCCCGACTTCATCATTTACAGCCCCCCTCCACTTCATCATTTGCAGTCCCCCTCAACTTCATCATTTGCAGTCCCCTCCACTTCATCATTTGCAGTCCCCTCCACTTCATCATTTGCAGTTCCCCTTCCCCTGACTTCATCATTTACAGCCCCCCATTTTATCATTTGCAGTCCCCCTCCACGTCATCATTTGCAGTCCCCCCTCCACTTCATCATTTGCAGTCCCCTCCACTTCATCATTTGCAGTTCCCCTTCCCCTGACTTCATCATTTACAGCCCCCCATTTTATCATTTGCAGTCCCCTCCACTTCATCATTTGCAGTCCCCCCTCCACTTCATCATTTGCAGTCCCCTCTACTTCATCATTTGCAGTTCCCCTTCCCCTGACTTCATCATTTACAGCCCCCCATTTTATCATTTGCAGTCCCCTCCACTTCATCATTTGCAGTCCCCCCTCCACTTCATCATTTGCAGTCCCCTCCACTTCATCATTTGCAGTTCCCCTTCCCCTGACTTCATCATTTACAGCCCCCCATTTTATCATTTGCAGTCCCCCTCCACGTCATCATTTGCAGTCCCCCTTCACTTCATCATTTGCTGTCCCACTGCCCTTCCACTTGGTCATTTGCAGTCCCCCTCCCCTCACATATTTACTTAATTTTATTAAAAAAAATGTTTTCCATACTTACCTCACTGACGATCCCCTGTAGGAGCAGCTCTGCTTCTGGTGTCCTTGTACAGGTTGGATGTCACCTGAACGGAAGTCCAGAGAAGGTGGAGTGGGAGCTGCGCAGCCATCAAGGTTAGATGGCCATGGAGCACCGAGAAAGCTCCCAGGCCCCAGCACCGAGCTGGGTGTTGCAGCGCACAGCACTTTTGTGTACAATGGGACCCGGTGAGCAGAAGCATAAGAGATGTGGCCCGGGCCCCCCTCTGTACTGCTGCTCACCGAGCCCCATACAGCAGTAAGGGAGGTAATACATACCTTTTTTTATTTAAGTGGTGAAAAAAAAATTTGGAAAGAAATGTTGTTTTTACTTTTGTCACCATTTATCTAGACCCATAGCATTTTCATTTCTGGATTCTGGGGCTGGATGAGGGCTTATTTTAGTGCCCTGAGCTGACGTTTTTACTGATACCATGTTGGGGTAGATATGATGTTTTAATTGCCTCTTGTTGAATTTTATTGCAATGTTGCAGTGACCAAAAACATGTAATTCTTGCATTTTGATTTTTTTTTTCATTATGCCGCTTACCAATTGGATTCATTTATTTTATATTTTGATAGATTGGACATTTATGAACACAGAAATACCAAATATGTGTAATTTTTATTTTCAATGGAGCAAAAAGGGGGTGATTTGAACTTTTTTGTTTTTTTATTTTTCATATTTTTATAAACTTTTTTTTCACTTTTGTCTTTATTTAATTGTCCAGACTTGAAGCTGAAATCATCCGATCGCCTTTGCTACACATAATTAGCGATGCTTCAGTACTACTCTGTATAGCAGAAATGATGATCTCAAATAAACACCAACCATGGGCCGGTGTTCATGGGAGGATCATAATGACAGGCACATGGGTCATCAACAGACCCCCAGCTGTCGTAACTGTTGACAGATATGCAACAGATACCGAATAATGAATAATATAGAAAGGCAATGGGAAAATTATTACCGTATAAACTCGAGTATAAGCCGAGATTTTCAGCCCATTTTTTTAGGCTAAAAGTGCCCCTTTTGGCTTATACTCGAGTCATTGTTCCAGGGGGTCGGAGGGGGAGCGGCAGGAGTGGCGGCTGTCACGTCATGCTCAGCTGCTCCCGACGCGGTCTCTGCACGCCCCTGCTTCTATGGTCTCCAGCGCTCGCAGCTCTTCCTGTGTTCAGCGGTCACGTGGTACCGCTCATTAAAATAATGAATATGGACGCGACTCCACTCCCATAGGCGTGGAGCGCATATTCATTACTTTAATGAGCGGTTTCACGTGACCGCTGATCACAGGAACAAGCTGCAAGAGACCATCGGAGAAGCAGGGACATACAGAGAGACCATGCCAGGAGGGTGAGTATGACAGGGGAGGGTGAGCCATGCGATATTCACCTGTCCCTATTCCACAGCCGGGCTCTGTCTTCTGCGTCCTCTGGCTGTAATGTTCAGGTCAGAAGGTGCGATGACTTGGTTAGTGCGCTCCCTCTGCCTGAACAGTCACTGCAGAGACCAGGAAGACACAGCGGCGCGCGGCGGTGGAACAGGGACATGTAAATATCGCAAGTGCCAGGGGCATGAGCCAGCGGTGACTCCGGCATCTGGCACCCATTGTGCGCCGGTGTCCCCACCTGCTCAGGACACCGGCACCAGACCCCCAGCGACGAGAGGTGAGTATGTCATTTTTTTATCGCAGCAGCACCATATGGGGCATATTATTCTATGGAGCATCTTATGGGGCCATCAACCTTTGTGCAGTATTATATGGGGCATAATATTCTATGGCATATTTTGATATGGATCATCTTATGGGGCCCATCATGAACTGTATGGAGCATTATATGGGGCTCCAGATTCAATATGGATATTGAAAAACACTTAACCTACTGATGTCTCAATTAATTTTACTTTTATTGGTATCTATTTTTATTTTTGAAATTTACCAGTAGCTGCTGCATTTCCCACCCTAGGCTTATACTCGAGTCAATAAGTTTTCCCATTTTTTGTTGTAAAATTAGGGGGTCTCGGCTTATACTTGGGTCAGCTTATATTCGAGTATATACATTATATCTTGCGACTGTTACAAGGCCAGACATTGCAGCAGCATTGGGAATTTTGAGCAGGAAGGTGTCAAAGCCAAACAAAATGGATTGGAATGCAGTGAAGAGAGTAATCTGTTATTTGAAAGGGACTAGCAGTGTTAAACTGAAACCACCTGCAAGCAAGAAATGCATTTTATCCGGATATGTTGATGCAGACTAGGGTAGAGATGGAATTGACAGGAAATCTACCAGTGGCTATCTTTTCTTGCTCTCAGGTGGACCAATTAGTTGGACTAGTAAGAAACAATCTATAGTAACACTGTCGATCGACAGAAGCAGAATATGTCGCCGCAGCACATGCCAATCAAGAAGCTCTATGGTTAAGACAACTGCTAACAGACTTAGGACAACAACAGTTGGAACCAATAAAGATGTATGAGGATAATCAAGGATGTCTAGTTCTTGCTCAGATAGAAAGAGTTAATCCAAGAACTAAACACATTGATGTGAAGTTTCACTTCTTGAGAGATCACCAGGAACAAGGAATCCTACATTTAGAGTACTGCCCAACTGAAGATATGACAGCAGATATTTTCACAAAAGCATTGAATGCTGAAAGGCATCAGAGACTGATGAAGAAATTAGGCTTAACTGAATAAGTCCTTACTGCTGAGAAAGAGTGTTGGCAGATATGCAACAGATACAGACTTATTTGTGTGCAGGAGGAGTTTATACTTTTCTGACAGTAGATGGTGACGTTGTTACTGTTATATTCTTAGTTGAATGTAATGCATATACTTGTTATACTTTGGTTTCACTTTCTCTCTGGTAAAAGGTCCTTCAGACTTCTTGTTATGCTGTATTAAGAAGCTGATGCATGCGCCTCATGTTCTGTGAAGATAAAAGTTGAATTACCCCATATAATCTACTCTCACAAGCTTCTTCTGCAACCAAACTATGCAACAATTATATCTTAGGATCTCTCCAGACCCCAGACAATAAGAAGAGACATTTAATTTGCAGAGAATAAAAATGCAAATTGAAAATTGGCCAATTCGAATCTTGTCAAATCTGCGCATCTCTACTCATCTTCATCCAAACAGCAGGGATTTCAATTAATACAAGTTTTACTGAATCTTTTCCAACAAATATAATTCTGCTCAACATCTCCTTGTTGTCCAAGATCGGGCTTCATGTACAACGTGATCGGTTCCCTTTAAGTAGCTGGGTAGATCTCAGACTTTACAGTTTTCAGAAGTCAGAGCCACAAAATATATCCGTCCTTTTGAGCACTCGTGAATTAGCTGCATAAATATAAAGTAGACTCTTGATTAGTCAGCGGTGATGACCCTATTGATCTAATGTTGGACGCATTGATTAAAAAGGGGAGAAAGTCAGCCGTTATTGCAAACTGCATGATAAGGTGAACGGTATAATAAAGTGGTGGAATCTGTACAAAAAGTACCACGCCACTCAATAATTCTTAATTACAGGAGTTAGACGCATTTAGCAAAAAAGTCTAAAGTGCTTTGCTCCATATATCAGAGATCTAAGTGCTTTTCAATAATAACTAATATATGAATTCATTACATTTATGAAACATGCTCATTCATAGTCTGGGATTGTTCATTCATGCATAATAGGAATTATTACCCTTCTATAAGTCTGAAGGATTTGTATTATACCCGTCCAACAGCAATGTTAGTTCCCAAAAATAAGGAAATAATATTGTTGAAAAAAGGGTATGTCTGTGATTAGAAATAAGGGTTTGTTTTTTTCATTTCTAGAAACCACTAGCGAGGGGCCAACAGTTAGGGTGAAGGATACTTTAGCCCTGTATGAGTCTCCTGCCTCCCTTGAGGTGGCAATGTCTCTGGAGATCTGGGTTGATCACCATCTTCGCCAGAGACATAGGGAGACACCCCAAGGTACTGGAGGTCTGAGTCCAAAGGAGATTGGGACTGAGTCATCAGAGGAACCCATTCAGGTGGGTGCAGCAACTCATTCTGGAAAAATCTCTGTTGATCGGCAAAAAGGGGAGTGTGTTTTTACTGTGGTGAAAAGACCCATTTCATGGGCATATTGTTATGGAACTGCAACACCGAATTAGGATAGAAGGGGGAAAACTGACCCTGCACTGAGATTAGGCTGATACCCTACGATGGAGTGGGGGTGACCCATTCCTTGCGAATAGACCCACCGACGATCCTAGGTTAAAGGGAACCTGTCACTCCCAAAATGGAAGTTGAGCTAAGCCCACCAGCATCAGGGGCTTCATAGGATGATGTCCTCTTCTTGTCTTCATGCTGTGGCTTCGGCGCAGGCGTACTTTGTCTGCCCTGTTGAGGAAAGTTCTGCAGTGTGCAGGCGCCGGGACACTCTGACCTTGCCCGGCGCCTGCGCACTGCAGTACTTTGCTCTGCCCTCAAAAGGGCAGACAAAGTACGCCCGCGCCGGAGCCGCAGCGTGAAGACAAGAAGAGGATGTCATCGTAAGAAGATGGGAGGCCCAGGATCGGTCCACCTTCAAAGGTGAGTATAATATAACCTCTTTTTCTCATCTTTCAGGATACATCGGGGGCTTATCTACAGCATTCCAGAAGCCTAAAGGTACCGTCACACTTAGCGACGCTGCAGCGATACCGACAACGATCCGGATCGCTGCAGCGTCGCTGTTTGGTCGCTGGAGAGCTGTCACACAGACAGCTCTCCAGCGACCAACGATCCCGAGGTCCCCGGTAACCAGGGTAAACATCGGGTAACTAAGCGCAGGGCCGCGCTTAGTAACCCGATGTTTACCCTGGTTACCATCCTAAAAGTAAAAAAAAAACGCTACATACTTACCTACCGCTGTCTGTCCTCGGCGCTCTGCTTCTCTGGTCTGGCTGTGAGCGCCGGGCAGCCGGAAAGCAGAGCGGTGACGTCACCGCTCTGCTTTCCGGCCACTGTGCTCACAGCCAGACCAGAGAAGCAGAGCGCCAGGGACAGACAGCGGTAGGTAAGTATGTAGCGGTTGGTTTTTTTACTTTAACGATGGTAACCAGGGTAAACATCGGGTTACTAAGCGCGGCCCTGCGCTTAGTAACCCGATGTTTACCCTGGTTACCAGCGAAGACATCGCTGAATCGGTGTCACACACGCCGATTCAGCGATGTCTACGGGGAGTCCAACGACCAAATAAAGTTCTGGACTTTCTTCCCCGACCAGCGACAGCACAGCAGGGGCCTGATCGCTGCTGCCTGTCACACTGGACGATATCGCTAGCGAGGACGCTGCAACGTCACGGATCGCTAGCGATATCGTCTAGTGTGACGGTACCTTTAGCCTCATCCTTCTTTTTGACAAAAAAGAATCCTACAGCCACAGGGGACTTAGAGGGTCTTATATGACCTGCAGCTAAACTAGTCTGTAGGTATTCCTTTAAGGCCTCCCTCTCGGGAATCGTCAGATTAAATAAACGACTCTTTGGAAGTGTGGCACCTGGGACGAACTCAATAGCGCAGTCGTAATCTCTATGGGGTGGTAGAGCTTGTGACTCAACCACCGAAAATACCCTCCAGAAATCCTGAATGGCTTCAGGTAGCTCCTTCTTCACAACAGCAGCAATGTGAACATTACATCAATTACCATAACACCCCTGACCCCAGGACCTTATATTACTAGACGACTTGTGCAGCAAAGGATTGTGCATTTTTAACCAGAGTAAACCCAGGATGACTGGGCAAGGTAATTTAGCAAGGACAAACAAGTCTATACACTCCTGATGTTCCATATTCACAGTAAGTGGGAACCCGTAACCTTTTGAGAAATACACCCATGTTCCAGAGGAGTGTTATCAATAGCAACAACAGGAATAGGAGATGACAATGGTTCAGAATCAAACTTATATTTGTCTAGGAATTGTTGATCTATCAAATTGAGTGCAGAACCACAATCCACCATTACCTGAAAATCAATGAAATGACCGTGATATGTGGTATTACCAGAAAAAAATACTCCCACGGATCATAAAAATGCAATATGAACTGGAGTGTTACTCCTACTAACCTTTTTTTTTCTCTCCTTATGTGAACCTCACATTGCTTCATACAATGGTCAGCCTTACCACAATACAAGAATAGCCCTTCAGAAAACCTCTTCCTCTCCTGGGAACGAGAGGACATCGACCCAAGTTGCATCGGTTCCCCGCAGTCGACGGGGCTATCCTGAGAGACGGGGTTCAGCATTATAAGAGCCTTCTCTTCATTCTGTCTGCCTCTCAATCTGCTATCCACATGGATAGCTAACTGCATAGCAGTTTCCAAAGTATCAGGTGCAGGATATGCAATGAGCAAATCTTTAACTCTTTCACTCAAACCTGCCAAAAATTGACTCTTGAGCGCTGGGTCATTCCACCTGACCTCTGCGGACCATCGTCTAAACAGGGTGTAATACTTTCAGCATCAACAGAACCCTGTTTAAGCTGTCTGAGCTCTGCCTCAGCTGATGTGACCCGATCAGGATCATCATGTAACGACCCCATAGCAGAAAGAAATGCTTCTACTGATGTCAAACAAGGATCATCAGGATGTAATAAAAATGCCTAGATTTGGGGTTCACTTCGCAATAAAGACATAATAATCCCCACACGCTATAATTCACTCCCAGAGGATCTGGGTCTAAGCTGAAAATATAGTAAACATGCATTTTTAAACGTAAAAAATTCCTACCGTTTACCAGAAAAAAACTCAGGTAATCCTACTTTAGGTTCTTCAGAGCGTTCTCCAGAGTAATTACTCATATGCTGTTCCAAAATTAACCCTTGCAAGCGTTGAGCAAGTTCCTGGATGCTGCACATATTGAAGGAATCTGGGAGAGAATATTTTTTTATGTGTGGCTGGACAAGCTATTACGGAACTGCAACACAGAACTAGGGTAGAAGGGGGAAAACTTACCCTGCACTGAGACTAGGCTGATACCCTATGATTGAGAGGGCGACCCATTCCTTGCGAATAGACCCACTGAGGATCCTAGGTTAAAGGGAACCTGTCACCCCGAAAATCGCGGGTGAGGTAAGCCCACCGGCATCAGGGGCTTATCTACAGCATTCTGTAATGCTGTAGATAAGCCCCCGATGTTACCTGAAAGAGGAGAAAAGACGTTAGATTATACTCACCCAGGGGCGGTCCCGCTGCTGGTCCGGTCGGATTGGTGTCTCTGGTCCGCTGCGGCGCCTCCCATCTTCATTCCAAGACGTCCTCTTCTGATCTTCAGCCACGGCTCCAGCGCAGGCGTACTTTGTCTGCCCTGTTGAGGGCAGAGCAAAGTACTGCAGTGCGCAGGCGCTGGGCCTCTCTGACCTTTCCGGCACCTGCGCACTGCAGTACTTTGTTCTGCCCTCAACAGGGCAGACAAAGTACGCCTGCACCGGAGCCGTGGCTGAAGATCAGAAGAGGACGTCTTGGAATGAAGATGGGACTACTAGACCTGGTGAGATCCAGCGACTCTGAAGAGCGGTGATGGTAGTAACAGTTCCACTCTTCACAGTCGCCGAGCTCAGCGCAAGACCCGGAATATCTGAAGAGCAGTGACGTTACTGATGTCACCGCTCTTCAGAGTCACCGGGTCTCGTGCTGCGCAGCAGAACCAAAAGTGGCTGTAGGCAAAGTTTATGGAGCATCAGAATGAGGTTCCATAGCCTTTGGTCGTCTCATCCCTTCATTATCTACGAAATCCAGTTATGTAGGTAAAGTAGCGGCTTTTCTTGGTACTAAAACTAAAAGCAATAAATAGGACCGAGCTGTAATGCTGGATACAGCTGTGATTATATGTTATACAGTCGTGTTACACTCCCCTCACTTCTTGAAACCTACAAGTGTACAAAGATATTATACAGTCACCATGTGACAAGTGGGCCTGTATACCTTCAAATGCCAGGGCTGAATTTTAGTCCCAGTCCGTCCCTGGCAGGCTGTATAATATCTCTAGTCCAAAAAGGCAGGCCATAAAGGACTACATCACAGAAAGTTTGTCAAAGGGTCATATCAAACCATCCTCATCCCCCATTACTGCCGGGTTCTTTTTTGTAAAGAAAAAAGATGGGCGGTTACACCCTCGCTTAGATTTCTGCAAACTCAATCAGATCAAGGTCCGGGATCCATATCCTCTCCCTCTCATCCCGGACCTCTTTCATCAGATTGTAATAGCAAAATGGTTGTCAAAACTGGACCTTAGGGGGGTGTATAATCTCATTCTTATTGGAGGGGGATGAGTGTTAAAGAAAGCATTTAATATACCCGAGGGGCACTATGAGAACCTGGTGATGTCTTTTGGGTTGACGAACGCACCCGTCGTCTTTCAGCACTTTGTAAATTACATCTTTAGTCACCTGGTAGGCAGATTTGTGGTTATCTATCTGGATGACATTAATTTATTCGCCTGACCATAAGTCACACCAGGTCAGGCAGGTCTTACATATACTCAGACAATAAATTATATGTCAAACCTGAGAAGTGTATATTCTCAGTTGAGAAGATCCCTTTCCTAGGATATCTGTTGTCTTCCACCAGTTTTTGCATGGATCTGGCGAAAGTCCAGGCGGTATTGGATTGAGATCATCCTGAGTATTTGAAGGCGTTACTGGATCGCCCCCAAGGGCAGTGGGGTACTCGGTACCGGGTCCTTCGGTTCACAGGGGGATGTCACGGTGGCTGACCCAGTCCGTGGCCCTGGGATGTCCGTGAAAAAGGGAAAGTTCTTTAAAGGGATATGTTCGTGATGACACCTGTGGTATTCGGTTAAGGTGACCGACGCTGCTTTAAGGGGTCCGCTAGGGTGATGTTATGGCAGCTAGATGGTATACCTTCCCACAGGTGAAGTATGTCCCCAGGGCTTCCCAGTGTGAAGATGGTGGATGGTGAGAGGCGCAGTGAAGAACGAGGACACAAGGTTGCAGTCTCTTTACCTTTTACTAAAGGCTTCAGCATCCACAGTCCAGGGTACCAGACCACAGGGCATGCAGAGTCCGGCCAGTTTGGAGGCAAATCTAGAGTCCCCTTGCCCAGGTAGAAATCAGTAGCCTTCCTCTAGCGCCGTGGTGTTGTAGTACCTTACTGCTAAGCGTCTCATAAGGTCCTCACAACTGTTGAAGATGCATTATACCAGCAATCAAAGTAATAAAAGCTATAGTCCCAGAAAGGGACTAAGTAAAAAAAAGTAAAAAAACAGTAAAAATATAAAAAAAATCATAAAATAAAAAAATTACACCAGTAAATACAAATTTGTATGTAAAAACAAACATAAATAAAATAGTACATATATTTGGTATTGCCGGGTCCATAACAACCCGAACGATAAAACTTTTGCACTAGTTAACCCCCTCAGTGAACTGAAAATAAATAAAAAACGAGGCAAAAAACAATGCTTTTTATCCCGACCAAAAAGTGGAATAAAACGCGATTAAAAGTTGAATGTAAATAAAAATGGTATAGTTGAAAACATCATCTTGTCCCACAAAAAAAGTCACCATACAGCTCAATAAATTAAAACGTTATAGCTCTCAGAATAAAATGATGCAAAAACAGTTCTTTTTCCTAAGAAATAGTTTTTATTGTGTAAAAGTGCCATAACATAAAAAAATATATAAATGCGGCATTGCTGTAATTGTACTGACCCAAAGAATAAAGCCGTCTTATCACTTTTACCACATGGTAAAAGACATAAAAGAAACAATTCCTGAACTGCTGGTTTTTGTTCATCATGCCTCCCAAAAATCTGAATAGAAAATGATCAGAAAATGCTATGTGTTCAAAAATGGTACCATTAAAAACGTCAACTCGTCCTGTAAAAAAACAAACCATTATATGATGCTATGAAATATAGAAAAATAATAGCTCTCAAATATGGGGATGCAAAAACTTTTATTTTGCAATAAAAAGCATCTTTTAGTGTGTGAAAGCAGCCAAACATAAAAAAGATATAAATCTGGTATCGTTGGAATCCCACTAATCAGAAGAATGAAGTAGTCTAATCACTTACCGCACTAGGAACAGCGTAAAAATGAAATAAAACCAATTCTTCACCTGCTGTTCATTTGTTCAATCTGCCTCCCAAAGATCACAGTAAGGCTCGACTCACATTTATCCTGCCCTATATAGGGTTTTTGTGTAAATCTCTGAAATATGTGATTCAGACGGAACCCCAGACAGAAGATTCCTTATAATTAAGCAGATGGAGACACCATGGACGCCGTCTGTCCTATGACCTTATGGGCGGTTTCACTGTTCTGGCACCTCAGGGGCTCTGCCAATGTGACATTGCACTTTCAAGCCATTCCAGCAAAATCTTAACTCCAATATGGCCTTCTCTTGTGATCTTTCCACTGTGCCTCAAAAGTGGTTATTGATTACATATGGGGTATCAATGTTCTCAGGAGAAATTGCATAACAAATTTTATGGTTCATTCCCTCCTGTTATGCCTTTTGAAAATTGAAAACTCGGGGCTAAAGAAAACATTTTAGTGGCAATATGGTAATTATCTGTTTACTCAGCTCAATGTTATACAATTCTGGGATTTATCTGAAGGTTAAAAATGCTCACTACACCCCTAAATGAATTCCTAGAGAGATGTAGTTTCCAAAACGGTGTCACTTGTGTGGGATTCTGCCATTTTGGCATGATAGAAGTTCTTCAAATGTGACATGGCATCTGCTATTTATTCCAGCCAAAATTGAGCTCAAGAATTCAATTGGTGTTCCTTCCCGTCCAAGCCCTGCTATTCGCCCAAACAGTAGTTTCTCCTCACATATAGGGTATCGGCGTACTCAAGCGAAATTGTATAACAAACTGTATAGTCCATTTTCTCCTGTTACCCTTGTGAAAATGAAAACATTGGGCATAAAATTTTTGTGGGAAAAATGTATTTTTTCATTCTCTTGATTCAACGTTATAAAATTTCTTGAGGGCTGTAGTTTCCAAAATGGGATCACTTGTGAGGAATTTCCACTATTTAGACACATCGACGGCTCTGCAAATGTGACATGGTGTCCGCTAGCTTTTCCAACCAATCTTGCGCTCCAAAAGTCAAACAGTGCTCCGTCTGAACCCTGCCATGCGCCAAAACAGTAGTTTGCCCCCACATTTGGGGCATCGGCATACTCAGGAGAAATTGTGCAACAAATGTATATGGTCCATTTTCTCCTAATACCCTGGTAAAAATCCAAAATTTGGGGCTAAATCAACGTTTTTGTGCTTTAATTCCTGTGAAGCACCTGAAAGGTTAATAAACTTCTTCAATGCAGTTGTGAGGGGTGGTATCACTTTTGGGTATTTTCTATCACATAGGTCCCTCAAAATCACTTCAGATGTGACGTGGTCCCTAAAAAATGGTTTTGTAAATTTTGTTGGAAAATTGAGAAATCGCTGGTCAACTTTTAACCTTTCCAACTTCCTACCAAAAATAATTATGCTTCAAGAATTGTGCTGATGCAAAGTAGACATGTGGGGAATCTTATTTATTAACTATTTTGTGTGATATAACGTTCTGGTTTAAGGCCATAAAAATTAAATGTTTGAAACTCGTGAAAGTTTCAATATTTTCTCCAAAAGGCCAATATTTTCACAAATAAAGGCAAAAAAATATCGACTTACGTTTACCACTAACATAAAGTACAATGTGTCACAAAAACATTCTTAGAAACATTGGGATATGTAGAGGTGTTGCAGAGTTATTACCATACAAAGTGACACTGGTCAGAATTGTAAAATTCGGCCTCGCCAGGAAAACAGGAGAATCATCTTGCCGGGATATTTTTACTAGACAATAAACTCTGTAAAATTAAAACTCGAAAAACAATAGTTGAAACTATGCTATTTTTACCATTTCACCTCACTTGGAATTTGTTTTTAATATATTACAGTGAACTGGTGAAATTAAAAGCAACAACTTGACTTGCAAGCAACAAGCCCACATAAGGCTGTGTCACTAAAAAAAATAAAAAACAATGATGGGGAAAAAAGGGAGTAAAAAACCAAACGTGCAAAAATGAAAAGTAGCGGAAAGGTGATAAAGAGTAACTTTTGTTTTAATTTTTATTTCATAGATCAATAGTACATATGAATATAAGAAACTTTGTAATGTATCTTGTAAGAGAAATCTGTTTCTTTCTCCTCCTGGGATGATCTGTCACTCTCACTTCATGGGTAAAATTTGTAAAATATGAAGATTTTCCTATTCCTGAGATAGAAAATGACAGTCGGTGCTCATAAAGTTCTATGTATAGGGATGGGAGGAGGAGCCAGAGGCACACAGGTTCTTTATGAGCACCAAATGTCATCTCCTTTCTCTGTAATGGTAAAGTCTTTTGCCACAGGAGACAGATTTCACACGTGAATTGAAAATTTTGAGAATGAAGGAAAAGCAGATTTCTCTGATAAGATATAGACAGATTTAACACATAAATAAAAAATTGAGAATGAAAAGTCCATGAATAGAAAGAAACAGATTTCTCTGATAAGATGTATTACAGAGTTTCATTTTATCATGGGAATTATTGATTTATGAAATAATAAATGAATAAAACGACGGTTACCCTTTAAATTAATATGATGATACTGCAATACCAACTTCAACCTGAGGCCACAAGTGGCGCTGTTTTTTTAAAGGAACTTGTTTTTCTCTTTCTAAAGAGCCCATTTACCGACCAAGGTATTCTCTAATGCGCTTGCAACGGTTAAGAAATATATCTTGTGCCCGATTTTGGTAATAAATACTGTTTAAGTACACTCGGTTGAATAATGAATATAATTAGGTACTGGTTCTGCCTTTGTAAGTCCGAATATAAATTTAGGTTATAACTAACTGTGCAGGAGAAGTTTACAGACAAGTAGCAAATGGAGTTCATTAGGCACAGTCGGTACAGTCCGTGAGATACGTCGAAAGATGTAAAAAAAAAAAAAGCAATAATGTGCTCACAGGTGTTCGATGTACCGGTCCTTGGCGCTACGATGTATCAATAAAAGGTGAGATTCATTATAACACACCATTTCCTGTGTGACAATAGGCTATTAAATGGACCATTTGCTGCAGGCCACTGAGCTCTTTTACATTTTCATTTTAAAAATGGCTCTTTTGGTTCATGTATCTTCTCACTCCTCTCCAGGCAGTCTACTCTGTGCGACTTCACCAGCAGCAGAGAGGATGACAGCAGAACAATTTCACAAGCACCGAAAAGGTTTTAGTTTTTATATATTTCCCGAGATCTGAAAAGAATGAAAAAGATCTAATATAAAAGACTGTATCTGTTTAGATTTCCATGCAGATATTAAAGGGGATTTCAATGCTTGAACACAGTTTTATAACCCACATACATGCAGCATTTAGGTAACTTTTCAGCAAAAGCTGTCATGTATGTGTATGAGAAATACTTAGCAGTGTAGCTGAGATTCCAGCACAGGAGTGAGATAAAACACTCATTATTTAAAATACTACATACATTTAGATTTTCATGTAGGCATTATAAAAGGATGTCAGTGTTTGAACACAGTTATATAACCCACATACATGCAGCATTTAAGTAACTTTTCAGCAAAAGCCATCATGAATGTGTATTAGAAATACTGAGCAGTGTAGCTGAAATTCCAGCATTGGAGTGAGATAAAACACTCATAATATAAAGTACTACATATATTTAAATTTTCACGTAGGCATTAAAGGGGATGTCAATGCTTAAACACAGTTTTATAAACCATATACGTGCAGCATTTAGGTAACTTTCCATGAAAACCTATCATGTATTTGTATGAGAAATATTGAACAGTGTAGCTGAGATACCAGCACTAGTGTTAGATAAAACACTCGTAATATAAATTGCTGCATATATTTAGATTTTCATTTAATCATTAACGGAGATGTCAATGCTTGAACACAGTTTTATAACCCACAAATGTGCAGCATTTAGGTAATTTTTCAGCAAAAGCTGTCATGTATGTGCATGAGAAATACTGAGCAGTGTGGCTGAGATTGCAACACAAGAGTGAGATAAAACACTCATAATATAAAGTACTAAATATATTTAGATTTTCTTCAAAGCAATAAAGAGTAAAGAGGATGTTAATGCTTGAACACAGTGTTATAACCCATAAACGTGCAGCATTTAGGTAACTTTTCAGCAAAAGCTATCAGGTATGTATATAAGAAATCTAGCTATTTCTGACCAATATATGACTTGTATTCTGCAATTTCACCTGCTTTCCCCTCTGACGGTTTTATATCTTATTTTCAGTTATCTCTGAGCTAATGGGTGGAAACTAGCTGTTATGATGTCTTCCATACACAGACATGATAGATTCCTTCTCTCGTGTATCTATCTAGCACAAGTTTAGAGGCAGCAATATGGATCACAATGTAGTACTGAGCAGTGTAGCTGAGAATCCAGCGCTGGGGTAAGATATAACACTTTCAATATAAAGTGCTACATACGTTTAGATTTTTGTGCGCACATTAAAGGGGATTTCACTGCTTGAACACAGTTTTCCATTATCTATATGTACAAGATTTAGGTGAATTTTCAGCAAAAGCTGTCATATGTGTGAACGAGGAATATACCTATTTCTGGCCAATATATGACTGGTTTCCTGCATTTTCACCTGTTTTTCCCTCTGCAGGATACATATCTTATTTTCAGTTGTCTCAGACCTGGTGTGTGGAAATTAGCTGTTATGATTTCTCCAATACACAGCACACACAGACACAAGAGATTCTTCCATTCTTGACTATCTAGCACATGTTTAGAAGCAGCAGTATGGATGATACAGCAATACTGAGCAGTGTAGCTGAGATTCCAGCACTGGAGTGAGATAAAACACTTATAATATAAAGGACTACATATGTTTAGATTTTTATGCATACATTAAAGGGGATTTCAGTGCTTGCACACACTTTTCGAATCTATATATGTGTGAAAATTAGGCGACTTTTCAGCAAAAAATGTGTACGAGGAATACAATTATTTCTTGCCATTATATGACATATATCCTGCATTTTCACCAGTTTTCTCCTCTGCAAACTGTGTCTCTAATTTTCAGTTGTCTTTGAGCTTGTGGGGTGAGACTAGCTGCTATTTTAAAAAAACAATAAGAGCAGTGGTATTTCAACGGCAGCATCCCCTTTTTCACCAACGTCTCCCGTGAACTACCCACAGTCACGAGGGATTCCTGCTCTACTGTCTCTATGTAGCACATGTTTAGAAGCAGTAGTATGGATCATGCAGCAGTACTGAGCAGTGTAGTCAAGAATCCAGCACTGGGGTGAGAAAACATACAAAAGCTGCATGGCTTGTGTGTCTCTCTGCCTTTCTCTCTCCTACTTCCCATAGACTTTCCTCCCTCCTCCTTCCCTTTCTGTCGTGCCTCTTCCTGCTTGACTGTTAGCTTCTTTGCCATAGAGGCTGCCAGTCAAGCAGGAGGAGGTGCTGCTGGGTGGAGAGTAGAGCTGGAGTGACAGAGGCTACAGATCTATCAATAGCTCTTCATCTTAATTTGCATATCAATTCAAACGATGATTACTCAGTAACAGAGGAATGGACTGGCCATGTAAAGGTATTGCTGGACTTGTCTTTGAAAGCGCTACATGCACAAATAAATAGTTTGGGGGTGAAATCCTTCTGATAGATTCATTTTAATCTCTTAAGCTCCCCATAATGGTGGCCCCAAGTACATAGGAACTACATTATTATTTATTATTATAGCGTCACTTATACCATATGAGGAGTATAGATAATAATAAAAACAAGTACAGGAATCTTAAACAATACAAGTCACGACTGGTACAGTAGGAGAGAGGACCCTGCCCGCGAGGGCTCACAGTCTACAAGGGAAGGGTGAGGATACAGTAGGTGAGGATAGATCTGGTCCTGCAGAGGTTTGGTGGTAAATGCACGGTGTAGGCTTGTCGGAAGAGGTGGGTCTTCAGGTTCTTTTTGAAGGTTTCGATGGTAGGTGAGAGTCTGATATGTTGTGGTAGAGAGTTCCACAGTATGGGGATGCTCAGGAGAAATCTTGTATGCGATTGTGGGAAGAGGAGATAAGAGGGAAGTAGAGAAGGAGATCTTGTGAGGATCGGAGGTTGCGTGTAGGTAAGTACCGGGAGACGAGGTCACAGATGAATGGAGGAGACAGGTTGCGGATGGCTTTGTACGTCATGGTTAGGCTTTTGTACTGGAGTCTCTGGGTGATGGGGAGCCAGTGCAGGGATTGACAGAGGGGAGAGGCCAGGGAATAGCGGGGGACAGGTGGATTAGTTGGGCAGCAGAGTTTAGAATAGATTGGAGGGGTGCGAGAGTGTTAGGGGGAGGCCACAGACCAGGAGGTTGCAGTAGTCGAGGCGGGAAATTATGACTGCATGAACTAGGGTTTTTGCAGATTCTTGCTTGAGGAATGTACGGATCTGTGAAATAATTTTGAGTTGAAGGCGGCAGGAAGTTGAAAGGGCTTGGATATGTGTCTTCAAGTAGAGATCAGAGTCAAAGATTACCCCAAGTCAGCGAGCTTGTGGGACTGAGGAAAGTGGGCAGCCGTTTACTGTAATGGATAGGTCTGTTGTGGGGGTCGAGTGAGAAGGGGGAAAGATGATGAATTCTGTTTTGTTCTTATTAAGTTAAAAGGGAATCTGTCACACCATTTTAGGCCTATAAGCTAAGGCCACCGCCATCAGGGGCTTATCTACAGCATTCTATAATGATGTAGATAAGCCCCCGATGTAACCTGTAAGATAAGAAAAACAAGTTAGATTATACTCACCCTGGTGCGGTCTGGTCCGAAGGGTGTCACGGTCCGATCCGATGGACGTCACGGTTCAGGTCCAGTGCCTCTCATCTTCACACGATGACATCCTCTTCTTTGTTTCCTGTTGCGGCTCCTGCGTGGGCGTACTTTGTCTGCCCTGTTGAGGGCAGACCAAAGTACTGCAATGCGCAGGCGCTGGTCCTCTCTGACCTTTCCTGGCACCTGCGCACTGCAGTAATTTGCTCTGCCCTCAACAGGGCAGACAAAGTATGCCTGCACAGGAGCCGAGACAGGAAGCAAAGAGGACGTAATCATATGAAGATGGGAGGTGCCAGACCTGGACCGCGACGCTCATCGGACCGGACCGCATCGGGACCGCCCCTGGGTGAGTATAATCTAACTTGTTTTTCTTATCTTTCTGGTTACATCGGGGGCTTATCTACAGCATTATATAATGCTGTAGATAAGCCCCTGATGGCAGTGGCCTTACCTTATAGGCAGGGCCGGACTGGCCATTTGGCAATTCTGGCAAATGCCAGAAGGGCCTGTCTGGTTGTGGGCTGCCTTGTCTGCTACATTGTTAACAGAATCAGTGTTCTCAAGACCCCATACTGCTAAGAATTGTGAAGGAGCACAAAGTTGCTGACTCCATCACTTACCCCAGCAGGTCACGGGTATCATTAGTATATTGGTCTTGTAGTAAATCTTACTTTACTCCATCCAGGGAAATATTAGTAATATATACCATCTGGTGCTTGGGGACGGGGACAGCGTGGGCCTGTGTGATTTCAAATGCCAGGGCTGAAAGCTCCAGTCTGTACCTGCTGATAGGCCTAAAATGGGGTAAAGATTCCCTTTAAAAATCTAGTGGAGAAGGATGAAATAGTGGACAGACATTGTAGGATTCTGGTTAGTAAGGAGTTGATGTCTGGTTCAGAGATGTAGATCTGTGTGTCATCAGCATAGAGGTAATACTGCAAGCCATGAGATTCTATGAGCTGTCCGAGGCCGTAGATGGAGAAGAGCAGGGGCCCTAGGACTGAACCTTGCAGGACTCTGACAGATATGGGGCAAGGTGAGTTGGTGGTGTGCGGGTGGGAGACGCTAAATCTCTGGTCTGTTAGGTGTGACGAGAACCAAGATAGGGCCAAGTGATGCCAAGAAGTGAGAGGGTCTATAGTAGTAGGGAATGGTCCACTATGTCAAAGGCAGAGGACAGGTCCAGGAGGAGGAGGACAGAGTAGTGTCACTTGGCTTTGGTTAGGTCGGTTTCAGTGGAGTAATGCGGCCGGAAGCCAGATTGTAAGCGGTCGAAGAGGGAGTCAAAAGAGAGGTGGACGTGTTGTTCCAGTTGTTTTTAGGCATAGGGGAGAAATGATATGGGGCAATAGCTAGATACAGAGGATGGGTCAAGGGAGGGCTTTTTGAGGAAGGGTATGATTGAAACATATTTGAAGCATGATTGGAAAACACCAGTTGTTAGTGATAGGTTGAAGAGATGGGTTAGGGTTGGGATGTAGACTGTGGTGAGGTTTGGGATAAAGTGGGATGGGATCGGGTCAAGTGCACAGGTGGTAAAATGTGATCTTGAGAGTAGAGTGGAAAGTCGATCTTCTGTAATGGTGGAGAAGTTGGTTTTGGAGGAGTAGGGCTGAGTAGTTAGGAGGAAGGGCTCTGTGGGTTGTAAGCCAAAGCTTTCTCTGATGTTATCCATCTTCTGCTTGAAGAATGAGGTAAAGTCTTCAGTCGTGATGAGTGGAGAGGGAGGAAGTGCTGGGTGAAGGAGGAGAGAATTGAAAGTGTTGAATAACTGTTTAGGGTTGTGAGACAGGGAGGATATAAGAGATGAGAAGTAGGTTTGTTTTGCTGCAGCTAGTGTGGCCTTAAAATTAGTGAGCGACAGTTTGAATGCAATGAAGTGTTCATTGGAGTGAGATCTTTTCCATCTTTTCCATCTCTGCTCAGCAACCCTAGAAGCCCGCCTCAGCTCTTTAATCAGGCTGGTGTGCCAGGGTTGTCTGTTGATTTTGCAAGCTATGGTATGTGAGGGATGAACAGTTTCAGAGCTATAGCTATTATGATGTTATATAAAGCAGCAGCAGCATCCACATTGTGTAGGAAACTTACATCTGTAAGAGGGAGGAGGGATTCAGAAAGTGAGTGTGCATCGAGGTGTTTAAGACTTCTGCCAGGGTGTGAAAGTTATTGGAGTGGGGACTGGTGACACGGAGAGGAGAGGGAAGAAAATGTAAGTAGGTTGTGGTCAGGAAGAGGACGAGGTGAGTTAGAAAAGATAGATAGGGAGCAGAGACCGAATATGAGGGAACCCAAGCAAATTCGCTCAACTCTAGTTGCAAGGAGAAAAGGTAGGGGAAATTCAGTGTGGAAAGCTGGGTGACGTAACTGTAGGAAGAATAGATAAATGGACATGCTGATGGCATGGTATAGTCTGTATACATCATATTTTATTCTGGATTAATTCATAGCTCCACACTTCTATGATGCATTTGCATGGTACACGCTACAGACTGACATTATATAACTATGTGCCTATGTAGAGGACTAAGATCTGTCTGCGGTGAACAGATTTATATGTATGTATGTGTTAAAGAAATAGCTTTATTTGCATGTATCTTTTATTAAACCGATCATTAACATTGTAGATTGATACCTGCCTTGTCCTACAGGTCTAGGACTTGGCCCTGTAATCAATGCCTCTCCTGTCATATTATCATAAGACGAGGACTGAGGAGGTCATTGCATTATCCTCAGCTTTGGTTGTAAGACGCTCGGTAAACACTTGAAATCTGTTTTGTGTGTTTTTTTTTTTTAGAAGTGGAGCCGTTTCAGCTTGAAAGAGGCAGAAGATCTTATGTGCAATCTGACATTGCAAGAACCCTTGATCTGAAGGCTGTTGGTGCCATCTAGGGCTCTCAGCTCCGTAATATAATGATTACGCATTCAACAAATCAGGGGAAAGCTGGAAGCTGGCGGGATAATGAACAGGCTGCACGTATAACTGCACATCCCATTTCTAGATCTAATGTATTATCAATTACTTAAAGGGAAATTTCAGCAACAAGTGTGTAATAATTAATCATTAGGGGATTATTTTTTCCTGCTGCCTAATTAATTAATTTCACTTGCATTATTTTGTATTCAGGGTCCTTAATAATTAATTAGCAATAAACTGCACAGGGAGTGGGTGAACCCATATTAGTGCTGTATTCCGTAGACAGGGCGTTTTGGTGAACTTACATGGGTTGCCCGCTCTTAAACTACAAGTCTGCAGTCACTCTATGTGACTGCAGACTTGTGAATCCTCACAAAACCCGATTCCTGCGCTGGGAGTGGAGGGGACATGACCGCAAGTATGCGATTTGCATACATACGGCCACATTCTGACTTAGACTGTATACAGTGCAAGTGTATTGAGCGAAACCGCATACAGTCTAGTTGGAATGTGGCAGAGAATATGCATATCACATACAGTGGGTACGGAAAGTATTCAGACCCCTTTACATTTTTCACTTTGTTTCATTGCAGCCATATTCAAAAAAGTTCATTTTTTCTCATTAATGTACACTCTGCACCCCATCTTGACTGAAAAAAACAGAAATGTAGACATTTTTGCAAATTTAATAAAAAAGAAAAAGTGAAATATCACATGGTCATAACTAAGTATTCAGACCCTTTGCTCAGACACTCATATTTAGTAACATAGTTATTAAGGTTGAAGGAAGACTTTAAGTCCATCTAGTTCAACCCATAGCCTAACCTAACCTGCCCTAACATGTTGATCCAGAGGAAGGCAAAAAAAAACCATGTGGCAAAGAGTAAGCTCCACATTGGGGAAAAAAATTCCTTCCCGACTCCACATACGGCAATCAGACTAGTTCCCTGGATCAACGCCCTATCAAGGAATCTAGTATATATACCCTGTAACATTATACTTTTCCAGAAATGTATCCAGTCCCCTCTTAAATTTAAGTAATGAATCACTCATTACAGTAAAGAATCCGCGTCTGCTATTATGCCTAAACCTTTTTTCCTCCAGACGTAGAGGATGCCCCCTTGTCCCTGTCTCAGGTCTATGATTAAAAAGATCATCAGAAAGGTCTTTGTACTGTCCCCTCATATATTTATACATTAACATAAGATCACCCCTTAGTCTCCGTTTTTCCAATCTAAATAGCCCCAAGTGTAATAACCTATCTTGGTATTGCAGACCCCCCAGTCCTCTAATGACCTTGGTCGCTCTTCTCTGCACCCGCTCCAGTTCAGCTATGTCTTTCTTATACACCGGAGACCAGAACTGTGCACAGTATTCTAAGTGTGGTCGAACTAGTGACTTGTATAGAGGTAAAATTATGTTCTCCTCATGTGCATCCATGCCTCTTTTAATGCATCCCATTATTTTATTTGCCTTTGTAGCAGCTGCCTGACACTGGCCACTAAATGTGAGTTTGTCATCCACCGATACTCCCAGGTCTTTTTTATTGACGGTTTTGCCCAGAGTTTTAGAATTAAGCACATAATTATACATCTTATTACATCTACCCAAGTGCATGACCTTACATTTATCCCCATTAAAGCTCATTTGCCCTTTATCAGCCCAAGCTTCTAGTTAACATAAATCCTCTTGTAATATAAAATTGTTCTCCTCTGTATTGATTACTCTGCAGAGTTTAGTGTCATCCGCAAATATTGAAATTCTACTCTGAATGCCCCCTACAAGATTATTAATAAATATGTTAAAAAGAAGAGGGCCCAATACTGACCCCTGTGGTACCTCACTGCTAACCGCGACCCTAGTCCTAGTGTGCTCCATTAATAACCACCCTTTGTTTCCTATCCCTGAGCCAGCTCTTAACCCACTTACCCACATACCCACATATTTTCCCCTATCCAGATTATTATCAGTTTAAGTATCAACCTTTTGTGTGGCACCGTATCAAAAAGTTTTGAAAAGTCCATATACACTATGTCCACTGGGTTCCCTTGGTCCAGTCCGGAACTTACCTCTTCATAGAAATTGATCAGATTAGTCTGACATGAACGGTCCCTAGTAAACCCGTGCTGATACTGGGTCATGAGGTTATTCCTCTTCAGATACTCCAGTATAGCATCCCTTAGAATGCCCTCCAGGATTTTACCCACAGTAGAGGTTAAGCTTACTGGCCTATAATTTCCGAGTTCAGTTTTTGTCCCCTTTTTGAATATTGGCACCACATTTGCTATACACCAGTCCTATGGTACAGTCCCTGTTATTATGGAGTCTTTAAAGATTAAAAATAATGGTCTATCAATGACTGTACTTAATTCCTGCAGTACTCGAGGGTGTATCCCATCCGGGCCCGGAGATTTGTCAATTTTAGCGATTTTTAGACGCCGCCGTACTTCCTGCTGGGTTAAGCAGGTGACATTTAATGGGGAATTTTTATCACTAGTCATTTTGTCTGCCATGGGATTTTCTTGTGTAAATACTGATGAAAAAAAGTCATTTAGCATATTGGCTTTTTCCTCATCCTCATCCACCATTTCACCCAGACTATTTTTAAGGGGGCCAACACTATCATTTTTTAGTTTCTTACTATTTACGTAGCTAAAGAATATTTTGGGATTATTTTTACTCTCTCTGGCAATGAGTCTCTCTGTCTCAATCTTTGCTGCCTTGATTTGCTTTTTACAGAATTTATTTAATTTTTTGTATTCATTTAATGCCTCCTCACTACCTACTTCCTTTAATTCTCTAAATGCTTTCTATTTGTCACTTATTGCGCCCCTTACAGCTCTATTTAGCCATATCGGTTTCCTCCTATTCCTAGTATGTTTATTCCCATACGGTATATACTGTGCACAGGTCCTATCCAGGATGCTAATAAATGTCTCCCATTTTCTTTGTGTATTTTTATGTCTCTCTCATCCGTCGGAAATTTGCCCTCCTGAAGTTTAGTGTCCTTGTAACCCCCCTACTACACATCTTATTAAAGGATAAATGAAAACTTATTATTTTGTGATCACTATTTCCCAAGTGACCCCCAACCCTTATATTTGATATGCGGTCTGGCCTGTTGGTTAATATTAGGTCTAGCAGTGCCCCCCTTCTTGTTGGTTCCTGAACCAGTTGTGAAAGGTTATTGTCTCTCATAATTGTCAAAAACCAATTACCTTTGCTGGAACTGCAGGTTTCTGTTCCCCAATCTATTTCAGGGTAGTTGAAGTCCCCCATAATAATGACTTCTCCTTGAGTCGCAGCTTCATCTATTTGCTTTACGAGGATATTCTCCATTGCTTCCATTATTTTTGGAGACTTAAGGTACCGTCACACTAAGCGACGCTGCAGCGATTCCGACAACGATCCGGATCGCTGCAGCGTCGCTGTTTGGTCGCTGGAGAGCTGTCACACAGACAGCTCTCCAGCGACCAACAATGCCGGTAACCAGGGTAAACATCGGGTTACTAAGCGCAGGGCCGCACTTAGTAACCCGATGTTTACCCTGGTTACCATCGTTAAAGTAAAAAAAACAACCACTACATACTTACCTACCGCTGTCTGTCCCCGGCGCTCTACTTCTCTGCTCTGGCTGTGAGCACAGCGGCCGGAAAGCAGAGCGGTGACATCACCGCTCTGCTTTCCGGCTGCCCGGCGCTCACAGCCAGAGCAGAGAAGCAGAGCGCCGAGGACAGACAGCGGAAGGTAAGTATGTAGTGGTTGTTTTTTTACTTTAACGATGGTAACCAGGGTAAACATTGGGTTACTAAGTGCGGCCCTGCGCTTAGTAACCCGATGTTTACCCTGGTTACCAGCGAAGACATCGCTGAATCGGCGTCACATACGCCGATTCAGCGATGTCAGCGGGAGAGCAAGCGACGAAACAAAGTTCTGGCCTTTCTGCCCCGACCAGCGACATCACAGCAGGGGCCTGATCGCTGCTGCCTGTCACACTGGACGATATCGCTAGCCAGGACGCTGCAACGTCACGGATCGCTAGCGATATCGTCTAGTGTGACGGTACCTTTATAACAAACCCTTATCAGTAATTTATTATTTTTCCCCCTCCCCTTATCTCCACCCACAGGGATTCTACATTTTCATTAGATTCACCTATATTATCGCGCAGGAGGGGTTTTAAGGACGATTTTACATATAGACACACATCACCCCCTCACTTATCTGTACCGTCATTTCTGAACAGGCTATAGCCCTGCAAGTTAACAGCCCAGTCATGGCTCTCATCCAGCCACGTCTCAGTTATCCCCACCATGTCATAATTATGCGCCAACAACATTAGTTCATCCATTTTGTTGGCGAGGCTTCTGGCATTAGTATACCAGCACTTTATGTATCTCTCTGCACCTCTATTCTTTCTTAAATTATTAATTGTTCTAACCCCACCCCCCATGCCACCGCCACCCCCAACGTCCTTATTTGTGCCCAGGTCTTTATCTGCACTATCTTCCCCTCCTATAAAATGAATACCCTCCCCCCCATTCCCTATTTTAAACATTCCCCCAACCTTCTAGCCATTTTCTCCCCCAGCACAGCTGCACCCTCCCCATTGAGGTGCAGCCCGTCCCTAGCATAGAACCTGTAGCCCACTGAGAAGTCGGCCCAGTTCTGCAGGAATCCAAACCCCTCCTTCCTACATCAATTCTTGAGCCACTTATTAACCTCCCTAATCTCCCGTTGCCTCTCTGGCGTGGCACGTGGTACAGGCAGTATTTCTGAAAATACCACCTTGGAGGTCCTTGCTTTCAGCCTGAAGCCTAATTCCCTGATATCATCTTTAAGGACCTTCCACCTACCTCTAACTTTGCCATTTGTGCCAATGTGCACCATGACCGCTGGGTCCTCACCAGCCCCTCCCAGTAATCTGTCCACCCGATCAGCGATGTGTCGGACTCGAGCGCCAGGTAGGCAGCACACCGTTCGACGATCCCTGTCTTTGTGACAGATTGCAGTTGTGAATTCTGTTGTCGAACTCCCTCCTGTGGTCGTGAATGGTACTTCGGCGAGTTCTGTCCATGGACTCCCTCTGGTGGCTGTGAGTGAAGCTGCTGCTTCTGAGGTTCCTTACTCAGGTGACGTGGTTTATCCTTTGGTTGGCTGCTCTATTTAACTCCACTCAGATCGTTACTCCATGCCAGCTGTCAATGTTCCTGCATTGGTTCAGTTCGCTCTTGGATCTTTCTGGTGACCTGTCTTCTCCTGCAGAAGCTAAGTTCCTGATAGTTATTATTTGTTCATTGTTTCCTTGGCCAGCTGGTTATCATGATTTTGTCTTGCTAGCTGGAAGCTCTAGGATGCAGAGTGGCATCTCCGCACCGTTAGTCGGTGCGGAGGTCTTTTTGCACACTCTGCGTGGTCTTTTGTAGTTTTTTGTGCTGACCGCAAAGATACCTTTCCTATCCTCTGTCTGTTTAGTAAGTCTGGCCTCCCTTTGCTGAAACCTGTTTCATTTCTGCGTTTGTGACTTTCATCTTTACTCACAGTCAATATACAGTGGGGCAAAAAAGTATTTAGTCAGTCAGCAATAGTGCAAGTTCCACCACTTAAAAAGATGAGAGGCGTCTGTAATTTACATCATAGGTAGACCTCAACTATGGGAGACAAACTGAGAAAAAAAAATCCAGAAAATCACATTGTCTGTTTTTTTAACATTTTATTTGCATATTATGGTGGAAAATAAGTATTTGGTCAGAAACAAAATTTCATCTCAATACTTTGTAATATATCCTTTGTTGGCAATGACAGAGGTCAAACGTTTTCTGTAAGTCTTCACAAGGTTGCCAGACACTGTTGTTGGTATGTTGGCCCATTCCTCCATGCAGATCTCCTCTAGAGCAGTGATGTTTTTGGCTTTTCGCTTGGCAACACGGACTTTCAACTCCCTCCAAAGGTTTTCTATAGGGTTGAGATCTGGAGACTGGCTAGGCCACTCCAGGACCTTGAAATGCTTCTTACGAAGCCACTCCTTCGTTGCCCTGGCGGTGTGCTTTGGATCATTGTCATATTGAAAGACCCAGCCACGTTTCATCTTCAATGCCCTTGCTGATGGAAGGAGGTTTGCACTCAAAATCTCACGATACATGGCCCCATTCATTCTTTCATGTACCCGGATCAGTCGTCCTGGCCCCTTTGCAGAGAAACAGCCCCAAAGCATGATGTTTCCACCACCATGCTTTACAGTAGGTATGGTGTTTGATGGATGCAACTCAGTATTCTTTTTCCTCCAAACACGACAAGTTGTGTTTCTACCAAACAGTTCCAGTTTGGTTTCATCAGACCATAGGACATTCTCCCAAAACTCCTCTGGATCATCCAAATGCTCTCTAGCAAACTTCAGACGGGCCCGGACATGTACTGGCTTAAGCAGTGGGACACGTCTGGCACTGCAGGATCTGAGTCCATGGTGGCGTAGTGTGTTACTTATGGTAGGCCTTGTTACATTGGTCCCAGCTCTCTGCAGTTCATTCACTAGGTCCCCCCGCGTGGTTCTGGGATTTTTGCTCACCGTTCTTGTGATCATTCTGACCCCACGGGGTGGGATTTTGCGTGGAGCCCCAGATCGAGGGAGATTATCAGTGGTCTTGTATGTCTTCCATTTTCTAATTATTGCTCCCACTGTTGATTTCTTCACTCCAAGCTGGTTGGCTATTGCAGATTCAGTCTTCCCAGCCTGGTGCAGGGCTACAATTTTGTTTCTGGTGTCCTTTGAGAGCTCTTTGGTCTTCACCATAGTGGAGTTTGGAGTCAGACTGTTTGAGGGTGTGCACAGGTGTCTTTATATACTGATAACAAGTTTAAACAGGTGCCATTACTACAGGTAATAAGTGGAGGAAAGAGGAGACTCTTAAAGAAGAAGTTACAGGTCTGTGAGAGCCAGAAATCTTGATTGTTTGTTTCTGACCAAATACTTATTTTCCACCATAATATGCAAAAAAAATGATAAAAAAACAGACAATGTGATTTTCTGGATTTTTTTTTCTCAGTTTGTCTCCTATAGTTGAGGTCTACCTATGATGTAAATTACAGACGCCTCTCATCTTTTTAAGTGGTGGAACTTGCACTATTGCTGACTGACTAAATACTTTTTTGCCCCACTGTATGTGGGGTCTGCCTTTTCTTTTGGGGAATTTCTCTGAGGCAAGGTAGGCTTTATTTTCTATCTCTAGGGCTAGCTAGCTCTTAGGCTGTGAAGAGGCGTCTAGGGAGAGTCAGGAATGCTCCACGGCTATTTCTAGTTGTTGTGATAGGATTAGGGCCTGCGGTCAGCAGAGCTCCCACATCCCAGAGCTTGTCCTGTGTGAGTTTAACTATCAGGTAGTGCCGGGTGCTCCTAACCACCAGGTCATAACAGTACAGCTGGCCCAAAGTATTAATGCATCTCAATAGAGGGATAAGAGAAGTTCTGAGACCTTTTTTTTTTTCTTTGCACTGTGTTTTGTCTTTCTTTTCCCCTAAACCTTTGGGTGGTTCAGGACACAGGTGTAGATATGGACATTCAAGGTCTGTCCTCTTGTGTGGATCATCTCACTGCAAGGGTACAAAACATTCAAGATTTTGTGGTTCAGAATCCTATGTTAGAGCCTAGAATTCCTATTCCTGATTTATTTTCTGGGGATAGATCTAAGTTTCTGAATTTCAAAAATAATTGTAAACTGTTTCTAGCTTTGAAACCCCGCTCCTCTGGTGACCCCGTTCAACAAGTAAAAATCATTATTTCTTTGTTGCGTGGTGACCCTCAAGACTGGGCATTTTCCCTTGCGCCAGGAGATCCTGCATTGAGTGATGTTGATGCGTTTTTTCTGGCGCTTGGATAGCTTTATGATGAACCAAATTCAGTGGATCAGGCAGAGAAAATCTTGCTGGCTTTGTGTCAGGGTCAGGATGAAGCGGAGGTGTACTGTCAGAAGTTTAGAAAGTGGTCTGTGCTTACTCAGTGGAATGAGTGTGCCCTGGCGGCAATTTTCAGAAAGGGTCTTTCTGAAGCCCTTAAGGATGTCATGGTGGGATTTCCCACGCCTGCTGGTCTGAATGAGTCTATGTCCTTGGCCATTCAGATCGATCGGCGCTTGCGTGAGCGCAAAGCTGTGCACCATCTGGCGGTATTCTCTGAGCATAGGCCTGAGCCTATGCAGTGTGATAGGACTTTGACCAGAGCTGAACGGCAAGAACACAGACGTCGGAATGGGCTGTGTTTTTACTGTGGTGAATCCACTCATTCTATCTCCGATTGTCCTAAGCGCACTAAGCGGTTCGCTAGGTCTGCCACCATTGGTACGGTACAGTCTAAATTTCTTTTGTCCGTTACTCTGATTTGCTCTCTGTCGTCCTATTCTGTTATGGCATTTGTGGATTCAGGCGCTGCCCTGAATTTGATGGACTTGGAGTTTGCCAGACGCTGTGGTTTTTTCTTGGAGCCCTTGCAGTATCCTATTCCATTGAGAGGAATTGATGCTACGCCTTTGGCCAAGAATAAGCCTCAGTACTGGACTCAATTGACCATGTGCATGGCTCCTGCACATCAGGAGGATATTCGCTTTTTGGTGTTACATAATCTGCATGATGTGGTCGTTTTGGGGTTGCCATGGCTACAGGTCCATAATCTAGTGTTAGATTTGAAATCTATGTCTGTGTCCGGCTGGGGTTGTCAGGGGGTACATGGTGTTGTTCCATTGTTGTCAATTTCGCCTTCCACTCCTTCTGAAGTTCCTGAGTTTTTATCAGATTACCGGGATGTATTTGAAGAGCCCAAATCCGGTGCCCTACCTCCTCATAGGGATTGCGATTGTGCTATTAATTTGATTCCTGTATATTGATTACGTATACCCCTCCTCACATGTAAAGCGCCATGGAATAAATGGCGCTATAACAATAAATAATAATAATAATAATTCCTGGTAGTAAGTTTCCTAAGGGCCGTCTGTTTAATTTATCTGTGCCAGAGCACGCCGCTATGCGGAGTTATATAAAGGAATCCTTGGAGAAGGGTCATATTCGCCCGTCGTCGTCACCATTAGGAGCAGGGTTCTTTTTTGTGGCCAAGAAGGTTGGCTCTTTGAGACCTTGTATTGATTACCGCCTTCTTAATAAGATCACAGTCAAATTTCAGTATCCTTTGCCGCTGCTGTCTGATTTGTTTGCTCGGATTAAGGGGGCTAGTTGTTTCACCAAGATAGATCTTCGAGGGGCGTATAATCTTGTGCGAATTAAACAGGGCGATGAATGGAAAACAGCATTTAATACGCCCGAGGGCCATTTTGAGTACCTGGTTATGCCATTCGGGCTTTCTAATGCTCCATCTGTGTTTCAGTCCTTTATGCATGACATCTTTCGAGAGTACCTGGATAGATTCATGATTGTATATTTGGATGACATTTTGGTCTTTTCGGATGATTGGGAGTCTCATGTGAAGCAGGTCAGAATGGTGTTCCAGGTCCTTCGTGCGAATTCCTTGTTTGTGAAGGGGTCAAAGTGTCTCTTTGGAGTTCAGAAGGTTTCATTTTTGGGTTTCATTTTTTCCCCTTCTACTATCGAGATGGACCCTGTTAAAGTTCAGGCCATTTATGATTGGACTCAGCCGACATCTGTGAAGAGCCTGCAGAAGTTCCTGGCCTTTGCTAATTTTTACCGTCGCTTCATCGCTAATTTTTCTAGTATTGCTAAACCGTTGACTGATTTGACCAAGAAAGGTGCTGATGTGGTCAATTGGTCCTCTGCGGCTGTCGAGGCTTTTCAGGAGTTGAAGCGTCGTTTTTCTTCTGCCCCTGTGTTGTGCCAGCCAGATGTTTCGCTCCCGTTTCAGGTCGAGGTTGATGCTTCTGAGATTGCAGCAGGGGCTGTTTTGTCGCAAAGAAGTTCTGATGGCTTGGTGATGAAACCATGTGCCTTCTTTTCTAGAAAATTCTCGCCTGCTGAGCGCAATTATGATGTTGGCAATCGAGAGTTGCTGGCCATGAAGTGGGCATTCGAGGAGTGGCGACATTGGCTTGAAGGAGCTAAACATCGCGTGGTGGTCTTGACGGATCACAAGAATTTGACTTATCTCGAGTCTGCCAAACGGTTGAATCCTAGACAGGCTCGATGGTCGCTCTTTTTCTCCCGTTTTGATTTTGTGGTTTCATACCTTCCGGGATCTAAGAATGTGAAGGCTGATGCCCTGTCAAGGAGTTTTGTGCCTGACTCTCCGGGTGTTCCGGAGCCGGCGGGTATTCTTAAAGAAGGGTAATTTTGTCTGCCATCTCCCCTGATTTGCGGCGCGTGCTGCAGAAGTTTCAGGCTGATAGACCTGACCGTTGTCCAGCGGAGAGACAGTTTGTCCCTGATAGATGGACTAGTAGAGTTATCTCTGAGGTTCATTGTTCGGTGTTGGCTGGTCATCCTGGAATCTTTGGTACCAGAGATTTGGTGGCTAGATCCTTTTGGTGGCCTTCTTTGTCACGGGATGTGCGTTCTTTTGTGCAGTCCTGTGGGACTTGTGCTCGGGCTAAGCCCTGCAGTTCTCGTGCCAGTGGGTTGCTTTTGCCCTTGCCGGTCCCGAAGAGGCCCTGGACGCATATTTCCATGGATTTTATTTCTGATCTCCCTGTTTCTCAAAGGATGTCGGTCATTTGGGTGGTTTGTGATCGCTTCTCTAAGATGGTCCATTTGGTACCCTTGTCTAAATTGCCTTCCTCCTCTGATTTGGCGCCATTGTTTTTCCAGCATGTGGTTCGTTTGCATGGCATTCCAGAGAACATCGTCTCGGACAGAGGTTCCCAGTTTGTTTCTAGGTTTTGGCGGTCCTTTTGTGCTAAGATGGGCATTGATTTGTCTTTTTCTTCGGCTTTCCATCCTCAGACTAATGGCCAAACCGAACGAACTAATCAGACTTTGGAAACATATCTGAGATGCTTTGTTTCTGCTGATCAGGATGATTGGGTGTCCTTCTTGCCTTTGGCTGAGTTCGCCCTTAATAATCGGGCCAGCTCGGCTACTTTAGTTTCTCCTTTTTTCTGTAATTCTGGTTTCCATCCTCGTTTCTCTTCAGGGCAGGTTGAGCCTTCGGACTGTCCTGGTGTGGATACGGTGGTGGACAGGTTGCAGCAGATTTGGACTCATGTGGTGGACAATTTGACATTGTCCCAGGAGAAGGCTCAATGTTTCGCTAACCGCCGTCGCTGTGTTGGTCCCCGACTTAGTGTTGGGGATTTGGTTTGGTTGTCATCTCGTCATGTTCCTATGAAGGTTTCCTCTCCTAAGTTTAAGCCTCGTTTAATTGGGCCATATAAGATTTCTGAAGTTCTTAATCCTGTGTCATTTTGTTTGGACCTTCCAGCTTCTTTTGCCATCCATAATGTGTTCCATAGGTCGTTGTTGCGGAGATACGTGGCGCCTATGGTTCCCTCCGTTGATCCTCCTGCCCCGGTGTTGGTCGAGGGGGAGTTTGAGTATGTGGTGGAGAAGATTTTGGATTCTCGTGTTTCGAGACGGAAACTCCAGTACCTGGTCAAGTGGAAGGGTTATGGTCAGGAAGATAATTCCTGGGTTTTTGCCTCTGATGTTCATGCTGCCGATCTAGTTCGTGCCTTTCATTTGGCTCATCCTGATCGGCCTGGGGGCTCTGGTGAGGGTTCGGTGACCCCTCCTCAAGGGGGGGGTACTGTTGTGAATTCTGTTGTCGAACTCCCTCCTGTGGTCGTGAATGGTACTTCGGCGAGTTCTGTCCATGGACCCCCTCTGGTGGCTGTGAGTGAAGCTGCTGCCTCTGAGGTTCCTTACACAGGTGACGTGGTTTATCCTTTGGTTGGCTGCTCTATTTAACTCCACTCAGATCATTACTCCATGCCAGCTGTCAATGTTCCTGCATTGGTTCAGTTTGCTCTTGGATCTTTCTGGTGACCTGTCTTCTCCTGCAGAAGCTAAGTTCCTGATAGTTATTATTTGTTCATTGTTTCCTTGTCCAGCTGGTTATCATGATTTTGTCTTGCTAGCTGGAAGCTCTGGGATGCAGAGTGGCATCTCCGCACCGTTAGTCGGTGCGGAGGTCTTTTTGCACACTCTGCGTGGTCTTTTGTAGTTTTTTGTGCTGACCGCAAAGATACCTTTCCTATCCTCTGTCTGTTTAGTAAGTCTGGCCTCCCTTTGCTGAAACCTGTTTCATTTCTGCGTTTGTGACTTTCATCTTTACTCACAGTCAATATATGTGGGGGGCTGCCTTTTCCTTTGGGGAATTTCTCTGAGGCAAGGTAGGCTTTATTTTCTATCTAGGGCTAGCTAGCTCTTAGGCTGTGAAGAGGCGTCTAGGGAGAGTCAGGAACGCTCCACGGCTATTTCTAGTTGTTGTGATAGGATTAGGGCCTGCGGTCAGCAGAGCTCCCACATCCCAGAGCTTGTCCTGTGTGAGTTTAACTATCAGGTCGTGCCGGGTGCTCCTAACCACCAGTTCATAACAGATTGCCCTATCTATTCCCTTAATAATTGAGTCCCCCACTACCAGCACCTGTCTGGCCTGCCTTGCTCTCCTATTTCCCTCCTTACTGGAGCAGTCACTCCCCCGGCTTTCAGAGGACATGCCTGGCTGCAGCAGTGCTACCCCTGTACTGGCACCCCCCTCATCTGCCAACTTAGCAAACTTATTAGGGTGTGCCAGATCAAGACTAGCCTCCCTGGCACTCTTCCCTCTACCCAGTAGTGTTGAGCGATACCTTCCGATATCGGGAAATAACGGATCAGATTGGATCGGACCGATACCCTAAAAATATCGGGTATCATCGATTTCTATACCGTAATCCAATGCAAGTCAATGGGACACAAATATCGGAATGAAAATAAACCCTTTCTTTCCTTGCACATCCAGTTCGGGAGGGGGGAAGAGTGTGGGCGGTGCGTGGGCGGAGACTGTGCGTGTCTGTGTGTGTGGGCGGTGTCTGTTTTGGCCTCTCAGGGGTCTGTACGGGCCTCTCGGGGGTCTGTGCGGGTCTGCCGGGGCCTGTACGGGCCTCTCAGGGGTCTGCCGGGGCCTATACAGGTCTCTCGAGGGTCTGTGCGGGCCTGCCAGGCCTGTACGTGCCTCTCGGGGGTCTGTGCAGGCCTGCCGGAGCCTGTACGGGCCTTTCGGGGGTCTGTGTGGGCCTGCCGGGGCCTATACGGGCCTCTCGGGGGTCTGTGCGGGCCTGCTAGGGGTCTGTATTGGCCTCTCGGGGGTCTATGCGGGCATCTCGTGGGTCTTTGTATCTGTGTGCAGGCATCATCCGATGGGACTACAAGTCCCATCGGGCTATGCCTGCTACAATGACAGTGATTGACACATTAGAGTCCCATCATCCGGCTAATGTGTTGAATGTAAAAACAAAACAAAACATAAACATACATACATGCAACATACTACATACATACAACATACAACATACATACTACATACATACAACATACATACTACATACATAAATACAACATACTACATACATACTACATATACATACATACTACATACATAGATACAACATACATACATTATACTACATACATACAACATACTATATACTACATAAATACTACATACATACTACATACAACATACTACATACATACTACCTACAACATACATACTACATACACACATACAACATACTACATACATACTACATATACATACATACTACATACATAGATACAACATACATACTACATACATACTACATACTACATGCATACATACATACATACATACTACATACATAAAACATACATACATACATACATACAACATACTACATACATGCTACATACATACTACTGTACATACAATACATTCATACATTACATACAATACATACATATAGACATACAGTACATATAACATAGAGTACATACTCACCATCACTTGTCATTTTGTTCCCCGAAGTCAGTGTCATCGGTAAAAAATATTAAAATAACAAACAAACAATATACTCCCTGATCCGCAGAAATCCACGAGTGTCCCATGATGATCTCTCGTGGAGAACAGCAGCATCAGCTGATGCGACCGCTCTCTAGGGGCTCCAGGAATACAATGACGGGAGGAAGGTATCCTTCCGCACTGTATTCCTCCGCCACTGTAAAAAAAATAGTCCCTAGTCTGACTTTTGGCATTGCTGTGTGAGAAAGTTCCCACGCAGCTTTTGCCATAAAGTGAGACCAGTGAACTATAGTAACCTCTCAGTGATGCACTGCAGGAGCCATTGTCTCCTGTCAGTGTGTCACTGGAGGTCCTATAGAGCAGTGACATCACCCGATGTCACTGTTCTATAGGGGAGATCGTCGTGAGACACTCATTATAAATTGGACTACGGTGGACAGGGAGTATACGGTTTCTTATTTTACATTTTTTGCAGGCACTGAAGTATGGTAAGTATGGTGAAATTAAGAATATTAAAATACTTTTTTCTGGCTGTGTCTTTATCCGGCCTCCGAATCCATTTTTTTCATGCATGTAAAATAAACCGTATACTCCCTGTTCGACTCAGTCCAATTAATAACGAGTGTCCCACGACAATCTCCCCTATAGAACAGTGACATCGGGTGATGTCACTGCTCTATAGGACCTCCAGTGACACACTGACAGGAGACAATGGCTCCTGCAGTGCATCACTGAGAGGTTACTATAGTTCACTGGTCTCACTTTATAGCAAAAGCTGCGTGGGAACTTTCTCACACAGCAATGCCAAAAGTGAGACTAGGGACTATTTTTTTATAGCGGCGCAGGAATACAGTGCGGAAGGATACCTTCCTCTCGTCATTGTATTCCTGCAGCCCCTAGAGAGCGGTCGCATCAGCTGATGCTGCTGCTCTCCACAGGAGATCGTCGTGGGACACTCGTGGATTTCTACGGATCAGGGAGTATATTGGTTGTTTGTTGTTTTAATATTTTTTTACAAAAGACACTGGCTTCGGGGATCAACGTGACAAGAGATGGTGAGTGTTATGAACTGGTGGTTTAGGAGCAACATGGGACGAGCTCTGAAGGAAGTGGTACCTGTACTGACCGCAGTCCCTAAGCTCAACACAACACTAGAAGTAGCCATGGGATGCTCCTGACACTCCCTAGGCACCTCATCACAGCCTGAGAACTAACTACCCCTAAAGATAGAAACAGGAAAACTATCTTGCCTCAGAGAAAATCCCCAAAGGATAGATAGCCCCCCACAAGTAATGACTGTGAGTGGAGAGGGAAAAGACATACACAGAATGAAACCAGGATGTAGCACAGGAGGCCAGTCTAGCTAGATAGATAGGACAGGAGAGAATACTGTGCGGTCAGTAATAAAAACTCTAAAAATCCACACAGAGTTTACAAAAATCTCCACACCTGACTAAAGGTGTGGAGGGTAAATCTGCTTCCCAGAGCTTCCAGCTTCACTGAATTAATTCATACTGACAAGCTGGACAAAACATAGAAAGCACAGAACGGATAAGTCCACAACCTGTGGACAGAAAAGAGCAAGCAAGGACTTAACTTTGCTGAACTGGTCAGGATAACAGGGAAATCCAAAAGAGATGTGAATCCAACCAGGAACTATTGACAAGTGGCACTGGCTGAAGGGAAGAGCCAGGCAAAAATAGCCGAGCAGAAAGACAATCAGTGGAAGCAGCTGCAGACTGCTAAATCCAAGGAGCAGCCATACCACTTAAAACCACCGGAGGGAGCCCAAGAGCAGAACTCACAAAAGTGCCAATTACAACCACCGGAGGGAGCCCAAGAGCGGAATTCACAACAGGTGAGTATGTACTCTATATTATATGTGCTGTATGTCTATATGTATGTATTGTATGTGATGTATGAATGTACTGTATGTAGTATGTATGTTGTATATATGTAGTATGTTGTATGTATGTTGTATGTATGTAGTACAGTATGTTGTATGCATGTATGTTGTATGTATGTAGTATTTATGTAGTATGTATGTAGTATGCATGTTGTATTATTATTATTTATTGTTATAGCGCCATTTATTCCATGGCGCTTTACATGTGAGGAGGGGTATACATAATAAAAACAAGTACAATAATCTTAAACAATACAAGTCATAACTGGTACAGGAGGAATGAGGACCCTGCCCGCGAAGGCTCACAATCTACAAGGGATGGGTGAGGATACAGTAGGTGAGTATGTTGTATGTATGTAGTATGTTGTATGTATGTAGTATGTAGTATGTAGCATGTTGTATGATGTATGTATGTTGTATGTTGTATTATGTATGTATGATGTATGTAGTATGCAGTATGTTGTATGTAGTATGTATGTTTGTGTTGTTTTTTTTTACATTCAACACATTAGCCGGATGATGGGACTACTACTGTCCCATCATTGGCTAATGTGTCAATCACTGTCATTGTAGCAGGCATAGCCCGATGGGACTTGTAGTGCCATCGGACAATGCCTGCACACCCTTACAATCCCCGAGAGGCCCGCACAGACCCCCGGCAGGCCCGTACAGACCCCCGGAAGGCCCGCACAGACCCCCCCATGGTCACGCACAGACCCCGCCCACACACACAGACATGCAGTCTCGGCCCACGCACCGCCTACACTCCATTACAGCGCATCATGACATCATGTTAAGCAGCCAATCACAGCCTTGCCATTAGTTAACATGGCTAACATGCCTAACAGGATGTGCCCACACTTAGGATCCTCAACTGGCTCATTGCATTATGGGAACTTCCGATTCCGGTATTCGATATTGTAAAAATATCGGAACTCAGTATCGGAACTCCGATACAGCGAATATCGGCCGATACCCGATATTTGCAGTATCGGAATGCTCAACACTACTACCCGGCCTTCGTCACCCAGCTTGCTGCTTCACTGTCCTGCGGCTCCATCCTACCATCCCCCACCTCATCTATCCCATTGAGCGTCTGCTCAGTGAGCAGAAGACTCCTTTCCATATTGTCATTGGATCTCAGTGTTGCCAGCTGCACATTTAGATCCAGAATCTGGGCTTCCAAATGCACAACGTGCTCACATCTCGCACAGCAGTATGCACCCTCGACCGGCTGATCAGGGACTGCATCATGGGCGGACATACCGCCGGTTCAGCCTGTGCAACTGCACCGGGGCCCGGAGCGGGAGGGGGCCCCGAAGGACCGAGAAAGCAGGGCGGTGAATGACAGCTAACAGGAGAAGCAGGGGGCCGCTCTGCTGCATGCAAGTGATATGAACTTCAAAAGGGCCCCCTGCTGACCTCTCCTGTTAGTATTCATTATGCTGCTGTCCGGCTGTCACTGGTGCGGTAGCCATGGTGACGGCAGACGCTGGAACAGAGGAGCCAGGGAGAGGGAGGGGGAGTGTCGGTGACTCACTGAAGCTTCCGCTCTGGTTGAGTCCCTGTGCTGCTGCTGTGCACGTGCGCACTCAGTGATCCCTCGGGAGTCGGGACTGGGATACATGAGAATGGGGGGAGAGGGGCTGAGGAGGGATCACTAGGTTAGGTAGGAGAAGGGCCGGGTACTAAAATGATCCACTATATAGGGGGATGGGATGGCGATCCCCTGGTGCAATGTCTATACATGGAGTGCACAGTGACATCTGTGCATCATTACCTCGGGGATGTCTGTGCTCTGGAGTCCGCAGCTTGGAGCGGGAAGCTGCTGCAGACTCAGTGCAGATGACGAGTGTGGACCAGGCTGACAGGATCTTTGCTGCCTGGTGGAAATGTTGTAAGTATACAGTTTTGTTTTGAAAAATAAAGAGACAACAATTTATATATTAACTATGTTGGGAGTAGTGATCAATAGTCATAAGCGAGCATGTTTGGATAAAGTGTTATCTGAGCATGCTCAAGTGCTAATGGAGCATCTTCGGCGTTGTCTTATAATATGTTCGAGTTTCCGCTGCTGCACAATTCGTGGCTTTTTGACATCCGCAACACAAGCAGGAATGATTCCCTGTTTGTTAGGCAACCCCTGCATGTGCGGAACAGTCCACATGAAGCGGTGGGGAGTCGAAAATAAATATTATTCAAGCACGCCAAAAACACTCCGCACACAAGCATGTTCAGATAATGCCTTATCTGGGCACATTCACTCATCACTAATGCCGGAGACCTAAGGAAAGTGACATATCCTCATATTCAGTGCACAGTGGCCGCTAGTGACAGCACCAGCCTGGTCTTTGTCCGCTGCAATTTCACATAGACCATAAGGGTGTGTTTCCACATGGCGGATTTGCTGCAGATTGGACACTGCGTTCATCCACAGCTGCAGATGTTACAGCATAGTGGGGGATTCTATGAAACTCCATCCCCATTATGCGTACAAAGACGCAGGTGGCAGACCTGTGCATACGCACATGCGGAGTGGTATATGTATCTAAAGTGTATGTATGTACGGTATATGTATGTGTATCTGTAAATGTATGGTATATGTATGTACTGTATGTATGTATCTGTGTGTATGTACGGTATATCGGTATATGTATGTAAGGTGCATGTATGTGCGGTATATGTATGTGTATCTGTGACTGTATGGTATATGTATGTACGGTGTGTGCATGTATGTATGGTATATGTATCTGTGTATGTACGGTATATCGGTATATGTATGTAAGGTGCATGTATGTGCGGTATATGTATGTGTATCTGTGACTGTATGGTATATGTATGTACGGTGTGTGCATGTATGTATGGTATATGTATCTGTGTATGTACGGTATATCGGTATATGTATGTAAGGTGTATGTATACACGGTATATATATCATCCGAGTGCTGTGCGATATACCCTGACCCCGGCAATGGAGGAGATGGAGAAAGTCATTTCTCCGCAGCTGTGCTCCGATTCTCTCTGTGCGAGAGGCTCGGAGCACAGACGCATGACATTCGGCTCCTGCTCGCAGCAGAGCAGGAGACGGGGGTCATTAGCATATCGCATCCGATGCCATACGCTCATCTGACGCCGGCCTACGCAGCATACCGGGCAGGGAGGGGGGCCCAGACACATTTCTTGCACAGGGGCCCCAAGCTGTTAGTGTCCGCCCCTGGACTGCATACATGTGGCAAGATGTGCACTGGATGGCATTAGCAATAGTGGAGCACATTTCCTAATGGGGATTGCACCAGACAGAAACGTTAAATAAAAATAAATGCAAAGCATTAATTAAAAAACAGACAGCAATTCAGTAATTCCTCCCTTGGAAACTCCCTGAATCCAAAGTCACTGAATCACAAGTCACACTTACCGCCGCTCACACTTACGCTCAGGTCACACTCAGCTCGCTCACACTCGCTAAGCTGAAGATTTAAAGAGATTTTTGTTTTCTCTTTCCTCTCAGCAGCAATCCACCTTGCAGTTCAATGCACTTCCAATAAGTCACATGCTGTCCATTTCCTTGTGATCCTCCTTGAGATGTTTCCTTCATTGGGCCCAGATGTGTTTAATTAAACTGATAGGACTTGATTTGGAAAGGCGCACACCTGTCTATATAAGACCTCACATATGAATGAAACCCACTGTATGTGCGGTCACTTGAGAGTCCTCAAGGCACCCGCTGTGCGCGATGTGAGGATTCACATAGAACAACTGCAGACCTTCGTGAAAAACCTTGACAACCCCTTTAAAAACCACCAGTAAGAAGTTGATTAGAGCATTTGCAATTAACTCATTCAGCAGCCCATGTATAGGTGCTCTAACGTTGAGTAAATCGATACTTTTGGTGTAAAAATCCGTTTTGCCATTGCTGTGAAATTAGGCGTTGAGGATATATCTAAAGTAACAGCAAGTGCTAGAGGATGGGACAAAGCACTTCCAGCTCTCCGGCCCTCACGTATTATTCCCCGCCCGGCGCCTGCCTCATGCACTTGACAGGTCAGTCCGGCACTTGCTGTAGATCTCAGCAATGACGGCACTTTACAGAGAGTGGACTGACCGTCAAATTCAGGAGGCAGGTGCTGGGCGGGGAACAAGTATTGAGGGTAGGAGGGCTGGAAGTGCTTCGTCACGACCCAAAGCACTTGTGGCTCATATGCATATTACTTCAATGCAACGTTTCTAAGCAATGGATTTCTTCATCAAAGCTATGGATTTATTCAGCGTGAGAGAACCTATACAGCCATACCTTTACTATTTATGTTGCATTAAAGAAAAATAAATCAGCACAAGTCTCCATATCCTTTACATTTGCTAGTGGCTGTACCCCAATGAGAGTGGCTCACAGAGCAGTGTTGTGTATCTTGAATATCACATCAGGCAATGCCCACCATAATGCCCCTACCATGACTATCACCTATAAAAAGCTCTATATGTCCTCCTGTAAGTGTCAGTCATGTCAACAGTGCCCCTACCAATGCCATCAGTGTCCTCATTACGGCCAATATGAGCCATGCCAGACGCCATCTAGAGACAGCTGTTTCAAGCTATTTAGCATATAGCATAGACTAGCTATTGAACCCATTCTACGCCCGGGTGGCGAGCATTTATATTGGTATATGGTCTCCATCCTGGTATGTGCTGCTCCATCCTGCATCTCCATCCTGTCATGTGCTGCTCCATCCTGCGTCCCCATCCTGACATGTGCTGCTCCATCCTGCGTCCCCATCCTGGTATGTGCTGCTCCATCCTGCGTCCCCATCCTGGTATGTGCTGCTCCATCCTGCGTCCCCATCCTGACATGTGCTGCTCCCATCCTGCGTCCCCATCCTGTCATGTGCTGCTCCATGCTGCGTCCCCATCCTGTCATGTGCTGCTCCATCCTGCGTCCCCATCCTGACATGTGCTGCTCCATTCTGCGTCCCCATCCTGTCATGTGCTGCTCCATCCTGCGTCCCCATCCTGACATGTGCTGCTCCTTCCTGCGTCCCCATCCTGTCATGTGCTGCTCCATCCTGCGTCCCCATCCTGTCATGTGTTGCACCCATCCTGCGCCTCCATTCTCACATGTGCTGCACCCATCCTGCGCCTCCATTCTGACATGTGCTGCACCCATCCTGGCCTCCATTCTGTCATATGCTGCTCCCATCCTGCGCCCCCATCCTGTCATGTGCTGCTTCCATCCTGCACCCCGTTCTGTCATGTGCTGCTCCCATCCTGTGCCACCGTTCTGTAATTTGCTGCTTCCATCCATATGCCCCATACGCTGCTCCATAAAGGTTGATGGCCCCATAAGATGCTCCATAGTATATGCCTCATATGCTGCTCCATTATGGTTGATGGCCCCATAAGATGCTCCATAGGATTATATGCCCCGTATGCTGCTGCGATATATATAAAAAAATAACATACTCACCTATCGTCGCTGGGCGTCGAGTGCTGGGGGGCCTGAGCAGGCGGGGACACTGGCGCGCTGTGGGGGTCAGGTGCCGGTATCGCCGCTAGCTCAGGCCCCCGACACTTGCTATATTCACCTGTCTGTCCCGTTCCAGCGCTGCGTGCCGCTCCGTGTTCCGGGTCCTCTGGCTGTGACTGTTCAGTCACAGGGCGGCGCGTATTAAGCGCGTCATCGCGCCCTCTGAACTGTGAACGTCACAGGCAGAGGACCCGGAGGGTGCGGGCGCCCCGGGCCCGGTGCTCTGAGGGGGCCCACCCGGAGATACGCTACTGTAACTGTATCAGGCGGTGCCAGCAGTGGGCCCCCCACAGTCATCGGAAGATCAGCTGTTCCAGCATTTAGCCGATACAGCTGAGCGCAATGATAGAAGGAGTGCCGCGCTCCTCCCATCATCCCCATGTCGGTGTCGGGATCTCACGTCGCTGACACTGACAGCGGGCGCGATGACGTCACTGCCCGGCGTCTGCTGTCAGGAGATCAGCGGGAGCAGCGCAGGAACCAGGAAGAAGAGAGGTGAGTATTTATTTATTTTTAATGGGTGCTGCTGCCTTATTACAGGGTCTGCCTATGGGGGTGTCACCTTATTACAGGGTCTGCCTATGGGGGGCTGCCTTATTACAGGGTCTGCCTATTTGGGTGCTGCCTTATTACAGGGTCTGACTATGGGGGGCTGCCTTATTACAGGGTCTGCCTATGGGGGGCTGCCTTATTACAGGGTCTGCCTATTGGGGTGCTGCCTTATTACAGGGTCTGACTATAGGGGGGCTGCCTTATTACAGGGTCTGCCTATGGGGGGCTGCCTTATTACAGGGTCTGCCTATTGGGGTGCTGCCTTATTACAGGGTCTGACTATGGGGGCGCTGTCTTATTACAGGGTCTGACTATGGGGGGGCTGCCTTATTACAGGGTCTGCCTATGGGGGGCTGCCTTATTACAGGGTCTGACTATGGGGGTGCTGCCTTATTACATTGTCTGACTATGGGGGCTGCCTTATTACAGGGTCTGACTATAGGGGTGCTGCCTTATTACTGGGGGTGCTACCTCATTACAGGGTCTGCCTATAGGGGTGCTGCCTTATTACAGGGTCTGACTATGGGGGTGCTGCCTTATTACTGGGGGTGCTACCTCATTACAGGGTCTGCCTATAGGGGTGCTGCCTTATTACAGGGTCTGACTATAGGGGTGCTGCCTTATTACTGGGGGTGCTACCTCATTACAGGGTCTGCCTATAGGGGTGCTGCCTTATTACAGGGTCTGACTATAGGGGTGCTGCCTTATTACTGGGGGTGCTACCTCATTACAGGGTCTGCCTATAGGGGTGCTGCCTTATTACAGGGTCTGACTATGGGGGTGCCACCTTATTACAGGGTCTGCCTATGGGGGTGCTGCCTTATTACAGGGTCTGCCTATAGGGGTGCTGCCTTATTACAGGGTCTGACTATGGGGGGCTGCCTTATTACAGGGTCTGCCTATTGGGGTGCTGCCTTATTACAGGGTCTGACTATGGGGGGCTGCCTAATTACAGGGTCTGACTATGGGTAGGCTGCCTTATTACAGGGTCTGACTATGGGTAGGCTGCCTTATTACAGGGTCTGCCTATGGGGGGCTGCCTTATTACAGGGTCTGCCTATGGGGTGCTGCCTTATTACAGATTCTGCCTATAGGGGTGCTGCCTTATTACAGGGTCTGACTATGGGGGGCTGCCTTATTACAGGGTCTGACTATGGGGGCTGCCTCATTACAGGGTCTGATTATGGGGGTGCCACCTTATTACAGGGTGTGACTATGGGGGTGCTGCCTTATTACAGGGTCTGACTATAGGAGTGCTGCCTCATTACAGGGTCTGACTATGGGGGCTGCCTTATTACATTGTCAGACTATGGGGGTGCTGCCTTATTACTGGGGGTGCTGCCTCATTACAGGGTCTGCCTATAGGGGTGCTGCCTTATTACAGGGTCTGACTATGGGGGTGCTGCCTTATTACAGGGTCTGACTATGGGGGTGCCACCTTATTACAGGGTCTGACTATGGGGGCTGCCTTATTACAGGGTCTGACTATGGGGGTGCTGCCTTATTACAGGGTCTGACTATGGGGGCTGCCTTATTACAGGGTCTGACTATAGGGGTGCTGCCTTATTACAGGGTCTGACTATGGGGGTGCTGCCTTATTACAGGGTCTGACTATGGGGGCTGCCTTATTACAGGGTCTGACTATGGGGGTGCTGCCTTATTACAGGGCCTGCCGCCTTATTACAGGGTCTGCCTATAGGGGTGCTGCATTATTACAGGGTCTGACTATGGGAGCTACCTTATTACAGAGTCTGACTATGGGGGTGCTACCTCATTGCAGGGTCTGCCGCCTTATTACAGGGTCTGCCTATGGGGGTGCTGCCTTATTACAGTGTCTGCCTATGGGGGCTGCCGTATGCTATAGAGTCTGCCTATGGGGGCTGCCGTATGCTATAGTTTGCCTATGGGGAGTGCATTATACTATATTGTGGACTATTTGGTGCATTATGCTACTGTATATGGAGGCTATCTAGGGGGCCATCATACAGTATGGAGATTACAGTGTGGGGGTCATTATACATTGTTGGAGCCATCAAACAGTTTGGGGGCTGCTAAGAAGTCAGTATACAGTGAGGGGGCATTATACTGTGTATAAGAGAGCTTCATGCTGTACAGGGGGAGACTCGGGACTTTATTAAATGTAAAGTGGGCACTTATTGTTATAGGGGAACTCAGGTTACTGTGGCTATCAAAGGGGCACACAAGGCATTATTACTCTCTAGGGGCAAAATATGGGCACTGTTTTCTAGGGCACTTGCACCTGGCATTACTATATTATATAGGGGTGCTTTAGAATTGAGAGGGCACAGAGAACCACACAGCAGGTGCAGTAATAGGGACACATATGGCAGCAGCGGCTCAGTATTGGGGTATCAGGGGCAGTTATAGGGACACATACGGCAGCAGCGGCTCAGTATTGGGGTATCAGGGGCAGTAATAGGGACACATACAGCAGCAGCGGCTCAGTATTGGGGTATCAGGGGCAGTAATAGGGACACATACAGCAGCAGTGGCTCAGTATTGGGGTATCAGGGGCAGTAAAAGGGGCACATATGGCAGCAGCGGCTCAGTATTGGGGTATCAGGGGCAGTAATAGGGACACATACGGCAGCAGCGGCTCAGTATTGGGGTATCAGGTGCAGTAATAGGGACACATACGGCAGCAGCGGCTCAGTTTTGGGCTATCAGGGGCAGTAATAGGGACACATACGGCAGCAGCGGCTCAGTATTGGGATATCAGGTGCAGTAATAGGGACACATACAGCAGCAGTGGCTCAGTATTTGGGGTATCAGGTGCAGTAATAGAGAAATACGGCAGCAGAGGCTCAGTATCGGGGTATCAGGGGCAGTAATAGGGTCACATATGGCAGCAGCGGTTCAGTATTGGGGTATCAGGGGCAGTAATAGGGACACATACGGCAGCAGCGGCTCAGTATTGGGGTATCATGGGCAGTAATAGGGACACATACGGCAGCAGCGGCTCAGTATTGGGGTATCAGGTGCAGTAATAGGGACACATACGGCAGCAGCAGCTCAGTATTGGGGTATCAGGTGCAGTAATAGGGACACATATGGCAGAGGCAGCTCAGTATTGGAGTATCAGGGGCAGTAATAGGGACACATACGGCAGCAGCGGCTCAGTATTGGGGTATCAGGTGCAGTAATGGGGACATATACGGCAGCAGCGGCTCAGTATTGGGGTATCAGGTGCAGTGATAGGGACACATACGGCAGCAGCGGCTCAGTATTGGGGTATCAGGTGCAGTAATAAGGACACATACGGCAGCAGCGGCTCAGTATTGGGGTATCAGCAGGATGAGGAGTTTGTGCAGGTTGGGAATAGATGGTGATGGGGCTGGAATATGAGAAGTGAACCGTGTCTTTGTTGTATTCTCTGGAGGTGAGTCGTTGCTGGAAGAAGTTGTCATGTCGGTCTGGGCCAAATGGAAAAGACGGGAAAAATGAACGATTCCATCAGAAAGGACGTCAGCAGTAAGTCATTATCTGTAACTGTCCATATGGCGGTAATATCCATGTTGGTCGTTATATAGAGATTATCTTCAGTAATAGCGCGGTCATCTGCTGAGGTTCTCCTCCAGTATTAGGGTGCATCACCGAGTTGTAATCAAGGTTACCTGGTTAGGGGCCACTCAGAAGCTTCACCCCCCTGGACCAAAACCCTAGCTATGCCTCTGATTTAGGGTACAGCAAATCCAAGTAGATGGCAATAATGAGATACCCCCCAGTCGACAAAATCCCAACCCAGAACCGGTAGTTCCACTGCCCCTGTACTGGGCAATACCCACTGTCTCACAACATTTGGTTGGCCCACAGGTTTTGTATCTTCTGCCTCTATAGTCTTCAGTCAGTCTAAGCTCTTACAGATGACGGATACCATGACTACAGCACATGTATTTAGCTCCAGCCAGCAATAACCCCCCCATTTCCTCATCCGTGTCCTAAATAACCCAATCTGTACCCCGGAATTGTGCCCGGTCCTAGGGAAACACCCCCCCCCCCCCAAAGCTAACTGTGCATTGATGAAGGTATTTTCCTGAGACCTTACCTGGGACTGAATGTGAGATTTCCTGTGGGGACAGCTCTACTGGGTCTACTATTTCCATCCGCATAATGGGACCAGTGACTGGGAGGATAGTGGCTTAATTGAGGCTCTTGAAACAATAACGAGAGTAAAGGAAGGATTGCTGTAACTGAATCTCCTTGTCTGGACCTAGTGTACAGACCAAAAGTTTGGACACACCTTCTCATGTAAATATTTTTCTGTATTTTCATGACTATGAAAATTGTACATTCACACGGAAGGCACAAAACACACAGGCTAAATGGAAGACCTGCGATTCATAGTACGTAAAAATTGCCTAACCCAGGATCTCCCAGGAGGACATGATACACTCTTGACATCCTTGTTACGAGAAGTTCAGGGGGCTCACTGGGTGAGGTGGATCTTCTAAGCCTAAGGTCCATGTGGGCACATGGCTCACGGTGTCAGTGCAGCAGGTTGTTGAAAAGAGGGACTGGAAGGCCATAGGTAGATGGAGCGCCCCCAGACGCAGGGCCGCGGGTTACTCGGTACCGGTCCTCTCTGGCTCAGTTCTGGGATTGTCACGGTGGCTGGACCCGGTCCGTGACCCTGCTAAGGGGTGTCCAATGAAAGATGATGAATAAAGTCGGCTAAGGTTTCGTGACGCCACCTGTGGTATTCGGTCAGGTCGACAGACGCTGCTTGGGGTCCACTGGGGTGATGTGATGGCAGCTGGATGGTATACCTTCCCACAGGTGAAGTATGTCCCCAGGGCTTCCCGGTAGTGTAGGTGGCGATGGTGTGTGGTGCAGTCAATAACGAGGACACAGGGTTGCAGTCTCTTTACCTTTTACTGAAGACTTCAGGATACTCAATCCAGAGTACCCCCTGACGAAGGAAGAAGATTCCGAAACGCGCGTCGGGGTGCGCGATAGCGGGACCTGGTGACCCCTGCAATAAGGTATATCGTGGAGTAATATTACCTCTTGTGTTTGGATGGTCGGTTTTTATTAGCACATTGCACTTTTTTTTGGTGTTGCTCATCTACCTGCGTGTGGCATATTGTATGCCCTACAGATGCCCCTATATAGTGGTTCTGTCTAGCACTTTTGCACCTTGTTACAATCAACTTTATTCCGCAAATGTGTGTTTTGTTCTGCGGTAGCACGTATATATCTTTTGCACTTACCTTAAATAATATTTAATTTTTTTATATATATTTTTTGAACTTGGCAATTATAAATTTTCGTGCACTTTTTTTGCTGGATTTTCTTGCTGGATTTTTTCTACATCAACTGATTATTATAAAAAATTTTTTTTTTTTTTGGCCGTCACCACATGAAATATATATCCATTAATAATTATTCTTGGGGTCACCTATTTATATGCTATTTTGATTTTAATATACTACTTTTTTATTGTCCTGTTATATTCGCGTACTATCTATTTTTATCTTATTGTGCCAATTGTCACCATAAATAAAGGCTATTTTTAAATTGATCTTCTGTGTGGGTGCACTTTCTCGGCTGTCCGCGTTGTAGTTGTGGTTGGTCCTCTAATTTCAGTGTTTAGTCACTATTTTCTTCACAATACACCAGTAGGGTTCTATCAATTATTTGCACATATATTGACATAATTTGTTGGATATCTTTGGTGTATTGCATTTGTTTAATTAGGTGATGTATGGTAGAGAGCCAACCTATAATTAACTGTCCTGCGGTATTTGAAGTAAGGCATAAAGTCAGTTACTTCCGTGGTGTTACGGTCACCGGCTACGCGCCTCAGTAGGAAGTTGCCGTTCTCGGGGCACGACTTCTACTGGCCCTCCTCTGTGCTTGATCTCGTTTCTCACTGTCCACAATATCCTTCTCTTCTTGTCCTTTCTTAGGATACCACCGCAAGGTAGTGCAGGCGCGGTTCCGTTGCTTTCTAATCGTTCTGCTAGGCCCTTGTCAGGAACCCACCCCTGACAGGTCCTCCTTGGACTCTCCCCAGGCTGCGTTCTGTCCTAACTTCCTATGCGACCCCTAGTTTTACCAGTGTGAGGAGTGGCCTAATACATAGTGCCTTTTGCTCCCCCTAGTGGCCGGAGTATGAAGTGTAATGTGTGCTTGTGATACCTGGTCAGGTGAACTCCTTTAGTGCAATCAGACATAACATCACCCTCCTTAGCGGCAGAGCGACATTACTGCAACGACCAGGTCTCTGGGGCGCTGCATAGACAGATGAAGTGCAGGAAACCGCAGGCAGGCAGAAGACATCAGGAATCCGCAAGAAACCCAGTGGAGGTGGAGGGTGTCAGGAAACTGAAGGCAAGCAGGTGGAGTGCAGGAAATTGCATACAAGCCTTTGGAAAGCAGGAAACCTTAAGCAGGCAGGTGGAGTGCAGAAAACCACAGCCAGGCAGAGTGCAGATAACAGAGTAATGGGAAAGTGAGCAACCAAAGAAGCCACATACAGCCTGGAAGACATACTGAAAACTGCAGGAGAGGTGAAGAGGTTTAATAGCCCCGAGGAAAGATATCTGACATAACTCCTGAGTCACTATAAGGCTGCCGTCACACTAGCAGTATTTGGTCAGTATTTTACCTCAGTATTTGTAAGCCAAAACCAGGAGTGGGTGATAAATCCAGAAGTGGTGCATGTGTTTCTATTATACTTTTCCTCTGATTGTTCCACTCCTGGTTTTGGCTTACAAATACTGATGTAAAATACCGACCAAATACTGCTAGTGTGACGGCAGCCTAAGCCGGAGACAAGTAGGAAGCAGCACTAGAAGCTGCTGGTCTACAAGGGACTACCTGCAGCCCACAGCTAGTTTGCGGTGCACACACAAACTGTAAGTCTAGTATAAGATTCAATGCCAAGGTCTGGGTGTGTGTCTTAGAACCCCTAGATAGGCCCAGGCAGTTCATCACATGGAAGCACGCCAAGGTCACCTGCAAAGCCCGTCGTGGACCACCAGAGAGTTTAATAGACCGTGGTAGATGAAGCAGAGCCCAGATCAGGGACAGGTGTGTAACAATCTTCCTGTGTTGTAATAATAACGAAATGTTCCTGTATGTCCCAAGTAACTCTTCAGCGATGTCTGAGTTCTGATGATTCTGCTGAATGCTGAAATCTGCAACATAAAGAACACTGAAATGTTTGGTTTTCTCACATTTAAAGACTATACGGGAAATTTTCTGTACTTTTCTTTTCCAAGCAAATACAAACATGCATAATTTCCCCAAATTTCACAAAGTTTTTGCTGGCTATGGCATTCAACTTCAGAGATAAATGTACAAAATGAGGGAAGGGAAAGTGATGGAGTCTGGAATCACTAAAGCCGCAGTGTACGTGTTCCTGAATCCATGATCATAAAGCGCCCTGCGTTCTACTTGCTCATTTAGTAGCAACAACTAATAAAACCGCCATGGCTGCTCAAACTCTTTATGGGAAAATGCAAGAACACAATTTTGTGTGCTGCGAGAAGCAAATAATATTTATATCCCAAGTGCCACAAGCTGGCACACTACAAGGTCAGACAAAGCATTGCGTTTAATCTTTTTCATGGTTTGCTGCGCTTCTTTTAGATTTTTGTATTTAATCTTTTCTCTGCTCATGTTCCTCTCAAATGACTTTTGGAAAGTTGCTGCTCAAACAGTCTATTTTTTTTTTTTCTGTGAAATGAGTCGGTTACTGAAGTCATCTACATAGCCTTAAGTGCTGTCAGCTAACTAGTGTTCTCATTCTTCTAATCTGTCTCTTTATTTGTAAGTGCCTGTGACGCCACGGTTTTTATAACATCCCTAAGTTTAGTCTGACTAAGTGGAGTGGCACAGATGTATCCACCCTTATCTTATTTTAAGAAGAAATCAAATTTTTCACTAAATTGAATACAATATCACAATATGCATGAAAAATTCTCAACAGGTTGCAATTCACATCATAACCACTGGGGGCCAAAAAACAGCCACATATATTGTAAACATCTCCTAACAGAGTATCACAAATTCATTTTTTTTTCCAAAGCTGATCATCACTCATCTTGGTCCATGTTAAACTAAGAGAAAAGGTAAGGAAGAACACTTTTCCGCCCTTTGTACTGCTTTCTTTAGGCATAGATTGACTAAACACTAGACGTCTTACAACAAGGCTCCTCAGATTTTGTTTTCTACTGGTGCCTTCAGCACACAATGATGCTTGGCTCAAGTTCCATGCTCAATTCAGAACTTGGTGCAGTCAGAGGAAGCCCTAAGCAAAGCAAATAATAGTTTTTCTGACTCACCTTGTGAAGAGGATGCACTAAGCTTACATCAAGGTGAGTATATGGTTCCTGAGCATTGATGCAGCTGGCAGGTGGGGAATGAGGACTTGGTATGCTCAGGAATATTGGGAATAGCTCAGTAGGTGCAGTGACGTCAGCAAGGAAGAAAGCAGGTTTTGCACGGTATTTACAGGAGGTGGAGAACACAAAACAAGTCTTGAAACACAATCTGAAGACAAAGTGGTGTGTCAATGGGCCTTAAATAGGTCTCGAAAGATGCTGTTATAGATCCATGCTAGGCAACTTGAAAAACCCAGTGTGGAGCCCAACAGAGGGCAACGCACCAAGGTAGAAAGAGAGGAGACCAGGATACCTGGGACAGATGTGTAACAGTACCCCCACTGTGACAGCAGAAAGTGGATGCTTGGTATTTCATCTCTTGAGCAGGATTGGAGCATCTACACGACAGACCAAAAGTTTGGACACACCTTCTACCTCTTGAAGCTCATCAAGAGAATGCCAAGAGTGTGCAAAGCAGTCATCAAAGCAAAAGGTGGCTACTTTGAAGAACCTAGAATATAAGACATATATACATTTCAGTTGTTTCACACTTTTTTGTTAAGTATATAATTCCACATGTGTTAATTTATAGTTTTGATGCCTTCAGTGTGAATGTACAATTTTCATAGTCATGAAAATACAGAAAAATCTTTAAATGAGAAGGTGTGTCCAAACTTTTGGTCTGTACTGTATGTCCTTTATGGCACCTAGCATCTCTCCTCAGGACCACAAGTGATTTCACAGTCCAGAGCTTGGTTGAGTTCATTCTCTGTGATTGGATCAGAAGTAGAAGCAGGAACTGTTTTTCATTGTAGAAGAGGACCTGTTGAGAGTCAAGGCATGACCTACAGATGGAGAGAAAATTAAGAGGCAGAAGCAAAGACACAGATACAGGCTCAGTCACATCTTCCCTAAGGTTCTTTTTGCCTTCATGCTTGGAGAAGACATCTGTGAAGTTCTGATAGGAGGAGGAAATATAAGAGGCAAAGGCTGTAGAACAGAGTTTCAGAAAAACTGTTTCAGGTGGAACTTTGAATCAGTTATGAAAACAAGATTATCCCCAGTGGGCAATCTGTTCGAATGAGCAGTCAATGACTGGAGCATGTAGCCATAGCCATGGAAGTCCCAAAAGCATCGGTGTATCAGATTGTGGCAAAATTAAAAAATAAACATCCTCATAGTATAATGCACCGATCTGGAGAGTTACCTTCACTATCTGGAATTGGATACTTCCACCTGGAATTGCTGAGCCACTCGTGGAGGTTAGCTTAAGGGATACTTGCAAAGAAACGAAGGGAATTTTCAGCCTGTTGGCCAGAAAGACGTCCATAAGATTCTCTGCTGTTCTGCGCTTGTGCCGAGAACACAGAGGAACTATAAGAAATGAATATTGATGAGAGTAATTTATCTTGAGTCAATCCCAGGGAGATTCCTACCTCTTCGCCTAGAGTTTGAAGTTCTCCCTCTGTAGCCTTCAGTTTTGAACAATTTGTGTGTTAATGATCCCATTCACCACAATACAAGCAGAGTCCTCCAGTAAGTCAACAAGATTTTTCAGCTGGAGATAATCTGTTCTGGCCGATCTCCATGGTTTCCGGTTCAGCCATTCCGGAAGGAGATTTTGAAGAAGTTTCAGAATGTGGCACATGAGAATCAAGCATTTTTTCCTTTGACAGTTCTTTTAAACGCTAGCCCACTTGGGTGGCAAGGGAAACCAAATCAAGAATGGAAGACGATGAATCTCTACCTGCGTGCTCATGTTTGATCCAACTGGATAAGCTGGTATAGAAGACAGCCAGTAGAGGGTCATTATTCCAGAACAATTTAGCAGACAGAGTGCAGAACTGGATGGCATAATGTCCCATAGAGAGAGTGACTCCCTTTGTCTTAGCCCCTGTATGGGATCAGCAGTGAAGTGGACATCACCCGGTTCATCAAATTCTTTATAGAAGGCAGGCAGGAAAGATGGTAGGGAATCCATCACAGGATCTTCCTGCTCCCACATTGTTGCGGCCCACACCAAAGCGTTCCCAGACATAAAAAACAAAATGCCACTTTGGATCCGTCAGAAAAAAATTCCTGGGGACATAATTCAGTGTTTGGTGTATTGGTTCACAAAACCTCAGCAGGCCTTAAGGTCTCCATCAAAATGTGCATGAGTGGGCAAATGGGGAAATCTTTCAAAAGCAGAATATCCTAGGTATGTATTAGGCTGTAGCAGGTATGGATGAGCAGGTGAAGAGGCTGCAGGAATCTGGGAAAGTGTGTCCACATGAACTGTGAGATTCCGCATAGCCTAGACAAACTCCCGTTGACTTGATCAGAGTTACATTACCAGCCCCAGCAGATCATCCGTATACCATGGCAATGGTGTAGTTGCTGCTGCACTTTTGAGTTCCATGGTCTTCGGATTGTGTCAGGTTCACTTTGTGAAGTGGACCCACTAAGCCCACTTCCGGGTGGGCACATGGTCTCCAGGCATCGATGGCACGCTGGGAGAAAGGACGAGATACTCTCATGAATCAAGGAAGCAGCTGGACCGATTCAGTGAAGTCAGCAAGGAAAGTGTCACAGATTTACCACATCAGAGAGGTGCTGGAAGACCCCAGCATTTGATTTCTCCTACTCCTGCACTTTTTAGAAGCACTTCACCTTCATATTAAACGGTGCAAGTTTATTTTAGCAGTGCAAGGGTTAATCTGCTCTGTTGAGAGCTCCTGCATTAATGTCCTCAGCTGTTCATTGTTGGCCATGCTCCTGACCTATATATTCTGAGGAGTCCTGGAAAGCACTCATTGCCAGAGCTAGCTTATGCTGCACCGTTAGGAGATGGTGGTTTGTGGTTGTTGTCTGAGAAGTCATTTGATGGATTTATCTGAGACTGTTGCTAGGTTTTGGGTGTGTGCTAATTCCCCTCCTTTTCCTAATTTGGTTTTACCCCATCCTCCACTCTCTGTGTTTAACTCTGTTGTTTGTATGAGTATATTTGTATGATTGATGTTTTCCTTTATCCCTGTTTGTATTACCTTGTTAGTCTAGTTGGCGAATTATGGAACACTACTACTCCCCTCTTCCCTGGGTGGGGGAAGGGTACAGACTGAGGATGGATTCAGGAGCTAAGACAAGGTACATGGCTCCGGTGTCTTCACCATCATAAGTAATCTGGAGAACAGGGCGAGCTAGGGCACCCCTAGTGTTAGGGACAGGGAAGGAACCACTGGTCCTGGGACACCCAACAACAGAGTTGTGACACAGAATGCTCATTGTCTTGCAATTGTATGTGACTCAGATCATTCCTTCACTCGCTGTATTGTATTTGATCACTCATGTCACTTGCATCTCAAAAATATCTGTAGAATTCTACCTTTTCTTACCTTTGAGTCTGAAAAAACTTTTACTGTTGCTCTGATTCATTCTCGCTTGGACTATTGTAACTCTCTTCTAATCAGTCTCCCTCTTACTAAACTCTCCCTTCTCCAATCTATCATGAATGCAGCAGTTAGGATCATATTATTGTCCATCCGCTATACCAATGCCTATATCCTTTGCCAGCCATTGCACTGGTTGCCCATTGACTATAGAATCCAATAGAAACTTAATAAATTTACACCCAAATGTCTCCACAGTTCTGCATCACCCTACATCCCCTCCCTCATCTCTGTCTATCATCAAAATGGTCCTCACTTCTGCAAATGACCTAAGACTAACATCCTCTATAATAGGAACCTCCCTCTCCCATCTCCAAGACTTTTTTCGTGCTTCACCAGTTTACTGGAATGCACTACCCCATACAATCTTGTTAATTCCCAGTATCCACAGTTTCAAGTGTGACCTAAAAACATATTTCTCTAGACTAGCCTTTTGCCTCACCTCCCTAATCACCTTCCTAATCTACCTATCCCCTGTTGTCTGTTCCACACACTCAGTAGAACTTATACTTGTACACATACTGGCTTTTATATCACCCCTATGTCCTTATAGATTGTAAGCACTTAAGCAGGGCCCTCACTCCTCTTGATATGTGTTGAATTATGATACTCTGTATTTTCTTTATTCAGTATGTACCCTCTGAATTGTAAAGTTTTGCTTTATATGTTCATGCTTTAAAAACAAATTATTATTATGCATTTGTGGTGCCCCAGGGTCCTGGTCATCACAGTAGCATTGCTTTCCTCACGGGGAGAGTGATGTTACGCTTGAAGGCAAGAAGGGATAACTGCAACCAGGTACCACAAACATGCAACACATTCACACTCCAGGCCACCAGGGAAAACTTTTGATCCTTCTTGCTAGGTGACTCCCCATAGATATATATAACTGGTAGTCTGTAGGGAGAGTGAGTTCAGTTTTGCCAAGAAACAGACTGGATCAGTCTGAGGCAGAGGAAGGTTTTACGGAGCTGTGTAGCCGTAGTGCAGCAGTTCCTGTAAAGAGACATTTAGAAGGCCGAATTGATTGCAGCAAACGTACAGGAGAGCAAAGCACAGCAGAGAATACCAGGGGGAGACCAGCCCCGGGCAGGCTGCCTCCTTCTGAGGCGCAGAGACCAGAAGCCGGAACACCGAGGTTGTAAGGACCTCTATGACTTACATCAGAGATCGGCAGGACAGCCGAACTCCAAGTTACCTGTCTGACCTAACACCCAGGAGGCACAGTGGCACCCCTCAGAGGTCGGGGCGTGCTAGAGTCCCTATAAACAGCCTCAAGCCACCAGTCATACGGGTTATGTCCTATCCTATCCGGGGGACAGAGAGAGAGATAATATCTGTGAGATCCTTATGTGAAGCTTTAAGCAGTAAGGGACTACACCACCACGGCACTAGAGGAAGGCTTTTGATTTCCACCTGGGTAAGGGGACTCCTAACTTGCCTTCAAGCTGACCAGACCCTGCCTGCCCTGTGATCTGATGCTCTGGACTGTGGATGCTGAAGTCTTCAGTAAACCAAGGTAAAAAGACTGCAACCTTGTGTCCTCGTTCTTTACTGCACTCCTCACCATCTTCCATCTACTCCACGGGAGCCCTGGGGATATACTTCTCCTGTGGGAAGTTATACCATCTAGCTCCCATAACATCACCCCAGAGGCCCCCTTAAAGCAGCGCCGGTGCCCATTGACCGAACACCACAGGTGGCGTCACGAACATAAACTTTATTCCCTTTAAAGACCATTCCCTTTCACATGGGTGCCCAGGGCCACGGACCGGGTCGCCACCATGACATCCCCCTGTGAACACTGGACCCGGTACCAAGTACCCCACGCCCCTGGCGGGGTGACTCACATTATTTAGGATTCAAATACTATAAATGTCATCTCCATATCATATAAAGCCGTAAGGGGCAGATGAGCAAAAATTATGCAGCTCCTTTCCGAATTTTCCTGATGTCAAAGTTGGCAAATATTATTTAAAGTAAACCTACACAAAACGAAATAAGCCATATTTTGAAGAAAAGCAGAATCTGATCAATATAATCTGACTTCAGATCTCTGGAGTTTTCTGTTTTCCTATGATCTGATCTCGTAGTGAAGTTATTTGTGCCGTACAGTATAAAGTTCTCATCTCTCTACTTTTACACTTTGTCTTCTTCGACACTTTTCATTTTCTTTTTACTTTCACCACACTTGCTACTTTCCTTTGAGGAAAAGCTTGTTTTACCTTGTACATCTGCTAACCTGTCTGACACACAAGTCTGGAGCCTTTAATATTGCAGTGGGTATTTTTTTCGCCTCTGTTCTTGTACTTTGCTCGCTCGCCTCCACCCTGACATAGAATTCCATAAATATTTTAGCGTCCGTGAAATCTCAGCTCTTCCAAAATATATAACTTCAGCTTGTGGAGCGCAAGGATTCTGCCCGGATGTTTTTGAGCACATTGACTTATGATCAGAAGCAACAATATTCTCTGCAATTAGATCGTCTGCTACATTGTTTCGATTTGTAAATCTTCTAATGGATAAAGACATAGGGGTCTAAATAATGCAGAGAACCAGTACAACCTGTTCTGTATGTTGCTGGAAATGCCAAAAGTTATCAGGGGCTGGAGACTCCATTTGTGTCAGACAAACTTATTATTATTATTTATTTATATAGCACCATTGATTCCATGGTGCTGTACATGAGAATGGGTTACATACAAATTACAGATATCACTTACAGTAAACTAACAATGACAGACTGATACAGAGTTGCGAGGACCCTGCCCTTGCGGGCTTACATTCTACAGGATTATGGGAAATGAGACAATAGGTTGAGGGTTGCAGGAGCTCCGGTGTTGGTGAGGCAGTAGCTTCGGTAGTGGTGAGGAGGCAGCGGGGTCAGTGCAGGCTGTAGGCTTTCCTGAAGAGATGAGTTTTCAGGTTCCGTCTGAAGGATCCAAATGTGGTTGATAGTCGGACGTGTTGGGGCAGAGAATTCCAGAGGATGGGGGATATTCGGGAGAAGTCTTGGAGGTGGTTGGATGAGGAGCAAATAAGTGTGGAGGAGAGGAGGTCTTGGGGAGGACCGGAGATTACGTGAGGGAAGATATCGGGAGATTAGTTCAGAGATATATGGAGGAGACAGGTTATGGATGGCTTTGTAGGTCAGTATTAGTAATTTGAACTGGATACACTGAGGGAATGGGAGCCAGTGAAGAGATTTGCAGAGGGGGGAATCGGAGGAGTAGCGAGGAGAGAGATGGATTAGTCGGGCAGCAGAGTTGAGGAAGGACTGGAGAGATGCAAGGGTGTTAGCAGTGAGGCCGCAGATAAGGATGTTGCAGCAGTCTAGGCGGGAGATGATGAGGGCATGCACTAGCATTTTAGTAGATTGACAGTTGAGGAAAGGACTGATTCTGGAGATATTTTTGAGCTGGAGGTGACAGGAGGTGGACAGTGCTTGGATGTGTGGTTTGAAGGACAGGGTGGAGTCAAAGGTTACTCCGAGGCAGCGGACTTCCGGTAAGCATGATGTCGTTGATTGCAATAGCTAGGTCAGGTAAGGAAGATCTATGGGATGGAGGAAAGATGATGCGTTCAGATTTGTCCACATTGAGTTTGTGGAAGCGAGAAGAGAAGAAGGAGGATATGGCTGATAGACACTCTGGGATTCTGGACAGCAGAGCGGGGACGTCTGGGCCAGAGAGGTAGATCTGAGTGTCATCAGCATAGAGATGGTACTGGAGTCCATGGGACTTTGAGTTGTCCCAGGCCAAGTGTATAGATTGAGAAGAGTAGGGGTCCTAGAACAGAGCCTTGGGGGACTCCAACAGAGAGAGGGTGGGATGAGGAAGTAGTGTGGGAGAGGGAGATGCTGAATGTGCGGTTGGAAAGGTACGAGGAGATCCAGGATAGGGTGAGGTTTTTGATGCCAAAGGAGGAGAGGATCTGTAGTAGGAGGCAGTGGTCAACTGTGTCAAATGCAGAGGACAGGTCTAGAAGGAGGAGTACAGAGTATTGTCTGTTAGCTTTGGCGGTAAGTCATTAGTGATTTTGGTCAGGGCTGTCTCAGTTGAGAGATGGGGCGAAAACCAGATTGAAAAGAGCAAGTTAGATGAGAGGTGGGAGGAAAGTTCAGAGTGGACGTGCTGCTCCAGGAGTTTGGAAGTGAATGGGAGCAGCGATATTGGGCGATAGCTGGACATAGCAGTTAGATCGAGGGTTGGCTTTTTAAGGATAGGCATGATTGTGGCATTTTTGAAAGCAGAAAGGAAGGTGCCAGAAGTTAGTGATAGGTTGAAGGGATGGGATAAGTGTGGTGGTGAGGTTGGGGAGGAGGTGAGATGGGATGGGGTCGAGCGCACAGGTGGTGAGGTGCGATTTAGAGCGGAGACAATTAAGCCCCCCTTCAGTGATGTTACACTATATAAAGTATGTAAAAATAAAAACCCAAGAAAAACACACCAGAATGAGCATATACCTAGTAGTAAGTAAATAGTAACAGTACATATAAATAAAGTACTAAGTTAATACAATTTTGATTAAAAAAGCATAAAATCCATCCCACCGTGACAAGGTTTTAGTACTAGACACAGGTTAGGACTCTCCCCATGGGTACACCTTGTCGCAGTAGGATAGCTTTTATACTTTTTTAATCAGCATAGTGTTACCTAAGTACACTATGGTATTTACATGTACTATTACTATTTACTTATTTACTCACTACAGGGTCTATGCTCATTTTGTTTGTTTTTTTCCTCGGGTTTTATCTGCGAAATGACCACAGTGTGAACGTGCTCTTAGGCTACGTTCAGACTAGCGTTGTGCGCCGCTGCGTCGGCGACGCAACGCACAACGCACGCAAAAACGCGGCAAAATGCACGCAAAAACGCAACGCGTGCGTCGTTTTTTTGCCGAAAATCGGACGCAAGAAAAATGCAACTTGTTGCGTTTTCTTGGTCCGACGCTTGCGGCAAAAAAGACGCATGCGTCGCACATTGCAACAAACAAAAACGCATGCGTCCCCCATGTTAAACATAGGGGCACATGACGCGTGCGTCGCCGCTGCGTCGCCCGACGCTAACCCGACGCACACTAGCACAACGCTAGTCTGAACATAGCCTTATACATTGCACCTATACAAACTTAAGCTTCGGCTCATTTATTTGGCTTTGCTAAAGGGATATGCAACAAAAACATAGAAATTATCTCTCTGCCACTACAAAACTTTATGCAATCTTCTCCATAAATTTTATAGAGAACGTGGACGATTTCCTCTATACGCTGGCAAGTGACATCAGCAGCATGATCACATGACCTAACCAAGCTGCTGATGTCGCCCTGACCCGGCGGTCAGAGCTTTAATTCTACTTGTATCTGAAAGGTGCTAGTACAATTGCTTGTGTGAAAAAAACAAACTAACCAGTTGTAACAAGATAAATAAGAAAGACTAACAGTAAGGCCTCTTTCACACTTCCATCTTTCTGCTTACGTCGCAATCCGTCGATTTTTGAAATGCAGGATCCTGCAAAAAAATTTCTGCGTTTTCGCATAGACTTGTATTGCCGACTGATCGCAACGTATGGCCACACGTTGCGTCTGTCGTGTACTGGATGCGTCGGGTTTTGGTGGCCCGTCATCACAGAAAAACGTTCAAGGGAACGTTTTTCTGTACGTCGCATCCAGTGTTTCAGACTGCGCGTGCCCAGCAGGAAATATCGCCCTTACGATCTTTCCTGCTCGGCAATGCAGACGGAAGTGTGAAAGCAAACACTTCCGTCGGTATGTCCCGCCAACGCTTCATGACGGCCCTGTTCCGACGGAAGTGTGAAAGAAGCCTAAGTGAACAGCGGCATCTGCTGGACCAAAGTGAAAGTGAAAGTAAAAGAGAGAAAAATAATTGTGTTAGCAGGAACCAAATTGTGCTGGGACGTTTGCAGAGGGAATGAATTAAGCTGTTAGTCCTGATCAGGTGACACAGAAACTACTTCCTGAATATAAAGGACTGACCAGGCTGAGAAGGAGATTTGGTGCCAGAACCTGCACCAGGACATGTTGTATGCCTGCGAGGTGGGCTTGCAGTCACCATCAGAAGAGCCCGACAGTGGTCAGATGCCAGAGAAGGCTTAAGTTGTGAGGAAGAGTCATGCCACGCTCCAGTGGAAGGCTGTGATCAGAACCAAGCCTGGCCCAAGAGACGCCGTGGTTGAGTTACTGGGACATGCTTGGAGAGCAAGACAAGAAGGACATTGTGCGTCAGTGAGCGAGATTTGGGTGACTCCAGTCAAGGTGTGGTCTCCAGACTACGCTGGTCAAGTACTGAAGACCAGAGCAACACCGGTCAAGACCCAAAACCCAGGAGACGCCCGTCTGTGGTCAAGCGCCGAAGATACCCAAAGAATACACGACCGGAGACTTTCACCTCAGCTGGTGATTGGAGGACGCGAGTGAGCAGGGCCATTGCTTTCAGCACAGACTCACTGTATAGGGTGTTGGCAGGGGGAGGCTGCAGATGAGATGGGGCCTGCCTGACAGTAAAGAGCCCAAGAAAGTGTTATTAGACTTTGTCAGGACCTGGAAAGCTGCATGGGTGCCACAGAGACTGTTCCTGATAAATACAGTGTTTGCCCTCCTCCCCAGTTAGACCAAAGTTGGAACTGTAGACCCTGAGCTAATCTCGAGGACATATCTCTCGTAATGTACTAACCAATATATCTATATGTATTGTAAGATTACGCTACCTGAGTGTGTTGGGGAACACTCGCTTGGCACAAAATTCAAGCACTCAGGCACGGTACCTCACATGAGTCTGGTTTATTAAACTGCATAAACCATATGATGTACAGTCCATTGCAATACATTCCATGATACACCAAGCACCTACAGTTTATGAAGGTACCTGACGGGAGCTCCTGCTCCACCTGCTGACTCCTTGTCAGTCCTCTGGGAAAGCTGCCTTACGGGGATCACCAACTTGCCTGGCCGGCACACATCAGTTAGTTCAGAGCCACCGAAGGACTGTAGCTTCCCCAAACAGTAGCTATCACTGGCTCTGCAGATCCCGGTCCTCACCTCGTGCTATTCAGGGATCCGGTCCTACTCCCAGGACCTCCCAACACCCAGGTTACACAGGATCACACAGGTGGCCAGTCCGGGTACTATTCTGGACGTCCATCCCCAGCTGGGACCGTCCAATACCCAGGCCACCAGTAGCAAAGTCCCACCATGTGCTATTCAGGAAATCCCAGGATTATCCAACACAGGCTTCCAGGGCCTTGCACTGGCACCATTCAGATCCAAACACAGGAACCATGTGACCCACACCCTGGTCACATTACATACCTGTAACCACTCCCCTGGGTGGGAGTGTGGGTGTGTGTGGCTAGTCTGACCCTCCCATCTCTCATGACTAGCCCTGCCAATCTCCCATTAGAACTTACACATTTACATGTGGGACTACAGGTCCCAGACCATAACATAACTTTAGACTGACAGCGCAGAGTGTCCTCCTCTGCGACACACATACCGGCCAACTACAATTCTGCCGGACTTTGTCTCATCACAACTAGGGTTGAGCGAAACGGGTCGAACATTTTCAAAAGTCGCCGACTTTTGGCTAAGTCGGGGTTTCATGAAACCCGATCCGACCCCTGTGCGGGGTCGGCCATGCGGTACGCGACTTTCGCGCCAAAGTCGCGTTTCAATGACGCGAAAAGCGCCATTTCTCAGCCAATGAAGGTAAACGCAGAGTGTGGGCAGCGTGATGACATAGGTCCTGGTCCCCACCATCATAGAGAAGGGCATTGCAGTGATTGGCTTGCTGTCTGCGACGTCACAGGGGCTATAAAGAGGCGTTCCCGCCGACCGCCATCTTACTGCTGCTGATCTGAGCTTAGGGAGAGGTTGCTGCCGCTTTGTCAGAAGCAGGGATAGCGTTAGGCAGGGTCCATTAACCACAAAACCGCTTGTGCTGCAGCGATTTGCACTGTCCAACACCACCCTCGGTGTGCAGGGACAGTGGAAGTTTTTTTTTTTTTTTTTTTCCCCTCAGCGCTGTAGCTCATTGGGCTGCCCTAGAAGGCTCCCTGATAGCTGCATTGCTGTGTGTACGCCGCTGTGCAAACCAACTGCTTTTTTCAAAGCACAAATCCTCTTGTTCCTTCCTTTCTGCACAGCTATCTTTTTTGTTTGTCCACACTTTTTATTTCATTTGTGCATCAGTCCACTCCTTATTGCTGCCTGCCATACCTGGCTGAGATTACTGCAGGCAGGGAGATAGTAGCTGCCTGCCATACCTGGCTGAGATTACTGCAGGCAGGGAGATAGTAATTGTAGGACATTCCCTGTTTTTTTTTTTTTTTTTTTTTTTGGTGGGAGATTAAGATTGGCAATTTGGCATTTCTGCTAGAGTGCCATCCCTGTGTGTGCCATCTCTCTCACATAGTGGGCCATAGAAAGCCTTTTCATTTTTCTGTATTTTTTTTTGTGGGGTGTATAAATTCTCCCTGATAAAAATACAGTGGGAGATTAATATTGGCCTTTGGGCTTGTGTGCCAGTCCTGAGTGTGCCATCTCTCTCACAAATAGTGGGCCATAGAAAGCCTATTTTATTTTTTTTTGGGTTTTATAAATTCTCCCTGAAAAAAAGGGAGATTAATATTGGCCTCTGGGCTTGTGTGCCAGTCCTGAGCGTGCCATCTGTGCCAGCCCTGAGCGTGCCATCTCTCTCACAAATAGTGGGCCATAGAAAGCCTATTTATTTTTTTTTTTGGTTTTATAAATTCTCCCTGAAAAAAAGGGAGATTAATATTGGCCTCTGGGCTTGTGTGCCAGTCCTGAGCGTGCCATCTGTGCCAGCCCTGAGCGTGCCATCTCTCTCACAAATAGTGGGCCATAGAAAGCCTATTTAATTTTTTTTTTGTTTTATAAATTTTCCCTGAAAAAAGGGAGATTAATATTGGCCTCTGGGCTTGTGTGCCAGTTGTGAGCGTGCCATCTGTGCCAGTCCTGAGCGTGCCATCTCTCTCACAAATAGTGGGCCATAGAAAGCCTATTTAATTTTTTTTTTGGTTTTATAAATTTTCCCTGAAAAAAGGGAGATTAATATTGGCCTCTGGGCTTGTGTGCCAGTTGTGAGCGTGCCATCTGTGCCAGTCCTGAGCGTGCCATCTCTCTCACAAATAGTGGGCCATAGAAAGCCTATTTAAATATTTTTTTGGTTTTATAAATTCTCCCAGAAAAAAAGGGAGATTAATATTGGCCTCTGGGCTTCTGTGCCAGTCCTGAGCGTGCCATCTGTGCCAGTCCTGAGCGTCCCATCTCTCTCACAAATAGTGGGCCATAGAAAGCCTATTTTTTTTTTTTTTTGGGTTTTAGAAATTCTCCCTGGAAAAAAAAAGGGAGATTAATATTGCCCTTTGGGCTTGTGTGCCAGTACTAAGCGTTCCATCTCTCTCTCTCTCTCAGTCAGTGGGCCATAGAACGCCTATTTTTGGTTTTATTTGTTTTCTAAATTCTCCCTGAAAAAATCATTTTATTTTATTTGGTTTCTAAATTCTTCCTGATAAAATCATATTTTTTTTATTATTTTTTTTTCTAAAGTCTCCCTGAAAACAAAAAAAAAAAACAGTGGGAGATTAATATTGGCCTTTCTGCTTGTGTGCCAGTCTTGACTCCTGGGTGCGTCATCTCTCAGTCAGTGGGCCATAGAACGCCTATTTTTGGTTTTATTTGTTTTCTAAATTCTCCCTGAAAAAATCATTTTATTTTATTTGGTTTCTAAATTCTTCCTGATAAAATCATATTTTTTTTATTATTTTTTTTTCTAAAGTCTCCCTGAAAAAAAAAAAAAAAAAACAACCAAAAAAAACAGTGGGAGATTAATATTGGCCTTTCTGCTTGTGTGCCAGTCTTGACTCCTGGGTGTGCCATCTCTCTCTCTCTCTCTCTCTCTCTCTCTCTCTCTCCAATTGTGGTCCATAGAAAGCCTATATTTTTTTTCCTTGATTTGGGTTCTAAAATCTACCAGAGAAAATAACTACATCAATCATTGGTAGAAAAATATTGGCCTCTGGGTTTGTGTGCCACTCCTGACTCCTGTGTGCGTCATCTCTCAGTCAGTGGGCCATAGAACGCCTATTTTTGTTTTTATTTGTTTTATAAATTCTCCCTGAAAAAATCATTTTATTTTATTTGGTTTCTAAATTCTTCCTGATAAAATCATATTTTTTTTATTATTTTTTTTTCTAAAGTCTCCCTGAAAAAAAAAAAAAAAAAAACAAACAAAAAAAACAGTGGGAGATTAATATTGGCCTTTCTGCTTGTGTGCCAGTCTTGACTCCTGGGTGTGCCATCTCTCTCTCTCTCTCTCTCTCTCTCTCTCCAATTGTGGTCCATAGAAAGCCTATATTTTTTTTCCTTGATTTGGGTTCCAAAATCTACCAGAGAAAATAACTACATCAATCATTGGTAGAAAAATATTGGCCTCTGGGCTTGTGTGCCACTCCTGACTCCTGTGTGCGTCATCTCTCAGTCAGTGGGCCATAGAACGCCTATTTTTGTTTTTATTTGTTTTATAAATTCTCCCTGGAAAAATCATTTTATTTTATTTGGTTTCTAAATTCTTCCTGATAAAATCATATTTTTTTTATTATTTTTTTTTCTAAAGTCTCCCTGAAAAAAAAAAAAAAAAAACAAACAAAAAAAACAGTGGGAGATTAATATTGGCCTTTCTGCTTGTGTGCCAGTCTTGACTCCTGGGTGTGCCATCTCTCTCTCTCTCTCTCTCTCTCTCCAATTGTGGTCCATAGAAAGCCTATATTTTTTTTCCTTGATTTGGGTTCCAAAATCTACCAGAGAAAATAACTACATCAATCATTGGTAGAAAAATATTGGCCTCTGGGCTTGTGTGCCACTCCTGACTCCTGTGTGCGTCATCTCTCAGTCAGTGGGCCATAGAACGCCTATTTTTGTTTTTATTTGTTTTATAAATTCTCCCTGGAAAAATCATTTTATTTTATTTGGTTTCTAAATTCTTCCTGATAAAATCATATTTTTTTTATTATTTTTTTTTCTAAAGTCTCCCTGAAAAAAAAAAAAAACAAAAAAAAAAAACAAAACCCCCAAAAAAATGGGAGATTAATATTGGCTTTTCTGCTTGTGTGCCAGTCTTGACTCCTGGGTGTGCCATCTCTCTCTCTCTCTCTCTCTCTCTCCAATTGTGGTCCATAGAAAGCCTACATTTTTTTTCCTTGATTTGGGTTCCAAAATCTACCAGAGAAAATAACTCCATCAATCATTGGTAGAAAAATATTGGCCTCTGGGCTTGTGTGCCACTCCTGATTCCTGTGTGCGTCATCTCTCACTCAGTGGCCCATAGAAAGCATATAGTTTGTTACATTTGTTTTCTAAATTCTCCCTGCAAAAATCTATTTTTTTTTTTTTGGGGGGTTTCTAAAGTGTTCCTGAAAAAAATAAAAATAAAAAAAAAATAATAGTGTGACATTAATATTAACATTTGTGCTTCAGTGACAGTCCTGCGTGTGGGGCATCTCTCTAATTTGCAGCCACCAAAAAAAGAGTGTGTAACATTGGGCCTGATTTTCGCTGTGGTCTCACCAACCTGTAAAGGGGTAGCTAAATCATACTGAAGTTATAGCTCACCGTGTAAGTTGTGTGACTGCAACAAATAACGTTAGTTTGGTTACGTTTTTAAAACAATGAGGAAGTCTAGTGGAAGAGGTCGTGGCCGGGGGCGTTCATTGTCAGCTGGTAATGAGGGTAGTGGTAGTGGTGGAGCATCAGGTGGTCGTGGGGAAAAAAATATTGCACCTAAGTCTGGAGCTGTGGAGCCAGGTTCGTCGTCCGGCTACACAAGGCCTCGAACGCTCCCTTTTCTGGGATTAGGAAAACCGCTTTTAAAGCCGGAGCAGCAAGAGCAAGTTTTGGCTTATCTTGCTGACTCAGCCTCTAGCTCTTTTGCCTCCTCTCGTGAAACTGGTAAAAGTAAAAGCAGCGCGTCGTTAGTGGATGTTCACGGTCAGGGACAAGTCACTTCCTTGTCCTCTTCAGCAAAAAGAACAACAGAGAAGAATGCAGCAGGCGACACAATGGGTTACTCCATGGAGCTCTTTACACATACCGTCCCTGGCTTAGAAAGTGAAGCAGTTAACAGTCCATGCCCATTACAAGTTGAATCTGACATGGAGTGCACTGACGCACAGCCACAGCCAGACTACTATGCTGGTCCTTTGACTCAGACCACAACATTGCCCTCGCAGGGTGCTGATCAAGAATCAGACCCTGATGAGACTATGTTGCCCCATCACGAACGCTATACCACCGAACGACACGGTGACACAGACGAAGTTGCGCAGGAGGTACAAGAAGAGTTATTAGATGACCCAGTTCTTGACCCCGATTGGCAGCCATTGGGGGAACAGGGTGCAGGCGGCAGCAGTTCTGAAGCAGAGGAGGAGGAGGGGCCGCAGCAGGCATCAACATCGCCACAGGTTCCATCTGCCGGGCCCGTATCTTGCCCAAAACGCGTGGCAAAGCCAAAACCTGGTGGAGGACAGCGTGGCCATCCGGTTAAAGCTCAGTCTGCAATGCCTGAAAAGGTATCCGATGCTAGAAAGAGTGCAGTCTGGCATTTTTTTAAACAACATCCAATTGATCAGCGCAAAGTCATCTGTCAAAAATGTTCTACTTCCTTAAGCAGAGGTCAGAATCTGAAAAGTCTCAATACTAGTTGCATGCATAGACATTTAACCACCATGCATTTGAAAGCTTGGACTAACTACCAAACGTCCCTTAAGGTTGTTGCACCCTCGGCCAATGAAGCTAGTCATCAACGCAACATCCCTTCCGGCAGTGTAGGACCACCATTTAGCGCACCACCTGCTGTATCTGTGCAGGTATCTTTGCCAGGCCAAAGCAGTCAGGGTCAGGGAATCACCAGTTTCGTAGTAGGAAACACTGCATCTAGGGCACCGGCGGCAACAATACCATCTCCCACCGTCTCTCAGTCTGCCATGTCCACCGGCACCCCCGCTAGTTCCACGATCTCCAGCTCTCCAGTCCAGCTCACCCTACATGAGACTATGGTTAGAAAAAGGAAATACTTAGCCTCGCATCCGCGTACACAGGGTTTGAACGCCCACATAGCTAGACTAATCTCGTTAGAGATGATGCCCTACCGGTTAGTTGAAAGCGAAGCTTTCAAAGACCTGATGGACTACGCTGTACCACGCTACGAGCTACCCAGTCGACACTTTTTTTCCAGAAAAGCCATCCCAGCCCTCCACCAGCATGTTAAAGAGCGCATCGTCCATGCACTCAGGCAATCTGTGAGCACAAAGGTGCACCTGACAACAGATGCATGGACCAGTAGGCATGGCCAGGGACGTTACGTGTCCATCACGGCACACTGGGTAAATGTGGTGGATTCAGGGTCCACAGGGGACAGCAAGTTTGGGACAGTTCTGCCTAGCCCACGGTCTAGTAAACAGTTGTCTGTAGCCGTTCGCACCCCCTCCTCCTCCTCCTCCTCCTCGTCCTCCTGCAGAAGCAAGAGCTCGTCCACAGACCGCAGTCGCACAAACACTCCATCCGCACCTGCCACTGTTGCACACCAGGTCTCCCATTATGGGGCAGCTACTGGCATACGTCAGCAGGCTGTATTGGCTATGAAGTGTTTGGGCGACAATAGACACACCGCGGAAGTTCTGTCCGAGTTCTTGCAGCAAGAAACGCAGTCGTGGCTGGGCACTGTAGATCTTGAGGCAGGCAAGGTAGTGAGTGATAACGGAAGGAATTTCATGGCTGCCATCTCCCTTTCCCAACTGAAACACATTCCTTGCCTGGCTCACACCTTAAACCTGGTGGTGCAGTGCTTCCTGAAAAGTTATCCGGGGTTATCCGACCTGCTCCTCAAAGTGCGTGGACTTTGCGCACATATCCGCCGTTCGCCTGTACACTCCAGCCGTATGCAGACCTATCAGCGTTCTTTGAACCTTCCCCAGCATCGCCTAATCATAGACGTTGCAACAAGGTGGAACTCAACACTGCACATGCTTCAGAGACTGTGCGAACAGAGGCGGGCTGTTATGTTTTTGTGGGAGGATACACATACACGGGCAGGCAGTAGGATGGCAGACATGGAGTTGTCAGGTGTGCAGTGGTCGAAGATTCAAGACATGTGTCAAGTCCTTCAGTGTTTTGAGGAATGCACACGGCTGGTTAGTGCAGACAACGCCATAATAAGCATGAGCATCCCCCTAATGCGTCTGCTGATGCAAAGTTTGACGCACATAAAGGATCAGGCGTCTGCACCAGAGGAAGAGGAAAGCCTTGATGACAGTCAGCGATTGTCTGGTCAGGGCAGTGTACATGACGAGGTACCGGGCGAAGAGGAGGTGGAGGATGAGGAGGATGATGGGGATGAGTATATTTTTAATGAGGAAGCTTTCCCGGGGGCACGGGAAATTGGTGGCGTGGCAAGGCCGGGTTCTGGTTTTTTGAGGGACACAAGTGACGTAGATTTGCCTGCAACTGCCCCTCAACCAAGCACAACCGCAGATTTGACAACGGGAACTTTGGCCCACATGGCGGATTATGCCTTGCGTATCCTCAAAAGGGACACACGCATTACAAAAATGATGAACGATGACGATTACTGGTTGGCCTGCCTCCTTGATCCTCGCTATAAAGGCAAATTGCAAAATATTATGCCACATGAGAACTTGGAACTAATATTAGCAACAAAACAATCAACTCTTGTTGACCGTTTGCTTCTGGCATTCCCTGCACACAGCGCCCGTGATCGTTCTCACACGAGCTCCAGGGGCCAGCAGACCAGAGGTGTTAGAGGGGCAGAAATCAGAAGTGGCGTTGGCCAGAGGGGTTTTCTGACCAGGTTGTGGAGTGATTTTTCTATGACCGCAGACAGGACAGGTACTGCAGCATCAATTCAAAGTGACAGGAGACAACATTTGTCCAGTATGGTTACAAACTATTTTTCATCCCTTATCGACGTTCTCCCTCAACCGTCATTCCCATTTGATTACTGGGCATCCAAATTAGACACCTGGCCAGAATTGGCAGAATATGCATTGCAGGAGCTTGCTTGCCCGGCAGCTAGTGTCCTATCAGAAAGAGTATTCAGTGCTGCAGGTTCAATACTAACAGAAAAAAGGACTCGTCTGGCTACCCAAAATGTAGATGATCTAACCTTCATTAAAATGAACCACAACTGGATTTCAAAATCTTTTGCCCCACCCTGCCCGGCTGACACCTAGCTTTCCTATGAAAAGGTCTTGCCTGTGGACTATTCTGAATGACTTTTCCAATCTCGTAATTTTCTTCACCTGATTGTCCAGCATACGACATGTTTCCACCTCACGAAATGGCCAAACTCCCCACACGGGGCCGTGCTATCGCCACTTTGCGCTTGGACCCTTGAGAGTGCTGTTTGTCTGAAGAGGTGGGTGTGGCCGCTTTTGGTCGACGGCACTGCCACTGGGTCCCTCATAGTACAATAAAGTGTCTCTGGCGGTGGTGGTGCGCACCCAACGTCAGACACACCGTTGTAATATGAGGGGCCCTGTGCCTGTACCGCCGGCCACAAGACAGTTCCCCCCCCCAGCTCAAACAGTGCTCTACCACTAGCAAAATTATCTCTCACAGCTTCACCAATGTGTAGTCTAGGCGCTGACATCCTTCAATGCCTGGCACTGACAATACCATTGTTTTGACATTTTTGTTATGTTAGGCCTTCGAAGCCTGTCTGCGGTCCCTTCTTTCTACAACTACTACACTGACCAGGCCACTGCTGGCCGTGTTACCCTGGAACCAATTTAAAAGTGCCTACAGTCAGCCCAATTTTGTTATGTTAGGCCTTCGAAGACTGTCTGCCGTCACTCCTTCCACTAGACTTCCACTGACCATACACTGCTGCCCATGTACCCCTGGAACCAATTTAAAGTGCCTACAGCCAGCCCAATTTTGTTATGTTAGGCCTTCGAAGCCTGTCTGCGGTCACTCCTTCCACTAGACTTCCACTGACCAGACCACTGCTGCCCGTGTACCCCTGCAACCAATTTAAAAGTGCCTACAGCCAGCCCAAGTTTGTTATGTTAGGCCTTGGAAGCCTGTCTGCGGTCACTCCTTCCACTAGACTTCCACTGACCAGACCACTGCTGCCCGTGTACCCCTGGAACCAATTTAAAAGTGCCTACAGCCAGCCCAAGTTTGTTATGTTAGGCCTTGGAAGCCTGTCTGCGGTCACTCCTTCCACTAGACTTCCACTGACCAGACCACTGCTGCCCGTGTACCCCTGGAACCAATTTAAAAGTGCCTACAGCCAGCCCAAGTTTGTTATGTTAGGCCTTCGAAGCCTGTCTGCGGTCACTCCTTCCACTAGACTTCCACAGACCAGACCACTGCTGCCCGTGTACCCCTGGAACCAATTTAAAAGTGCCTACAGCCAGCCCAAGTTTGTTATGTTAGGCCTTGGAAGCCTGTCTGCGGTCACTCCTTCCACTAGACTTCCACTGACCAGACCACTGCTGCCCGTGTACCCCTGGAACCAATTTAAAAGTGCCTACAGCCAGCCCAAGTTTGTTATGTTAGGCCTTCGAAGCCTGTCTGCGGTCACTCCTTCCACTAGACTTCCACAGACCAGACCACTGCTGCCCGTGTACCCCTGGAACCAATTTAAAAGTGCCTACAGCCAGCCCAAGTTTGTTATGTTAGGCCTTGGAAGCCTGTCTGCGGTCACTCCTTCCACTAGACTTCCACTGACCAGACCACTGCTGCCCGTGTACCCCTGGAACCAATTTAAAAGTGCCTACAGCCAGCCCAAGTTTGTTATGTTAGGCCTTCGAAGCCTGTCTGCGGTCACTCCTTCCACTAGACTTCCACAGACCAGACCACTGCTGCCCGTGTACCCCTGGAACCAATTTAAAAGTGCCTACAGCCAGCCCAAGTTTGTTATGTTAGGCCTTGGAAGCCTGTCTGCGGTCACTCCTTCCACTAGACTTCCACTGACCATACACTGCTGCCCATGTACCCCTGGAACAAATTTAAAAGTGCCTACAGCCAGCCCAAGTTTGTTATGTTAGGCCTTCGAAGCCTGTCTGCGTCCCGTTCTTTCAACTACAACTACACTGACCAGGCCACTGATGGCCGTGTTCCCCTGGAACCAATTTTAACTTGCCTACAGCCAGCCCAATGTTAGGCCTTTGATGCCTGTCTGCCGTCACTCCTTCCACTAGGCCTCCACTGACCTGTCTATTGCTGCCCGTGTACCCCTTGAACCAACATCATTAAATATAAAAAAAATTAATTTGATTATAAAAAATAAGATCGTGTTGAGATCTCAAATGCAGACATTTTAACAATCAAAACAAACACACAACAAATATCTGGAACTGTACTACAAAGGTCCAACAGCTACAATTTCTTTCTCCTGCAAGAAGTTAACTGAAAGTTTTTTGGAGTTGTTAACACAGATATGGCATCCACCGAGTGTTGTCCTGTCGCGTCTCCTTTAAATTATTTCCAATAAGATGTTAAACTATTAATTTAATAAAATCAATAATTAAAAAAATAATTGAGTAAGTCAAAAGCACATTGCAAATAAACATTAATTACAAATCAAGAAGCATGGCGCGTCCGAGGGTGAGTAGATACCGAATAAGAATATAATCACCCTCGGACGCGCAATGCTTATTTACAACAGCCTTCCATCCTAAGAATCAGCCCTTCCGTGGTGTAGAGAGAGGTTGTGTTACACTCCAAGGTGTTCCCCAGGTTGCCTTTCCTGAGCTTCGATCTTCCGGCTCTCGTTTAGTAGCTGTTGGAAACTACGCTGCATTAGGCCTACTAATTGTGTATGGGTGAAACAGTGGCGCATCTGCGGTCCCTCCTTCCACTAGGCCTCCACTGACCTGTCTACTGCGGCCCGTGTACCCCTTGAACCAACCTAATAAAATATTTAAAAAATTAATTTGATTATAAAAAATAAGATCGTGTTGAGATCTCAAATGCAGACATTTTAACAATCAAAACAAACACACAACAAATATCTGGAACTGTACTACAAAGGTCCAACAGCTACAATTTCTTTCTCCTGCAAGAAGTTAACTGAAAGTTTTTTGGAGTTGTTAACACAGATATGGCATCCACCGAGTGTTGTCCTGTCGCGTCTCCTTTAAATTATTTCCAATAAGATGTTAAACTATTAATTTAATAAAATCAATAATTAAAAAAATAATTGAGTAAGTCAAAAGCACATTGCAAATAAACATTAATTACAAATCAAGAAGCATGGCGCGTCCGAGGGTGAGTAGATACCGAATAAGAATATAATCACCCTCGGACGCGCAATGCTTATTTACAACAGCCTTCCTTCCTAAGAATCAGCCCTTTCGTGGTGTAGAGAGAGGTTGTGTTACACTCCAAGGTGTTCCCCGGGTTGCCTTTCATGAGCTTCGATCTTCCGGCTCTCGTTTAGTAGTTGGTGGAAAAGTACACAGCATTAGGCCTACAAAATGGGTATGGGGTGGAGAGAGATGGTGTGTTACACTCCAAGGTGTTCCCCAGGTTGCCTTTCCTGAGCTTCGATCTTCATGCTCTCGTTTAGTAGGTGTCGGAAAGTAGGCTGCATTAGGCCTACAAATTGGGTATGGGGTGGAGAGAGATGGTGTGTTACACTCCAAGGTGTTCCCCAGGTTTCCTTGCCATTGCTTCGGTCTTCCGACTCTCGTTTAGTAGTTGTAGAAAAGTACACAGCATTAGGCCTACAAAATGGGTATGGGGTGGAGAGAGATGGTGTGTTACACTCCAAGGTGTTCCCCAGGTTGCCTTTCCTGAGCTTCGATCTTCATGCTCTCGTTTAGTAGGTGTCGGAAAGTAGGCTGCATTAGGCCTACAAATTGGGTATGGGGTGGAGAGAGATGGTGTGTTACACTCCAAGGTGTTCCCCAGGTTTCCTTGCCATTGCTTCGGTCTTCCGACTCTCGTTTAGTAGTTGTAGAAAAGTACACAGCATTAGGCCTACAAAATGGGTATGGGGTGGAGAGAGATGGTGTGTTACACTCCAAGGTGTTCCCCAGGTTGCCTTTCCTGAGCTTCGATCTTCATGCTCTCGTTTAGTAGGTGTCGGAAAGTAGGCTGCATTAGGCCTAAAAAATGGGGAATGGGGTGGAGAGAGATGGTGTGTTACACTCCAAGGTGTTCCCCAGGTTTCCTTGCCATTGCTTCGGTCTTCCGACTCTCGTTTAGTAGTTGTAGAAAAGTACACTGCATTAGGCCTAAAAAATGGGTATGGGGTGGAGAGAGATGGTGTGTTACACTCCAAGGTGTTCCCCAGGTTGCCTTTCCTGAGCTTCGATCTTCATGCTCTCGTTTAGTAGGTGTCGGAAAGTAGGCTGCATTAGGCCTACAAATTGGGTATGGGGTGGAGAGAGATGGTGTGTTACACTCCAAGGTGTTCCCCAGGTTTCCTTGCCATTGCTTCGGTCTTCCGACTCTCGTTTAGTAGTTGTAGAAAAGTACACAGCATTAGGCCTACAAAATGGGTATGGGGTGGAGAGAGATGGTGTGTTACACTCCAAGGTGTTCCCCAGGTTGCCTTTCCTGAGCTTCTATCTTCAGGCTCTCATTAAATTGTGGTTAAATGGAACAACTGCATTTGGCGTACTAGTTGGTTTGGGGCCTACTATCGGTGTCTGCCACTCCTTGCTGTTCTCCTCCACTGAACAAAGCTGTGCCGCCTGTTTACTACGGTTGCCAATTTTGAACTGCATTTCGACTACTTACTGATTTGGCCCTACTCTCTGTGTCAGCCTCTCATTCCAGTTGTCCTCCACTGCAATGCCCCCTGGTTATTCCTGTGTTACCAATTTTGAACTGCATTTAGCCCACTTTCTTCTTTGGGCCTATATCTGTGTTTCCACTTCATCGTGCCCATTGCCCAGCCAGTGATAGATGAGTCTGCTGGTACATTGACCCATAACGCAACATTCCCCGTGCACGCTACACAACAACATTGTGACCCTGCTGAAAGTCAGGTTGCTCTTCCCGCATACCATACCACCTTACACGGGGACAAAGAGGAAGGTGCAGATGAAAGTGCAGGTTCCTTCATCAGGTGGGGGGAGGAATACTAGTTGGCGACGTCACTGGCACAGGGCCTCTCATAGTACGCAAAAGTGTTGCTGCCGGTGGGAGGCGCCCCCGCCGTGCAAACACACCGCTGTACTTTGAGGGGCCCTGTGCCAGTGCCAATGCCAACGAGTGGGCCCCCCCTGCTTGCTCAGGTTCACAGCACTTGCAAAGTTGAAATACTTACCTCTCCCTGCTCCACTGCCGTGACGTGGTCCAGATTTCCTGGGCCCACTAATTACTTGAACCAGCCCTACCCCCCACAACTTTAGCCAAATGACCCCCAATTTCAAATGCCTTCCAATTATTATAAGGTAAATTACGCTTGACAAGCTTCATTAAGAAGAATGGATGGTTTTGACATTAAAATGGGCACTCTAGGTGTTTTCCTGGCCCCCACTCACTGCCGACTATGCTGCCCCATTGACTTGCATTGGGTTTCGTGTTTCGGTCGATCCCGACTTTACGTCATAATCGGCCGATTTCACTCGACCCGACTTTGGACATAGTCGGGTTTCGCAAAACCCGGCTCGACTCTAAAAAGGTCAAGGTCGCTCAACTCTAATCACAACTATGCCTCCAAGTGCATCTTGAAGTGCACATGCTGCGCCCCCTGGCTGTAACATTGGTCACTGCACCACAGTATATAATTGCCTGTTGCTTGTAAATGACACTGTGAAAATTGTTCTTGTGCATTTATCTGTGATAATAATATTTCCCCCATTTAACCCTGTTAGGCTACTTTCACACTAGCGTTAACTGCAATCCGACACAATGCGTCGTTTTGCAGAAAAAACGCATCCTGCAAAAGTGCTTGCAGGATGCGTTTTTTCCCCATAGACTTGTATTGACGACGCATTGCGACAGATTGCCACACGTCGCATCCGTCGTGCGACGTAAGCGTCGTGCTTTGGCAGACCGTCGGGAGCAAACAACGCTACATGTAACGTTTTTTGCTCCTGACGGACTGCTTTTTCCGACCGCGCATGTGCGGCCGGAACTCCGCCCCCACTTCCCCGCACCTCACAATGGGGCAGCGGATGCGCCGGAGAAATGCATCCACTGCCTCCGTTGTGCAGTGCGTTAAACGCTAGCGTCGGAATCTCTGCCCGACGCATTGCATCGGGGAGATTCCGACGCTAGTGTGAAAGTAGCCTTAGGCCACTTTCACACATCAGGTTTTTTGTTTCAGGCACAATCCAACTAATGTTGTAAAACGGATCCGTTGCACATAGTGAAAAAATTGATGCAACGGATCCGTTTTTCTGCCGGATCCGGTTTTTATTTTTAACATGGAGTTTACAGTGACTTTCTGGAAAAAAGGAGAGAGAGAGAGAGAGATAGAAGAGAGAGAGAGAGCAAGAGACCCCAGAACGGAAAATATGCATGATTTCAATGGAAAATGCTTGGAAAACCGGATCAGCACGCCGGATTGATTGTTTCACATCTCCGTTTCACGTGTTTTTGGCCGGTTCCATCACTGTGCGCTTTTTTGGCCGAACAAAAAAAGTTCCTCTGGACGTTTTCTCCGTCCACTGGAAACGACTATTTGGACAGATCTGGAAAAAAACGGATGAAACGTCAGCCCATCAGGCACAATCCGGAAATGCAAGTCTATGAGAAAAAAACGGATCCGGCATAAAAAAAACATCCGTTTTTTTCAAAACTTGCCAGATTGTGCCTAAAACAAAAAATCTGATGTGTGAAAGTAGCGTTAAGTGAATAAAGTAGAAGTAGATTGTTGTCTCCGCAGTTGCCTTCAGATTACCTGTTTACATTAGCATGAGCAAGGCTCAAACTGTCTGTCTTCTTCTCCTCCTGGTCATCTTTCTAGTGGCCAGGCCACATCCTCAACTAGTGCATGGTTATTACAATCATATAATAAAAATAATAATTTTATTTCTATAGCACCTCCATATTCCGCAGCACTTTACATTTTAGAGGGGACTTGTACAGACAAAAGACATTATGGCAAAACAGGAATCACATAAATCAACATATACCAAGAGGAATGATGGCCCGGCTCACAAATTTACAATCTATGAGGAAATAGGGGAGGCACGAAAGGTGGATGGTAACAGTTGCTTTCATTGTTCTGACCAGCCTTATTGTAAGAAATCGGGTGTTCATGTAATGCTGCATGAACTGGTTGTCAGACAGAATATGTAAAAGTACAGACACAGAGGGCTATTAACTGCATAAAGCGTGTGAGAACATGATACAAGGAAACTGGTTATGGTAAAAAATTTGAATGGGCAATACAGGGACAGTTAGATTAATGTGTTGAGGCAGTAGGCCAGTGTGAAGAAATGTGTTTTAAGGACAGGCATAAAACTGTGGGTATAAGGGATTAATCGAATTTTCTTGGGTAGTGCATTCCAAAGAATTGGTGCAGCACATGAGAAGTCTTGGAGATGGGAGTGGGAGGTTCTGATTATTGAGGATGTTAACCTCAGGTCATTAGTAGAACGGAGGGCACAGGTAGGGTAGTAGACTGAGACTATGGAGAAGATGTGGGTGAGAGTGATAAGTTTATATTGAATTCTGGAGTGGATGGGTAACCAGTGTAATGACTGGCACAAGGTAATGGCATCGGTGTAACGATTGGTGAGGAATATGATCCTGGCTGCAGCATTCAGGACAGATTGGAGAGGGGAGAGTTTCGTAAGAGGGAGATTAGTAGAGAGTTATAATAGATCAGATGAGAATGAAAATGTGAAACAGTGAGAGTTTTTGCAGAGTCGAAAGTAAGAAAAGGTCGAATTCTAGAAATGTTTTTGAGGTGCAGATAAGAAAAGTGGGCCAGTGATCGGATGTGGGGGGGTGAATGAAAGTTCTGAATCAAGTATAACGTCAAGACAGCGGGCATGTTGCTGGGGAGTAATGGTAGAGCCACATGCAGAAATGGCAATGTTGGGTATAGGTAGGTCAGTAGAGGGAGGAAACACAAGGAGATCAGTTTTTTACAGGTTCAGTTTCAGATAGAGGGAGGACATGATGTTGGAGACAGCGAACATACAATCACTGGTGTTTTCTAAAAAGGCAGGCATGATATCAGGAGTAGAGGTGTATAATTGGGTGTCATCAGCATAGAGATGGTATTGGAGACCAAATCTACTGATTGTTTGTCCAATAGGGGCAGTATACAAAGAGAAGAGGAGGCGGCCTAGAACTGATCCTTGAGTAACCCCAACAGTAAGGGGAAGATGAGAGGAAGAGGAACCAGCAAAAGAAACAGTGAAGGAGCAGTCAGAGAGGTAGGAGGAGAACCAGGAGAGAACGGTGTCCTTGAGGCCGTTGTAGCGGAGCATAATCATCATCCTCACCTACTGCTGTCCATATTTTTTATCTTCTTCCTCCACTGCGTCATTAGCCATATGTGTGCTTAGGAGACATCCGTTCAATCTTACTCTTTTGTGGATACTTGAATCCCATATATCTAAGTTCACCACAATTGCTGACGTATCATGTGGTTTGTACTTCCTTTTGCTAACTGACAGTGTGAGCTTGGCCTCAATGGAAAACATACTTAGCCTCCATCATTTCTTGAAAAAAGGTGTTCCTACTTTGTACTTTCATGAGTCAGAGACCTTTTCATTGTGCTGCAAGGTGCAGCAAGGAGTCGACAGCAGCAATTATGGCCAGGGTCTTTAACCCCTTTCTGACCTCGGACGGGATAGTACATCCGAGGTCAGCTCCCCTGCTTTGATGTGGGCTCCGGCGGTGACGCCCCTAGAAGAAGCTAGAGGGCAAAACGCACCTTGGGGCACGGAGGGTTGTTCACCGGCACAAGTTTCTCTATCACGGCTACCATGGAGGTAAGGTGATGGTGCTTTTATTACCACTTTTGGGAACAAGTTTATTACATACCTTTTTCTTATGATTTAGAATTAAGGTGCTCAACAATTGCTTTATGTCTATCTTTAATAGTGAGCAATTAGGATGCTTTTCAGCATCTAAATAATCCCTTTAGTACAATACTAGATGGTAGCATAGAATTGTGAGCAACTAGGATGCTATTTAGCACCTGAACTATTCGTTAAGATCTTCATATCTTTAAAGCCAACGAAAGAATTTATATATATACAGTGGGGCAAAAAAGTATTTAGTCAGTCAGCAATAGTGCAAGTTCCACCACTTTAAAAGATGAGAGGCGTCTGTATTTTACATCATAGGTAGACCTCAACTGTGGGAGACAAACTGAGAAAAAAAAATCCAGAAAATCACATTGTCTGTTTTTTTAACAATTTATTTGCATATTATGGTGGAAAATAAGTATTTGGTCAGAAACAAACAATCAAGATTTCTGGCTCTTCACAGACCTGTAACTTCTTCTTTAAGAGTCTCCTCTTTCCTCCACTCATTACCTGTAGTAATGGCACCTGTTTAAACTTGTTATCAGTATAAAAAGACACCTGTGCACACCCTCAAACAGTCTGACTCCAAACTCCACTATGGTGAAGACCAAAGAGCTGTCAAAGGACACCAGAAACAAAATTGTAGCCCTGCACCAGGCTGGGAAGACTGAATCTGCAATAGCCAACCAGCTTGGAGTGAAGAAATCAACAGTGGGAGCAATAATTAGAAAATGGAAGACATACAAGACCACTGATAATCTCCCTCGATCTGGGGCTCCACGCAAAATCCCACCCCGTGGGGTCAGAAAGATCACAAGAACGGTGAGCAAAAATCCCAGAACCACGCGGGGGGACCTAGTGAATGAACTGCAGAGAGCTGGGACCAATGTAACAAGGCCTACCATAAGTAACACACTACGCAACCATGGACTCAGATCCTGCAGTGCCAGACGTGTCCCACTGCTTAAGCCAGTACATGTCCGGGCCCGTCTGAAGTTTGCTAGAGAGCATTTGGATGATCCAGAGGAGTTTTGGGAGAATGTCCTATGGTCTGATGAAACCAAACTGGAACTGTTTGGTAGAAACACAACTTGTCGTGTTTGGAGGAAAAAGAATACTGAGTTGCATCCATCAAACACCATACCTACTGTAAAGCATGGTGGTGGAAACATCATGCTTTGGGGCTGTTTCTCTGCAAAGGGGCCAGGACGACTGATCCGGGTACATGAAAGAATGAATGGGGCCATGTATCGTGAGATTTTGAGTGCAAACCTCCTTCCATCAGCAAGGGCATTGAAGATGAAACGTGGCTGGGTCTTTCAACATGACAATGATCCAAAGCACACCGCCAGGGCAACGAAGGAGTGGCTTCGTAAGAAGCATTTCAAGGTCCTGGAGTGGCCTAGCCATTCTCCAGATCTCAACCCTATAGAAAACCTTTGGAGGGAGTTGAAAGTCCGTGTTGCCAAGCGAAAAGCCAAAAACATCACTGCTCTAGAGGAGATCTGCATGGAGGAATGGGCCAACATACCAACAACAGTGTGTGGCAACCTTGTGAAGACTTACAGAAAACGTTTGACCTCTGTCATTGCCAACAAAGGATATATTACAAAGTATTGAGATGAAATTTTGTTTCTGACCAAATACTTATTTTCCACCATAATATGCAAATAAAATGTTAAAAAAACAGACAATGCGATTTTCTGGATTTTTTTTTCTCAGTTTGTCTCCCATAGTTGAGGTCTACCTATGATGTAAATTACAGATGCCTCTCATCTTTTTAAGTGGTGGAACGTGCACTATTGCTGACTGACTAAATACTTTTTTGCCCCACTGTAATTGTCTAAGGGGTACTTCCGTCTGTCTGTCTGTCTGTCTGTAATGGAAATCCCACGTCCGCTGATTGGTCACGACAGCCAGGCCATGGCCAATCAGCGACGGGCACAGTCCGGCCGAGAATTAGTCCCTCCCTACTTCCGTCCAGTCAGTGCGCGCTCCATACTCCCTTCCAATAAGCGCTGACACAGGGTTAATGGCAGCGTTAATGGACCGCGTTATGCCGCAGGTAACGCACTCCGTTAACACTGCTATCAACCCTGTGTGACCAACTTTTTACTATTGATGCTGCCCATGCAGCATCAATAGTAGAAAGATCTAATGTTAAAAATAATAAAAAACTGCTATTCTCACCTTCCGTCGTCCACTGATGAGCGTGCGGCTGCCGCCAGCTTCCGTTCCCAGAGATGCATTGCGAAATTACCCAGAAGACTTAGCGGCTGGGAACGGAAGCTGGCGGCAGCAGCGCGCGCATCGGGACAGCTTCGCTGGACGCCGGCGGGTGAGTATATACCGGTAACTATTTTTTATTTTAATTATGTTTTTTAACAGGGATATGGTGCCCACACTGCTATATACTACGTGGGTTGTGTTATATACTGCCTGGGCTGTGTTATATACTATGTGGGCTGTGTTATATACTACGTAAGCTTTGCTATATATTATGTGGGCTGTGTTATATACAGCGTGGCTGCTATATACTACGTGGCTAGTGTTATATACTATGTGGGCAGTGTTATATACTACATGGGCTGTGTTATATGCTATGTGGGCTGTATTATATACTTCGTGAGCTGTACTATATACTATGTGGGCTGTGTTATATACTGCATGGGCAGTGTTATTTACTGTGTGGGCTGTGCTATATATTACGTGGGCTGTGTTATATACTGCGTGGCTGCTATATACTACATGGGCAGTGTTATGTACTACGTTGGCAGTGTTATATACTATGTGGGCAGTGTTATATACTACGTGGGCTGTGTTATATACTGCGTGGCCACTGTTATATACTGCGTGGCCACTGTTATATACTGCGTGGCCACTATTATATACTGCGTGGCCTGTATTATATACTGCGTGGCCTGTGTTATATACTGCATGGGCTTTGTTATATACTAAGTGGCCTGTGTTATATACTTTGTGGCCTGTGTTATATACTGCGTGGCTGCTATATACTGCGTGGTCTGTGTTATATACTGTGTGGTCTGTGTTATATACTGCGTGGGCTGAGTTATATGCTGCGTGGGCTGTGTTTTATACTACATGGGCTGTGCTATATACTGCGTGTCTGCTATATACTACATTACAAAAAACCTGATCTGCACATCCAAACATAGACACAGTGTGAACAGGTGCTGAACCCAGAGTCGCCAACTCGTATATATTTAAGTAAATAGGGCAGCACACTGCAGCGCCAAAACATGCAAACTTGAAAACACAAAAATTTGAACTGCATTACTGCACTGAAAATATGAAAAATGAGAGCTTTTAGCGCATAAAAATGGCCAATTTTATGTGTACCTCGTAGCCACGATAAGGCATCTCTCTTATACGAGGCCCTACGCTTGACCTACCTCTCTGAGAATAAACGTCTCCATCTGAATGGGTACATGTGAAACCTCTCCTTGGACTCAAATTCTCTCTCACTGTGGAGGGGTATTGGACCTATTATAATTAAAACACCTGAAGCTAGGAGGCGGGGAGTGCACGATCAGAAGGCTAGAGAATACATTACAAAAAACCTGATCTGCACATCCAAACATAGACACAGTGTGAACAGGTGCTGAACCCAGAGTCGCCAACTCGTATATATTTAAGTAAATAGGGCAGCACACTGCAGCGCCAAAACATGCAAACTTGAAAACACAAAAATTTGAACTGCATTACTGCACTGAAAATATGAAAAATGAGAGCTTTTAGCGCATAAAAATGGCCAATTTTATGTGTACCTCGTAGCCACGATAAGGCATCTCTCTTATACGAGGCCCTACGCTTGACCTACCTCTCTGAGAATAAACGTCTCCATCTGAATGGGTACATGTGAAACCTCTCCTTGGACTCAAATTCTCTCTCACTGTGGAGGGGTATTGGACCTATTATAATTAAAACACCTGAAGCTAGGAGGCGGGGAGTGCACGATCAGAAGGCTAGAGAATACATTACAAAAAACCTGATCTGCACATCCAAACATAGACACAGTGTGAACAGGTGCTGAACCCAGAGTCGCCAACTCGTATATATTTAAGTAAATAGGGCAGCACACTGCAGCGCCAAAACATGCAAACTTGAAAACACAAAAATTTGAACTGCATTACTGCACTGAAAATATGAAAAATGAGAGCTTTTAGCGCATAAAAATGGCCAATTTTATGTGTACCTCGTAGCCACGATAAGGCATCTCTCTTATACGAGGCCCTACGCTTGACCTACCTCTCTGAGAATAAACGTCTCCATCTGAATGGGTACATGTGAAACCTCTCCTTGGACTCAAATTCTCTCTCACTGTGGAGGGGTATTGGACCTATTATAATTAAAACACCTGAAGCTAGGAGGCGGGGAGTGCACGATCAGAAGGCTAGAGAATACATTACAAAAAACCTGATCTGCACATCCAAACATAGACACAGTGTGAACAGGTGCTGAACCCAGAGTCGCCAACTCGTATATATTTAAGTAAATAGGGCAGCACACTGCAGCGCCAAAACATGCAAACTTGAAAACACAAAAATTTGAACTGCATTACTGCACTGAAAATATGAAAAATGAGAGCTTTTAGCGCATAAAAATGGCCAATTTTATGTGTACCTCGTAGCCACGATAAGGCATCTCTCTTATACGAGGCCCTACGCTTGACCTACCTCTCTGAGAATAAACGTCTCCATCTGAATGGGTACATGTGAAACCTCTCCTTGGACTCAAATTCTCTCTCACTGTGGAGGGGTATTGGACCTATTATAATTAAAACACCTGAAGCTAGGAGGCGGGGAGTGCACGATCAGAAGGCTAGAGAATACATTTCAAAAAACCTGATCTGCACATCCAAACATAGACACAGTGTGAACAGGTGCTGAACCCAGAGTCGCCAACTCGTATATATTTAAGTAAATAGGGCAGCACACTGCAGCGCCAAAACATGCAAACTTGAAAACACAAAAATTTGAACTGCATTACTGCACTGAAAATATGAAAAATGAGAGCTTTTAGCGCATAAAAATGGCCAATTTTATGTGTACCTCGTAGCCACGATAAGGCATCTCTCTTATACGAGGCCCTACGCTTGACCTACCTCTCTGAGAATAAACGTCTCCATCTGAATGGGTACATGTGAAACCTCTCCTTGGACTCAAATTCTCTCTCACTGTGGAGGGGTATTGGACCTATTATAATTAAAACACCTGAAGCTAGGAGGCGGGGAGTGCACGATCAGAAGGCTAGAGAATACATTACAAAAAACCTGATCTGCACATCCAAACATAGACACAGTGTGAACAGGTGCTGAACCCAGAGTCGCCAACTCGTATATATTTAAGTAAATAGGGCAGCACACTGTAGCGCCAAAACATGCAAACTTGAAAACACAAAAATTTGAACTGCATTACTGCACTGAAAATATGAAAAATGAGAGCTTTTAGCGCATAAAAATGGCCAATTTTATGTGTACCTCGTAGCCACGATAAGGCATCTTTTGGCGCTGCAGTGTGCTGCCCTATTTACTTAAATATATACGAGTTGGCGACTCTGGGTTCAGCACCTGTTCACACTGTGTCTATGTTTGGATGTGCAGATCAGGTTTTTTGTAATGTATTCTCTAGCCTTCTGATCGTGCACTCCCCGCCTCCTAGCTTCAGGTGTTTTAATTATAATAGGTCCAATACCCCTCCACAGTGAGAGAGAATTTGAGTCCAAGGAGAGGTTTCACATGTACCCATTCAGATGGAGACGTTTATTCTCAGAGAGGTAGGTCAAGCGTAGGGCCTCGTATAAGAGAGATGCCTTATCGTGGCTACGAGGTACACATAAAATTGGCCATTTTTATGCGCTAAAAGCTCTCATTTTTCATATTTTCAGTGCAGTAATGCAGTTCAAATTTTTGTGTTTTCAAGTTTGCATGTTTTGGCGCTGCAGTGTGCTGCCCTATTTACTTAAATATATACGAGTTGGCGACTCTGGGTTCAGCACCTGTTCACACTGTGTCTATGTTTGGATGTGCAGATCAGGTTTTTTGTAATGTATTCTCTAGCCTTCTGATCGTGCACTCCCCGCCTCCTAGCTTCAGGTGTTTTAATTATAATAGGTCCAATACCCCTCCACAGTGAGAGAGAATTTGAGTCCAAGGAGAGGTTTCACATGTACCCATTCAGATGGAGACGTTTATTCTCAGAGAGGTAGGTCAAGCGTAGGGCCTCGTATAAGAGAGATGCCTTATCGTGGCTACGAGGTAGACATAAAATTGGCCATTTTTATGCGCTAAAAGCTCTCATTTTTCATATTTTCAGTGCAGTAATGCAGTTCAAATTTTTGTGTTTTCAAGTTTGCATGTTTTGGCGCTGCAGTGTGCTGCCCTATTTACTTAAATATATACGAGTTGGCGACTCTGGGTTCAGCACCTGTTCACACTGTGTCTATGTTTGGATGTGCAGATCAGGTTTTTTGTAATGTATTCTCTAGCCTTCTGATCGTGCACTCCCCGCCTCCTAGCTTCAGGTGTTTTAATTATAATAGGTCCAATACCCCTCCACAGTGAGAGAGAATTTGAGTCAAAGGAGAGGTTTCACATGTACCCATTCAGATGGAGACGTTTATTCTCAGAGAGGTAGGTCAAGCGTAGGGCCTCGTATAAGAGAGATGCCTTATCGTGGCTACGAGGTACACATAAAATTGGCCATTTTTATGCGCTAAAAGCTCTCATTTTTCATATTTTCAGTGCAGTAATGCAGTTCAAATTTTTGTGTTTTCAAGTTTGCATGTTTTGGCGCTGCAGTGTGCTGCCCTATTTACTTAAATATATACGAGTTGGCGACTCTGGGTTCAGCACCTGTTCACACTGTGTCTATGTTTGGATGTGCAGATCAGGTTTTTTGTAATGTATTCTCTAGCCTTCTGATCGTGCACTCCCCGCCTCCTAGCTTCAGGTGTTTTAATTATAATAGGTCCAATACCCCTCCACAGTGAGAGAGAATTTGAGTCCAAGGAGAGGTTTCACATGTACCCATTCAGATGGAGACGTTTATTCTCAGAGAGGTAGGTCAAGCGTAGGGCCTCGTATAAGAGAGATGCCTTATCGTGGCTACGAGGTACACATAAAATTGGCCATTTTTATGCGCTAAAAGCTCTAATTTTTCATATTTTCAGTGCAGTAATGCAGTTCAAATTTTTGTGTTTTCAAGTTTGCATGTTTTGGCGCTGCAGTGTGCTGCCCTATTTACTTAAATATATACGAGTTGGCGACTCTGGGTTCAGCACCTGTTCACACTGTGTCTATGTTTAGATGTGCAGATCAGGTTTTTTGTAATGTATTCTCTAGCCTTCTGATCGTGCACTCCCCGCCTCCTAGCTTCAGGTGTTTTAATTATAATAGGTCCAATACCCCTCCACAGTGAGAGAGAATTTGAGTCCAAGGAGAGGTTTCACATGTACCCATTCAGATGGAGACGTTTATTCTCAGAGAGGTAGGTCAAGCGTAGGGCCTCGTATAAGAGAGATGCCTTATCGTGGCTACGAGGTACACATAAAATTGGCCATTTTTATGCGCTAAAAGCTCTCATTTTTCATATTTTCAGTGCAGTAATGCAGTTCAAATTTTTGTGTTTTCAAGTTTGCATGTTTTGGCGCTGCAGTGTGCTGCCCTATTTACTTAAATATATACGAGTTGGCGACTCTGGGTTCAGCACCTGTTCACACTGTGTCTATGTTTGGATGTGCAGATCAGGTTTTTTGTAATGTATTCTCTAGCCTTCTGATCGTGCACTCCCCGCCTCCTAGCTTCAGGTGTTTTAATTATAATAGGTCCAATACCCCTCCACAGTGAGAGAGAATTTGAGTCCAAGGAGAGGTTTCACATGTACCCATTCAGATGGAGACGTTTATTCTCAGAGAGGTAGGTCAAGCGTAGGGCCTCGTATAAGAGAGATGCCTTATCGTGGCTACGAGGTACACATAAAATTGGCCATTTTTATGCGCTAAAAGCTCTCATTTTTCATATTTTCAGTGCAGTAATGCAGTTCAAATTTTTGTGTTTTCAAGTTTGCATGTTTTGGCGCTGCAGTGTGCTGCCCTATTTGCTATATACTACATGGCTGCTATATACTACGTGGTCTGTGCTATATACTATGTGGCTGCTATATACATACATACATACATACATATTCTAGAATATCAGATGCGTTAGAATTGGGCCACCATCTAGTACTTAAATATAGAGCTACCTTTACTCCTGTTGATTGTTTATCCAAATATGCCAGTTGTTTACCCTCCTTGGGGTTATAATATGATGAGATTTTGAATATGTGGCTACTTTTAATTGTTTTGTTATGTTTTTCAATAAAAGATTATTGGATCTAATATGGATGTGGTGGCTTCCTTGAGGTGACGGTTATCGGACCGTCTCTTGTGTGTTTTAGTGTTGTTAGGAAATTTCATCGGTAGATATAGGACATTATTAAGTAATTCTATAACATTAATCTGTCTAATTTTCCAACAGTCTAATCTAAATTTACACCATTTTTTGGTTGACCTACTGTGTTCTAGAAATGTGTGCCACAATCTTTGCGCATTTGTTGCATTTTAGACCCCGCACCTTGTTCTATGTACAGCCTTGCGAAAGTATTCAGCCTCCTGGAACTTTTCAACCTTTTCCCACATATCATGCTTCAAACATAAAGATACCAAATGTAAATTTTTGGCAAAAAATCAACAACAAGTGGAACACAATTGTGAAGTTCAACGAAATTTATTGGTTATTTAAAATTTTTGTGGAAATTCAAAAACTGAAAAGTGGGGCGTGCAATATTATTTGGCCCCTTTAACTTAATACTTTGTTGCGCCACCTTTTGCTGCGATTACAGCTGCAAGTCGCTTGGGGTATGTCTCTATCAGTTTTGTACATCGAGAGGCTGAAATTCTTGCCCATTCTTCCTTGGCCAACAGCTCGAGCTCAGTGAGATTTGATGGAGATCGTTTGTGAACAGCAGTTTTCAGCTCTTTCTACAGATTCTCGATTGGATTGAGGTCTGGACTTTGACTTGGCCATTCTAACACCTGGATATGTTTATATGTGAACCATTCCATTGTAGATTTTGCTTTGTTTGGGGTCATTGTCTTGTTGGAAGACAAATCTCCGCCCAGTCTCAGGTCTTTTTCAGACTCCAACAGGTTTTCTTCAAGAATGGTCCTGAATTTGGCTCCATCCATCTTCCCATCAATTTTAACCATCTTCCCTGTTCCTGCTGAAGAAAAGCAGGCCCAAACCATGATGCTGCCACCACCATGTTTGACAGGGGGGTTGGTGTGTTCAGGGTGATGAGCTGTGTTGCCTTTTCGCCAAATATATAGTTAGCATTGCTTACAAAAAGTTCGATTTTGGTTTAATCTGACCAGAGCACCTTCTTCCACATGTTTGGTGTGCCTCACAGGTGGCTTGTTGGAAAGTTTAAACAACACTTTTTATGGATATCTTTGAGAAATGGCTTTCTTCTTGGCACTCTTACATAAAGGCCAGATTTGTGCAGTGAGCGACTGATTGTTGTCCTATGGACAGACTGTCCCACCTCTGTTGTAGATCTCTGAAGTTCATCTAGAGTGGTCATGGGCCTCTTGGCTGCATCTCTGATCAGTCTTCTCCTTGTTTGAGATGAAAGTTTAGAGGGACGGCCGGGTCTTGGTAGATTTGCAGTGGTATGATACTCCTTCCATTTCAATGTGATCGCTTGCACAGTGCTCCTTGGGATGTTTAAAATTTTGGAAATCATTTTGTATCCAAATCCAGCTTTAAACATCTCCACAACAGTATCGCGGACTTGCCTGTTGTGTTCCTTGGTCTTCATGATGCTCTCTGTGCTTCAAACAGAACCCTGAGACTATCACAGAGCAGGTGCATTTATACGGAGTCTTGATTAAACACAGGTGGATTATATTTATCATCATTAGGCATTTAGGACAACATTGGATCATTCAGAGATCCACAATGAACTTCTGGAGTGAGTTTGCTGCACTGAAAGTAAAGGGGCCGAATAATATTACACGCCCCACTTTTCAGTTTTTGAATTTCCACAAAAATTTAAAATAACCAATAAATTACGTTCAACTTCACAATTGTGTTCCACTTGTTGTTGATTCTTCACCAAAAATTTACATTTGGTATCTTTATGTTTGAAGCATGATATGTGGGAAAAGGTTGAAAAGTTCCAGAGGGCCAAATACTTTTGCAAGGCACTGTATTTCTAGAGAGACCACACCACCTTGCTGGACAAGTCATAAAGAATGTCAAAAATAAAATAAATATTGTGTAAATCATGATTTTTTTTAACCAGAGTTTTGGCTCATTTAGCTTGATAAATATGCCTCATTGTGCAGTAGTTTCTGGAATGCCCCCTTTATAAAGACCTCACCCCTTCCACACCCTTTTTCCCTACCCTACATATGTGTCTGTATGCTGTGGCTCTGGTTGAAGGCCGAGCAGAGAGATGCCGTGCACAGAAAAAAGATCCAGGATGCTTCTGGGGGTTTTCACGTGTCCTTGAGATTTGCCAATTCCTTCAGAAGGTCAAGAGGTGGTCTCCCCTTTTTCGAAGCGCATCTAGGATGATACTAAAATGACTTATTTGCACAGGGGAAACCCTACTGAAATGATCAGCAATGGATGGCTTACACTTGGACAGAAGTGTGATCTGAAGTATTTCAGGACAAGAATTCTAATTCCAGACATCGAGAAGGTCTGGCCAAAATGGAGATGCCGTTTTCTCAAGTGCACCTGTTTGTTTCCCTACAAGTAATGGAAATTAAAAGTAGGTGCACATAAATGGTGAAAATTCTTCATGTAAAAAATGAATTGCACCATCCAAACATTACAGCACTCAAATGTTTGTTTTTCCTGTTCCAAAATTACTCGTTAATTTGAAGTCGAATTATTCTTTGGGTCCATTTGGTGCCAAAGCTGATTGTGTTGTGATTCACTCTAATCATAGACAAATGTACCTTTCTCCAACCTGAATCAGACCTCATGCATAATACATGATAATGTTTAACCTTTCCTTTCATGAGTCACTTCCATTACATCTGTAACTTCAGGCATTTCAGCACAGTCCTACATATGGTGAGCTAATCTCCATCTCTGGAGTTAAAATTGCTTTTTCTGTTTTCCTTTTATTCTAATGTTCCCCTTTTGAAATATTCTGAAAAAAAAACAAAAAAAAAACGCCATAAATCTCTTCCTCATTATGTAGTAGATGAGGGGCCGGTGAATTAATGGAGGCACTTGGCATCCCAGTGGCTACAAAGGAGTTAATGTAAAATCCAATTCAATCGACACAGAACCGAAAAACAAAGAGTCAGCAGCTAAAGAAGCACAATGAACAGCGTCACACCGGGAATAATAAACAGCATTTTAGGATTTAATACTCACTCTTGAAAAAATCCTTTTGGTAACTGGTTCTGACAAAAACATTATAAGGAACAACGAGTTTTGCCAGATTTCACCGGAATACAATCACCTGTAACAATGAGTCGATATTGAAGAAAAACTGGATCGAGAGAATAGAAATTGCAAAAATGTAAGAAAAGGAACTTTCTTTATTGAGGGTCTAAGCCAGTGTTTCTCAACTCCAGTCCTCAGGTCACATTTTCAGGATTTCCTTTAGGTACCTTCACACTAAACAACTTCACAACGATAACGATAGCGATCCGTGATGCTGCAGCGTCCTGGATAGCGATATCGTCCAGTGTGACAGGCAGCAGCGATCTGGATCCTGCTGTGATGTCGTTGGTCGGAGCTAGAAGGCCAGAACTTTATTTCGTCGCTGGACTCCCTGCAGACATCGCTGAATCGGCGTGTGTGACACCGATTCAGCGATGTCTTCACTGGTAACCAGGGTAAACATCGGGTTACTAAGCGCAGGGCCGCGCTTAGTAACCCGATGTTTACCCTGGTTACCATCATAAAAGTAAAAAAAACAAACACTACATACTTACCTTCCGCTGTCTGTCCCCGACGCTGTGCTTTCCTGCACTGGCTGTGAGCGCCGGGCAGCCGGAAAGCACAGCGGTGACGTCACCGCTCTGCTTTCCGGCCGCTGTGCTCACAGTCAGTGCGGGAAGCAGAGCGCCGGGGACAGACAGCTGAAGGTAAGTATGTAGTGTTTGTTTTTTTTACTTTTACGATGGTAACCAGGGTAAACATCGGGTTACTAAGCGCGGCCCTGCGCTTAGTAACCCGATGTTTACCCTGGTTACCGGGGACCTCGGCATCGTTGGTTGCTGGAGAGCTGTTTGTGTGACAGCTCTCCAGCGACCAAACAGCGACGCTGCAGCGATAGACATCGTTGTCGGTATCGCTGCAGCGTCGCTTAGTGTGAAGGTACCTTTAGTATTGCATAGATGATGGAATTAATGCTTGATCAGGTGATGAAATTACCACCTGTGCAATACTATGGAAATTCTAAAAATGTAACCTGTTGGTGGGTCTTGAGGACTGGAGTTGAGCAACACTGGTCTAAGCGATTTACATTTTTTAATTGCTCCATATGGTAATTATTCTTTTGTTTTTATCAATTTGGGAAATTTCTAAGCATTGTTCATCAGGTTGTTAGGCATCCTTATCTGGTTGTGGGCATGGAAAGGATCTGGTGGACCTAACAGATGTTCATAGGATAATTTGGTCACCATGGGGTCTGAAATAACGGTGTAGTTTGACATTTTTCTCTGATGTGTTGCAGATTTCAGCTTTCAGCAGAAACATCAGCATTCATTGTGAGAGAATAAACTGTTTTTCCTGGATCACACAGTACAAAGTTAAAGTGGTTGTTCGGTACCTTATATTGATGGCTTACTAAGGATAAGTCATCAATATCTGATTGGGGGCACCCCCGCTGATCACTAGGTAACAGCGGTGGCTGGATGTGATCAGTTGTGGCGCGGAACTACACAGCTCCGTCAACTTTACAATGGCCACAAGAATGGTATATGGGCTCTTTAGAGTTTAATAGCTTATAGTAATGCACAATTCCATCTGTTTTGGAGGTGAAAATGGGCCCACTTATTCCTTGGGCCCCTGTGCGGCTGCACAGGTTGCACCAATAGTATGTTCAACCTTGGGTAGCAGGGTTCTGCAGATCCACGCCTATTCATTTGAATAAGGGTGCATCTGCAGTAATCCACAGCAGCCACAATATAGCTGACAGAGCTGTGCAGTTCTGCTCCGCAACTAAGCACGGCACTGAGAACAGCTGATCAGCAGAGATCTGGGGTGTCACATCCCCACCAATCTTATAGTAATGGCCTATTTTTAGGATTGGCCATAAATGTATAGTTCTAGACAACCCCTTTAAGGGTTTTGTCCGGTCATAGGTATTTGATGACCAATCTACAGAATCAGTCATCAAGAGAAGATCGGTCAGGGCCCGACCCCGGGCACCCAATTTCATCAACTGTTTTTTGCTCCATCAATGCTGTGCTCAGCAGCTCCATTCATAGTTTTATATCTGGCTGCAAAAAACAGCTGATCGGTGAGAGCACCGAATAACGGACCCCACCAATCTGTTATTGATGATTTATCCTGTAGACAGGTCATCAAATACCTATGCACAGAAAACCCCGTTAGCAAACTGTAACAAATAACACAGCACCATCTGCTGTTTGCTTAATACAGAACAAGTCTGTAGCTGTTGTGTTATACTCCAACACCATGAACCCAAACTACTAAGGTCAAACACTAGGTATGGGACTCTTTATTCATTTTACATTAACAAACACGCATAGGGTTGGGCAGCTCCACCAAAAATCCATAAAATCATTTGATGGTCCTGGCCTCTGAAATAATAGTGTGGCTAAAACGAACCTGTCACCAGGTTTGGTCGATATGAGATACGGCCACCACCTTTCAGAGCTGATATACAGCATTTTATAATACTATATATCTGCTACCAACCCGACCTGCAAGATAAGAAAAAGTCCTTCTATTATCCTTCTCACTACTGAGAGGCACCGAAGCAGCCATCTGCAGACCGGACATAACTGCAAGAGAAGTATGCTGCCTTCCAGGTGCGATGATCAAGGATGTGACCGATAGGATACCAAAGCTCTTCAGCTCCAAGGACGTCCACCCATTTCTTCTGATACATGTTGGCACCAATGACACGGCAAGGAAGGACCTACCGACAATCTGCAAGGACTTTGAAGAGTTGGGGAAGAAAGTAAAGGAACTGGATGCACAGGTAGTTTTTTCTTCTATCCTTCCAGTAGACGGGCATGGCACCAGGAGATGGAACAGGATCCTTGATGCAAACAACTGGCTAAGACGATGGTGCAGACAACAAGGATTTGGATTCCTGGACCACGGTGTGAATTACTGGTATGATGGACTCCTCGCCAGAGACGGACTACACCTCAACAAACCTGGGAAACACACATTCGCCAGAAGACTCGCTACACTCATCAGGAGGGCGTTAAACTAGAAGAAGAGGGGACGGGAAGAAAAACATTAGACTCGAACAAAGACGACCCAGGAAAACATACTCAGAAGGGAGGTAAGAACATTTCTAAAACAATCCACAGTGAGGAGATTGGAACAAAACAAAATCCTCTAAACTGCATGCTCGCAAACGCCAGAAGCCTGACAAACAAGATGGAAGAACTAGAAGCAGAAATATCTACAGGTAACTTTGACATAGTGGGAATAACCGAGACATGGTTAGATGAAAGCTATGACTGGGCAGTTAACTTACAGGGTTACAGTCTGTTTAGAAAGGATCGTAAAAATCGGAGAGGAGGAGGGGTTTGTCTCTATGTAAAGTCTTGTCTAAAGTCCACTTTAAGGGAGGATATTAGCGAAGGGAATGAGGATGTCGAGTCCATATGGGTTGAAATTCATGGAGGGAAAAATGGTAACAAAATTCTCATTGGGGTCTGTTACAAACCCCCAAATATAACAGAAAGCATGGAAAGTCTACTTCTAAAGCAGATAGATGAAGCTGCAACCCATAATGAGGTCCTGGTTATGGGGGACTTTAACTACCCGGATATTAACTGGGAAACAGAAACCTGTGAAACCCATAAAGGCAACAGGTTTCTGCTAATAACCAAGAAAAATTATCTTTCACAATTGGTGCAGAATCCAACCAGAGGAGCAGCACTTTTAGACCTAATACTATCTAATAGACCTGACAGAATAACAAATCTGCAGGTGGTTGGGCATTTAGGAAATAGCGACCACAATATTGTGCAGTTTCACCTGTCTTTCACTAGGGGGACTTGTCAGGGAGTCACAAAAACATTGAACTTTAGGAAGGCAAAGTTTGAACAGCTTAGAGATGCCCTTAATCTGGTAGACTGGGACAATATCCTCAGAAATGAGAATACAGATAATAAATGGGAAATGTTTAAGAACATCCTAAATAGGCAGTGTAAGCGGTTTATACCTTGTGGGAATAAAAGGACTAGAAATAGGAAAAACCCAATGTGGCTAAACAAAGAAGTAAGACAGGCAATTAACAGTAAAAAGAAAGCATTTGCACTACTAAAGCAGGATGGCACCATTGAAGCTCTAAAAAACTATAGGGAGAAAAATACTTTATCTAAAAAACTAATTAAAGCTGCCAAAAAGGAAACAGAGAAGCACATTGCTAAGGAGAGTAAAACTAATCCCAAACTGTTCTTCAACTATATCAATAGTAAAAGAATAAAAACTGAAAATGTAGGCCCCTTAAAAAATAGTGAGGAAAGAATGGTTGTAGATGACGAGGAAAAAGCTAACATATTAAACACCTTCTTCTCCACGGTATTCACGGTGGAAAATGAAATGCTAGGTGAAATCCCAAGAAACAATGAAAACCCTATATTAAGGGTCACCAATCTAACCCAAGAAGAGGTGCGAAACCGGCTAAATAAGATTAAAATAGATAAATCTCCGGGTCCGGATGGCATACACCCACGAGTACTAAGAGAACTAAGTAATGTAATAGATAAACCATTATTTCTTATTTTTAGTGACTCTATAGCGACAGGGTCTGTTCCGCAGGACTGGCGCATAGCAAATGTGGTGCCAATATTCAAAAAGGGCTCTAAAAGTGAACCTGGAAATTATAGGCCAGTAAGTCTAACCTCTATTGTTGGTAAAATATTTGAAGGGTTTCTGAGGGATGTTATTCTGGATTATCTCAATGAGAATAACTGTTTAACTCCATATCAGCATGGGTTTATGAGAAATCGCTCCTGTCAAACCAATCTAATCAGTTTTTATGAAGAGGTAAGCTATAGGCTGGACCACGGTGAGTCATTGGACGTGGTATAGCTCGATTTTTCCAAAGCGTTTGATACCGTGCCGCACAAGAGGTTGGTACACAAAATGAGAATGCTTGGTCTGGGGGAAAATGTGTGTAAATGGGTTAGTAACTGGCTTAGTGATAGAAAGCAGAGGGTGGTTATAAATGGTATAGTCTCTAACTGGGTCGCTGTGACCAGTGGGGTACCGCAGGGGTCGGTATTGGGACCTGTTCTCTTCAACATATTCATTAATGATCTGGTAGAAGGTTTACACAGTAAAATATCGATATTTGCAGATGATACAAAACTATGTAAAGCAGTTAATACAAGAGAAGATAGTATTCTGCTACAGATGGATCTGGATAAGTTGGAAACTTGGGCTGAAAGGTGGCAGATGAGGTTTAACAATGATAAATGTAAGGTTATACACATGGGAAGAGGGAATCAATATCACCATTACACACTGAATGGGAAACCACTGGGTAAATCTGACAGGGAGAAGGACTTGGGGATCCTAGTTAATGATAAACTTACCTGGAGCAGCCAGTGCCAGGCAGCAGCTGCCAAGGCAAACAGGATCATGGGGTGCATTAAAAGAGGTCTGGATACACATGATGAGAGCATTATACTGCCTCAGTACAAATCCCTAGTTAGACCGCACATGGAGTACTGTGTCCAGTTTTGGGCACCGGTGCTCAGGAAGGATATAATGGAACTAGAGAGAGTACAAAGGAGGGCAACAAAATTAATAAAGGGGATGGGAGAACTACAATACCCAGATAGATTAGCGAAATTAGGATTATTTAGTCTAGAAAAAAGACGACTGAGGGGCGATCTAATAACCATGTATAAGTATATAAGGGGACAATACAAATATCTCGCTGAGGATCTGTTTATACCAAGGAAGGTGACGGGCACAAGGGGGCATTCTTTGCGTCTGGAAGAGAGAAGGTTTTTCCACCAACATAGAAGAGGATTCTTTACTGTTAGGGCAGTGAGAATCTGGAATTGCTTGCCTGAGGAGGTGGTGATGGCGAACTCAGTCGAGGGGTTCAAGAGAGGCCTGGATGTCTTACTGGAGCAGAACAATATTGTATCATACAATTATTAGGTTCTGTAGAAGGACGTAGATCTGGGTATTTATTATGATGGAATATAGGCTGAACTGGATGGACAAATGTCTTTTTTCGGCCTTACTAACTATGTTACTATGTTACTATGTATACTCACCCGCAGGGCGGTCCGGTCCGAGGGGTGTTCTGATCTTTGTACGGCACCTCACTTCTTTCTTCGATACCATCCTCCTTCATGCTTCATGTGGATGACACATCACTATGTCATCCACACAGTCTGCCCAACATCGCTCTCCTGCACAGGCGCGTTTCTCTGCCCTGACGAGGGCAGAGCAAAGTACCGCAGTGCGCAGGTGCTGGGAAGGGTGAAAGAGCCTGCGCAGGAGCACGATGCCAAGGAGACTGTGTGTATTATGTAGGAGCGCATCATTCACATGAAGCAAGAAGGAAGACAACATCGCAAGAAGAAGGGAGGCACCAGACCAAGACCAGCGACACCCATCGGACCGGACCAAGTACTGGTGTATATCAGTCCTGAAAGGTGGTGGCCGTATCTTATATCGGTAAAACTTGGTGGCAGGTTCACTTTAAAAATGTTTTTGTGTTGGACTCAAGGTTCTTAGGTCCTACCAAAGATATAAAAACAATTTTCCCTTAAAGTGAACCAATGATATTAGTATGCACGTTCACGTTCAATGGCATATAGGTATTACTATTGGTATTTCTAATAGATTTTGATTTCTAAATGTCTATATTCCTACATGCCTATGAACAACACAAGGAATCGGGTCAATAAAAATAGGGGTATACACATACCAAATAAAAATCTAATTAAACCATGATAATAACCTAGTTCTAATCCTATTTTACCCATTAGATGGACACAATAACTGTTCAGTACAGAAAAATATGAAAATCCGATAAAAAAATGTACACAAGAACAAAGTATAAAAAATACAAATTTTATTAAAGAAAAAACACAAAAAACAGTAACATACAAAACAACAAAATACTAAACCTGGTAGGTGTCACAGAGTGGGAAACCAAAAACGGCGCAGGAACCCACCATACTCAATACAGAGGCACTTCACAGAAAACTAAATGGACCAAAATGGTGCACATGGTAGGTCTGTAAGCATGATATCAAAAAGAATCACTAATCATAGAGAACCTCCAAGAGCAGTTACCTATATCAATCTGTAAGTAGATACCTCCGGTGGGTGCCGACGCCTGCCCCTACGCACGTTTCGGCAATCAGCCTTCTTCTGGGGGTCAGCTGAAAGCTGAAATCTGTAACAGACCAGAGAAGAATTTTGATCTACACAATGGTTTTCACTTCCAGGACGACCAATGATCAAAAGCGTAAATGAGCCTTTATATCTCAAGCCTTGTTTACGCTGTGCTTTTGCAGTGTGTACAGAATTTCCTCCTGAAATCCTAAAAAACGGGAAGCAGTTGAACCCCCTGATGGGGCCATAGGTTGCAATCACAGAAACGGAACTGAAATGAACTTCATTCGTACTTTTTTCTGAAAGCGTCCACCACTTCAAATGGTCACAAAAACATAGACTATGTTTATGGGCTTGTCTGAAAAGATAGACATTCTCCAAAAGAAAACACATGCATCATTGAAGTCCATAGCCCTGTCAAGGGTTCGCCTGAATCCCACTTTTAGGGGGATTCAGACCGAACCTCTGAATGCCTTGCAGAAATGCAGTTTGCACAGGGTCTTTAATAGTTATCACCTCCACATATACAGTACCGGCATGTCAGGCTCATCACAGTGTGCATGTGTATGGGAAGATAGCCGTAAGCCGCTGCCAGAAACTTCAATTAGCATCTAGTCTACCCGGAGAACAAAAAGATCTAGCGTGGAAGTTCAGCATGTCAAATCCTTCATCCTCTTGACAATGTTATCGATAGTTGAGAAGCTTCCATACACATAAAATAGTTTTAGCCTTTCCAGACAAAATTGGCTGGTTTTGTGGACATTTCTCTGGGGTGTCTGGGAGGCCACCATATCTATATTTTAACAAATACGTTAATCACATTATTTTCTCAAAATGGACGCTGATGAAGGATCATGTGACCAGACCTGTTCCTCAGCCTCTTCCAATAACAAGTCAATGTTCCCATGTGCGCTTTTTTCAATTACGGGAGGCTGATCATTTCTGGTCACATGAAGGTGAGGAATGCTGTAGTAACAAGTTCAGAAGGAGAACCTGTAATGGCTTATCTCCTGGGAGAACCAAAAGATCAGGCTTTGAAATCCAACATGCCTGAACCTTCTTTACTCTATCTTCTATCATGGAAAAGTCATGAGATCCTCATTCATGTTGGAAAGTCAGTTGGTTTCCTCTCGATCAGCGGGTTCAGCCTGCTGTTATCGATTATGTATGGATACCTTTAGAGGTCCCTCTGGTGGGCCCATGCTCTGACACACAAGGGCATATGGATATCATAAAGAAGGTCTTGGGGCAACCTCAAGACCACCTACTACTCTGGTAGACCTGGTCATCAATGCACTACATGTTCAGTCATTTGTTTGAATGGCCACCATTAGGCTTTAAACTACCCGATAGCATCCTTCTGGTTGGCCTCTATTTAAAAGGGTCAACTTAAGCCAATACTGACCTGTAGTTTCCCCTGTTGATAAGCACTAGTGCCTAGAATCTGACTTGTACAACATGAAGATGGAGTGCCGTATTTGCAGTTCTCCAAAAATGAGTGTACGAAAATTTGGTTTCATCTGATATTGTCCCTACGTATCTGAGATACAGAGATTAGATTCTGAGTCCCAATGGTAACGAGGGCCGATGTGATGCAAATTCATTTCCTATAATGTGCTGCATAGTATATCATCTTATATACATGATGGATAGGAAGAAGCCATATCTTTTGCTTTCAGACTCTCAATATCTCATAACTTGACTCTTGGATTCATCCATCCAATATATTTGCCTCTGAGATGAATTATTTCAGGTAGAACTTTCCTGTCTAGTGCACCAAGCCAATGTCGGATTCTTCTGCATACAATGTAAAACTGCTTATTAAATCCCCCCATCTCTCTGGGGCACAAGTGACATGCGGGCCAGATAAGCAGGTTATCGTCCACAGCTCCACTGCCTTTCATAAAATATCAGCAAATATGATTTTAGTTGCATTTCCTTTGAAAACTGAGAGTGCTTTTATACATAATCTAGTGATGCTTTGTGCTCGGCTCCCTGTAGTCCTCGTAGATGAGCAGTATTCTGTTTTTTTATTTTGGATAATCCCTTTTTGTGATGTGATCATGCCTGTCCATCAGCTTAGGTAGACTGCTGCAAATTCCTTTATCTAGAAAAGAAACCGTGGTAAGTATAGTTCAGTCTTTCCAAATTTTATTCATTGGATAGTATGCTATTAAAATCCAGGTTTTATTAATATTAGATGGAAGAAAATCCAGTTTTCATGATCATGGCACATTGACGTGCAATTGTATTCATTCTACAACTATTCATTCTATTGTTTTCAGCCTGTGGTATAATCCAATGAATTATTTGTATATGCGTCAAGGATTAAAACATAACCTTTAATGTATGATGCTAAAAGGTAAAAACAACACAATTACCATAAGAAAGTGCAAGGTGCATACAATAAACAACACTAAGCAGCTCGTGGATTGCGCCTGGACTCAATATGAAGGCTTTGATCCAAGCATCAAAGAACTAGTCCTTTATTAGACCTACTTACAAGTAGCTTCTGCAGTCCTCTGACTACATATAATTCACACCTATTAGACCATCCGGTGTGCGGTCTTCTATATGGCACAAACCACTCAAAAGGTAATGAACTCATGCACTAGGCTGTGCGGACCGTACCGTCATAATTTATCATCAGTCCACATATTCAACCAGCTGTAGATGAGTGTAATTACTCTTTATCACAGATTTACAATAAAACATCTGTATACGACCACAATCGCTGTTAAGGTACCATTACACTAAACGACTTACCAACGATCACGACCAGCGATACGACCTGGCCGTGATCGTTGGTAAGTCGTTGTGTGGTCGCTGGGGAGCTGTCAAACAGACAGCTCTATCCAGCGACCAACGATCAGGGGAAAGACTTCGGCATCATTGAAACTGTCTTCAACGATGCCGAAGTCCCCAGGTAACCAGGGTAGATATCGGGTTACTAAGCGCAGGGTCGCGCTTAGTAACCCGATATTTACCCTGGTTACCATTGTAAAAGTAAAAAAAAAAACCAGTACATACTCACATTCCGATGTCTGTCACGTCCCCTGGCGTCAGCTTCCCGCACTGACTGTGTCATCGCCGGCCGGCCGTAAAGCAGAGCACAGCGGTGGTTACCAGTGGACACATCGCTGGATCGGCGTCACACACGCCGATTCAGCGATGACAGCGGGTGATCAGCGACCAAAAAAAGGTCCTGATCATTCCCAGCGACCAACGATCTCCCAGCAGGGGCCTGATCGTTGGTCACTGTCACGCATAACGATTTCGTTGTTACGTCACAAAAAGCAACGATATCACTAACGAAATCGTTATGTGTGAAGGTACCTTAACCCTGGGCTAAAAAGTTTCATAAAACCAAACTCCAGCCTATTATAGGGTTACCAATGTCCCAGGAAGAATTACCAGGCAACCCTTATTTCACCATGGACACTCTTCCGTGTCTGCTAGGGATACTCCATATAGATTCTAGTGCCTCATGACTCAAAAGGATTCATCCTGAAAAAAATATGTACATAGAACGATCTCACCCGCCCGGATGCTGTAATATAATACGATCAATGCTCCAGTAATGGCAGTGGATCCCTTCCCCTTCTTGGTCCAGACATGTTTCGTCTATCTCATCAGGGGATACCATTGGGGTTACTATGGCTATGCCACCCAACAGATGCTGTCTTTCTTGCGCGTGGTCAGCATCGTGGAACGCAAGTGGCTCTTTCGAGGGTGCGTGTCTAATCTGTAAAGCCTTAAGTCCTTGCCATGGCCAAGGATGTTCCAATAGAATATTTCTGAGTAGTAAAATCTGCACATATATAAAAAGTGAAGTCTTGTAAGAGGGATCTTAATTTGGTCCCCCTTATTGAAAAATAATCAGGCTCATATCGCCTGGAAGAACAGGCATAGTGGGCGGTGTGTCCTCATCTGTATCGGAGCAACAGAGCATCCGAGATGTACAGCAATAGGGCAGTGGAGATAGGCGCATGCGCGAGAGAGAAGCTTGCGTTCCACGGTGATCCAGGGATGCGGCAGGTCGAATTTCCTGTTGGCATCTACGTTCCTGTAAGCGCACTTCCTGTGCACACACGCGGTCAGGTGACAGACACCGGCGCATCACTGGAAACCAGAAGTATATGGTAAGGTGCATTTAAAAAGGCTGACTAACGCTGGGCTGACCAAGCGCAAGAAAGACAGTGTCTGTTGGACAGCATAGCCATAGTAACCCCAACAGTATCCCCTGATGAGATAGACAAAATGCGTAGGGACCAAGAAGGGGAAGGGATCCACCGCCATTACTGGAGCATTGATCGTATTATATTACAGCATCCGGGTGGGTGAGATCGTTCTATATACATATGCCAGTCATATTTTTTTCAGGATGAATCCTTTTGAGTCATGAGGCACTAGACTCTATATGGAGCATCCCTAGCAGACACGGAAGAGTGTCCATGGTGAAATAAGGGTTGCCTGGTAATTCTTCCTGGGACATTGTTAACCCTATAATAGGCTGGAGTTTGGTTGTATGAAACTTTTTAGCCCAGGGTAATGGCGATTGTGGTCGTATACATATGTTTTATTGTAAATCTGTGATAAGGAGTAATTACACTCATCTACAGCTGGTTGAATATGTGGACTGATGATAAATTATGACGGAACGGTCCGCACAGCCTAGTGCATGAGTTTGTTACCTTTTGAGTGGTTTGTGCCATATAGAAGACCGCACACCGGATGGTCTAATAGGTGTGAATTATATGTAGTCAGAGGACTGTAGAAGCTACTTGTAAGTAGGTCGAATAAAGGACTAGTGCTTTGATGCTTGGATCAAAGCCTTCATATTGAGTCCAGACGCAATCCACGAGCTGCTTAGTGTTGTTTGTTTATTGTATGCACCTTGCACTTTCTTATGGTGATGGTGTTGTTTTTACCTTTTAGCATCATTTTAAAGGTTATGTTTTAATCCTTTACGCATATACAACTATTCATTCTACAGTTCAACTAACACATACGAATATACAGCACTGTGCAAAAGTTTTAAGGTACCTTCACACATAACGATTTCGTTAACGATATCGTTGCAACGTCACGCTTTTTGTGACGTAGCAACGATCCCGCTAACGATCTCGTTATGTGTGACAGCGACCAACGATCAGGCCCCTGCTGGGAGATCGATGGTCGCTGGGAATGATCAGGACCTTTTTTTGGTCGCTGATCACCCGCTGTCATCGCTTGATCAGCGTGTGTGACGCCGATCCAGCGATGTGTTCACTTGTAACCAGGGTAAACATTGGGTTACTAAGCGCAGGGCCACCCTTAGTAACCCGATATTTACCCTGGTCACCATTGTAAAAGTAAAAAAAAAAAAAGTACATACTCACATTCCGATGTCTGTCACGTCCCCCGGCGTCAGCTTCCCTGCACTGACTGTCAGCGTTGGCCGTAAAGCAGAGCACAGCGGTGACGTCACTGCTGTGCTCTGCTTTACGGCCGGCGCTGACACAGTCAGTGCGGGAAGCTGACGGCGGAGGATGTGACAGACATCGGAATGTGAGTATGCACTGGTTTTTTTTTTTACTTTTACAATGGTAACCAGGGTAAATATCGGGTTACTAAGCGCGGCCCTGCGCTTAGTAACCCGATATTTACCCTGGTTACCCGGGGACTTCGGCATCGTTGAAGACAGTTTCAATGATGCCGAAGTCTTTCCCCGGATCGTTGGTCGCTGGAGAGAGCTGTCTGTGTGACAGCTCCCCAGCGACCACACAACAACTTACCAACGATCACGGCCAGGTCGTATCGCTGGTCGTGATCGTTGGTAAGTCGTTTAGTGTAACGGTACCTTTAGGCAGGTATGGGGGAAAAATATAGCAAACTAAGAATGTTTTAACAAATAGAAGCGTTAATGGTTTAATTCTTATCAACTAACAGTGAACAAATTAGATTAGACGCCTCCTTGAAGTTTTGTTTTTTAGCAAATCTTCTCCAATACCTCATCAAAACTTCTCGGAAAACACTGTGGGAAATCCACTTTGCTGTTCATACGAGGTTATGTTCACATGGAGCTTTTCAGTGTGGATTTTTCAGATTGAAAAACCACATAAAAGAAAGCTTGTGTTTTGGAAAAACAGCATTTGACAGCTTTTTGATCCGGTCTTTAGCACAATTTTCAGTAAGGTTTTGCAATGTTTTAAACTATTAGGCCGGGGTCACACTTGCGAGTGCAATGCGAGAAAATCGTGTGAGTCTCTCGCATCAATACCCGACACTGCCGCCGGCACTCGCGACCGGAGCGTTCAGCTGTATGTATTTCTGTGCAGCTGAACGCTCCGGTCCCGAGTGCCTGCGGCAGTGCCGGGTATTGAGGTGCGAGACTCACACGAGTTTCTCGCATTGCACACGCAAGTGTGACCCCGGCCTAATAGGAGGTGTTTGTGGATTGTTTAAGAAAAAAATAGCTAAATGCACATCAAAAATAGCAATACAAATTTGGGAAAATAGGTGTTTAGCCACAATTTATGTTTCGAAAGCACTTCGAAGAATTTTCTACCACATGGAAATAGAAAAAGCACATGAGAAAAGGGACATGTTTCCGTATTAAAATAAAAGAGAATCTTTTGGCATGTGGATTTGAAGCATTTTTGTGTGGACAATGGCGCAGAATCTGTGTGTATGACAAGCAGAGCTCATATCTATGGTCCTTCTTGATGATGCCAACTTCAACAAGAGTTCAAGAGCAATTATTTTGCTGTTTTCTGACTCTGCTCTTGACACACTCAGGATATGTTTCCACTGAGTTTTTGGATGTGAATTTGAGTGGATTCTGCTTTGAATTTGGAGTGGATTCTGCTTTAAAATCCACATGAAAAACTGCTTCAAATATACTTTGAATATGCTTCCTATAAAAGGGGTATTCCCATCTCCAAGATCATATCCCAATATTTAGTAAGTATAATAATAATAATAATAATATTAGCAAATATCTCCAATTAGAAATGTAGTATAGTTCTTCTGATTTTCTATGTTGCTTACCCAATGTGTAAGGTACTGCAGTAGATTAGGTATCCAGGGTTACAACCACTCATATTGCGACAGTCAGCTGGTTAGTTGTTAGTGGTCGTAACCATGGATATCTAAGCTACCGCAGTGCCCTGCAAATTTGGTAAGTGACATAGCGAATCAGAAGAACTGTACTGCATTTCTAATTGGAGATATTTTCTATGAATAATAATAATAATAATAATAATAATATTACATCTACTACATATTGGGATGGAATGTTGGAGATGGGGATACCCCTTTAATTTCAATGGAAAATTACACTTGTAGCGAACATGGTGCTGTTTATTTTCACATGGAAAGAGAAGCAACATATAAAATCTTTGGGCTTTTCTGCTAAAAAAATGCTCCAAATTTGACTACTGAATTATTTGAGGAAGATAAACACTTATCAAAATATCAAAACTTAAAGAGAACCTGTCATCAGGATTTTACATCCCAAATTAATGGCATGTATATAAAGGTGCTTTAATACTGAGTAAATCCTTAACTTTCTTCTAGAAATCTGTTTTACTGTTTTAGAAAAATCCATAGATTAAATTGTATGCTAATAAGCTACAAGTGCAGTGGGCGGGATCAGAGTGTTCACTATGTTTGCTTTAATCATTTGGTGGAGTCTGTCACAGTTTCCCCTACACCTTGAGCGATATTGGGGCACAAATGCTAGGACCTAGCTCCAGGTTTTCGTGGGCCCTGGGCAAAATACTCTCAGTAGGCCCCTTTAACACATACCATGATTCAAGGTGCACAGAAATATAGGTATAGTACAATGCCAAATATTTTACTTCTTCCATTACATGAGTGATATCTATTATACATTCTGTTGTAGCTCAGAATCCACGCAGCGCACAGCACACTGAGTGACTGCAGACTTATAATTTTAGGCCGGACAGTATAGTCCTCCTTACAGTATTATGAGCACCACATATTCCTTCATACAGTATTGTGGGCACCACATAGTCCTTCATACAGTATTATGTGCATCACATAGTGCTCCATACAGAATTATAGGCACAACATAGTCCTCCATACAGTATTATGGGCTCCAGATAGTCCTTCATACAGTATTATGGACACCACATAGTCCTTCATACAGTATTATGTGCACCACATAGTCCTCCATACAGAATTATAGGCACAACATTGTCCTCCATATAGTATTATGGGCACCACATAGTCCTTCACACAGTATTATGGGCACCACATAGTGCTCCATACAGAATTATAGGCACAACATAGTCCTCCATACAGTATTATGGGCACCACATAGTCCTTCATACAGTATTATGGGCACCACATAGTCCTTCATACAGTATTATGGGCACCACATAATGCTCCATACAGAATTATAGGCACCACATAGTCCTCCATACAGTATTATGGGCTCCAGATAGTCCTTCATACAGTATTATGGACACCACATAGTCCTTCATACAGTATTATGTGCACCACATAGTCCTTCATACAGTATTATGGACACCACATAGTCCTTCATACAGTATTATGTGCACCACATAGTCCTCCATACAGTATTATGGGCTCCAGAAAGTCCCTCACACAGTATTATGGACACCACATAGTCCTTCAGACAGTATTATGTGCACCACATAGTCCTCCATGCAGAATTATAGGCACAACATTGTCCTCCATACAGTATTGTGGGCACCACATAGTGCTCCATACAGAATTATAGGCACCACATAGTGCTCCATACAGAAATATGGGCATCAGATAGTCCTTCATACAGTATTATGGGCACCACATAGTCCTTCATACAGTATTATGTGCATCACATAATCCTCCATACAGAATTATGGGCACGACACAGTCCTCTATACAGAATTATGGGCACCACATAGTTCTCCATACAGTATTATGGGGACCACATAGTCCTCCATACAGTATTATGGGCACCACATAGTCCTTCATACAGTATTATGGGCCCTATATATTGCTCCATACAGTATAATGCCCCCATATATTGCTCCATACAGTATATAATGCCCCCATATATTGCTCCGTACAGAATTATGGGCCCCATATATTGATCCATAGAGTAAGGTCTATTAAGACACACACCCATATTTTGGTATTGAGACTCTTCCTATGTTTGATGTGCTCCACCAGCTATGCTTTTTGTGCCTACATTCATCCCTGCTGGGTTCATCCACCCTTCTGCTCCTGAGATTCTTCTGTGTGCCAAGTTCTTGCTGCCCACTTGTCTTCCTGCTTGCTGCATCAACACCCGGGGTCTGTGTGCCCACCCAGACCTGAGGCTTAGAGAATCTACCTCACTAGGTGAGCCTTACACCTGTACTCACCCACTGCTACTCCAGCACAGGCTCTAGCCCACTGACTCTGGTCTGTCTTGATGTGGCTGGAATGGGGACATCCCATACAGCCAATCCACTGGGTTCAATTGTCTGGTGCCTTCTACATGAGCATCACTACTGAGCCTATTGATTGGCTGTAAAATTTGTTTCGTGCACACATGATGTCACCAGTGCAACCACATTAACAAAGACTAAAGTCAGCAGTGGAGAGTCAGCGCAAAGCTAATCATTCTATATTCATTATTTTTAGGCACAGGGCAACAATGAATTAAAATGAAAAACAATGAAAATAAAAAGGACACCCCTTCAATTTAATCTCTTTTAATAAAGTTTGCTGTGCCCAATGAGATGAGAGCAGCACTCCTCTTTCCCTCCCATGGCATACAGTAGGGTAAAAATGAGAAACTGCAGCTTCACCTCCCTCCTACCTCTCCTTTCCTCTGTGTCCTCAATTTTTTTCATTCACCAATGTTACTCAAGACTTAGGGACAGTCCAGAAGATGAGAAAGATTTTTTTTTATCGCCTTTATAAAAAATAAATGATGTCATCAGGTATCAGGCTCTTACGTAACAAAGTGCGGCCATTTTTATTTTATTTTTTTATTTATTCGAAAACACAATTTTAATCATTTCTGGCAGCGTAATGTAATATAAAACTACATTCGCCCAAAGTCATTTTAACATAGCGATGGTTATTGTTCTTCAATATGCTGTTAACATTCAATTTGCATATTCGTAAAGTTGCTTAATTAGGTTTTTTTTTTTACATTTGGATTCTAAAGTTTTTTTTTAACCTTTTGACCTGAAGTGCGGCAGCTGAATAGAGCTCCAGAATGGGTATTGGATGCGGCATAATGTAGAAGCATAAACTCAAGGTGGCTACAATACAAGTTATACAATTTAACATGATTGGAACTCGCATTTCATTTCTAATTACGAAAAAAAAAAAAAATCACACCTTCACACAAAGGACCTTACAGGAAAATTGCTGACTATGTCTAGAATGCTGCAAACTTCATTTATAAATTATGATGTGGATGTAAAATCTTCGCTCGGGCTTCCTGCGCTCATTATGTTAAGGTCTGACCAAGAAGACTACGTACACATTATGTTTTTATTCAAACCAGTGTTTTAAAGCAAAGTTTTATGTCCTTGTTTATTGGCTGATGGAGTCCTATTTGCTTACAGCCTCATAAAACTAGTCCTGCTTTAATCTGGATACTTTCCCGAATCCAATATTTGTTAACATCATTGATTTTTAATCAGTCAGGTTCTATATTATTCATTAGCCTCTTAGTGACTTTTTGGATTTTTATTTTAGCTATTTAATAGCAAATTAAAACTTTGTGTGAAGTAGCAGAAAATATATTTACGATGTGGGGCAGGAAAAAAAAAAAGAAAAGACAAAAAAAAAAGAAACCCGTTGTTATAGGGTCCAAGGGGTAACGTTTCCCCTTGAGGAGAGTGAGATGCTTGACATGCCAGTGTAAGGAGACTTACGGAGGCCATTAGGCTTGAGCGAAACGGATCGGACAAATTCAAAAGTCGCCGACTTTTGGCAAAGTCGGGTTTCATGAAACCCGACCCGATCCTAGTGTGGGATCGGCCATGCAGTCGGCGATCTTCGCGCCAAAGTCGCGTTTCGTATGACGCGTTTGGCGCCATTTTTTCAGCCAATGAAGGAGCGTGGGCAGAGTGATGACATAGGTCTTAGGGGCGTGGATGCTTATCGCCATCTTCTCGCTGTAGTGATTTGCAATGTGTAACACCAGCTTTTCTGTTCAGGGATGAAGGAGAGAGAGAGAGAGAGGGAGAGAGAGAAAATAGATTTCCCATTGACTTTGCATTGGGTTTCGTGTTTCGGTCGATCCCCGACTTTTCGCCATAATCGGCCGATTTCACTCAACTCGACTTTTGAGATAGTCGGGTTTTGCGAAACCCGACTCGACCCTAAAAAAGTAAAAGTCGCTCAACCCTAGAGGCCACGCAATGCTTCTCTCAGAAATTAGAAATGCAATTTGCCTCTCCAGAGAGGAAGAAGACCTGAACTCTATCACCAAATATTGGAAATAGCAATCCTAAAAGTCAATATCGACCCTTTAATGAGCCTCACATAAGACTTAGAATAAAAGTCAAAGCAGAATGTCAATTTGCAGACATGGTGTTTCAGGGTTTTGCCCCTCCTCAGTGCAAAGCAAGAGATCTGATCCGGCTGAATGAGAGGCTTCTGACTGGGGAATAAAGGGTAATGATTCTCCTAGTGGAGAGTGACTGAAATGTTTTTGTGCTTGTTTTGGAAAGATAACAAAATTGGAAGCTGCTTGACACCAACACACTCCTAGCTACCCTCAATAGTACCTCCTGATGACCCCATCTTCTTTTTGAGTGCATTTTTCCCTGATTCTTTATCCCCTTCCCAACATCCATTGCATATGGAGTGCAAGTTGGGCTCCGGAGTTGGGCTTGCGCCATACTGCATAATATGCAGCTGGCTACTTCCAGCCAGCTCTTCCCAGTGCCATCCTAGTTGATTGACATGTCTCTTGCTGTAGGAGAGACCTGTCAATCACCTCCAGCAGTGCTGGGAAATCCAACTGGGGGTGGCACTGGGCTAGTATGATCTCTGGTTATGGCCCCTGGTCGCATTTCCCAACCATATATTCTCTGTAACGTCACAAATTTCAGAGGAACATCTTCCTGGCTGCAAATCTACCTGGCTTTGGTTTGGGCAGCATGAATCAGATGACAAGTTCCTTTTAAGTTAGTGATGAGACTATTTTGTAATGGGCCTCCTCTTTCCTCTCTAGCAGCCAAATGGCTTTTGACTATGATATGCCTTTCTACATAACTCTGTAAACGAGAATTCCAGTCTTCAACATTTATGGCACATCCACTGGTGTAGAGGTTGCCATACTTGCTCAACATTCTCCAAACTTTCAAAAATGATGTTTCACATTAGGGTTCTCAATCGAAATTGATAAGACCTACGACTCAATTACTCTGCACAACTCCAGCAGCTGCCGTGATGACTCCAAGTATGCATCGTCCACACAGAGCGTGTTACGCCCAGCACGTGGATTAGTGGACCCACTGTGCCACGGGTTCAGGCCTGCCAAGGAAAGGGTGTGGCTAAGCAGCTACTTGGTGACCACTGGAGCCTCTAGGGGTGAGGTCAGGTTTGTGCGGCAGGTAGTCACCAGGGACCATTCCTAGGCAGAACCCGGTACTGCAGCTACCGACCTCAGGGGTCAGGTATGCTGACACTGAATAGGGCTCAATTCAGACTAACACGTTAAATTGGAGTTCACTGCACAACAGTACTGACATGGAGGTTCAGATATGGACAATGTTCAGATACTGGCCACACCAGAACCAGGGGATTTAGGGAACAGGACTGGCCACACCAGGATCAGGGGAGTTTGGGAACAGGACTGGCCGCATCAGGACCAGGCTACAATATTCAGGAGTTGGCTCCACCAGGACCAGGGGGTTTGGGAACAGGACTGGCCGCACCAGGACCAGGAGGCAATGTTCAGGAAACTGGCCACTAGGGGAACAGGGGAGTTTGGGAACAGGATTGGCCATATCAGTTCCAGGGGACAATGTTCAGAAGTTGGCTGCACCAGGGCCAGGGGTTTTGGGAACAGGACTGGCCATTCCAGGTCTAAGAGGCAATGTTCAGGAAATTGGACACACTGGCACCAGGGGAGTTTAGGAACAGGACTGGCCACACCAGGACCAGGGGACAATGTTCAGGTAAATTGCCACGCTGGGACCAAGCGAGTTTGGGAACAGGACTGGGCGCACCAGGACCAGGAATTGAGATTCAGGACCTGGCCACACCAGGACCAGAGGACCTAACAACTCACTAGTGGGTCGACTCCCTAAGAGAGAGGGAGCGCTTTATATAGGATGGTTCTCGACAATTGGCTGGGAGCCATTTGGCAAGTGAACTAATAATACTAAATGCTTATCAGCAACAGGCATTAAAAAGGAGAAAGCACACTCTCGCGAACACTAGGTGCGCTGCCATGAAGTGCAGTGTGCACCAGATATGAGAGCTGAAGGTGACCACACTGCGAGGCTGGAACAGTGAGTATGCCTGCCTCCCTGAATGGAGGGGGAGGGGAACCATGCAGGAAAGCTGGGAATAGTGATACAGAGTGTAGATTTGAAACTGATACTATCCTTAGGATAGTTCATCCATATCAGATCAATGGAGGTCCAACATCCAGCATCCCCACCATTCAGTTGTTCTTGGCTTAGACAGCGGCCGGATGTAAACATTGAACAGAGCTGAACAGTACATATGCCATTAATGTAGATCAGCTCCTATTCTTTTTATTTTAATAGGAGCTGATCTGAAGTACTCATCAACAGCTGCTACTCATTAATGAGGGCTCTGATGTTCTGCTCCATTCAGTGTGTACTGTACACCTGGCCATGATTGGAGCGAATAATGATTAGTCTGACCCCTCCAAACTGATACTGATGATCCCCAATGTTCTATACCCGGACAATGCCTTCAACTTTTATTTGGCCAAACATTAAGTAAAGTTTTAAAAAGTGAAAATGCATTTGTATATCCAGCCATAATATAAATCTGTAGTTTATCTGGTAGTATTTGATCTAGTTTGCCCATGCATATAGTAATTTAAGAAGTTGCCACAGAATAAAGATGAAAAGCGTTTTTTGCCTAATTATCGCTGCCTTCCATCCTTCGCTACGACTCTCCAGAGCTTCTCGGTAATCTCAGTGCAGATATGGAACGTCGGCCAAGGTGTTTCCGTTTCATGGTTGCGAAAAAATGTTCTCCATAAAAATGAAAGTACTTATGAGAATTCTGCGTTGTTTCCAAACTATATACATTGCTGGGGCATTAACTCTGATCACCTGCTTATGCCCAGAGTAGCCATATACCGACTTTATGTTTATTGCATATTCCCCTTACCCCTGATGTTTACATAGAGGCAATATCCAGTAGATAGGAATTGGAATTTAGTTTTGGTATATGAGTCATTTATTCTTTGGTTTCTATTTTTTTTAATCAAATATTTTTTGTTTTTATTAAGTGTTTTATTACTATTGCAGGACACCATTTTTCTGATCCCTAAAGGGTCATCAAAGGATAAAAAAAAAATTAAAATCCTTTTACTCACCTAACCTCACACTTCTCTGACCTCTCCTATCCGGTACTTACCACATCTTCGGATAGCAGCAGGAATCTCATCTCTGGGCCTCTCACACTGGGTCAGGACATTCGTCTTTGATGGGGCCCGGGAGGGTTCTGCGTATGTGCGGGCAAGGACGAGGCGCACATCATGATGTCCTAATGGGCATCGGTGCCAACCTCGTTGATAAGCAGATGCGGAGAGGACCGGACAGGTTAAGGTGTAGAGCAGAGAGGCCGGAGAGGTGTATAAGGGATTTTTTGTATCTTTTACATGTTTAGTATGTTCTGGAGTCTCTAGGGACCCTAAAACATAATAAGGGACATTAAATAAAACTTGTCCGAATGATTTAGAAATGTAAAGACATGGCCATAATGGGGCTGTGGTACAGACTAAATTGATACCGTTAGTAAAGAAATCTGCATTGTGGTTCTTTTTTAATCCACATTTGAAGATTTTGGATAATTAATTTTAAGTGCACAGGGGCGGGACTGTGCACTGGGTCTTCTCCTGCTGCCCCGCCCCTCCACCTGCTCTGGTGTCTGTATGATAAGTCCCTGCTTTGTGAGTGACCTGCTTCCTTTAAGAAATGTTGTGCCTGCATCATCCTTGCTGCAGGCGGTGCATGCGCAGATTGGTCTTCCGGTGGACCTGAAAAATATAGTGCCAATGGTGGCACATTCACAGGTTGATTCCCTGTCAGTCCTAAAAAAAGTTGATGCCAGTGGCAGCGCATGCACAGGTTGATCTCCAACCAGTCTTAAAAAAATTGGTGCCAGTGGCAGCGCATGTGCAGGTTGATCTCCTGCCAGTCTTAAAAAAATAGGTGCCAGTGGCAGCGCATGTGCAGGTTGATCTCCCACCTATCTTAAAAAAAATTCTGCCTATGGCGGCGCATGCACAGGTTGAATTCCAACCAGTCTTTAAAAAAATGATACCATGGCAGTGCATGCGCAGGTTGATCTCCCGCCAGTTTTAAAAAAAATAGGTGCCAGTGGCAGTGCATGTGCAGGTTGATCTCCCACAATCTTAAAAAAAATTCTGCCTATGGCAGCGCATGCACAGGTTGATTTCCCGCCAGTCTTAAAAAAAATGGTCCCAGTGGCAGTGCATGCCCTCTGCAATCTTAAAAAAAAATAGTGCCAATTGCGACGCGTGTGCAGGTTGAACTCTCGCCAGTCTTAAAAACTGGTGCTAGTGATGGCGCATGCACAGATTAAGATCTCAAGTAAATCTCTAAAGGACGTCTTTGAGACAAGATATCGATCTGCACACACGCTGCCCAGGAAGGACAAAGAATCCACAACTCGTATTTCTTCACTAAAGTTATCGGTTTAATATTTATACCAGCGCCATTATGGCCATACCTTTACTTTACATTGCTAAATCATGCTGACAGGTTCCCTTTAAATTTACTAGAATATCTTCTCTGTGAATCGAATTTCTTAGGAAAATCTGTGAGAACAGGCAAATTAATATTTACCCTGGTCCACTCGTCTCTGCTAATTAAAGGGTTCGCTACTAGTGATGAGCGAATATAAAGATTTCTCGAGCACGCTTGGGTGTCCACCGAGTATTTTTTAGTGCTCGGAGATTTAGTTTTTCTTGCCGCAGCTGAATGATTTACATCTCTTAGCCAGCATAAGTAAATGTGGGGATTCCCTAGCAACCAGACAACCCCCACATGTACTTATGCTGGCTAACAGATGTAAATCATTCAGCTGCGGCAAGAAAAACTAAATCTCTGAGCACTAAAAAATACTCGGAGGACACCCGAGCGTGCTCGAGAAATCTCGAGTAACAACTGCATTCGCTCATCACTATTCGCTACATCTGAGACTCTTAACCCCTCTGTGACCTTAGACGTACTATCCCGTCGAGGTGCCCTGGGCTTATCTGACCCTGGACGGGATAGTACGTCATAGCCGATCGGCCGCGCTCACGGGGGGAGCGCGGCCGATCGCGGCCGGGTGTCAGCTGCTTATCGCAGCTGACATCCGGCACTATGTGCCAGGAGCGGTCACGGACCGCCCCCGGCACATTAACCCCTGGCACACCGCGATCAAAGATGATCGCGATGTGCCGGCGGTGCAGGGAAGCACCGCGCAGGGAGGGGGCTCCCTGCGGGCTTCCCTGAGCCCCCCGCAGCAACGCGATGTGATCGCGTTGCTGCGAGGGTCTCCTCACCTCCCTCCCTGCTCGAGCTCCGGATCCAAGATGGCCGCGGATCCGGGTCCTGCAGGGAGGGAGGTGGCTTCACAGAGCCTGCTCAGAGCAGGCACTGTGAAGGCTGCAGCGCTGCATGTCAGATCAGTGATCTGACAGAGTGCTGTGCAAACTGTCAGATCACTGATCTGTGATGTCCCCCCCTGGGACAAAGTAAAAAAGTAAAAAAAATTTTTTCCAAATGTGTAAAAAAAATAAAAAAAAATATTCCAAAATAATGAAAAAAAAAAAAATATTATTCCCATAAATACATTTCTTCATCTAAATAAAAAAAAAAAAACAATAAAAGTACACATATTTAGTATCGCTGCGTCCGTAACGACCCGACCTATAAAACTGTCCCACTAGTTAACCCCTTCAGTAAACACCGTAAGGAAAAAAAAAAAAAAACGAGGCAAAAAACAACGCTTTATTATCATACCGCCGAACAAAAAGTGGAATAACACGCGATCAAAAGGACAGATATAAATAACCATGGTACCGCTGAAAGCGTCATATTGTCCCGCAAAAAAAGAGCCGCCATACAGCATCATCAGCAAAAAAATAAAAAAGTTATAGTCCTGAGAATAAAGCGATGCAAAAATAATAATTTTTTCTGTAAAATAGTTTTTATCGTATAAAAGCACCAAACCATAAAAAAATGATATAAATGAGGTATCGCTGTAATCGTACTGACCCGAAGAATAAAACTGATTTATCAATTTTACCAAACGCGGAACGGTATAAACGCCTCCCCCAATAGAAATTCATGAATAGCTGGCTTTTGGTCATTCTTCCTCACAAAAATCGGAATAAAAAGCGATAAAAAAAGTCACGTGCCCAAAAATGTTTTCAATAAAAACGTCAACTCGTCCCGCAAAAAACAAGACCTCACATGACTCTGTGGACCAAAATATGGAAAAATTATAGCTCTCAAAATGTGGTATTGCAAAAAATATTTTTTGCAATAAAAAGGGTCTTTCAGTGTGTGACGGCTGCCAATCATAAAAATCCGCTAAAAAACCCGCTATAAAAGTAAATCAAACCCCCCTTCATCACCCCCTTAGTTAGGGAAAAATAAAAAAAAATGTATTTATTTCCATTTTCCCATTAGGGCTAGGGTTAGGGTTAGGGCTAGGGCTAGGGCTAGGGTTAGGGCTAGGGTTAGGGCTAGGGTTAGGGCTAGGGCTAGGGCTAGGGTTAGGGCTAGGGTTAGGGCTAGGGCTAGGGTTAGGGCTAGGGTTAGGGCTAGAGTTAGGGCTAGGGTTAGGGTTAGGGTTAGGGCTAGGGTTAGGGCTAGGGTTAGGGCTAGGGTTAGGGTTAGGGCTAGGGTTAGGGCTAGGGTTAGGGCTAGGGTTAGGGTTAGGGTTGGGGCTAGGGTTAGGGTTAGGGCTAGGGTTAGGATTAGGGTTAGGGCTAGGGTTAGGGCTAGGGCTACAGTTAGGGTTGGGGCTAAAGTTAGGGTTAGGGTTTAGATTACATTTACAGTTGGGAATAGGGTTGGGATTAGGGTTCGGGGTGTGTCAGGGTTAGAGGTGTGGTTAGGGTTACCGTTGGAATTAGGGTTAGGGGTGTGTTTAGATTAGGGTTTCAGTTATAATTGGGGGGTTTCCACTGTTTCGGCACATCAGGGGCTCTCCAAACACGACATGGCGTCCGATCTCAATTCCAGCCAATTCTGCGTTGAAAAAGTAAAACAGTGCTCCTTCCCTTCCGAGCTCTCCTGTGTGCCCAAACAGGGGTTTACCCCAACATATGGGGTATCAGCGTACTCAGGACAAATTGGACAACAACTTTTGTGGACCAATTTCTCCTGTTACCCTTGGGAAAATACAAAACTGGGGGCTAAAAAATAATTTTTGTGGGAAAACAAAAAGATTTTTTATTTTCACGGCTCTGCGTTATAAACTGTAGTGAAACACTTGGGGGTTCAAAGTTCTCACAACACATCTAGATAAGTTCATTGAGGGGTCTAGTTTCCAATATGGGGTCACTTGTGGGGGGTTTCTACTGTTTAGGTACATTAGGGGCTCTGCAAACGCAATGTGACGCCTGCAGACCAATCCATCTAAGTCTGCATTCCAAATGATGCTCCTTCCCTTCCGAGCCCTCCCATGCGCCCAAACGGTGGTTCCCCCCCACATATCGGGTATCAGCGTACTCAGGACAAATTGGACAACAACATTTAGGGTCCAATTTCTCCTGCTAACCTTGGAAAAATACAAAACTGGGGGCTAAAATATAATTTTTGTGGAAAAAAAATATTTTTTATTTGCATGGCTCTGCGTTATAAACTGTAGTGAAATACTTGGGGGTTCAAAGCTCTCACAACACATCAAGATGAGTTCCTTAGGGGGTCTACTTTCCAAAATGGTGTCACTTGTGGGGGGTTTCTACTGTTTAGGTACATTAGGGGCTCTGCAAACGCAATGTGACGCCTGCAGACCATTCCATCTAAGTCTGCATTCAAAATGGCGCTCCTTCCCTTCCGAACCCTCCCATGCGCCCAAACGGTGGTTCCCCCCCACATATGGGGTATCAGCGTACTCAGGACAAATTGGACAACAACTTTTGGGGTCCAATTTCTCCTGTTACCCTAGGGAAAATACAAAACTGGGGGCTAAAAAATAATTTTTGTGGGAAAAAAATTTTGTTTTATTTTTATGGCTCTGCATTATAAACTTCTGTGAAGCCCTTGGTGGGTCAAAGTGCTCACCACACATCCAGATAAGTTCCTTAGGGGGTCTACTTTCCAAAATGGTGTCACTTGTGGGGGGTTTCAATGTTTAGGCACATCAGTGGCTCTCCAAACGCAACATGGCGTCCCATCTCAATTCCTGTCAATTTTGCATTGAAAAGTCAAACGGCGCTCCTTCCCTTCCGAGCTCTCCCATGCGCCCAAACAGTGGTTTACTGCCACATATGGGGTATCAGCGTACTCGGGACAAATTGGACAACAACTTTTGAGGTCCAATTTCTTCTCTTACCCTTGGAAAAATAAAAAATTGGGGGCAAAAATATAATTTTTGTGAAAAAATATGATTTTTTATTTTTACGGTTCTGCATTATAAACTTCTGTGAAGCACTTGGTGGGTCAAAGTGCTCACCACACCTCTAGATAAGTTCCTTAGGGGGTCTACTTTCCAAAATGGTGTCACTTGTGGGGGGTTTCAATGTTTAGGCACATCAGTGGCTCTCCAAACGCAACATGGCGTCCCATCTCAATTTCTGTCAATTTTGCATTGAAAAGTCAAACTGCGCTCCTTCCCTTCCGAGCTCTCCCATGCGCCCAAACAGTGGTTTACTGCCACATATGGGGTATCAGCGTACTCAGGACAAATTGGACAACAACTTTTGAGGTCCAATTTCTTCTCTTACCCTTGGAAAAATAAAAAATTGGGGGCAAAAATATAATTTTTGTGAAAAAATATGATTTTTTATTTTTACGGTTCTGCATTATAAACTTCTGTGAAGCACTTGGTGGGTCAAAGTGCTCACCACACCTCTAGATAAGTTCCTTAGGGGGTCTACTTTCCAAAATGGTGTCACTTGTGGGGGGTTTCAATGTTTAGGCACATCAGTGGCTCTCCAAACGCAACATGGCGTCCCATCTCAATTTCTGTCAATTTTGCATTGAAAAGTCAAACTGCGCTCCTTCCCTTCCGAGCTCTCCCATGCGCCCAAACAGTGGTTTACTGCCACATATGGGGTATCAGCGTACTCAGGACAAATTGGACAACAACTTTTGAGGTCCAATTTCTTCTCTTACCCTTGGAAAAATAAAAAATTGGGGGCAAAAATATAATTTTTGTGAAAAAATATGATTTTTTATTTTTACGGTTCTGCATTATAAACTTCTGTGAAGCACTTGGTGGGTCAAAGTGCTCACCACACCTCTAGATAAGTTCCTTAGGGGGTCTACTTTCCAAAATGGTGTCACTTGTGGGGGGTTTCAATGTTTAGGCACATCAGTGGCTCTCCAAACGCAACATGGCGTCCCATCTCAATTTCTGTCAATTTTGCATTGAAAAGTCAAACTGCGCTCCTTCCCTTCCGAGCTCTCCCATGCGCCCAAACAGTGGTTTACTGCCACATATGGGGTATCAGCGTACTCAGGACAAATTGGACAACAACTTTTGAGGTCCAATTTCTTCTCTTACCCTTGGAAAAATAAAAAATTGGGGGCAAAAATATAATTTTTGTGAAAAAATATGATTTTTTATTTTTACGGTTCTGCATTATAAACTTCTGTGAAGCACTTGGTGGGTCAAAGTGCTCACCACACATCCAGATAAGTTCCTTAGGGGGTCTACTTTCCAAAATGGTGTCACTTGTGGGGGGTTTCAATGTTTAGGCACATCAGTGGCTCTCCAAACGCAACATGGCGTCCCATCTCAATTCCTGTCAATTTTGCATTGAAAAGTCAAATAGCGCTCCTTCCCTTCCGAGCTCTCCCATGCGCCCAAACAGTGGTTTACTGCCACATATGGGGTATCAGCGTACTCAGGACAAATTGGACAACAACTTTTTGGGTCCAATTTCTCCTGTTACCCTTGGTAAAATAAAACAAATTGGAGCTGAAGTAAATTTTTTGTGTAAAAAAGTTAAATGTTCATTTTTATTTAAACATTCCAAAAATTCCTATTAAACACCTGAAGGGTTAATAAACTTCTTGAATGTGGTTTTGAGCACCTTGAGGGGTGCAGTTTTTAGAATGGTGTCACACTTGGGCATTTTCTATCATATAGACCCCTCAAAATGACTTCAAATGAGACGTGGTCCCTAAAAAAAAATGGTGTTGTAAAAATGAGAAATTGCTGGTCAACTTTTAACCCTTATAACTCCCTAACAAAAAAAAAAATTGGTTCCAAAATTATGCTGATGTAAAGGAGACATGTGGGAAATGTTACTTATTAAGTATTTTGTGTGACATATCTCTGTGATTTAATTGCATAAAAATTCAAAGTTTGAAAATTGCGAAATTTTCAAAATTTTCGCCAAATTTCCGTTTTTTTCACAAATAAACGCAGGTACTATCAAAGAAATTTTACCACTATCATGAAGTACAATATGTCACGAGAAAACAATGTCAGAATCACCAGGATCCGTTGAAGCGTTTCGGAGTTATAACCTCATAAAGGGACAGTGGTCAGAATTGTAAAAATTGGCCTGGTCATTAACGTGCAAACCACCCTTGGGGGTAAAGGGGTTAAGGACCCCATAAATATTAGAATGAAGTTCGCTCAACCCACCATAGCCAAAAGCCTAATGTGTATATGGGTCTCCCGAATCTTCCCTGACACATGGTGTCAGGGGAGTGGAGGACTGGGCCTATTGAAACAGATACGGTAATCCTTTTTATTCTCCGTGTTATCAGCCTAGGAGCTGATCTTTCATAGAAAATATGATCTTTCCTGTGTGTGGAAAATTCAGGGGAGAAAGCCATCAAATGTACCTGTGCACTTTTACTGATCTCCCTTAGGGAACCCAAGAGTAAGTGTCCAATTCTCCCACAGTGCCCCCGCAGGAGGAAAGAAGTATTGCACAATTCTCCTTTAAATCAATACACTGTCCATGGAATCCACAAATGTCTGGTGTCTTGCAGAGAAAAGACACTCTCTGCAGCATATCTCCACTAGGATTAATATATGAAATTACCATCGATATACTGAACCAAAGCTTTTTTTATTTGTATTGGTTAATCTTCTTTATAATCCTATTTCTAGAGAAGGACAACGCTTTACTCAGACTGTAAAAAGTCCCTGGATAATATCATTATTGGTTCTCTGAAAATATTTCTATAAAACCGCTGGAGTACGGAGCAATATCTATGGAATCGCAGAGCGTTGTGTCTAAAGTGGCGAGCGAACATAAAAGCGGCTTCTACTTCTGTGTCTTTATGTTGCTGATGGTGGCGGATATCATTAGGAAGCGCAGGGCAGTTTATGTTAATTGTGTAGTCTCTTGCTATATTTCCAAGCTAAGTTACTTTAAGATGACTTTCTCGTACAGAATTATGGGCCTGAGATATATCACCTTGCTAAAGGGGAATGTTATGGAGATGGAAAAAGAACACAATCAGGAAAAAGCTATTTTACTGCCATGTTGTACACAGAGACATATTTGAAATCATACTTTTATGGGATTGAATAGTCCGCGTAGACATCTCCATCAAATTAATGCTCGCTGCCCGCCCTCACGCTTTCCGCAATATCACAAATACAAAAAATGGTTTAAAAAAAAGTTGCAGATTCCAAATGTTATGTGGCTGTTAAATTTTTTTTACCAACAGTATATTTAAATATTAAAAAGAGGAAAGTAAAACTGTATACAGATAATAAGGGAAAAAAGGGATCTACATGAGTGTCGTGGGATGCATGTAATATACACTTCGTAGATAACTTACATGTGTTGTTTTCTGACCCATGTTTCAAGAAGCATAATTTATATATATATATATATATATATATATATACTAGATTGTGGCCCGATTCTAACGCATCGGGTATTCTAGAATATGCATGTCCCCGTAGTATATGGACAATGATGATTCCAGAATTCGCGGCAGACTGTGCCCGTCGCTGATTGGTCGAGGCAACCTTTATGACATCATCGTCGCCATGGCAACCATTATGACATCTACGTCGATACTGTGCCCGTCGCTGAATCAGAAACATGGGATTTCTACGTCCTTTATGACATCATCGTCGCTGTGCCCGTTGCTGATTGGTCGAAGCCTGGCGGCCTCGATCAATCAGAGACGCGGGATTTCTACGTCGATGCTGTGCCGGTCTCTGATTGGTCGAGGCCTGGCGGCCTCGACCAATCAGAGATGCGGGATTTCCAGGACAGACAGACAGACAGAAAGACAGACAGACAGAAAGATAGACAGACGGAAAAACCCTTAGACAATTATATATATAGATATATATATATATACACCGTATTTTTCGGATTATAAGATGCTCCAATTATAAGACGCACCCCAAATTTTGAGGAGAAAAGTCTGATTTTTTTTTAATAAAATGGTGGTGCTTCTTATAAATCCATGCGTCTTATTGCTTACTGGGGGTGGTGGCTGCGGTGAAGCGGGGTCCCAGGGTCGCTGCTGGAGGAGGCAGGAGTGGGATGATGCTGCAGGCCGCAGGCTGGGATGAGGGGGTGTTCTGATGTGCGGTGCGCCACTGCGGGTGTCCGGTGCTGAGGGGGTGTCTGGCGGTGCTGCCTGGTGCTGCTGCAGATGTCTCTGGGGCCGCGGGTGCCTGGCAGTGCTACGTGAGTGTCCAGTGCTGCGGAGGTATCTGGCGGTGCTGCCCAGTGCTGCTGCAGGTGTCTCCGGTCCAGCTGAGAAGATCTCATCTCCCGAGATCTTGGTGCCGAGATCTCCATCTGCGCATGCGCCACCCCCCCGGTGGCCATTTTCCCAGAGTCCACCAAACAGGAAACCATGGCACTGCGGAGGCTCTGGCCTTTCACAAAATATCAGCAGAGCCCCCTGCAGCAGTACCGGACAGGAGAGCAGCAGCACCGCCGGACACCCCCGCAGCGCCGGAAACCCACGTAGCATTGCCAGGCACCCGCAGCACCGCCGGACACCCCCTCATCCCAGCCTGCGGCCTGCATCTAAGGTTTTGGTAAGGTATATATGCACTATAAGACGCACCTCCATTTTCCCCCCAAATTTGGGGGAAAAAAGTGCGTCTTATAATTCACAAAATACGGTATATATATATATATATATATATATATACTAGCTATTGAACCCGTTCTACGCCCGGGTGGCGAGCATTTATATTAGTATATGGTCTCCGTCCTGGTATGTGCTGCTCCCATCCTGCGTCCCCATCCTGTCATGTGCTGCACCCATCGTGTGTCCCCATCCTGTCATGTGCTGCACCCATCCTGCGTCCCCATCCTGTCATGTGCTACACCCATCCTGCGTCCCCATCCTGTCATGTGCTGCACCCATCCTGCGTCCCCATCCTGTCATGTGCTGCACCCATCCTGCGTCCCCATCCTGTCATGTGGTGCACCCATCCTGCGTCCCCATCCTGTCATGTGCTGCACCCATCCTGCGCCCCCATCCTGTCATGTGCTGCACCCATCCTGCGTATGTGCTGCACCCATCCTGTGTCCCCATCCTGCGTCCCCATCCTGTCATGTGCTGCACCCATCCTGCGTCCCCATCCTGGTATGTGCTGCACCCATCCTGCGTCCCCATCCTGTCATGTGCTGCACCCATCCTGCGTCCCCATCCTGTCATGTGCTGCAACCATCCTGCGTCCCCATCCTGTCATGTGCTGCACCCATCCTGCGCCCCCATCCTGTCATGTGCTGCACCCATCCTGCGTCCCCATCCTGGTATGTGCTGCACCCATCCTGCATCCCCATCCTGTGTCCCCATCCTGTCATGTGCTGCACCCATCCTGCGTCCCCATCCTGTCATGTGCTGCACCCATCCTGCGTCCCCATCCTGTCATGTGCTGCACCCATCCTGCGTCCCCATCCTGCGTCCCCATCCTGTCATGTGCTGCACCCATCCTGCGTCCCCATCCTGTCATGTGCTGCACCCATCCTGCGCCCCCATCCTGTCATGTGCTGCACCCATCCTGCATCCCCATCCTGGTATGTGCTGCACCCATCCTGCGTCCCCATCCTGTGTTCCCATCCTGTCATGTGCTGCACCCATCCTGCGTCCCCATCCTGTCATGTGCTGCACCCATCCTGCGTCCCCATCCTGGTATGTGCTGTCCCCATCCTGTCATGTGCTGCACCCATCCTGCGTCCCCATCCTGCATCCCCATCCTGTCATGTGCTGCGCCCATCCTGCGCCCCCATCCTGTCATGTGCTGCACCCATCCTGCGTCCCCATCCTGGTATGTGCTGCACCCATCCTGCGTCCCCATCCTGCGTCCCCATCCTGTCATGTGCTGCACCCATCCTGCGTCCCCATCCTGGTATGTGCTGCACCCATCCTGCATCCCCATCCTGCGTCCCCATCCTGTCATGTGCTGCACCCATCCTGCGTCCCCATCCTGTCATGTGCTGCACCCATCCTGCGTCCCCATCCTGTCATGTGCTGCACCCATCCGGGGGCCTGAGCAGGCGGGGACACCGGCGCGCTGTGGGGGTCAGGTGCTGGTATCGCCACCAGCTCAGGCCCCCCAGCACTTACTATATTTACCTGTCCGCCGTTCCACCGCTGGGCGCCGCCATCTTCCCGGTCTCCTGGCTGTGACTGGTCAGTCAGAGGGCGGCGCCGGCGCGCATTAAGCGCGTCATCGCGCCCTCTGAACTGAAGGTCACAGGCCGAAGACCGGGAAGATGGCGGCGTTCAGCATTGGAACGGGACAGGTGAATATGGCCGATACTCACCCTCCTGGCGGTCCCTGCTTCTCTGTTGGAGATCGCGGTGTGCGTTCAGTGTGAACGCATACCACGATCTCCCGGGAGCGTCACTCTGTGAGGCCCAGACTGCGCCGGCGCTTGCGCCTGCGCAGTCTATAAAGGCTTCGGACAGAGTGACGCTCCCAGCGTTATATTATAGATATATATATCTGTCTCTATAAAGTCATATGGTGGCTTTTTTTGCGTACCGTTTGTAATTTTGAAACACACTATTCATGCTATCATTAATTACTGTAATGAAGAAGCTGAAAACTAATCCAGTTTCGGCAAAATGTTGAAAAAAATCACAATTCCATTATTGTTTTTTTTTCCTGTTTGGCTTTTACAACATCAGCTGTAAAAAAATAACCTGTCAGCATTATTCTTAGGCTATGTTCACACTCTGCAGATTCCACTGCAGATTTTTCCGCAGCAGAATTGCAAAATCCGCAGTGAAAACCCATCGCGGTTTTTACTGCGGATTTATCGCGGTTTTTACTGCGTTTTCTTCTGCGGATTTTCATCTGCAGTTTTCTATTGGAGCAGGTGAAAATCCGCAGAAAAGAAGTGACATGCTGCGGAATGTAATCCGCAGCGTTTCCGCGCGGATTTTTCTGCAGCATGTGCACAGCGTTTTTTGTTTCCCATAGGTTTACATTGAAATGTAAACTCATGGGAAACTGCTGCGGATCCGCAGCGGTCAAATCCGCTGCGGATCCGCAGCAAACTCCGCAAAGTGTGAATATAGCCTTAAGGTCAGGATGATTGCGCAGATACCAAACTTTCTTTTAATTCTTTATGGGATGAAAAATTCAGAACTTCGTAAAAAGAATCCTCGTTTTCGGAGACTTTTTTTTAAATTATCTGCGACGGCCTTTTTTTTTTAAATAGCTATATAGCGAGCTTACATTTTTATTTGTCATTTATTTTTGGAAATAAAGTGTGTGTCGTTTTGATCACTTTTTTGCTTTGCGTTGCATTTTTGAAGGGAGGAACAGTGACCGAAAAACAGCAGCTCTTGCAGTTTAACTTTTTTTTGTTATTGTCATTTACCGACGGCATGGGTTAAATTAACTTTCTATTTTTGGAGATCAAGGTTTTATTGATGCGCTGATATAAGGTATATTTATTTTATTTTTTTTTATTTATGGATTAGGTAGAGAGGGTGATTCAAGCGTTAATTTTTTTAAAATATTTTTTTATAAACTTATTAATTACTTTTGATTTATTTTTTTAGTCTCCCTACTTGAATCGTGATGGTGCTATTACTTGTGCTCTGTGCTGTCACACAGCATTATGGCAGTATAAAATAAAAAGCATGATCTCCTATGAAGCTATGGAAGACAGTACAAGGGTGGCAGCAGCCATTGCAAATAATTGACATCCTGTGATAGCGTCATGGCATGAGGGGCCCAAATGGTACCAAAATTAATGCCCCTCCAGCGCTGCACCACTTCAGTGCCACTCTCAGAAAATGATAGTAAGCATCCAAGTAATTAAGCATGATCGCTAAAAAAATCTTTTTCAAACAGGTTACTGTTTTTATTTTTTTATTTTTTTTTTTTTAGCAATCTTGGAGTAATAAAAAAAGTGTAAGTTGGACAAGACTTTTTTTTGCATACAAGATTTTTTTTGTTCACTTCAAGTATAGAAAAGCTTTCAGCAACTTTTTAATGTACAACCATTGAAAATAAATACTTATATGTAACATTAGACTTGAACAAAGAAGATCCAGGAAAACATACTCAGAAGGGAGGTAAGAACATTTCTAAAACAATCCACAGCGAGGAGATTGGAACAAAACAAAATCCTCTAAACTGCATGCTCGCAAACGCCAGAAGCCTGACAAACAAGATGGAAGAACTAGAAGCAGAAATATCTACAGGTAACTTTGACATAGTGGGAATAACCGAGACATGGTTAGATGAAAGCTATGACTGGGCAGTTAACTTACAGGGTTACAGTCTGTTTAGAAAGGATCGTAAAAATCGGAGAGGAGGAGGGGTTTGTCTCTATGTAAAGTCTTGTCTAAAGTCCACTTTAAGGGAGGATATTAGCGAAGGAAATGAGGATGTCGAGTCCATATGGGTCGAAATTCATGGAGGGAAAAATGGTAACAAAATTCTCATAGGGGTCTGTTACAAACCCCCAAATATAACAGAAACCATGGAAAGTCTACTTCTAAAGCAGATAGATGAAGCTGCAACCCATAATGAGGTCCTGGTTATGGGGGACTTTAACTACCCGGATATTAACTGGGAAACAGAAACCTGTGAAACCCATAAAGGCAACAGGTTTCTGCTAATAACCAAGAAAAATTATCTTTCACAATTGGTGCAGAATCCAACCAGAGGAGCAGCACTTTTAGACCTAATACTATCTAATAGACCTGACAGAATAACAAATCTGCAGGTGGTCGGGCATCTAGGAAATAGCGACCACAATATTATACAGTTTCACCTGTCTTTCACTAGGGGGACTTGTCAGGGAGTCACAAAAACACTGAACTTTAGGAAGGCAAAGTTTGACCAGCTTAGAGATGCCCTTAATCTGGTAGACTGGGACAATATCCTCAGAAATAAGAATACAGATAATAAATGGGAAATGTTTAAGAACATCCTAAATAGGCAGTGTAAGCGGTTTATACCTTGTGGGAATAAAAGGACTAGAAATAGGAAAAACCCAATGTGGCTAAACAAAGAAGTAAGACAGGCAATTAACAGTAAAAAGAAAGCATTTGCACTACTAAAGCAGGATGGCACCATTGAAGCTCTAAAAAACTATAGGGAGAAAAATACTTTATCTAAAAAACTAATTAAAGCTGCCAAAAAGGAAACAGAGAAGCACATTGCTAAGGAGAGTAAAACTAATCCCAAACTGTTCTTCAACTATATCAATAGTAAAAGAATAAAAACTGAAAATGTAGGCCCCTTAAAAAATAGTGAGGAAAGAATGGTTGTAGATGACGAGGAAAAAGCTAACATATTAAACACCTTCTTCTCCACGGTATTCACGGTGGAAAATGAAATGCTAGGTGAAATCCCAAGAAACAATGAAAACCCTATATTAAGGGTCACCAATCTAACCCAAGAAGAGGTGCGAAACCGGCTAAATAAGATTAAAATAGATAAATCTCCGGGTCCGGATGGCATACACCCACGAGTACTAAGAGAACTAAGTAATGTAATAGATAAACCATTATTTCTTATTTTTAGGGACTCTATAGCGGCAGGGTCTGTTCCGCAGGATTGGCGCATAGCAAATGTGGTGCCAATATTCAAAAAGGGCTCTAAAAGTGAACCTGGAAATTATAGGCCAGTAAGTCTAACCTCTATTGTTGGTAAAATATTTGAAGGGTTTCTGAGGGATGTTATTCTGGATTATCTCAATGAGAATAACTGTTTAACTCAATTTCAGCATGGGTTTATGAGAAATCGCTCCTGTCAAACCAATCTAATCAGTTTTTATGAAGAGGTAAGCTATAGGCTGGACCACGGTGAGTCATTGGACGTGGTATATCTCGATTTTTCCAAAGCGTTTGATACCGTGCCGCACAAGAGGTTGGTACACAAAATGAGAATGCTTGGTCTGGGGGAAATTGTGTGTAAATGGGTTAGTAACTGGCTTAGTAATAGAAAGCAGAGGGTGGTTATAAATGGTATAGTCTCTAACTGGGTCGCTGTGACCAGTGGGGTACCGCAGGGGTCGGTATTGGGACCTGTTCTCTTCAACATATTCATTAATGATCTGGTAGAAGGTTTACACAGTAAAATATCGATATTTGCAGATGATACAAAACTATGTAAAGCAGTTAATACAAGAGAAGATAGTATTCTGCTACAGATGGATCTGGATAAGTTGGAAACTTGGGCTGAAAGGTGGCAGATGAGGTTTAACAATGATAAATGTAAGGTTATACACATGGGAAGAAGGAATCAATGTCACCATTACACACTGAATGGGAAACCACTGGGTAAATCTGACAGGGAGAAGGACTTGGGGATCCTAGTTAATGATAAACTTACCTGGAGCAGCCAGTGCCAGGCAGCAGCTGCCAAGGCAAACAGGATCATGGGGTGCATTAAAAGAGGTCTGGATACACATGATGAGAGCATTATACTGCCTCTGTACAAATCCCTAGTTAGACCGCACATGGAGTACTGTGTCCAGTTTTGGGCACCGGTGCTCAGGAAGGATATAATGGAACTAGAGAGAGTACAAAGGAGGGCAACAAAATTAATAAAGGGGATGGGAGAACTACAATACCCAGATAGATTAGCGAAATTAGGATTATTTAGTCTAGAAAAAAGACGACTTAGGGGCGATCTAATAACCATGTATAAGTATATAAGGGGACAATACAAATATCTCGCTGAGGATCTGTTTATACCAAGGAAGGTGACGGGCACAAGGGGGCATTCTTTGCGTCTGGAGGAGAGAAGGTTTTTCCACCAACATAGAAGAGGATTCTTTACTGTTAGGGCAGTGAGAATCTGGAATTGCTTGCCTGAGGAGGTGGTGATGGGGAACTCAGTCGAGGGGTTCAAGAGAGGCCTGGATGTCTTCCTGGAGCAGAACAATATTGTATCATACAATTAGGTTCTGTAGAAGGACGTAGATCTGGGGATTTATTATGATGGAATATAGGCTGAACTGGATGGACAAATGTCTTTTTTCGGCCTTACTAACTATGTTACTATGTTACTATGTTACTATGTTACTATGTAGTATTCCAATCATCTCTGCTCTTTTGGACTGGAGTTTGCACTTTGACATGCTAACTACTGCACAGAGCACAGATCAGACTGCTGCCTCTCCTGCGCTTTAGATCTTGTGTTTCTCACAAAATTAGAATATCATCAAAAAGTTAATTCATTTCAGTTCTTCAATGCAAATAGTAAAACTCATATATTCTATAGAGTCATTACAAACAGAGTGATCTATTTCAAGTGTTTATTTCTGTTAATGTTGATGATTATGGCTTACAGCCAATGAAAACCAATAGTCATTATCTCAGTAAATTAGAATACTTTATAACACCAGCTTGAAAAATGATTTTAACATCCGAAATGTTCATCTACTGAAATGTATATTCAGTAAATGCACTCAGCACTTGGTCGAGGCTCCTTTTGCATCAATTACGGTGTGGCATGGAGGTGATCAGTCTGTGACACTGCTGAGGAGTTATGGAAGCCCAGGTTGCTTTGATAGCAGCCTTGAGAGCCTTTGAAATCACTGCTTTCTGGGTGATTTAATCTGGGTCCAGAAGATTTTCTGGGATTCTAGGAGTTCTCCCCTTAGTTTAGGAGCCTCCCTGATGATCCAGGTGAGTTGTCAAGTATGGATACATAGATTATTTTTGTATTTGTTAGCAGGTTAGCAGGGGTTTGTTAAAGCCAGACAAGTCTGGGAAAGCATCTTTAAGGCAAAGCTCACACTTAGGCCTCATTCAGCTGTGCGATTTTTGAGTATGAATGCTATACATGGTTTTCCAGATAGTACTCGTACCTATGATAGGCTAGGGCCATTCACATGTCCGTGATTTTTTGTGAACCAAGCGGTCCACTGAAAATCGTGGTGACATGTCCGATTTTGATCCGAGAGGCAGATCAAAATAGGCAACGCAAGTCCATGGGTCAGTGAAAAATTTGAACCACACTCAAATGGATACCTGTCTCCTGGGAGTACGTGCAGAAACTTTTTTTGTTCTCCAAGTATGAGAAAAATGTGTGACACTCGAACCCAACTCTGGTCAAACTCTGATCTAAGTCTGATGAAAATAATTGGTCTGTTTTTCTTGTACATGAGAATAACGGACATCTGAATGAAGCCTTCCACTATGCTTTACACTGAGCCTGAATGAGGCCTTCCACTATGCTTTACACTGAGCCTGAATGAGGCCTTCCACTATGCTTTACACTGAGCCTGAATGAGGCCTTCCACTATGCTTTACACTGAGCCTGAATGAGGCCTTCCACTATGCTTTACACTGAGCCTTGCATCAAGGTTTTGTTCAGAACCCCCAAAAAACTGCATTCTAAGGAACAAAGTCAAACAAAGCCCTGATGGAGACATTTACAAATATGAGACCATCGGAAACCAACAGAGTCACTTTGTACTGTGTCAAGCCTCTATAGTAGGAATAGTAAAATGAACCACAGCTATGTCTTTAATTGAAAGAGAGGACAATTTATGCCTTTAAATGGAGACGATAAAACTACAGAGAGATTTATTTCTTATCTTTCAAGGATTATAGTGGTACATCCTGTTCAATCTGGATTTCTATTTACAGCTATTCTGCATGATCTGGAAGGAAAGTGAATCTATAATGAGTCAACATGTCATAAATTATATAAAAGTTTACTTCAGTCTAATAAAGAGGGTCACTTTTGTACCAGACTCTGTGTGGTGTGCTGTCAGAAATTTTCCAAAATATATGTTATCCACTGAGTATCCCCGAATTACAATGACACTTCCAACCCAGCAAATTATATCTTTTTAAATGTGTACAAAAAAAAGTGTTAGAAGAACACTTATGAGACGGACGGAGATTCTATTGGGGACCGATATGCAGTGTTCAGCAGAAAGCATTGCCTAAATTAAAAGGTTATATACAAATCTGATTGAGAAGGAACCTACCAGAAAGAACAATTTCTCTTATAGTACCCCCAATTTTCAAAGTTTGGGTCAAGGTACTCAGCTAGCCACGAGGCTTCCATACAAAAGTATTGGGAAACATAAATATTACACAAGCAGGAGCTTTTATGACTTCCCACTCAAAACAGCATTCACTCTTCTGGGATGGCTTTATATATGATTTTGGAAGTATCTGTGGGAATTTCTGTTCCTTCATCCAGAAGAACATTTGTGAGGTCACACACTGATGTTGTGGAGGGGCCGGGCTCACAATCTCTTTTCCAGTTCATCCAAAAGGTGTTGGAGGGGGATGAGATAAGGGGTCAGTGTGGCCGGTCTTGTTCTTCTACACAAACTCCTCCTCCATGTCTATATGGATCTTGTGCATTGAGTACAGTCATGGGGAACATGAAAAGGTCTTCCACAAACTGATCCCAAAAAGCTGTATAATACAAAAGTCCAACAACTGTTGGTACGCTGAAGTATTAAGATTTCCCTTCATTGGAACTAAGTGGCTGAGGTCGACCCCTGATAACATGGTGTTATCCTTCCTTCACCGAACAGTACAGCAGGCACAATGTAGTAAGGTCGGTAACATTTTCCTGGTATTCACCAAACCCAGACTCCTCCATCAGATGCCAGATAGAGAAGCATGATCCAGCACTGCACAGAACACGTATCCTCCAGAGTCCAGTGGTGGCGGCTTTACACCACTTCATCCGACACTCGGTATTGTGCTTGGTGATGCAAGGCTGTATGCAGCTGCTCGGCCATGAAAATCCCGGCAATGGAACAGTTTTCTGGTAATGTTACTACCAGAGGAGGCCTGTACTCTGCAATTATGGAGTCAGTAGAACATTGGTGAAATTTCTGCCCTGTGTTCCTCAGCACTTGATGACCCTGCTTTGTGAAGGTTGCTGTTTTGGAGCTGAGAGATACCATTGTGTGTGTGGGCTGGGGGGGTGCCCAGGAGAGTGCAGCATGTAAACCAAACAAGAGAGTTTATTTAGATCATGATGAATGTTGTTCTATTTGTGGAATCAGATTGATTCCTGTATAATATGGAGCTGCGAAATGATGAGGATGAGATGCAACAGTACAGATCTCCAGTCTTCTCTGGACGCTATGCATGCTGCTGTGTCTGGGTAATATTTAGTCAGAGGCTCAGTTCACCCTTTACAAGCTGCTGTGTCCTCATATTAGCAGATTAACCCTTTATAAACAGCTGTGTCCTCTTTATTTGGTTCGTAGAATGCACATGACATCTTGTTACACGTATTATTAATACTAATAGTTAACATCAAGAAAAGTTCAGATTTCTGATTGAAGGGGAGGAACGGTTTTCTCCTGATTTGTGCCTGATTCACTGCACAGTGGGTTTAATTTGTGAAAGGATTCACCACGTTTGTGTTTTTGTTTAAGAGAAAATAGGTTAATCGATTCTTCTATTGTGTTGAATAAAAAAGCAATTGGACAAAACTGGTGGATTGATCCCAACCTCAATAGATTTTGTGCTCATTGAAAAAGTGCAACTAAAAAGTGCATCCCGCTAATACTGAAGGAAATCAACTGGTTTGCTAATGACATATGTAATAAACCAGAGCTGTATTACTAAAAAGGAAGAGAAACAGTTAAATATCTTCACCAAGGCAGGCTCCTAAGAGAAGAGTTTGGTGGGTGGAGTTTTGCATATAAAAGTTATGGTAAGAATAATTGCAGTCAGAGTTCAGCAGAGAGTCACTCAGAATGAGTTCAGAGACGAGAGTCTAGGAAGGAAGTTCAGTGAGCCACACAGCATGAGAAAGCATGTGAGGGAACTTATTCCCCTGTTTCACCAGGCCAATATGGAGCAGCCGCAAGACGTCTACTGCTCGGGTGAGTGATGCCCTGGTTCTACCATGCACCCTGGTCTACTGCCATTGCAAGCCTGCCCAGATCGACCAAACCGCTGCACGACCAGCTCTACCCTCACCTACTGTATCCTCACCCATCCCTTGTAGATTGTGAGCCCTCGCGGGCAGGGTCCTCTCTCCTCCTGTACCAGTTATGACTTGTATTGTTCAAGATTATTGTACTTGTTTTATTATGTATACCCCTCCTCACATGTAAAGCGCCATGGAATAAATGGCGCTATAATAATAAATAATAATAATAATAATAATAAGAACATACGTCCAGAAGTAGTTACTTATAGCAACTATGGGGAAAAAGTCCACTAAGCACAACTCACATGTCAATGAAGGTTATAGAGGCTGGGACATGGAGGCCATCCAGGGATTGTGATCCTGAAAGGGTGGAAGGTAGTTTCTACAGCGTCTAGTACTGGCACCAGACTTAGGCCACCAGCGGGACTTCTTGCCATGAGGTCCTCGTCTTCTTCCCGGTTCTCTGTCTCTGCTGCCATATGCCGTCTGTGGTTTGGGACTGTTTGGTCATCTGCACGTTTTTTCCAATGTACAATCTCTGACAGTTACCATCCATAGTTGTGCTGAGGTAAAAGTTAACATGTTCATCGTTAACCTGACTCCTGACTACTCCCAGACACCCACGTCACCTGCATCATGGGGATCACACTCACCATAGGTACACCTAGAGGAAACGGTAACACAGTGGCATTTAACCCACGTACACCCGCAGCCGTGTGTCCTTTCCACTGTGCCTCCGAGGCGCGAGGAGACTGGCATGGCCACCACCGACCGTGTAACAGAGACAAAGAAGATCCTACCTGCGCCCGATGTACTTGAGGGTCTCCACCGCCCTGAGCTCCGGTGTACCACACATGTATTTGAGAAAAATCTCATCATTTCATATACTGACACTTCTTGCGTTTTTCATAAAACTGATAGGACCACTTTAAGCACACAACAATGGTAAATTATATACTACAACATGGAGGGAAAGGAACTGTTCTAACAATTGAAACTGTCATAAATCATACTTAAAGTCAGGAAAAGTAAACCGGACCTGGCCGTGGTCCCAGGTTACCAGATGGAGCAGAACGCTAAGCATTGTGTAGTTTGATCTAAACTATTAAATGCATAAAAAAAGACTTGGCCAGTGATATAATGGATCATTTCATGATCTGCTTGCCCAATATTTCCAAATTTATGGAGCAAAACTTTCGAAGAACTTTCAAGTTAATAGGGGATTATATTATTAATCATATTAACGTTATTCATCATGAATTCATCGGCTGCGACCTGCGGTGTCCAAGTTCTGCATACTTTTTATACTTTGGGAGAGGTTTTAAAATAATGGATTTTAAATCAACCCCCCAAAAAATCTTTGACTTTTCTATGTACGGTAACTATTAGGGAAAATGCGGGGAAATGCTTCACCATTGCTTTACAAAGGAATTAAAAAAGGAGATTTAAAAAAAACATTAAAATGGTCATTTATTTTGAAAATCCACTTTACACATTATTAGGTAATTCTCAGTTAAAAACTTAAAGGGAATCTGTCAGCAGTTTTATGCTATGTAATCTGAAGACAGCAGGAGATAGAGGCTGAAACACAGATCTCAGGACTATGTCACTTGTCAAGGTGTGTGCTGTTGCTTGTTAACTGTGAAGGATTTATCACTAACAGATTATCTTTGGCGGCCTAGTCTGACAACGCCCCCTCCTGTGATCAGCACCTCACTATCTATGGACTTTGTACATTGAGAGTCTGGTGTGGGTGGGGTTAGCTGGTGTGTGGGCGGGGTTATCTTTCTCAGCTCTGCTCCATTCTAAATCTTAAAGTTCTGATTGTATCAGAACGGCTGCACCTAGTAAACTAATTGATGCATCGTTGGATTCAGCTAGTCTTTGCCTACATTAGGCTACTGTCAGATGAGTTAGCAAAAATTTGCTGACAGATTCCCTCTGACAAGTTCGCGATGAGTGCTTTACATTTATGGAGCTTGCTGGGAACAGGAGATGAGCCCGCACCATTCCCAGCAGAAGATGGCTGTGTTTTTCAGTCATTATCTGTTCACCCACTATTAGTTTTTTTTTTTTAACCTTTAACATGTTAAATGTCAATCTCTGACCTCCGGATTTAATGCGCGCTGCCCAATACTAAGAAATAAATTAAAAGTTTATAAAAATATTTATTTAACAGAAATAAAAAAAAACACAAAAATTTCAATCACCCCTTTAAAAATAAAGATGTAAAAAAAAAACTTCACATTTGTTATCTCCATGTGCATAAAAATTCAATTAATTAATTAACCAAATGAGTAAAAATGAAAAAAAATCAAAATGCCAAAATTGCCTTTTTTTTCGGATACTGCGACTCCACAAAAAAATACGCAAAAAGAATAATAAGAATACCCATAAGAAGCAATCAAAACATCGTATCTGCCCTAAAATAACCTCATCTCAGGGAGAAAAAATTAAGCGCTCAACCAAAAAATGAAAATGTTCGTGGTCTTGAAAAATGTCAGCACAAGCTAAATTTTTATTTTTTTATCAATTTCTGATTTTTTATTACTATTAATGAGAAAGAAAAAATGTAAGTTTAGTTTTGCTGGAGTTGTAATGATTGGAGAATCATATTTCCAGGTTAGTTTTACCACTCAATGAGCGCCATAAAAAAAACCTCATATGTATATATATATATTATGTACAGTATATATATTTTTTTATTTAAGTGCAGGTTTTTGGGGCTAAAATCATCAATCGAAGTCTTCTTCTGAGCTCCTCTCGTCTGATCTACGACCACAGACTGCATCAAAGTTAATTATGCTGGAAATCAAAGAAACCGTAGAAGCAAAACGGTGCAAAAATTTTAATGCATCCAAATTGTAAAAATGATTTTTAGCCCCAAATATATGAATTTAAGTGAAAAAAAAATAAAAAATCATGAAAGCTGGACAAACTTTTTAAAAGGGAATATGCAAAATGTCCTAATTTATAGATCAGTCATGAGACAAATGACCTTTCCAACATTACTACATGTATAATTACAGGCATAGACTTCCGATTATATATTGGCGCGTCTCTGCTATGGACAGTAAATCACGGCGCAAGTCTGCAATTATCTATTCAATATGTTTTCTATTGTAAATTATTAGAACAGAAAAGCCTTACAACCTGCAAAACAAAAAGAAAGAGCAGCGGTGAGCAGTAACATGTCACATTTACATCTCTCTGTGCTATTACCATAAACCAAGGTCTATGAATGGCGGATAAATGGAACAGATGATATGAAAATAGCTGCGCGGCATTTGTAGATTCCGTAGTGTGGGAAAATACTGCCATCTAGTGGAGGTTACTCGCTCCTCATTCACACTGTGGATCGAAAAATAGTATAAAATATTTATTTTAGCATCCCACTAATACGTAGACGTCCACCGCTGCATATGATGCCCTATACCTATGAAATCACATCATGATCTCCCCATACCTGGCAGGTAATGTCTGTGTGTTACAGCCAGGATCTGCCTCCTGTTAATCTGTTAAATGCTGCTGTCAAACTGTCAGAGGGATTAATTACGCGCCGGCATGGGGGTGCGTCATTCTATACGCCCATGTAGTGATCGCGGGTCACCGACTGGTTACTATGATCTGTTGAAGACCCCTGTGCTTGTCATTATTGATAGCTTGTGACTGGGCTTCAAAGGAGACCGCGATTTTTACTATACGCAGCAATACTTTTGCATATCTTTATATAGCACAATCGTTCAGATGATCCTAGCTTCAAGTCCCCTAAAGGGACTAATAATTAAAGTGAAAAGTTAAAAAAAAAGTTAAAAAAAAGAAATTAGAAAAGAAATGAAAAAACTTTCAAACCGCCCTTCTTGTCCCCCAATAAAAATAAAGATAACGAAAAAAAAATACACATATGTGGTATCACCGAGTACACAAAAGTCCGATCTATCAAAATATAAAAATAATTAACCAGATCCTTAAAAATCAGAATAGAAACCAATCAAAAAATGTTATGTGCCTGAAAATGCTACCAATAAAATTGTCAACTTGTCCCGCAAAAATAAAGCCCTCACATGACTCTGTCAGCAGAAATATAGGAAAATTAAAATGTGGCAATGCAAAAACGTTTTAGTGTGTAACAGCAGCCATACATAAAATACAATATAAATCTGGTATCGCTGTAATCACACCGACGCGAAGAATAAAGTCGTTTAATCACTTATACCGCACGGTGTAAAAGCATAAATAAAAACAATTCTTCACCTGCTGTTGATTTGTTCATTTTGCCTCCCAAAAATCACAGTAAGGCTCGTCACACATTTATCCTGCGCTCTATGCTGAGCGCTTTTACTGGGATTTCTGTGTAAATATGTGAAATACATGATTCTGAAGAAACCCCCAGCAGAAGATTCCCTATAATAAGGCAGATGAAGACACTGTGGACACCATCTAGCCTCCTATAATCTGGTGGTTTCCGTCTTTTTATGCGAGCATAAAAGCGTGGACGTCCACAGTTTTTTTGCACCTCTGAAAATAAAGACAAGTCTGCATAGAGTCCAGATGGAGTCCAGAGTAACTCTGCTGCCACATTATAGTGAATGGATCCCTCGGGGTTTCATCTGAATCACGTCATTCAGTAATTTAGATTGAATCCCTGATATAAGTGCTCAGTGTAGAGCACCGGATAAATGAGATCCAAAAAATTATGTAAGATGTTCCCAATTAAAGCTTTTACTCAATCCACAAAAAAGCAAGTCGCCACTAGTGTTGAGCCACACCCCTAGTGTTCGAATTCAGTTCGTTTCGTCGAATTGGGGTGTGTTCGACGAATGTTCGTCGAACGTTCGAACACCGTCGAACCCCATTGAAACCAATGGCAGGCAAACACAAACACATACAAACACATAGAAAACACATAGAAAACACCTTAAAAGGTGTCCAAAAGCTGACAAACTACTCAGAAGACACAAAAAAAACACATGGAAAAGTCACAAGTGCATTCAGTCATGCGAAAATAAAAGAGGTGGAGGAGTAAAAGGAGGAGGAGACACAGATATAGGCATGTCATGCCCTTCTAAAATCAAGAAAGGCTGGAGTAAAAGTCTAAAATCAGCCTACCAACACCCAGATGTCGTGACAAAATTAAAAAAAAAAAAGAAATATCTTTAGGTAGAATGGCGGGTCCATTCAGAACACTTTCCTTAGAAGACTCCTGTTGGGAGTCGTGCCAAAAAAGGAACCTAATGCATTCAGACTAATCCACCATTTGTCATATCCAAGGGGCAGATCAGTAAACGACAACATCGACGCGGAACCATGTACAGTACTATATACTGTACCTCCTTTGACGAGGCAATCAGGCGGGTCTAGAAGTTGGGAAGGGGCACCCTAATGGCCAAAACAGACATTGAGTGGGCGTTCCGGTTACTACCTGTGCCTCCGAATAGTGTCCGCCTATTGGGCTGCTTCTGTGAAGGAGCATACTACATAGATCGCTGTTCGCCCATGGGATGCTCCATATCCTGCTCACTATTTGAGACATTTAGTTGCTTCCTCGAATTGGCCATCATGGACATTTCTAAGGGGGCACATATTATCCATTACCTCGACGTCTTCTTATGCCTGGGCCCAAAAGATTCTCCACAGTGTGAATACACGCGGTAGTCCACCTGTGAGAAGGAGAGAGCTGGAGGGAGAACGGACACCCCAGAGCCGAGGGTTTAGATTGAGAAAGGAAGAAGGCGGTGTAGCTTGCTTCATGGGTGGGGTACTCTGCTGACGTGCAGACACTGCTACTAGGCCCAAAACGATTTACTGGGTTAGATGCAGTAAAAATTGAGATACACAGGCGTTGTAGCTAGCTTCACAGGCGTGCTACTCAGATGACTACCAGACAATGCTACTAGGCCCAAAAGAATTGGCTGAGCTAGATTACACCAAATGCTGTGACAAACACTTGCACAGCACTGGCACAGACCTGCCTGGCAAAAAGTGCTATGAACTGCTGTAACCTACCCTGAAAAGGGCTGATATTACAACTAGTCCCGACTCCCTAAACCTATCTCTCTCTGTCTAACTGAGAATTGGCTCGCAAAAAACACTCTTAGACTGTATAGCGCCCACAGCAGCAACGGTGCCGTCTAACACTAAGCTGCAGCAGTGAGGAAATGGTGGCGATGGGGAAAATGGCTGGTTCTTATAGGGCAAGGACATGTGACATACACAGCCAATGACACATGTCCTTGCTTGTGTGCATCACATGCACTTTGCTGTGTGTGTACGCACTGCTGATAGGCTGAGGGACTGCACTGCCCCACTGTAAATGCGGGAAATAAAAAAAAATGGAGATCGGCATTATTTCAGCACAGATCTATCTCCCGCCCACTATACACTGAAACAGTCTATTAACATTGATAAACAGTTTAAATGTGAAAATCAAGTTAGGCTTTTGGTGAACGAACAGTTATCGAACAGAAACTCGAACAGCCGAATTTTAAGCAAATTGTTCGATTTCGTCGAACGACTCGAACATCGCCCAAAACAGCTCGAATTTGAAATTGGCGAACAGTTCGACTCGAACACCGCTCATCTCTAGTCACCACTCGGGTCCGCCATCTGTCAATAGAAATATAGGGGGCTTCCACATTACTGGAAGTAAAACAGCTATTGAAAAGCTAAATGGTTCCACGCCCCCCAAAAGAAATCCAGCTAATTCTGTGCTCCCAAATCCAAATGCCCCCCTCCTTTTGAGCTCCTGATGTGCTTAAACCAGATTTAGCGTCCAAATTTTGGCATTTCTGTAGTGATGAGGGCCGCCTAATTTATGGGTGCATGACTCAAGCATGAACAATTTTCACTCAACAACACCCTTGTTGGTTGTTTCTGGAAAACACCAATGGAATAAAAATCATCACTACACCTGTAGGTAAATTCCTAGAGGGGCACAATTTCACTAGAGAGTGGATTCTGCTTTTCTGGCACTTAGGGGCTCTAACCCTATTAGGTATATACTCACCCTCGGACGCGCCCTGCTTCTTTCCGGCAGCCTTCCATCCTAAGAATCAGCGCTTGAAGGACCTTCGGTGACGTCGCGGCTTGTGATTGGTTGCGTGAGCGGTCACATGGGCGGTCGCGCGACCAATCACAAGCCGCGACGTCATCTAAGGTCCTTCACGCGCTGATTCTAAGGAAGGAAGGCTGCCGGTTAGTACCAGGGCGCGTCAGAGGGTAAGTATAGCAATTTTTTTTTTAAATTCTTTATTTTACACTTAAATATGGATTCCGATACCGATTTCCAATATTGCAAACATATCGGAACTCGGTATCGGAATTCCGATACCAGATTCAGAAGATTGCCGACCTCATGGCCGACCCCATACAGGGGTCGGGTCGGGTTTCATGAAACCCGACTTTGCCAAAAGTCGGCGACTTCTGAAAATGGCCGACCCGTTTCGCTCAACCCTACTTGAGAGTTGTAGTGTCCAAAATGGTGTCACTTGTGGGGGTTTTCCACTGTTTAGGCACATCAGGGACTCTGCAAATGGGGCGTGGCGCCTGCTCTGGGTTCCAGCCAATTTTCCGCTCCAAAAGTCAAGTGGTGCTCATTCCCTTCTGAGCTCTGCTGTGCGCCCAAACAGTAGTTTTCTACCACATATGTGGTATCAACGTACTCAGGAAAAATTGCACAACAAATTGTACAGTCTATTTTCTATTGTTATCCTTGTTAAAATGAAACATTTGGTGCTAAATCAACATTTTTGAGGGGAAAAGTAAAATTTTCCTTTTTTCCTCACACATTGCTTTAATTTCTATGAAGCACCTAAAGGGTTAATACATTTATTGAATGTGGTTTTGAGCACTTTGAAGGACGCAGTTTTTAAAATGGTGTCACTTTTTGGTATTTTCCGTCATATTGGCTCCTCAAAGTCACTTCAAATATGATGTGGTCCCTGCAAAAATTAGTTTGGTAAATTTTGTTGGAAAATTGAGAAATCGCTGGTCAACTTTTATCCCTTTTAACTTCCTAACAAAAAAATTATGTTTCAAAAATTGTGCTAATGTAAAGTAGACATGTGGGAAATGTTACGTGTTAACTATTTAGCTATCTGGTTGAAGGGCATAAAAATTACACGTTTGAAACTTGCCAAATTTTCTTCAAAATTCCAATATTTTAACAAATAAATGTGAAAAATATCGGCCTAAATTTACCACTATAATGAAGTACAATGTGTCTTGAAAAAACACTGGGATTCCTTGAGAGTTCCAGAGTTATTACCACATAAAGTGACGCTGGTCAGAATTCTAAAATTTGGCCTGGTCAGGAAGGTTAGTATAGGCTCGTGGATGAAGGGGTTAAAAATAATTAGCTTTTCTCATATTCTGAAAGGTATATCTTTCCTTTTTCCTTTAGTTTTTTTTTTTTCTTGAAGCTGTAGTTTTCAGTGGTACCATTTTTCAGTACATATAACATTTTGATCTCTTTTTTTTTGAGGAGAGATAAATAAAAAACAGCAATTCTTCACTTGTTTTTAATTATTTCACAGCATTCACCATACAGAGTAAATGGCATTTTTATCTTTATTCTGCAGGTGAGCACAATTACGGGAATGACAAATTGATGTATTCAAAAGCTTTTAAAAATATTGTGTGCCTTCGTTCAAAGACCCATGACGTTCTTATTTTTTCCATTTGTCAGAGCTATTTGACAGACTGCTTTTTGACAAGGACAAGGTGTACTTTTTTATTAGTCCAATTTTGGCTACAAGTGCAACTTTGTGATCACTTTAATCATTTTTGCTGTTTTAGGGGTAAACAAAAACAGCAATTCCACCACTGTTTTTCCATTATTATTATTATAATTACTATTTTTAGCATTCATTATGTAGGGTAAATTAAGTAATTATTCACAGTTTGAGTCATTTGAGATTTGGCGATATTAATTATGTTCACTTTTTAATTATATTTACCAAAGAACGCAGGAAATTTTTTCCATTCCTTCTTTTCATTATTTTTTCTTTTACGCATTATTTTACTTTAGTAATCACTTGTGTAATAAACTACAATGTTTTATTATTGCAGTGTATTATTGCGCCAGGCTGAATCATCCTAGTGTATAATATTGATGACCAGTCATCAGGATAGGTCAGTAATATTAGAATAGTGGGGATCTGACTCCAGACACCCCTAATCATCAGCTGTCTTCAGCTCCAGAGGTGGCCAGATGAGGACAATGACTGTCATTGACTTAGAATCTTAGATGGATTGTGATTGAAAAAAAGCAGAGTGGACATTTACAACAAACCAGGTAGATGATCTCGTCTGAGATGGAGCTTAACAAATCCTGCCCGTTGAATGAAACATGCCATTAGTCCACTAATTCTACAGCGCAACAAAGAGCTACAGTCTCAGGTTGCCATTCACAAAGGAAGATGATGATATGTGTCTTCAAAGAGGACATCTGTCTGCAAAGCCAACAAAAGTAAAGACCGGTCTTCTGACAACACCCCTTCCGAGGTCAAGCAAAAAGCTCCACATTACAGTTCAAAAATATAAGATTTTTTTTTCTTTGCATTGAAATAATACGTATTATTACTTAGAAAATAACTTATTTCAATTTAGTTATCGTGTTTAGGACTTTAAAAAAAACTTTTTTAAGCATATGTCTTAGTAATACCATACTGAATAATAGACTGAAGCATAGAGTTAAACCAATGTGGTCATATATAAGTGACAATATGTAACAAATTCGCAAAGTAGACCGTCCTCACAGTAGACAAATTCCACCGGTGCCAGATCCTTCCTTGCACCACAAACTCAATTCTACACCTATTCCCATTAAAAAGGGACAACTTTTTTAAATGAAGCAATAATGGTTAAAAAATTTTGAGTCAAAACTTGCAACAGTTTTTCACCCAAGCACTAGTCCAAATAACTTAGTACATCCCACCATAGTGTCCACGCTGTAAGTTCTAATCAAAGGTTTTTTTTGTAGTATTGTATTTGGTTCCCACAAATAAGTGCCATGATTTTTCTCTCCACAGTGTTACCTTTTAGTTCTTCCACAGTTGTGCGAATTGGGCTCTTTTCACATTTACATACAGCGCTATCCTTCTTGTCAAAACATCAGACAACATGGCGTGGCAGTCATATGACCAATATGGCAAACCATCGAGGCTTTTATTTGAAATGGAAGCCACGCAGAAGACGTAATTGTAACCAAAAGACCCCCATACACAAAGTCAGCCCAACTCACAGATTTCGGCAAGATTGGTCAACCACCTGATGTGCATGACTGTACCTTGACAGTCGATGTTGGGGAAGAGAAGATTCAGGCATTTTATTTATTCCTCTCCCACAGTTGAACGCTCAGTCAAGTCAGATGCTCATGTGCAAGGGGCAGTCAGCAGAGAGGAGTAGGTCGAACATTGGGTCAATAGTCATCTCATGTGTATGGCCACCTTTAGCAGTGCACAGTGGTGATATAACGATCACAAAATCCAATATCATGCGTCCAATAGCAGTGCCCATAAGGTAGATCTAGGAACGTGCTACCTCTGTAAGGATTACACCTGAATATATACAGCAGTATCGGCACCCAGATAGCCAAATCACAGGCTCATTTAGTAATATCGTTTAGTTGTGCAAGTCACAAAGTAGTCTCTGAAAAATGATGATTCCCACTTAGTGCAGTGTCTGGCCACTTGTCACAGATTATTAAGAATTACATTATTGTTTCCATCGAATTCTTCATGTTACATGATAGAATAGACAGGTCCTGAATGAGCTTATTCTTCATAGACCCTACGAGTGATGTAGATAGGTTGACAACCCGACACCCAATGTTTCTGTTAGACATTTCAGGGAGATTTATCCAAACTAGAACCAGCGGTGTAATCGACCAAAACAATAGGATTAGAACCATCGTTTTTCAAATGCCGTTGTTGTTTTCGAAAGGACTGGAAGAAGATCCGTAGAGATCCCCTGACAAAGCATTAGGAGGCGGAACACAAACTTTCATCGGAAATGAGATAAAGGGACACTAGCTCTGGCTACAATGTAGAAAATATGACAACCAATAACAGTTTGGGCAAAGGACGTTCAAAAACTTGCAGATTTGGAAGTCACATATAACAGTGTCCAAATGCTGAAATGAAAATGGAGAGTGTGGAGCAAAATATGCACAATGTACTACTACAAATATGTCTAATGGGGCCCCCACTTATTAGTATCAAATCTATCAGCAGGGTTTTGCAACCAAATCTGAGATCAGCATGATATAGAGGCAAATACCCTAACTCTAGCAATATATCACTTATTTTAATGGATGTTGCAGTTTTGATAAAATTATTGTTTTTTGTTTTGTTTTCAATGTTTTATTTATTGAGAATCATAAGATGGTTGACATCAGCAAACAAAGAATCAAATGGGGTAATCTCGAAAAACAGAAGAGGCAGAGAAATTTCACTTTTTTTAAAAGCCATTCAAGTCTCAAGGGAATAAATGACATCTAATGAAGTACCTAAAATGCCACAAGTAAGAAATAATTGCCTCCGTCAAAACAGCATTAATACAGAAAATGAAAGATTTTTTATTTCTATTAACAAATAAAGTTGGTTAGCTGAAGCTCTGGGGATCAAAAACTCGTCATTAGATAGTTATGAAACCAACTAGAAACAATGAACACATAAAGAGGTAAAAGGAACTAAAGGACAGTGTCATGGACAGGGGGAGGGAAGATGGAAGGGAAGTAGGTCCGCTGCTGCATCGGTCCTGTTCGAAATCAAGGTGTGGAATCCGCAACACATAAGGATAGAAATTTATCTGAGTTCCTAAAAGTTACCCAGGAGTTCCAGACACGTGTGAAGGAGGAAAAATTATGCATGGAAAGCGCTGCTGGTTCTCCAGTATAATACACTTGGTCAATCTTAAGGAATAGCAGATTTTCCCTTGGAATATTAGACGTGCGCCATAAAGTGGGTACTAGAAGCTTACCGGCTGTCAGAATGAAGGCGGAAAATCTAGAAATAAGTGTGTTATTTGGGACCGTGGGAAGATTTAGGAAAATGTGTTCCGGTGTTAGTTTTATATGAAAAAGTTTGAGATACGATTTTCCAAAATTTTTGTATAATGTGACAGGACCACCAAATATGAAGGCATGAACCTGTTTCTGTCTTTTTCACATCTCCAGCATATACCAGGTGTCGTAGGGAACCACGTATGCAGCAGGACAGGAGTTGTGTACCAGTGGGTTATTATTTCCTAACTATTTTCTTGAGCTCTCACACATTGTATGTAGATTTGTAAATTAGGTTAATTTGAGAATTCGTAAAAGAGCGGCCCAATTCTTTTTCCCATTTCAGCAGAAAAGCTCTTTTCAGGGGAATATCTTTTATGAGTAGCACATTATAGAGGACGGAAAGCACCTTTTTCGGTACTCTTGTTCGACAGCACAAAGTTTCAAAGGTGGTTAATGGCCGCCTTAAGTCTCCACTAATCATGACTTGGCACAATGTCTTTCTGAGGGATTCATAGTGGATGAAGGTGTAATTAGACATAGTGGGGAGCTCCTTCATATCTGAACGGTCCCCTTTGTGATCCAGCAGGGGTGACTTATCAGCTGAAACAGGTTTTGCTAGTTTGACTTTTTTTTTTAATCTGCTATAGATCTATCAGTTCTCTGAATGCTGAGCCCTCTATAACCCCACCCAACACCACTGATTGGCAGCTTTCTGTGTACACTGTGAATAGGCAGAAATTTGCCAATCATTGGTGAGAGCGGGGCTATACAGCGCTCATGAATTTGGAGGACTACATGGCAGTAGGTTTCCTAGTCCTCTAGTGATAATATCCTGCTGATAAAACAATGATTTTGTGAAAAATTGGAAAGTTAGTGAAAATCCAGCACTTGATTTCCAGTGTAAAAATAAATACTCATATGGAAACATCCAAATTATAATAATAGAAACATAAAAAAACAAAACATCATGGAGATGGTAGCAAAAACCTATGCGTTTCCATCTCCAGGTTTTTAATATTTCGATGATTTTAATTTGGATTTTTCAATAAAAGTTTGGGGTTTCATTCACAATGGAGTGTTGGGTTTTCACTAGCTTTTCATGTCCCATCCATTCCTTTCCAAAGTTTTCAAAATGTACGAAAATATTGAACCCAGAATTTCCATTTAATCTCAACCTTGTAGTGTCCACCTTTTTTTTTTTGGAGCCCGCGTCTGTCACGTCCCATTAGTCACTTTTTTCTGCGTGACGTAAAACATTAGCAGCATTACCAGCGGCTGCGTTTTCCACGACTAAAGGTTTTGTGCTTCGATGTTCTCTGAGGCAAAAGAAAGTTCTTTGACTTCACTGTTTAAACAAAGGCGCCTGTAATTGCAGATCCGTCTGTTCCAAGTCTCCTCCTGACTTTCCAGTCATTCCTATCCTGCGCCCAGACGGAAAGCACCTGAGCATTATATATAGGGACAGACATGGGAGCTATGCTGCTGTCTGCATGACCCAAGGAGGGGAATTCATTCCAATATGTTGGACATTATCTCTTCTTTATTCGTTTTCCCTAAATTTTAAAGTCGGTAACAAACTTCGTCGCCACCATGAAAGGATTGGAGAAAGCCTACCTGGTCAGTGACAAAGCCACCAAGATGTATTCACTAACCAACGACAGGTAACGCGACCGTCACCGACCGGCCAGACCAGCACTGTATATAGAAAAAAGGCTCATTATTTGTACACTCAACAGTTCCTAAAAAATTGTGCTACATTCAATGCATTTTTGGATAATATGATTAGATCTATTAAATTGTTTACTTGGGATAAATATGGGGTTTCATAGAGTTGAAGTTTGTTAGATAAATTTACAAACTACCGTATGTTTTGTGCATATGAAAATGTTATAAAAGAATATATTACGGACATTTTTTAATTTCAATTAAATTGAAATAATTTTTAAAATCATTTATATTTTATTATCATGAAATATTTATGGTAATTTGATTTATACTATAAGTAACGCCCTAAAATCACCTGATATTATAAAATAATATTATAAAATATCTATCTATTATCTGCCTATCTGTTATCTATCTATTATCTATCTATCTATCTATCTATTAATCTATCTATCTATCACCTATCATCTATCTATCTATCTATCTATCTATCTATCTATCTATCTATCTATCTATCACCTATCATCTATCTATCTATTATCTGCCTATCTGTTATCTATCTATCTATAAATAATAATAATAATAATAATAATCTATCTATTATCTATCTATTAATCTATCTATCTATCTATCTATCTATCTATCTATCTATCTATTAATCTATCTATCTATCTATCTATCTATCATCTATTATCTATCTATCTATCTATCTATCTATCTATCTATCTATCACCTATCATCTATCTATCTATCTATCTATCTATCTATCTATCTATCTATCTATCTATCTATCATCTATTATCTATCTATCTATCTATCTATCATCTATTATCTATCTATCTATCTATCTATCTATCTATCTATCTATCTATCTATCTATTATCTATCTATCTATCTATCATCTATTATCTATCTATCTTTCTATCTATCTATCTATCTATTTATCTATCTATCTATTATCTATCTATCTTTCTATCTATCTATCTATCTATTATCTATCTATCTATCTATCTATCTATCTATCTATCTATCTATCTATCTATCTATCACCTATCATCTATCTTTCTATCTATCTATCATTTATTTATCTATCTATCTATTATCTATCTATCTATCTATTATCTATCTATCATCTATTATCTATCTATTATCTATCTTTCTATCTATCTATCATCTATTATCTATCTATCTATCTATCTATCTATCTATCTATCTATCTATCTATCTATCTATCTATCTATCTATCTATCTATCTATCTATCTATCTATCCACTATCTATCTGTCAAAAGAACACACAGCAGCCCTCTATAGGAGCCAAGATACATGCAAACACTGAAAACATTGAATCTAAACTGTGTTATTACTCAGTAAGATGTACTTACAAAAATGAAGGTTCTTAGCGCATAAATTGGTCAATTCTTTTATGCCCATGAACCACGGCAATGTTTCTGTTCAAAATAGCAGAGCCTTTCTCAAGCATGAGAGAGATCAAAATATACACAAGTCTTTATTATTGTCATTTTCTTGAGATTTCTTTGGGTTTATTGGTATTGCAACAAACATCAAGTTACAACAGCCTACTAGGAGACTACTAGAGTTTTGCATGGTTTTGGTGCCATTTTTATACTTTCTTTAAAAGGTCCCTTGATTCGGAGCTCATATATTGGTAAGTAGGTTATTGGTTATTGGTAAGCAGAGGTTACTTAAGTGCACCCTGGTGTCACAAACTTTCTTTTCATTGTCCCTGCCATAGCGAATATCCTAATAGCGATATCCTAATATCCGCACACCACATGGTTGGCGCTTGACCTACGACATAGTAGTGCGTACATTACAAATCCAGCTGCTTCTTTTCCTAGCACCTTCTAAGTGTAAAGTCTAGGTTCCTAGTGTTAACCTGCCACTGTGCAAGAACACAAGTGTCAAAAACTCCTATGTGATGCAGTGACCCCTGTTACAGCGGGGGGGTGCTGCATGTTCTCATCAGAATACGCAAGGAGACATATTGAGGCCATGGGAATGCATGGCTGTTGCAGGCATAACTATGATGGTGAGACAGTGTCCAGCATGATTGTAAATGGCCGGTATGTGACGCAGAGGGAGTCTTCGCTGTAAGCCAGTATTGTTGGTCTGGGACCTGTAGTCCCACAAGTATTGTTGTGTAGCTTTAAAGGGAGGCTTACAGGGTTAGTTGGAGAGCTGGGGAGTCTGACTAACCACGCACACCTCCCACCTATGGGGGTGGTTACAGCTTCATAATGTGACCTGGGTGTGGGTCACATGGTTCTGAGTGTAAGGACCTGAATGGTTCTTGGCTGTAAGGTCCTGTGAGAGGAAAGGTATTTGTGTTGGGAGGTCCAGAGTGTGGACCGGATCCCTGAAGAGCACCTGGTGAGGCCGTGATCCTGAGTGGCCTCTGTGTTAGTAGGTCCTGTGTGTGGACCAGATCCCTAAAGAGCACGAGGTGACTCTTGTTGGCACTGCAAGTTTTCAGCTTGCATTCATTTGACAACTGATGGAACTGACAAGCAAAGTCGAATCCAAATGGTGTTTTCCTGCGGTGGGCAATGATGGAAGAGAGCCCCTGTGCAAGAACAGTATGAGTGCACCTCTTTGTGACAAAAGCTGCTTGCTGATTTGAGGATGGAAGTGGACCCCCTTACCTCCTGGGCCCCTGTGTGGCTGCACATGCTACCCCTGGTGTGTGCATTATACACTGTTAGGATTTGGCTACCTGCAGCGCTTACCAAAGATTTCCCCATTGGTGAACAACACTTTTAAGCCTAAACCTAAGCCTAACCCTAAACCAATCCCTAGCCCTAACCCTAGAAAATGTGCCCCTCTTGCCCACCTTCACACTGTGTTGGTTTAGTGTTTATTTGCTTTTTTTCTGCACATCCCCAGCCAAACCCCACTGTTCACAGCCAACAGCATCAACAAATAAAATGTAAATGATTCGTAATAATAATAATAATAATAATACAAATATCATTGCGACAAAGTAAAAACTAATAAGCAATAGAAATGTAGCTGGAAAAAGCTAGAAGTCATTAATTCCTCGTTCCTACCGCTAAACAAGGAAAAGGTCATAGTGATATTGGAATAATAAACAAAATGCAACTTAAATGCTGAGAGTGTCCCGGCTGCTTATTACAATGTGACCTAAGCCAAGCACAAGACATAGAGCACATTTATATTGTATGTATTTGTGGACGCTCGAGGCTAGAAAACCAAAAAAAAGAAGACTTTATGAGCGCTCTAAACAATGGCCCCTAATATTACTGCTCTGTAACAGGAGACCTCTCCTTTTATCCTATAAGAACAGTTCTATGAAATATTACTGCAGTGCGAAGAAAAGTTTTAACTCTGCATTACCATGCAAAACCTGGTCTCATGTGGCTGGATTCATTTTAATCTTTGTGTGGCCTTTTGTTTTGCTATGGGGTTTACATTATCCTATTGGGCCATATACTTTTGCAACTAGGTTACACAGGACCGCTGGCTTCGCTGTGACTGTGCATGTGATTTTGTTTTTTCAGGCTGTTGAGTGTGTGTACAACCCTTTTTCTGGCCATTTTATGACTTGTATTCGGCATTTTTCACCAGTTTTCCCCTCTGCTGATTCTGTCTATAATTTTCAGTTGTCTCTGAGCTGATGGGTGAACACTAGCCACTGTCATGTCTGCACAGTATACAGAGACATGAAGGATTCCTGCTGTCCTGTCTCTATGTTGCAAATGGTTCAGCAACATTAGTTATCCAGGTTATCCATATAATTTTATTCCAGGAGACTTTTCAAAATATGCTCTCATGTGTGTGTACTTGAGGAATAACACTGTTTCTGGCCATTAAATAACTTGTATTCTGCATTTTCCACTAGTTTTCCCCACTGTAGACTTCCTCTCTAATTTTCAGTTGTCTCTGAGCTGGTGGGTGGAGACTAGCTTCTATGATGTCTTCCATACACAGCACACACCGGCATGGGAATTACACAGACATGGAAATTCCTGCTATTCTGTCTCTACATAGCACTTGTTCAGATGTAGCAGCAAGGAGGACATTATACAGCAAAACTAAGCAGTGCAGCTGTTAATCCATTTATTAGGATCACCAGATGAGGTGGATCCTCGAAACCTCAGCTCCGGGTGGGCACAAAGGTGTTGATGCAGCAAACTGGAAGGCATGTGAGCAGCAAGGACTTGGCACACTCAGGAATTTAAGGAGCAGCAGATGAAGTGGAACCCAGCAGGGGTGAATGCAAGCACAAACACAAAAAACAAAGATGATGGCGCATAGCAAACATAGGACTAGAGTCTCAATTCCAATACACAGGTATGTGTATTAATGGGTCTTAAATAGGTCTAGAAAGATGATGGGTAATGGGTAAACGCTGGGCAACCTACAAAACCCAACGTGGAGCACCACAGAGGGCAGCGGACCCAGGGGAAGGAAGCAGAGCCTGGGGATACCAGGAACAAGTGTGTAATAGCATCACTGAGATGACAGAAGTGCTTACTAAAAAGCTGCTGTATGATCTGCCTGTGTCTTCTTCTGCCTGTTCTCTATTTGTGCTCCTGCCTTCGCCCACCCCATGACATTAACTAGGCAGCTGTAACCTGATTCCTTACTGAACTGGAAATTCCATTCCTCATGAAACATGGAGCTGAGACAGTTTTACTCAATTTTCTTTTCAAAAGGGTTGTCTAGTTTATAAAAAATTTAAACCCAATTTTAATTCTATTTTGGAATTCTGATTTAACAAAATAGAATAAAAAACTCATCTATCAGACAAAGCTGCTACTGGCTACATAGATAGTTACTTGCTCAGAAGGTTCTGACCTGTTCTGGACGGGGTTGTCCGGGCTTAAGCTTCAAGTCTGCAGTCACTTTATATGACTTCAGACTTGCGAATCTTCACATCGCACTGCTCACTATAAGGTCTCTCTGGTGCTTGCACCAGGAGAGGGCAGTAATGTGACCGAAAGTATGACATTTACATACTACCGGCCACGTTCCGACTATACTATATTCAGCCTCGCTCTATACACTTGCATTGAGCAAGGCCATGTTCATTAAGTCATCACGCGACCCCATGTATTCAAATCACACACAGCACTGTGCAATCCTCAGAGTGTGCAATGAGCGCAATGTGAGGATTCACAAGTCGGAAGTCACATACAGTCCCTTTGAGAGACTTATCAAAAAGAGGTTTAGAAATTTTCATGAGATAACTGTAAAAACCCTTTAAAGTGAATATAAACCTTACAACATCAAGGTAGTCTATGAGAAATTTTGATTCCTCTGATTGCACAAAGTAGGTGACCGGATGCAAGGCACAGACAAACAGGAGGCGGAAGTAACCACTGAAACTATTCATTTACTTGATTTGGAGAGAATTGTGGTAACTATAGCAACGGCTAAGCAGAATGGTTACAGCATGTAATATACAATGACAAACATACAAAGAATCCTCAGGTTCACTTTACTGTAACAGTCTCTTGTACGTTCTTATAACTTCTGACAGAGGGAATGATACCAGTACTAGTGGGAGTCACTGTACTATCTCTTCTTCTAACACAGGCCCTATTGAGAGTCTTCTGTTCTTCTCACTAGGCCTCAAGTCCTCCTGACAAAGTCTACCAAGGCTCACTTGGCCACTGTCACGCCCGCACATACTTACCCGGCTTCTCCCATCCCTCGGCGCGCTCACGATCCTGTCCCGCGCCGCTCTGCCTCCTCCTTCGCCGGCTCTCGGCGTCTGGTCTCTTCGCGCATGCGCGGTCGCGTCTCCCCCGTCGCTGAGCCTTCTGGGAGGTCGCGACCCGGTGGCTCCGCCCCAACATGGCGGCGCCCATCGGGTATTTCTTCCCGGCGTCTTCCTAGGTAAGACGCCTTTGCTTTGTAGGTGCACTGTCTGCCGTCAGTGTCCCTATGCCCTAGGCTCCCCTGTACCAGTGTCTTTTCTCAGCCCAGTCCTTGCTTTGTCTCTGTATCCTGCCAGTCCGTGTTCCTGTTGTATCCTGCCAGTCCGTGTTCCTGCTGTATCCTGCCAGTCCGTGTTCCTGCTGTATCCTCCCAGTCCGTGTTCCTGCTGTATTCTGCCAGTCCGTGTTCCTGCTGTATCCTGCCTGTCCGTGTTCCTGCTGTATTCTGCCAGTCCGTGTTCCTGCTGTATCCTGCCAGTCCGTGTTCCTGCTGTGTCCTGCCAGCCCGTGTTCCTGCTGTATCCTGCCTGTCCGTGTTCCTGCTGTATCCCGCCAGTCCGTGTTCCTGTTGTATCCTGCCGGTCCGTGTTCCTGCTGAGTCCTGCCGTTCCGTGTTCCAGACATTCTTTCAGTTAAGTCTTGTTTTCCTATTATTCCCTGCCATCCTTATAGCCTGTGGTTTCCTTCTTTATTTTGGGTCGTCCCTTTGGCTCTAGCTGTTGTGTCTCCATTCCCCCGAGGTCCTGCTCCTAACACTCCCTGTATAGGGGGTGATTCCATCTGGTCCGCTCGACCCCGGGGGCTCTAGAGTCACGACCCAGAGGGTCCACTCTCGGATTTCTGTCCGAATACTTACAGGAAGCAAAGGCCATGGACCCCGCTGGGGCCTCTGCTACGCAAAAAGAGCTACTCTTTTTGCGGGAGAATCAGTCCCGTATGATGTCCTTTATGAAGGCTATGGATTCTCGTTTGTCCACGCTCCAGTCCTCCGATCCTGGCAACGCCGCTCTACTCATTGGCTTACAGCAAGAGTTAGCTCAGCAGCGTGACACCCAGGCCCATATACTTAGTTATATGTCTTCTATTGACGATCGGCTGCTTTCCATCCAGACAGCCGCTTCTACGTCTGCTCCTGCTTCCCACCCTCCACCCCGCTTGGCTAAACCGCCTCGGTACAATGGGGATCCTAAGTCCTGCCGAGGATTTCTAAACCAATGCCGTCTTCACTTTGAGCTTCTGCCCCAGCATTACCCGACGGATCGGTCCAAAGTTGCGTTTTTGATTTCCCATCTAGAGGGTGACGCCTTGGCATGGGTTAATCCACTCTGGGAGCGAGACGATCCCCTAGTCTCCCGGTTGTCTGAATTTTTGGAGACTTTCCATCTTGTCTTTGACGAACCTGGACGACTGGCCTCTACAACTGAAGCCCTATTCTCTCTCCATCAGGGATCGTTATCCGTAGGCCAGTACGCTATTCAGTTCCGCACCCTCTCCTCTGACTTGGGCTGGAACAATGAGGCGTTGGTGGGTGCTTTCTGGCGGGGTCTCTCTGGGCGCATAAAGGATGAGTTAGCTGGTCGGGACACCCCTACGGTTTTGGAGGAATTAATTTCCTTAGCGACCCGTATTGACCTTCGGTTCCAAGAACGCGCTCGCGAGCGGAGGTCTCTTCGTCCTTCTTCTGCCACCCGTAAGCCACTCAGTCCACAGCCTAGAACCTCCTCTCAGGCGTCCGCACCGGAACCTATGCAAGTGGACCGTCTTAAAATGTCCGAACAACGTCGTAAAGAGAGGCGCACTCAGGGGTTATGTTTTTACTGCGGAAGTGCTGCTCATTTATTGCGCTCTTGCCCTGAACGTCCGGAAAACTCCTCCGCCTAGGTCAGGTAAGAGAGGCCTCCCTAGGTGTGTGTGATTCCTCTCAACCCCTTACTTTGTCCGTTCTTTTGCATATTGCGGGCAAGGGCGTTTCTCTGGATGCGTATGTGGATTCGGGCGCTGCAGGGAATTTTATTAGGTTGGAAGAGGTTTTGAAATTCTCCGTTCCAGTCAGAACCTTAGAGGCTCCTGTGACTCTAGCATCTGTGGATGGTAAACCTTTACAGGAGACCATTACTCAAGTGACACTTGAGGTGGAACTTCAGGTTGGAGCTCTGCACAAGGAGAGAATTGCATTTTATGTTTTAGCGGGTCTGTCTCATCCTATGCTCTTAGGTCTTCCTTGGTTACGGAGCCACGAGCCCATTTTAGATTGGCGCAATGGTAATATCTTGCGCTGGGGTGAGCTTTGTCGGGAACGTTGTCTGCTGCCAGTGCGTCCTGTGGGATATTCCTCTAATTCTTCTCCTTCTTCTTCCTTTCCCGCCTTACCCTCTGTCTACAGCGCTTTTTCTGATGTCTTCAACAAGAAGGAGGCTGAGGAGCTTCCGCCTCACCGTCTCTATGATTGTCCGATTGTCCCATAGATCTCGTGCCTGGAACTAACCCGCCCAGGGGCAGAATCTATCCTCTCTCTCCTGCTGAGACTCAAGCTATGTCTGAGTACATTCAAGAAAATCTTGCTAAAGGTTTCATCCGCAAGTCTTCTTCTCCGGCCGGAGCAGGGGTTTTTTTCGTGAAGAAGAAAGACGGTTCCCTCCGTCCCTGCATTGATTATCGAGGCCTAAACAACATCACGGTGAAGAACAAATATCCTCTGCCACTCATTCCGGAACTCTTCGACCGTCTTCGGGGTGCGCAAATCTTTACCAAATTAGATCTACGTGGCGCATACAATCTGGTTCGTATTCGTGCAGGCGATGAGTGGAAGACCGCCTTCAATACTCGTGACGGTCACTACGAATACTTGGTTATGCCGTTTGGTCTCTGCAACGCCCCCGCGGTTTTCCAGGAATTTGTGAACGATGTATTTCGGGATCTTCTCTACTCCTCAGTCGTGGTTTACCTTGATGACATCCTCATCTTCTCTCCGGATCTCTCCCCTCACAGGCGAGATGTCCGCCGAGTCCTGCAAAGGCTAAGAGAGAATCATCTGTTCGCTAAGATTGAAAAGTGCGTCTTTGAACAGTCCTCTCTTCCCTTCCTTGGGTATATTGTCTCAAGATCTGGCTTAGAGATGGATCCAGAGAAGGTTTCTGCTGTCCTGAATTGGCCTCGTCCTCTTGGAACAAAAGCAATCCAACGTTTTCTTGGCTTTGCCAACTACTATAGACAATTTATTCCTCATTTTTCTTCCATGACCAAGCCTATCTCTGCCCTAGTTCGCAAGGGAGTCAATTCCAGCCTTTGGACCCCTGAGGCTGAAGAGTCTTTTTTGTCCCTTAAACAAAGTTTTGCTACGGCCCCTGTGCTTCATCGTCCTGATGCTAATAGACCGTTTGTCCTTGAGGTCGACGCATCTTCTATTGGAGCTGGAGCAGTACTTTTGCAAAGATCTTCGTCCGGACGTTTGGTGACCTGTGGTTTCTTTTCTAAAACTTTTTCCGCTCCTGAGCGTAACTACTCTATAGGGGATAAGGAGCTATTGGCTATCAAGCTAGCCTTGGAAGAATGGCGTTATCTTCTTGAAGGGTCTCTTCATCCATTCATCATTTACACTGACCACAAGAATCTGGCCTATATTCAGTCTGCCCAAAGACTAAATCCACGACAAGCCAGATGGTCTTTATTCTTCGGACGATTTGAGTTTGAACTTCATTTTCGACCTGGAAATAAGAATGTCAAAGCAGATGCTCTTTCGAGATCCTTTCAACCTCAGGACATGGAGGATTCTCCGGCTCACATCATTGATCCTGCGAGGATCGTCACTCTTGCTCCTCTAAGAGTGATTCCTACTCCTCCTGGCAAGACTCTTGTGGCTAATCAAGACAAGGAGAGAGTTTTACGTTGGGGTCACTCCTCCAAAATTGCAGGACATGTAGGAGTCAAGAAGACACTGTCTCTTATCTCTCGGCACTACTGGTGGCCATCTCTCCGTCAAGACGTCACCAAATTCATCGCTTCTTGTCCTTCTTGTGCTAAAAATAAAGTCCCTAGGCAGCTTCCCTCCGGTGTCCTGCATCCTCTGCCTGTGCCTTCCGTTCCATGGAGTCATATCGCTATGGACTTCATCACTGATCTACCTTCTTCCTTGAATTGCTCTGTCATCTTGGTTGTTGTAGATCGGTTCTCTAAAATGGCTCACTTCATCGCTTTGCCTGGTCTGCCTTCCGCTCCTGAGTTGGCAAAGATCTTTTTACACCAAGTCTTCCGTCTTCATGGTTTTCCACATCATATTGTCTCAGACCGTGGAGTACAATTTACCTCACGTTTTTGGAGAGCTCTCTGCAGTCTATTAAAGGTTAACTTGGACTTCTCTTCCGCCTATCACCCTCAGTCCAACGGACAAGTGGAGCGAGTTAATCAAGTTCTGACTACATATCTGCGACACTTCACCAATGCACACCAAGATGACTGGGTCTCTCTTCTCCCTTGGGCTGAATTCTCTTACAACAATCTTCCCAGCGAGTCTTCCTCCAAATCTCCCTTTTTCGTAGTCTATGGTCAACATCCGAACATTCCTCTTCCTGTTTCTCTTTCCTCGGGGGTACCGGCAGCGGATTTCTTGTCCCGGGAATTCTCTACGATTTGGAATGAGACCAAAGTGGCTCTTGAGAAAGCTAGCCTTAATATGAAAAGGTTTGCTGACAAGAAGCGTTTGGATGCTCCACCATATTCTCCGGGTGATAAAGTTTGGCTCTCCTCTCGCTATATCAAGCTTAAAATTCCCTCTTACAAACTGGGTCCTCGCTACATTGGTCCTTTTCCTATCTTGAGTCGCATTAATGATGTCTCTTATAAGTTGAAGCTACCTGCCTCTTTGCGCATCCCCAATGCCTTCCATGTGTCTCTTCTTAAACCCGCAGTCTTTAATTGTTTTCACTCCGCTACCTCTTCCTCTCCTCAGCTCTGTACTTCTGATGGAATCTTTAATGTTAAAGATATTCTTGCCAAAAAAGTAGTTAGGGGTAAAACTTATTTTTTGATTGATTGGGAGGGATTTGGCCCTGAGGAGAGGTCCTGGGAGCCCCGAGAGAACATCATCGCTCCCCTTATCATGAAAAGATTCCTTTCTAGCCTTAAAAGGAGGGGGACTAAGGAGGGGGGTACTGTCACGCCCGCACATACTTACCCGGCTTCTCCCATCCCTCGGCGCGCTCACGATCCTGTCCCGCGCCGCTCTGCCTCCTCCTTCGCCGGCTCTCGGCGTCTGGTCTCTTCGCGCATGCGCGGTCGCGTCTCCCCCGTCGCTGAGCCTTCTGGGAGGTCGCGACCCGGTGGCTCCGCCCCAACATGGCGGCGCCCATCGGGTATTTCTTCCCGGCGTCTTCCTAGGTAAGACGCCTTTGCTTTGTAGGTGCACTGTCTGCCGTCAGTGTCCCTATGCCCTAGGCTCCCCTGTACCAGTGTCTTTTCTCAGCCCAGTCCTTGCTTTGTCTCTGTATCCTGCCAGTCCGTGTTCCTGTTGTATCCTGCCAGTCCGTGTTCCTGCTGTATCCTGCCAGTCCGTGTTCCTGCTGTATCCTCCCAGTCCGTGTTCCTGCTGTATTCTGCCAGTCCGTGTTCCTGCTGTATCCTGCCTGTCCGTGTTCCTGCTGTATTCTGCCAGTCCGTGTTCCTGCTGTATCCTGCCAGTCCGTGTTCCTGCTGTGTCCTGCCAGCCCGTGTTCCTGCTGTATCCTGCCTGTCCGTGTTCCTGCTGTATCCCGCCAGTCCGTGTTCCTGTTGTATCCTGCCGGTCCGTGTTCCTGCTGAGTCCTGCCGTTCCGTGTTCCAGACATTCTTTCAGTTAAGTCTTGTTTTCCTATTATTCCCTGCCATCCTTATAGCCTGTGGTTTCCTTCTTTATTTTGGGTCGTCCCTTTGGCTCTAGCTGTTGTTTCTCCATTCCCCCGAGGTCCTGCTCCTAACACTCCCTGTATAGGGGGTGATTCCATCTGGTCTGCTTGACCCCGGGGGCTCTAGAGTCACGACCCAGAGGGTCCACTCTCGGATTTCTGTCCGAATACTTACAGCCACCTTTGCTTTGATCCGCCCCTGCCCTGTCTGTCGTACTAGCCCAGACCATCCTCTGTACTGTATGTCGGTGCTGGAAGCAACCGAACGGCTCACTCGCCTGCTGACGGATCTTCAGTGCTCGACCAATGGCGGATATCTCCTGTACACGATATGATGAGGGCTCTTGACTGGCGTAGTGTGGACTCCAGGTCTTGACCTGTGCAGGTCGGGTTTTCAAACATTAACCCGGCGTAGTCTGGTTTCTGAAACTTGTTTGGTGCCACCTGGGATCTGCTTCCAGGTGCACCACTGCCTCGGGCCTTCTGCTACAGCCTGTCACCTCGACCTCAGAGTATTTCTTAATACACGACCTGCCCATTCCTCTACTTGGTGTCAAATCTCTTCCCGTTTTGGAGAGTTGGCCTTTCATATCTGGGAACTGCGTCATTAAAGTCACCTGACCCGGTGATCCATTTGAACTCTTCCTCCCTGAAACTCTACCTTTTCTGTTTGGTCCAAACAATCTAATGTTGACAGTAGATGGAAGTCTTCTTGCGCAAATGCCGCAGAGCGCTGGTGATTCTTGTCTCTTACGTTGCACCTTCTTATGTTAGGTAAAACAATTTGAGCATGCCAAGATTGATGGGCATGTTATTTGCCTAACCAAGAAAATATGGTGTTACTCTACCCATGCTGTGATTAGATTGCAAGTAGTGAGCCCCTTCATGTGAAGCATTCAAGGATTTCTACACTGAACATTTCCTAACTCTTCCCCTTGGCTCTGAGTGACTGCTCTAGAGTCCAATAAGTAAACCACTAGATCTGTCACTTAGGGCAGAAGGGCGAGGATAGGGAGTATTCAGTGGAATAAACCCCTTCACTCAGCAGCCCATTTTCGTTTTTGCATTTCTTTTTTTTGCTCCCCTGCTTCCCAGAGCCATAACTTTTATATTTTTTCTGTCACCATGGCCATGTCAGGATTGTTTTTTGCGGGACAAGTTGTACTTTTGAACGACACCATTGGTTTTACCATATCATGCAAATGGAAGAAAAAATCCAAGTGTGGTGAAATTGCAAAAAAAAAGTGAAATTCCACAACTGTTTTTTTTTTTACCATGTTCACCAAATGCTAAAACTGACCAGCCATTATGATTCTCCAGGTCATTACCAGTTAACAGACAACATAAATATGTATAGGTTCTTTTTTTGTTTAAGTAGTGAAAAAAAAAACAAAGTTTGTTAAAAAAAAAAAAATGTGGCATTTTCCGAGACCAGTAGTGTCTCTATTTTTTGTGATCTGTAGCTGGGTGAGGGCTTTTTTTTGCATGCTGAGCTGATGCTTTAATGATACCATTTTGGTGTAGTTATGATCTTTTGGTTGCCAGTTATTGCATTTCAATGCAATGTTGCGGCTACCAAAAACATGTGATTGTGGCGTTTTGAGAGAGATTGACAGCTGCATTTAACAGGTTAACAGCCGCAGGTGGATCGTGATTCCACTCGCAGCTGTTAGGTGCACATATCAGCTGTTCTGAAGCCCACATCAAAAGGAGAGACATGACATGTGCTGTACATGTACGGCGCATGTCGTGAATGGGTTAATGCTTGATTTTCTCAATAATTCAATTAGTGTGACCATCAAACTAGGAAGGATAAAACTTCTATACCCTGAACTAATTTTTGAGTCATCACACCAGCTGTCACACTACCTTTAATACTAAGGATAGAGTCACATGAGCGTATATTCTCTCATCCGAAAGAATCTGGTCAATTAGTCAATTATGCTAATCACATTCTGAGCAGAGAGTGATTGCAGAGTGATCCGATTCTCTCCGCTGGAATGTAGGAAAAATGTCTCCATCTTCTCCATTCTGTCAGCCCATGTAAATCTGACTGCAATTGAATAAGAAAAGTGGTGATTGAGAATCCGCGCTGACGAAAGGTCCAAAGTACGAAAATAGACAAAGACGAGGTATGCACGAGGTTTATTTCCTCAACGCGTTCCAAGGTTTTCAAACCTCTTCATCAGGACAAAACCAGAATAAATTATTTATTCTGGTTTTGTCCTGATGAAGAGGTTTGACAACCTTGAAACACGTTGACGAAATAAACCTCGTCCATACCGCGTCTTTGTCTATATTCGTACTTTGGACCTTTCGTCAGCGCGGATTCTCAATCACCATATTCCTTATTCAGTTGCATGATATCCTATTGTGGTCATGCAGCAGCCTTCACGTGCTTCCTATAGCAGTTGTGACTATCCCAACCCTGTAAGGTGAGCGCATTGTTTAACTTTTTATACCCCTTTTGTCACCAAGTAAGACTCTATTTTGCATTTTCTTCTTCAGTTACTCCATTTTATTTGTGTAAATCTGACCGCACCCAGATGTCATCCAAGGGCAGTCCGATGGTTTCCATGGGCTCATTGACTTGCATGGCCGTGTGCGATCTGAATATCAGATCCAACTTGGGCATGCTGCATTTTTTTCCTTGGCTCGAGGAAATAAATTGTACGTGTGCATGGCCCCATAGAATAACATTGGTTCAAGTGCGATCTGATGTTTTGTTGGATTGCAACTCGGACCAAAAATATGGCCAAGTGCACGAGCCCTAAGTCTGTATAGTCAGAAATAAAGAGGCTCAGATCGCTGCAAAAATGTATAAAAAGAGGAATCAGATCAAAATATTTTACATACGGCATTTATTTTAAAAAAAATTGTTTTTTTTATCACGGGATGACATTACTAGATGACTTGGCCATAATGCAGATCTTTCTGTATATTTTGGTGTAATCACTTTGCATAATTTTATTGCAGCTCTTTTTCATTCTTAATTGACAGGAAACAGCTTTATACCTTCACAATTTCATAAATATAATCGTACACATCCTTCTTATTTACATGTCGGTATTTCTTAATGAGGGACTCTGTATGGCAGAAAAGGAGTTGTGGAAAGTTAATAATTGGTGCCGACCGCCCGGTTATTGTTTCCCGATCGTGATTTATAACTGCCTATTGTAAATCCCAACCTTCACTTTGGAAAGCTGCCCGGATATTGCAGTATCATAGACGAGAAATTCTATTACTTCCAATGCCTTTTATCAAAAGAATATTCTTAATTCCATCTGTAAAGAACTTTGGAGGGTAATTAAGAGGGTCATGAGATCGGCCATTCAGATCGTACACGATACTCAGAAAAACCATCCTTAGTTACATGAATACAGATTATGTATCAGTTATCATCAGTCTAACATATAATTAATGGTGAATAAAGAAAATCCTCCTCTTGTACAATGGAAGATGAAAATGAATCCATGCGTCTCTGTAGCCGTCTGCTATAATTTACATTTCTCAATAACATTTTTGCTAAACAGCAGATAGAAAATCCAAAATAATATTTAAAATGGGTGGTCTAGTTTGAAAACTTATTTTCAAAGATCGTTTTTGGTTATTTTGAGTTGATAATTACCACCATTATTTAGCCAGAATGCAGTGTTGTCGCAAAGAGCGTTCTCTTAATCTTTGGAGGATTTACATATAAATGCCAATGATTTCTTGGCCATCATATAGTAATAACCTGATTCCTGCGACACCTTGGGAACTAACTGGTCAGGACAATTTTACCTGTGGCTCCCACAACTTTGGGTAGGGTCAAAGTACTCAGCTGCCCTTAGGGTTCAATCTGGTGTTCCCATCATTAATATTTATTGCGTATCAATAGGATACCCTATAAGGAATCCAATATTGGGACCTTTATCTCAAAAGCAAGGCACCAGTGTGTGCTGTCAGGAGTTGTAATGTGGTCTTCCATGTGTAGCTCTCAGTATTTACCTCTAGGGGTATATTCACACAACATCTATTAGTCTTTTTCTGGAGTTGTTTCGATTATTTTAATCGTCAATGTTTTTTTTCGATATTCTGATATAAAATATTGATATAAGCCAGTGTTCCCCAACTCTGGTCCTCAAGAGCCACCAACAAGTCATGTTTTCAGGATTTCCTTGGCATTACACAGGTGATACTTACATCAGCTGGACAACCCAGAATCCCCTCACCTGTGTAATACTAAGGAATTACTGAAACATGGTCTGTTGGTGGCTCTTGAGGACCGGATTTGGGGAACACTGATATAAACTATTAAATATGCCAGAAGATTGGTCAGGTCACTTTTTTTGCCGCTTCACATCTTACGAAGTCTGTAGCAGTTAAAAGAAGCTCTAAAAGATTAAACATGTGCACAGCAAATCGTTTTGACATTGCTGTGCATTCTTATTAGCATTTCACTAGTGCTTTTTCAGGAGGGGTTCCGGTGGAATCTACCTCCACACTGCCTAACCAGCACCACAGATGAAGGGTGAGACAGGCCCAGACACAGGTGCACAAGCAGAGCCTAGGGCAGGGCAGGGCTGCTGTATGTGTGTACAGCAGCCTAGATCAATCACAATGAACACAGAAAGAATGGCGTGCATGACCCAGCATGACCCTGGGCCTGTCTCACCCTTCATCTGTGGTGCTGGTTAGGCAGTGTGGAGGTTGAACCAAAAAACATTAGTCCGGACCTGGTTAGCCTTTATCTGCGCTTGTCCTTTTTTGGTGCCATGAGAGTGATTCTGAAGTGCTTCAGGTACAATTTGCATTTAATGTGGTTTTGCTTTTAATACATTTAGGAGGCCATAATGGCACAGCGAATATAAAAAACGTAGAGTAGGACTGCCCCATTTGAGAATGCCTTGGCATGGTGGGGTGGCTCAAAGAATTGATCAATTGTTAGCTAAATGTCTCATTTTGAAATACAGTTATAATAATTTTTAATAATAATTTTTATTTATATAGCGCCAACATATTCCGCAGCACTTTACAATTAAGTGGGGACATGTACAGACAATAAATTCAGTACAAGTTAAGACAATTTAAACAGTGACATTAGGGGTGAGGTCCCTGCTCGCAAGCTTACAATCTACAAGGAAATGGGGGGACATAATAGGTGAAAAGTGCTTGTTATTTCAGGTCTGGCAATTATAATAAATAGGGATTTTCATACAAAGCTGCATGATCCGGTCATCAGCCCGTGTGTTTAAGTGCAATAGTCAAGTATCAAGTGCAGTTATCATGTGCATGGAGGGTGTGGAGACAGATGAATAGTAGGTGCAGATTCACAGTAATATTTGGAAGGAGGGAACAGGACAAAGTTAATTTACTGAGTAGTTGATGTGGTAGGCATGTTTGAAGAGATGGGTTTTTAAAGCGCGCTTGAATAGGTCGGGGCTAGGTATCAGTCTGATCGTCTGGGGAAGTGCATTCCAGAGAGCTGGCGCAGCACGAGAGAAGTCTTGAAGACGGAGGTGTGAGGTTCGGATTACGGGGGATGTTAGTCTTAGGTCATTTGTAGAACAGTTAGAAATTAATATGTGCATGTACACTTTTTGTATTGCGTTCTGACCATAAGCAGCGCTGGCTTCTCCCCTTTTTTATTCTGGTGGAATCTGCCTGAATAAGGCATTGTGTGCACATACCCTATGTGAGCTTTAAAATCCTGAGCCAATGCACACATCCTATCAATATACCACAAATGGCCCACATGGCACAACCACTTTACGTGTCTCTGTTTGGTCCAGTGCTTGAATCCTTGTGGGAGAATGAAATCAATTGTGAATAATTGGAGGCCTGGATTCTATGGGTAAATGTTAAAGGGTAGCACCGGGGACATTGCTAGGGTCTTAAACGATCAGGGGCCCAAGTCCCAAGGAAGGTCTTCACATAAGGGATGTCTTCACTACTATGTAAAGAGAACCTGTCACATCCAGAAATGCTATTTCTATCCATTTCTTCCTATCAAAACTCACTATACAACAATATTATCACTAATGATGGGGGAACCTGAACTGTAAAGTTCAGGGTCTGTAACAAACACCTTCTGTCCGTGCATGGACCCCAAACACGGAATTCTCCAGGAAGTCCGTATTACTGTTCGTGTTAGGCAGCCTGAACATTGGGTATTTCAGACACTGTCATCTATGTGACAGTGCGAGAAACATCGTCTGTGATAGGCGGTAAGTTTGTTTCAGATGATAGTGTGTGTGAGCCAGCAGCTGTGACCAGCAGTAAAAAGGTTACCGCAGGTCTCAGGCATTGGCTGATGAGAGTACTACTCTCAACATAGTACGCCTGCTCTCACTTATACCATCAAGCGCAGGTATACAGTGATGGGAGTATTCACCAGCTGGCTCCTCTACAATAAGTAAATAAATCTATTTTTGACAACCATTGCAGGCAAAATCAACAACTGCAGCTGTAGCATTCAGCTGTCAGCGTTATCTTGGCTGGTTATTGTTTTTTGTTCAAAAATAGAGGGGTCTCCGTGCTGTTTTTTTAATTATATAAATAAACAAGTTAAAAAAAATCATAGGATCCCCCCATTTTTGATAACTAGCCATGCTAAAACCTTATCGGAGCACCATTCCTTTAAGTGCCCCTTAGTTCCTACAGTCTTTTACAGTTGATGCTTTTTTCCTTCCAGTGCGGAACAAACAAACTGTAATAAGGAGAAACATCAAGATGATGAGTCCATTCCCCCGTACCACTGCCACAACAATAACACTAAGGCTTACGATGCCAGACAGAAAGAGCAAAACATGGCCCGAAAGAAACTCTACATTGCAGCAGCCATTTGCTTGGCATTTATCGTGGCAGAGATTGCAGGTAACTTTAGGTCAACACACTCTATATGTTTAGTTCTTTGGTTTAAAAAAGTTTGATCTATTTACTCTATTTCCAAGGAAGGTCAGACGTTCATCTTACAAGGAATGTGTCACCATCAGGAAATGACTTATTGTTTATATTAGGCTTTTGCGCTACATGTTGTAACGGAGGCGCTGTTTGTGGTCACCTGGCAGCTGGAAAGATGGGTACAACGAACAGGCATGACATCAGCTACTCCATTTTCCACATCACAATGATTGCCTGGGACTTCAGCCTTTAACCCCAATACAGGAATTTGGACTTAACAGGGTCCCCTAGGCTGGGACCATGGAGTTAGCTGCTCTTCGGTGGTGCAAGCTAGCTGGAAGAATGATCTGGTAGTCGGCTCAGGACCACGAGGTCAGTGCAGGGACAAAATCGTAAGGCAGGAAAATAGTCAAAAAACAAGTGCGGTCAAAATCAAAAAAGTCAACTGGGAAGCAAAGCAGGATACTAAGATGTTCATTGGAGCTAGTCAAGTTATAACTGGCAGCGCAGGGGCATACGTAGAAATCATGGGGCCCCATAGCAAAAGTCCTAATTGGACCCCTCCAAAATAAAATAAATATTTTACAGTGGAACAGAAGAGCATATATCACAACTTTGCAATATCTTACAAAGTAATTTTGGTCCTATTGAAGCCCCTTAGTGTTCCCACACATTAAGATACCCCTTTTATGGCCCCCATAAATCATACCAGAAAGTGCCCCGCAAGCACAGTATGATACCCCACAATGTCTTCCTCTAAATGCACAGTATGATGAGCCTACAGAACCCCTCTGCAAAGTATGAGACCCTATCAGTGACCTCCAACACAATATGATACGCCTACAGTGACACCAACACAGTATGATGGCCCCCACAGTCTCGCACACACAGTATGATGGCCCCGACATAGCCTTCTATACAATATAATGGCCTTCCATACAGTATGATGACCCCTATGCAACTCTCTACACAGTATGATGCCCCCCACACACCCCTCCATAGCATGGTGACCTCAACACATCTCTCCACACAGTATAACGGACCCAACAAAGCCAAAAATCCTGTATAATGGCCCACACATAATACGCCACGCAGTCTGATGGACTCAACACAACCTTCCACACTGTATAACAGTCTGCATACAGTATAGTGACTCGCTCTCAATTTTCCTTTCATTTTTGTCCTAAAATCAGTAAAATATTAAAATTAATAGAAAATAAATGAATTACCATATGTTGCTAAAAAAAGAAGATTACTGCAGCCAGAGAAAGACATGTATAGCTTACAAGTGGGCGACTCCCAGTTTTAGTAGCACTGCTTTATAGCAGATGAGTGGAGGAAATAGAGGAAAGTGGCCCATGAATGCACGATCTGACTACACAAATGGTCAGTTTGTAGTCTGTTACCATGGATATACAGGTCTGCAGCGGAGCTGTAGACACAAGACTAGGATATTTTCATTAAAGTCTGCTTTAATTTTTATAAACTGGAATAACAAAAACTATTTCTAAAGGTTCCATACCGTTTCACATGCCATCAATTGCATAGCAATAGACCCTCAACAAGTGATTTTTTTAAGGAAAATTAAAAGGGGAGATGTATAGTGTAGCATTGGTAGAAAGAGCAGCAGATCCTGAAATGTTCTAGAGGTGAAAAAGTAAAATTTTTGTGTTTTGGGTGCGAGATGAATATATATTTTTAGACTTTATGAAACATTAAGATACTGCAGGCAAGTCCAGGATGACAATATGGGCAGTAGGAAGCCCAACAGGGCTATAGGTTATTATTATTATTATTATTATTTATTTATATAGCACCATTGATTCCATGGTGCTGTTCATGAGAAGGGGTTATGTCAAAATGCAGATATAACAGTAAACAAACTAACAATGGCATGGCAGACTGATACAGAGGGGAGAGGACCCGGCCCTCGCGGGCTTACATTCTACAGGATGGTGGGGAAGGAGACAGTAGGTTGGGGGTTGCAGCAGCTCCGGTGTTGATGAGGCGGTAGCTCCGGTAGTGGTGAGGAGGCAGCGGGGTCAGTGCAGGCTCTAGGCTTTCCTGAAGAGGTGGGTTTTCAGGAGGGTGATGAGTATACAGTATAGAATAATGTTAAGTGTAACAATCTTGCTCGAATGTGATATAACTAAGCTGGTTAGTGAGGGGCCTAATGACCATCACTATCCGGGGGCCAGATCTGCTCTCACTCCATCCCAAAGTAAGATTCACACTTTTCTTGCCTGATCCTAATTCTGCTCGTCTCCTGCTGTTTCAGGTGGATACATTGCTGGCAGCCTGGCTGTTGTAGCTGACGCTGCTCACCTTTTCGTGGATCTTTCCAGTTTCCTAATCAGTCTATGTTCCCTGTGGTTGTCATCAAAGCCAGCAACAAAGACACTGACCTATGGCTGGTACAGAGCAGGTATCGAAATATACTCAAGGTCCAAGCAAGCAAATGTCTCAATATTTCCTCTATGTGATCTGTGCAAATCGATACATCTAGATAATGTTAGTAAAGGGCCAACTGGGAAGCAGCCTGCTGGATCAGAAACCTCCCCAAATGTTCAGTGTGCAATGTTAAATGGATTTTTTTGGAGACTATTGATGGGCTATCCTTAAAGAGTCCAATCACTATTGCAACTTATCACCTATTCATGGAGGTCCTAACTTTTGGACCACACAAGACCCTATGGGAAACACAAGACCCCTGATCTTTGGACCAGTGGTATGTGGATAGGTGGTACTTTGTAAGGAGACACAGCCGTTCATGCAATTAATCATCAAGGTGTCAGACCCCCACTATTCGGATATCGATTAAGGAAATGCCATCAATACTCCTTTAACCTGGTAATGTTCAATCCTGATCCTTTGGAAACCTCAACCCCTTCATACGGTATTGAACTTGGAAACTTCCAAAAAGTGAAGAAAGGCTACTTCCACTGTCTAAAGTTTAGTTTATATGCACATTACCATATTGCTCTCCAAGACGCCAATGCAATGTATGTGTACTGGGAAACACATATTTCTATTATGGCTCCTTCCAGTTAATTTTCGGGAAGCTGACCTGCTTACCTCTGGTGCAAGAATGATCTGAAAAATGGATTTCCACCAGCACAATATCAGTGAATAGAACATGTATCTGAATATGGATTTATTTTCCTACAAAACATTTTGCTTTTATATTTTTATTTCAGAAATTGTTGGTGCCTTGTTATCCATGATCACCATATGGGTGGTGACGGCAGTACTGGTCTACCTGGCTTGTGAGAGAATCCTCTACCCCGATTACACCATTGATGGGACAGTTATGCTCATGACGTCCGCCTGCGCATTAGGCGCCAATATAATGTAAGTTGTGGAGTTTTACAGTTTTTTTGGCCACGAAACTTGAAATTTCAATGGTCGCAGAATCAAAATTTTATACAATTCGTCATCAGCATAACCATTATCTCTTCTTTTTTCTCTTTGCTTCTTTCCTTCAGTTTCTTGCTCCTCCTTCTTTCGTTTTTTTCTTTCCCTCTTCCTTTCTTTCTTTCTTTCTTTCTCTCTATTTTTTTCTTCTTTCACTTTTACTTTCCTTCTCTCTTTTTTCATTCATTTTTTCTCTTTTCTACTTTTCTTTCTTACTCTTCTTTCCCTCTTTCATTGTTTTTTACTTTACCTCTTTCTTTCCTTCTTTGTTGCTTCTATTTCTTTCCTTCTTGTTTTCCTTTTCCCCTATTTCATTCCCTTTCTTCTTTCTTTTTCTTTTCTTTTCGTTTTTCTCTCTTTCTTTCTATCTTTTCTTCTTTCTTTTGTTCTCTTTCATTTTTTTCTTTCTTCTTTTTTCTTTTTTCTCTTTTGCTTTTCTTCGTTCCCTATTTCTGTCATGGCCTTTTTTATTTTGGTAGTTGTTGGTCTACGCTCCAGGGGTTAATGCTGATAGCCTCTCTTTGGCTCTGGAAAGGCTTTTTATAGCCTCTGTTGGGCTTGGCTCCTTGTCAGTTATACTTCTACCCTCGGCTGAGTTAGTTGACCCCTGTGTGCCTGTGCCTTGTGCCTGTTTTTGTGTTTGATCTCTTGGTTCTGTCCCGGTCTGTCTCTCCGTTGAGTATTTGACTACTAATTTGGTACTCTTTGCTTGCTTGCCTGGTTCTTGACTCCTGCGTGGTTTGTGAATATCCATTCTGTCTGTCCCTTTGGTACCGTTATTGCCCCTCTCGGTTTCCTGACTCTTTTGGATTGGCCCTGACTACTCTCCTGCTTCTTGTGCTCGTACCCGGTGGCCCCCTACTCGCCTTACCTCTCTGAGGTCCAGCCGATCCCAGCCATGTCCTGCTATCTCCTCCGGGCGTCCAGTAGTTGGCTCCACCCCAGTCCCTCCTCCTGCGGTCACGTGCCGCAGGTCCTGCTCACCGGCGGTCGCGTATGGTCCCATTTCTCCCCCCGGAAACTGCGAGCCCTGCGTTCCTGCACTTCACAGGACACGTACTGACCAATGTGTATCTGTTACGTGGTTCCTGATACTTTCTCTCCATTTTTCCTTCTTTCTTTCCTTTTCTTGTTCTCCTCTCAGAAACTGAACTAGGATCAATTGAGTTCAAGATTTTCACACCTGGTTTCACCCTTTTTCATTGCACAGGGTTGAAATGAATGGCAAATCCGCTACAACATATTCTTGTATAAAACATGCAGATTTTGCTGTGGATTTCATGGCAAATTCTGTAATTGTTTTTTTTTTTTAGCTCCAATTTACAGACCATATTAATGTACTGTAAAGAAATATTCTTGTCTTTCTTTCATTAGATATTATTTTCCTTGGTAAACTGACAACCAAATTCCACTAGAACCTAAGTACAACATCAAATTTAGAATAGAAGTTGGATGAATACTTGTTAATTAATTGCCTCATTAATCCAGTTTCACAAATCTCCAGAATTTATATTAATTATATAAACCATATAATTCTCTCCGTTCTCATTCCCTCCACACATTTGCAGTCCTCAATGTAGAGTCAGCTGGCCACCCTATTACACATCTTCCACAAAATCCAGTAGATCCTGCATATCCTCTGTTCCATCATTCACCAAATGAGCTCCTCCTTGTGATTTCCCTAGGCAGCTGCCTACTCTTCCTACCCATTGTTCCACCCCCGAGGAATTTTCATATAGAGAAACATATATTAATTGTAATTATTGTCTTCTATATTGGACTTTTCATATGGCTCTAAATTTCTGCTGGATCAGTGAATATTGGGGTCACCAGATTCTCTTTCCCGCATCAGGAGTAAGAAGACTTAGGCATGTTGGATTTCAACATGCCCGATCCTCTGTTCCTGTGGGAGATAATTGCCCTGCAAAAGGCAGCATTTAAAAAACATGCTCACTCGACTGATCTGAATGTTCATATTTATTGGAAAGCAGTAGTGTTTCAAAATAAAGAAAATAAACCTTTTTTGGCATCCCTACTCCCACAAATATAGAAATATAGATTTATTTAACCCACATGGTAAACACTATAAGGAAAAAAATAAATCGAAATGCCTCCATTGCCATTTTTAATAGTCATGTGACAAAAATGCAATAAAAAGTGATTAAAACATCATACACACCCCAAAGCGACATCACACACCCCTCAAAATGCCATGAATAAATAACAGCTCACCACACGACAAAAACAAACCCTCACGAAGCTATATCTGCAGAAAAACAAAAAAGTGACGGGTCTCCAAAAATGGCGAAACAAAAGTTCTGAATTATTTTTAAACACTAAAATACAAAAAAGAAATATTGTACAAGATTGGAATCGCTGTAATGATTTTGACATGAAGAATCTTGTTACCAGGCCATTCTTATAACACCGTAAAAACAATACCGAAAAAAAACAATGACTGATTTTGTTTCACTTATTCGGCCCACTTGGATTTTTTTCCTATTTTTCAAAACATCATACCGTAAAGTGGTGAATGATGTCATTAAAAACTACAACTCATCCTACAAAAGATAAGCCATCCTACGGTGATGTCAAAGAATAAAACTGAGTCTTGGAAAAAGGAAAAAAAATCTAAAACAAAAAATGAAAGGCATTAAAAAAAAAAGATATCGAAATAATTGTTTTTAGACTCCTGGACACATATTCCAGATAACTTTCCAACTTTCTATAACACTTTCTTCCTTCTGTCCAATCCTAAGAATATAACAATTGTTGTGTTTTTGCTGATGATGGCTTCTCCTTGTTATGACTCGACAGCTTGGCTTTGGTCCTGCATAATACAGGACATGGTCACAGTCACTCCGGAGGTCAACATCAACATATGGCACCTGATTACAAGCCTCAGACTAATGCCAGCATACGTGCCGCTTTCATCCATGTCATCGGAGACCTGTTTCAGAGCGTCAGCGTGCTCATTAGCGCGCTCATCATATACTTCAAGGTCAGTTTATGATACGGAAGCCACAGAATACAGAAGTAGCGGAAGTTTTCCAACATTCCGAGGATTCTCTGTATAGTGATACATGGAAAAGGAGGCAACGTCTCTGTAACCAGACACATGATACCATGCGCTCCTTATAATGTAGTATTATATTGGGATTATAGTTAGTATAAGTTTATAAAAATGGATCCACTTGTGTATTTTCTTACTTTTTAATATATGGAAACTTTGGAGAAAAATCTTGTTTACGATATGAGTTTGCCTTAGATCTGCCCTTGTTGTTTTTCATCACCCCGATCACAATTTGGAATGATCAGCTCTATAAATATATACATCATTGTCAATACATCCCTTTTTTAATGCCAGGATGAGTCATCATGGGAAATGTGGCTTCATGAACTATCGTCTGCATATAGTGATTTTTATAAAAAAGAGTAAAAGACAGAAAATGATTTTTTTTTCCTTTTTTTTTAGATTGCATGTGGGAAATAGAAAACCAGTGTGATAATCTTGGCTTAGTTAGAAGGTGTAAGGAGTTTATGTATGAGTTAATAAAGTTGTAAAGAAATTTTAAGACAATAATAATATTGAATAAATTATCATATTTTTTTTATTTTAGCCAGAGTACAAGATAGCTGACCCAATTTGCACATTTATATTCTCCATTTTTGTGCTGGCCACAACAGTTACTGTTTTACGTGATATTCTGCTTGTGTTAATGGAAGGTAAGTGATGGTGTAAAACTTTGCATTCCAACATTAATAATTAAACAAACTGTAAATTACTACCAGCATTGGATCAACTTTATGCCGGTGTCCCAAGCTCAATTTTGTAGTTACTTTCCATATCAATAAGGCCTACTCTTAAAAGGGTTGTCCAATTTCTCAATTATGGACGAGAGAAAGGCTGAAAAGATAGCGGCACTCACCACTGGTAACTTAAAACAAGCTTTGTATTGAGGGAACGTGCACACGATGTGGACATGGGAAAGCAGAGACGAGTGACAGCTGTTTCGCGTGAAACAGGCTTCTTCTGGCTTATCAGAATGATGAGCAGGGAGAAGCGTGTTTCACTCGAAACAATGTTATGTTACAATATTCCCCGATGTTAAAATATATGCAGCCTGTGGGTGCCTGGCTCGCGTGACATAGCTATGTCATGTCAGCCCTGCTGCCAATCAGCAGCCACAAATGGGCTGCTTCACTGTCACTTCCTTCAGACGAAACTGACAGCCAGAGGAAGTGAGAGAGCAGCAGTAGTTGTGCCTACATCCAGATGTCAGTTTCGTCTATAGGAAGTGAGAATAAAGCTGTCCATTAGCGGCCACAGATTGGCTGCAGGGCTAACTTGATATAATCTCACACAAGCCGTCGGAGACTCGACGCCAACGTCACTAGAATGGTGCTGACACCGGAGGCGAAAATAGGTTGTTAGTATGTTCTATACGGGATTATAATTATTGAAAAGGAGTTGTCCGAGTAGAGGACAACCCCCCTAAGGAATAATATCATATGGAAAAGTTTTTAGGCAGCTTTGAAAAAAAAAACTGCAAATTAAGTAAAAATGTGTTAACAGTTTATTTCTATAAGTTAAGAAAATGCAATGTTAATGAACAAAAAAAATCAGAAATCTAAATCAAATAATGATGTGGTGTGACTGCCCTTTGCCTTCAAAACAAGATTGATTCTTCGAGGTTTACTTGTATACTGTATTTAAAGGAAATAGGTAGAAGGTTGTTCCAAACATCTTGGAGGACTAACCACAGATCTGTGGATGTTAAAATCGTGAAAATCCTTCTGTGTGTTCATGTGATCCCAAACTGACTTCATGATGAGATCTGGGCTTTGTGGAGTCCATATTATCACTTCCAAGACTCTTTGCTTTTCTTACATGTCACAGGTGATACGTCATGGAAAGACTGAGCGTAGCAACATGACACAAGTTAGTTGTACTGTATCAGCAAGGTTTCTCCCAAGATTTCAAAGTAAACTAGGTTTCAAGATGAAGATTATAGATGCACTGCGCTGCCAAGGAAACTTTGCGCAGTAGATGAAAGACACGTCATCCATACTGCACTGTGAATTGTCCATTTATGCCATTAGCTCAGAACTGGCAGCAACCAGTGCGACCCAGCTACACTCATCTACTCTTTGGAGAAGTCTGTGGAGAAGTGCATTCATGGAAGAATTGCAGACAAAAAGCCAAACCTTCAACATGGAAAAAAAGACCAAGTGACTATACACAAAAACATAAGAACTAGGGCATAGAAAAATGGAAGCATGTGAAATATTTGACTAAGGGTATGTTTCCACTGTCAGTATTGGCAGCGCTTTGGACGCAGCACATGTCCGCTCCGTCTAAAGCGCTGCCGGCTTTTGTACGCGCAGTGATTCTGGAGGTGTTCATTGAACCATGCGGAATCATCACATCATATACATTGGACTGTGATGCACAGTCTCCGCAAGATAAATTGACATGCTGCAGTCTAGAAAGACGCGCCGTATGTCCGTTTACGCAGGTCTGCCGAGGCATCCCTGCAAGCATAGTGGAGATGGGATTTCATAAAATCCCCTCCACTATGCTGTAACATCTGGTCACTGCGGTTTGGACGCTGCGGCTGTATGCAACGTCCAATCCACAGGAAATACTGACCGTGGAAACATACCCTAACAGAAGGCAGTCAGTTTTCTGAAGGGCTGAAGAACAGTAAAAAATAAATGTCAGGAATGGTGATGCACAGTGGAGAGTCTTTGGAAATTTGGGGCTGCATTTCAGCAAATGGAATTGGGGATTTGGTCAGGATTAGTGGTATCCTCAATTCTGATATACAGTGGCATATAAAAGTTTGGGCACCCTTGGTCAAAATTATTGCTATTGTGAACAGTTAAGCAAGTTGAAGATGAAATCATCTCTAAAAGGACTAAAGTTAAAGATGACACAGTTCTGTTGTGTTTTAGGGGAAAATTTAAAAAAAAAATTACAAAAAGGAAAATGGGCCGATGCAAACATTTTGGCACCCTTGGAAATTTGTTTGCTCAGATAACCTTAACCAAGGTTTGAAACCTTAATTAGCCTGTTCGAGTTATGGCTTGTTCACTATCATTGTTAGGAAATGCCAGGTGATGTAAATTTCTTAGCTTTATAAAAACCCAGCCTCCTCTAACCATGTGCCAAAAAATAGCAGCCATGGGTTCTCCTAAGCAGTTGCCTAGTACTCTGAAAATGTACATGGTGGAGGCCCACAAAACAGGGGGAGGCTGTAAGAAGATATCAAAGCATGTTCAAGTTGCCCTTTCCTCAGTTCAAAATGTAATTACAAAATGGCAGTTAATAAGAACAGTGGAGGTCAAGATAAGGTCTGGAAGACCAAGCAAAATTTCAGTGAAAGCTGCTCGTAGGATTGCTAGAGAGACCAATCATAACCCCAGCATGACTGCAAAAGACCTCCAGAAAGATTTAGCAGACTCTGGAGTTGTGGCACATTGCTCTACTGTTCAGAGAAACATGCATAATTATGGCCTTCATAAAAGAAAACCTCTCCTGCGTCCTCACCATAAAATTCATGGTCATAAGTATGCAAAAGAACATCTAAACAAGTCTGATGCATTTTGGAAACAAGTCCTGTGGTGAACCAATGACCTTAAAATAGAACTCTTTGGCCACAATGATCAAAGGTATGTGTGGAAAAAAAAGGGCACAGAGTTTCAGGATAAGAACATCTCGCAAACCATTAACCCCTTTCTGACCTCAGACGAGATAGTACGTTCGAGGTCAGAACCCCCTCTTTGATGCGGGCTCCGGTGGTGAGCCTTAATCAAAGCCGGGACTTGTCAGCTGTTTTGTACAGCTGACATGTGCCTGCAATAGCGGCGGGTGGAATCGCGATCCACCCGCCGATATTAACTAGTTAAATGCCGATGTCAAACGCTGACAGCGGCATTTAACTAGTGCTTCCGGCTGGAAATGCGTGCATCGCTGACCCCCGTCATGTGATCGGGGGTCAGCGATGCGTTGGCATGACAACCAGAGGTCTATTGAAGACCGCTATGGTTGTTGATGCCGGATTGCTACATAGGAGCGATCTGAGCATTGCTCCTATGTAGCAGAGCAGACCAGGCTATGCCAGCTTCCAATGGAGACTATTTAAGCATGGCAAAAGTAAAAAAAAATATTTTAAAAAATATGAAAAAATAAAAAAAATAAAAGTTTAAATCACCTCCCATTCGTCCCATTCAAAATAAAACAATAGAAAAATCAAATATACACATATTTGGTATCGCCGTGTTCAGAATCGCCGCCTGATCGATCCATTAAAAAAATGATTAACCTGATCGCTAAACGGTGTAGAGAGAAATAAGTTGAAATGCCAGAATTACATTTTTTTTGTCACCACGACATTGCATTAAAATGCAACAACGGGCGACCAAAAGAACGTATCTGCACCAAAATGGTATCATTAAAAAATTAAACACGTCAGCTCGGCATGCAAAAAATAAGCCCTCACCCAACCCCAGATCACGAAAAATGGAGACGCTACAATTATCAGAAATTGCTCTTTCTTTTTTTTTTAAGCAAACTTTGGAATTTTTTTTACCACTTAGATTAAAAATAACCTAGACATGCTTGGTGTCTATGAACTCGTAATGACCTGAAGAATCATAATGGCAGGTCAGTTTTAGCATTTAGTGAACCTAGCAAAAAAGCCTAGCAAAAAACAAGTGTGGGATTGCACTTTTTTTGCAATTTCATCGCACTTGGAAATTTGTTCCCATTTTCTATTACATGACATGGTAAAACCAATGATGTTGTTCAAAAGTACAACTTGTCCTTCAAAAAATAAGCCCTCACATGGCTATATTGACAGAAAAATAAAAAAGTTATGGTTCTGGGAAGGAGGGGAGAGAAAAACGAAAGTGCAAAACCGAAAAAAAGCTGGGATCATGAAGGGGTTAAACATGGGGGTGAATCAATCATGCTTTGTGGTTGTGTTGCAGCCAATGGCACAGGGAACATTTCACAATTAGAGGGAAGAATTGATTCAATGAAACTTCAATAAATTCTTGATGTAAACATAACACATAAACATGTAAACATAACACCATCTGTAAAAAAGCTGAAGTTGAAAAGAGAATGGCTTCTCAAATGGATAATAATCCTAAACACACGTCAAAATCTACAATAGATTACTTCAAAAGGCGCAAGCGGGAGGTTTTACAATGGCCCTCACAGTCCCTGATCTGAACATCATTGAACATCTGTGGCTAGATCTCAAAATAGCAGAGGATGTAAGACGACCCAAGAATCTCACCGAAGTGGAATTTTCCAAGGAAGAATTGATGAAAATCCCTTAAACGAGAAAAAAAGCATTTACAACCTGTATTTCTTGCATAAAGGGGTGCTATTCAGTTCTAACCATGCAGGGTGTCCAAACTTTAGTATCTGCCCATTTTTTCTTTTTTGTAATTGTTAAAATGTAAACCATGACTATATATATATATACATATATATATATATACAGTTAGGGCCAGAAATATTTGGACAGTGACACAAGTTTTGTTATTTTAGCTGTTTACAAAAACATGTTCAGAAATACAATTATATATATAATATGGGCTGAAAGTGCACACTCCCAGCTGCAATATGATAGTTTCCACATCCAAATCGGAGAAAGGGTTTAGGAATCATAGCTCTGTAATGCATAGCGTCCTCTTTTTCAAGGGACCAAAAGTAATTGGACAATGGACTCTAAGGGCTGCAATTAACTCTGAAGGCGTCTCCCTCGTTAACCTGTAATCAATGAAGTAGTTAAAAGGTCAGGGGTGGATTCCAGGTGTGTGGTTTTGCATTTGGAAGCTGTTGCTGTGAGCAGACAACATGCGGTCAAAGGAACTCTCAATTGAGGTGAAGCAGAACATCCTGAGGCTGAAAAAAAAGAAAAAATCCATCAGAGAGATAGCAGACATGCTTGGAGTAGCAAAATCAACAGTTGGGTACATTCTGAGAAAAAAGGAATTGACTGGTGAGCTTGGGAACTCAAAAAGGCCTGGCGTCCATGGATGACAACAGTGGTGGATGATCGCCGCATACTTAATTGGGGGAAGAAGAACCCGTTCACAACATCAACTGAAATCCAGAACACTCTCAGTGAAGTAGGTGTATCTGTCTCTAAGTCAACAGTAAAGAGAAGACTCCATGACAGTAAATACAAAGGGTTCACATCTAGATGCAAACCATTCATCAATACCAAAAATAGACAGGCCAGAGTTAAATTTGCAGAAAAACACCTCAAGAAGCCAGCTCAGTTCTGGAAAAGTATTCTATGGACAGATGAGACAAAGATCAACCTGTACCAGAATGATGGGAAGAAAAAAGTTTGGAGAAGAAAGGGAACGGCACATGATCCAAGGCACACCACATCCTCTGTAAAACATGGTGGAGGCAACGTGATGGCATGGGCATGCATGGCTTTCAATGGCACTGGGTCACTTGTGTTTATTGATGACATAAGAGCAGACAAGAGTAGCCGGATGAATTCTGAAGTGTACCGGGATATACTTTCAGCCCAGATTCAGCCAAATGCTGCAAAGTTGATTGGACGGCGCTTCATAGTACAGATGGACAATGACCCCAAGCATACAGCCAAAGCTACCCAGGAGTTCATGAGTGCCAAAAAGTGGCACATTCTGCAATGGCCAAGTCAATCTCCAGATCTAAACCCAATTGAGCATGCATTTCACTTGCTCAAATCCAGACTTAAGACGGAAAGACCCACAAACAAGCAAGACCTGAAGGCTGCGGCTGTAAAGGCCTGGCAAAGCATTAAGAAGGAGGAAACCCAGCGTTTGGTGATGTCCATGGGTTCCAGACTTAAGGCAGTGATTGCCTCCAAAGGATTTGCAACAAAATATCTACTATATAAAGCTGAATGTGTGTGTGTGTGTGTGTGTGTGTGTGTGTGTGTGTGTATGTGTATGTATGTCCGGGATTGGCATCTGCACCGTCACAGCTACAGCCACAAAATTTTGCACAGTCACACGTCTGGACCCCGAGAGCGTCATAGGCTATATTGTGAGGCGAAATTTTAACCCCGCGCGTTCCAATTCACCAAACAATTTTGCCCCTATCTACATAATGGGGAAAAAGTGAAATGAAAAGTGTTGGAGGCGTCGCAGCTACAGCCACAAAATTTTGCACAGTCACACGTCCGGACCGTGAGAGCGTCATAGGCTATGTTGTGAGGTGAAATTTTAACTCCGCACTTTCCAATTCACCAAACTATTTTTCCCCTATCTACATAATGGGGAAAAGTGAAAGGAAAAGTGTTGGAGGCAAATTGACAGCTGCCAGATGTGAACAAGGGGGACTTAAAGAATGAGAGCGATGGCGCAAAAGAGTATATACCGTACAGTTGCTAAGGTGGGGCCCCGACATGGGATACTCACTACACATGGGGATATGAACACACACACAAAATGCGCCACACACTACCACGTGCTTGAACACATATACCACCCTCAGCACACATTTCACCACACGTACACCAACCTCGCCACATAAAAGTCGAAACACAAAAGTCGCCGCTCAAAACTCGCCACGCGCAAAACTCGCCACATGCAAAAACTAGGCTCACGCAAAACTCGCCACAAGTGCAAAACTCACCTCATGGAAAACTCGCCACACGCAAAACTTGCACACGCGGAAAAATTGCCACATGCACAAAATTTGCAACACATGCAAAAGTTGCCTCACACAAAACTTGCACATACTCAAATGGCACCAGACATAAAACTCACCACGTGCAAAACTCGCCATGCGCAAAACTTGCTGCACACAACTTGCTACACTAACCTGTTACATGCAACTCGACACACAAAAAGTTGCTACACGCATGTTGCCACACAAAACTCATCTCACAAAAGTCGCTACATGCATGTCGCCACACACAACTCAACACACACAACTTGACAAACGAAACTCACCCTAAAACACACACAAATCTGGTATTAGCCTTCAAAAATAAAAATCTGATTAATAAGCAGACAAACTACAAGAGCAACAAATGTACCATATAGGAAATACAGCAGCTGTCAGTCACATGACCTGTCTATTATGTGTATGTGTGAGCTAATATATACTGCCAGGGGGAGGGTTTCCTGTTGGCTGGGGATTTATCAGGCTGCCAATTTATCTTACAAATACTGAGGTAAAAATACTGAGCAAATAACGTGTTAACGAGGTCTAATACAGGAGATCACACAGGTATATACTATATACAGGGGAGATGACACACAGATATATACTATATACAGGAGAGATAACACACAGGTATATACTATATAGAGGAGGAGATGACATACAGGTACATACTATATACAGAAGGAGATGACATACAGGTATATACTAAATACAGGAGGAGATGACACACAGGTATATACTATATACAGTAGCAGATTACCTACAGGTATATACTATATACAGGAGGAGATGACATACAGGTATATGCTATATATATAGAAGATGACATACAGGTATATACTATATACAGGAGGAGATGACACACAGATATATACTATATACAGGGGAGATGACACACAGGTATATACTATATACAGGAGGAGATGACATACAGGTATATACTATATATAGAAGGAGATGACATACAGGTATATACTATATATAGGAGGAGATGACATACAGGTATATACTATATATAGGAGGAGATGACATACAGGTATATACTATATATAGGAGGAGGTGACATACAGGTATATACTATATACAGGGGAGATGACACACAGCAGGTATATACTATATACAGGGGAGATGACATACAGGTATATACTATATACAGGAGATGACATACACGTGTATACTATATATAAGGGAGATGACAAACATGTATATACTGAGGTGAAAATGAGAGGTATGAGGTGAAAATGAAAAGGTGTGAGTGCAAAATGAGAGGAGTGAGGGAAAATAGTGTAGTGATCGGAAAATGACAGATGTGAGGTCGAAATGACAAGTGTTAGGGGGGAATGAGAGGAGTGAGGGAGATAATGAGAGGTGTGAGGGGGAAAATGAGAGATGTGAGGGGGTAAATGAGAGGCGTGATGGGAAAATAAGACAAGTGACGTGCTATAACTAACCACAGATATTTACTATGCCCAGGCAACGCCGGGCTCTTCAGCTAGTTGAAAATAAAAATATTTTGTTTGGGTTATGTTTATTTGTCCAATTACTTTTGACCTCCTAAAATGTGGAGTGTTTGTAAAGAAATGTGTACAATTCCTACATTTTCTATCAGATATTTTTGTTCAACCCTTCAAATTAAACGTTACAATCTGCACTTGAATTCTGTTGTAGAGGTTTCATTTCAAATCCAATGTGGTGGCATGCAGAGCCCAACTCGCGAAAATTGTGTCACTGTCCAAATATTTCTGGCCCTAACTGTATATATATATATATATATATATACATACACACAGTATTTATATATTTTTTTGCCTAAAATACAAAGATACAAAGGAAATGTGCCATTTTTAACTTTAGGCCTTTTAGAGAGTATTTTATATTCAACTTGCTTAACTGTTCACAATAACAATAATTTTGTCCAAGGGTGCTCAAACTTTTACACACCACTGTATACAGGCAGATACATATCCATTATGCAATACCATCAGTAAGGCGTTTAATTGGTTACAAATGTATCCTGGAGCAGGAGAACGACCCCAAACATACAATGTCATTAAGAACTATCTTTAGTGCGAGGGAGTACAAGGAGTCCTGGGAGTGATGATTCGGCCTCACAAAGCCCTGATCTCCTGATCTCTACATCATCCAGTCTGTCTGAGACTACATGAAGAGATTTTCTCAAGCCACAGAAGATCTAGGGTTAGTTCTCCAATATGTTTGGAACAACTTCCTACAGAGTTCCTACAAAACCTATGTACAGGTGAACGTGAAATAACTGATACTTTGATGGTGTTTTCAAAGCAAAGGGCGGTCACCAAATATTGATATGATTTATATTCGTAAAAGCTCTCAATGCAGGAGAATGATGATAGGTAGCTAGATAGATAGATAGATAGATAGATAGATAGATGATAGATAGATGATAGATAGATAGATAGATAGATAGATAGATAGATAGATATGCAGCGCCCCAGAGACCTGGTCGTTGCAGTAGTACCGCTCTGCCACTAAGGTGAGAGATGGTACGTTTGATGGCACTAAAGGAGTTCATCTGACCAGGTATCACCAGCATACATTACACTTCACACTCCGGCCACTAGGGGGAGCAAAGGGTTTTATTTATTAGGCCACTCCTCACACTGGTAAAACTAGGGGTTGGATAGGAAGTTAGTCAGAAGCTGACTGGGTTTTGTTCAGGCAGCATCCCGTGGCAGGGGGTGTTGCGGGGGGAAGATTCAGGGGGTTCCCTGTCAGGCGTGGGAACCTGGCAGGTACCTAGCGACAAGAACAGAATGTTATGGAGCCGCGCCTGCGCTATCTGCGGCGGCATCCAAAGAAAGGACACGAAGCGAAGGATATTGCGGACAGTGAGAAACGAGATCAAAGCACAAAGGAGAGCCAGTAGGAGTCATGCCCGGAGAACGGCAACATCCTACTGAGGCGCGTAGCCGGTGCCCGGAACACCGAGGAAGTAACTGACTTTATGCCTTACTTCAAATACCGCAGGACAGTTAATTATAGGTTGGCTGTCTACCTTACATCACCTAAGCAGACATAGGGGGCAACGCGTGGAGAGAGGCGTCTCTAGGGTCCCGGAAGAGCTCCGAGCCTTCCCGTCAAACGGGTGCGTCCTAGCCATAACAAAACCTGGGAGACGGGGAATAGAAAGAATGAGAAAGAACGAGAAAGAACTAGAAAGAACTGGAAGGACAAGAATAGAAGTTGTGAGGACTATCCCGAATGCTCAGCAGGGAAGCACTACAACACACAGGCGCTAGTGGTAGGCCACGATTTCCACCTGCAAAGGGAACTCTGGATGTGCCTTCGGACCGGCCGGTCTCAGACAGCCCTGTTAACTGTGCTCTGGATTGAGGATCCTGAAGTCACCAGTAAAGAGGTAAAGAGACTGCAACCCTGTGTCTTCATTATTGAATGCACCTCACACCATCACCATCCACCTTACTGGGAAGCCCTGGGGACATACTTCACCTGTGGGAAGGTTCACCATCTAGCTGCCATCACATCACCCCAGTGGACCCCAAGCAGCGTCGGTCACCCTGACCGAATACCACAGGTGGCGTCACGAAACCTTGACAGACTTGTATCACGTTTTATTGGACGCCCCTTAGCAGGGTCACGGACCGGGTTCAGCCACCGTGACATCCCCAGAACTGAGCCAAAAAGGACCGATACCGAGTAACCCGCGGCCCTGCGTCTGGGGGCGCTCCAGATAGATAGATAGCAAATGTAAAACATACACTTTAATTACATTTTTTTTTAATTTCACTTGCATTTCTTTTTACTTTGGCTTTTTCCAAAACCAAAACATGCTCTAGGTATTCCATTTTTTCATTTTTTTTTCTTTTATGGACCTTCAATGTTTTTTCCTCTTAGTCTAAGAGCTCACTCAGATATCCGTTTTCGTTATACGAGTTCTATCATGTATTTCACATGTAGCACTCATACCTAGAGTGTTGGATAAAAATGAAAAAAAAAAATCAGACAACAGTTGAATGCCATGCAAGTGGTGTCCACTTTTAACAGACTGCTACAAGAGAGAAGCTGGAGAACAAAAATTCTCATGCAGTAAGAACTGTTGAAACTCGGACCAAACTTGGATAAAACTCTAATGAAAATTATGAAACTCAACAAAATCACCGACAAAACAAAATCACAGCTAAACATGTGAAAAAAGTATGTCTGAATGAGCCTTTAGTCTTAGTTTTTCTTGGGTTAATGTTTCATGGTTATATTATATATACGCCCCGATTTATTATTTGCTGTATTTTTAAATCACTTTTTTTTCTTGTCTTGTGGATTTCGCTGCCATTTTTTTGTGCCAAATTCTTCAAAATGGCTCAAATGCTTGACTAATTTATGCACAAAATCAATAATGCTCTTTTTTATGCCTTTTGATCTGTTTCCCGACATTTTAGCTTCAAAATTTCACAAAGCACAACTTTAAAAAAGGCACAAATTGTTTGATGAACTTGTCTTAAATCAAAAAGTCGCCAACTGTGTATTCAAGCCAAAAAACTGGTGAAATACAAAGATAAATTGTATCAACGGTTTTGTAACATAATTTGTGCTAGAATTCAGGTGTATTTTGCATAATAAATCTTTCTTATTTGGTTCAGAAATTGACTAAGTTTATTGTATACTCATCTACTGTATACTGTATACATATAAGCTAAAAATCCATAGAAGCCTCTCTGCACTGCACCAAGCTGTGACTGTTTTCCCATTTTACCTGATGTTTACCTAGAAATTCTAAGTATTAAAAAGAACCTTTCACCAAATTCTTCATGTTGAACTGGACATGAGATGTAAAAATGACATCAGAGTGCAATAAAATGTTTTTGATATTTTTTATAATTTTGTCCCTCCGTTGCAGAGGTATTAGCAATCAAAGTATTTGGCACATAATGAGTTTTTTTTTAAAGTCCATGTGGATGCTATCAGATATTTTTCAATGAGGCATGTACTTCTTCTCCCTATATGAGATGCCCAATCATAAGCAGGCAGCAGCGCAGCCAAAAAAAATAGCACACTCCCACCAAAGCCTTGGTTTTTCAGTATGTGAAATGTGAGGATACAACTCTGATCTCCTGGACTAACCTCCTGTATGATTAGAAAGTGTTGAGACATAGTAGCACTGATGACTCACCCCTTTCATATAAGGTCCTTGTGGGGAGAGGGGCAGGACAGCTGAGTTTAGCTGTGTCAAATTACAAACCCTTCAATCAACTCTCCCCCATTCATAGCACTGTGAGCTTTGCTATACTGCCCCCTCCTGCACACTGCCAGTCTGGAGACGTGTCTCACTTATGATCGTTGTGCTCACAGCATTTTGTAATATCTCTGCAGTGAGATCAAAGCTGGTTGTCATTCCATTTCACACAGAAGTAGCTTGTAGTGCTCTCACTATAGAGAGATTACAAACTGCCTTTAGAGCAAAAGAGAGCAAAAGACATAAATGAGACTCATTTTCAGACAGGCAGTGAAGGGAAGGGCAATACAGCATAGCTGGCAGTGCTATGAGAGGAGGAGAGCTGATAGAAAGTTTTTCGTGACACATATAAACACAGCTGCTCTGCCCCTTCCCTCAAAGGGACCTTATTTGAAAGATGTGAGTCCTCTATGCTCCAATGTCTCAACAGTTTCTAATCATACAGGAAGTTAGACCATGAGATCAGAGCTGTATCCTTACATCTCACACACTGAGAAATGTTGTGAATTCTGTTGTCGGGCTCCCTCCTGTGGTCATGAATGGTACTTCGGCTGGTTCTGTCCATGGACTTCCTCTGGTGGGTGTTTCTGAGTTTCACAGGTGACGAGGTTAATTCGTTAGCTGCTGCTCTATTTAACTCCACTTAGATCTTTGCTCCATGCCACCTGTCAATGTTCCAGTATTGGTCTGTTCACTCCTGGATCGTTCTTGTGACCTGTCTTCCCATCAGAAGCTAAGTTCCAGCTTGTATTTCTTTGGTTTGCTATTTTTCTGTCCAGCTTGCTATTTAATTTGTTGTCTTGCTTGCTGGAAGCTCTGGGACGCAGAGGGAGCGCCTCCGCACCGTGAGTCGGTGCGGAGGGTCTTTTTGCGCCCTCTGCGTGGTCTTTTTGTAGGTTTTTGTGCTGACCGCAAAGTAACCTTTCCTATCCTCGGTCTGTTCAGTAAGTCAGGCCTCACTTTGCTAAATCTATTTCATCTCTGTGTTTGTATTTTCATCTTTACTCACAGTCATTATATGTGGGGGGCTGCCTTTTCCTTTGGGGAATTTCTCTGAGGCAAGGTAGGCTTTATGTTTCTATCTTCAGGGCTAGCTAGTTTCTTAGGCTGTGCCGAGTTGCATAGGGAGCGTTAGGCGCAATCCACGGCTATTTCTAGTGTGTTTGATAGGTTTAGGGATTGCGGTCAGCAGAGTTCCCACATCCCAGAGCTCGTCCTTATTATCAGTAACTATCAGGTCATTCCGTGTGCTCTTAACCACCAGGTCCATTATTGTCCTGACCACCAGGTCATAACAGTACAGGTGGCCCAAAGTACTAATGCATCTCAATAGAGGGATAAGAGAAGTTCTGAGACCATTTTTTTTCTTTGCAGTGTGTTTTGTCTCTATTTTCCCCTTTACCTCTGGGTGGTTCAGGATACTGGTGTAAACATGGACATTCAAGGTCTGTCCTCTTGGATGGATAATCTCACTACAAGGATACAAAGCATTCAAGATTTTGTGGTTCAGAATCCGATGTCAGAGCCTAGGATTCCTATTCCTGATTTGCTTTTTGGTGATAGATCTAAGTTCTTGAATTTCAAAAATAATTGTAAATTGTTTCTTGCCTTGAAACCTCGCTCCTCAGGTGACCCTGTTCAACAAGTAAAGATCATTATTTCTTTGTTACGTGGTGACCCTCAAGACTGGGCATTTTCCCTTGCGCCAGGAGATCCGGCATTGCGTGATGTTGATGCGTTTTTCCTGGCGCTTGGATTGCTTTATGACGAACCTAATTCAGTGGATCAGGCAGAGAAAATCTTGCTGGCTCTGTGTCAGGGTCAGGATGAAGCGGAGATATATTGTCAGAAGTTTAGAAAGTGGTCTGTGCTCACTCAGTGGAATGAATGTGCCCTGGCAGCAATCTTCAGAAAGGGTCTCTCTGAAGCCCTTAAGGATGTCATGGTGGGGTTTCCCATGCCTGCTGGTCTGAATGAGTCTATGTCCTTGGCCATTCAGATCGATCGACGCTTGCGTGAGCGTAAAGCTGTGCACCATTTGGCGGTACTATCTGAGCATGGGCCTGAGCCTATGCAATGTGATAGGACATTGACCAGAGCTGAACGGCAAGAACACAGACGTCGGAATGGGCTATGTTTTTACTGTGGTGATTCCACTCATGCTATCTCCGATTGTCCTAAGCGCACTAAGCAGTTCGCTAGGTCTGCCACCATTGGTACGGTACAGTCTAAATTTCTATTGTCTGTTACTCTGATTTGCTCTTTGTCATCCTATTCTGTTATGGCATTTGTGGATTCAGGCGCTGCCCTGAATTTGATGGACTTGGAGTATGCTAGGCGCTGTGGTTTTTTCTTGGAGCCCTTGCAGTATCCTATTCCATTGAGAGGAATTGATGCTACGCCTTTGGCCAAGAATAAGCCTCAGTATTGGACCCAATTGACCATGTGCATGGCTCCTGCACATCAGGAGGATATCCGCTTTCTGGTGTTGCATAATCTGCATGATGTGGTCGTTTTGGGGTTGCCATGGCTACAGGTTCATAATCCAGTATTGGACTGGAAATCTATGTCTGTGTCCAGCTAGGGTTGCCAGGGGGTACATGGTGATGTTCCATTTTTGTCTATTTCGTCTTCCACTCCTTCTGAAGTTCCAGAGTTTTTGTCGGATTATCGGGATGTATTTGATGAGCCCAAAGCCAGTGCCCTACCTCCTCATAGGGATTGCGATTGTGCAATTAATTTGATTCCTGGTAGTAAGTTTCCTAAGGGCCGACTGTTCAATTTATCTGTGCCAGAACACGCCGCTATGCGGAGTTATATAAAGGAATCCTTGGAGAAAGGTCATATTCGCCCGTCGTCATCACCGTTAGGAGCAGGGTTCTTTTTTGTGGCCAAGAAGGATGGTTCTTTGAGACCTTGTATTGATTACCGCCTTCTCAATAAAATTACAGTCAAATTTCAGTATCCTTTGCCGTTGCTGTCTGATTTGTTTGCTCGTATTAAAGGGGCTAGTTGGTTCACCAAGATAGATCTTCGAGGGGCGTATAATCTTGTGCGAATTAAACAGGGTGATGAATGGAAAACAGCATTTAATACGCCCGAGGGCCATTTTGAGTACCTGGTTATGCCATTCGGGCTTTCCAATGCTCCATCAGTATTTCAGTCCTTTATGCATGACATCTTCCGAGAGTACCTGGATAAATTCCTGATTGTGTATTTGGATGATATTTTGGTCTTTTCGGATGATTGGGAGTCTCATGTGAAGCAGGTCAGAATGGTGTTCCAGGTCCTTCGTGCGAATTCCTTGTTTGTGAAGGGGTCAAAGTGTCTCTTTGGAGTTCAGAAGGTTTCATTTTTGGGGTTCATTTTTTCCCCTTCTACTATCGAGATGGACCCTGTTAAAGTCCAGGCCATTTACGATTGGACTCAGCCGACATCTGTGAAGAGCCTGCAAAAGTTCCTGGGCTTTGCTAATTTTTATCGGCGCTTCATCGCTAATTTTTCTACTGTTGCTAAACCGTTGACTGATTTGACCAAGAAGGGTGCTGATGTGGTCAATTGGTCTTCTGCGGCTGCAGAGGCTTTTTAGGAGTTGAAGCGTCGTTTTTCTTCTGCCCCTGTGTTGTGCCAGCCAGATGTTTCGCTTCCGTTTCAGGTTGAGGTTGATGCTTCTGAGATTGGAGCAGGGGCTGTTTTGTCGCAAAGAAGTTCTGAGGGCTCGGTGATGAAGCCATGTGCTTTCTTTTCTAGAAAGTTTTCGCCTGCTGAGAGTAACTATGATGTTGGTAATCGTGAATTGTTGGCCATGAAGTGGGCATTTGAGGAGTGGCGTCATTGGCTGGAAGGAGCCAAGCATCGCGTGGTGGTCTTGACAGATCACAAGAATTTGACTTATCTTGAGTCTGCCAAACGGTTGAATCCGAGACAGGCTCGATGGTCATTATTTTTCTCCCGTTTTGATTTTGTGGTTTCGTACCTTCCGGGCTCTAAGAATGTGAAGGCTGATGCCCTGTCAAGGAGTTTTGTGCCTGACTCTCCGGGTGTTCCTGAGCCGGCGAGTATTCTCAAAGAGGGGGTAATTTTGTCTGCCATCTCCCCTGATTTGCGGCGGGTGCTGCAAAAATTTCAGGCTGATAGACCTGACCGTTGCCCAGCGGAGAAACTGTTTGTCCCTAATAGATGGACTAGTAGAGTTATCTCTGAGATTCATTGTTCAGTGTTGGCTGGGCATCCTGGAATCTTTGGTACCAGAGATTTGGTGGCTAGATCCTTCTGGTGGCCGTCTTTGTCGCGGGATGTGCGTTCTTTTGTGCAGTCCTGTGGGACTTGTGCTCGGGCTAAGCCCAGCTGTTCTCGTGCCAGTGGGTTGCTTTTGCCCTTGCCGGTCCCGAAGAGGCCCTGGACGCATATTTCTATGGATTTTATTTCGGATCTCCCCGTCTCTCAAAAGATGTCGGTCATTTGGGTGGTTTGTGATCGCTTTTCTAAGATGGTCCATTTGGTACCTTTGTCTAAATTGCCTTCCTCCTCTGATTTGGTGCCATTATTTTTCCAGCATGTGGTTCGTTTACATGGTATCCCGGAGAACATCGTTTCTGACAGAGGTTCCCAGTTTGTTTCAAGGTTTTGGCGATCCTTTTGTGCTAGGATGGGCATTGATTTGTCTTTTTCCTCGGATTTCCATCCTCAGACAAATGGCCAAACCGAACGAACTAATCAAACTTTGGAAACATATCTGAGATGCTTTGTTTCTGCTGATCAGGATGATTGGGTGTACTTTTTGCCGTTGGCTGAGTTCGCCCTTAACCCCTTCATGACCCAGCCTATTTTGACCTTAAAGACCTTGCCGTTTTTTGCAATTCTGACCAGTGTCCCTTTATGAGGTAATAACTCAGGAACGCTTCAACGGATCCTAGCGGTTCTGAGATTGTTTTTCGTGACATATTGGGCTTCATTTAGTGGTAAATTTAGGTCAATAAATTATGCGTTTATTTGTGATAAAAATGGAAATTTGGCGAAAATTTTGAAAATTTCGCAATTTTCACATTTTGAATTTTTATTCTGTTAAACCAGAGAGTTATGTGACACAAAATAGTTAATAAATAACATTTCCCACATGTTTACTTTACATCAGCACAATTTTGGAAACAAAATTTTTTTTTTGCTAGGAAGTTATAAGGGTTAAAATTTGACCAGCGATTTCTCATTTTTACAACGAAATTTACAAAACCATTTTTTTAGGGACCACCTCACATTTGAAGTCAGTTTGAGGGGTCTATATGGCTGAAAATACCCAAAAGTGACACCATTCTAAAAACTGCACCCCTCAAAACCACATTCCAGAAGTTTATTAACCCTTCAGGTGCTTCACAGCAGCAGAAGCAACATGGAAGGAAAAAATGAACATTTAACTTTTTAGTCACAAAAATTATCTTTTAGCAACAATTTTTTTATTTTCCCAATGGTAAAAGGAGAAACTGAACCACGTAAGTTGTTGTGCAATTTGTCCTGAGTACGCTGATACCTCATATGGGGGGTAAACCACTGTTTGGGCACACGGCAGGGCTTGGAAGGGAAGGAGCACCATTTGACTTTTTGAATCAAAAATTGGCTCCACTCTTTAGCGGACACCATGTCACGTTTGGAGAGCCCCCGTGTGCCTAAAAATTGGAGCTCCCCCACAAGTGACCCCATTTTGGAAACTAGACGCCCCAGGGAACTTATCTAGATGCATAGTGAGCACTTTGAACCCCCAGGTGCTTCACAAATTGATCCGTAAAAATGAAAAAGTACTTTTTTTTCACAAAAAATTCTTTTAGCATCAATTTTTTCATTTTCACATGGGCAACAGGATAAAATGGATCCTAAAATTTGTTGGGCAATTTCTCCTGAGTACACTGATACCTCATATGTGGGGGTAAACCACTGTTTGGGCACATGGTAAGGCTCGGAAGGGACGGAGCGCCATTTGACTTTTTGAATGAAAAATTATCTCCATCGTTAGCGGACACCATGTCGCGTTTGGAAAGCTCCTGTGTGCCTAAACATTGGCGCTCCCCCACAAGTGACCCCATTTTGGAAACTAGACCCCCCAAGGAACTTATTTAGATGCCTAGTGAGCACTTTAAACCCTCAGGTGCTTCACAAATTGATCTGTAAAAATTAAAAAGTACTTTTTTTTCACAAAAAAATTCTTTTCGCCTCAATTTTTTCATTATCACATGGGCAATAGGATAAAATGGATCCTAAAATTTGTTGGGCAATTTCTCCCGAGTACGACGATACCTCATATGTGGGGATAAACCACTGTTTGGGCACACGGCAGGGCTCAGAAGGGAAGGCGCGCTATTTGACTTTTTGAATGGAAAATTAGCTCCAATTGTTAGCGGACACCATGTCGCGTTTGGAAAGCCCCTGTGTGCCTAAACATTGGAGCTCCCCCACAAGTGACCCCATTTTGGAAACTAGACCCCCCAAGGAACTTATCTAGATGCATATTGAGCACTTTAAACCCCCAGGTGCTTCACAGAAGTTTATAACGCAGAGCCATGAAAATAAAAAATAATTTTTCTTTCCTCAAAAATGATTTTTTAGCCTGGAATTTCCTATTTTGCCAAGGGTAATAGGAGAAATTGGACCCCAAATGTTGTTGTCCAGTTTGTCCTGAGTACGCTGATACCCCATATGTGGGGGTAAACCACTGTTTGGGCGCACGGCAGGGCTCGGAAGGGAAGGCACGCCATTTGGCTTTTTAAATGGAAAATTAGCTCCAATCATTAGCGGACACCATGTCACGTTTGGAGACATGTGTGCCTAAACATTGGAGATCCCCCAGAAATGACCCCATTTTGGAAACTAGTCCACCAAAGGAACTAATCTAGATGTGTGGTGAGGACTTTGAACCCCCAAGTGCTTCACAGAAGTTTATAACGCAGAGCCATGAAAAAAAAAAAAAAAATTATTTTCTCAAAAATGATCTTTTAGCCTGCAATTTTTTATTTTCCCAAGGGTATCAGGAGAAATTTGACCCCAAAATTTGTTGTCCAGTTTCTCCTGAGTACGCTGATACCCCATATGTGGGGGTAAACCAGTGTTTGGGCACATGCCGGGGCTCGGAAGTGAAGTAGTGACGTTTTGAAATGCAGACTTTGATGGAATGCTCTGTGGGCGTCACGTTGCGTTTGCAGAGCCCCTGATGTGGCTTAACAGTAGAAACCCCCCACAAGTGACCCCATTTTGGAAACTAGACCCCGAAAGGAACTTATCTAGATGTGTGGTGAGCACTTTGAACCCCCAAGTGCTTCACAGAAGTTTATAATGCAGAGCCGTGAAAATAATAAATACGTTTTCTTTCCTCAAAAATAATTATTTAGCCCAGAATTTTTTAATTTTCCCAAGGGTAACAGGAGAAATTTGACCCCAATATTTGTTGTCCAGTTTCTCCTGAGTACGGTGATACCCCATATGTGGGGGTAAACTACTGTTTGGGCACATGCCGGGGCTCGGAATTGAAGTAGTGACGTTTTGAAATGCAGACTTTGATGGAATGCTCTGCGGGCGTCACGTTGCGTTTGCAGAGCCCCTGATGTGGCTAAACAGTAGAAACCCCCCACAAGTGACCCCATTTTGGAAACTAGACCCCGAAAGGAACTTATCTAGATGTGTGGTGAGCACTTTGAACCCCCAAGTGCTCCATAGAAGTTTATAATGCAGAGCCGTGAAAATAATAAATACGTTTTCTTTCCTCAAAAATAATTATTTAGCCCAGAATTTTTTATTTTCCCAAGGGTTACAGGAGAAATTGGACCCCAAAAGTTGTTGTTCAGTTTCTCCTGAGTACGCTGATACCCCATGTGTGAAGGTAAACCACTGTTTGGGCACACGTCGGGGCTCAGAAGGGAAGTAGTGACTTTTGAAATGCAGACTTTGATGGAATGGTCTGCGGGCGTCACGTTGCGTTTGCAGAGCCCCTGGTGTGCCTAAACAGTAGAAACTAGACCCCCCAAGGAACTTATCTAGATATGTGGTGAGCACTTTGAACCCCCAAGTGCTTCACAGACGTTTACAACGTAGAGCCGTGAAAATAATAAATCATTTTTCTTTCTTCAAAAATGATGTTTTAGCAAGCATTTTTTTATTTTCACAAGGGTAACAGGAGAAATTGGACCCCAGTAATTGTTGCGCAGTTTATCCTGAGTATGCTGGTACCCCATATGTGGGGGTAAACCACTGTTTGGGCACACGTCAGGACTCGGAATTGAGGGAGCACCATTTGACTTTTTGAATACGAGATTGGCTGGAATCAATGGTGGCGCCATGTTGCGTTTGGAGACCCCTGATGTGCCTAAACAGTGGTAACCCCTCAATTCTACCTCCAACACTAACCCCAACACACCCCTAACCCTAATCCCAACTGTAGCCATAACCCTAATCACAACCCTAACCCCAACACACCCCTAACCACAACCCTAACCCCAACACACCCCTAACCCTAACCACAACCCTAATTCCAACCCTAACCCTAACCACAACCCTAATTCCAACTGTAGCCATAACCCTAATCACAGCCCTAACCCTAACCCCAACACATCCCTAACCCTAATCCCAACTGTAGCCATAACCCTAATCACAGCCCTAACCCCAACACACCCCTAACCCTAATCCCAACTGTAGCCATAACCCTAATCACAACCCTAACCACAACACACCCCTAACCACAACCCTAATTCCAACCCTAACCCTAAGGTTATGTGCCCACGTTGCGGATTCGTGTGAGATTTTTCAGCATCATTTTTTAAAAATCCGCAGGTAAAAGGCACTGCGTTTTACCTGCGGATTTTCCGCGGATTTCCAGTGTTTTTTGTGCGGATTTCACCTGCGGATTCCTATTGAGGAACAGGTGTAAAACGCTGCGGAATCCGCACAAAGAATTGACATGCTGCGGAAAATACAACGCAGCGTTTCAGCGCGGTATTTTCCGCACCATGGGCACAGCGGATTTGGTTTCCATATGTTTACATGGTACTGTACACCAGATGGAACACTGCTGCGAATCCGCAGCGGCCAATCCACTGCGGATCCGCAGCAAAATCCGCACCGTGTGCACATGGCCTAATTCTAAAGGTATGTGCACACGCTGCGGAAAACGCTGCGGATCCGCAGCAGTTTCCCATGAGTTTACAGTTCAATGTAAACCTATGGGAAACAAAAATCGCTGTACACACGCTGCGGAAAAACTGCACGGAAACGCAGCGGTTTACATTCCGCAGCATGTCACTTCTTTGTGCGGATTCCGCAGCGGTTTTACAACTGCTCAAATAGAAAATCGCAGTTGTAAAACCGCAGTGAAATGCGCAGAAAAAACGCGGTAAATCCGCCATAAATCCGCAGCGGTTTAGCACTGCGGATTTATCAAATCCGCAGCGGAAAAATCCGCAGAGGACCAGAATACGTGTGCACATACCGAAACCCTAACCCTACCCCTAACCCTAGCCCTAACCCTAGCCCTAACCCTACCCCTAACCCTAACCCTACCCCTAACCCTACCCCTACCCCTAACCCTACCCCTAACCCTACCCCTAACCCTAGCCCTAACCCTAACCCTAACCCTAACCCTACCCCTAACCCTAACCCTATTCTAACATTAGTTGAAAAAAAAAAATTCTTTATTTTTTTATTGTCCCTACCTATGGGGGTGACAAGGGGGGAGGGGGTCATTTATTTTTTTTTTTATTTTGATCACTGAGATAGATTATATCTCAGTGATCAAGATGCACTTTGGAACGAATCTGCCGGCCGGCAGATTCGGCGGGCGCACTGCGCATGCGCCCGCCATTTTGGAAGATGGCGGCACCTGGGGAGAAGACGGACGGACCCCGGCAGGATCGGTAAGTATGATAGGGTGGGGGGGAGCACGGGGGGGGATCGGAGCATGGGGGGGTGAATCGGAGCGCGGGAGGGGTGGAACGGAGCACGGGGGGTAGAACGGAGCATGGGGGGGTGGAACGGAGCACGGGGGGGGTGGAACGGAGCACGGAGGGGGGTGGATCGGAGTGCAGGGGGGGTGATCGCAGCACGGGGGGGGTGATTGAAGCACAGGGGGAGCGGACAAGAGCACGGGGGGGAGCGGAGCACCGGACAGAGGGGAGCCGGAGCAGTGTACCGGACAGATCGGGGGGCTGGGGGGGCGATCGGTGGGGTGGGGGCACATTAGTATTTCCAGCCATGGCCGATGATATTGCAGCATCGGCCATGGCTGGATTGTAATATTTCACCCGTTATAATAGGTGAAATATTACAAATCGCTCTGATTGGCAGTTTCACTTTCAACAGCCAATCAGAGCGATCGTAGCCACGAGGGGGTGAAGCCACCCCCCCCTGGGCTAAACTACCACTCCCCCTGTCCCTGCAGATCGGGTGAAATGGGAGTTAACCCTTTCACCCGATCTGCAGGGACGCGATCTTTCCATGACGCCACATAGGCGTCATGGGTCGGATTGGCACCGACTTTCATGACGCCTACGTGGCGTCAAAGGTCGGGAAGGGGTTAATAATCGGGCCAGCTCGGCTACTTTGGTTTCGCCGTTTTTCTGCAATTCTGGTTTCCATCCTCGTTTCTCTTCAGGGCAGGTTGAGTCTTCAGACTGTCCTGGTGTAGATACTGTGGTGGATAGGTTGCAGCAGATTTGGACTCATGTGGTGGACAATTTGACATTGTCCCAGGAGAAGGCTCAACGTTTCGCTAACCGCCGGTGCTGTGTGGGTCCCCAACTTCGTGTTGGGGATTTGGTTTGGTTGTCATCTCGTTATGTTCCTATGAAGGTTTCCTCTCCTAAGGTTAAGCCTCGTTTCATTGGTCCGTATAAGATTTCTGAGGTTATCAATCCTGTGTCATTTCGCTTGGCCCTTCCTGCTTTTGCCATCCATAATGTGTTCCATAGGTCGTTATTGCGGAGATACGAGGCGCCTGTGGTTCCATCCATTGATCCTCCTGCCCCGATGTTAGTTGAGGGGGAGTTGGAGTATGTGGTGGAGAACATTTTGGATTCTCGTGTTTCCAGACGGAAACTCCAGTACCTGGTCAAGTGGAAGGGTTATGGTCAGGAAGATACTTCCTGGGTTTTTGCCTCTGATGTTCATGCTGCTGATCTGGTTCGTGCCTTTCATTTGGCTCATCCTGGTCGGCCTGGGGGCTCTGGTGAGGGTTCGGTGACCCCTCCTCAAGGGGGGGGGGGTACTGTTGTGAATTCTGTTGTCGGGCTCCCTCCTGTGGTCATGAATGGTACTTCGGCTGGTTCTGTCCATGGACTTCCTCTGGTGGGTGTTTCTGAGTTTCACAGGTGACGAGGTTAATTCGTTAGCTGCTGCTCTATTTAACTCCACTTAGATCTTTGCTCCATGCCACCTGTCAATGTTCCAGTATTGGTCTGTTCACTCCTGGATCGTTCTTGTGACCTGTCTTCCCATCAGAAGCTAAGTTCCAGCTTGTATTTCTTTGGTTTGCTATTTTTCTGTCCAGCTTGCTATTTAATTTGTTGTCTTGCTTGCTGGAAGCTCTGGGACGCAGAGGGAGCGCCTCCGCACCGTGAGTCGGTGCGGAGGGTCTTTTTGCGCCCTCTGCGTGGTCTTTTTGTAGGTTTTTGTGCTGACCGCAAAGTAACCTTTCCTATCCTCGGTCTGTTCAGTAAGTCGGGCCTCACTTTGCTAAATCTATTTCATCTCTGTGTTTGTATTTTCATCTTTACTCACAGTCATTATATGTGGGGGGCTGCCTTTTCCTTTGGGGAATTTCTCTGAGGCAAGGTAGGCTTTATTTTTCTATCTTCAGGGCTAGCTAGTTTCTTAGGCTGTGCCGAGTTGCATAGGGAGCGTTAGGCACAATCCACGGCTATTTCTAGTGTGTTTGATAGGTTTAGGGATTGCGGTCAGCAGAGTTCCCACGTCCCAGAGCTCGTCCTTATTATCAGTAACTATCAGGTCATTCCGTGTGCTCTTAACCACCAGGTCCATTATTGTCCTGACCACCAGGTCATAACAGAGTAACCCAAGATATTGTCGGGCCTGTTCTTTTTCTGCTGTGTTGCTGCTTGCTTATGACTGGGTAAGTGTTGTGAATTCCGCTCTTGGGCTCCCTCCGGTGGTTGTAAGTGGCACTTTTGTGAGTTCTGCTCTTGGGCTCCCTCCGGTGGTCTTAAATGGTATGGCTGCTCCTTGGATTTAGCAGTCAGCAGCTGCTTCCACTGATTGTGTATTCTGCTCGGCTATTTAGCCTGGCTCTTTCCATCAGCTTGTGCCACTTGTCTATGGTTCCTGGTTGGATTCACACCTCTGTTTGGATTTCCCTGATATCCTGACCTGTTCAGCAAAGATAAGTCCTTGCTTTGCTCTTTTCTGTCCACATGTTGTGGACTTTATTGTTCTGTGCATTCTATGTTTTGTCCAGCTTGTCAGTATGGATTTATTCTGTTAGCTGGAAGCTCTGGGAAGCAGATTTACCCTCCACACCTTTAGTCAGGTGTGGAGATTTTTGTAAACTCTGTGTGGATTTTTTGTAGTTTTTATACTGACCGCACAGTATCCTGTCTTGTCCTATCTATCTAGCTAGTATGGCCTCCTATGCTAAAATCTGATTTAATTTCTGCGTATGTTATTTCCCTCTCCTCTCACCGTCAATATTTGTGGGGGGCTATCTTTCCTTTGGGGATTTTCTCTGAGGCAAGATAGGTTTCCTGTTTCTGTCTTTAGGGGAAGTTAGATCTTAGGCTGTGCCGAGGGGTCTAGGGAGTGTCAGGTACCCCCACGGCTATTTCTAGTTGCGTTGCTAGGTTTAGGGTTTGCGGTCAGTACAGATACCACCTCCTTCAGAGCTCGTCCCATGTTGCTCCTAAACCACCAATTCATAACAGGTAAGGCTAAGTTCACATTAGCGCTGGAGTCTGCAGCGTATCATCCGCATGTGCAAACGCATACAAAAACGCATGCAAACGCATTCATATGCAGCATTTTTTATCCATATCATCTTACAAATGACAGCAAAAAAAGCGCTGCGCGTGCATGCGTTTTTGCATACATTTGCATTGTTTATGCACATGCATTTGATATTTCCAATATTTTCTAGTAGCTTTTCTTTGACATCAGACACCCAATGGGCATGTCTCATGGGATTCCTATATATATATAGTACAGACCAAAAGCTTGGACACACCTTCTCATTTAAAGGTTTTTCTATATTTTCATGACTATGAAAATTGTAAATTCACACTGAAGGCATCAAAACTATGAATTAACACATGTGGAATTATATACTTAACAAAAAAGTGTGAAACAACTGAAAATATGTCATATTCTAGGTTCTTCAAAGTAGCCACCTTTTGCTTGGATGACTGCTTTGCACACTCTTGGCATTTTCTTGATGAGCTTCAAGAGGTAGTCACTGGGAATGGTCTTCCAACAATCTTGAAGGAGTTCCCAGAGATGCTTAGCACTTGTTGGCCCTTTTGCCTTCACTCTGCGGTCCAGCTCACCCCAAACCATCTCGATTGGGCTGTATGGAGGCCAGGTCATCTGGCGTAGCACTCCATCACTCTCCTTCTTGATCAAATAGCCCTTACATAGCCCGGAAGTGTGTTTGGGGTCATTGTCCTGTTGAAAAATAAATGATGGCCCAACTAAACGCAAACCGGATGGAATAGCATGCCGCTGCAAGATGCTGTGGTAGCCATGCTGGTTCAGTATGCCTTCAATATTGAATAAATCCCCAACATTGTCTCCAGCAAAGCACCCCCACACCATTGCATCTCCTCCTCCATGCTTCACGGTGGGAACCAGGCATGTAGAGTCCATCCGTTCACCTTTTCTGCGTCGCACAAAGACACGGAGGTTGGATCCAAAGTTCTCAAATTTGGACTCATCAGACCAAAGCACAGATTTTCCACTGGTCTAATGTCCATTCCTTGTGTTCTTTAGCCCAAACGACTCTTGGTCTTCCTTTCCTGGGGCAGTCCTCATGTGAGCCAGTTTCTTTGTAGCGCTTTATGGTTTTTGCAACTGCACTTGGGGACACTTTCAAAGTATTGCCAATTTTTCAGACTGACTGACCTTCATTTCTTAAAGTAATGATGGCCACTTGTTTTTCTTTACTTAGCTGCTTTTTTCTTGCCATAATACAAATTCTAACAGTATATTCAGTAGGACTATCCACCAGACTTCTGCTCAACACAACTGATGGTCCCAACCCCATTTATAAGGCAAGAAATCCCACTTATTAATCCTGACAGGGCACACCTGTGAAGTGAAAACCATTTCCGATGACTACCTCTTGAAGCTCATCAAGAGAATGCCAAGAGTGTGCAAAGCAGTCATCAAAACAAAAGGTGGCTACTTTGAAGAGAATGCCAAGAGTGTGCAAAGCAGTCATCAAAACAAAAGGTGGCTACTTTGAAGAACCTAGACTATAAGACATAAGTTCAGTTGTTTCACACTTTTTTGTTAAGTATATAATTCCACATGTGTTAATTCATAGTTTTGATGCCTTCAGTGTGAATTTACAATTTTCATAGTCATGAAAATACAGAAAACTCTTTAACCCCTTCATGACCCAGCCTATTTTGACCTTAATGACCTGGCCGTTTTTTGCAATTCTGACCAGTGTCCCTTTATGAGGTAATAACTCAGGAACGCTTCAACGGATCCTAGCGGTTCTGAGATTGTTTTTTCGTGACATATTGGGCTTCATGTTAGTGGTAAATTTAGGTCAATAAATTCTGCGTTTATTTGTGATAAAAACGGAAATTTGGCGAAAATTTTGAAAATTTCGCAATTTTCACATTTTGAATTTTTATTCTGTTAAACCAGAGAGTTATGTGACACAAAATAGTTAATAAATAACATTTCCCACATGTATACTTTACACCAGCACAATTTTGGAAACAACATTTTTTTTTGCTAGGAAGTTATAAGAGTTAAAATTTGACCAGCGATTTCTCATTTTTACAACGAAATTTACAAAACCATTTTTTTTAGGGACCACCTCACATTTGAAGTCAGTTTGAGGGGTCTATATGGATGAAAATACCCAAAAGTGACACCATTCTAAAAAATGCACCCCTCAAGGTGCTCAAAACCACATTCAAGAAGTTTTTTAACCCTTCAGGTGCTTCACAGCAGCAGAAGCAACATGGAAGGAAAAAATGAACATTTAACTTTTTAGTCACAAAAATTATCTTTTAGCAACATTTTTTTTATTTTCCCAATGGTACAAGGAGAAACTGAACCACGAAAGTTGTTGTCCAATTTGTCCTGAGTACGCTGATACCTCATATGTGGGGGTAAACCAATGTTTGGGCGCACGGCAGGGCTTGGAAGGGAAGGAGCGCCATTTGACTTTTTGAATGAAAAATTGGCTCCACTCTTTAGCGGACACCATGTCACGTTTGGAGAGCCCCCGTGTGCCTAAAAATTGGAGCTCCCCCACACGTGACCCCATTTTGGAAACTAGACGCCCCAAGGAACTTATCTAGATGCATAGTGAGAACTTTGAACCCCCGGGGGCTTCACAAATTGATCCGTAAAAATGAAAAAGTACTTTTTTTTCACAAAAAAATTCTTTTAGCCTCAATTTTTTTCATTTTCACATGGGCAACAGGATAAAATGGATCCTAAAATTTGTTGGGCAATTTCTCATGAGTACACCGATACCTCACATGTGGAGGTAAACCACTGTTTGGGCACATGGTAAGGTTCGGAAGGGAAGGAGCGCCATTTGACTCTTTGAATGAAAAATTATCTCCATCGTTAGCGGACACCATGTCGTGTTTGGAGAGCCCCCGTGTGCCTAAACATTGGAGCTCCCCCACAAATGACCCCATTTTGGAAACTAGACCCCCCAAGGAACTTATCTAGATGCATATTGAGCACTTTAAACCCTCAGGTGCTTCACAAATTGATCTGTAAAAATGAAAAAGTACTTTTTTTTTTCACAAAAAAATTCTTTTCGCCTCAGTTTTTCATTTTCACATGGGCAATAGGATAAAATGAATCCTAAAATTTGTTGGGCAATTTCTCCCGAGTACGCCGATACCTCATATGTGGGGGTAAACCACTGTTTGGGCACACGGCAGGGCTCGGAAGGGAAGGCGCGCCATTTGACTTTTTGAATGGAAAATTAGCTCCAATTGTTAGCGGACACCATGTCGCGTTTAGAGAGCCCCTGTGTGCCTATGCATTGGAGCTCCCCCACAAGTGACCCCATTTTGGAAACTAGACCCCCCAAGGAACTTATCTAGATGCATATTGAGCACTTTAAACCCCCAGGTGCTTCACAGAAGTTTATAATGCAGAGCCATGAAAATAAAAAATAATTTTTCTTTCCTCAAAAATGATTTTTAGCCTGGAATTTCCTATTTTGCCAAGGGTAATAGGAGAAATTGGACCGCAAATGTTGTTGTCCAGTTTGTCCTGAGTACGCTGATACCCCATATGTGGGGGTAAACCACTGTTTGGGCGCACGGCAGGGCTCGGAAGGGAAGGCACGCCAATTGGCTTTTTAAATGGAAAATTAGCTCCAATCATTAGCGGACACCATGTCACGTTTGGAGAGCCCCTGTGTGCCTAAACATTGGAGATCCCCCACATATGACCCCATTTTGGAAACTAGACCCCCAAAGGAACTAATCTAGATGTGTGGTGAGGACTTTGAACTTCCAAGTGCTTCACAGAAGTTTATAACGCAGAGCCATGAAAATAAAATAAAAATTTTATTTTCTCTAAAATGATCTTTTAGCCTGCAATTTATTATTTTCCCAAGGGTAACAGGAGAAATTTGACCCCAAAAGTTGTTGTACAGTTTCTCCTGAGTACGCTGATACCCCATATGTGGGGGTAAACCACAGTTTGGGCACATGTCGGGGCTCGGAAGTCAAGTAGTGACATTTTGAAATGCAGACTTTGATGGAATGCTCTGCGGGCGTTACGTTGCGTTTGCAGAGCCCCTGATGTGGCTAAACAGTAGAAACCCCCCACAAGTGACCCCATTTTAGAAACTAGACCCCGAAAGGAACTTATCTAGATGTGAGGTGAGCACTTTGAACCCCCAAGTGCTTCACAGAAGTTTATAACACAGAGCAGTGAAAATAATAAATACGTTTTCTTTCCTCAAAAATAATTTTTTAGCCCAGAATTTTTTATTTTCCCAAGGGTTACAGGAGAAATTGGACCCCAAAAGTTGTTGTCCAGTTTCTCCTGAGTACGCTGATACCCCATATGTGGGGGTAAACCACTGTTTGGGCACACGTCGGGGCTCAGAAGGGAAGTAGTGACTTTTGAAATGCAGACTTTGATGGAATGGTCTGCGGGCGTCACGTTGCGTTTGCAGAGCCCCTGGTGTGCCTAAACAGTAGAAACCCCCCACAAGTGACCCCATTTTGGAAACTAGACCCCCCAAGGAACTTATCTAGATATGTGGTGAGCACTTTGAACCCCCAAGTGCTTCACAGACGTTTACAACGCAGAGCCGTGAAAATAAAAAATCATTTTTCTTTCCTCAAAAATGATGTTTTAGCAAGCAATTTTTTATTTTCTCAAGGGTAACAGGAGAAATTGGACCCCAGTAATTGTTGCCCAGTTTGTCCTGAGTACGCTGATACCCCATATGTGGGGGTAAACCACTGTTTGGGCACATGTCGGGGCTCGGAAGTCAAGTAGTGACGTTTTGAAATGCAGACTTTGATGGAATGGTCTGCGGGCGTCACGTTGCGTTTGCAGAGCCCCTGGTGTGCCTAAACAGTAGAAACCCCCCACAAGTGACCCCATTTTGGAAACTAGACCCCCCAAGGAACTTATCTAGATATGTGGTGAGCACTTTGAACCCCCAAGTGCTTCACAGACGTTTACAACGCAGAGCCGTGAAAATAAAAAATCATTTTTCTTTCCTCAAAAATGATGTTTTAGCAAGCAATTTTTTATTTTCTCAAGGGTAACAGGAGAAATTGGACCCCAGTAATTGTTGCCCAGTTTGTCCTGAGTACGCTGATACCCCATATGTGGGGGTAAACCACTGTTTGGGCACATGTCGGGGCTCGGAAGTCAAGTAGTGACGTTTTGAAATGCAGACTTTGATGGAATGGTCTGCGGGCGTCACGTTGCGTTTGCAGAGCCCCTGGTGTGCCTAAACAGTAGAAACCCCCCACAAGTGACCCCATTTTGGAAACTAGACCCCCCAAGGAACTTATCTAGATATGTGGTGAGCACTTTGAACCCCCAAGTGCTTCACAGACGTTTACAACGCAGAGCCGTGAAAATAAAAAATCATTTTACTTTCCTCAAAAATGATGTTTTAGCAAGCAATTTTTTATTTTCTCAAGGGTAACAGGAGAAATTGGACCCCAGTAATTGTTGCCCAGTTTGTCCTGAGTACACTGATACCCCATATGTGGGGGTAAACCACTGTTTGGGCACACGTCGGGGCTCGGAAGGGAAGGAGCACCATTTGACTTTTTGAATAAAAGATTGGCTGGAATCAATGGTGGCGCCATGTTGCGTTTGGAGACCCCCTGATGTGCCTAAACAGTGGAAACCCCTCAATTCTTACGCCAACACACCCCTAACCCTTATCCCAACTGTAGCCGTAACCCTAACCACAACCCTAACCGCAACACACCCCTAACCACAACCCTAACCCCAACACACCCCTAACCCTAACCACAACCCTAATTCCAACCCAACCCTAACCCTAAGGCTATGTACCCACGTTGCGGATTCGTGTGAGATTTTTCCGCACCATTTTTGAAAAATCCGCGGGTAAAAGGCACTGCGTTTTACCTGCGGATTTCACCTGCGGATTCCTATTGAGGAATAGGTGTAAAACGCTGCGGAATCCGCACAAAGAATTGACATGCTGCGGAAAATACAACGCAGCGTTTCCGTGCGGTATTTTCCGCACCATGGGCACAGCGGATTTGGTTTTCCATAGGTTTACATGGTACTGTAAACCTGATGGAACACTGCTGCGGATCCGCAGCGGCCAATCCGCTGCGGATCCGCAGCCAAATCCGCACCGTGTGCACATAGCCTAATTCTAAAGGTATGTGCACACGCTGTGGAAAACGCTGCGGATCCGCAGCAGTTTCCCATGAGTTTACATTTCAATGTAAACCTATGGGAAACAAAAATCGCTGTACACATGCTGCGGAAAAACTGCACGGAAACGCAGCGGTTTACATTCCGCAGCATGTCACTTCTTTCTGCGGATTCCACAGCGGTTTTACAACTGCTCCAATAGAAAATCGCAGTTGTAAAACCGCAGTGAAATGCGCAGAAAAACCGCGGTAAATCTGCCATAAATCCGCAGCGGTTTAGCACTGCGGATTTATCAAATCCGCTGCAGAAAAATCCGCAGAGGACCAGAATACGTGTGCACATACCGAAACCCTAACCCTAACCCTAACCCTACCCCTAACCCTACCCCTACCCCTAACCCTACCCCTAACCCTAACCCTAACCCTACCCCTAACCCTACCCCTAACCCTACCCCTAACCCTACCCCTAACCCTACCCCTAACCCTAACCCTAACCCTAACCCTACCCCTAACCCTACCCCTAACCCTAACCCTAGTTCTAACTCCAACCTTAGTGAAAAAAAAAAAAATTCTTTATTTTATTATTGTCCCTATCTATGGGGGACAAATGGGGGGGGTCATTTACTGTTTTTTTATTTTGACCACTGTGATAGATTATATCACAGTGATCAAAATTCACATTGGAACGAATCTGCCGGCCGGCAGATTCGGCGGGCGCACTGCGCATGCGCCCGCCATTTTGGAACATGGCGGCGCTCGGGGAAGAAGACTGACGGACCCCGCCAGGATCGGTAAGTATAAGGGGGGGAGATCAGGGCACAGGGGGGGGAGATCAGGGCACGGGGGGGCGTCGGAGCACGGGGGGGGAGGGATCGGAGCATGGGGGAGAGTGATCGGTGTGCGGGCGGGTGGATCGGTGTGCGGGCGGGTGGATCGGTGTGCAGGGGGGGGGGATCGGTGTGCAGGGGGGGTGGTTCGGAGCACGGGGGGGGATCGGAGTGCGGGGGGGTTTGATTGGAGCGCGGGGGGTGTGATTGGTTCACGGGGAAGCGGACAGGAGGACGGGGGAGCGGAGCACAGGACGGAGGGGAGCGGGCCACAGATCGGGGGGCTGGGGGGGCGATCGGAGGGGTGGGGTGGGTGCACATTAGTATTTCCAGCCATGGCCGATGATATTGCAGCATCGGCCATGGCTGGATTGTAATATTTCACCATTTTTTTAGGTGAAATATTACAAATCGCTCTGATTGGCAGTTTCACTTTCAACAGCCAATCAGAGCGATCGTAGCCACGAGGGGGTGAAGCCACCCCCCCTGGGCTAAACTACCACTCCCCCTGTCCCTGCAGATCGGGTGAAATGGGAGTTAACCCTTTCACCCGATCTGCAGGGACGCGATCTTTCTGTGACACAGCATATGCGTCACAGGTCGGATTGGCACCGACTTTCATGACGCATACGCTGTGTCACAGGTCGGGAAGGGGTTAAATGAGAAGGTGTGTCCAAACTTTTGGTCTGTACTGTATATATGTATATATATATATATATATATATATATATATATATATATATATATATATATACTGTATTTGTATATATCTACTATATAAAGCTGAATGTGTGTGTGTGTGTGTGTGTATATGTGTGTATGTCCGGGATTGGCATCTGCACCGTCGCAGCTACAGCCACAAAATTTTGCACAGTCACACGTCTGGACCCCGAGAGCGTCATAGGCTATGCTGTGAGGCAAAATTTTAACCCCGCGCATTCCAATTCACCAAACAATTTTGCCCCTATCTACATAATGAGGAAAAAGTGAAAGGAAAAGTGTTGGAGGCAAATTGCCAGCTGCCAGATGTGAACAAAGGGGACTTAAAGAGTGAGAGCGATGGCGCCAAAGAGTATATACCGTACAGTTGCTAAGGTGGGGCACCGACATGGGATACTCACCAAACACGGGGATATGAACACACACACAAAAGGTGCCACAAACTACCACATGCTTGAACACATATATCACCCTCAGCACACATTTCACTACACATACACACACCTCGCCACATAAAAGTCGAAACACAAAAGTCGCCGTTCAATACTCGCCACGCGCAAAACTCGCCACATGCAAAACTAGGCTCACGCAAAACTCGCCACACGTGCAAAACTCACCAAATGGAAAACTCGCCACACACAAAACTTGCACACGCGGAAAAATTGCCACATGCACAAAAGTTGCAACACATGCAAAAGTTGCCTCACACAAAACTTGCACATACTCAAAAGCAAACACATAAAACTCGCCACGCGCAAAACTCGCCATGCGCAAAACTTGTTGCACACAACTTGCTACACTAACCTGTCACATGCAACTCGACACACGAAAAGTTGCTACACGCATGTCGCCACACAAAACTCATCTCACAAAAGTTGCTACATGCATGTCGCCACATGCAACTCAACACACACAACTTGACACATGAAACTCGCCCTAAAACACACACAAGTCTGGTATTATCCTTCAAAAATAAAAATCTGATTAATAAGCAGACAAACTACAAGAACAACAAATGTACCATATAGGAAATACGGCAGCTGTCAGTCACATGACCTGTCTATTATGTGTATGTGTGAGCTAATATATACTGCCGGGGGGAGGGCTTCCTGTTGGCGGGGGATTTATCAGCCTGCCAATTTAGCTTACAAATACTGAGATAAATATACTGAGCAAATAACGTTTGAATGCGGTCTAATACAAGAGGAGATGACACTCAGATATATAATATATACAGGAGGAGATGACACACAGGTATATACTATATACAGGAGAAATGACACACAGGTATATACTATATACAGGAGGAGATGACATACAGGTATATACTATATACAGGAGAGATGACACACAGGTATATACTATATACAGGAGGAGATGACACACAGGTATATACTATATACAGGAGAAATGACACACAGGTATATACTATATACAGGAGGAGATGACATACAGGTATATACTATATACAGGAGAGATGACACACAGGTATATACTATATACAGGAGGAGATGACACACAGGTATATACTATATACAGGAGCAGATGACACACAGGTATATACTATATACAGGAGCAGATGACACACAGGTATGTACTATATACAGGAGGAGATGACTTACAGGTATATACTATATACAGGGGGAGATGACACACATATATACTATATACAGGAGATGACATACAGGTATATACTATATACAGGAGGAGATGACACACAGGTATATACTATATACAGGAGGAAATGACATACAGGTATATACTATATACAGGAGAGATGACACACAGGTATATACTATATACAGGAGGAGATGACACACAGGTATATACTATATACAGGAGCAGATGACACACAGGTATATACTATATACAGGAGCAGATGACACACAGGTATGTACTATTTACAGGAGGAGATGACTTACAGGTATATACTATATACAGGAGGAGATGACACACATATATACTATATACAGGAGGAGATGACATACAGGTATATACTATATACAGGAGGAGATGACACACAGGTATATACTATATACAGGAGGAGATGACACACAAGTATATACTATATACAGGAGGAGATGACACACACATATATACTATATACAGGGGAGATGACACACAGGTATATACTATATACAGGAGGAGATGACACACAGGTATATAATATATACAGGAGGACATGACACACAGGTATATACTATATACAGGAGGAGATGACATACAGGTATATTCTATATACAGGAGGAGATGACAACCTGGTATATACTATATACAGGGGAGATGACATACAGATATATACTATATACAGTGGAGATGACACAGGTATATACTATATACAGGAGGAGATGACATACAGGTATATACTATATACTGGAGGAGATGACTTACAGGTACATACTATATACAGGAGGAGATGACACACGTATATACTATATACAGGAGGAGATGACATACAGGTATATACTATATAAAAGAGGACCCATGACACATGGGTATATAGAGGAGGAGATGACATACAGCAGGTATATACTATATACAGGGGAGATGACATATAGGTATATACTATATACAGGAGATGACATACAGGTATATACTATATATAGGAGGAGATGACATACAGGTATATAGTATATACAGAAGAGATGACATACAGGTATATAATATATACAGGAGGAGATGACACATGGGTATATACAATATACAGGAGAAGATGAAATACAGCAAGTATATACTATTTACAGGGGAGATGACATACAGGTATATACTATATACAAGAGAAGACATACAAGTGTATACTATATATAAGGGAGATGACAAACATGTATATACTGAGGTGAAAATGAGTTGTGTGAGGTGAAAATGAAAAGGTGTGAGTGCAAAATGAGAGGAGTGAGGGAAAATAGTGGAGTGATCGGAAAATGACAGATGTGAGGTCGAAATGACAAGTGTTACGGGGGAATGAGAACGGTGAGGGGGAAAATAAGAGGAGTGAGGGGGAAAATGAGAGGTGTAAGGGAAAAAATGAGAGGTGAAAGGGAGAAAATGAGAGGCATGATGGGAAAATAAGAGACGTGACCACAGATATTTACTATGCCCAGGCAACGCCGAGCTCTTCAGCTAGTATATATATATATAATATTTAATATATATATATATATATATAGACACACTGCTCTGAGGAAATCCTCATCTTTGGCTGCTGTGTCCAGCTCCAAGATGGATCTTGACACGGAGAGCTTCTATGATAATCTGGATGTACAATTAAAATTGGCTGTTGCCTTTGCTTGTCAAGAAGAAAGAAGAAGACAAAGACTGAGAAGACATTGTCGTCGCTACTGGCAACACCCCATCCTAGAACTCCAAGAGAGCCGTTGGGCCTACCACTTGTACCCCGAGCTGCGTACAAACCCTCAGAAGTTTTTTGACTATACAAGGATGTTTGAACAGAGTTTCGATGACTTGCTGCAACGTGTCCCAGGATCCATCACCAGGCATGACACACAACTCCGTAGAGCAATTCCTGCTGAGAAATGTCTGTTGGTGACCCTGAGGTACGTAATTGTGAAAAACAAACACATGTTCACAGTATTATTGTTAGAAAACCCATGTATTATTTTTTTTTACCATTTTCTGTTTGGCAGATTTCTGGCTACCGGAGAGACCTTATCATCTCTCCATTTCCAGTTCCGGATTGGAGTGTCCACCGGTTCTGGGAATGTTGGAGACACCTGCAGGGCTTTATGTGACGTTTTGCGTCAAGAATTCCTCACCCAACCCACAACTGAACTCTGGCTTGAAAATACTGAAAAATTCCAGGACATTTGTAATTTTCCTAATTGTGTGGGGCTGTAGATGGCAAACACATTCGGATTATGAAACCTGCTGGAAGTGGAACCGAGTATTTTAATTACAAAAAATATACTTTTCGATTGTTCTCATGGCGATTGCAAATGCTGAATGTCGATTTATCGCCATTGACTTTGGCTCATTTGGACGAGGAAATGACTCTCAGACTTTCAAAAACTGTGACATGGGCCAACATTTGTATCATAATAATTTCAATTTTCCACAGCCACGACCTCTTCCCAACACTGAAGGCCTGCCAATGCCGTTTGTTGTGGTTGGGGATGAGGCCTTTCAAATGTGTGCCAAGTTCCTCAAACTTTACTCAAGTAGGGACTTGAATCACACCAAACAGATTTTCAACTACCGACTGACAAGGGCACGAAGAACTGTGGAGTGTGCCTTTGGCTTGCTGGTATCTAAATGGCGCATTTTGGGAACAGCCATAAATCTAAAAATTTAGATAATTGATGAGGTTGTGAAAGCGTCTGTTGTTATGCACAATTGCAACCTGGCAAAAGAATGACCCAACTTAGAACCTGAGGAACCTGTTACATTGCACGATTACCAAGATCACCCTCTGAGGACTATAGTGGAAGTTCCCAGATGAGGATTAGCTTGCTACATACTTTGTATCTGATAATGGACGTGTGGCATGGCAAGACGGAATGGTTTAAGCAGCTAAATATGTACCTGTAATGTGAAAATGTACCTGTATTGTTAAAATGTACCTGTAATGTTAATATGTACCTGTAATGCTTACTGAATGAAACAATAAAATACCTGTAGTAAAACACCCGTTACAAGTTCCCTAAACAATACAATACACAAATGTGTGTGTTTGCGGCAGCGGCGCTTAAGGGCATGTGCACACGTTGCGGATTTTGCTGTGGATGCGCAGCGGTTTTGTCGCTGCGGATTCACAGATGTTTTCCATGAGTTTACAGGACCATGTAAACCTATGAAAAACAAACTCTGCAGTGCACATGCTGCAGAAAAAACGCGCGGAAATGCTGCGTTGTTTATTCCGCAGCATGTTCATTCTTTGAGCGGATTCAGCTGGGGTTTACGCCTGCTCCATAATAGGAATCCACAGGTGGAATCCACACAAAAACCGCATAAAGTCTATGGTAAATCTGCAGTAAATTCGCAGGTAAAACGCAGTGCTTTTTACCTGCTGTTTTCTCAAAACAGGTGCGGAAAAATCTGCAGAGGTCCCATCTACCTGTGCACATACCCTAAAGAGACAAAGAAAACACAGATATTGTGCAAAGAAAATAAACATTTTATTTAACAAAAAAATAATTGGGTTTAGGATCGGGGTCTATCTGAGGGTGAGATGGGTGGACCTTGGGGGTGTGGAGCTGTGAGGATTGGGTGGTAGTTGATGAGGAAGGGGTTACAGGAGAAGGGGCAACAAATTGAAGGATTGGATCATGGATGGAATCATGGGAATGGATAGACAAACTGAAAGGGACAGACACAAGGGAAGGTAATGACACATTTGACAACAGAGACACATTTGTAGGTGAGGGTGGAGGTGGTGGGTCCAATTTTGGCAGGGTTTTTTGCCTCTTGGTCTTTGTCCTGGTGGGAATCTGTTTACTTTTTGACCTTTGTTTTCTTGGCCGAGTGGGAGTGGTGGCCTCTGTAGCAGTCTTCTGGCATGGTGATGGACTGGGCATTGTGGTGGATGCTGCTGGATGCAGGGGTGCTGAACTTGGGAGCATGGTGGATGCTGCCGGCTGCAGGGGTGCTGAATTTGGGAGCGTGGTGAATGCTGCTGGCTGCAGGGGTGCTGAAACTTGGGAGCGTGGTGGATGCTGCTGGCTGCAGGGGTGCTGAACTTGAGAGCGTGGTGGATGCTGCTGGCTGCAGGGGTGCTGAACTTGGGAGCGTGGTGGATGCTGCTGGCTACAGGGATGATGAAGTCGGCAGCGTGGTGGATCTGTGAACTGGAGGCGGTGGTGGTGGAGGATAGTTTGGTGCTGTGGGAGTTGTAAAGTATATGTTCGGCTGCTGGTAATAACCTCTGGCCTGTGGATTATAGCTTTGGGACTGCTGCTGCAATGCATGTGTGTAAGCAGCTTGGCAGGCCTGCATGATATTGAGCTGGAATTGAGGCATAAGGTTTTCCGACACTTCCCTCTCTATTGCAAAAAAAAATGTTGCGCCGGTCTCTCAAGGTTGGCCTCCAGGCGGTCAAAGCATTTGTTGACATCCTGAATAAGTGTGCACATGGTTGAGCCCAATCTTCTGTCTGTCACCAAGCACCTTAATCCCATCCTGGAATACCGAGCTTAAGTGCATAAACTCAGGCATGAGTGACCTCTCCCAGACCCTCTGCCGCTGATGAGAAGACCCAAAAAAAGCAGCCGCAGAGGGCTGGGAGAGGGGAAAACCTGATGGACTGGCGGCTGCCTGTTCCTCAGCCTGTGAGGCCTGACAGGTTGCTACATCGCTGGTGGATGATTGGGACTGCGTCTGTTCGTTGTCTGGTCGATGAGGGACCGCTTCAACAGAGTATGAATCAGGTTGTGTTGTGCTGCAGCAGGTTCTGTGGTGAAAATAAAAGAAAAGCATTAGTGAAAAACATAAAAAAGGTTAAATAATAGTAAGACAACACAAAAGATATTCACGTTCGCTGAGCAATCACAGGCCTCAGAAAAGAAAGGTGGTATTTGTATTTTCTTATTATCCTTTGAGCAGCACCACTTTTAACCTGGTTCTCCAGTCTCATGTCCTTGTTGAAGCGATCCTTCATTGAATGACAATGGACTCTTATTCTCTCTTCACTGTGAAGCAGGAAGAAAAGGAAAAATGAATTGTAAAACAATGCACCTACATTTACTTTCACTGGCGCGTCAAACCACATTGCAATACTTACAGTTACGTGCATAAATATTTGGACAGAGACAACATTTTTCTAATTTTGGTTATAGAAATTACCACAATGATTTTTAAACAAAACAATTCAGAGGCAGTTCAAGTTCAGACTTTCATTTGAGGGTATCCACATTAAAATTGGATGAAGGGTTTAGGAGTTTCAGCTCCTTAAAGGGAACCTGTCACCCCCCCAGACGTTTGTAACTAATATAGCCACCTTGTGCAGCACTAAGGCTGCATTCTGACAAGGTGGCTCTTTTAGTTCTTGGTGCTGTAACTGCAGAAATAATCGATTTTGCAATTTGTCCAAAATACCTTGAAACAGTCCTGGGGGCAGGTCTTTCCCCCCCTAATGCAGACGCAGCATCACCATCACTCATGCCCTCTTGGTGCCTGGCGCCGCCTCCTCAGCGTTGTTTTCAACTGTCCCAGCGCATGCGCTGTTATCTTATAGAGAAGAAATATAAGCCAGCTCACCCGTGATGCATAAACCAAGCTTCAGGAGCACAGACCCGCCATGTCCAGGTGTATAAAGTCCCCCCCAAAAAAAGGGAAGAGAATGTCCAGCTTCACTAAATCCGTAAAAAAGAGTTTTCTTTATTCACAAACTTTAAGCATAGAGGATACAGACTTCAGCACAAACCATATGGGTAAGAATCTCAACGCATTTCTGGAGACTAAGCTCCCTTAATCATGATTAATGCGCCAAGAGGGCATGAGTGATGGCGGTGCTGCGTCTGCATTAGGGGGGGAAAGACCTGCCCCAGGACTGTTTCAAAGGTATTTTGGACAAATTGCAAAATCGATTATTTCTGCAGTTACAGCACCAAGAACTAAAAGAGCCACCTTGTTAGAATGCAGCATTAGTGCTGCACAAGGTGGCTCTTTTAGTTATAAACGCCTGGGGGGGTGACAGGTTCCCTTTAACATGTGCCACCCTGTTTTAAAAGGGACCAAAAGTAATTGGACAGATTCCATAATTTTAAACAAAATGTTCATTTTTAGTACTTGGTTGAAAACCCTTTGTTGGCAATGACTGCCTGAAGTCTTGAACTCATGGACATCACCAGACGCTGTGTTTCCTCCTTTTTGATGCTCTGCCAGGCCTTCACTGTGGTGGTTTTCAGTTGCTGTTTGTTTGTGGGCCTTTCTGTCTGATGTTTAGTCTTTAACATGTGAAATGCATGCTCAATTGGGTTAAAATCAGGTGACTGACTTTGCCATTCAAGAATATTCCACTTCTTTGCTTTAATAAACTCCTGGGTTGCTTTTCCTTATGTTTTGGGTCATTGTCCATCTGTAGTATGAAACGACGACTGTTGTGATCCGGTGACCTTGGAGCCGCATGGAACTTTCTCTGGAGTTGGTGTAAACTGCACTGACCGCAAATCCTGAACTTAACACCGCAACTAGAAGTAGCCGTGGGGTGTGCCTAACAAATCCTAGACACCTCGTCACAGCCGGAGGACTAAATACCCCTAAAGATGGAAATAGGAATTCTACCTTGCCTCAGAGCAGAACCCCAAAGGATAGGCAGCCCCCCACAAATATTGACTGTGAGTAGTAGAGGAAAAGACACATGCAGGCAGGAAACAGGATTTAGCAAAAGAGGCCACTCTAGCTAAAATAGGAAAGGATAGGACAGAATACTAAGCGGTCAGTATTAAAATCCTTCCAAAAATATCCACAGCAGAAAATACAAAAAATTCCACCATCTAACTAAAGATGTGGAGCGTATATCTGCAACTCCAGAGAATCCAACAAGACTGAGAAAACACTGACACAGTCTAAGCTGGACAAGAGAAAACAAATGAATAGCACAGAATTATTAAGCACACAGCATGTGTGCCACAGAAACAAAAACCAGACACTTATCTTTGCTGAATTGGCAGCAAGGCGGGAGGAACCAGACAAAGATCCAAAACCTCCCAGAACCATGGACAACTGGAAAGGATTAATGAATCCTGCACACCTAAATACCCCAGTCAGAACTGCAATCAGCAGAAACACCTGACCAGGACTGCAACTCAGGGACAACTGCATTACCACCTACAACCACTGGAGGGAACCCAAAAGCAGAATTCACAACAGACGACCAATCAGTTTGGCTGCATTTGGCTGGATCTGAGCACACAGTATTTCTCTGAATACCTCAGAATTCATTCGGCTGCTTCTGTCCTGTATCACATCATCAATAACACTGGTGACCCAGTGCCACTGGCAGCCATACATGCCCAAGCCATCACACTGCCTCCGCCGGGTTTTACAGAAGATGTGCTATGCTTTGGATCATGAGCTATACCACGCCTTCGACATACTTTTCTCTTTACTAAATCATATAAAAACCCCAAGAAACTTTATTAGTATATAAGTATTAAAAAGGCCACCAACCTGTGGCTACACCAAACAAACAAAAAACACACCGTGAAAAAACTAGTGTATGGGGAAAGGAAGTCCCTAGAATGTATCTATACTGATTACTGCCTAACAGCGGGGGTTGGCGCCCTAGGGGGAACGTTATGGCGCCCCCGCTCAACGACGGCTTACCCTAGAATCCCTGGATAGCCCTAATATTACCAATGGGTCCCTCTACCCGCACAATGATAATATGCTAAAGGTACCCCTAATAGGCTAGACAGATGACACACCTATCCATAGGGAATCCCACACCCCAACACAGTGAATATAAAAACAACAATGAGCACATGCAGTGGGCAAATGACGAGCATGCAAAACATAATGTACCAAGTTGATTCTGCTCAAATATACGGCTACTTAGTACTAGTAGCTACAGTTAACCTGTGTGGTGGGTCAATCAGTGTCAAGTCTTTCAGATTCATTAATGGGTCACAAAAATGGGCCCCCTGCCCGATAAAGAGTGACCTACCATGCAAAGATACATGCCGATAATAAATGCAGCACAGGGAAATCCCTATAAAAATCAACAGTGCCACATATAGAATCGAAAGACCCCTTTCCACATCACTTAATCATAGATGATAGTTAGTACTCATCCTTCAATGTCATGCCGTCAGCCCACTGTCATACACCGCCTCAACGCGTTTCGCCTCTCAGGCTCATCAGGAGGCCCGATACATTAGTCATGTGTCTCGATAATGAAGGATAGAGGTGAGTTATGATGCCATTTACCTCAATTTATATAAAGCCGCCGGGGAAACCATGCGTGCGACTCCTTCCTGTTACCGACCGGAAGTGGTCATACTTGTGGCCGGCTAGGTGGGGACTCCACTGCGTCTGCGCTTTGTGGAACGCATAGGGAACCTCACATAGCGTGCGACTTCTTCCTGTTAACCGACCGGAAGTGGTCATACTCATGGCCGGCTAGGTGGAGACTCCACTGCGTCTGCGCTTGGTGAGACGCATAGGGAACCTCCCATAACGGTAGGGGAGGTCTTCAGCATCCCCTACAGAAGTGATAAAATATTAGAAATACTTTTCTCTTTCCATCATTCTGGTAGAGGTTGATCTTGGTTTCATCTGTCCAAAGAATGTTCTTCCAGAACTGTGCGGCTTTTTTAGATGTTTTTTAGCCTTTTTATTCTTGATGCTTATGAGTGGCTTGCGCCGTGCAGTGAACCCTCTGTATTTACTTTTATGCAGTCTTCTCTTTATGGTAGATTTGGATATTGATACGCCGACCTCCTGGAGAGTGTTGGTCACTTGGTTGGCTGTTGTGAAGGGGTTTCTTTTCATCATGGAGATTATTCTGCGATCATCCACCACTGTTGTCTTCCGTGGGCGCCCAGGTCTTTTTGCATTGATGAGTTCACCAGTGCTTTCTTTCTTTCTCAGGATGTACCAAACTGTAGATTTTGCCACTCCTAATATTGTAGCAATTTCTCGGATGGGTTTTTCCTTTTTTCGCAGCTTAAGGATGGATTGTTTCATCTGCATGGAGAGCTCCTCTGACCGCATGTTTACTTCACAGCAAAACCTTCCAAATGCAAGCACCACACCTCAAATCAACTCCAGGCCCTTTATCTGCTTAATTGAGAATGACATAACGAAGGGATTGCCCACACCTGTCCAAGAAATAGCCTTGTAGTCAATTGTCCAATTACTTTTGGTCCCTTTAAAAACAGGGTGGCACATGTTAAGGAGCTGAAACTCCTAAACCCTTCATCCAATTTTAATGTGGATACCCTCAAATGAAAGCTGAAAGTCTGAACTTCAACTGAATCTGAATTGTTTTGTTTAAAATTCATTGTGGTAATATCTATAACCAAAATTAGAAAAATGTTGTCTCTGTCCAAATATATATGGACCTAACTGTACCAAAATCTTTTCTGGTACGTGGCGTGACACGTTCCCAATCATGCAACAGCAATCTGGCCACTTCTTCCCAGAGTCATCGAATCACAACAATGTCGGAGTGCTGATGATCACGGGTGTCCCACAACAGTACTCGCTCTTGCCCAAGGTTAATGAGTTGATAGTTGTCAATTTCTTGTTTGGCTTCTTCCCGTTGTGGATCCTGTAGATCAAATAAAACAGAAGAATTTTAAGTAAAAAATGAAAAAAAAATTTAACTACAACTCTGATGAAAAGAATACTTACACCCGGTCTTTCCTCCTGAGACACATGAGCCCGATGACCCTGGGAAGAATCATTTCCACTCGACTGCTCCTGCTCTTCATCAGTAGAAGGTACCTGTAAAGAAATTACATGATTCAACACAGGTATAGTATTGTCAGTCAATACATATCAATCGGTATAGCAAATGTGATTACATAATCGGTGTCATGTCCACCCTGGGAAGCAGTCAGTTCTTCACTTGAGGACATGTTGAAGAGCCGGCAGCAGTCATGTGAAACACTACAGAAAAAAAAGATAACAAAAATTAAGCTTGTTAAGAGCCAAACACAATGTAGCAAAAAAAAAATGTACACCAATATTTAGATTACAGTCAGTAGTTCAACAGCACAGCAGTCAGCAAAAGACAGGGACAGATGGCAGCACCAGGACTGATGGCAGCACCAGGACTGATGGCAGCACTAGGATAGACAGCAGCACCAGGAGACAACCAGTTTAAAAGGAACAGAAAAAATAATTAAGAGAGACAGACATTTTCAAAGCTTCTATACTTACATAGCCAGTGTTGTCCTTACCAGGACGGCAGCACCAGGACTGACGCCAGCACCAGGACTGACGCCAGCACCAGGAGAGACAGCAGCACCAGGAGAGACGGCAGCACCAGGAGAGACAGCAGCACCAGGAGAGACAGCAGCACCAGGAGAGACAGCAGCACCAGGAGAGACGGCAACACCAGGACAGACGGCAGCACCAGGACTGACGCCAGCACCAGGAGAGACAGCAGCACCAGGACTGACGGCAGCACCAGGAGAGACGGCAGCACCAGGAGAGACAGCAGCACCAGGAGAGACAGCAGCACCAGGAGAGACGGCAACACCAGGACAGACGGCAGCACCAGGACTGACGCCAGCACCAGGAGAGACAGCAGCACCAGGACTGACGGCAGCACCAGGACTGACGGCAGCACCAGGAGAGACGGCAGCACCAGGAGAGACGGCAGCACCAGGAGACAACCAGCCTAAAAGGAACAGAAAAAAAAATTAGTACAAAGTACAGACAGCAGTGAGAGAGACAGACATTTTCAAAGGTTCTATACTTACATAGCCAGTGTTGTTGTCAGATCCAGAGTCTTAAAAATAATTGCCTTGCAGTTTCCACAATTCTTTTTTATACAGCTTTGTTTTGGGGGTGGATGAAACCATTTTCTGGACCTGCTCATTGTGCAGGTCCTTGTGTACCAATGCGTTCCCATAGACAGTAATGCCATTTTTTTAATGCACTCATGCGCATGCCTGCGTATATTTGACGGATTTTTGGCACCTCCAAAAATGCAACATGTTGCGTTCGCCGCGGCTCGCCGCACACCGCGAAATGACGCATGCATACGCAGAAGCATGCAAACGCAAGTCCATGCGTACACCATGTTAAATATATGAACATCAAATGGTAACCCCTAGCCAAAGGGACGCACAATTGACAAACTATGTGAACTGAAAGATTCAGAGGAATGTAGCGTCCATGTTAAATATATGGACGCATGACGCATGAAGATCTATGCAGATCAAACGCTGTGCACAAAGACACAAATGTGAAACCAGCCTAACTCATACAGGGAAAATTGCCTCCAATGAAAATTATATAATAATACCCACTTGGACTTAAACAAAAGTTAACTCATCAGGTACTAGATACTTTGATTTAAAATATCTCTGCAACAGAGAGGCAGCATTAAAATAATGAAATATATATTTTTTTTTTCTCCACTCTGTAGCTACTATTACATTGTGTGTCCTGTCCAGTTCAACACAAAAAATTAGTAACACGTCCTTTTTAATTAAGCTCAAATTGATGATGTAGAAAGAAAGAACAACCTGAAGACTACAAAATTGTAAGCATAAGGTCTCCTTAATCTTAAGACAGCTTTTGACTACTGACAGCCATTCTTGCTAACTCCTGTAAACCAGGACATTTGCCTTTGTTAACCATGCTTGTTTTTCAAAGGGGTCGGTCAACTCTATCTTATTTCCATCTTATCCTTTGCAGGAACCATCTTTAAATCCAAAAATGCCCAATCCGTCTTTCTCTTGTGATTAGTCATTAGGGAGAGTATGGTGATCCCTACTACATTGTCTGTGGATCCCAATGAAATATTTACCTTGTCCAGATAAAGCAAAAATGAAGAGACAAGAAAATAAGTGATTGAGATTAAACTTTCCCAATGATAATAAAGTTGTAAATTAATGATTAAAATGCGGAAATATATAGAAAATGGGCAGAAACCTGAATAAAATGTTGGACCACAGACGATATGAGCTAGATTCAAGTCCGCAAGCAAAGGGACAATAGCTAAAGTCTGACTGGTCCCTCTAATGGCCATACTCTTCAGTTTAGTTAATAGCTGAGTAGTGCACCCCATCACTCTCCTTCTTGGTCAAATAGCCCTTACACAGCCTGGAGGTATGTTTGGGGTCATTGTCCTGTTGAAAAATAAATGCTGGTCCAACTAAACACAAACCGGATGGAATAGCATGCCACTGCAAGATGCTGTGGTAGCCATGCTGGTTCAGTATGCCTTCAATTTTGAATAAATCCCCAACAGTGTCACCAGCAAAGCTCCCCTACACCATCACACCTCCTCCTCCATTCTTCACGGTGGGAACCAGGCATGTAGAGTTCATCCGTTCACCTTTTCTGCGTCGCACAAAGACACAGTGGTTGGAACCAAAAATCTCAAATTTGGACTCATCAGACCAAAGCACAGATTTCCACTGGTCTAATGTCCATTCCTAGTGTTCTTTAGTCTCTTCTGCTTGTTGCCTGTCCTTAGCAGTGGTTTCCTAGCAGCTATTTTACCATGAAGGCCTGCTGCACAAAGTCTCCTCTTAACAGTTGTTGTAGAGATGTGTCTGCTGCTAGAACTCTGTGTGGCATTGACCTGGTCTCTAATCTGAGCTGCTGTTAACCTGCAATTTCTGAGACTGGTGACTCGGATAAACTTATCCTCAGAAGCAGAGGTGACCCTTGGGCTTCCTTTCCTGGAGCGGTCCTCATGTGAGACAGTTTCTTTGTAGCACTTGATGGTTCTTGCCACTGCACTTGGGGACACTTTCAAAGTTTGCCCAATTTTTCAGACTGACTGACCTTAATTTCTTAAAGTAATGATGGCGACTCGTTTTTCTTTACTTAGAATTTATATTATGGCAAGAAAAAAGCAGCTAACAGTCTATTCAGTAGGAGTATCAGCTGTGTATCCACCAGACTTCTGCACAACACAACTGATGGTCCCAGCCCCATTTATAAGGCAAGAAATCCCACTTATTAAACTGGACCAGTGGTGGATTATAATGAGGTCAATCTGGGCGGTAGCCCAGGGGCCAGTGGTGTGGGGGGACTGACCACTGCCATCAGGGCATTACTGCCCTAACTGGCGTATGGGACCCGGTGGGCAGAGAGGACCCGCATCGGGCCCATCTCATCTGCTCACCGGGCCCCTACCAGCGCTGCAGCAGTTTAACGCTATTGACGTGCGGGCGCGCGCGCCCACACGTCAATAGTTAACAGCTGCCAGCCATTCGGAGGCTGGCAGCTGACATCAGCCACAGCGCACACGTCGCCTACGTCTGATGTCATTGTCAGTCACCAGTGAGTGCACGCTTCAGCTGCGAGGAGGGAGCTTCGCCGAAGGAGCATGCACAGGTGAGGAGAACTCTTTTTTTTTATTGAGAACGGCAATCCGGGGGGCCCGGGCCAGAATGCTGGGAGCATAGATGCTGGACGCACTGGGGGCAGAGATGCCAGACAAACTGGGGGCAATATGCTGGACACACTGGGGGCAATATGCTGGACACACTGGGGCAGAGATGCTGGACACACTGGGGGTAATATGCTGGACACACTGGGGCAGAGATGCTGGACACACTGGGGGTAATATGTTGGAAACACTGTGGGCAATATGCTGGAGACACTGTGGGCAGAATGCTGGACACACTGGGGGCAATACGCTGGAGACACTGGGGCAATATGCTGGAGACACTGGGGGCAATATGCTGGACACACTGGGGCAATATGCTGGACACACTGGGGCAATATGCTGGACACACTGTGGGCAATTTGCTGGACACACTGGGAGCTATATGCTGGACACACTGGTGGAAATATGCTGGAGACACAGGGGGCAATATGCTGGAGACACTGTGGGTAATATGCTGGAGACACTGGGGCAATATGCTGGAGACACTGAGGGCAATATGCTGGACACACTGGGGCAATATGCTGGAAACACTGTGGGCAATATGCTGGAGACACTGGGGGCAATATGCTGGACACACTGGGGCAATATGCTGGAGACACTGTGGGCAATATGCTGGAGACACTGTGAGCAATATGCTGGAGACACTGTGGGTAATATGCTGGAGACACTGGGCAATATGCTGGACACACTGTGGGTAATATGCTGGAGACACTGGGGCAATATGGTGGACACACTGGGGGCAATATGCTGGAGACACTGGGGGCAATATGCTGGAGACACTGTGGGTAATATGCTGGAGACACTGGAGCAATATGCTGGACACACTGTGGGTAATATGCTGGAGACACTGGGGCAATATGGTGGAGACACTGGGGGCAATATGCTGGAGACACTGGGGGCAATATGCTGGAGACACTGAGGCAATATGCTGGAGACACTGGGGGCAATAAGCTGGAGACACTGGGAAATATGCTAGAGACACTGGGGGCAATATGTTGGACTCACTGTGGGTAATATGCTGGAGACACTGGGGCAATATGCTGAAGACACTGGGGGCAATATGCTGGACACACTGGGGCAATATGCTGGAGACACTGGGGCAATATGCTGGAGACACTGGTGGCAATATGCTGGACACACTGGGGCAATATGCTGGAGACACTGTGGGCAATATGCTGGACACACTGGGGGCTATGTGCTGGAGACACTGGGGCAATATGCTGGAGACACTGGGGGCAATATGCTGGACACACTGGGGGCAATATGCTGGACACACTGGGGCAATATGCTGGAGACACTGTGGGCAATATGCTGGACACACTGGGGGCTATGTGCTGGAGACACTGGGGCAATATGCTGGAGACACTGGGGGCAATATGCTGGACACACTGGGGGCAATATGCTGGACACACTGGGGCAGAATGCTGAACACACTGGGGGTAATATGCTGGAGACACTGGGGGCAATATGCTGGACACACTGTGGACAATACGCTGGAGACACTGGGGGCAGTATGCTGGAGACACTGTGGCAATATGCTGGACACACTGGGGGCAATATGCTGGACACACTGGGGGCAATATGCTGGACACACTGGGGGCAATATGCTGAACACACTGGGGCAATATGCTGGACACACTGGGGGCAATATGCCAGACACACTGGGGGCAGGATGCCGGACACACTGGAGGCACGATGCTGGACACATTAGGGCAGAGATGCTGGACACACTGGGTCAGAGATGCTGGACACTGAGGACAGAGATGCTGGACACTGGGGGCAGAGATGCTGGACACTGGGGGCAGAGATGCTGGACACTGGGGGCAGAGATGCTGGACACTGGGGGCAGAGATGCTGGACTCTGGGGGCAGAGATGCTGGACTCTGGGGGCAGAGATGCTGGACACTGGGGCAGAGATGCTGGACACACTGGGGGCAGGACTGGAGACATGGGCAGAATGTAGATATGGGGCATGATTGGAGACACGGGGCAGAATGAAAGAAATGGGGCAGGATTGGAGACAGATCATGCAGGATCATGGGCTAGGATGGATACGATGGAGACTGATGGGGCAGGATGGGGAGATCATATGGGGCAGGATGGATACTCATGAGGGCAGGATGGGACAACATATGGCTGGAGCCAGGAATGAGATACACGGGGCCAGGATGGGAGATATTATTACCATAGGGGCTAATTAAGGGATATTATTACTGCAGTGATGTATTTATTTTATTTTTTGCGGACACTGTTTTAAATGGGGGGGCAGGCCTGTTACTGTGTAGAGCGACACTATGTTGCCTCTTTTTCTTCATGTGGTGTAATGTAGAAGTTGGGAAAAATTAAGTAATGTGTTCTACAAGCGGAGCTCGAGATACCTGTGTTATTTCCTGCAGAGATGAGTTCTGGCTGAATGAAGTGATGGCGGTCTGTGCTGGATGAAAGATGAAGGACTTCACCTAGAGACATCACTGGTGAGTCAGTGTTACCTATACACTGACACTATACACTGTATACTATATACTGAACTGAAGGGTACATTGACTAGATCAAAGGATGTTTGACAGGTTATAGTTTCACACAGCAACTATTTTTCTGGAATAATGTGGTTCAGGTATATGATGACCCCGTCGCATGACCCCGTCACATGACCCCATCACATGACCCCGTCACATGACTGGGGGGCCCACAGTGTCTGAACAGCCCAGGGCCCTGGCTACCCTTAATCCACCCCTGCAGGGCACACCTGTGAAGTGAAAACCATTCCCGGTGACTACCTTTTGAAGCTCATCAAGAGAATGCCAAGAGTGTGCAAAGCAGTTATCAAAGTAAAAAGTGGCTACTTTGAAGAACCTAGAATATAAGATATAATTTAAGTTGTTTTACACTTTTTTGTTAAGAATATAATGCCACATGTGTTAATTCATAGTTTTGATGCCTTCAGTGTGAATGTACAATTTTCATAGTCATGAAAATACAGAAAAATCTTTAAATGAGAAGGTGTGTCCAAACATTTGGTCTGTACTGTATATTGAGTTAAATGGTATTCCCATTTTATCTAATGAGTACAGTCATGGTCAAAAGTGTTGGCTCCCTTGAAATTTTTCCAGAAAATGACACACCCTTTGGAATAAAAAACTGCAATCAGTTGTTTCCTATAACCATGAACTAGCTTCTTACAATTCTCAACTTGAATTTTTGACCACTCTTCTTTTGCAAACTGCTCTAGGTCCCCGCTTCAGATGAAGTCTAAGAGCGCCGTTTGTGCTCGAAACACGTCCAGCGACTACATGGTAGCTTCCATCCAAATGATGTAATTTTTCGCTTGTCAGCAGTTTTCCAAATTTTAATATGTTTAAATAAATTGTTGATACTTTTTATTCCTGGAGCTGGATTTTTCTTTCCATGTGCACAAGTTTCAACATCAGACAGAGATGTTTTTTCTTTGCTCGGACATTATGTGGACTACAGACGAATGTTTCTATTGGGTGAGCTGAAAAGTTTTTCTGTTTTTCTAAGGTGCCCACAGTCCCTTGTCACTACATGACACCAGTACTTTGATTCCATCCATTTCTGAGTGCTTCTTGAGGTATGTTTGGGGTCATTGTTTTGCTGGAAAACTCATGACCTAGGATTCAAACTCAGCTTTCTGACACTGGGCACTACATTGCAGCTCAAAATACTTTGGTAATCTTCAAATTTTGTGATACATTGCACGCAGTCAAGACATCCAGTGCCAGAGGCAGCAAAACAACCCCAAAACATCTTTGAACCTCCACTATATTTAACTGTAGGTACTGTGTTTTCTTCTTTACAGATCTCATTCTGTTTTCAGTAAACAGTAGAATCATTTTCTTTACCATCTGTCCAGAAGGATTTTGGCTTACTCACATATATTTTGGCACACTGCAATCTAGCTTTTTATGTCTCTGTGTCAGCAGTGGAATCGTCCTGGGTCTCCTGCCATAGTGTTTAATTTCATCCAAATGTTGATGGACAGTTAACGCTGACACTGATGCATCCTGAGCCTGTAGGACTACTTGAATTTATTTGCAACTTGATTGGGGCTGCTTATGCACCATCTGGACTATCCTGCATTGCAAAACTTCATCAATTTTTCTGTGCCATCCACATCCAGCCAGTGAGATTAGCTACAGTGCCATGGGTTTTAAACGTCTTGCTCATGTTGCCCATCATAGTTAAAGGAACAGCAAGATCTCTGGAAATGGATTTGTAACTTTAAGATTTTTCATATTTTTCAACAATTTTGATTCTCAAGTTCTCATATAATTTTCTTCTCGTTCTGGTCTCCATTCTTAGTGCGGCACGTACAGTACAGACACACAATGCAAAGATTGAGTCAGTTTCTCCTCTTTTTATCTGGCTTCAGGTGTGATTTTCATATTGCTCACACCTGTTACTTGCCACAGGTGAGTTTGAATGAGCATCACATGCTTGAAGCAAAGTCATTTACACACAATGTTGGAAAGGTGCCAACAATTTTGTCTGGTCCATTTTGGGGGTTTTGTGCGAAATTATGTCTACTTTGCCTTTGTTTTCCTCTGTTTTTTTTTTGTGTTGTTCCAATACGCACAAAGGAAATAAACATGTCTATAACAAAACGTGTATATGCAAAAATGTTCTGGAGTACACTACCACATTATGATGGCTAGGGGGTCCAACCTCTAGGACCCAACAGATGCAAAAAATAAACAGGTTATTACTCTTTTGTAGACCTGTGTCCTTTATTCCCTTGAAAGGGGCTGCATTACAGTTCTCTACACAATGTAGGGGTCGCAGAACCACAGAGATGTTGTAGCCACTGAATCATTGCGGTCCCAGAGGTTTGACCCCCACTTATTAAAAAATATATCACAAACATTTAAGATGGGAATGCCCCTTTCACCTGTAGGTATTGGAAATAACATAAAGAATAGACCAGGTGATTTTGCCATCTGATCCTATGTTCTGCATGGTGTGTGCTCTTACCCTGTAGAACCTTATAAGAACAGGTAGCCATGACCGATCCATCAGACTCATTATTACAACTAAGTATCTTACAGGACCTCATTTTGCCCTACAGGAGCCCCCCGAGGGATTAATTACAGCGCTGTAAAGCAGAGTATTCTTGCAGTTAATGGAGTTAAATCGGTACACAGCCTACATCTCTTGGCTCTAACAACGAACCAAGTCATCCTCTCAGTTCATGTTGCCACAGGTCAGTAAATGTATGTGTGCTTTGAACAAAAGTTCAATTGTTGGCCAATAAAGCCATTTTTGTGCTTTTATAGCAATAAGTTACCTGTTATTCAACCCTACAGCAGCTTTCATCACAGTGTGCTTTTCTGCTGAGACGGCTGCTCGGCTACGAGACTTTTCTGTCAGCAAATACAATGGCTGAGCTTCTGAGTGACCCGTGTGCCACTGCAAATATCTGTAGCTGGCGAGGCTTCAGTCACTTACACTGTATAGATGGAGCCTGAAAAGACAACTTCTGTAACAGCGACCCATGATAAAAGGCGAAAGTAAACTTTATTATCATCAGATACTTGTCGAGCTTGTCTGAGGCACAAGAAAACTTTTTCTTTTAGGACTTCACCAGAAAGTCCAATGTCATGTCTAGATCTCGCCATCTTTGATGGTTTGTTAGTCCAAACCAAAATTTAAAAACTCTGAATATTCTCTACTTTTGTCTCATGAACGCTGTATATAATTAATCCTTAACGTAAAGACATAGACAATAATCATTTGGCAAATTTGTTTTTTCACCCCTCTCCTTCTTCCATCGATACAGCCGTATGAGGGCATGTTTTTTGCAGAAAAAGAACACAATTCTGACATTGTTTTTTTTTGGATGCATGATTCGCCTGGATCATACATTTATGGAAGCACCCAATTTGCATTTTTTTGGTAACTCCAACGGTGGCTTAATAAAGTTCTGAAGTTTCTAAAAAAAAGAAAAATTGTTTTGTCGCTAATTTCTAAGACCCATAACTTTTACTGTTCTGTTGATGGAGCTTTGTTAGGGTTGTTTTTTACGTGCTAAGCTGTAGAATTCTGATGATGGAATTTTTGGGTACGTGCAGTGTTTTATATTGCAATTTTTTCGTGAGATTTTTCTATAGAAAAACTGCAATTTTTTTCATGTTCTATGCTATTTATCTTGTGGGTAAAATAATTTTAAGTTTTGATAGATCAGATTTTTATGCAGCAATACTGAATTATATGTTTTTATTTGAATTTTTATGTTTTATTTGAACTTTCAATTTATTTTTTATTCTCCATAGGGAACTTGAACCTGTAATTGTTTGCTCTTCTGTACTATTTACTACAAGACTTTCAGTATTTCAGTGTACAGCTCTTGCAAAAATTAAGAGACCACCACATCAAAACCCAATCTCCAGACCTGAACCCCATTGAAAACCTCTGGAATGTAATCAAGAGGATGATGGATAGTCACAAGCCATCAAACAAAGAAGAACTGCTTACATTTTTGCGCCAGGAGCAGAGTGAAAGACTGGTGGAAAGCTGCCAAGACGCATGAAAGCTGTGATTAAAAATCATAATTATTCCACCAAATATTGATTTCTGAACTCTTCCTGAGATAAAACATTAGTAATGTTGTTTTGAAATGATTATGAACTTGTTTTCTCTGCACTATTTGAGGTCTGAAAGCACTTTTTTTTTTTTTTTATTTTGACCATTTTTCTTTGTCAGAAAAAAATACAAAATTTATTGCTTGGAAATTCGGAGACATGTTGTCAGAAGTTTATAGAATAAAAGAACAATTTACATTTTACTCAAAAATATACCTATAAAGAGAAAAATCAGACAAACTGAACATTTTGCAGTGGTCTCTTAATTTTTGCCAGAGCTGTATAGTGAGAATCACAGTCCCCTATGAAGCCCGAACCAGTGGTTGGGATTCATAGTTGTGACAAAAGTGCAGTGAAGGGGACCTTTAGCAGATCCCTTATAGCAACCAATCAGCACCCTACAATCGCGGGTGGGCCGAAAGATCTCGCTATCTAAATGCCTATGTCAAACAGCAGCGATTGGAGCTAGCTCTGATTGCAGCTGTTGGAGGCTTGTGCTGGCTGAGTAGCACAGCTGACCCTCACCACCATTTAGGGAGAATATTGGAAGCAGTGGTCTAGATCCCTTAGAAAATGTCATGTTTTCTTATCCCAGAAACATCTCCATAGACTGTGCCTAAGGCCGGGATCACACATACGCGAGATACGGCCGAGTCACGCAGGTGAAAACCCATCTCTGGCGCCGACACTCCGGAGTGGAGCGTGCAGCCGCACAGGAATACATGGAGCTGCACGCTCAGCTCTGGAGTGCCGGCGCCAGAGCTGGGTTTTCACCTGCGAGACTCGGCCGTATCTCACGTATGTGTGATCCAGGCCTAATATTGTGGCTGGTAACCATCATCATCTAACTGATTGGGACTGGGCTGTAATAGCAAATATGTCCAATGGACAATTGTGGCTGTTTCTGGAAGAAAAAAAAAAAAGATTCTTTTTTATCTTACATAAAAAATTATTGTAAAATGAGGTATAGTTCATGGTGACATCATGGCTTCCTTTTAAAATGTGAGCCATGAAGCTTTATTGGGTCTGTTGTATTGCAGTGTTTTTTTCTGTTTTTTTTTTTAAGGCATGTACTGTATGTGCTAATTACTTTTGTAATTTTTATAGATGTGTGGATGCCAGAAATGTTTTTTCTTTTCATTAATTTTATTTCTTTATTTTTAAATGGTGAAAGGGAGGGGGGGGGGGGGTGGCTGATTCAAATGTTTATATTTTTCAAAAACATTATTCTTTTTTGCTTCATTTTCTTAGTTATTTTAGGCAACTTAAACCTGCGATACTTTGTTTGCTTATACATACTATATACTTCAATCCCTACAGTATATAGTGTAAATGATGGTTTCTTATGAAGCCCAGCCAGTGGCTCAACTTCACAGGAATACCAAGATGCCTGACATAAATACTTTCATTAGATAACCCATCAGCAACCCACTATCACTTCTCAGGGGCGATGGGAGCCAGTATGACAGGTGATCGCTACTAAATCAACAATGATGAAGAGTGAATAATGGACGGCACTAGAGGAGCACAAATTAGTACAACCTTGACTCCTTAAGGAATGTCCGAAAAAACACAGGTGGCACGAATGCTCTGGGTATACGGTGCTCTGCACTGATAGACAACCAGCAGTAAATTCAACAAAGCAAGAAAAGAAAAAATCGTGCTCTTTATTGGAGATACCAGATATTTAAAACATCCATTAGGACATCAGGTCTATAGGAGGGTGCGGGAGTGGAGTGTGGACGACGGCCGTTTCGCACTCTGTGTGCTTCAACGGGTCCACAGAGTGCGAAACGGCCGTCGTCCACACTCCACTCCCGCACCCTCCTATAGACCTGATGTCCTAACAGATGTTTTAAATATCTATCTCTAATAAAGAGCACGATTTCACAGCTTCCTAAGGGTGAGTGCCGCACTGTTTTCTTGCTTCGTTGATCGCTACTAAATGCTACTAAATGCCTTATCAGAGTTTAATAGCAGCATCTAAACTGTTAAGCAGCAGTGATCAGAGCTAGCTCCAGTTGCTTCTGGATCAGACAGCCAGAATCTGCCACATGTCGGGTGGCTTTAGCTCTTCCATACCCTCTACAATTACAAATACCAGTGTAGACTTCCAGTGCTGTACATTTGCATTAGAGGGTTAAATTCTACTTCTAATAGATTTCATTAATCTTTGACTATTGATAATTTTTTTCAGATGTCTCGGAAGATTCTATGAGAATTTTAAAGGATGTTACCAGGAACATATTTGACAACTTCCCCTTCCATTCAGTCACCATTCAAGTCGAACCAATCGAAGAGCAGAATCCAGAGTGTATGTTTTGCTATGAGCCGGGAGAATGAGCCTAGACTTCTGTAGGCTCCACAAATAAGACCCCGATTTAGATAAGTACTATATTTTTGCAATGTGAACTTAAAAAATATACAAGAAATGGAAATTAACTATTGTCCACATTGCAAACAACTCTTCCCTTCTATCAGGTACCATGGAAAGATAGTCGGACATACTGGAATGAACCATTAACTATATACTCTTCCACTATTATATTGAAAAAGGATTTAGCAGACTAATAGAAAAACGTGGACGTTTACATCAGGAAACATCTGATCATACATAATCTCAGATGATTAACATTGACAAATGATGAGGATGTTTGTCTGATAACATTACGCACTGGAATTGCTGTACAATTTCTAGGTATTTTTTCATGTGGAATTGTGTTCAGATGATCCATCAACCCATGATTGGACATGATCCATTAGATAACTGATGACTAGGGATTATCCATTAAATTAATCTATAACTGGAGATTATCCGTTACAAATAGCCAATTACTGGAGATGACCCATGAAGTAACCTATGACTGTAGATGATCCATTACAAATAATCAATGACTGGAGATGATCCATTACAAATAACCCTTGACAAGTAAGGATTCACGAAATAACTCATAATTGAAGAACATCCATTACAAATAATCAAAGATTGGAGATGGTTTAACACAAATAACCCATGACTGAAGATCGTCCATGAAATAACCCACAAGTATAGATAATCCATCATTTATGAGTGCAGAGGATCCTTAAAAAAAATAAAATCTAGTAGATCTATAAAAAAAAAACATGATGGGAGATGACCCTTTACAAATAAGCTATGTCTAAGTAATTCATCAACTTAAGAATCTCTTCAGGTGTGACTAGAAGAATAATAAGTTAATGTGTTCCTGTAATATCTATTGTTTCCATTACAAAGGCATTAGACTATTAAATGCGGCATTGTAGTTGCAGAAGTGTGACTGTCCCCATCTTTGTCATGCATGTCTCCCATCTGTTCAAGTTTGTTTTTAATTGGCTCAAAATAAAGCTGGTCTGTGGAGGCACGGACCTAAAAGAAGTAAATCTGTTTGTATCGGGGCCCATCTGAAGAGGTTGCCTTGTCTTGGCAGGTGGGCTCACAAAATTTGATCAAAATATGTGTCAAGAACCTCACATTTCTATACATAGTACATAATGTAGTACGCAATGTAAGATATTCCATATATTCAATGCTTAGCTTTTGCGGAGTCGGAGTGCCATGAATCCTTTTGCGTTTGCTTGACTCATAGAATACTGTGAGTAAAAAAATGAAAAAGTTCCTGTGGTCCCTATAAAGTTGCTACAAGTTCCCATCTTAAAGTCTGACCCCTGAAATCATCCAGAGAATGTATATCCACACCAAGTGATCATTGACCGGCTTTCTCAGCCACCTGCTGTCCGATTTGGCATCGGTCATAGTGGCTATCTAAGATGTTCGTTTGGGTCGTCCTACAGCAGGAAACATATAAAACTTACTGTTGTAGTGAAAATGTGCGCCTGTCCATCCCGTGCAGTGAGAACATCTAGAATGCGCCACTGCGCAGAAAGATAAACCTGTTATGCACAGTCAGCCGCGTAGTTTTGCGCACACTTGACCATTTAGAGAGCAGGATCTATCCATAGGTTACAATGAGAAAAAAATGACAGAGCATCGTGATTCCATGGGGGTGAGAACTTTCCACTGCTTCTGTTTTGCAAAAAAAATGTCAACTACACAATTTTCAGCTCGTGGCGTATGGAACTGTGACCGAGGTTAAGAAGATGTCTCCTATTACTCAATCTTGCAGTCATCCTCTGTCATAGGATGCATAGCATACATCATACCCTAACACTGTCCACACAACTCTCAGACACTCGGGGTAATGAGTCCCCGAAATATATATTACTGTTCGACAGTCAAAAGGCGCATACTCTCCATGGAATCTTTAGAGCAGACAAGGACCAAACTTATTCATGTTTTACGCTTTAATATAAAAAATACAGTGCTTTCAAGAAAAGGAATTAAAAAATAAAAATAAAGCGACCCACAAATATGCAAAACAAGAACTTTATTCTTCTGTTTCCTTGAGGGTAAGGGAAAGGGTTTATGGATCACATCCAGTTCAGGCAAAGCCACACATGTGAACACCTTGTCATTGTGTCACCCATCATTTACATGCTTGGACTGGGCTCACGTTTCCAGGGCGGCCTAAATTATAATATTGAAATCGCAGGTCTGTCACCGGACCGTGAGCTAATAACGGACGAGGACATTGCATATTTAATACCTTGTTTATTCCAATCAACTCCCTTCCTATGGTAAACAGGAAATGTCCAGCCTGGCTACAAAGGACCATCTAACCAAACTTTGAAGCTCGGGCTCACCATGTAAGAGGTATCAGGAACGACGCTCCTTGTAGTCTCAGCGATACCCCGCTCGGTATATGTATGTGATACGCTAATGTGACTCCGGCCTTAACCCAATGTTATTTGACTGATCTTATCATTTTCCTTACATATTGTATTTGAAAAGACTCTTATTTTTAATAATGGGTCAAGGGGCAATGACTTTGAACTTGGTGCAAGCCCTTTAAGGCCAAAATTGTCTTGATCCTTAAATCAAACCTGTCACCCCCCCCCCCCCCCCAGTCGTTTCAAACTAAAAGAGCCACCTTGTGCAGCAGTAATGCTGCATTCTGACAAGGTGGCTCTTTTAGTTATTGGTGCAGTTAAAGCCAAAATAAAGCGTTTTATAATTTCGCCAAAATACTTGTCTTTAGTCGTGGAGGCAGGTCTTAACCCCCCTGCTGCACACGCCACACTGCCGTCATTCAAATCTTATTCGGCGCCAGGTGCCGCCCCCTCCGCGCTGTTTTCCAATGAAATCCGGCGCCTGCGGTGTTTAGTACTGGCTGGGGCAGGCGCAGTGAGCTCTGGCCGTCTGACCTCCGATGCGGTCTTGCAGACTGCGCCTGCGCGGCCGCCCTGCTTGTGATTCCCAGCCCCGCAGTGACCTATGATTTATTCACATTGCGGGGCTAGGATTCACAGGCAGGGCGGCCGCGCAGGTGCAGTCAGCTGGGCTGCATATGAGGAAAGACGGCCAGCGCTCACTGCGTCTGCACCAGGCAGGGGATAAGAGCGCAGGCGCCGGCTACTTTTGAAAACAGCGGTGAGGAGGAGGCGGCGCCCGGCGCCAAGAAGATGTGAGTGACAGCTGTGTGCTGTTTGAAGCAGGGGGGAAACGCCGGCCTACTTGACTGAGGACCAGGTATTTCGGACAAATTATAAAACTGATTATTTTTGCAGGTACAGCAACCAGAACTAAAAGAGCAGAGGCACCTTGTCAGAATGCAGCATTACTGCTGCACAAGGTGGCTCTTTTAGTTTGAAACAACTGGGGGGGTGACAGGTTCCCTTTAAGGGGCTTCAATACATTCAGTAATATTTAAAAATTTGTTACGGGTTTACTCTGACTAATATTACGTAAAAGAAAAAAACTAGTGTTAGGGCATTTGTAGGAGGGCACATTTTTTTATTTTTACAGAGCAAAAACTCCCCATTAACATTAATAATAATAATAATAATAATGTTATTAGACTAATATCAACTGTACCACCCGATTCAGCCAACACTCTAAACTATATGGAGGCGCCAGATAACTAATTGTTGGTGGAGTTGTCTATTGGGCATGCTCGATTTTGGACTGCCGATAGATTTTGTTTTCCTGGAGACAATCCGCCGGCAGAGATGTTTGTTGGCGGCTTTTCCATAAAGAACACGAGAGACGCCTGTGTATGGGAGAGACGGCCGAGATGCATCGTTTGACCCACAGCCATCTCATGTGTATGAGGGCCTTAAGAAAAGCTTTATATGTTGGATCCATAAACAACCCAAACACAATATAATAAAAAAGTCCCCACTTGATGGGAGCAAAACTGCTGAAAATGCTGAAAAAATAAGATTATTTTCTTTATTATTAATGCCATATATAAACCAAGGTAAAAGTGACAAAGGCAACATCTGTTAGGCCATTATAAATAACTTTGAAAGGACAAGGCAAGAAAGGATTGAGTGTTGCTAGGTGTAAAAAAACATAATTAAGTCATTAATTCAGGCGCAAAGCTTCACAAATTGCCCACAAAGTATTCTGTTTAGCCAGCAGGAAAGCATTTAGGATTAGCAATTTAAAGTGCTTGCATCAGTTGTTCAGGTCCATGTGCTCATAATCCATAGATGTGGAAGCTACGAAGGTCAGACCCATACAAGTACACAACCAGTTGATGCTTAATGAGCTGAATATAATTACCCACATACAGAGTGTAGCCATAAATATATACAGAATACATATCTCACCCAATTCTTAACGTCTTCTTCAGGACCGGAGAATGTCAGGTAGGTGGAAAATTTCTGTCTTAGCCAAGTGCTACGGTGATCTAAAAGTAAGCAGCTTTAACGACAATTATTGCTCGCTCAGGGCCTGAGGTCCTGTAAAATATGAGAAAAGCTGCCCTAAATACCCGACCCACACTCTAAGGGCAGGTGCAGAGGAGCGTAGAAGATCTCTTCCGGGAGAAATGAGTGTAATCAGACTGTGATCCGATTCTCTGGGGTGAGGAGAACATAGAAAAGAAAACAATTCTCCATGTTCTCCTTTCTTCCAGTCCATGAAAATAGGGGAAGTCTCTGCCTGAGGAAAGTATCCGACATATGCACGGCCCCATACACTAATATTGGTCCGAATGTGATCTGATGTTTTTATTAATGAATCTGGCATCTCCAACATGCCCTCTCATTAGGACCAGCGTTAAAATAGCTGGCCTTGAATGGGGTCAAAGGGCCTATGACAGACAAACAATGCAACATTTTTAATGAAACCCAATTGCAAAACTACATTTTTGAGCCCCAAATACATGCATTTAAGAAAGAGAACAATTCCCAAAAGGTGCCCATATTACTTAACCCCTGTCATGTCAGGATACAAGAGGCCTCACGTGTTAGAAGGCTTTTTCTCTGGTATTTTGTGATGTGAATATGTGAATTTTAGGTTGTTATCATTTTTATTCAGATATTTCTCAGATTGGGGATTGGCTTCTTCTTCTTCCAACCGGATAATCAGATAGTCTTCTATATTTATCCTAAACCAAATGATATGGTTCTGAAAAAGGTCGTCAAGTATGTAAAGCGCTGCGGAATGTGATGGCAGTAGATAAGCAAAGCCGTACACTCCATAGAGGTGGCCTTTATGGAAGAGTGGGCAGAAAAAAACCCGTACTTACAAACAAAAATTGTAAGGCTTGTTTTGAGTTTGCCAAAAGACATGTGGGAGACTCCTCAAATGTATGGAGGAAACTGCTGTGGTCAAATGAGACCAACATTTTTTGTTTTTGGCCCCCAAGGTAAATGTTATGTCTGGCGCCAAAGCAACACAGCTCATCACCCCAAGAACACCATCCCCACAGTGAAATGTGGTGGCAGCATCATAATGGGGGTAAGTTTTTCAGCAGCAGGGACTGGGAAAATCAAAATACCTGAAATCCAGGTATATTCTTGAGCAACCTGTTACAGTGATTTGACACTGGGACAGAGGTTTGCCTTACAACAAGACAATGACCCAAACTGCTAAAGCAACACTCAAGATGTTTAAGGAGAAACATGTTCATAGTTGTAGGCATGTTCTTTCCATGAACTGATGCAAACCCTCAAAAAATAATGAAATTCCAGGTTGTAAGTTATTAAAACATAAAAAATACCAAGAGGGGTGAATACTTTTACAAGCCACTAGTTTGCAGTCCTCTCACCATAGTGGTATCTCTTCCCTGATGCTCTAGATTTTCAATGTTTTTTTTTAAATATGGTGCCCAGAATTGGACACATTTGAATGTTATGCTTGCTTTTTTCTTTGGTATGGTGATGTATAAAGCAGTGATGGAACATACCAGCCAACAGTTATCTTATTGACATTTCATTTTGTCCTCTACTTTAAAAACTGAAAGGGAAAGTGTAATGGGAAATTGACTTAATGTTTAACCCCTTCATGTCGGAGCCCTTTTTAATTTTTGCATTTCTGTCTTTCGCTCCCCTTCTTCCCAGAGCCACTATTTTTTTGTCAATATGGGCATATGATTGCTTGATTTTTGCAGGACAAGTTGTACTTTTGAACAAAACCATTGGTTTTACCATATCTTGTACTCAAAAGCGAGAAAAAAAGATACAAGTGCGCTGAAATTGCAAAAAAAGTGCAATTCCATAACCGTTTTTTGGATTTTTTTACCATGTCCACCAAATGCTAAAATTGACATGCCATTATGATTCTCTATTCTTCATTACGAGTTCGTAGATACCAAACATGTATAGGTTTTTTTTTTATTTACCTTATATACTCGAGTATAAGCCAAGAATTTCAGCCCATTTTTTTAGGCTGAAATTGCCCCTCTCGGCTTATACTTGAGTCATTCCCAGGGGTCGGCAGGGGAGGGGGAGCGGCAGCTGTCTAATCATACTACCTGATCCTGGCGCGGTCCCTGCACATCCCTGCTTCTCCGGGCGCTGACAGTTTCTTCCTGTGTTGAGCGGTCACGTGGTACCGCTCATTACTGTAATGAATATGGACGCGACTCCACTCCCATAGGGGTGGAGCCGCATACTCATTACTGTACTGAGCGGTACAGATGACCGCTCAACGCTGGAAGAAGCTGTTAGCGCCTGGAGAAGCAGGGACGTGCAGGGACCGCGCAGGGAGCAGGTGAGTGTAACAAGGCTTTGCGTTATATTCACCTCTCCTCGTTCCACCGCCGGGCTCCGTCTTCCGCGTCCTCTGTCTGTGACGTTCAGGTCAAAGGGCGCGATGACGTGCTAGTGTGCGCACCGCCCTGTGCCTGAATTGTCACTGCGGAGGATGCTGAGGAGCAGCGGGCAGCGACGAGAGGTGAGTATGTCATTTTTTTTAAATTGCAGCAGCAGATATACTGTACAGTTAATAATATCAGCATAAACTGCATTTTATGGAGCCATAATCTACTTTTATGCAAATGTCTTTATGGAGCATCTTAGGCTTCTTTCACACTTCCGTCGGTCGGGGTTCGTCATAATGCAGTGAAGTGACGTATCGACGGATGTTGTGAAAATAGTGGAAAACGTGTGCAACGCATCCAGTGTTATGACGGATGCGTCGAAGGAGTTCCTGCCTGCATTTTCAGGTATAAGATTCTGGAGAGAGAGAGAGAGAGATTTTTCCCTGACTTGAAAATCCTTCCGGGCTGCTCAGAATGAAAAAACTGGATACGTCGCTGGATTCCTGTGTTTGACGGTCAGCGACGGATCCTGCGTTCATAGGCATCCATTATAGCCAACGACGGACAGCGCAGGATCCGACGTGCAGAAAAAACGTTCCTCTGAACATTTTCTCCGCACGATGGACCGCTATTTTCCGACGGATCCAGTGCACGACGGATGAAACGGATGGCCATCTGTCACAATCCGTCGCTAATACAAATCTATGGGAAAAAAACAGGATCCTGCAGCATAATTTGCAGGATCCTGCTTTTTCAAAAATCAACAGATTTCGGCAGGAGGAAAAAGACGGAAGTGTGAAAGAGGCCTTATGGGGCCATTATTAACCTTTGTGCAGCATTATATGGGGCATATTTTAATATGGAGCATCTTATGGGGCAATCATAAACTGTATGGAGCATCTTATGGGACCCTTATTACCCTTTATGCAGCATTATATAGGGCTCCTGATTCAATATGGATATTCAAAAACACTTAACCTACTGATGTCTCAATTAATTTTACTTTTATTGTATTTTTATTTTTAAAATTTACCGGTAGCTGCTGCATTTTCCACCCTAGGCTTATACTCACGTCATTAAGTTTTCCCAGTTTTTTGTGTCAAAATTAGGGGTCTCGGCTTATACTCGGGTCGGCTTATACTCGAGTATATACGGTAAGTGGTGAAAAAAAAAATTTGTAAAAAAAAAAAACAAACATAAATTTCCATCTCCATTTTTCGGGATCTCAGGTTGGGTGAGGGCTTATTTTTTTGTGTGTCGAGCTGACATTTTTATTGATACCATTGGCGTTTTGACATTTTCTCGCTACGCCGTTTAGCGATTGGGTTAATTCTTTTTATATTGATAGATTGGGCGATCCTGAAAGCGGCGATACCAAATATGTGTATATTTAATTTTTTTATTGTTTTATTTTGAATAGGGCAAAAGGGGGTGATTTGAACTTTTAGATTTTTTAAATATTTTTAAAAACTTTTTTTTTACTTTTTGCGTGCTTCAATAGTCTCCATGGGAGACTAGAAGCTGCAGTTGTTTGATCGCATGTGCTACACACAGGTGTTTGATCGCATGTATGTAGCAGAAATGCTCAGTTGCTACCACCGGGCGGTGCTCATAGCAATCCGGCTATGACAACCATAGAGGTCTGCTGGAGACTTCTGGTTGTCATGGCAACCCATCGGCGACCTGCAATCACGTGGTGAGGTCACCGATGGGTGGGTTTAGTGACGAGCTTCCGGTAAGCGCGAGTTAAATGCAGCTGTCAGAGATTGACAGCGACATTTAACTAGTTAACAGCCTCGAGTGGATCGCGATTCCACCTGCGGCTGTTGCGAGCACATGTCAGCTGTACATATCAGCTGACATGTGCCCGTAAAGGTGCGGGCTCCGGCGCTGAGGGAGCCTCCACAGGGGGGAGTCATAGTACACCGATGTCGGAAAGTGGTTGAGGCTAAGTTCACACTAGGCATTTTTGCAGAGTTTTTTTTATGCTATAGTTGCAAATTTTCAGCTGTGTTTTACCATACCAGCAAAGCATATGAATTTTCAGAAATCTCATGCACACAATTTTTTTTTTCAGCAGGATTTTGTGCTTTGCATGTTTTTTTGGAGAACATGTCACTTCTTTCAGTATTTTTTACCCACTGAAAAGCATGGGTCGTAAAAAAAAATGCTGGAAAAAACATACCAAAAAAGCAGGTATCAGGTTTTACTGCATTTTCTGTGCCAAAACCTGATTCTATAGAAAAGGACTTTTTTTTCCACACTTAACATTATCAGCATGCACAAGAGACAAATCTAGCATGCCAAAACCGCAGAAAAAAAAGCACAAAAAATGCATCAATACGCAGCAAAAAGAGCAAAAAAAAAAACAAGGAAAGCCTGCTTTTATTCTGCAGCTTCAGGTTTTGCTGCAGAAAAATAAACGCCTAGTGTGAACTTACCCTTAATGTAGAGTCGCCTTAAAAACAAGACTTTAGCGACTGAGAATGAAAGAAATAGCAGCACTGCAACTTTACAATAGTAGGTCTCTTGTATTTTTGCTAATCTAATATGTAAAGCTGGGTGTGTGTGTGTGTGTGTGTGTGTGTGTGTGCGCGTGTGTGTCCGGGATTTGCATCTGCTACAGCCACAAAATTTTGCACATTTTGCACAGTCACACGTCTGGACCCCGAGAGCGTCATAGGCTATGTTGTGAGGCGAAATTTTAACCCCGCGCTTTCCAATTCACCAAACAATTTTGCCCCTATCTACATAATGGGGAAAAAGTGAAAGGAAAAGTGTTGGAGGCAAATTGACAACTGCCAGATGTGAACAAGGGGGACTTAAAGAATGAGAGCGATGGCACCAAAGACCGTCCTCCTGCATACTCCCCCGTCCTCCTTCATACTCCCCGTCCTCCTTCATACTCCCCCGTCCTCCTGCATACTCCCCCATCCTTCTTCATACTCCCCGTCCTCCTTCATACTCCCCCGTCCTCCTGCATACTCCCCCATCCTTCTTCATACTCCCCCGTCCTCCTGCATACTCCCCCGTCCTCCTTCATACTCCCCCATCCTCCTTCATACTCCCCATCCTCCTGCATACTCCCCCGTCCTCCTGCATACTCCCCCGTCCTCCTGCATACTCCCCCATCCTCCTACATACTCCCCTGTTCTCCTGCATCCTCCCCATCCTCCTTCATACTCCCCATCCTCCTGCATACTCCCCCGTCCTCCTTCATACTCCCCCGTTCTCCTGCATCCTCCCCCATTCTCCAGCATCCTCCCCGTCCTCCTGCATACTACCCCGTCTTCCTTCATACTCCCCTGTCCTCCTGCATCCTCCCCGTCCTCCTTCACACTCCCCCGTCCTCTTTCATACTCCCCCATACTCCTTCATACTCCCCCATCCTCCTGCATACTCCCCCGTCCTCCTTCATACTCCCTGTCCTCCTGCATCCTCCCCATTTTCCTGCATCCTCCCCATCCTCCTTCATACTCCCCCATTCTCCTGCATCCTCCCCATCCTCCTTCATACTCGCCGTCCTCCTGCATACTCCCCCGTCCTCCTGCATACTCCCCCGACCTCCTTCATACTCCCCCATCCCCTGTCCTCCTGCATCATCCCCATCCTCCTGCATACTCCCCCTTCCTCCTGCATACTCCCCCGTCCTCCTTCATACTCCCCGTCCTCCTTCATACTCCCCCATCCTCCCGTCCTCCTGCATCCTCCCCCATCCTCCTGCATCCTCCCCCATCCTTCTTCATACTCCGCCGTCCTCCTTCATACTCCTCGTCCTCCTGCATACTCCCCGGTCCTCCTTCATACTCCCCCATCCACCTTCATACTCCCCCCTTCTCCTGCATCCTCCCCCATCCTCCTTCATACTCCCCGTCCTCCTGAAGACTCCCCCGTCCTCCTTCATACTCCCCCGTCCTCCTTCATACTCCCCTGTCCTCCTGCATACTCCCCGTCCTCCTTCATACTCCTCCGTCCTCCTGCATACTCCCCCATCCTCCTGCATCCTCTCCCGTCCTCCTGTATCCTCCCCCATGCTCCTTCATACTCCCCCATCCTCCTTCATACTCCGCCGTTCTCATGCATCCTCCCCCGTTCTCCTGCATCCTCCCCTGTCCTCCTTCATACTCCCCATCCTCCTGTATACTCCCCCGTCCTTCTTCATACTCCCCCGTCCTCCTGTATCCTCCCGGTCCTACTTCATCCTCCCCTTCCTCCTTCATAATCCCCCATTCTCCTGCATACTCCTCCATCCTCCTTCATACTCCCCGTCCACCTGCATCCTCGGTTGACCCCAGACCTTAAAAAAAAACCCCTTGCTCAGCTGCCGCCCCTGCATCCTGGAGCATAGCGCAGGCGTGTACTTCGGATTACACAGCATGAACTTCAACCCAATATTGCAGCCAGCATGCAGCCAGCGGGTAAGGAAAGGGTGAATCAAACACCCGAAAACCCCGCCCATATGACCGCAAACCTGTCCCGCCAAATTCAGGTGACAATTTCCCTTTAAGGGAAGAGAGCTCCCCTCCAAATCAGACGCCAGCAAGGTGGTGGTGGCGTACTGGTATGGGCTGGTACCATCAAAGATGAACTTGTGGGACCTTTTCGGGTTGAGGATGGAGTGACGCTCAACTCCTAGACCTACTGCCAGTTTCTGGAAGACTTCTTCAAGCAGTGGTACGGGAAGAAGTTGGTATCGTTCAAGAAAAACATGATTTTCATGCAGGACAATGCTCCATCACATGCCTCCAACTACTCCACAGCGTGGCTGGCCAGTAAAGGTCTCATGGCCCCCTTGTTCACCTGATCTGAACCCCATAGAGAACCTATGGTCCCTCATAAAATGTGAGATCTAAAGGGAGGGAAAACAGTCCACCTCTCGGACCAGTGTCTGGAGGCTGTGGAGGCCGCTGCACGCAATGTTCATCGTAAACAGATCAAGAAACTGACAGAATCTATGGATGGAGGCTGCTGAGTGTCATCATAAAGAAAGGTGGCTATATTGGTCACTAATTTTGGGGGGGGTTGTTTTTGCATGTCAGAAATGTTTATTTCTAAATTTGGTGCAGTTACATTGGTTTACCTGGTGAAAATAAGCAAGTGAGATGGGAATATATTTTGTTTTTATTAAGTTGCCTAATAAATCTGCACAGTAATAGTTATCTGCACAAACAGATATCCTCCTAAGATAGCCAAATCTAAAAAAAAAAACACACTCCAACTTTCAAAAATATTAAGCTTTGATATTTATGAGTCTTTTGGGTTGATTGAGAACATAGTTGTTGATCAATAATAAAAATAATCCTCTAAAATACAACTTGCCTAATAATTCTGCACACAGTGTACTATATACAGAAGGAGATGACATACAGGTATATACTATATATAGGAGGAGATGACATACAGGTATATACTATATACAGGAGGAGATGACACACAGGTATATACCATATACAGGAGGAGATGACATACAGGTATATACTATATAAAAGAGGAGATGACACATAGGTATATAGAGGAGGAGATGACATACAGCAGGTATATACTATATACAGGGGAGATGACATACAGGTATATACTATATACAGGAGATGACATACAGGTATATACTATATATAGGAGGAGATGACATACAGGTGTATACAGTTAGGTCCATATTTATTTGGACAGAGACAACATTTTTCTAATTTTGGTTATAGACTGTTATGCTGTGCTATCAGGCAACACAGTGTGCAGTAATCAGCGCACATACAGTGATATGGCAATAACCCAAAAACAATAGAACAAGCTCTGAGACGTGGAATCTCTGCAGACTGCACACCTGAACCTATCCTCACACAACTAAAAGCAGCAGTGGATTGCGCCTAACACTACCTATGCAACTCGGCACTGCCTGAGGAGCTGACTAGCCTGAAGATAGAAATACAAGCCTGACTTGCCTCAGAGAAATACCCCAAAGGAATAGGCAGCCCCCCACATATAATGACTGTTAGCAAGATGAAAAGACAAAACGTAGGAATGAAATAGATTCAGCAAAGTGAGGCCCGATATTCTAGACAGAGCGAGGATAGCAAAGAGAACTATGCAGTCTACAAAAAACCCTAAAGCAGAACCACGCAAAGGGGGGCAAAAAGACCCACCGTGCCGAACTAACGGCACGGCGGTGCACCCTTTGCGTCTCAGAGCTTCCAGCAAAAGAGAATAGCACAGCTGGACAGAAAAAACGGAAACAAAAACAAATTAACACTTATCTAGCAGAGCAGCAGGCCACAGGAAAGATGCAGTAGCTCAGATCCAACACTGGAACATTGACAAGGAGCAAGGAAGACAGACTCAGGTGGAGTTAAATAGCAAGGCAGCCAACGAGCTCACCAAAACACCTCAGGGAGGAAGCCCAGAGGCTGCAATACCACTTGTGACCACAGGAGTGAATTCAGCCACAGAATTCACAACAGTACCCCCCCCTTGAGGAGGGGTCACTGAACCCTCACCAGAACCCCCAGGCCGACCAGGATGAGCCACATGAAAGGCACGAACAAGATCTGGGGCATGGACATCAGAGGCAAAAACCCAGGAATTATCCTCCTGAGCATAACCCTTCCATTTGACCAGATACTGGAGTTTCCGTCTAGAGACACGAGAATCCAAAATTTTCTCCACAATATACTCCAATTCCCCCTCCACCAAAACAGGGGCAGGAGGCTCCACAGATGGAACCATAGGTGCCACGTATCTTCTCAACAACGACCTATGGAATACATTATGTATGGAAAAGGAGTCTGGGAGGGTCAGACGAAAAGACACCGGATTGAGAATCTCAGAAATCCTATACGGACCAATAAAACGAGGTTTAAATTTAGGAGAGGAAACCTTCATAGGAATATGACGAGAAGATAACCAAACCAGATCCCCAACACGAAGTCGGGGACCCACACGGCGTCTACGATTAGCGAAAAGCTGAGCCTTCTCCTGGGACAAGGTCAAATTGTCCACTACCTGAGTCCAGATCTGCTGCAACCTGTCCACCACAGAATCCACACCAGGACAGTCCGAAGACTCAACCTGTCCTGAAGAGAAACGAGGATGGAACCCAGAATTGCAGAAAAATGGAGAGACCAAGGTAGCCGAGCTGGCCCGATTATTAAGGGCGAACTCAGCCAACGGCAAAAATGACACCCAATCATCCTGGTCAGCAGAAACAAAACATCTCAGATATGTTTCCAAGGTCTGATTGGTTCGTTCGGTCTGGCCATTAGTCTGAGGATGGAAGGCCGAGGAAAAAGATAGGTCAATGCCCATCCTACCACAAAAGGCTTGCCAGAACCTCGAGACAAACTGGGAACCTCTTTCAGAAACAATATTCTCAGGAATGCCATGCAAACGAACCACATGCTGGAAGAACAAAGGCACCAAATCAGAGGAGGAAGGCAATTTAACCAAGGGCACCAGATGGACCATTTTAGAAAAGCGATCACAGACCACCCAAATGACCGACATCTTTTGAGAAACGGGAAGGTCAGAAATGAAATCCATCGAAATATGTGTCCAAGGCCTCTTCGGGACCGGCAAGGGCAAAAGCAACCCACTGGCACGTGAACAGCAGGGCTTAGCCCTAGCACAAATCCCACAGGACTGCACAAAAGCACGCACATCCCGTGACAGAGATGGCCACCAGAAGGATCTAGCCACTAACTCTCTGGTACCAAAGATTCCTGGATGACCAGCCAGCACCGAACAATGAAGTTCAGAGATAACTTTACTAGTCCACCTATCAGGGACGAACAGTTTCTCGGCCGGACAACGATCAGGTTTATTAGCCTGAAATTTCTGCAACACTCTCCGCAAATCAGGAGAGATGGCAGACACAATGACTCCTTCCTTGAGGATACTCGCCGGCTCAGATAACCCCGGAGAGTCGGGCACAAAACTCCTAGACAGAGCATCCGCCTTCACATTTTTAGAGCCCGGAAGGTACGAAATCACAAAATCAAAACGAGCAAAAAATAACGACCAACGGGCCTGTCTAGGATTCAAGCGCTTGGCAGACTCGAGATAAGTAAGATTCTTATGATCAGTCAATACCACCACGCGATGCTTAGCTCCCGCAAGCCAATGACGCCACTCCTCGAATGCCCACTTCATGGCCAGCAACTCTCGGTTGCCCACATCATAATTACGCTCAGCAGCAGAAAATTTCCTGGAAAAGAAAGCACATGGTTTCAACACTGAGCAACCAGAACCTCTCTGTGACAAAACCGCCCCTGCTCCAATCTCAGAAGCATCAACCTCGACCTGGAACGGAAGAGAAACATCTGGTTGACACAACACAGGGGCACAGCAAAAACGACGCTTCAACTCCTGAAAAGCTTCCACGGCAGCAGAAGACCAATTAACCAAATCAGCACCCTTCTTGGTCAAATCGGTCAATGGTCTGGCAATGCTAGAAAAATTACAGATGAAGCGACGATAAAAATTAGCAAAGCCCAGGAATTTCTGCAGACTTTTCAGAGATGTCGGCTGAGTCCAATCCTGGATGGCCTGGACCTTAACCGGATCCATCTCGATAGTAGAAGGGGAAAAGATGAACCCCAAAAATGAAACTTTCTGCACACCGAAGAGACACTTTGATCCCTTCACGAACAAGGAATTAGCACGCAGTACCTGGAAAACCATTCTGACTTGCTTCACATGAGACTCCCAATCATCAGAGAAGATCAAAATGTCATCCAAGTAAACAATCAGGAATTTATCCAGATACTCACGGAAAATGTCATGCATAAAAGACTGAAAAACAGATGGAGCATTGGCAAGTCCGAACGGCATCACCAGATACTCAAAATGACCCTCGGGCGTATTAAATGCCGTTTTCCATTCATCTCCCTGCCTGATTCTCACCAGATTATACGCACCACGAAGATCAATCTTAGTAAACCAACTAGCCCCCTTAATCCGAGCAAACAAGTCAGATATCAATGGCAAGGGATACTGAAACTTAACAGTGATCTTATTAAGAAGGCGGTAATCAATACACGGTCTTAGCGAACCATCCTTCTTGGCTACAAAGAAGAACCCTGCTCCCAGTGGTGATGACGATGGGCGAATATGTCCCTTCTCCAGGGATTCCTTCACATAACTGCGCATAGCGGCGTGTTCGGGCACGGATAAATTAAATAAACGACCCTTAGGGAATTTACTACCAGGAATCAAATTGATAGCACAATCACAATTCCTATGCGGAGGTAGGGCATCAGACTTGGGCTCTTCAAATACATCCTGAAAGTCAGACAAGAACTCTGGGATGTCAGAAGGAATGGATGACGAAATAGACAAAAATGGAACATCACCATGTACTCCCTGACAACCCCAGCTGGTTACCGACATAGAGTTCCAATCTAATACTGGATTATGGGTTTGTAGCCATGGCAACCCCAACACGACCACATCATGCAGATTATGCAGTACCAGAAAGCGAATAACTTCCTGATGTGCAGGAGCCATGCACATGGTCAGCTGGGCCCAGTACTGAGGCTTATTCTTGGCCAAAGGTGTAGCATCAATTCCTCTCAACGGAATAGGACACCGCAAAGGCTCCAAGAAAAATCCACAATGTTTAGCATAATCCAAATCCATCAGATTCAGGGCAGCGCCTGAATCCACAAACGCCATGACAGAAAACGACGACAAAGAGCATATCAAGGTAATGGACAGAAGGAATTTGGACTGTACAGTACCAATGACGGCAGAGCTATCGAACCGCCTAGTGCGCTTAGGACAATTAGAAATAGCATGAGTGGAATCACCACAGTAGAAACACAGCCTGTTCAGACGTCTGTGTTCTTGCCGTTCAACTTTAGTCATAGTCCTGTCGCACTGTATAGGCTCAGGTTTACTCTCAGACAATACCGCCAGATGGTGCACAGATTTACGCTCGCGCAAGCGACGACCGATCTGAATGGCCAAGGACATAGACTCATTCAAACCAGCAGGCATAGGAAATCCCACCATGACATCCTTAAGAGCTTCAGAGAGACCCTTTCTGAACCAAGCCGCCAGTGCAGATTCATTCCACAGAGTGAGTACTGACCACTTCCTAAATTTCTGACAATATACTTCTATATCATCCTGACCCTGGCATAAAGCCAGCAAATTTTTCTCAGCCTGATCCACTGAATTAGGCTCATCGTAAAGCAATCCAAGCGCCTGGAAAAACGCATCAACATTACTCAATGCAGGGTCTCCTGGCGCAAGAGAAAACGCCCAGTCCTGTGGGTCGTCGCGCAAAAAAGAAATAATAATCAAAACCTGTTGAATAGGATTACCAGAAGAATGAGGTTTCAAGGCCAGAAATAGCTTACAATTATTTTTGAAGCTCAAGAACTTAGTTCTGTCACCAAAAAACAAATCAGGAATAGGAATTCTTGGTTCTAGCATAGATTTCTGATCAATTGTATCTTGAATCTTTTGTACATTTATAACGAGATTATCCATTGAGGAGCACAGAGCCTGAATATCCATGTCCACACCTGTGTCCTGAAGCACTCTAATGTCTAGGGGAAAAAAAAAAAAAAAAACTGAAGACAGAGCTGAGGAAAAAAAAATGATGTCAGGACTTCTTTTTTCCCTCTATTGAGAATCATTGGTTTGGGCTCCTTGTACTGTTATGCTGTGCTATCAGGCAACACAGTGTGCAGTAATCAGCGCACATACAGTGATATGGCAATAACCCAAAAACAATAGAACAAGCTCTGAGACGTGGAATCTCTGCAGACTGCACACCTGAACCTATCCTCACACAACTAAAAGCAGCAGTGGATTGCGCCTAACACTACCTATGCAACTCGGCACTGCCTGAGGAGCTGACTAGCCTGAAGATAGAAATACAAGCCTGACTTGCCTCAGAGAAATACCCCAAAGGAATAGGCAGCCCCCCACATATAATGACTGTTAGCAAGATGAAAAGACAAAACGTAGGAATGAAATAGATTCAGCAAAGTGAGGCCCGATATTCTAGACAGAGCGAGGATAGCAAAGAGAACTATGCAGTCTACAAAAAACCCTAAAGCAGAACCACGCAAAGGGGGGCAAAAAGACCCACCGTGCCGAACTAACGGCACGGCGGTGCACCCTTTGCGTCTCAGAGCTTCCAGCAAAAGAGAATAGCACAGCTGGACAGAAAAAACGGAAACAAAAACAAATTAACACTTATCTAGCAGAGCAGCAGGCCACAGGAAAGATGCAGTAGCTCAGATCCAACACTAGAACATTGACAAGGAGCAAGGAAGACAGACTCAGGTGGAGTTAAATAGCAAGGCAGCCAACGAGCTCACCAAAACACCTCAGGGAGGAAGCCCAGAGGCTGCAATACCACTTGTGACCACAGGAGTGAATTCAGCCACAGAATTCACAACAGTACCCCCCCTTGAGGAGGGGTCACTGAACCCTCACCAGAACCCCCAGGCCGACCAGGATGAGCCACATGAAAGGCACGAACAAGATCTGGGGCATGGACATCAGAGGCAAAAACCCAGGAATTATCCTCCTGAGCATAACCCTTCCATTTGACCAGATACTGGAGTTTCCGTCTAGAGACACGAGAATCCAAAATTTTCTCCACAATATACTCCAATTCCCCCTCCACCAAAACAGGGGCAGGAGGCTCCACAGATGGAACCATAGGTGCCACGTATCTTCTCAACAACGACCTATGGAATACATTATGTATGGAAAAGGAGTCTGGGAGGGTCAGACGAAAAGACACCGGATTGAGAATCTCAGAAATCCTATACGGACCAATAAAACGAGGTTTAAATTTAGGAGAGGAAACCTTCATAGGAATATGACGAGAAGATAACCAAACCAGATCCCCAACACGAAGTCGGGGACCCACACGGCGTCTACGATTAGCGAAAAGCTGAGCCTTCTCCTGGGACAAGGTCAAATTGTCCACTACCTGAGTCCAGATCTGCTGCAACCTGTCCACCACAGAATCCACACCAGGACAGTCCGAAGACTCAACCTGTCCTGAAGAGAAACGAGGATGGAACCCAGAATTGCAGAAAAATGGAGAGACCAAGGTAGCCGAGCTGGCCCGATTATTAAGGGCGAACTCAGCCAACGGCAAAAATGACACCCAATCATCCTGGTCAGCAGAAACAAAACATCTCAGATATGTTTCCAAGGTCTGATTGGTTCGTTCGGTCTGGCCATTAGTCTGAGGATGGAAGGCCGAGGAAAAAGATAGGTCAATGCCCATCCTACCACAAAAGGCTTGCCAGAACCTCGAGACAAACTGGGAACCTCTTTCAGAAACAATATTCTCAGGAATGCCATGCAAACGAACCACATGCTGGAAGAACAAAGGCACCAAATCAGAGGAGGAAGGCAATTTAACCAAGGGCACCAGATGGACCATTTTAGAAAAGCGATCACAGACCACCCAAATGACCGACATCTTTTGAGAAACGGGAAGGTCAGAAATGAAATCCATCGAAATATGTGTCCAAGGCCTCTTCGGGACCGGCAAGGGCAAAAGCAACCCACTGGCACGTGAACAGCAGGGCTTAGCCCTAGCACAAATCCCACAGGACTGCACAAAAGCACGCACATCCCGTGACAGAGATGGCCACCAGAAGGATCTAGCCACTAACTCTCTGGTACCAAAGATTCCTGGATGACCAGCCAGCACCGAACAATGAAGTTCAGAGATAACTTTACTAGTCCACCTATCAGGGACGAACAGTTTCTCGGCCGGACAACGATCAGGTTTATTAGCCTGAAATTTCTGCAACACTCTCCGCAAATCAGGAGAGATGGCAGACACAATGACTCCTTCCTTGAGGATACTCGCCGGCTCAGATAACCCCGGAGAGTCGGGCACAAAACTCCTAGACAGAGCATCCGCCTTCACATTTTTAGAGCCCGGAAGGTACGAAATCACAAAATAAAAACGAGCAAAAAATAACGACCAACGGGCCTGTCTAGGATTCAAGCGCTTGGCAGACTCGAGATAAGTAAGATTCTTATGATCAGTCAATACCACCACGCGATGCTTAGCTCCCGCAAGCCAATGACGCCACTCCTCGAATGCCCACTTCATGGCCAGCAACTCTCGGTTGCCCACATCATAATTACGCTCAGCAGCAGAAAATTTCCTGGAAAAGAAAGCACATGGTTTCAACACTGAGCAACCAGAACCTCTCTGTGACAAAACCGCCCCTGCTCCAATCTCAGAAGCATCAACCTCGACCTGGAACGGAAGAGAAACATCTGGTTGACACAACACAGGGGCACAGCAAAAACGACGCTTCAACTCCTGAAAAGCTTCCACGGCAGCAGAAGACCAATTAACCAAATCAGCACCCTTCTTGGTCAAATCGGTCAATGGTCTGGCAATGCTAGAAAAATTACAGATGAAGCGACGATAAAAATTAGCAAAGCCCAGGAATTTCTGCAGACTTTTCAGAGATGTCGGCTGAGTCCAATCCTGGATGGCCTGGACCTTAACCGGATCCATCTCGATAGTAGAAGGGGAAAAGATGAACCCCAAAAATGAAACTTTCTGCACACCGAAGAGACACTTTGATCCCTTCACGAACAAGGAATTAGCACGCAGTACCTGGAAAACCATTCTGACTTGCTTCACATGAGACTCCCAATCATCAGAGAAGATCAAAATGTCATCCAAGTAAACAATCAGGAATTTATCCAGATACTCACGGAAAATGTCATGCATAAAAGACTGAAAAACAGATGGAGCATTGGCAAGTCCGAACGGCATCACCAGATACTCAAAATGACCCTCGGGCGTATTAAATGCCGTTTTCCATTCATCTCCCTGCCTGATTCTCACCAGATTATACGCACCACGAAGATCAATCTTAGTAAACCAACTAGCCCCCTTAATCCGAGCAAACAAGTCAGATATCAATGGCAAGGGATACTGAAACTTAACAGTGATCTTATTAAGAAGGCGGTAATCAATACACGGTCTTAGCGAACCATCCTTCTTGGCTACAAAGAAGAACCCTGCTCCCAGTGGTGATGACGATGGGCGAATATGTCCCTTCTCCAGGGATTCCTTCACATAACTGCGCATAGCGGCGTGTTCGGGCACGGATAAATTAAATAAACGACCCTTAGGGAATTTACTACCAGGAATCAAATTGATAGCACAATCACAATTCCTATGCGGAGGTAGGGCATCAGACTTGGGCTCTTCAAATACATCCTGAAAGTCAGACAAGAACTCTGGGATGTCAGAAGGAATGGATGACGAAATAGACAAAAATGGAACATCACCATGTACTCCCTGACAACCCCAGCTGGTTACCGACATAGAGTTCCAATCTAATACTGGATTATGGGTTTGTAGCCATGGCAACCCCAACACGACCACATCATGCAGATTATGCAGTACCAGAAAGCGAATAACTTCCTGATGTGCAGGAGCCATGCACATGGTCAGCTGGGCCCAGTACTGAGGCTTATTCTTGGCCAAAGGTGTAGCATCAATTCCTCTCAACGGAATAGGACACCGCAAAGGCTCCAAGAAAAATCCACAACGTTTAGCATAATCCAAATCCATCAGATTCAGGGCAGCGCCTGAATCCACAAACGCCATGACAGAAAACGACGACAAAGAGCATATCAAGGTAATGGACAGAAGGAATTTGGACTGTACAGTACCAATGACGGCAGAGCTATCGAACCGCCTAGTGCGCTTAGGACAATTAGAAATAGCATGAGTGGAATCACCACAGTAGAAACACAGCCTGTTCAGACGTCTGTGTTCTTGCCGTTCAACTTTAGTCATAGTCCTGTCGCACTGTATAGGCTCAGGTTTACTCTCAGACAATACCGCCAGATGGTGCACAGATTTACGCTCGCGCAAGCGACGACCGATCTGAATGGCCAAGGACATAGACTCATTCAAACCAGCAGGCATAGGAAATCCCACCATGACATCCTTAAGAGCTTCAGAGAGACCCTTTCTGAACCAAGCCGCCAGTGCAGATTCATTCCACAGAGTGAGTACTGACCACTTCCTAAATTTCTGACAATATACTTCTATATCATCCTGACCCTGGCATAAAGCCAGCAAATTTTTCTCAGCCTGATCCACTGAATTAGGCTCATCGTAAAGCAATCCAAGCGCCTGGAAAAACGCATCAACATTACTCAATGCAGGGTCTCCTGGCGCAAGAGAAAACGCCCAGTCCTGTGGGTCGTCGCGCAAAAAAGAAATAATAATCAAAACCTGTTGAATAGGATTACCAGAAGAATGAGGTTTCAAGGCCAGAAATAGCTTACAATTATTTTTGAAGCTCAAGAACTTAGTTCTGTCACCAAAAAACAAATCAGGAATAGGAATTCTTGGTTCTAGCATAGATTTCTGATCAATTGTATCTTGAATCTTTTGTACATTTATAACGAGATTATCCATTGAGGAGCACAGAGCCTGAATATCCATGTCCACACCTGTGTCCTGAAGCACTCTAATGTCTAGGGGAAAAAAAAAAAAAAAAACTGAAGACAGAGCTGAGGAAAAAAAAATGATGTCAGGACTTCTTTTTTCCCTCTATTGAGAATCATTGGTTTGGGCTCCTTGTACTGTTATGCTGTGCTATCAGGCAACACAGTGTGCAGTAATCAGCGCACATACAGTGATATGGCAATAACCCAAAAACAATAGAACAAGCTCTGAGACGTGGAATCTCTGCAGACTGCACACCTGAACCTATCCTCACACAACTAAAAGCAGCAGTGGATTGCGCCTAACACTACCTATGCAACTCGGCACTGCCTGAGGAGCTGACTAGCCTGAAGATAGAAATACAAGCCTGACTTGCCTCAGAGAAATACCCCAAAGGAATAGGCAGCCCCCCACATATAATGACTGTTAGCAAGATGAAAAGACAAAACGTAGGAATGAAATAGATTCAGCAAAGTGAGGCCCGATATTCTAGACAGAGCGAGGATAGCAAAGAGAACTATGCAGTCTACAAAAAACCCTAAAGCAGAACCACGCAAAGGGGGGCAAAAAGACCCACCGTGCCGAACTAACGGCACGGCGGTGCACCCTTTGCGTCTCAGAGCTTCCAGCAAAAGAGAATAGCACAGCTGGACAGAAAAACGGAAACAAAAACAAAGTAACACTTATCTAGCAGAGCAGCAGGCCACAGGAAAGATGCAGTAGCTCAGATCCAACACTAGAACATTGACAAGGAGCAAGGAAGACAGACTCAGGTGGAGTTAAATAGCAAGGCAGCCAACGAGCTCACCAAAACACCTGAGGGAGGAAGCCCAGAGGCTGCAATACCACTTGTGACCACAGGAGTGAATTCAGCCACAGAATTCACAACAATAGACATTACCACAATGAATTTTAAACAGAACAATTCAGATGCAGTTGAAGTTCAGACTTTCAGCTTTCATTTGAGGGTATCCACATTAAAATTGGATGAAGGGTTTAGGAGTTTCAGCTCCTTAACATGTGCCACCCTGTTTTTAAAGGGACCAAAAGTAATTGGACAATTGACTCCAAGGCTATTTCATGGACAGGTGTGGGCAATCCCTTCGTTATGTCATTCTCAATTAAGCAGATAAAAGGCCTGGAGCTGATTTGAGGTGTGGTGCTTGCATTGGGAAGGTTTTGCTGTGAAGTAAACATGCGGTCAAAGGAGCTCTCCATGCAGGTGAAACAAGCCATCCTTAAGCTGCGAAAACAGAAAAAACCCATCGGAGAAATTGCTGCAATATTAGGAGTGGCAAAATCTACAGTTTGGTACATCCTGAGAAAAAAAGAAAGCACTGGTGAACTCATCAATGCAAAAAGACCTGGGCGCCCACGGAAGACAACAGTGGTGGATGATCGCAGAATAATCTCCATGGTGAAGAGAAACCCCTTCACAACAGCCAACCAAGTGACCAACACTCTCCAGGAGGTCGGCGTATCAATATCCAAATCTACCATAAAGAGAAGACTGCATGAAAGTAAATACAGAGGGTTCACTGCATGGTGCTAGCCACTCATAAGCATGAAGAATAAAAAGGCTAGACTGGACGTTGCTAAAAAACATCTAAAAAAGCCAGCACAGTTCTGGAAGAACATTCTTTGGACAGATGAAACCAAGATCAACCTCTACCAGAATGATGGAAAGAGAAAAGTATGGCGAAGGCGTGGTCCAGCTCATGATCCAAAGCATACCACATCATCTGTAAAACACAGCGGAGGCAGTGTGATGGCTTGGGCATGCATGGCTGCCAGTGGCACTGGGTCACTAGTGTTTATTGATGATGTGACACAGGACAGGAGCAGCCGAATGAATTCTGAGGTATTCAGAGACATACTGTGTGCTCAGATCCAACCAAATGGAGCCAAACTGATTGGTCGTCGTTTCATACTACATAGTAACATAGTAACATAGTTAGTAAGGCCGAAAAAAGACATTTGTCCATCCAGTTCAGCCTATATTCCATCATAATAAATACCCAGATCTACGTCCTTCTACAGAACCTAATAATTGTATGATACAATATTGTTCTGCTCCAGGAAGACATCCAGGCCTCTCTTGAACCCCTCGACTGAGTTCGCCATCACCACCTCCTCAGGCAAGCAATTCCAGATTCTCACTGCCCTAACAGTAAAGAATCCTCTTCTATGTTGGTGGAAAAACCTTCTCTCCTCCAGACGCAAAGAATGCCCCCTTGTGCCCGTCACCTTCCTTGGTATAAACAGATCTTCAGCGAGATATTTGTATTGTCCCCTTATATACTTATACATGGTTATTAGATCGCCCCTCAGTCGTCTTTTTTCTAGACTAAATAATCCTAATTTCGCTAATCTATCTGGGTATTGTAGTTCTCCCATCCCCTTTATTAATTTTGTTGCCCTCCTTTGTACTCTCTCTAGTTCCATTATATCCTTCCTGAGCACCGGTGCCCAAAACTGGACACAGTACTCCATGTGCGGTCTAACTAGGGATTTGTACAGAGGCAGTATAATGCTCTCATCATGTGTATCCAGACCTCTTTTAATGCACCCCATGATCCTGTTTGCCTTGGCAGCTGCTGCCTGGCACTGGCTGCTCCAGGTAAGTTTATCATTAACTAGGATCCCCAAGTCCTTCTCCCTGTCAGATTTACCCAGTGGTTTCCCGTTCAGTGTGTAATGGTGATATTGATTCCCTCTTCCCATGTGTATAAAATTACATTTATCATTGTTAAACCTCATCTGCCACCTTTCAGCCCAAGTTTCCAACTTATCCAGATCCATCTGTAGCAGAATACTATCTTCTCTTGTATTAACTGCTTTACATAGTTTTGTATCATCTGCAAATATCGATATTTTACTGTGTAAACCTTCTACCAGATCATTAATGAATATGTTGAAGACAACAGGTCCCAATACTGACCCCTGCGGTACCCCACTGGTCACAGCGACCCAGTTAGAGACTATACCATTTATAACCACCCTCTGCTTTCTATCACTAAGCCAGTTACTAACCCATTTACACACATTTTCCCCCAGACCAAGCATTCTCATTTTGTGTACCAACCTCTTGTGCGGCACGGTATCAAACGCTTTGGAAAAATCGAGATATACCACGTCCAATGACTCACCGTGGTCCAGTCTATAGCTTACCTCTTCATAAAAACTGATTAGATTGGTTTGACAGGAGCGATTTCTCATAAACCCATGCTGATATGGAGTTAAACAGTTATTCTCATTGAGATAATCCAGAATAACATCCCTCAGAAACCCTTCAAATATTTTACCAACAATAGAGGTTAGACTTACTGGCCTATAATTTCCAGGTTCACTTTTAGAGCCCTTTTTGAATATTGGCACCACATTTGCTATGCGCCAGTCCTGCGGAACAGACCCTGTCGCTATAGAGTCACTAAAAATAAGAAATAATGGTTTATCTATTACATTACTTAGTTCTCTTAGTACTCGTGGGTGTATGCCATCCGGACCCGGAGATTTATCTATTTTAATCTTATTTAGCCGGTTTCGCACCTCTTCTTGGGTTAGATTGGTGACCCTTAATATAGGGTTTTCATTGTTTCTTGGGATTTCACCTAGCATTTCATTTTCCACCGTGAATACCGTGGAGAAGAAGGTGTTTAATATGTTAGCTTTTTCCTCGTCATCTACAACCATTCTTTCCTCACTATTTTTTAAGGGGCCTACATTTTCAGTTTTTATTCTTTTACTATTGATATAGTTGAAGAACAGTTTGGGATTAGTTTTACTCTCCTTAGCAATGTGCTTCTCTGTTTCCTTTTTGGCAGCTTTAATTAGTTTTTTAGATAAAGTATTTTTCTCCCTATAGTTTTTTAGAGCTTCAATGGTGCCATCCTGCTTTAGTAGTGCAAATGCTTTCTTTTTACTGTTAATTGCCTGTCTTACTTCTTTGTTTAGCCACATTGGGTTTTTCCTATTTCTAGTCCTTTTATTCCCACAAGGTATAAACCGCTTACACTGCCTATTTAGGATGTTCTTAAACATTTCCCATTTATTATCTGTATTCTCATTTCTGAGGATATTGTCCCAGTCTACCAGATTAAGGGCATCTCTAAGCTGTTCAAACTTTGCCTTCCTAAAGTTCAATGTTTTTGTGACTCCCTGACAAGTCCCCCTAGTGAAAGACAGGTGAAACTGCACAATATTGTGGTCGCTATTTCCTAAATGCCCAACCACCTGCAGATTTGTTATTCTGTCAGGTCTATTAGATAGTATTAGGTCTAAAAGTGCTGCTCCTCTGGTTGGATTCTGCACCAATTGTGAAAGATAATTTTTCTTGGTTATTAGCAGAAACCTGTTGCCTTTATGGGTTTCACAGGTTTCTGTTTCCCAGTTAATATCCGGGTAGTTAAAGTCCCCCATAACCAGGACCTCATTATGGGTTGCAGCTTCATCTATCTGCTTTAGAAGTAGACTTTCCATGCTTTCTGTTATATTTGGGGGTTTGTAACAGACCCCAATGAGAATTTTGTTACCATTTTTCCCTCCATGAATTTCAACCCATATGGACTCGACATCCTCATTCCCTTCGCTAATATCCTCCCTTAAAGTGGACTTTAGACAAGACTTTACATAGAGACAAACCCCTCCTCCTCTCCGATTTTTACGATCCTTTCTAAACAGACTGTAACCCTGTAAGTTAACTGCCCAGTCATAGCTTTCATCTAACCATGTCTCGGTTATTCCCACTATGTCAAAGTTACCTGTAGATATTTCTGCTTCTAGTTCTTCCATCTTGTTTGTCAGGCTTCTGGCGTTTGCGAGCATGCAGTTTAGAGGATTTTGTTTTGTTCCAATCTCCTCACTGTGGATTGTTTTAGAAATGTTCTTACCTCCCTTCTGAGTATGTTTTCCTGGGTCGTCTACACTTCTGACAGGTGAAATTGGATTCTTCTTCTGGTCGATCTGTGAACATGTAGCACATGCTGCAGCTCACCATGTAGGTTGTCACATCTGCCATGTTGCTCCTAGATCCTGCTGACTTGCTGTGTGTTTTCCTTCTTCTGTAATCTACTCAGCCAAGCTCTCTTGCAATAATGTCCTACAGGCAAAAATTCGCGCGCCGTAAGGCGCGCGGTTTGGTGATGCTTTCGAAGCAGCTGGTCCCGGCTGTACCCAACGATCTTCTAGCTTAGGGAGACTTCGCTTCTCCCAGATGGGCAATGACCCAAAACATAAAGCCAAAGCAACCCAGGAGTTTATTAAAGCAAAGAAGTGAAATATTCTTGAATGTCCAAGTCAGTCACCTGATCTCAACCCAATTGAGCATGCATTTCACTTGTTAAAGACTAAACTTCAGACAGAAAGGCCACAAACAAACAGCAACTGAAAACCACCGCAGTGAAGACCTGGCAGAGCATCAAAAAGGAGGAAACACAGCGTCTGGTGATGTCCATGAGTTCAACACTTTAGGCAGTCATTGCCAACAAAGGGTTTTCAACCCAAGTACTAAACATGAACATTTTATTTAAAATTATTGAATCTGTCCAATTACTTTTGGTCCCTTTAAAAACAGGGTGGCACATGTTAAGGAGCTGAAACTCCTAAACCCTTCATCCAATTTTAATGTGGATACCCTCAAATGAAAGCTGAAAGTCTGAACTTCAACTGCATCTGAATTGTTTTGTTTAAAATTCATTGTGGTAATGTCTATAACCAAAATTAGAAAAATGTTGTCTCTGTCCAAATATATATGGACCTAACTGTATATACAGAAGAGATGACATATAGGTATGTACTATATACAGGAGGAGATGACACATAGATATATACAATATACAGGGGGAGATGACATACAGCAGGTATATACTATTTACAGGGGAGATGACATACTGGTATATGCTATATACAGGGGAGATGATATACAGGTATATACTATATACAGGAGATGACAAACAGGTGTATACTATATATAAGGAAGATGACAAACATGTTTATACTGAGGGGAAAATGAGAGGTGTGAGGTGAAATTGAAAAGGTGTGAGTGCAAAATGAGAGGAGTGAGGGAAAATAGTGGAGTGATCAGAAAATTACAGTTGTGAGGTCGAAATGACAAGTGTCAGGGGGGAATGAGAGGAGTGAGGGGGGAAATAAGAGGAGTGAGGGGGAAAATGAGAGAAGTGAAGTGCTAAATGAGAGGCGTGATGGGAAAATGAAAGATGTGAGGGGGAAAATAAGAGGAGTGAGGGGGAAAATGAGAGATGTGAGGGGGAAAATGAAAGATGTGAGGGGGAAAATGAGAGGTGTGATGGGAAAATAAGAGAAGTGACGTGCTATAACTAACCACAGATATTTACTATGCCCAGGCAATGCCGGGCTCTTCAGCTAGTTATGAATATTTGTCCCGAGTTTTACTTTCACAGCAAAGAACATATATCCACACCACATTAATATACGAAGTCGGGAAGGTAAAATGAGTCAACTCTGCTCCGCAATGAATTGCTCCCCTCCCGCCACGTAATTTAGCATCTAATCACATTTGTATTTACAATCTCTGTTTATGCCTTCATTAGTTTATTATTTAATGCACATCTTTTTTTTTTCCATCAGCTGCCGGATACTTTGCAGAAAGTGCATATTTCACTCAATTTATTTATTTGTTGAAGCTAAATCTAAATCTTCTCTACAAATCAATATCTCATTTTTAGCACGCTTTGAGCGTAACGTGCAGATCAGATGAGAAATCATTTACCGGAGTTACAAACTAATAACGGTAACAAAATGGCTCAGTGGGAGAATTTGTCCAGACGGCTTCAGATACACAAGTGCCATTGTGCTTTCATTCCTTTTGCAAATCACTGGCAAATGCGCTTCAATCTTCACAATGTCTCCCCGGAATATGCACGTATTATAGTTTAATAAATTACTTTTCCCGTTCCCACATGACAAAGTACAAAAAAAAGTTAAAAAAAAATCACATAATAGAGTCATTATCATAGCTAAGATGATTCAGTGCGCTGCTGTGTTGTAATGAAATCTGGTTGAAAGATGTCTACTTCTTCGTATGAGATACAAGAGATTCGCTGGATGAGGATAAGACGCGGCCTACATTCAATTATAGTCTGTTAGGCAAAAAGTTGTGGTGTCTTTATTCTTGTAACATAATAAAAGCTTTATTCATTAGAAGAGTATTTCCCAACCTGCAGTTCTTTAGCTATTGAAAAATTACTACGCTAAGCATGTCCGGGAATCCAGTGTGGCACCAGATAATTGCATTGACCTACAGTGGGACCGGAAAGTATTCAGACCCCTTTACATTTTTCACTCTTTGTTTCATTGCAGCCATTTGGTAAATTCAAAAAAGTTAATTTTTTTCTCATTAATGTACAATCTGCACCCCATCTTGACTGAAAAAAAATGTAGTAGTTTTTGTAAATTTATTGAAAAAGAAAAATTCAAATATCACATGGTCATAAGTATTCAGCCCCTTTGCTCAGTATTGAGTAGAAGCACCTTTTGAGCTAGTACAGCCATGAGTCTTCTTGGGAATGATGCAACAAGCTTTCACACCTAGATTTGGGGATCCTCTTCCATTCTTCCTTGCAGATCCTCTTCAGTTTGGATGGTGAACGTTGGTGGACAGCCATTTTCAGGTCTCTGCAGAGATGCTCAATTGGGTTTAGGTCAGTGCTCTGGCTGGGCCAGTCAAGAATGGTCACAGAGATGTTCTGAAGCCGCTCCTTTCTTACTTTATCTGTGTGCTTAGGGTCATTTTCTTCTTGGAAGGTGAACCTTCGGACAAGTCTGAAATCCAGAGCACTCTGGAAGAGATTTTCATCCAGGATATCTCTGTACTTGACCGCATTCATGTTTCCTTCAATGACAACCAGTCATCCTGTCCTTGCAGCTGAAAAACACCCCCATAGCATGATGCTGCCACCACCATATTTCACTGTTGGGATTGTATTGGGCAGGTGATGAGCAGTGCCTGGTTTTATCCACACATACCGCTTAGAATTATCACCAAAAAGGTCTATCTTTGTCTCATCATCAAACCAAAGAATCTTATTTCTCATAGTCTGGGAGTCCTTCATGTGTTTTTTTAGCAGGCTCTATGTAGGCTTAAATATGTTTACCACTGAGGAGAGGCTTCTGTCGGGCCACTCTGCCATAAAGGCCCAACTGGTGGAAGGCTGCAGTGATAATTGACTTTGTGGAAATTTCTCCCATCTCCCTACTGCATCTCTGGAGCTCAGCCACAGTGATCTTAGGGTTTTTCTTTACCTCTCTCACCAAGGCTCTTCTCCGACGACTGCTCAGTTTTTCTGGACGGTCGGGTCAAGAAAGACTTCTAGTGGTCCCAAACTTCTTCCTTTTAAGGATTATGGAGGCCACTGTGCTCTTAGGAACCTTGAGTACTGCAGAAATTCTGTTGTAACCTTGGCCAGATCTGTGCCTTGCCACAATTCTGTCTCTGAGCTCCTTGGCCAGTTCCTTTGATCTCATGATTCTCATTTGGTCTGACATGCACTGTGAGCTGTGAGGTCTTATATAGACAGGTGTGACCTTTTTCAAACCAAGTCCTATCAGTTTAATTAAACACAGCTGGACTCCAATGAAGGAGTAGAACCATCTCAAGGAGTATTACAAGGAAATGGACAGCATGTCACTTAAATATGAGTGTCTGAGCAAAGGGTCTGAATACTTATGACCATGTGATATTTCAGTATTTCTTTTTTTTTAAATTTGCAAAAATTGCTACATTTCTAGTTTTTTTTCAGTCAAGATGGAGTTCAGAGTATACATTAATGTGAAAAAATGATCTTTTTTGAATTTATCAAATTGCTGCAATGAAACAAAGAGTGAAAAATTTAAAGTGGTCTGAATACTTTCTGTACCCACTGTACATAGAAGATGGACTGCTCCGTAGAAAAAATCATATTACGCCACTCGATTTAAAGGTGGAGTTTTCCATCCAAAATGTAATGTTCCATTCCCCTTTTCATAGGCAATTTCCTATGCAAGTGTTTGCCACTGTTGCATAGTCATTCATAGGGAAGGCCAACACAGGTGATTGCCTGCCAACTGCAGATTGTGTGGGACCAACTAGATTTGTGCAAAAATTTTACCTCCATGATACGAATGCCTTTGGGTAATTACTAATTACTCCTATGTCAAGATGTCTCTATATTTACCAATATTTGAGACATTTTTAGCCAACAATGCCCACTTTTGAGTAAATTTTGCCTAAGCTCTTGTCTTTCCTGAGCTCTTGTTGAACTAAGCTCTGAAACAGTTCTATCAAAACTGGCTATGCGTCAATAGGGTCCTCTGCCGAGGAAAGCAAAGATGAAGGCTCGAATTCATCAGCTCACCACTTCAAGGTGACAATAGTAGCTTGTTGGGTGTCGTGCGCTGGCAAGGATGTGGGCCGGTTCCCAAGATTTGAGCCAGGTAAAGTAGATAATTCCAGCATCTGCAATTATAAACGTGAAAAAACATATTATTTGATCACTCTAAAATTTATTTTTCTTTATAAGTAACACTTGGCCTACGCTTTTCAAACCCATACAGAAGTCTTAGTCATAGCCTATTGCCCATGAACTATAACTAAGGTCCCTGAATGGGCTTGAAACGCTTAGGAAATGTCAAAGAAAGTACATTTAAGAGTGATTAAATTAATGTTTTTTTAAAAAAATTTCAATTGTGAATGCCGGAATTATCTACTTTACCTTCCACTGTAAGTCTCGGTCACCCAAAGAACCAAAGTCTTAGCATACTTTTGCAACAAATTCATTGTTAGGGGTCGAGTTCCCGCCTCTGCACAGGGGGAATCTCGGGCCATCTCCGCTGCGGTCTCCCATTCTTCTTCTGCCGCAGTGGAACCTGCTCAGCGGAGACGTCGATCCCAGCGTCTCGCTCAGTCTGACTCTGTGCTAAGAGTTACTGCTGCATTTCCTGCTTCTGCCATTGAAGTCAGTGCTGGGCAGCGGCGAGCAGACGCTTCTGGGACTAAGTGCTGCTTTTCATGTTCTGAGCATGCCCATAGTAAGATCTCTCAGTGGAGATCGAGGGTCACATGATCAGATACTGCAGCTAAGGTCATTGGTCCTTCTTGGAAGGTCCTTGTAGGTGCTAGGACTAAGTCCTGCTTTGCACTCTGAGCATGCCCAGGGCAAGATCTCTCAGTGGAGATCTGGGGTCACATGCTCAGGTACTGCAGCAACTCCATTGGTCCTTCTTTGAAGGTCCTAAACGTGCTGCAACTATTTAAGGTTCGCATGGCCATGCGCTAGTATTGACTTTATAATGTGTGTGTGTGTAGATGGATGGATGTCGATGGATGAAAGCTCCTAAATCATTCCCATTCCTAGTGTTGTTGACTGTTCGTGAATGATGGAAGCTATCTAGCGCCCGACCAAGCCATCAGCACGTTACACACATTTCAGCGTCTAATTGCTGTGACCGCCAGTGCGGCGTCGTGCACTTTCTCTGCGCTTTCCTGACCCAAGCCTGGGTGGTTAGTGGAGTCCGCCAGTGCGGCACCGCACCACTCTCGTGCATCTTAATACTATTATTTCTGTCACTCTGACACCCCAGTAGCGGTGTCGAGCGCATGAGGTCTTTATGAACTGAAATCCTGTGTCTTGGGATTGAGTTCTGAGACTTCTTGCTTGCGCTCTTGGTGCGGTACCGCGGCCCTGTGACGCAACAGGGTTCGCTTCCTTCACACAGGGTGAAGTTAACCCGTGTGTGTATTCACATTGTACCGCCATATCGTCCGTCAATACTAGCAGCAGGGTTTCACCTGCACAGTTGACCTCGGACTGCGAACGCACCTAATACTGTTTCATCTTAAACTTGGTGCGTTCCGCCAGTCCTAACATCCATTGACTTTACATTTTCCTTTGATAAGATGATTTAGTTTACTTAACTCTGAGGACCAATGTAGACACGGCTTATTAAAAACATCTGTTCTCCTTCCATTAAAGTTGTATATTATTAATAATAATAGTAATAATAATAATAATAATTTTAGAGTGCCCTTAATTCCAGGGCATACAATTCATAATAATCAGTTAACAAAACAAGTCAAAGTGCAAAAATATAACTGAACATGGTTAAGTAAGTAGAAAGCAAGTACAATGAAACAGAAGACCCTGCCCACGAGGGCCTAAATTATACAGAGAAGGGGGAAGAAGACAGAAGTTGAAAGAAGCAGCAGCTGATATGGTAATATGGTGGCATTGGGGTTATGGCTGGTTATAGACTTCATTTAAGAGATGGGTTTTTGAGTCACATTGGAAGGTTTTAAGGGTAGATGAGAGTCTCAATGGTTGAGGTAGCACATTTTAAAGTACTGAGGAAGCGCAAGAGAAATATGGTTATATGAGGAACAGACAAAAATGAGAAAAGAAGGAGGACTTGTAAGGACTAGAGATTACATTTCAGGAGGTAGTGGGAAATTAGTTTGCAGTAAGATGCACCAAATTCAATAGGAGAAAAGTACTTCTTTAATGAATTTGGGTCATCTTTCAACTTGTGTGTGCCACCGCCAGAGAAATATATACCACCCAGGGGTTGCATAAATAATAAATTAAATTGTTTGCCAAATTTGGCAATGCCCCATCCCTCCCAAGTTCCTTCCACTTTTAAAAAGTTGTCAGAATGGGCCAAAAATGGCGAAAAAAATAAAAAATATGTTTAACTTTGAATTACTCAAAATTTTTGCCACGTTTCAAGTAATTTTAGAAGGAATTCTGGGTAAAACTGCCTGTTGAATCAGGGACTCTGTTGCCACATTTTGCTATTAGGTTCTCAACAAATTATATTCCTCCTATGATATTCTCAAAAAACAGAAGAAGACCTGATACATTCTATTAATGGAAGAGGTGAAAAGAACCATTTATTCTTCTCCTTAGGCAACACAATGAAAATTGAACCTCCGCTGAATTGTACCTCATTTAATAGCCACGTGGACAACCTTTAACCATTAATCAGATAATAAAAGTGACTCCTGTAATCTGCAATACGCATTGTATTTGCACAGATTACTCCATCCGAATTCATAAATTGATTTAAGTATCTAATTAAAAATAACCTCTGCTGAAAACATCACTTAAATATATTTTAGGATGTCATTAAAATTATATCTACAGTAAAAATTATGTTAATTAAAATTCTTCCTTTAAACATGATCAAATCATTAAAGGTCATTACATAACTTATGTTGAGAAGTTTGACCTGAATAGCAGAAAGTACAAATTATCAAATTTTGAGGATGTAGGTGATTTAATAGTTTCATATTGGAGCAACCGCTTGTGTATTGGCGTGGCGACACTGGGGTAAGCAGTCTAAGGTATCAACAATTTTTCACCCTTAAATGGGTTGCCCACTTTAGGAAAACTTTTTTCAGTAGGTTACGGTATCTACAAAAAATTAATGAACTTAATATTACTTACCCTCCCCAGGTCAAGCATCTACTCCGTTCACCGTTTTCTGCTGCAGCGCTGATGTCAAGTTGACATGGCTGCAGCCAATCACTGTTCAGATCGATGACACGAGCCACTGACCTCAATGATTGGCTGCAGTGCTGTTGACATGTCAACAGCACTGACACATGACAACTTAGATATAAGACTAAAATATTGAGCCAGGACAGGAGTCAGCTAGAGCCAGATCAGAACCAGCAGGTCAGAACTAGAACATGGAATAAGGAGATGAGGAACTAGTCTAGCCACATTTGACAATAAGAGTTGGTTAAGTTTGTGGTCTTTGTGATTTGTTGCATCCTCATGACAGCTAGTGGTTTTCAACTGGCTAGACAAGGGTGTAGACTTTAAGGGATCCCCTAGTTTTCACCCTTAACCCTACAAAGAAATGTGATCTTTGTTGCAAGATGATTGCCAGGTAAGTGGCCCCAAATAGCCATAGTTGGCAACCGAACACAGTAGCATTGATAGGACAGGAGACACAAGACCAGGAATGAAGCCTGGAGCATTAACCAAGAACAAGGTCAGTTGATAGGTGAAAACATGGACATAGGATTGGAATGTGGATAGAGGTTTGGAACCAAGACAATGGATTAAAATACATAGCCATGCATGGCAGAAATGTTAGGTCAAGGACAGAAGCAAAGTTGAATGATGACACTGGATCAGAACCAGTAAGTTGTGAATAAATCATGGTATCCAAAGATGTAGGCAGAAGCATAGTCAAGATTAGCCAAAAGTCAAGAACAGGATTAATGCTATAAGTACAGCGAACAGCATCTAAGAGCAAACCAAGTACAAGTCAGAAACATGACAGCTTGAGGTAGAATCAAGAAGAGCAGGAGCAGAATGGGTCTTTGGCAAGAATCGCTGATGTGAAAGTAGCCTTTTGCAGCAGATCGGGCAGTTTTTCTGCATCTGCCGTGTAACGAATCACTTACGACAACACTGCGTTTGGCCTCATTCATTCCCCATGGGATTTGTGGCACTTGCGGTGATCTGGCAAATGTGGTACCATACCTCCCAACTTTTGAAGAAAGGAAAGAGGTATAAAGTTTGCGGCGCACGCGGCAACTTTTAGGCCACGCCTCTTATCACACCCATTTCACAACTAGTCACACCCATATCCACGTCCCAACCACACCCATTTAGCACTGCTGATCACACTGTTTCATATACAATAATTATAAACAAAAAAAAATATGGCCACACAGTGCTCCATACTGTATAATGGCCACACATGATGCTCCATACTGTATAATGGCCATTGGCCACACATGATGCTCCATACTGTATATTGGCCACACATGATGCTCAATACTATATAATGGCCACACATGATGCTCCATACTGTATAATGGCCACACATGATGCTCCATACTGTATAATGGCCACACATGATGCTCAATACTGTATAATGGCCACACATGATGCTTCATACTGTATAATGACCCCACATGATGTTCCATACTGTATAATGGCCCCACATGATGCTCCATACTGTATAATGCCCCCCTCCCATCTTGTATGCCTGGCTCATCTCCCTCCCATCCCATATGCATGGCTCATATCCCCCTCCTCCTGTATGCATGGCTCATATTCCCCCCTCCAGTATGCATGGCTCATATTCCCCCCTCCTCTATGATGGCTCATATCCCCCCTCTGTATGCATGGCTCATATTCCCCCCCTTCTGTATGCATGGCTCATAATTCCCCCCCACCTCTTGTATGCATGGCTCATAATCCCCCCGTATGCATGGCTCATAATTCCCCCCCTCCTGTATGCATGACTCATATTCCACCCCCCCTCCTGTATGCATGGTTCATAATCCCCCCTCCTGTATGCATGGCTCATAATTTCCCCCCCCACCTCCTGTATTCATGGCTCATATTTCACCACCGTCCCCCTCCTGTATGCATGGCTTATGATTCTCCCCCCGTATGCATGGTTCATATCCCCCCTCTGTATGCATGGCTCATAATTCCCCCCCCTGTATACATGGCTCATATTCCCCCACTCCTGTATGCATGGCTCATAATTCCCCCCCCCACTTCTTGTATGCATGGCTCATAATTCCCCCCCCCACTTCTTGTATGCATGGCTCATAATCCCCCCGTATGCATGGCTCATCTCATATTCATGACGTTAATGAGCGGTACCACCTGACCGCTCATTCAGGACGCGCTACAGACGCTGAGACCAGGCATCACTGGAGCAGGGTGAGTATCGTCTTCAAGGAGGGTTTAGGCTGGGAGGCAGGCAGGCGGGTGGGGGGCGGTCGGTCGGTAGGTGACCCAGGACTTTAAAAAAAAAAATCTTGCTCAGGTGCCGCCCCACCGCATCGTGCCCGCCCTAGGAACGTGCCCTCAAGTGCCTAGTGGTAAATACGGCCCTGGTTGCACAATACAACTGTCAATAGGACTCAAGAAGTCTTGTAGCCAAATTGACATTTATCACCTATCTACAGGATAGCGTGTAGTCTGCTCACTAGGAGCCCCACCACTGGGATCCCCAATAACCATGAGAAAGGGGGGCACATGGTCTTCTCATGAAGCTGGAGATTGCTGATGACTGTCCTGACTGCAAAACATTACATACTTTTAAAGTACACAGCAATGCACCGTACCAATAGCAGTATAATACTGCAGTATACTGCAATATTAAGTTGTATTGCAGTTTTTTATTTATTTTACTCTCTTACTGTATATAGCGCCACTTATCATTAAAGGGTTATTCACAACATGTAAAGTAATCACATATTCAAAGGACGGGTGATAATTTGCAAATTAGTGTGGGGTCCAACTGCTGCCCACCCCCCATTCATGATGAGAAGGGGACTATGAGAAGCTAGGCACTGTACTTGGCTATCTCCAGTAGGGTAAATGGAACTGCAAGGGGCCTGCCTGGCTAGTAGTCCATTATAATGAGGTATTTTAGAGCCTATTTATCCGAATTTGTGATGGTGCCAGTGGTCAGATCTCAACTGATCTACAAGTTATAACTTTACATGTTGGGATTAACCCTTTTAAACAACATACCCTGGTAGACTGAGGCAGACTTACTATTGGTGCATCCTGTGCAGCTGCACAGGGTCCCAAGAGTTATGGAGGCCACTACCACGTCCAAAGCAGGTGGAATTATGATGACCTATTGGCCTTCACAGAGCCCATGTAATGTTCTTGCACTGGGGCCATCTTGTCTGTGTCTGCAGTGCTGTACTGTAACACATGTATGAGCTGAGCCTGAGAGATACCGTATGTCTGATAGTTACAGCCTTACTCATTCTGTATGACAAGAATATATAGATTATTATAGGTCTGAGTAGTCAGCACCCTGATATTGCTGTTACACTTCATGAAACACGACACTGTTATAGCTGTTTTTCATTCTGACCCAAATGTCAGCTGACAGATCACCAGTGAGGGCCAAATTGTGGAGTTACGCCCGTCATTTTACAAGCGCGCTTGGAGACAAAAAGACACCTCACACATATCCTGTGAGCAAGTCACTTTTATCTGAAGTAATAGAGCAAGAGGCAATATTTTATACCATTTACACATAATGCATTTCAATGTAACTCATGTACCCCCACCATCACCCAGGGTCATACTTTATTTACCATAACCCAGAATATGTTGTACTGACTCTTGAGAACGTACATGATAAGAAGTACAGTCTCCTTGAAGAGGAGACCGTCAGACTACTGAGTCAACAGATTCTAGTAATTCTAACACTTAAAGGCAAAAGGCACTTAAAGGCAAGGTAGTTAAAGGCAAACTATTAACCCTTCTATATCAATTTCCCCCTTTTGTAAATGGTATAACCTCTGCTACGGGGTCAGCTGATGTCCACAAAGGAGCTACTGTCTCATGGGTCTAGTACCCACAAGGGGACTTCCTACCTGCTTCGCCCATCCACCCTCAGTGTGGACACTCACCTCCCCCGTCAGCAGTGGCTACACGGGGCCTATGATACACTACAGAAGGTTCAACCTTAGATTTTTTTCTACACCTACATTATTCCATAGCTTAGGTAATATATATATTAGCGCTTTTACGGCTACATAAAACAATAAGCAAAGCAACAAAATTTGCATACAAGTCTGTAAAATACCAAAAATAATCCATCCGCTAGGCCGCTAAGCCAATTGGCTGGATTTAAAAAGGAGTCTCTATATTGTATTAGTCTCATTAAGAGCCTTAAGGAACCACGAAAATCTGAGTCCAAGTCTCGATTGTGCATGCAGTGTGGTGTTAATACCTTCCTTGGGTCCTGGGGTAAGGCTAAGTACAGCATAGTCCTTGCAGATACTGGGCTGTGTGCACAGATCCAACAGTCCAGCAGGTTTTGTCCTTCCGCGTCTTTTATAAGAAAAGGAAGATGTTGAATAAGTTTGTTTATCCAGTGTCTCTGTAAGATGCAAACATCCTACCACTGCCAGCAAGGTGATTAGGACAACAGTCATTCTGCTTGTGGAAAGATCTTTTTGCAGTGACTGGCAAGGATCCAGGTGGGCTTTCCCTCAAGTTTCCCTGAGGTGAATGTGGTCAGCTGTACTTTAAAACGGGCCGTCAAACTGTGGATCTAGGCTCCTTCTCACGTGTCTGTGTATGACCACCCAATCACCTGCATTCAGCAGATGTACGTCTGTGTATGACCACCAATCACCTGGATTCAGCTGATATACGTCTGCACTGGCATTAGGATCTGGAATGGATGAAAACACATGTTTATGCACCACATTAGGTCTTTTCTGTATGGCCTGGACATGGGCTGTCATAGCACCGTGTTGCTTTTGTAGCACCTGTGGGAAGTACAGACCAGCCTCTGGCAAACTACTAAACAGGACTTCAAAAGGACACAAGCCTGTCTTTCTATTTGGAGTGTGTGTGACTGAAGAGTGCAAGAGACAAACACTCTACCCCACTCTTTCCTGTGTCTGCCATGGCCTTTGATTTTCCAGTTTAAGTGTCCCGTTTAGTCTCATCACTTTCCCACTACTTTGTGGTCTATATGGTGCATGTTATTTCTTGCTGTACTCCCAGGACCTGCATGACTTCCCTCATTATTTTTCCCGTGAAGTGTGTGTCCCTATCGCTGTCTATGGTTTCTAGGACACCATACCTGCAGATCAGTTTTTTTCATTAGTTTGTCTGCAGTTGCTTTAGTATTTGCACATTTTACCAGATAGGCTTCCAGCCAACCAGAGAAGAGATCTACACATACTAGGACATTTTTCACACACTCCTACCTTGGGTAGCTGTATGTAGTCAGTCTGCAGTCTCTGAAACGGGTAGAGAGGCCTGAGTGTGGCTTTCTTAGGGATTTTTACTGTTTTACCTGGGTTGTGCTGTGCACAGATGAGGCATGACTGTACGAGCTTTGCGGCTGCGTAACTGAAACCAGGAGCGATCCAGAAGGCATCTTGTGTTGCTTGCGCCATGATTGGGAGCAGGGATCTTGGTATATACGATTTATCCTGATTCTCCCATACTCTTTCTGAGTTCAGCTCAGCTCCCATTCTCCCAGTGTTCCTTCTCTGTTTGGGCAGCTGGAGGGATTTCAAGACATCTAGGCTCAGTGTGGCTGGAATACGCTGACTCCCCGCCACCATCCACTGCTCCCTAGGCCGCCTTGCTGCTACTTTAGCAGCCTCGTCCGTCCTTCTGTTGCCCTTTTCCTCCACAGAGTCACCGTCCGTGTGTGCTTTTTACCTTGACGATGCCAACCTGGACTGATAACGTCAATGCCTCCACTAATTGTTTCACCAGCTCTGCATTTTTAATGGGCTTACCGGCTGATGTAAGAAACGTTCTGCTTCTTCAGATAGGGCAATAATCATGGGATATTCCCCATGCACAATTCGAATCTGTGTAACTGTTAGCGACTTTACCTGCAGCAACTCTACACGCTTCAGTGAGTGCCTTCAACTCTGCCTCCTGCACCGACATGTGAGGAGCGAGTGGTTCAGCTCGGATTACCTCATGTGAGGATACTACTGCATATCCAATGTAGAGTCGCCCATTCTGGTGGTATCTGAAGCCATCTACAAAAATAAAAAACCTCAAAATATGCATTAGGAACAGGTTTTTTTTTTCTTCCCATGAACATATGTAAAACCCACTGTCTCCTGACTCATCAGTTCCTATGCAGTCATGTTCGTGCGTCATGTCAACGTCATGTCATGTTCTCTTTCCCACCTGCCAATGCTGTCACCAATTCCCCCTTTTCTGAATCCACAGGCAGATGAGTGGCTGGATTCAGAACATTATGTCTTTTGAGGGTGACATATTCAGGAATTAGTATTAGAGCACATTCAAGTCTGATCTGTCTATCCATAGACAGGTGTTTTGGTTGAACTTGTACAAGTATGGCATTAATGTCACGTGGGGAACAAATTGTCAAAAAGAAAAAGTCAATGTGATCTCACATGCCTTTCAGTAATACAGCAGCTCTTACAGCATGTACACATGTAGAAGACCCTCTAATCACGGGGTCTAATGGTGCTAAGTAGTAAGCTATCGGTCTCTGTGAAAAATAAGAAAAATGGCTGATCATAGTTTGGAATGTCTGACACAATGAGCAGCTTGAGAGAGTGGAAGGAGTCAATTGCTTCTTGAGTGAGATTGTAGGGTTCTGATGGCAAACAGTCATAGAGTGGGTGCATCATTTGTGAAGCAGACCTTATCCAAGGCCTACAGTAGGTCACCAAACCTAGAAAAGTACGTAGATGCTGGTGTGACCTGGGCAAAGGGAGATTTGTATTGCCTGTTTTCTGTCTTCAGTCAGGTGTCTTGTACCTTCAGCAATACAATGTCCTAAAAATGTCACCTTTTGTTTGCAATCACGTGAGACTCTGCAACCCTTTTCTGCCAAAAAAAAAACACAGCAAGGAAACTGTAGCTTCCGGACATCTGGTCCGGGCAGCATAGCAAGAGGTCATCCACGTACTGTAATAGTACAATCTGTGGATGAGGTGGTTGCCACTGCTCAAGAATCCCTACCATCGCTGTTGAATAGATGGTTGGGGTGTTCTTTTCCCCTTTGTGGGAGGACCGTCCAACAGTATTGTTTACCTTCGTGAGTGAAAGACAAAAGATACTGACAGTCAGAGTGCAGTGGTACAGAGAAGAATGCATTTGTCAAATCAATAACTGTGAAACATTTTGACGTCGCGGGGATTTGTGACTGTACGGTGTGTGTATTAGGGACTGTTGAGGTCACACTCACTGTAACATCATTAATAGCTCGTTAGTCATGAACTATTCTGTAAGTGTCAGGGGAACCCTTGGGTCCTTTTTTTTTCTTAATGGGATACAAAGGGGTGTTGCAGGGGGAATATCTCTGCACTAGAACCCCTGCCTTAACATACTCTTTAATATTCCTGCTCAGGGCCATTGATTTGACTAGACTTAAGGGGTATTGCCTTAACCAAAGAGGAGTGATTACTTCTCTTGATTTATCATGACAGGGGGAATGGGCAGCCGACCCATATCAGATTTTCCCCTTGCCTAAACGGTGTCTGGTACCTGACTCTTTTCCCTGTCCTCAGACATTCTGGGGTCAGGTGTTACTTTCACTACTCTTGCCATATACACCATTTCTGCAATATTACACAAGTGTTTATATAAGTCACACATTAATGTCCAAATATTTATACCCGTATTTGATTGGGTAGAGTACCCCTTAAAAAAAACTAAATTTGATTCACAAAATGTTACCAAAAGAAAATTATATATATAAAATTACGAAAGATACTGAGTCATAAAACGGGGGAGCACAATGCCATAGGCCACAGCAAAGCACAAGCTTATTCTAAGAAAGTAGCAGCCCTATATAAATCCATAACTAACAGTTCCGAATACAAAAAGAAGGGATTTGAAAAATGCCAAATATCAATGCCAGTTACTTGCGATAAGGTATAAGAACTGGAAAAAACAAATAAACAGTGACTATGGTTTGAGCCAATATAATGAATGGCTAAAAAACTATATATCATATGAAGACAACCTAGAAATACACAGTAACTATACCATCTTGTGTAAGGAAACTACGTCTCTACTGTTTTCCTTGTGCTCCAGCATACATGACACGTCGTCTTATTGTCTTAGTTTCTTCAACTCCTTTAGCAACCTTTAGGAGGTCTTTGGATCTACATTTCTCCATTTAGGTCTGGCTGTCTGTACTGCGTCTCGTAAGCCTTTTGTCATACCGTCAATGAATGTATTTACCAATATTTTAACATCGAGTGGGTTTACTGGACTGTACCCCATGTCTGCCCATTTCAGCTGTAACCGTCCAGAGTACATCTCTACTCTCTCTCCTTTAGTCACATCTGTAAAAGTCTTAATTTGCATCCTAGTACGTCACCTGCTTTGGTGCTCACCAACTCTCTAGGTCTGCTCAGGTGCACTTATACGTCCATCATATTGTCTTTGTCTGTAAAATGGGAAAGGTTTGTTCTTAGGGTCAGCCAATCATTTTAGCGTAGCTAGCTAGTCAGAGGGCTTCCAGGGATAATACTCCTGTATCTGTCTTACACTACCTGATTACATCACAGATCATACAAGTATTTCTCCAGTCTGGGTTTGTCTGACCGCAATGTTTACAAGTCCATCTGTCTTGTCTTGGTCTCTGGTTATACAAAGGTATGACCGTAGCAGTAATGTGTCGGTCATAGTCGGACTTTTGAGCATCAAAACATTCATAATACACCTTACTTCCGTCCTGCTGCACTCTCTCAGATGCCATTTATTCACATGCTATTTTCCTCATTTGTCTGTGCCTTTTTGAACATCCAAACATCCACACTACGGCATTTTTGCCTTTTTCAATATTGGTCTCACATCTTTTACTGCTTCCTTTCCTTCTCTGTCTTTTACAATCTCTATAGCGGTTCTGGATCCCATTGGGGGCCCTGACTGCACACAGAATAAGTTGCCCATGGCTTCAACTTATCCGCTCAGACACTCACCTCTAAAAATGCCCTTTTTTTTTTGTGTGCCTTGCCTTAAACCAGGGTTGCAACACGTGACAAGTCAGAGTGAGTGTCAAGGTTTAGCGAGCAGGTTACACCACCTACCACTCGGTAGACCTAAAGGATTCTAGCGAGCAGGTTAACCACCTACCACTCGGTAGACCTAAAGGATTCTAGCGAGCAGGTTAACCACCTACCACTCGGTAGATCAGCTGGCTAGCACAGCTCCATAGACGGCAAGGTTACACCACCAATTTGCCGTAGGCTGACTGTAGCAGGTTACACCACCTATTACATCAGCCGTGCAGTTGGCTACCTCCTCTGTTGATCCTCAATTTGCTATATCAATCACTCAACTTGAAGCAGGTGGATCTTTTACCAATCTTTCTTCAATCACTCACAGGTTTCCTCTAAAATAGGCACAATTCTTTCACTTTCAATACATACAGTACTATTGCTTTAAACACAAAATCTCTCAGCGCATACTAAACCGAGGACAAAATATACATTGATCTGTATCCTACAGTGCAGCTGTATGGCCCGACTCCCCCTTCCTCTGGCCCACAGCACAAAAGGGAGAAATGTCAAGCAAGTCGCGCAGGGGCTCAGCTTACCCCTCCCATCAGCTATTTCGCGCTGATAAGCTTGTTGTCTTACACACACACAAACAGAATGCAGCAGTTTTCAGACTTAATCTCTACAAAACATTCATTCTCTCGGAATTAAAAACATTTTCTCTATACAGGCAGATCACTGCACAACTTGAATAAGCTGATTCTGACCGCGTCCGGCCAAAACACATATAGAAACCTATCCAATATCAAACCACACATAACACGGGTGTCACTGAATCTCAGTTGTAAATTAAAAATATCCACAACTCATTCATCCTGGACAATTAACAACAGTTAGATAAGTAATGATACTCATGTGATCACTCATACATACATGCTCATTCAGGGATTGTTGTTTCTTTTCCTTTCACTTTCAGTTGATTTTTACAAGAAGAAAATCCCTTATCTCAATCACTCCACCTAATTCAGCTCAAACTGCGCTGAATAATGTCTTCTGTCACATACAGAGGACCACACCTAACGGAACCCCTAATCAATCAGGGATTTATGTTTATTCCTTATACTCAATTACTCACCTCTTATCTCATTCAGAGTTCTCATAGACATACAAGGCTCACACAGCCTGCCTATTTTGCACTTTGGAATTAACACAACTCTATATAACAAAAACTGCAGCAGTGTCCACTGACACTCTGAAAGCACTTTAAGGCCAAACAACAAAAACCACAGCCTTATACAAAATACAGCTTCATATAATGTACTGCCAATCCAAAATGACCAAAATAACAACACTGCACAGAGTCTATCCCAGCTCTGTATTACACACTACGCAAATACACAACCAATTAGGATACTGACAAATAATACAGATAACAATTATCATCTTATAACTCTATTATTCAACTCTCATACGGACATAAATAGACAAAACACAAAACTCACTGGTGATGTGGATTCTTTGAACCATGCTCGCAGCCTTTTACCCAGAGGTATGGAGAGATCCAGATGAGAGATTGCAAGTGCAAAACAGGTTTGTAAGAATAATATTTCTCACCTTGCTGCAGCTGGTGTTTTGCATGTCCAATCTCCCAGAAGCTCCCCCATACGGATTCCAAATAGGCTGGATACACGGCCCCGGTCGGGCGCCAAAACTGTTATAGCTGTTTTTCATTCTGACCCAAATGTCAGCTGACAGATCACCAGTGAGGGCCAAATTGTGGACTTACGCCCGTCATTTTACAAGCGCGCTTGGAGACAAAAAGACACCTCACACATATCCTGTGAGCAAGTCACTTTTATCTGAAGTAATAGAGCAAGAGGCAATATTTTATACCATTTACACATAATGCATTTCAATGTAACTCATGTACCCCCACCATCACTCAGGGTCATACTTTATTTACCATAACCCAGAATATGTTGTACTGACTCTTGAGAACGTTCATGATAAGAAGTACAGTCTCCTTGAAGAGGAGACCGTCAGACTACTGAGTCAACAGATTCTAGTAATTCTAACACTTAAAGGCAAAAGGCACTTAAAGGCAAGGTAGTTAAAGGCAAACTATTAACCCTTCTATATCAACACTAATGGTGCATTCTCATCAAATTAGTGATAAAATATGAGATGGAGACGTCTTCTTCATTCAATCAGACAAGCCTTGCGTTGTGGACTCCGTGTGTTTCCTTTTATTTCCATCATTATGAATCCTCTGACATTGGAAAATTAAAGTTACACAGCAAATAGGATTAGGGTGATATTGATGCATCTGCTCATGATGAGGGGTCATCAGTCATCGGTGGCAGAACGATCATGCACAGATGTTGATAGTCCGTGTCGGCATTCGCCTCCAGTGACTGGGTAGACCCCATCTGTTACCTCATTTCTCCTCTGGTTTTCCTAGAACGAGATACGTTGAAGACAGTCAAAGGTCACTCTTGTACCTTGACAATCAAATGGCGCATTAACTCCTCGATTTAAAGTTATGGATGTCTATTTATAGGCAGGATAAACAATGTGAACGGCAGACTGCAATGAACTGAACAGGTCTTGCCTAAACGGAATATAGGCTGATGGAAGACGAGAATCTCCATTTTATCCCAGGGTATATTTAGAGTTATTTTAAATTAGAACTCTGTTTTTAATTCACTGTTCCGTAATCTACAGCAAATAATGATTCACTTTATAAACACTTTTTCTGCTTTTACTGATCAGGCATTGATTTATCTTGACAGTTTTCTTCTTCATTGCCAAAGATGTAAAGAAGATATCACATCTAATGAAGATAATTTACAAAGCTGCTTGATTTCTTGTAACATGGTGAATTGCGTCTGACATCGGAAAGAGTGACTTAACTTAAAATGAGTACAAAAATACTGAAAGAACTTTACGACGCTTATCCAGAATTTTTTTTTATCACCAATTGACTCAAAGCCCCTACAGTATCTTTCCCTTCAATTCTTTTTTATGCTATATTCTCTGTTGTGAATTCTGCTCTTGGGCTCCCTCCGGTGGTTATGAGTGGTAGTGCTGCTGTCTTTGGATCGCAGCATTTATCAGGTGTGTCCACTTTTTGCAATTTGGACTGGGCTATTTAGCCTTGCTTTATCCTTTAGTCAGTGCCAGTTGTCCATTGTTTTTGGAGGATTCACATCCATACCTGGTCTCTCCTGTTTGCTGTTCTTTTCTACAAAGATAAGTTCTGGCTTGTTTTTGCTGTCCACAGGCTGTGGACCTTATAGTTCAGTGCATTTTCATGTTTTGTCTTGTCCAGCTTTGTCTGTGAAGGATTTTTGCAGCCAAGCTGTGTCTCTGGAGATGCAGATTTACCCTCCATGTCTTTAGTCAGATGTGGAGATTTGTATTTTCTGTGGTGGATATTTTCTAGTGTTTTAATACTGACCGCATAGTACTCTGTCCTATTCTTTCTTTTTAGCTAGAATGGCCTCCTGTGCTAAATCCTGATTTCAGTCTGTGTTTGTCTTTTCCCTCTCCTCTCACAGTCAATATTTGTGGGGGGCTGACTATTCTTTGGGGATTTTCTCTGAGGCAAGATAGTTTTCCCTTTTCTTTCTCTAGGGTTAATTAGTTCGCCGGTTGTGTCGAGATGTCTAGGGAGTGTTAGGTACATCCCACGGCTACTTCTAGTTGCGCTGCTAAGTTCAGGGTCTGCGGTCAGTACAGGTACCACCTTCTGCAGAGTACGTCTCATGCTGCTCCTAGGCCACCAGATCATAACACTTCAGACCCCACTACTTCGGCTCCCTCCTGGCTACATTTTTCATCACTACTGCTGCCCAGTCCCCAGACTATACCCACGGAAAGCCTATTGTCACTTTTCCTCAATGTGCCCACCCACATCTTCAAGTAACACCCCCATAGTCCATTAATTAGCTGAATGATGCACCGTTACTGCCCCACCACAAAGACAAGGTAGCTGCGTGGCCAGAACAGAAGAGGACGAAGGAAGTGACCACAGTGACATGAGCACATAGAAGCCATGCAGGCAATGAAAATCTATCAGAAGGATAATTTTATTGAATAATTAGGGCAAATAAAAAGCAGGTCAAAAAGTAAGTGAACAACTTTGTTAGAGTGGCCCTCACTCCAATTTAGAAGTTTCTGGGATTCAGATTACAGCCGGTGAGAATACAAGAAACACAAAGCCATGTGATTTCCAACAATCTCCCGTGGCTTCCTTACAGTGTTCCTATATTTATAGGCTTCATGAACATAAGTGTCCTGTATATAAATTTAGGAGGTTTCTACATAATGGCAGATGGCAGAAATCATAGCTGCATAATAAGTAAAAGACGCTCTGTCAACCCAGCTTAATCATCCCCCCTCAACAAAACTTTGTCTCATTGATCTCTTGCGAATGACCCTAACTGTGAGATACTGTATGTCAGGACTGAAGACATTTATCCTTTTCATTCTTTAACAACTTTTTTTTAAAGTAAGTGGATATTTTGAAGTTGTTTAAATAGTTATTTCTATCTCAGTAAGTGATGGCATATTGCTTGTGACATCCACTCTACTCCTGCTTCGCTCATCCTCCAGCGCGGAGCGGCTATCCACTAGCCCTGTTTTATTTCTGGGATTTCTGTCTCTGGACAGTCCATAAGCTTTGGGTTAAATTCTATTAGGTTGTGTTTCTTCCTGCTGGGTGGGTCTGGTCACTATTTAAACCCCTGTGACTCAGTTCCTACTGCCAGTTAATAGTTCTGCTTTCCTGGTATATACCTCTGTGCTGTGCTCCTGTGTTTTTGCCTGATTTTCACGTTCTTTATGTTGGCTTGACATCTGACTTCCCACTTGCTTTACATTTTTGTCCCTCACGTTACCTCCTAGCTCTGACCCGGTTATCTGACTATCCTTTTTGCGAGCTTGCACTACCGAACATCAGCTAAATCCTTGGCCAAGCCCAGGCCTGCATTAGTCCAGATCCCTGTACAGAGGTGGAAAGGTGAAGGCCTGAGAAACTAAGTAGCTAGTGCCAAGCCTTTTTGTGCGAGCCATTATTAAGCTGCCAGGTGACCACTCACCTGCTAGGCCTACTTTTATTTTTTATTGTTTAATGCATGCCAAAAAGACCAGCCAGTTGAACATGTGCAGTGCTTACAAACTTTTTCATCTTGAGCTTGTAAACACAACACTTAGGCTGGCTCGGATCGCTTGAGCATGTTGCTTCTAACCCCAGCCAGCTTCAGCCCTACTGTGCTTCCCATCTTGCAGAGGCGAGACTGAGTCACATAGAAGCATGAAGAACACATAGGTCATGATAATAGACGATGATTGCTGATGGTTCAACCTTCAGGACCCTCCACCGTTCTTGAGATACTTATGTGATATTCGATCACTTACTAAGATGGGAATACCCCATTAAATTTGATTTAACATTTGAAGTGTTTTTAAAAGCTAAATTATGCTTTAAGTATGAAACAATGTTGTTGCTATACATTAGTTATCTCTCCAGCTACTCAATCCGGTGGTTGGTGGGGCACTAAACATTGCCATTTTTTGCAGCTCATTTATCGTGGCTGCAAAGACAGTCTACTCTTGGCAAGACCAAAGCTTGGATTTTCCGGGCAACTAAGCAATAAAAAAGTTAAACTAGGACCTCTTGGTTATCTTCACATGTTTTATCCTCTATCACCAATTATACCCCATTGTATTGGCGGGCACCTGGAATACGGTAAGGGATTATTTTATAACTAGATGGAGGCCCGTTGCTATTGCATCGGGAGGGCGTTAATGTCACGATGGGGGCAGGCATGCGGCGCTGTTGTTGGCTAATGGCATCCTGTGATAATCTAGTGACTTTTGCATCAGGGGACTCATGTGCTTGACGCCTACGCTTATATACATTGTTTTGTCCCAGCGATGCTGTTGCTCTTCAAGAGTCTCATTTGCCCTTTGTTGTCTTCGACGTTGTGCCTTTGCTGCTTTCCTTTCATTGTCACTGGCATACTTTTTAGGAGGAGCCATGTTGGCATTGATATTTGCTTTTTAAAGGGGTTTTCCCACGAACAAAAGTTCATTTAAAAAATTGTCTGTGTCTGACCATGTACAGAACATACCACAGCTCCTAGGCAGGGGAGGAAGCAAAAAACAACACTGACATTGCAGCAGGAGATCGCAGAAGATACATTTTGTGAGGTAAAATATTTTTAAAAAACAGTCAGTGAAATATTTTACCTCACAAAATGAATCCACTGTGATCCCCTGTTGTAATGTCAGTATTGTCTTTTTCTTCCTCCTCTGCCCAGGAGATGTGGTATCCTCCGTACATGGTCAGACACAGACAATTTTTAAAATGAACTTTCGTTCGTGCGAAAACCCCTTTAATGTGACCGTCTTCCTCTGCCTGTAGACACGTCGCCCATCTGCTGCCGGGGTCAGCTGAATTATTCACTGCACCTGCCCGTAATTCGCGCAGGCGCAGTAAATCAGACCACTGCCATCTTTGTGCAAACAGATAGTGCCGGTTACATTAAAACTGTGCATGCGCTCCTCCTGTAGAAAGATAGCGGCAGTCATTGAATCATTCAGCTGATCCCGGCAGCGGCGTGTTGCAACGGTGTTCCGCTGGTGGTACCGCGCAAGAGGCGGTGTGAGTGTGTGAATGTGTGTGTGTGTGTGTGTGTGTGGTGCGTATGGCGTATATAGTGTGTGTGTGGTGCGATGGTGTTCCACTGGTGGTACCGCGCAATAGGTTAATACCAGCACCAGTTTCCATATTGAGACACTCATCACTTGGGTGTCCCAATATGGCGGTTGTTGAACTTCCTCCGCTTGGAATTCTGGGATACGGTGACATCTGGACAGAACAGGAAATGAAAACATTACAAGGCAATTATATAAATAGATAAATGCCCCCAATTAAGCAAAGGAAATAGGAATATTTGTTTTGTGCCAATAGAGCCTTCAAGTTCATTCTTGTCATAAACTTTAGGCAGTGGTTGATAGTTGACAACAGAAACTGGACCATATTTGTAGACTTTTTTATTTAGTCCAATTGTACCATTTGTAGTACCCTAATGGCGACCTTAGTTCTTCAGATCGTATGGAAGAACAACAGCCAAAATCTCATGACTAGTGTCCAATGTCGTATTGACACATTGCGATCAATCAGTGTCTTAGATTGGGTATTTCCATATTGTACATTTATGGTATGTTCCATTTATGACAGTAATGTATGGTACTGTATATGCGGTTCCACCAACAAGACCCACATCTATCCTGAGAACGTAACTTCAATGACTGCCGCTCTCAGAGGAAAGATGTTTGAAACTCCTATTCAAGTAAATTGAGAGAGCTACGAAAGTGTATGGGAATTCTGTTCACTTGTCCTCCTGACGATGGCGCACAACCGTGCCCCATTCACAGGACAGCTGCGGGTCCCATTGGTGAAAATCCTATGAATATGCCATAAATGTACGAGATTGAAGTAACCCTTTTACTCTACCATTAAAGGCTTTTTGAAAGTCCTGGTTAAGTACGATGATGTTTTTGTGACATGGTGCCACGTATCAATGGTTATTAGATCCTTTCCATTCAGAATTTTAGAATTTTTTTCTACCAGACTCAATATTTTTTCTGTTACTTTCTACTGGGGAAAGGAAGTAAAACGCAGGTCCTGATTTTAGAGGACTTCAGGTGTCGCTTCTATGAGAACTAGACGGGAGTTCGCACATGTTGACTCCATCAAAAAGCATTGAAATATCTTCACGGTACATTTTGAAACTGCAGAAAGTTCTTTGTCCATAAACATATAACTTGAAGGAAGATTCTAAAAATCGTTCAGAAAAAAGTCATAATTCATAACAATGCATGACATCTATGGAAAAATGCCCAGTGTACGGCTATAAAGGCAGGTCTGGCTGCGTGCACTGGAGGAGCATTTATAAGTCCCTGGTGTTATCTAAAGTGAGAAGACCAAGTAATTATTAGCCTCGGGAAGAATGTGGATAAATGCCTTCCTTCAAAAGCTCAGAACAAGTCATAATTCTTAAAGTCTCTTATACCAGTCTCAGGTCCTGACTCCTGAATTTACAATCACAGTAGTAGTTTACCGCCAATTGATCCCTAGTATGGAATTAGATCTATATCTATGCTACAGAGTTGTGCGCTGTAATAACTAACATAAGAAAATACAGTACTTTTACCAATTCTTAAAGAAATACAGTCATGCACAATCCCATGTACTATACCCACTATGTACCAAGATGGGATTGAAGAGGTTGCCTTATTAGGACAAGTTTGGGATTGACAGATGGCCAGCTTTCAAGATTATTGACACCTTTGACACGGATAAAATGATTTCTAAATATGCCAGTGAGTAACTTAAAATTGCACAAAGCTTTAGTTTGTAATCTTCATTTCTTCATATATTTGCTGACCCCCTGATAAGCTGTTTGCAATCTGATCCCAGTTCCATTGTTTTCATTTAGGGAGTGTCATTCCCAGTAATATAGGTTGGATGTAAGATATAATTTATCAGCACAGGTTCTATCCAGCGTACTTTCCTCTATTTCCATGGCCTATTTCCTGAGACTGTAAATACTTTCCACTCTCTCAACACTTAATATCTGTATTCTTTACCTTGCCTGTATTCCTTACTTTTAAATGATCTCTAAAAGGGCTAAAGTTAAAAGTAAGACATTTATTTTGTATTTTAGGAAAAAAAAAGGGTTATTTTTGGTCTCTGTGCTGCCTCGTTGATTAATGCCCTCCTTGACCAGGCTGAGAGTTTTGGTGGGCAGCCCTCTCTTGGCAGGTTTGTTGTGGTACCAGGTTCTTTCCATTTGATGATAATGGATTTGATGGTGCTCTGGGGGATCATCAGAGATTGGGATATTTTTTATAACCCAACCCTGATTTGTATGTTTCAACAACTTTGTCCCTGCCTTGTTTGGAGATCTTGGTCTTCATGATGTTTGGTTAGTGGTGCCTCTTGCTTAATAGTGTTTCTCTCTGTGGCCTTTCAGAAAAGGTAAAGTGTATATAGTGACAGACATGTGACATTAGATTGCACACAGGGGGACGTCCTGTCACTAAGGTGACTTACGAAGGTAATTGCTTATAGGGGCTTCATAGCAGAAGGGGTGAATACATACAGTTGAAACCGGAAGTCTCCATCCACTATATAAAAATACACATCTACATATTTTTCTCAATATCTGACATGAAATCAGAATAAACATTTCCCATTTAAGGTCAATTAGGATTACCATAATTATTAATATTTGCCAAATGCCAGAATAATGAGATAGACGATGTTTTAAGGCATTTTTATTACTTACTGCAAAGTCAAAACTTTACAATACATTTCATTAGCATTTTGTACCATAGCCCTTAACCTGAATTACTTTGGTCAAACGTTTTGGATATCCTTCCACAAACTTCTCACAATAATTGGTCGGCATTTGGACCCATTCTTCCTAACAATATTGGTGTAACTGATCCAGGTCAGTAGGTCGCCTTGCTCGCACCTGCCTTTTCAGCTTTGACCATAAATTTTGCTTTGTGATGGCCACTCCAAAACATTGACTTTGTTATCCTAAAGCCACTTAGTTACCATTTTGTTATGACCTGGTGGTTAAGAGGCCACACTGATATGACCTGGTGGTTAAAACGCAACATGGAGCGAGCTGTGAGAAGGTGGTATCTCTACTGACCGCAGTCCCTAATCCTAACAACAACACCAGAAATAGCCGTGGGATGTTCCTGACTCTCCCTAGACACCTCTTCACAGCCTAAGAAATAACTACCCCTAAAGAAGGAAATAGAAAGCTATCTTGCCTCAGAGAAAACCCCCAAAAGGAAAGATAGCCCCCCACAAATATTGACTGTGAATGGAGAGGGAAATGACGTACTCAGAAATGAAATCAGAATTCAGCAAAGGAGGCCAATACTAAACTAGATAGACAGAGAGAAAAGGATACTGTGCGGTCAGTTTAAAAACTACAAAATCCACGCAGAGTTTACAAAAATGAACTCCACACCGACTCACGGTGTGGAGGGGCAAATCTGCTTTCCCAGAGCTTCCAGCTAGCCTGAATAAGACATAGTGACAAGCTGGACAAAAAGAGACATATTTGCAAAGCAATAGAGTCCAAATAAATGGACAAACAAAAACTAGCAAAAACTTATCTTTTGCAGACAAGGACTGGCCATATGAAAATTCCAAGGAGAGAACCAAATCCAACCAAGAACATTGACAGCAGGCAAGGACTAAAGCCCAGAGCAGGTTTAAATAACAAACCCAGGCAAGGCGATTAGTGAAGGCAGCTGCTACAGCTACCTAAAGGAGCAGTAGTACCACTCAAAACCACCAGAGGGAGCCCAAGGGCAGAACTCACAAAAATACCATTAGCAACCACAGGAGGGAGTTCCAGAACGGAATTCACAACAGTACCCCCCCCTTGAGGAGGAGTCACCGAACCCTCACCAGAGCTCCCAGGCCGATCAGGACGAGCCAAATGGAAAGCACGAACCAAATCGGCAGCATGAACATCGGAGGCAACAACCCAAGAATTATCCTCCTGGCCATAACCCTTCCACTTGACCAGATACTGAAGCTTCCACCTCGAAAAACGAGAATCCAGAATCTTCTCCACCACATATTCCAATTCCCCCTCAACCAACACCAGAGCAGGAGGATCAACGGAGGGAACCATAGGTACCACATATCTCCGCAACAAGGATCTATGGAACACATTATGAATGGAAAAGGAAGCTGGAAGGGCCAAACGAAAAGACACTGGATTGATAATTTCAGAAATCTTATAAGGCCCAATAAAGCGAGGCTTGAACTTAGGGGAAGAAACCTTCATAGGAACATGACGAGAAGACAACCAGACCAAATCACCAACACGAAGCCGGGGACCAACACACCGACAACGGTTAGCAAAATGCTGAGCCTTTTCCTGAGACAACGTCAAATTGTCCACCACATGAGTCCAAATTTGCTGCAACCTGTCCACCACGGAATCCACACCAGGACAGTCAGAAGGCTCAAGCTGCCCTGAAGAAAAACGAGGATGAAAACCAAAGTTACAAAAGAAAGGCGAAACCAAGGTAGCAGAACTAGCCCGATTATTAAGGGCAAACTCGGCCAACGGCAAAAAGGTCACCCAATCATCCTGATCAGCAGACACGAAGCATCTCAAATAGGTCTCCAAGGTCTGATTAGTTCGCTCTGTTTGGCCATTTGTCTGAGGATGGAGTGCTGAAGAAAAAGACAAATCAATGCCCATTCTAGCACAAAAGGACCGCCAAAACCTAGAAACGAACTGGGAACCTCTGTCAGACACAATATTCTCTGGAATACCATGCAAATGAACCACATGCTGAAAAAATAATGGAACCAAATCAGAGGAGGAAGGCAACTTAGGCAACGGCACCAAACGGACCATCTTAGAAAACCGGTCACAAACCACCCAGATAACAGACATCTTCTGAGAGACTGGAAGATCAGAAATAAAATCCATGGAAATATGCGTCCAGGGCCTCTCAGGAATAGGCAAAGGCAAAAGCAACCCGCTGGCACGGGAACAGCAAGGCTTAGCCCGAGCACAGGTCCCACAGGACTGCACAAACGAACGCACATCCCGCGACAAGGAAGGCCACCAAAAGGACCTAGCCACCAAATCTCTGGTACCGAAAATCCCAGGGTGACCAGCCAACACCGAACAATGAACCTCAGAAATTACCCTACTAGTCCATCGATCAGGAACAAACAATTTCTCCACAGGACAGCGGTCAGGTTTATCAGCCTGAAACTCCTGAAGTACCCGCCGCAAATCAGGGGAGATGGCAGAAAGAATCACCCCCTCTTTGAGGATCCCAGGCGGCTCAAGAACTCCTGGAGAATCAGGCAAAAAACTCCTAGAAAGGGCATCAGCCTTCACATTCTTAGAACCCGGAATATACGAGACCACAAAATCAAAACGTGAGAAAAACAGAGACCACCGAGCCTGTCTAGGATTCAACCGCTTAGCAGACTCGAGGTAAATCAGATTCTTGTGATCAGTCAAGACCACCACGCGATGCTTGGCTCCCTCAAGCCAATGTCGCCACTCCTCAAATGCCCACTTCATAGCCAACAACTCCCAATTGCCGACATCATAATTACGCTCAGCAGGCGAAAACTTTCTGGAGAAGAAAGCACACGGTTTCTGTTATGAACAGGTGATTCAGAACCACAATGGACCTAGTGGTTAAGAGCACACAAAGTGACCTGATAGTTACTAACATAGGACGAGCTCTGAGACGTGGGAACTCTGCTGACCGCAATCCCTAATCCTATCATACAACACTAGAGGTAGCCGTGGAGCGCTCCTGACCAGACCTAGGCGCCTCGGGCACAGCCTGAGAAACTAGCTAGCCCTGAGGATAGAAAAATAAGCCTACCTTGCCTCAGAGAAATTCCCCAAAGGAAAAGGCAGCCCCCCACATATAATGACTGTGAGTTAAGATGAAAATACAAACACAGAGATGAAATAGATTTTAACAAAGTGAGGCCCGACTTACTGAATAGACCGAGGATAGGAAAGATAGCTTTGCGGTCAGCACAAAAACCTACAAACAACCACGCAGAGGGGTCAAAAAGACCCTCCACACCGACTAACGGTACGGAGGTGCTCCCTCTGCGTCTCAGAGCATCCAGCAAGCAAGAAAAACCAATATAGCAAGCTGGACAGAAAATATAGCAAACAAAAGTAACACAAGCAAAACTTAGCTTATGCAGGGCAGACAGGCCACAAGAAAGATCCAGGAGAAAGCAAGACCAATACTGGAACATTGACTGGAGGCCAGGAACAAAGAACTAGGTGGAGTTAAATAGAGCAGCACCTAACGACTTAACCTCGTCACCTGAGGAAGGAAACTCAGAAGCCGCAGCCCCACTCACATCCACCAAAGGAAGCTCATAGACAGAACCAGCTGAAGTACCACTCATGACCACAGGAGGGAGCTTGACCACAGAATTCACAACAGTACCCCCCCTTGAGGAGGGGTCACCGAACCCTCACCAGAGCCCCCAGGCCGACCAGGATGAGCCAAATAAAAGGCACGAACCAGATCGGCAGCATGAACATCAGAGGCAAAGACCCAGGAATTATCTTCCTGACCATAACCCTTCCACTTAACCAGGTACTGGAGTTTCCGTCTCGAAATACGAGAATCCAAAATCTTCTCCACTGTATACTCCAACTCCCCTTCAACCAAAACCGGGGCAGGAGGATCAACGGATGGAACCACAGGTGCCACGTATCTCCGCAACAATGACCTATGGAATACGTTATGGATGGAAAAAGAAGCTGGAAGGGTCAAACGAAATAATAATGACTGTGATTTAAGATGAAAATACAAACACAGAGATGAAATAGATTTTAACAAAGTGAGGCCCGACTTACTGAATAGACCGAGGATAGGAAAGATAGCTTTGCGGTCAGCACAAAAACCTACAAACAACCACGCAGAGGGGTCAAAAAGACCCTCCGCAACGACTAACGGTACGGAGGTGCTCCCTCTGCGTCTCAGAGCTTCCAGCAAGCAAGAAAAACCAATATAGCAAGCTGGACAGAAAATATAGCAAACAAAAGTAACACAAGCAAAACTTAGCTTATGCAGGGCAGACAGGCCACAAGAAAGATCCAGGAGAAAGCAAGACCAATACTGGAACATTGACTGGAGGCCAGGAACAAAGAACTAGGTGGAGTTAAATAGAGCAGCACCTAACGACTTAACCTCGTCACCTGAGGAAGGAAACTCAGAAGCCGCAGCCCCACTCACATCCACCAAAGGAAGCTCATAGACAGAACCAGCTGAAGTACCACTCATGACCACAGGAGGGAGCTTGACCACAGAATTCACAACAGTACCCCCCCTTGAAGAGGGGTCACCGAACCCTCACCAGAGCCCCCAGGCCGACCAGGATGAGCCAAATGAAAGGCACGAACCAGATCGGCAGCATGAACATCAGAGGCAAAGACCCAGGAATTATCTTCCTGACCATAACCCTTCCACTTAACCAGGTACTGGAGTTTCCGTCTTGAAATACGAGAATCCAAAATCTTCTCCACTATATACTCCAACTCCCCCTCAACCAAAACCGGGGCAGGAGGATCAACGGATGGAACCACAGGTGCCACGTATCTCCGCAACAATGACCTATGGAATACGTTATGGATGGAAAAAGAAGCTGGAAGGGTCAAACGAAAAGACACAGGATTAAGAACCTCAGAAATCCTATACGGACCAATGAAACGAGGCTTAAACTTAGGAGAGGAAACTTTCATAGGAATATAACGAGATGACAACCAAACCAAATCCCCAACACGAAGTCGGGGACCCACACAGCGCCTGCGGTTAGCGAAACGTTGAGCCTTCTCCTGAGACAATGTCAAATTGTCCACCACATGAGTCCAAATCTGCTGCAACCTATCCACCACAGTATCCACACCAGGACAGTCAGAAGACTCAACCTGCCCTGAAGAGAAACGAGGATGGAAACCAGAATTGCAAAAAAACGGCGAAACCAAAGTAGCCGAGCTGGCCCGATTATTAAGGGCGAACTCAGCCAAAGGCAAAAAGGACACGTAATCATCCTGATCGGCAGAAACAAAACATCTCAGATATGTTTCCAAGGTCTGATTGGTTCGTTCAGTCTGGCCATTTGTCTGAGGATGGAAAGCCGAGAAAAAGACAAATCAATGTCCATCCTAGCACAAAAGGCTCGCCAAAACCTCGAAACAAACTGGGAACCTCTGTCAGAAACGATGTTCTCCGGAATGCCATGTAAACGAACCACATGCTGGAAGAACAATGGCACCAAATCAGAGGAGGAAGGCAATTTAGACAAGGGTACCAAATGGACCATCTTAGAAAAGCGATCACAAACAACCCAAATAACCGACATTTTTTGAGAGACGGGGAGATCCGAAATAAAATCCATAGAGATATGTGTCCAGGGCCTCTTCGGGACTGGCAAGGGCAAAAGCAACCCACTGGCACGAGAACAGCAGGGCTTAGCCCGAGCACAAATCCCACAGGACTGCACAAACGAACGCACATCCCGTGACAGAGACGGCCACCAAAAGGATCTAGCCACCAAATCTCTGGTACCAAAGATTCCAGGATGACCAGCCAACACCGAACAATGAACCTTAGAGATAACTCTACTCGTCCATTTATCAGGGACAAACAGCTTCTCCGCTGGGCAACGGTCAGGTCTATTAGCCTGAAATTTTTGCAGTACCCGCCGCAAATCAGGGGAGATGGCAGACAAAATTACCCCCTCTTTGAGAATACCCGCCGGCTCAGACAAACCCGGAGAGTCGGGCACAAAACTCCTAGACAGGGCATCCGCCTTCACACTTTTAGAGCCCGGAAGGTACGAAACCACAAAGTCAAAACGGGAGAAAAACAGCGACCAACGAGCCTGTCTAGGATTCAACCGTTTGGCAGACTCAAGATAAGTCAAGTTCTTGTGATCAGTCAAGACCACCACGTGATGCTTAGCTCCTTCAAGCCAATGACGCCACTCCTCGATTGCCCACTTCATGGCCAGCAACTCTTGATTGCCAACATCATAATTACGCTCAGCAGGCGAAAACTTCCTGGAAAAGAAGGCGCATGGTTTCATCACCGAGCCATCAGAACTTCTTTGCGACAAAACAGCCCCTGCTCCAATCTCAGAAGCATCAACCTCGACCTGGAACGGGAGCGAAACATCTGGTTGACACAACACAGGGGCAGAAGAAAAACGACACTTCAACTCTTGAAAAGCTTCCACAGCAGCAGAAGACCAATTGACCACAACAACACCCTTCTTGGTTAAATCAGTCAAAGGTTTAGCAATACTAGAAAAATTATTGATGAAGCGACGATAAAAATTAGCAAAGCCCAGGAACTTTTGCAGACTCTTCAGAGATGACGGCTGAGTCCAATCATAAATGGCCTGAACTTTAACAGGGTCCATCTCGATAGTAGAAGGGGAAAAAATGAAACCCAAAAATGAAACCTTCTGAACACCAAAGAGACACTTTGACCCCTTCACAAACAAAGAATTTGCACGCAGGACCTGGAACACCGTTCTGACCTGCTTCACGTGAGACTCCCAATCATCCGAGAAGACCAAAATATCATCCAAGTATACAATCAGGAATTTATCCAGGTACTCTCGGAAGATGTCATGCATAAAGGACTGAAACACTGATGGAGCATTAGAAAGCCCGAATGTCATAACCAGGTACTCAAAATGGCCCTCGGGCGTATTAAATGCTGTTTTCCATTCATCGCCCTGTTTAATGCGCACAAGATTATACGCACCACGAAGATCTATCTTGGTGAACCAACTAGCCCCCTTAATCTGAGCAAACAAATCAGACAGCAGCGGCAAGGGGTACTGAAATTTGACCGTGATTTTATTTAGAAGGCGGTAATCAATACAAGGTCTCAGCGAACCATCTTTCTTGGCCACAAAAAAGAACCCTGCTCCCAATGGCGACGACGACGGGCGAATATGACCCTTCTCCAAGGATTCCTTTACGTAACTCCGCATAGTGGCGTGCTCAGGCACAGACAAATTAAACAGTCGACCCTTAGGAAATTTACTACCAGGAATCAAATCGATAGCACAATCACAATACCTATGCGGAGGTAGGGCACTGGACTTGGGCTCATCAAATACATCCCGGTAATCCGACAAGAACTCTGGGACCTCAGAAGGGGTGGATGATGAAATAGACAGAAATGGAACATCACCATGTACCCCCTGACAACCCCAGCTGGACACAGACATTGATTTCCAATCCAATACTGGGTTATGGACTTGTAGCCATGGCAACCCCAACACGACCACATCATGCAGATTATGCAACACCAAAAAGCGAATATCCTCCTGATGCGCAGGAACCATGCACATGGTCAGCTGGGTCCAGTACTGAGGCTTATTCTTGGCCAAAGGCGTAGCATCAATTCCTCTCAATGGAATAGGATACTGCAAGGGCTCCAAGAAAAACCCACAGCACCTAGCAAACTCCAAGTCCATCAAATTCAGGGCAGCGCCTGAATCCACAAATGCCATGACAGAATAGGATGACAAAGAGCAGATCAAAGTAACGGACAAAAGAAATTTCGACTGTACCGTACCAATGGTGGCAGACCTAGCGAACCGCTTAGTGCGCTTAGGACAATCAGAGATAGCATGAGTGCAATCACCACAGTAAAAACACAGCCCATTCTGACGTCTGTGTTCTTGCCGTTCAGCTCTGGTCAAAGATTGCCTTGCGCAGGCGTGTACTACGGGGGACAGAGAATGAACTTCAATCCAATATTGCGGCCAGCATGCAGCCAGCAGGTAAGGAAAGGGTGAATCAAACACCTGAAAACTCCGCCCATATGACCCAAAACCAGTCCCGCCAAATTCAGGTGACAGGTTCCCTTTAAGTGTGGCAAACATGCAAAAGAATAGGGAATCAGGAAGGGGCAAACGCTTTTTCACATAACTGTACATGGCAGTATTATAATAGTCGTATTCTTGTACATAGGTGCTGTATTATAGTAATTATATTCTTGTAAAATGAAGGCACTATTATAGTAGTTATATTCTTTTGCATACTGGAAGTATTAAAGTAGATATATTCTATCCCAAAGCCTCATTCAGGCCTCACATCCATGTTGCACATATGTATTCTATTTGTGTTTTTCACAAGTAGAAGAAAAATATCCATTAAAATCTATGCTGCTATTCACATGTCCATTTTTGGGTAACAAGGATGAACAGTTCTAATACAAGTCTATGGGTAAGTGAAAAACACTTACAGCACATGGAATTCATCAGTTTTGTCATCCATATTTAACATTGCAAAGTAAAGAAGAAACTTTGCTTTGTATTTATCCTTGTGTGAAAACCACTGATGACACATTGATTGCAAAAAGGGACACATGGACCAAACACTGATACAAAACACTGATGACAGCGGTACCATATTTTTGCTTATGTGAAAGAGACTTACTAACGTCTGAGTAAGGCCTATAGGGGGAAGTATTATAAAGCTTTCTTCTTGTCTGCAGTACCACATTTCATTGCTTCCTACAAACAACATATTGTCACGGCTCTGTTGTCGTATGACCCGGGACCAGGGGCTCCTTCCCTGTCCCTAACGCTAGGGGTGCTGCCCTAGCTCGCCCTGTTCCCCAGATTACTTCTGATGGTGAAGATGCCAGGGCCACATGCCTTGTGTACATTGCCTTAACTCCTGAATCCACCCTCAGTCTGTACCTTTTACCCACCCAGGGAAGAGGGGAGTAGTAGTATATCGTAGCACACCAAAAAGACTAACAATGTAATACTAAGAGAGATAACAAAAAGTACCAAACAAACTCACACATGTAACAGAGGAATGCACTGGGGAGTGCAGGATGGGGTTAAACCAAAGTAGGAGAAGAAAGGGAATTATCAAACACTCAAAACCTAGCAACAGTCACAGATAAATCCACCATACACCTTTTCAATAACCAACAACAACCTCCAGCCACGTAGCATAAGCTACTCTGACAATGAGTGCTTGCCACCAGGGTCGGGTTTATATAACAGATGAGAGTGGCTAACAATGCACAGTTGAGAGCCTTAATGAGCTCTCAACAGAGCAGATTAACCCCTGCACTGCTTAAAGAAATTTACACTGTTTAATATGAAGGTGAAGAGTTTCTAACCAGTGCAGGAGTAGGAGAAATCAGACGCTGCAGTCTTCTGGCTCCTCTCTGTCGTGGTAAACCCATGACACATATATTCACTAATAGTAGATGGAAGGACATAAATATGGAAATAAAGCAGTCAGGGATATTATAGATTGGAGTAGCTGATTTTATGTAACAAAAAAAATGGTATTGGCCAGGATGTTGTATAAGATTTTGTCCATGCAGCAAAACTAATTTCTATTTAACATAAAAAAAAAACATCAACCAGTGAAAAAAAAACCAGATGCTATGTTTGCTTTATTGTGATTCTGTGATAACTCTTTGAAGAGGCAAGCACTGCGGGAATTGTTATCCGTTCCGCACAAAATCTGTCAATAGCAGATCCAAATGTCTGTTCATTTTTACAGCTAGGAATTTTTTTCTTCTTCTCTTTTATCATGGATCAACAAATTGTTGACCTTTTAAAAATAACAAAGTCAGACATCAAACTGATGGGAGACGTGTGGCAGAACAGTACAGGCTGCTTCCGCTTTGCACAAAAACTTTACAGAACAATTAAATCAGAGTTTGGAGCTCAGACGTTAGGTGTTTACCGTGAAATTTCTTTGAAGGGATTTTCTAGGAGTCTGACATAAATGTTCTATTGTTAGGATCAGTGAGTTCCGACTCCAGGATTCCAGCTATTTGGCAAAATGAAGGGCAACACGGTGGCTCAGTGGTTACTTCATGGTGTTGGGGGTCCTGGGTTCAAATTCCATCAAGGACAACATCTGCAAGGAGTCTGTATGTTTTCCCTGTGCTTGTGTAACGTGACGCGGGCCAGTAACCATGGGTAAGGCACTTGTCTCTTGTGCCCCGGCACCTTACAAGAAGGTGTAGGTCCTGGCTGGATGTAAGGACTTGTGCTGTGTGGGCACTATGCCCGTGCAGGCTGCATGTAACTTATGGTGCTGGTTTGCCAGGACCAGGTGTTGGACAGTTCAAGGAGTGAGACAATAACTTGAAAATAAACTTTGTACTCAACGATAACTGGGAATGGATTATATACCGGAGATAGCGAGCCCTGAAGTGACACTCGCTCTGCATTAGGGCCGGCTGTCAGTCCTGGTCATCTCACCTCAGGACCCTGGAACTGCGATTGTCCCAGTCTTTTTACAGTTCTCTTAACCTTGCACCAGTTCCTCGGGTACATTTTTCACCTCTTTATAAGGGCCCTCAAGCCAACAACACAGTCCATCCCTGTAAGGGTAGCCCATTTTCACCATGAGCACAATCCATTGTCCACCATAGGTCTGTAGGATGAGTAGACAGTCCTTTAGCTCCACATCTGTCCATGAGACAGGTACCCACAAAGTCTCTTAGGGACATTGTCCTTACTGGATAGGATTCAGTCCACAACCGAGGGTATAGGATGCTCCAGAGGCTGCAGTGTCTCTTAATCAAGCAGGGGAATGCACAATGAGTGCAACATTTGGAGGAAAGCTACTTCAGCCATCCGTGGCCATAAACATGGGTGAATTATGGATATGGTGGATCTAAGACCAGCTGTAATCTTTGCCTTCAAATGAGGGTGGAACCGGCACAACTTAGTCTTTTCCAAAAACGACTCCATCTCTTTCTAAACAGTTCTCAACCAGATGTATTCAGACCCAGGTCGCATTGGCCTCCATTCTCTGCACATGCACATCCGATTGCGCACCCTGGGCCACATATACCCCAGCTGCACTGGCTGGTAGCTCCAGTAGTCTTGCGGTCCTCTCCTCCTTCGTGGGACCATGGGCACCCGAGACGGTCTCTCCACTGTTATTTCTTACACAAGCTTCTGGGTCTAGAACTGACACCTCTCATGAAGGATGCACTACCGCAGGCACTTTTCCATCTCCAATTTTATCCTTGAGACCACTATCATGAACCACCCTTGCGGCCCATCTTTCATCCAGAATTGGACCTGCTCTCCAGATTGTGAACTAGGGCTGCAGCGAAGAGAGCTGACATTCACATACACCTTGTCCCTGGTGGTCTCTTACACCTCAAAGCCAAAGTCAGTCCCTTCCGCAGTCAAAGTAGACATTCACTCCCTGAGTCATCCTTTGTGTGAACTCTCCTACACCGGGGCTCTCGAGCTGGACTCACATTCACTCTGCTCTCCTCTTTTTGTTCTATACTACACCCATAATCCATTCTGCCTGGGTGACAAGGGGTGTCCAACCAGGGTTGAGGACCTCTTCTGGGGTCTGTAGCAGACCAACAGGAATCTGGGCCCTTAAGGCCTCCAGGTGCTTGGCCCTACTGTAAGAAGAGAGCCAGGATCGGGGGTACCTTTGTCACGCCGGAACCTGAACTGTCAGGACTGTCACCCTTGTTGTCTGGGGAAAGTTTAGAGACCCGGACCGACTTTTGCCCTTGACAGCAGGGGGCGGAGTGAGGATAAAAAGGGCAGAGCGTGAGAAATGGCAGGCAGACTTGGCGGGAAGATGCAGCGCGCAGCAGGGGAATTTAGGTGCTCCGTCCTTTGAGCACCGTGACAGCGCAGGACTGCGATACATTGTCCCGACTGCTCCCTACAAAGACTGCGACCGGAGAACCATTTTCTGCCCATTGGCCCCCACTGCTCAAGTAACTCCTCATCACGGGCCACCATAAAACGCACACGTGCCACCTAAAAGTGCCGTCCTAAAAGGAACTGGGTGACTTATCGAGAGCTTAACCCTTACTCACCCGCTTACTTCTGCCGGGCTCTGTCCAGCCCCAGCAGTGAAAAGGACTGCTCTCCTGCCTGTTACTCAGGACCCTGAGACAGACATTGTGGACTCATCATCACCGCCTAGAACCGATACATCGACGCTAGACCGGCATCTTATCCATCATGTGCCGACCATCTCGGCACCTCTGCGTGCATCTGAGACTCTTCAATCTGAAGATGTCGGACTGATAAGTTTACTATTATTGAACCTCTGTTATACCTGCCTCCCTCATTACCTCCTTCAGTACTTTGAAAGTTTTAGTACTACTTTCCTCTACCCTCCTTTCTCCCTGCTTGGAGTATAACCCTGTTACAGTCAATTTTATCTTAACCCTTGCTCTGCTTCCTATCCGTTACTGCATCCCGCAACCTGCTCACACTTGGCATGGTCGGCAGGATGCAGTCCAACAGCATGGAGGTGACTAACCAAGCGGTAGGAGGGGGCCATATCGCTAGGAGTCATGTTAAGTAACCTACCGATCTGAAGTTTACTGGAAATAACAACATGTTATGGCGCTGGACTGATCTGATTCGAGGAATGATGAGGATGCACCCCATGATGCCTGCATTAGAGGCAGTGGTGGCTATGATGGCGTTAGATGGAGAGGCGAAGGACTTTGTTATGCTACGGCCCTCCTGAGAACGGCACACTTTTGATAAAGTATTACAGATACTGGAGGAGACACACGGGGACCCCATGGATGTAGGGGAGCTACGCATGCACTTATTCTGCTGGGTGCAAAGGGAGGGGGAGACGGTGACCCAGTACATGAAGGCACTACAAGAAATCCACACTTCCACTACTAGAAAAGATGGCAAGGGTATAGGGTCTATGGACATAGTGCTGCGAGATCAGTTGGTGAGGGGCTTGCGAGACGTACTGCTGAAGCAGGCCTTGCACGAGCGCTTATGTGTAAATACATGCATGACCTTCTCTGAAGTGGGGAGTGAAGAGCACACATGCGAGCAGGAGCAGGGGGTGACAGTCCCGGTGGGGAAGGTTCGGAGCGGGGAGGTATCCATAATAACAGCCACTGAACCAAGAAAGAAATCCAGGGAATACGCAAAGAATGGGCTGATTCTCAGAAGAAAGCAGCCGCCTCCAACCTGCCCAGGAGTAGAACTGTCTTTGAACCTCGTTGTGAAGTTAAGGTACCTTCACACTGAGCAACTTTCCAACGAGAACGACAGCGATCCATGACGTTGCAGCGTCCTGGATAGCGATATCGTTGTGTTTGACACGCAGCAGCGCTCAGGATCCCGCTGTGACATCTCTGGTCGTAGCTAGAAGTCCGGAACTTTAGTTGGTCGTCACGTCGGCGTGATTCGTCATGTTTGACAGCAAAAGCAACGATGCCTGCAATGGTTTTTCATGGAGCTAACAACCAGTGAGAACGATAAGTACGTCACTGGATCGCTCCTGCATCGTTCAGCTGTTGCCGGTGTTTGACGTCTCCTAGCGACCTAAACAGCGACACTGCAGCGATCGGCTCGTTGTCTATATCGCTGCAGCGTCGCTTAATGTGACGGTACCTTTAGAATGTGTCACAGAGCAGAACCCCCTACATGCTACTACTGTGGTGAACTGGGACATATAGCACTGGGCTGTAAATGATGAAACTTACCCCAGCAGCGCCGTCCGTTAAACTAGTGGGCTCCATGGCTGGGGCCGCCGCCCAGAGCAGGAACAGTTAAGAAAAAGAGTCAGAAGTCCCACAAGTCTAGTTTCCATGTGCCGTCTCATCTGGGCTGAGATGGATGGTCGGGCCATCCGATGTCTGGTTGACACCGGCACACAGGTGACCACGATACCTGAAACGTACTTCCGTCATTTTCCTGAAGCATTGCGGCCCGAATGAGGCCCAGTAATAAAGTTGACGGCTGCCAATCACCTACCTATCCCAGTCACAGGGGTGGTCTGTATGTAAATCACCATCTGTGGTTAAGCTCTGGGCTGAAAGGGAGTTGTGCATCATGGTTAACTGCCGGAGACGCTGGTAACGGACATGCTGTCACTTTAGGGATGAACATATTAAAGGAATTCGGAAGTCTTCTCATCAATGAGACCCAAGATGTGTTCCTAAAACAATGGAGTCCTCACACTCCCCAAAGGAGGGTGTTTCAACAGCTAATCTGGAAGGCCCAAGCTCAAGAAACTTCTGGTGATGGGAAGATGTTGGGGAAAGTGATTGTTCCGCCGCAGCTAACCTGGTACTACTTCCCGGACAGACCGTGCTTACCCTGCCTGTTCGAGCTTGTACCCCACTGGAGGGAGTTGAGATCCAGATAGAGCCAGTTTCTGTGACGGGGTGTACAGCAGAGCAAGAAGGGGCAACAGGCAGAGGGATGATTCAACAGATTTATTATCAAGAACGCTAGAACAACACATGCAGGTAGATCTACAGAGTCCACAATTAGTCCAACGGAACAGATTAGGGGGGCACCTCCCAATAATCCTTGTGCCAGCTAACAAAGCAATAGTCCACATGAGTCCAAGGGATCCCAAAACAATCCCTTGAACGCCGAGATATGTCCTCATCTCAAGTCTCGCCCCGTTCGCTTACGTAGTCACAGATGGACGTGGGGTCTTGCCTCAGCTAAGAATCCCCACTCCTTCTCCTCCAAGGGTCAACTTACATCTGATCTCAAAAATAAGAATGGATTGTCTGAGCTCCTGGGATCAGCCCATGAAGGGGGTAGGGGTCACACCTTCTATTCAATGGTTGGGTCCACCAGAAGATTCTAGACTGGTCGGCTCTGCTTAGTCTATCCAGTATGTGCATTTGACTAGCCCCCTGCTGTGAGGAAGAATGGCTATTCCTTCACTAGTGGTGTTGACAAAGCTTACCGTATATACTCGAGTATAAGCCGACCCGAGTATAAGCCGACCCCCCAAATTTTGCCACAAAAAACTGGGAAAACTTATTGACTCGAGTATAAGCCTAGGGTGGAAATGCAGCATTTACCGGTGAATTTCAAAAATAAAAATAGATCATTATTTCCCCATAGCTGTGCCATACAGTGCTCTGCACCGTTCATATTTCCCCATAGCTGTGCCATATACGGTGCTCTGCACCGTTCACTGTGCCCCATAGATGTGCCATATACGGTGCTCTGCACCGTTCACTGTGCCCCATAGATGTGCCATATACGGTGCTCCGCACCGTTCACTGTGCCCCATAGATGTGCCATATACGGTGCTCCGCACCGTTCACTGTGCCCCATAGATGTGCCATATACGGTGCCCTGCACCGTTCACTGTGCCCCATAGATGTGCCATATACGGTGCTCTGCACCGTTCACTGTGCCCCATAGATGTGCCATATACGGTGCCCTGCACCGTTCACTGTGCCCCATAGATGTGCCATATACGGTGCTCTGCACCGTTCACTGTGCCCCATAGATGTGCCATATACGGTGCTCCGCACCGTTCACTGTGCCCCATAGATGTGCCATATACGGTGCTCCGCACCGTTCACTGTGCCCCATAGATGTGCCATATACGGTGCCCTGCACCGTTCACTGTGCCCCATAGATGTGCCATATACGGTGCTCTGCACCGTTCACTGTGCCCCATAGATGTGCCATATACGGTGCCCTGCACCGTTCACTGTGCCCCATAGATGTGCCATATACGGTGCTCTGCACCGTTCACTGTGCCCCATAGATGTGCCATATTCGGTGCTCTGCACCGTTCACTGTGCCCCATAGATGTGCCATATACGGTGCTCTGCACCGTTCACTGTGCCCCATAGATGTGCCATATACGGTGCTCTGCACCGTTCACTGTGCCCCATAGATGTGCCATATACGGTGCTCTGCACCGTTCACTGTGCCCCATAGATGTGCCATATACGGTGCTCTGCACCGTTCACTGTGCCCCATAGATGTGCCATATACGGTGCTCTGCACCGTTCACTGTGCCCCATAGATGTGCCATATACGGTGCTCTGCACCGTTCACTGTGCCCCATAGATGTGCCATATACGGTGCTATGCACCGTTCACTGTGCCCCATAGATGTGCCATATACGGTGCTCTGCACCGTTCACTGTGCCCCATAGATGTGCCATATACGGTGCCCTGCACCGTTCACTGTGCCCCATAGATGCTCCACATAAATCTCTGCCACCGCCGCTGCTGCTGCAATAAAAAAAAAAAAACACATACTCACCTCCCTTGATTGCAGCTCCCGGCGTCTCGTTCCGGCGCCTCCATCTTCCCGGCGTCTCTGCTCTGACTGATCAGGCAGAGGGCGCCGCGCACACTATATGCGTCATCGCGCCCTCTGCCTGAACAGTCAGAGCGCAGACGCCGGGAAGATGGAGGCGCCGGCCGGGAAGATGGAGCGACGCTCGGCGGCTGGAACGAGGACAGGTGAATATGCTATACTTACCTAGTCCTGGCGATCCTCGCGCTGTCCCTCTGCCTGGTCTTCGGTGCCGCAGCTTCTTTCTCTATCAGCGGTCACCGGCACCGCTGATTAGAGGAATGAATAGGCGGCTCCACCCCTATGGGAGGTGGAGCCGCTTATTCATTTCTGTAATGAGCGGTCCCACGTGACTGCTGAAGAGGGGAAGAAGCTGCAGCACAGAAGACCGTGGGACGGCAGGGACAGCGCGAGGATCGCTGGGACTAGGTAAGTATACCTCAGCGCCCTCACCCCCTCACCCGCCGACCCTGCCACCCACCTTGACTCGAGTATAAGCCGAGAGGGGCACTTTCAGCCCAAAATTTTGGGCTGAAAATCTCGGCTTATACTCGAGTATATACGGTAATTACATTATAGCTCAGGGCTGCAAGTATTGGGGAAGGAGACAGGTTAAGTTACATACATCCCATGACATTGCAAACTGTACAGTAAACACAACCAAAGAGAAGTCGCATTACATCATGACATATTATACAAAATACAGGACAGGGAAAAAAGTACAGATCATGACAATCTTCTATGGAGCAATTACCTCCAGGGCTCCTTGTTGCGCAGTCGTTAGCCATTGTGCATGACGGGACAGTCCCGGTGCGATGTGCAAATCTAAGAGAAGAAAATCTCATGCTCTCACCTCGGAGTGAAAATGCACAAGTTCTTAGCCTGCCCGAGGATCTGATACCATCCAGTTGACAGTAAGGCAGGGGGATCCTTGGACCATGACAGTAGACTCGTTCTTGACAACAGAACCTCAGCACCTGCGATGTGTTTGCACATCATGAGGATGACTTCGGCTGCACTACGGCAATCACCCATGAGATTCCGACCGGTAATGCCACACCCATCAAAGAGCGATACTGACAAATTCCACCACAAATGTACCAAGTGGTGAAGGGGATGCTAATGCAAATGCTGCAAAGTGGTGTCAGTCAAGAGAATCAGAGCCTGTGGGCTGCTCCCATCGTACTGGTGCGAAAGAAAGATGGAACTCTGTGTTTTTGTGTGGACTACCGCAAACTGAATGCCTGCACTGTAAGAGACTCCTACCTCTTAGCTAGTATGGAGGAATTGTCTGCGCTGGGGAACGTGAAATACTTCTCTTTGTTAGATCTCGCCAGTGGCTATTGGCAAGTACCTATGTCTGAGCATGACCGAGCGAAGACAGCCTTCATACTCCCTCTGGGCCTGTATGAATTCAACCGGATGCCGTTTGGTCTGGCTAACGCTCCTGGTATGTTCCAACGACTCATGGAGAGGTGCCTAGTCAATTTGAACTTTGAGGCCACTCTCATCTATCTACAGTAGCTGATATCATTGTATATGTTGCCACATTCGAGGAACATCTGCAAAGATTAGAACAAGTGCTGAGTCGCCTTCAGAGACAAGAAAGTAAGGCCTCAGAAGTGCCATTAATTCCGCACCCAGATTGAACACTTGGGACATGTCATCTCTGCAGACAGGGTGAGACCATCCTGTGAGAAAGTTGCCGCAGTGCAAGATTGGCCCATCCCGAAGACTGTGAAAGATGTACAGGCCTTCCTGGGGCTCACCAAGTTTTATCGGCGATTCGTGAAGAACTTTACTCGCATTGTGAACCCGCTGCTAGAACTACTGAAAGGGGTGCCATCTGGGGCAAAGAATAAGACTATCCAGTGGGGAGAGTGACAAGAGAAAGCGTTTCGAGCACTGAAGGTGGCTTTGACTGAAGCTCCAGTGTTTGCCTATGCAGACTTCTCCCAGCTGTTTATTCTCCATTCTTGTCTGGCTCTGAAGTCCGGGTGTGCACTGATAATAATCCTTTGGCTTACCTGGAAAATGCAAAACTAGGGGCCCTGGAGCAGTGATGGGTGGCTCAGATGGCGAAGTTCCGATATAGGATCACCTACAAGAGGGGAGCTGAGAATACTCATGCCGACGCCCTCTCCAGAGTGACCCATGGGAGACCTGGGCCAAACCGTGACAAAGAGCTGGAGGCATAAGAGGTCTCTGAGTTCTGGGATTCTGTCAGGATGTTGGCAGCGATGCAGGATCAGGTACAGTCAGTTACTCGGGAAAGCATACTCGGGCGGTCCCGGGATGAGGGAGTCCGGCTACAACAGGAAGATGGGGAGCTTGCTCAGATCAGACAGTGGGTGACTAAAACAATTACCCAATCAAAGAGAGAGGGACGCTCTGTCCTCAGGGGCTCTGCAGATCCTACGGTAGTGGGAAAGATTACAATTGAAGAATGGGCTATTGTACTGGAAAATTCAGTTACAATGGGGCAGGTGGTCATCTCCGAGACGCAGTTGCCCCAGATAGCTAAGGAAGCACACGAAAGAGGAGCTCACTTTGGTCAAGAAAAGACCTTTCAGTGGCTACAAAAGCTAGTTTACCATCCCCATTTAATAGCTGCTGTGGAAGTGGCCTGTTGACAATGTAGAAACTGCGAATTAGCTAAGCCTCCGGAGCAAAGAGTTCCCACACAAACCATCGTGACTACTATCTCACGATTGGGAGATACGAGCATTGTCTAGTGATAACGGACCATTTCACTAAATTTGCGGTTATGACTCCGATACATTACCAGACTGCCGAGTTCGCAGCTCATGCCATCTGCAATTTCATCCAAGTGTACCCAAAGAGAATCCACTCAGATCAAGAACTACAGCGCCTGTACCAAATCGAAAAAATCGTGGACAACACCATATCACCCTCAGGGAAATGGAGCTTGGAATGGTTCAATCGGACTCTTATCCAAATGTTAAGGACACTGGAGGAAGATCGAAAGGCCCGATGGCCAGAATTTGTACCTGAGTTGGTGTGGGTATATAACAACTGGGTACACCACACCACTGGGTACACGCCATATTTTTTACTGTTTGGCCGGCCAGGAAGAGAGATCACCGAGCTAGAATTGGATCCAGAGGAGGACTACCCATGGACGGGGGTATCCACCTGAATCCAAGAACATTGTCATCGTTTGCAAACACTACATCGCTTAGTGCAGACCAGATTCCAGGAACTCAAACATCCGGAGACAGCTCCTATGCAAGGGACAGCTCTCCAGGCCAGAGACTGAGTGCTGGACAAGCATCCAAGGGACAAACTGGAGTACCGGTGGGAAAAAATCCCATATCGAGTAAAACGAAGGATCAGTTCGGACAGGCCCATCTACGAAATCCAACCTGAAGGAGAAAGAGATGCCCTCACTCGAGTAGTCCACAGGAATATGCTACGTCCTTGTATATTAAGGGATCCAGACCAAATTGAAGAGGAGAAAAGTGCTCCTGAAATGTCCCCTCCGCCGGTTGTTCATTGCAAAGACGAAGAGTCGACTGAAGATTCAGAAGTGGGACAGATTCCTGAAGTTCCTGAGGCTCCCGAAATGATAGTTCCTGTGGAAATGGGAGCGTCCCCGCCCTCGTCTATTCATAACGACTTGACTACACAACCTGATTCGATTACTCCTTCTTCCTTAAGGTGCTCCGAGTGGGCCACAGACGGGATACCCCCAATAGGTACAATCAGGATCAATTTATTTGGTAACAAGTCGTTCAAGGTCCAACAGAATGTCGACACAAATTACCAGAACTCTCACTCGTGGTATGGCGAGCAAAAGGAGAGGGGGAGTGTAAGAAGAGAGCCCGGATCGGGAGCACCTTTGTCATGCCGGGACCAGAAATGTCAGGTCTGACACCCTTGTTTTCGGAGGGAACGTTTTGAGACCTAGACCGACCTTTACACTTGACAGGAGCGGGCGGAGTGAGGATAAAAAGGGCAAAGGGCACAAAATGGCAGGCAGACTTGGCGGGAAGAAGCAGCCGTGACAGCGCAGGACCGCACTACATTGTCCCGGCTGCTCCCTACAAAGACTGCAACCAGAGAACCGTTTTCCACCCATTGGCCCCCACTGCTCAAGTAACTGCTCATCATGGGCCACCGTATAACATGCCTGTTATACGGAACCGGGTGACTTATCGGGAACTTTACCCTTACTCACCCGCTTGCTACTGCCGGGCTCTGTCCAGCCCCGGCAGTGCAAAGGACTGCTCTTCTGCCTGTTACTCAGAACCCCAAGACAGACATCATGGACTCATCGAATCTCATCCATCACGTGCCGACCGTCTCGGCACCTCACCTCTTGTGTGAGGATTGCATCACAGTGTATGGACTGGCCCCATACATCTCCTGACCTCCATACAGCTGTAACGCTCATATCCGGACAGCTGATGGTCAGTCTGAGGATTGCAATGCGATCCTCGCACGAGAAATACGGCTGTTTGTGTGCTTCCTTAAGGCAGAGACACACTGCCGAATTTCTCATGCAAGAATCACATCGTAAACCTCATACTGGCTGTCGCCTCTCCTGACCTGAGCTTGACAGCTGCATAGTAATCTTGCTCAGGTCAGGAGAGGAGCCAGGCCAGTCCATGTAGTGCCATGCGATTCTCACACAAGAATTACGACAGTCTGTCAGCTCTTAATGTGAGACTCTCACTTAGATCCCCAATATTCATTGCTTTTTCGAGTTCATCAGACTTCGAAAACTTCACTGAGAAATAGCCCTAGCCCGGAGTCACATTAGTGTTTGGCATGGGATGCGAGATGCTAATGACCCGTGTCTCCTGCTTGGCTGCTAGTCTGAGCCAAGCGTCAGTGCTCTGTGCTCCAATCTTCTCGCATGGGAGAATTGTAGCACAGCTGTGGAGGAAACAGAGAAATTAATTTCTCCATCTCCTCCATTGCCAGCATCGGTAGGAATCGCACTGAACTCGGGTGACATCCGAGTGCAGTGTGATGACGCATCCATAGACTTATATGAGTGCATGCAATCTGAATTCAGCGTGCAATCAAGGTATGCTGTGTGATGCAGTGACCCCTATTACAGGTAGGGGGCGCTGCATGGTCTTCCCAGAATACGCATGGAGGCGATTGAGGCCATAGAAATGTATGGCAATCACAGGCATAACTGTGATAATGAGACAAAGTCCGGCAGTATTGTGAATGGCCGGTATGTGTGTTGTTTGTATAATGGTGAAGGGAGGCTGGCAGGGCTAGTTCTGAGAGCTGAGCAGGTCGAACAAGCCAAACACACACCACCACCCATCTATTAGAGCGTGTACAAGTATATAATGTGACCAGGGTGCGGGTCACATGGAGGAGAGTGTGTGGACCTGAAAGGTCTGTGCTGAAGGTCCTGCAAGAGCCTATGTGGAGTGCTATCTCCCTGAATAGCACATGGTGGGGCTTTGGACCTGGTGGCCTGGGGTGTTGGACGAACATCCTGAATAGCACCCGGACAGGCCACACGCCTGTGCGTTGGACAGTCCCAGGTGGAGATGGACATCCTGAACAGGGCACAGAGAAACTGTGGACCTGGAAGGTCTGTGTTGGAAGCTCCTGTGAGTTGAGACTTCCTGGAAGCACCTGGAGAGACTGTGGTCCTGGACTGTCTGTGACGGCTTCTGTGTTGGGATGTCCTGGGAGTAGGACTGGATCCCTGAAGAGCACATGAGGGAGGCCTTGGACCTGGTGTCATGTGTGCTGGACCTTCCCAGGTGGAGACTGACGTCCTGAAAAGCGCACAGAGGCCGTATGCTGCAGAGGCGGTGACGGCTCCTGTGTTGGGGAAGCTACCGTCCTTCGGTGGGTCTGTACTGACTGATGGGTGCCTGCCAGGCAAGTTGGTGAACCTGGTAAGGCAGTTTCCCCAGGAGAGAGGACTGACAAGGAGTCAGCGGGTGGAGCAGAAGCTCTCATAAGGTACCCATACAGACTGTTGGTGCTTGTTATGTACTATGATCTGTGTGGTAACCCACGGCAACTGGCCAGAAGAGGACCAGCGTGTTTAGTTGCCGCAAACTGATGATGTGAAGCCTTATGTAAAGACTGTTTGCCTTTGGTTCACGTTTCTATGGTTTATGATACCTGAATAAACCAAATAGACTGTTTTGTGTTAAAAACTGTGCCCGTGTGCATTTATCCCGCTGCCAAGCGAGTGTCCCCCAACACATGCAGTGAGCGCTATCTCGCAGCTGCAATTTTTTTCTTGTCCGATCACTATCCGATTGGAGCAGGAAAAAAACACCCTTGAGAACGGAAGCAAAGGATTAAAATGGTACGAATTCAATTCAATTAAAAATCTGATTGCATTCGTCCGATTTAATCGCAAATGAGGTCTCAGTCACACGTCAGTATTTTCCATGTACGAGAAACATGGACGGATTTTTGTGATCAACATTTGGTCCGAGTGTCATTAGTTTTTCTCGTGCATGGAAACAAAAAAAAATTCTTCACTTGCTCCTTTCTGACAGTCCTTCAAAACCTGACAACACTGATTTATAGACTTGCATTGAGCCGACGCAAACCGGTCGGCAGAAAATCACCGATATGTGAATAATCCAATTCACTATTATAGGTATGAGTAAAAAACACAGATAGTGCTTGTACGAGAAAAATGAATATGTGAATGAGGACTGGCTTTTTTTGGGATGTCAATCTCAGGCTTCAGTTAGGCAATGGATATAGCAGCTTTTCTATTGCGGTCTGAAATACTCTGCGCTACTCTGAATCTTCTTTTTAGCAGTACAGCAAAACACCGATAATGTGAAATACGAGGCGGGAGAAGATTAAATACCAAACGGGTCTCCTCCAGATCTTAAAACTTTTGTCTGACTTGTTATAAGGCATTACACAAGTCTGCGCCTGGCAGATATATATCCGGCGCGGGCCGCGCTGAGCATAGCTCACAACAATGTAAGAGCAGGGGAGTTTGATAAATGTGCCATGTATGCAGAGGAAAGCGAAATCATTCCACCGCTGATACGTTTAGAGGGAAATGTGCGCTACAAAGGCTTTTTTTTTTTTTCTCGTGCAGCCCCTAAGAGGATAGGAAACTATTAACTATGTCTCAGGATTGTTATGTAACATTTTAGATATTCTGTCAGTTAAAAGTCTACGTGAGAAATGTTCAATTCGGCCGCATTGATTTACTCTCTTTCCCTTGGCGAGACATTAGAGCATTTCCAGAACAAAAGTGATCTTCAAACATCCATTTTTGGGTCGACGAGAACATTTCAGGATTCTGTATCAAACATTTCACCGTTGGCGTTTCATAGGGGCGGTCGGCGGAAATTGTCACAGGAAATTAATTTTGTTATACATCAAGAGAAGCCAGACGCGTCTCTATAGCCGAATATCCTGGATGGTATACCGCTCACATTGCTAGCATTAAAGGGTTATTTATTTATTTTTTTTACTATGGGTTCAAGAATGAACAGGCAGGTGTTCGACCCAGTATTCATGGACCGGTCCTGCTGGCGATACTATGGCTCAACGTCAATGGAGCAGCTCTTCCCCTCCCGGCTGCTCTTGTAAAGCGTGAATGCCAGTGATTTGCTTTTTGACAGCTGACTCCCCGCAATAAGGCAGCGGGGAGCCAGCTGTAAATCATCATGACCTTGACAGTCACGATCCATCAACATTGCAGAGAGAAAGAGAAGCCGTTGCTCTGTCACCAGTCATTTAGTAGCCCGTTTAGACATATCCACTGTGCTTCCGATGTACGCAGAACAGCATAGACTGCTTTGTTCTTGGCAGCACATGTCCCGTTTACAAAAGATTATGTGCTGCCAAGAATGATGATTTTTAAGCAAACTTTAAAATAATTTCACACGATGACTGAGCGTTTTGTTCATTTCGCTGATGATTAGCAGCCTGTTTACACAGTCCAATCGGGAAACAATATTTCCTATGAACGCTTGTTCCTGATAATTGTGTAGAGTAAATGCACCATTATGCAGTCTCTAGTGTCTCCGGGGGGGCATACAGGAACATTTCCTCATGTTTTCACCCTTCTGATTTTCTGAAATTTTATCATTTGCATTTCTGGCTTGATAAAGGCCTATCATGGCTGAAATGTCGCATCGACTATCTCAATTTTGTATTTTTGCCATGTGATTTTAAACCTGTCACCAGTTTTGTGACATAGCAGCTAAAAATATCACCTTATTCAGCATCTGTGCTGCATTCCCTAAACTCTTATTGAACCCCTGACTCCCCCTGTATTCTCCCGGGAACCTTTTTAATTTCTCCCACACTGAATGGTAATCTTCTCAATCTGGTCCTATAAGTGTGGCTTTGGGCCTCTGCATCCCTCCTGTTGTGAGTTCTGTTTTTGGGCTCCCTCTGGTGGTTATTGATGGTACTGGGTGATTTGTGTTCTGCTGTCTCTGGTGTCCACCTGTTCTATTAGGATTTGGGAGTTTCCTATTTAACCGGGCTTTCTTGTCATTTCCCCGCCGGCTATCAAGGTTATCAGAGTGTTTTGTTACCTCAGCTTCTGGCTTCAGTAATCTTCAGGACAAGCTAAGTTTTTGATTTTCTTGTTCCACGTTTTGCTTTATTTTTGTCTTGTCCAGCTTGCATGTAATTGTTTCTTTGCTGCTGGTTGCTCTAGTGGGCTGTAATTGCTCCTCATGTTCCATGAGTTGGAACATGAGTTCAAGTAATTACAGGATGGTTTTTTGAAGGGTTTTTTGCTGACCGCGCAGTTTACTTTTGTATCCTCTGCTATCTAGTTTTAGCGGGCCTCATTTTGCTGAATCTGTTTTCATACTGTGTATGTGCCTTCCTCTCATTTCACCGTCATTATATGTGGGGGGCTGCTATTTCTGTGGGGTATTTCTCTGGAGGCAAGAGAGGTCTGTGTTTCTTCTAATAGGGGAAGTTAGATCTTCGGCTGGTGCGAGACGTCTAGGATCAACGTAGGCACGTTCCCCGGCTATTGTTATTTGTGTGTTCAGGTTTAGGGTCGCGGTCAGCTCAGGTTCCATCACCCTAGAGCTCGTTGGTGCTTGTCCTTTTGTGATTCTCTGCCATTGGAATCATGACAGTATAGCCGGCCAAAATGTTTGGGCTGAAGTAGGAGGAAAAGTAGTCTGAGGAAGTTTTTTTTTTTTTTTTCCTCTCCTCTGAGGTTGCTGCCTAGCCTTAATTGCAGCCTGGCTGATTTTTTGTTTCCTCCTCTTAATCTTTGAATGGCTCTGACCTTAGCTGTTTATCATGGACGTCCAGAGTTTAGCTTCCAACTTGAATAATCTTGCTGCTAAGGTTCAAAATATACAAGATTTTGTTGTACATGCTCCTATGTCTGAACCTAGAATTCCTATTCCAGAGTTCTTTGCTGGAGATAGAGCTAGTTTTCTGAATTTTAGGAACAATTGCAAGCTGTTCCTTTCTTTGAAATCTCGCTCTTCTGGAGACCCTGCTCAGCAGGTTAAGATTATTATATCTTTCCTGCGGGGTGACCCTCAAAATTGGGCATTTGCATTGGCACCAGGGGATCCTGCGTTGCTTAATGTGGATGCGTTTTTTCTGGCATTGGGTTTGCTCTATGAGGAACCTAACCAGGAGATTCAGGCTGAAAAAGCTTTATTAGCTCTCTCTCAGGGGCAAGATGAAGCAGAAATATATTGTCAAAAATTTCGGAAATGGTCAGTGCTTACTCAGTGGAATGAGTGCGCCCTGGCTGCAAAGTTCAGAGATGGCCTTTCTGAGGCCATTAAAGATGTTATGGTGGGGTTCCCTGCGCCTACGGGTCTGAATGAGTCTATGACTATGGCTATTCAGATTGATCGGCGTTTACGGGAGCGCAAACCTGTGCACCATTTGGCGGTGTCTTCTGAACAGGCACTTGAGACAATGCAATGTGATAGAGTTCAGTCTAGAAGTGAACGGCAAAACTATAGGCGGAAAAATGGGTTGTGCTTTTATTGTGGTGATTCAGCTCATGTTATATCAGCATGCTCTAAACGCACAAAAAAGGTTGATAAGTCTGTTGCCATTAGTACGTTACAGTCTAAGTTCATTCTGTCTGTGACTCTGATTTGCTCATTATCATCCATTTCCGTCGATGCCTATGTAGATTCAGGCGCTGCCCTGAGTCTTATGGATTGGTCATTTGCCAAGCGATGTGGGTTTAGTCTTGAGCCTCTGGAAGTCCCTATTCCTTTGAAGGGAATTGACTCTACACCTTTAGCTATGAATAAACCTCAGTACTGGACACAAGTGACCATGCGTATGACTCCCGTTCATCAGGAGGTGATTCGCTTCCTGGTATTGTATAATTTACATGATGTTCTAGTACTTGGTCTGCCATGGTTACAAACTCATAATCCAGTCCTTGACTGGAAAACAATGTCTGTGTTAAGCTAGGGATGTCAGGGGGTTCATGATGATGCACCTCCGATTTCTATCGCTTCATCTACTCCTTCTGAGGTTCCTGTATTTTTGTCTGATTATCGGGATGTTTTTGAGGAGCCTAAGCTCAGTTCGCTTCCTCCTCACAGGGATTGCGATTGTGCTATAGATTTAATTCCTGGTAGTAAATTTCCTAAAGGTCGTTTGTTCAATCTGTCAGTGCCAGAGCATACTGCTATGCGGGATTATGTTAAGGAGTCCTTGGAAAAGGGACATATCCGTCCATCTTCATCCCCTTTGGGAGCAGGTTTTTTTTTCGTGGCCAAAAAAGATGGGTCCTTGAGGCCTTGTATAGATTATCGTCTTTTGAATAAGATTACCGTAAAATATCAGTATCCTTTGCCTTTGTTGACTGATTTGTTTGCTCGCATTAAGGGGGCTAAATGGTTCACTAAGATTGATCTACGGGGTGCGTATAATCTTATACGAATAAAGCAAGGTGATGAGTGGAAAACCGCATTTAATACGCCTGAGGGCCATTTTGAGTATTTGGTAATGCCTTTCGGACTTTCTAATGCTCCTTCAGTCTTCCAGTCCTTTATGCACGATATTTTCCGTGAATATCTGGATAAATTTATGATTGTGTATTTGGATGATATTTTGGTTTTTTCTGATGACTGGGAGTCTCATGTTCAGCAGGTCAGGAAGGTGTTTCAGGTCCTGCGGGCTAATTCCTTGTTTGTAAAGGGCTCAAAGTGTCTCTTTGGAGTCCAGAAGATTTCTTTCTTGGGGTATGTTTTTTCCCCTTCTACTATTGAGATGGATCCCGTCAAGGTTCGGGCTATTTGTGACTGGACGCAGCCTGCATCTCTTAAGAGTCTGCAGAAGTTCTTGGGCTTTGCTAATTTCTATCGTCGTTTTATAACTAATTTTTCTAGTGTTGTTAAGCCTTTGACGGATTTGACTAAGAAGGGTGCTGATGTTGCTGATTGGTCTCCTGCGGCTGTGGAGGCCTTTCAGGAACTTAAACGCCGGTTTTCTTCTGCTCCTGTGTTGCGTCAGCCTGATGTTTCGCTTCCTTTCCAAGTTGAGGTTGATGCTTCCGAGATTGGAGCGGGGGCGGTTTTGTCACAGAGAAGCTCCGATTGCTCGGTGATGAAGCCATGTGCGTTCTTTTCTAGAAAATTTTCACCTGCTGAGCGGAATTATGATGTGGGTAATCGGGAACTTTTGGCCATGAAGTGGGCATTTGAGGAGTGGCGTCATTGGCTGGAGGGTGCTAGACATCGTGTGGTGGTCTTGACTGATCACAAAAATCTGATTTACCTTGAGTCTGCCAGGCGTCTGAATCCTAGACAGGCACGTTGGTCACTGTTTTTCTCTCGTTTCAATTTTGTGGTTTCATACCTGCCGGGTTCAAAGAATGTGAAGGCGGATGCTCCTTCTAGGAGTTTTGTGCCTGACTCCCCTGGAAATTCTGAGCCCACTGGTATCCTTAGGGATGGGGTGATTTTGTCGGCCGTCTTCCCAGACTTGCGACGTGCTTTGCAGGAGTTTCAGGCGGGTAAACCTGATCGTTGTCCGCCTGAGAGACTGTTTGTTCCGGATAGTTGGACCAGTAGAGTCATCTCCGAGGTCCATTCTTCTGCGTTGGCAGGTCATCCTGGAATATTTGGTACTAGAGACTTGGTGGCCAGGTCTTTTTGGTGGCCTTCCTTGTCGAGGGATGTGCGTTCTTTTGTGCAGTCTTGTGAGGTTTGTGCTCGGGCTAAGCCTTGCTGTTCTCGAGCCAGTGGATTGTTGTCACCTTTGCCTATCCCGAAGAGGCCTTGGACGCACATTTCCATGGACTTTATTTCGGATCTCCCTGTCTCTCAAAAAATGTCCGTCATCTGGGTTGTGTGTGACCGCTTTTCTAAAATGGTTCATCTTGTACCCTTGCCTAAGTTGCCTTCCTCCTCTGAGTTGGTCCCTCTGTTTTTCCAGAACGTGGTTCGTTTGCATGGGATTCCGGAGAACATTGTTTCTGACAGGGGATCCCAGTTTGTGTCTAGATTTTGGCGGACGTTCTGTGCTAAGATGGGCATTGATTTGTCCTTTTCGTCTGCATTCCACCCTCAGACGAATGGCCAGACGGAGCGAACTAATCAGACCTTGGAAACTTATTTGAGGTGTTTTGTTTCTGCTGATCAGGATGACTGGGTTACCTTTTTGCCGCTGGCCGAGTTTGCCCTTAATAATCGGGCTAGTTCTGCTACCTTGGTTTCTCCTTTCTTTTGTAATTCGGGGTTTCATCCTCGTTTTTCCTCTGGTCAGGTGGAGCCTTCTGATTGTCCTGGAGTGGACATGGTGGTGGATGGGTTGCATCGGATTTGGAGTCATGTGGTGGACAATTTGAAGTTGTCCCAGGAGAAGGCTCAGCAGTTTGCTAATCGCCGTCGCCGCGTGGGTCCTCGACTTCGTGTTGGGGACTTGGTGTGGTTGTCTTCTCGTTTTGTTCCTATGAAGGTCTCTTCTCCTAAGTTCAAGCCTCGGTTCATCGGTCCTTATAGGATCTTGGAAATTCTTAACCCTGTGTCGTTTCGTTTGGATCTCCCGGCATCGTTTGCTATTCACAATGTGTTCCATCGGTCGTTGTTGCGGAGGTATGAGGTACCTATTGTTCCTTCGCTTGAGCCTCCTGCTCCGGTGCTGGTGGAGGGAGAATTGGAGTATGTTGTGGAGAAGATCTTGGATTCTCGTGTTTCCAGACGGAAACTCCAATATTTCGTCAAGTGGAAGGGTTATGGTCAGGAGGATAATTCTTGGGTGGTTGCCTCTGATGTTCATGCTGATGATTTGGTCCGCGCTTTTCATAGGGCTCATCCTGGTCGCCCTGGTGGTTCTCGTGAGGGTTCGGTGACCCCTCCTCAAGGGGGGGGTACTGTTGTGAGTTCTGTTTTTGGGCTCCCTCTGGTGGTTACTGATGGTACTGGGTGATTTGTGTTCTGCTGTCTCTGGTGTCCACCTGTTCTATTAGGATTTGGGAGTTTCCTATTTAACCGGGCTTTCTTGTCATTTCCCCGCCGGCTATCAAGGTTATCAGAGTGTTTTGTTACCTCAGCTTCTGGCTTCAGTAATGTTCAGGACAAGCTAAGTTTTTGATTTTCTTGTTCCACGTTTTGCTTTATTTTTGTCTTGTCCAGCTTGCATGTAATTGTTTCTTTGCTGCTGGTTGCTCTAGTGGGCTGTAATTGCTCCTCATGTTCCATGAGTTGGAACATGAGTTCAAGTAATTACAGGATGGGTTTTTGAAGGGTTTTTTGCTGACCGCGCAGTTTACTTTTGTATCCTCTGCTATCTAGTTTTAGCGGGCCTCATTTTGCTGAATCTGTTTTCATACTGTGTATGTGCCTTCCTCTCATTTCACCGTCATTATATGTGGGGGGCTGCTATTTCTGTGGGGTATTTCTCTGGAGGCAAGAGAGGTCTGTGTTTCTTCTAATAGGGGAAGTTAGATCTTCGGCTGGTGCGAGACGTCTAGGATCAACGTAGGCACGTTCCCCGGCTATTGTTATTTGTGTGTTCAGGTTTAGGGTCGCGGTCAGCTCAGGTTCCATCACCCTAGAGCTCGTTGGTGCTTGTCCTTTTGTGATTCTCTGCCATTGGAATCATGACACCCTCCTCCCGGTTTCTGCTCGCCGTCCTCCTGACATAAATAACGATCCACACCGTCATGCAACATATTGCTCCTGCTCAGAAATATTGTGTTTCGCTCCTGCGCGGGATGCTTTGCCCCACTAAACAGAAGTGCGCATGCGCTGGCAAACGTAGTTCCAGTGCATGAGCTGGAAGTTCGTGTGGCGGCCAAAGACATTTCTGTTTTTTGGTTTTGCCCGCAGTTGGGCACAGCATACTGCGCAGGAGCAAAACGCAGTATTTCTGAGTAGGCGCGATATTTCGCACAGCGATGTGGATGATGCAAGAGGCATCATCCATGAAGTAGGACGGCGAGCAACAGCCGATGGGAGGGATGGAGAGGCCCAAATCCACACCCATCGGACCAGACTGAGAAGATTACCATACATCGCGGGAGAAATTAAAAAGGTTTTTGGGAGAATACAAGGGGAGTCAGGGGGTAATATAAGGATTTAGGGAATCCAATAAAATGATATTTTTAGCTGAAATTCAACAAATTTCAGTGACAGGTTCCCTTTAAGGATGGAATAAAATCTACATTTTATCCCTGTGTATATTTTCTGGTGCCTCAGAATTGTTTTGGGAATCTTAACTGTAAGTGCAAGTAGACATAAGCCTAGCATGATTTCGACACATCTTGTACCTCTTATTCTCGCCACAAATATTAATTTTTATGGATTTTTATAAATCATTAAAGCTGTGATGCAAAACTAGATAAAGCCATTAATGATGATAAAGTGTGTTTGTCAAAATCATACTGATAGAACGGGTCTGTGCGAATGGGGAGGATGTTGAGCATTCGCACCTCTGCTATATTCAGTCATAGTGGAAATGCCGGAAACAACAGAGCGCCATTCAGATTGGGCTCTTCGGAGCCTAGTTCTCAGGATCAGTCTGCGCCCTGCGATTGGAGAAGTTGTCTCCTATCATGTGGATATGGAATTACTTCCAAATTTGGCACAACCTCTTTAAGCAACATAAATGCCCTGCGCAACAATTAGAGGTATAATGTTTTATGATTAGGCTAAGCGTCAGTTCACCAGATTGTCCACCTTCACTTATTGCCTACTTATCTTTAGTCCTGCCTCCGTGACTGTTGCCGTTAGTGTTGTTGAAGCCTATGAAGGTTATAATAACTCTGTTATAGCGAGGTAATATTTCCTACCTGGACTTGTCATTTAGTCGGAACATTGGTACTTTGCAAACAATGAGACTATGAAGCTGTTAGTCATCAATGTCATTAGGCTGGTGATGTGCATATGTAGCACTTTATGCAGACTTTTCTCTCCAGAGACTTTGCTCGCTGACCTCCAGACCGGCTGGAACATGCTCTGGAAGTACTTAGCAACATCAGACTGGTTTATGTAGCATATGGCATCATTAAGAGCTATATCCTCCACAATAACCACAGAGACAGAAGTTATGTGCTAATAGGTCGATCTAAACAGGTGGAGTATGATGCTTTCCTTCAAGAACTTCTACTTACATTAGAAAATGTATCATTTGACTAAGTAATGTATGCATTCATTTGTTTTTGCTACAATTGTATGGTATGGATATTGAGAAAGTGTTAAAACGGCCTGTAAATACTGGGATCATTTATCTCATTCGATAGACAATCTGCAAATCAATTTATTCATGAATATTCATACCCCTGAAAAATGATACAGAAGTCCAGATACTATGTGTTTTCCTTCTATCTACTTTTCTATTCACTGCCTGTTGTCGAGTGTAATCCATCTCTATCAGCAGAGATGCCGAGAAAGATTACAAGACATGGGGGCTTTGTCTCTTAGCTCCTAATCTCCTGTCTGTCAAACTGCATAAGGCTGGTTTCACACTTGCGTGCTGGACTCCTGTTCTGTGTTTTGGAGACCCTCCTGGTTTTGACATACAAATAATGATGAAATTTACTGATTAAAAAATACTGATGTGTGAATAGAGCCTTATACTGTAGCTATGAGTGCTCTCTGTGAAAAACTTGTACTCTAAAAATGGATGCGTGAATTAACCCTTAGTACGTGCAGGGCCGGCGTCAGCACCCTGAGCAGGCGGAAGGCCCACTCACCGTCAGGGATACCGGCACGCTATGCAAGACTTACGTTTCCCCATTCCACCGCTGAGGCGTCTTCTGACTGTGACTTTTCAGGTCAGAGGGCGCAATGACGTCACTAGTGTGCGCCCTCTGTCTGATCAGTCACAGTGCAGAGAGCCGGAAGACATCGACGCTGTGGAGTCTGGAGCAGAGCAGCAGCCAGGAGAGGTGAGTACTACATTTTTTTTCCATGTCTGGAGCAATATATGGGGACCATCATATGTGGCTCATTATATATTATATATGGAGCATTATATGTGGCCCATTATACAAGTGCTTCTCACTAAATTACATTATCATCAACAAGTTAAATTATTTCAGTTCTTCAATATAAAAAGTGAAGCTCATATATTACATAGAGTCATTACACACAGAGTGATCTATTTCAAGAGTTTATTTCTATTAATGTTGATGATTATGGCTTACAGCCAATGAAAACTCAAAAGTCATTATCTCAGTAAATTAGAATAATTAAAAAAAACACCTGCAAAGGCTTCTTAAGTGTTTAAAAAGGTCCCTTAGACTATTTCAGTATTTCCACAATCATGGGGAAGACTGCTGACTTGGCAGATGTCCAGAAGGATGTCATTGACACACTCCACAAGGAGGGTAAGCCACAATAGGTCATTGCTGAAGAAGCCGGCTGTTCACAGAGTGCTGTGTCCAAGCAGATTAATGGAAAGTTGAGTGGAAGGAGAAAGTGTGATAGAAAAAGGCGCACAAGCAACTGGGATAACAGCAACCTTGAAAGGATTGTTAAGAAAAGGCCATTCAAAATTTTGGGGAGATTCACAAGGAGTGGACTGCTGCTGGAGTCATTGCTTAAAGAGCCACCACACACAGACATATCTAGGACATGGGCTACAAGTGTCACATTCCTTGTGTCAGGCCACTCATGACCAATAAACAACGCCAGAAGCGTCTTACCTGGGCCAAGGAGAAAAAGAACTGGACTGTTGCTCAGTGGTCCAATGGTGTTGTTTTCAGATCAAAGTATATTTTGCCTTTCATTTGGAAATCAAGGTCCCAGAGTCTGGAGGAAGAGTGGAGAGGCCACAATCCAAGCTGCTGGAGGTCTAGTGTGAAGTTTCCACAATCAGTGATGGTTTGGGGAGCCATGTCATCTGCTGGTGTAGGTCCGCTGTGTTTTATTAAGACCAAAGTCAGCGCAGCAGGACCAGGACATTTTAGAGCACTTCATCGTTCTCTCTGCCGACAAGCTTTTTGGAGATGGAAATGTCATTCTCCAGCAGGACTTGGCACCTGTCCACACTGCCAAAATACCAATACCTGGTTTAGAAACAACAGTATCACTGTGATTGATTGGCAGCAAACTCGCCTGACCTTAATCCCTCAGAGAATCTATGGGGTATTGTCAAGAGGAAGATGAGACACCAGACTCCACAATGCAGACGAGCTGAAGGCTGCTATCAAAGCAACCTGGGCTTCCATAACACCTCAGCAGTGCCATAGGCTGATCACCTCCATGCCACACCGCATTGATGCAGAATTGATGCAAAAGGATCCCCAACCAAGTACATTTCAATAGGCCAACATTTTGGATTTTAAAAACATTTTTCAAGCTGGTGTTATAAAGAATTCATATTTACTGAGATAATGACTTTTGGGTTTTTATTCGCTGTAAGCCATAATCATCAACATTAACCCCTTCCCGACCTTTGACGCCATGTAGGCGTCATGAAAGTCGGTGCCAATCCGACCCATGACGCCTATGTGGCATCATGGAAAGATCGCGTCCCTGCAGATGGGGTGAAAGGGTTAACTCCCATTTCACCCGATCTGCAGGGACAGGGGGAGTGGCAGTTTAGCCCAGGGGGGGTGGCTTCACCCCCCCCGTGGCTACGATCGCTCTGATTGGCTGTTGAAAGTGAAACTGCCAATCAGAGCGATTTGTAATATTTCACCTATTAAAACTGGTGAAATATTACAATCCAGCCATGGCCGATGCTGCAATATCATCGGCCATGGCTAAAAACACTAATGTGCCCCCACCCCACCCCACCGATCGCCCCCCCAGCCCTCCGATCTGTCCGGTACACTGCTCCGGCTCCCCTCCGTCCTGTGCTCTGCTCCCCCCGTGCTCTTGTCCGCTTACCCCCGTGCTCCAATCACCCCCCCGTGCTCCAATCACCCCCCCTGCACTCCGATCCACCCCCCGTGCTCCGTTCCACCCCCCCGTGCTCCGTTCAACCCCCCCGTGCTCCGTTCCACCCCCCCATGCTCCGTTCCACCCCCCCGCCCTCCGATCCACCCCCCCATGCTCCGATTCCCCCCCCGTGCTCCCCCCCACCCCATCATACTTACCGATCCTGCCGGGGTCCGTCCGTCTTCTGCCTGGGCGCCGCCATCTTCCAAAATGGCGGGCGCATGCGCAATGCGCCCGCCGAATCTGCCGGCCGGCAGACTCGTTCCAAAGTGCATTTTGATCACTGAGATATAACCTATCTCAGTGATCAAAATAAAAAAATAGTAAATGACCCCCCCCCTTTGTCACCCCCATAGGTAGGGACAATAAAAAAATAAATAATTTTTTTTTTCCACTAATGTTAGAATAGGGTTAGGGTTAGGGGTAGGGTTAGGGGTAGGGTTAGGGTTAGGGGTAGGGTTAGGGTTAGGGTTAGGGTTTCGGTATGTGCACACGTATTCTGGTCCTCTGCGGATTTTTCCGCTGCGGATTTGATAAATCCGCAGTGCTAAACCGCTGCGGATTTATGGCGGATTTACCACGTTTTTTCTGCGCATTTCACTGCGGTTTTACAACTGCGATTTTCTATTGGAGCAGTTGTAAAACCGCCGCGGAATCCGCAGAAAGAAGTGACATGCTGCGGAATGTAAACCGCTGGGTTTCCGTGCAGTTTTTCCGCAGCATGTGTACAGCGATTTTTGTTTCCCATAGGTTTACATTGAACTGTAAACTCATGGGAAACTGCTGCGGATCCGCAGCATTTTCCGCAGCGTGTGAACATACCTTTAGAATTAGGCTATGTGCACACGGTGCGGATTTGGCTGCGGATCCGCAGCGGATTGGCCGCTGAGGATTCGCAGCAGTGTTCCATCAGGTTTACAGTTCCATGTAAACCTATGAAAAACCAAATCCGCTGTGCCCATGGTGCGGAAAATACCGCGCGGAAACGCTGCGTTGTATTTTCCGCTGCATGTCAATTCTTTGTGCGGATTCCGCAGCGTTTTACACCTGTTCCTCAATAGGAATCCGCAGGTGAAATCCGCACAAAAAACACTGGAAATCCGCGGAAAATCCGCAGGTAAAACGCAGTGCCTTTTACCCGCGGATTTTTCAAAAATGGTGCTGAAAAATCTCACACGAATCCGCAACATGGGCACATAGCCTTAGGGTTAGGGTTGGAATTAGGGTTGTGGTTAGGGTTAGGGGTGTGTTGGGGTTAGGGTTGTGGTTAGGGGTGTGTTGGGGTTAGGGTTGGAATTAGGGTTGTGTCTACAGTTGGGATTAGGGTTAGGGGTGTGGGGGGGTTAGTGTTGGAGGTAGAATTGAGGGTTTACCACTGTTTAGGCACATCAGGGGTCTCCAAACGCAACATGGCGCCACCATTGATTCCAGCCAATCTTGTATTCAAAAAGTCAAATGGTGCTCCCTCAATTCCGAGCCCCGACGTGTGCCCAAACAGTGGTTTACCCCCACATATGGGGTACCAGCATACTCAGGACAAACTGCGCAACAATTACTGGGGTCCAATTTCTGCTGTTACACTTGTGAAAATAAAAAAATGCTTGCTAAAACATCATTTTTGAGGAAAGAAAAATGATTTTTTATTTTCATGGCTCTGCGTTGTAAACGTCTGTGAAGCACTTGGGGGTTCAAAGTGCTCACCACATATCTAGATAAGTTCCTTGGGGGGTCTAGTTTCTAAAATGGGGTTACTTTTGGGGGGGTTTCTACTGTTTAGGCACACCAGGGGCTCTGCAAACGCAACGTGATGCCCGCAGAGTAGAGTTGAGCGACCTTGACCTTTTTAGAGTCGAGCCGGGTTTTGCGAAACCCGACTATGTCCAAAGTCGGGTCGAGTGAAATCGGCCGATTATGACGTAAAGTCGGGATCGACCGAAACACGAAACCCAATGCAAGTCAATGGGGCAGCATAGTCGGCAGTGAGTGGGGGCCAGGAAAACACCTAGAGTGCCCATTTTAATGTCAAAACCATCCATTCTTCTTAATGAAGCTTGTCAAGCGTAATTTACCTTAAAATAATTGGAAGGCATTTGAAATTGGGGGTCATTTGGCTAAAGTTGTGGGGGGTAGGTCTGGTTCAAGTAATTAGTGGGCCCAGTAAATCTGGACCACGTCACGGCAGTGGAGCAGGGAGAGGTAAGTATTTCAACTTTGCAAGTGCTGTGATCCTGAGCAAGCAGGGGGGGCCCACTCGTTGGCATTGGCACTGGCACAGGGCCCCTCAAAGTACAGCGGTGTGTTTGCACGGCGGGGGCGCCTCCCACCGGCAGCAACACTTTTGCGTACTATGAGAGGCCCTGTGCCAGTGACGTCGCCAACTAATATTCCTCCCCCCACCTGATGAAGGAACCTGCACTTTCATCTGCACCTTCCTCTTTGTCCCCGTGTAAGGTGGTATGGTATGCGGGAAGAGCAACCTGACTTTCAGCAGGGTCACAATGTTGTTGTGTAGCGTGCACGGGGAATGTTGCGTTATGGGTCAATGTACCAGCAGACTCATCTATCACTGGCTGGGCAATGGGCACGATGAAGTGGAAACACAGATATAGGCCCAAAGAATAAAGTGGGCTAAATGCAGTTCAAAATTGGTAACACAGGAATAACCAGGGGGCATTGCAGTGGAGGACAACTGGAATGAGAGGCTGACACAGAGAGTAGGGCCAAATCAGTAAGTAGTCGAAATGCAGTTCAAAATTGGCAACCGTAGTAAACAGGCGGCACAGCTTTGTTCAGTGGAGGAGAACAGCAAGGAGTGGCAGACACCGATAGTAGGCCCCAACCCAACTAGTAGGCTAAATGCAGTCTAACATTAACAACTACTTAACGAGAGGCTGAAAATGGAATTTCAGGACAGTAAACCAGGAGAACAGCAAGGAGTGGCAGACACCGATAGTAGGCCCCAAACCAACTAGTACGCCAAATGCAGTTGTTCCATTTAACCACAATTTAATGAGAGCCTGAAGATAGAAGCTCAGGAAAGGCAACCTGGGGAACACCTTGGAGTGTAACACACCATCTCTCTCCACCCCATACCCATTTTGTAGGCCTAATGCTGTGTACTTTTCTACAACTACTAAACGAGAGTCGGAAGACCGAAGCAATGGCAAGGAAACCTGGGGAACACCTTGGAGTGTAACACACCATCTCTCTCCACCCGATACCCATTTTGTAGGCCTAATGCAGTGTAGTTTTCTACAACTACAAAACGAGAGTCGGAAGATCGAAGCAATGGCGAGGAAACCTGGAGAACACCTTGGAGTGTAACACACCATCTCTCTCCACCCCATTCCCCATTTTTTAGGCCTAATGCAGCCTACTTTCCGACACCTACTAAACGAGAGCATGAAGATCGAAGCTCAGGAAAGGCAACCTGGGGAACACCTTGGAGTGTAACAACAACCTCTCTCTACACGACGGAAGGGCTGATTCTTAGGAAGGAAGGCTGTTGTAAATAAGCATTGCGCGTCCGAGGGTGATTATATTCTTATTCGGTATCTACTCACCCTCGGACGCGCCATGCTTCTTGATTTGTAATTAATGTTTATTTGCAATGTGCTTTTGACTTACTCAATTATTTTTTTAATTATTGATTTTATTAAATTAATAGTTTAACATCTTATTGGAAATAATTTAAAGGAGACGCGACAGGACAACACTCGGTGGATGCCATATCTGTGTTAACAACTCCAAAAAACTTTCAGTTAACTTCTTGCAGGAGAAAGAAATTGTAGCTGTTGGACCTTTGTAGTACAGTTCCAGATATTTGTTGTGTGTTTGTTTTGATTGTTAAAATGTCTGCATTTGAGATCTCAACACGATCTTATTTTTTATAATCAAATTAATTTTTTAAATATTTTATTAGGTTGGTTCAAGGGGTACACGGGCCGCAGTAGACAGGTCAGTGGAGGCCTAGTGGAAGGAGGGACCGCAGATGCGCCACTGTTTCACCCATACACAATTTGTAGGCCTAATGCAGCGTAGTTTCCAACAGCTACTAAACGAGAGCCGGAAGATCGAAGCTCAGGAAAGGCAACCTGGGGAACACCTTGGAGTGTAACAACAACCTCTCTCTACACCACGGAAGGGCTGATTCTTAGGAAGGAAGGCTGTTGTAAATAAGCATTGCGCGCCCGAGGGTGATTATATTCTTATTCGGTATCTACTCACCCTCGGACGCGCCATGCTTCTTGATTTGTAATTAATGTTTATTTGCAATGTGCTTTTGACTTACTCAATTATTTTTTTAATTATTGATTTTATTAAATTAATAGTTTAACATCTTATTGGAAATAATTTAAAGGAGACGCGACAGGACAACACTCGGTGGATGCCATATCTGTGTTAACAACTCCAAAAAACTTTCAGTTAACTTCTTGCAGGAGAAAGAAATTGTAGCTGTTGGACCTTTGTAGTACAGTTCCAGATATTTGTTGTGTGTTTGTTTTGATTGTTAAAATGTCTGCATTTGAGATCTCAACACGATCTTATTTTTTATAATCAAATTAATTTTTTAAATATTTTATTAGGTTGGTTCAAGGGGTACACGGGCCGCAGTAGACAGGTCAGTGGAGGCCTAGTGGAAGGAGGGACCGCAGATGCGCCACTGTTTCACCCATACACAATTTGTAGGCCTAATGCAGCGTAGTTTCCAACAGCTACTAAACGAGAGCCGGAAGATCGAAGCTCAGGAAAGGCAACCTGGGGAACACCTTGGAGTGTAACAACAACCTCTCTCTACACCACGGAAGGGCTGATTCTTAGGAAGGAAGGCTGTTGTAAATAAGCATTGCGCGCCCGAGGGTGATTATATTCTTATTCGGTATCTACTCACCCTCGGACGCGCCATGCTTCTTGATTTGTAATTAATGTTTATTTGCAATGTGCTTTTGACTTACTCAATTATTTTTTTAATTATTGATTTTATTAAATTAATAGTTTAACATCTTATTGGAAATAATTTAAAGGAGACGCGACAGGACAACACTCGGTGGATGCCATATCTGTGTTAACAACTCCAAAAAACTTTCAGTTAACTTCTTGCAGGAGAAAGAAATTGTAGCTGTTGGACCTTTGTAGTACAGTTCCAGATATTTGTTGTGTGTTTGTTTTGATTGTTAAAATGTCTGCATTTGAGATCTCAACACGATCTTATTTTTTATAATCAAATTAATTTTTTAAATATTTTATTAGGTTGGTTCAAGGGGTACACGGGCCGCAGTAGACAGGTCAGTGGAGGCCTAGTGGAAGGAGGGACCGCAGATGCGCCACTGTTTCACCCATACACAATTTGTAGGCCTAATGCAGCGTAGTTTCCAACAGCTACTAAACGAGAGCCGGAAGATCGAAGCTCAGGAAAGGCAACCTGGGGAACACCTTGGAGTGTAACAACAACCTCTCTCTACACCACGGAAGGGCTGATTCTTAGGAAGGAAGGCTGTTGTAAATAAGCATTGCGCGCCCGAGGGTGATTATATTCTTATTCGGTATCTACTCACCCTCGGACGCGCCATGCTTCTTGATTTGTAATTAATGTTTATTTGCAATGTGCTTTTGACTTACTCAATTATTTTTTTAATTATTGATTTTATTAAATTAATAGTTTAACATCTTATTGGAAATAATTTAAAGGAGACGCGACAGGACAACACTCGGTGGATGCCATATCTGTGTTAACAACTCCAAAAAACTTTCAGTTAACTTCTTGCAGGAGAAAGAAATTGTAGCTGTTGGACCTTTGTAGTACAGTTCCAGATATTTGTTGTGTGTTTGTTTTGATTGTTAAAATGTCTGCATTTGAGATCTCAACACGATCTTATTTTTTATAATCAAATTAATTTTTTAAATATTTTATTAGGTTGGTTCAAGGGGTACACGGGCCGCAGTAGACAGGTCAGTGGAGGCCTAGTGGAAGGAGGGACCACAGACAGGCATCGAAGGCCTAAAATAATCACACATGGCTGTAGGCAATTTTAAATTGGTTCCAGGGGTACTTGGGCAGCAGTGCCCTGGTCAGTGTAGTAGTAGTTGAAAGAATGGACCGCAGACAGGCATCGAAGGCCTAAAATAAAAAAATTGGGCTGGCTGTATGCAATTTTAAATTGGTTCCAGGGGTACACGGGCAGCAGTGCCCTGGTCAGTGTAGTAGTAGTTGAAAGAATGGACCGCAGACAGGCATCGAAGGCCTAAAATAAAAAAATTGGGCTGGCTGTAGGCAATTTTAAATTGGTTCCAGGGGTACACGGGCAGCAGTGGTGTGGTCAGTGGAGGCCTAGTGGAAGGAGTGACCGCAGACAGGCATCGAAGGCCTAAAATAATAACACATGGCTGTAGGCAATTTTAAATTGGTTCCAGGGTTACACGGGCAGCAGTGGTGTGGTCAGTGGAGGCCTAGTGGAAGGAGTGACCGCAGACAGGCATCGAAGGCCTAAAATAATCACACATGGCTGTAGGCAATTTTAAATTGGTTCCAGGGGTACACGGGCAGCAGTGGTGTGGTCAGTGGAGGCCTAGTGGAAGGAGTGACCACAGACAGGCATCGAAGGCCTAAAATATTAACACATGGCTGTAGGCAATTTTAAATTGGTTCCAGGGGTACTTGGGCAGCAGTGCCCTGGTCAGTGTAGTAGTAGTTGAAAGAATGGACCGCAGACAGGCATCGAAGGCCTAAAATAAAAAAATTGGGCTGGCTGTAGGCAATTTTAAATTGGTTCCAGGGGTACACGGGCAGCAGTGGTGTGGTCAGTGGAGGCCTAGTGGAAGGAGTGACCGCAGACAGGCATCGAAGGCCTAAAATAATAACACATGGCTGTAGGCAATTTTAAATTGGTTCCAGGGTTACACGGGCAGCAGTGGTGTGGTCAGTGGAGGCCTAGTGGAAGGAGTGACCGCAGACAGGCATCGAAGGCCTAAAATATTAACACATGGCTGTAGGCAATTTTAAATTGGTTCCAGGGGTACTTGGGCAGCAGTGCCCTGGTCAGTGTAGTAGTAGTTGAAAGAATGGACCGCAGACAGGCATCGAAGGCCTAAAATAAAAAAATTGGGCTGGCTGTAGGCAATTTTAAATTGGTTCCAGGGGTACACGGGCAGCAGTGGTGTGGTCAGTGGAGGCCTAGTGGAAGGAGTGACCGCAGACAGGCATCGAAGGCCTAAAATAATAACACATGGCTGTAGGCAATTTTAAATTGGTTCCAGGGTTACACGGGCAGCAGTGGTGTGGTCAGTGGAGGCCTAGTGGAAGGAGTGACCGCAGACAGGCATCGAAGGCCTAAAATATTAACACATGGCTGTAGGCAATTTTAAATTGGTTCCAGGGGTACTTGGGCAGCAGTGCCCTGGTCAGTGTAGTAGTAGTTGAAAGAATGGACCGCAGACAGGCATCGAAGGCCTAAAATAAAAAAATTGGGCTGGCTGTAGGCAATTTTAAATTGGTTCCAGGGGTACACGGGCAGCAGTGGTGTGGTCAGTGGAGGCCTAGTGGAAGGAGTGACCGCAGACAGGCATCGAAGGCCTAAAATAATAACACATGGCTGTAGGCAATTTTAAATTGGTTCCAGGGTTACACGGGCAGCAGTGGTGTGGTCAGTGGAGGCCTAGTGGAAGGAGTGACCGCAGACAGGCATCGAAGGCCTAAAATATTAACACATGGCTGTAGGCAATTTTAAATTGGTTCCAGGGGTACTTGGGCAGCAGTGCCCTGGTCAGTGTAGTAGTAGTTGAAAGAATGGACCGCAGACAGGCATCGAAGGCCTAAAATAAAAAAATTGGGCTGGCTGTAGGCAATTTTAAATTGGTTCCAGGGGTACACGGGCAGCAGTGGTGTGGTCAGTGGAGGCCTAGTGGAAGGAGTGACCACAGACAGGCATCGAAGGCCTAAAATATTAACACATGGCTGTAGGCAATTTTAAATTGGTTCCAGGGGTACACGGGCAGCAGTGGTCTGGTCAGTGGAAGTCTAGTGGAAGGAGTGACCGCAGACAGGCTTCGAAGGCCTAACATAACAAAAATGTCAAAACAATGGTATTGTCAGTGCCAGGCATTGAAGGATGTCAGCGCCTAGACTACACATTGGTGAAGCTGTGAGAGATAATTTTGCTAGTGGTAGAGCACTGTTTGAGCTGGGGGGGGGGGAACTGGCTTGTGGCCGGCGGTACAGGCACAGGGCCCCTCATATTACAACGGTGAGTCTGACGTTGGGTGCGCACCACCACCGCCAGAGACACTTTATTGTACTATGAGGGACCCAGTGGCAGTGCCGTCGACCAAAAGCGGGCTCACCCACCTCTTCAGACAAACAGCACTCTCAAGGGTCCAAGCGCAAAGTGGCGATAGCACGACCCCGTGTGGGGAGTTTGGCCATTTCGTGAGGTGGAAACATGTCGTATGCTGGACAATCAGGTGAAGAAAATTACGAGATTGGAAAAGTCATTCAGAATAGTCCACAGGCAAGACCTTTTCATAGGAAAGCTAGGTGTCAGCCGGGCAGGGTGGGGCAAAAGATTTTGAAATCCAGTTGTGGTTCATTTTAATGAAGGTTAGATCATCTACATTTTGGGTAGCCAGACGAGTCCTTTTTTCTGTTAGTATTGAACCTGCAGCACTGAATACTCTTTCTGATAGGACACTAGCTGCCGGGCAAGCAAGCTCCTGCAATGCATATTCTGCCAATTCTGGCCAGGTGTCTAATTTGGATGCCCAGTAATCAAATGGGAATGACGGTTGAGGGAGAACGTCGATAAGGGATGAAAAATAGTTTGTAACCATACTGGACAAATGTTGTCTCCTGTCACTTTGAATTGATGCTGCAGTACCTGTCCTGTCTGCGGTCATAGAAAAATCACTCCACAACCTGGTCAGAAAACCCCTCTGGCCAATGCCACTTCTGATTTCTGCCCCTCTAACACCTCTGGTCTGCTGGCCCCTGGAGCTCGTGTGAGAACGATCACGGGCGCTGTGTGCAGGGAATGCCAGAAGCAAACGGTCAACAAGAGTTGATTGTTTTGTTGCTAATATTAGTTCCAAGTTCTCATGTGGCATAATATTTTGCAATTTGCCTTTATAGCGAGGATCAAGGAGGCAGGCCAACCAGTAATCGTCATCGTTCATCATTTTTGTAATGCGTGTGTCCCTTTTGAGGATACGCAAGGCATAATCCGCCATGTGGGCCAAAGTTCCCATTGTCAAATCTGCGGTTGTGCTTGGTTGAGGGGCAGTTGCAGGCAAATCTACGTCACTTGTGTCCCTCAAAAAACCAGAACCCGGCCTTGCCACGCCACCAATTTCCCGTGCCCCCGGGAAAGCTTCCTCATTAAAAATATACTCATCCCCATCATCCTCCTCATCCTCCACCTCCTCTTCGCCCGGTACCTCGTCATGTACACTGCCCTGACCAGACAATCGCTGACTGTCATCAAGGCTTTCCTCTTCCTCTGGTGCAGACGCCTGATCCTTTATGTGCGTCAAACTTTGCATCAGCAGACGCATTAGGGGGATGCTCATGCTTATTATGGCGTTGTCTGCACTAACCAGCCGTGTGCATTCCTCAAAACACTGAAGGACTTGACACATGTCTTGAATCTTCGACCACTGCACACCTGACAACTCCATGTCTGCCATCCTACTGCCTGCCCGTGTATGTGTATCCTCCCACAAAAACATAACAGCCCGCCTCTGTTCGCACAGTCTCTGAAGCATGTGCAGTGTTGAGTTCCACCTTGTTGCAACGTCTATGATTAGGCGATGCTGGGGAAGGTTCAAAGAACGCTGATAGGTCTGCATACGGCTGGAGTGTACAGGCGAACGGCGGATATGTGCGCAAAGTCCACGCACTTTGAGGAGCAGGTCGGATAACCCCGGATAACTTTTCAGGAAGCACTGCACCACCAGGTTTAAGGTGTGAGCCAGGCAAGGAATGTGTTTCAGTTGGGAAAGGGAGATGGCAGCCATGAAATTCCTTCCGTTATCACTCACTACCTTGCCTGCCTCAAGATCTACAGTGCCCAGCCACGACTGTGTTTCTTGCTGCAAGAACTCGGACAGAACTTCCGCGGTGTGTCTATTGTCGCCCAAACACTTCATAGCCAATACAGCCTGCTGACGTATGCCAGTAGCTGCCCCATAATGGGAGACCTGGTGTGCAACAGTGGCAGGTGCGGATGGAGTGTTTGTGCGACTGCGGTCTGTGGACGAGCTCTTGCTTCTGCAGGAGGACGAGGAGGAGGAGGAGGAGGAGGGGGTGCGAACGGCTACAGACAACTGTTTACTAGACCGTGGGCTAGGCAGAACTGTCCCAAACTTGCTGTCCCCTGTGGACCCTGAATCCACCACATTTACCCAGTGTGCCGTGATGGACACGTAACGTCCCTGGCCATGCCTACTGGTCCATGCATCTGTTGTCAGGTGCACCTTTGTGCTCACAGATTGCCTGAGTGCATGGACGATGCGCTCTTTAACATGCTGGTGGAGGGCTGGGATGGCTTTTCTGGAAAAAAAGTGTCGACTGGGTAGCTCGTAGCGTGGTACAGCGTAGTCCATCAGGTCTTTGAAAGCTTCGCTTTCAACTAACCGGTAGGGCATCATCTCTAACGAGATTAGTCTAGCTATGTGGGCGTTCAAACCCTGTGTACGCGGATGCGAGGCTAAGTACTTCCTTTTTCTAACCATAGTCTCATGTAGGGTGAGCTGGACTGGAGAGATGGAGATCGTGGAACTAGCGGGGGTGCCGGTGGACATGGCAGACTGAGAGACGGTGGGAGATGGTATTGTTGCCGCCGGTGCCCTAGATGCAGTGTTTCCTACTACGAAACTGGTGATTCCCTGACCCTGACTGCTTTGGCCTGGCAAAGATACCTGCACAGATACAGCAGGTGGTGCGCTAAATGGTGGTCCTACACTGCCGGAAGGGATGTTGCGTTGATGACTAGCTTCATTGGCCGAGGGTGCAACAACCTTAAGGGATGTTTGGTAGTTAGTCCAAGCTTTCAAATGCATGGTGGTTAAATGTCTATGCATGCAACTAGTATTGAGACTTTTCAGATTCTGACCTCTGCTTAAGGAAGTAGAACATTTTTGACAGATGACTTTGCGCTGATCAATTGGATGTTGTTTAAAAAAATGCCAGACTGCACTCTTTCTAGCATCGGATACCTTTTCAGGCATTGCAGACTGAGCTTTAACCGGATGGCCACGCTGTCCTCCACCAGGTTTTGGCTTTGCCACGCGTTTTGGGCAAGATACGGGCCCGGCAGATGGAACCTGTGGCGATGTTGATGCCTGCTGCGGCCCCTCCTCCTCCTCTGCTTCAGAACTGCTGCCGCCTGCACCCTGTTCCCCCAATGGCTGCCAATCGGGGTCAAGAACTGGGTCATCTAATAACTCTTCTTGTACCTCCTGCGCAACTTCGTCTGTGTCACCGTGTCGTTCGGTGGTATAGCGTTCGTGATGGGGCAACATAGTCTCATCAGGGTCTGATTCTTGATCAGCACCCTGCGAGGGCAATGTTGTGGTCTGAGTCAAAGGACCAGCATAGTAGTCTGGCTGTGGCTGTGCGTCAGTGCACTCCATGTCAGATTCAATTTGTAATGGGCATGGACTGTTAACTGCTTCACTTTCTAAGCCAGGGACGGTATGTGTAAAGAGCTCCATGGAGTAACCCGTTGTGTCGCCTGCTGCATTCTTCTCTGTTGTTGTTTTTGCTGAAGAGGACAAGGAAGTGACTTGTCCCTGACCGTGAACATCCACTAACGACGCGCTGCTTTTACTTTTACCAGTTTCACGAGAGGAGGCAAAAGAGCTAGAGCCTGAGTCAGCAAGATAAGCCAAAACTTGCTCTTGCTGCTCCGGCTTTAAAAGCGGTTTTCCTAATCCCAGAAAAGGGAGCGTTCGAGGCCTTGTGTAGCCGGACGACGAACCTGGCTCCACAGCTCCAGACTTAGGTGCAATATTTTTTTCCCCACGACCACCTGATGCTCCACCACTACCACTACCCTCATTACCAGCTGACAATGAACGCCCCCGGCCACGACCTCTTCCACTAGACTTCCTCATTGTTTTAAAAACGTAACCAAACTAACGTTATTTGTTGCAGTCACACAACTTACACGGTGAGCTATAACTTCAGTATGATTTAGCTACCCCTTTACAGGTTGGTGAGACCACCGCGAAAATCAGGCACAATGTTACACACTCTTTTTTTGGTGGCTGCAAATTAGAGAGATGCCCCACACGCAGGACTGTCACTGAAGCACAAATGTTAATATTAATGTCACACTATTATTTGTTTTTTATTTTTATTTTTTTCAGGAACACTTTAGAAACCCCCCCAAAAAAAAAAAAATTGATTTTTGCAGGGAGAATTTAGAAAACAAATGTAACAAACTATATGCTTTCTATGGGCCACTGAGTGAGAGATGACGCACACAGGAATCAGGAGTGGCACACAAGCCCAGAGGCCAATATTTTTCTACCAATGATTGATGGAGTTATTTTCTCTGGTAGATTTTGGAACCCAAATCAAGGAAAAAAAATATAGGCTTTCTATGGACCACAATTGGAGAGAGAGAGAGAGAGAGAGAGAGAGAGAGATGGCACACCCAGGAGTCAAGACTGGCACACAAGCAGAAAGGCCAATATTAATCTCCCACTGTTTTTTTTTTTTTTTTTTTTTTTTCAGGGAGACTTTAGAAAAAAAAAAAATAAAAAAAATATGATTTTATCAGGAAGAATTTAGAAACCAAATAAAATAAAATGATTTTTTCAGGGAGAATTTAGAAAACAAATAAAACCAAAAATAGGCGTTCTATGGCCCACTGACTGAGAGATGACGCACACAGGAATCAGGAGTGGCACACAAGCCCAGAGGCCAATATTTTTCTACCAATGATTGATGGAGTTATTTTCTCTGGTAGATTTTGGAACCCAAATCAAGGAAAAAAAATATAGGCTTTCTATGGACCACAATTGGAGAGAGAGAGAGAGAGAGAGAGAGAGAGAGAGAGATGGCACACCCAGGAGTCAAGACTGGCACACAAGCAGAAAGGCCAATATTAATCTCCCACTGTTTTTTTTTTTTTTTTTTTTTTTTCAGGGAGACTTTAGAAAAAAAAAAAATAAAAAAAATATGATTTTATCAGGAAGAATTTAGAAACCAAATAAAATAAAATGATTTTTTCAGGGAGAATTTAGAAAACAAATAAAACCAAAAATAGGCGTTCTATGGCCCACTGACTGAGAGATGACGCACACAGGAATCAGGAGTGGCACACAAGCCCAGAGGCCAATATTTTTCTACCAATGATTGATGGAGTTATTTTCTCTGGTAGATTTTGGAACCCAAATCAAGGAAAAAAAATATAGGCTTTCTATGGACCACAATTGGAGAGAGAGAGAGAGAGAGAGAGAGAGATGGCACACCCAGGAGTCAAGACTGGCACACAAGCAGAAAGGCCAATATTAATCTCCCACTGTTTTTTTTTTTTTTTTTTTTTTTCAGGGAGACTTTAGAAAAAAAAAAAATAAAAAAAATATGATTTTATCAGGAAGAATTTAGAAACCAAATAAAATAAAATGATTTTTTCAGGGAGAATTTAGAAAACAAATAAAACCAAAAATAGGCGTTCTATGGCCCACTGACTGAGAGATGACGCACACAGGAATCAGGAGTGGCACACAAGCCCAGAGGCCAATATTTTTCTACCAATGATTGATGGAGTTATTTTCTCTGGTAGATTTTGGAACCCAAATCAAGGAAAAAAAATATAGGCTTTCTATGGACCACAATTGGAGAGAGAGAGAGAGAGAGAGAGAGAGAGAGATGGCACACCCAGGAGTCAAGACTGGCACACAAGCAGAAAGGCCAATATTAATCTCCCACTGTTTTTTTTTTTTTTTTTTTTTTTTCAGGGAGACTTTAGAAAAAAAAAAAATAAAAAAAATATGATTTTATCAGGAAGAATTTAGAAACCAAATAAAATAAAATGATTTTTTCAGGGAGAATTTAGAAAACAAATAAAACCAAAAATAGGCGTTCTATGGCCCACTGACTGAGAGATGACGCACACAGGAATCAGGAGTGGCACACAAGCCCAGAGGCCAATATTTTTCTACCAATGATTGATGGAGTTATTTTCTCTGGTAGATTTTGGAACCCAAATCAAGGAAAAAAAATATAGGCTTTCTATGGACCACAATTGGAGAGAGAGAGAGAGAGAGAGAGAGAGAGAGATGGCACACCCAGGAGTCAAGACTGGCACACAAGCAGAAAGGCCAATATTAATCTCCCACTGTTTTTTTTTTTTTTTTTTTTTTTTCAGGGAGACTTTAGAAAAAAAAATAATAAAAAAAATATGATTTTATCAGGAAGAATTTAGAAACCAAATAAAATAAAATGATTTTTTCAGGGAGAATTTAGAAAACAAATAAAACCAAAAATAGGCGTTCTATGGCCCACTGACTAAGAGAGAGAGAGAGAGATGGAACGCTTAGTACTGGCACACAAGCCCAAAGGGCAATATTAATCTCCCTTTTTTTTTCCAGGGAGAATTTCTAAAACCCCCCCCCAAAAAAAAATAGGCTTTCTATGGCCCACTATTTGTGAGAGAGATGGGACGCTCAGGACTGGCACAGATGGCACGCTCAGGACTGGCACAGAAGCCCAGAGGCCAATATTAATCTCCCTTTTTTTCTGGGAGAATTTATAAAACCAAAAAAATATTTAAATAGGCTTTCTATGGCCCACTATTTGTGAGAGAGATGGCACGCTCAGGACTGGCACAGATGGCACGCTCACAACTGGCACACAAGCCCAGAGGCCAATATTAATCTCCCTTTTTTCAGGGAAAATTTATAAAACCAAAAAAAAAATTAAATAGGCTTTCTATGGCCCACTATTTGTGAGAGAGATGGCACGCTCAGGACTGGCACAGATGGCACGCTCACAACTGGCACACAAGCCCAGAGGCCAATATTAATCTCCCTTTTTTTCTGGGAGAATTTATAAAACCAAAAAAATATTTAAATAGGCTTTCTATGGCCCACTATTTGTGAGAGAGATGGCACGCTCAGGACTGGCACAGATGGCACGCTCACAACTGGCACACAAGCCCAGAGGCCAATATTAATCTCCCTTTTTTCAGGGAAAATTTATAAAACCAAAAAAAAAATTAAATAGGCTTTCTATGGCCCACTATTTGTGAGAGAGATGGGACGCTCAGGACTGGCACAGATGGCACGCTCAGGACTGGCACAGAAGCCCAGAGGCCAATATTAATCTCCCTTTTTTCAGGGAAAATTTATAAAACCAAAAAAAAAATTAAATAGGCTTTCTATGGCCCACTATTTGTGAGAGAGATGGCACGCTCAGGACTGGCACAGATGGCACGCTCACAACTGGCACACAAGCCCAGAGGCCAATATTAATCTCCCTTTTTTCAGGGAAAATTTATAAAACCAAAAAAAAAATTAAATAGGCTTTCTATGGCCCACTATTTGTGAGAGAGATGGGACGCTCAGGACTGGCACAGATGGCACGCTCAGGACTGGCACAGAAGCCCAGAGGCCAATATTAATCTCCCTTTTTTTCTGGGAGAATTTATAAAACCAAAAAAATATTTAAATAGGCTTTCTATGGCCCACTATTTGTGAGAGAGATGGCACGCTCAGGACTGGCACAGATGGCACGCTCACAACTGGCACACAAGCCCAGAGGCCAATATTAATCTCCCTTTTTTCAGGGAAAATTTATAAAACCAAAAAAAAAATTAAATAGGCTTTCTATGGCCCACTATTTGTGAGAGAGATGGCACACTCAGGACTGGCACACAAGCCCAAAGGCCAATATTAATCTCCCACTGTATTTTTATCAGGGAGAATTTATACACCCCACAAAAAAAAATACAGAAAAATGAAAAGGCTTTCTATGGCCCACTATGTGAGAGAGATGGCACACACAGGGATGGCACTCTAGCAGAAATGCCAAATTGCCAATCTTAATCTCCCACCAAAAAAAAAAAAAAAAAAAAAACAGGGAATGTCCTACAATTACTATCTCCCTGCCTGCAGTAATCTCAGCCAGGTATGGCAGGCAGCTACTATCTCCCTGCCTGCAGTAATCTCAGCCAGGTATGGCAGGCAGCAATAAGGAGTGGACTGATGCACAAATGAAATAAAAAGTGTGGACAAACAAAAAAGATAGCTGTGCAGAAAGGAAGGAACAAGAGGATTTGTGCTTTGAAAAAAGCAGTTGGTTTGCACAGCGGCGTACACACAGCAATGCAGCTATCAGGGAGCCTTCTAGGGCAGCCCAATGAGCTACAGCGCTGAGGGGAAAAAAAAAAAAAAAAAACTTCCACTGTCCCTGCACACCGAGGGTGGTGTTGGACAGTGCAAATCGCTGCAGCACAAGCGGTTTTGTGGTTAATGGACCCTGCCTAACGCTATCCCTGCTTCTGACAAAGCGGCAGCAACCTCTCCCTAAGCTCAGATCAGCAGCAGTAAGATGGCGGTCGGCGGGAACGCCTCTTTATAGCCCCTGTGACGTTGCAGACAGCAAGCCAATCACTGCAATGCCCTTCTCTAAGATGGTGGGGACCAGGACCTATGTCATCACGCTGCCCACACTCTGCGTTTACCTTCATTGGCTGAGAAATGGCGCTTTTCGCGTCATTGAAACGCGACTTTGGCGCGAAAGTCGCGTACCGCATGGCCGACCCCGCACAGGGGTCGGATCGGGTTTCATGAAACCCCGACTTAGCCAAAAGTCGGCGACTTTTGAAAATGTTCGACCCGTTTCGCTCAACCCTACCGCAGAGCATTCCATCAAAGTCTGCATTTCAAAACGTCACTACTTCAATTCCGAGCCCCAGCATGTGCCCAAACAGTAGTTTACCCCCACATATGGGGTATCACCGTACTCAGGAGAAACTGGACAACAAATATTGTGCTCAAATTTCTCCTGTTACCCTTGGGAAAATTAAAAAATTCTGGGCTAAATAATTATTTTTGAGGAAAGAAAACGTATTTATTATTTTCACGGCTCTGCATTATAAACTTCTGTGAAGCACTTGGGGGTTCAAAGTGCTCACCACACATCTAGATAAGTTCCTTTCGGGGTCTCGTTTCCAAAATGGGGTCACTTGTGGGGGGTTTCTACTGTTTAGCCACATCAGGGGCTCTGCAAACGCAACGTGACGCCCACAGAGCATTCCATCAAAGTCTGCATTTCAAAACGTCACTACTTCAATTCCGAGCCCCAGCATGTGCCCAAACAGTAGTTTACCCCCACATATGGGGTATCACCGTACTCAGGAGAAACTGGACAACAAATATTGGGGTCAAATTTCTCCTGTTACCCTTGGGAAAATTAAAAAATTCTGGGCTAAATAATTATTTTTGAGGAAAGAAAACGTATTTATTATTTTCACGGCTCTGCATTATAAACTTCTGTGAAGCACTTGGGGGTTCAAAGTGCTCACCTTACATCTAGATAAGTTCCTTTCGGGGTCTAGTTTCCAAAATGGGGTCACTTGTGGGGGGTTTCTACTGTTTAGCCACATCAGGGGCTCTGCAAACGCAACGTGACGCCCACAGAGCATTCCATCAAAGTCTGCATTTCAAAACGTCACTACTTCACTTCCGAGCCCCGGCATGTGCCCAAACAGTGGTTTACCCCCACATATGGGGTATCAGCGTACTCAGGAGAAACTGGACAACAACTTTTGGGGTAAAATTTCTCCTGTTACCCTTGGGAAAATAAAAAATTGCAGGCTAAAAGATCATTTTTGAGAAAATAATTATTTTTTTTATTTTCATGGCTCTGCGTTATAAACTTCTGTGAATCACTTGGGGGTTCAAAGTCCTCACCACACATCTAGATTAGTTCCGTTGGGGGTCTAGTTTCCAAAATGGGGTCATTTGTGGGGGATCTCCAATGTTTAGGCACACAGGGGCTCTCCAAACGTGACATGGTGTCCGCTAATGATTGGAGCTAATTTTCCATTTAAAAAGCCAAATGGCATGCCTTCCCTTCCGAGCCCTGCCGTGGGACCAAACAGTGGTTTACCCCCACATATGGGGTATCAGCGTACTCAGGACAAACTGGACAACAACATTTGGGGTCCAATTTCTCCTATTACCCTTGGCAAAATAGGAAATTCCAGGCTAAAAAATCATTTTTGAGGAAAGAAAAATTATTTTTTATTTTCATGGCTCTGCGTTATGAACTTCTGTGAACCACCTGGGGGTTTAAAGTGCTCAATATGCATCTAGATAAGTTCCTTGGGGGGTCTAGTTTCCAAAATGGGGTCACTTGTGTGGGAGCTCCAATGTTTAGGCACACAGGGGCTCTCCAAACGCGACATGGTGTCCGCTAACAATTGGAGCTAATTTTCCATTCAAAAAGTCAAATGGCGCGCCTTCCCTTCCGAGCCCTGCCGTGTGCCCAAACAGTGGTTTACCCCCACATATGAGGTATCGGCGTACTCGGGAGAAATTGCCCAACAAATTTTAGGATCCATTTTATCCTATTGCCCATGTGAAAATGAAAAAATTGAGGCAAAAAGAATTTTTTTGTGAAAAAAAAAAGTACTTTTTCATTTTTACAGATCAATTTGTGAAGCACCTGAGGGTTTAAAGTGCTCACTAGGCATCTAGATAAGTTCCTTGGGGGGTCTAGTTTCCAAAATGGGGTCACTTGTGGGAGAGCGCCAAAGTTTAGGCACACAGGGGCTCTCCAAACGCGACATGGTGTCCGCTAACGATGGAGATAATTTTTCATTCAAAAAGTCAAATGGCGCTCCTTCCCTTCCGAGCTTTACCATGTGCCCAAACAGTGGTTTACCCCCACATGTGAGGTATTTGTGTACTCAGGAGAAATTGCCCAACAAATTTTAGGATCCATTTTATCCTGTTGCCCATGTGAAAATGAAAAAATTGAGGCTAAAAGAATTTTTTTGTGAAATAAAAGTACTTTATCATTATTACGGATCAATTTGTGAAGCACCTGGGGGTTCAAAGTGCTCAGTATGCATCTAGATAAGTTCCTTGGGGCGTCTAGTTTCCAAAATGGGGTCACTTGTGGGGGAGCTCCAATTTTTAGGCACGCGGGGGCTCTCCAAACGTGACATGGTGTCCGCTAAAGAGTGGAGCCAATTTTTCATTCAAAAAGTCAAATGGCGCTCCTTCCCTTCCAAGCCCTGCCGTGCGCCGAAACAGTGGTTTACCCCCACATATGAGGTATCAGCGTACTCAGGACAAATTGGAAAACAACTTTCGTGGTTCAGTTTCTCCTTTTACCATTGGGAAAATAAAAAAATTGTTGCTAAAAGATAATTTTTGTGACTAAAAAGTTAAATGTTCATTTTTTCCTTCCATGTTGCTTCTGCTGCTGTGAAGTACCTGAAGGGTTAATAAACTTCTTGAATGTGGTTTTGAGTACCTTGAGGGGTGCATTTTTTAGAATGGTGTCACTTTTGGGTATTTTCAGCCATATAGACCCCTCAAACTGACTTCAAATGTGAGGTGGTCCCTAAAAAAAATGGTTTTGTAAATTTCGTTGTAAAAATGAGAAATCGCTGGTCAAATTTTAACCCTTATAACTTCCTAGCAAAAAAAAATGTTGTTTCCAAAATTGTGCTGATGTAAAGTATACATGTGGGAAATGTTATTTATTAACTATTTTGTGTCACATAACTCTCTGGTTTAACAGAATAAAAATTCAAAATGTGAAAATTGCGAAATTTTCTAAATTTTCGCCAAATTTCCGTTTTTATCACAAATAAACGCAGAATTTATTGACCTAAATTTACCACTAACATGAAGCCCAATATGTCACGAAAAAACAATCTCAGAACCGCTAGGATCCGTTGAAGCGTTCCTGAGTTATTACCTCATAAAGGGACACTGGTCAGAATTGCAAAAAACGGCAAAGTCTTTAAGGTCAAAATAGGCTGGGTCATGAAGGGGTTAACAGAAATAAACACTTGCAATAGATCACTGTTTGTAATGACTCTATATAATTTATGAGTTTCACTTTTTGTATTGAAGAACTGAAATAAACGTTTTGATGATATTCTAGTTTAGTGAGAAGCACTTGTATGTGGAGCATCATATGGGACCCATTCTGTTTGGAGCAATATATGGGGTCCATCATATACTGCAGCATTATATGAGGCCCATCGTATACAGTATGGAGCATTATATGGGGCCTATTCTGTATGTAGCAATATATGAGGCCCATCATATACTGTATGGAGCGTTATATGGGACTCATTATACTGTATGGAGCAATATATGGGGCTTATTATAGTAACATATAGTAACATAGTAACATAGTTAGTAAGGCCGAAAAAAGACATTTGTCCATCCAGTTCAGCCTATATTCCATCATAATAAATCCCCAGATCTACGTCCTTCTACAGAACCTAATAATTGTATGATACAATATTGTTCTGCTCCAGGAAGACATCCAGGCCTCTCTTGAATCCCTCGACTGAGTTCGCCATCACCACCTCCTCAGGCAAGCAATTCCAGATTCTCACTGCCCTAACAGTAAAGAATCCTCTTCTATGTTGGTGGAAAAACCTTCTCTCCTCCAGACGCAAAGAATGCCCCCATGTGCCCGTCACCTTCCTTGGTATAAACAGATCCTCAGCGAGATATTTGTATTGTCCCCTTATATTATATTATATATTATATTGTATGGGACACATCATATACTGTATGGAGCATTATTTGGGGCCCATTACATATGGAGCATTATATGGGGCCCATTATAGACTGTATGGAACATTATATGGGACCCATTGTGTATGCAGCATTATATGGGGTGCAACATATACTATATGCAGCATTATATGGGGTGCATCATATACTGTATGGAGCATTATATAGGCCACGTCATACTGTTTGGAGCATAATATCAGGCCCATTATTCTGTATGGAGCAATGTATGGGGCTCATTGTTCTGTATGGAGCTATATATGGGGCTCATTATACTGTATGGATCATTATATGAGGTCCATTTTTCCCTATGTAGCAATATATGGGTCTCAATATTTTGTATGGAGCACTATGTGCTGCCCATAATACTGTATGGAGCAATATATGTGGCTCATTATACTGTATGGAGCAATATATGTGGCTCATTATACTGTACGGAGCATTATATGGGGTCCATTATTCTCTATGGAGCATTATATTGGGTCCATTATTCTGCATGGAGCACTATGTGGTGCCCATAATACTGTATTGAGCAATATATGGGGCTCATTATTCTGTATTGAGCACTATGTGGTGTCCGTAATAATGTAAGGAGAAATTTATGGGTCTCATTATTCTGTATGGAGCAATATATGGGGTTCATTATTCTGTATGGAGCACTATGTGGTGCCCATAATACTGTATTGAGCAATATATGGGGCTCATTATTCCGTATGGAGCAATGTATGAGGTCCATCATTCTGTATGGAGCACTATGTGGTGCCCATAATACTGTATTGACTCGAGCAATATATGGGGTTCATTATTCTGTATTGAACACTATGTGGTGTCCATAATAATGTAAGGAGAACTTTATGGGGCTCATTATTCTGTATAGAGCAATATATGGGGTTCATTATTCTGTATGGAGCAATGTATGAGGTCCATTATTCTGTATGGAGCACTATGTGGTGCCCATAATACTGTATTGAGCAATATATAGGGCTCATTATTCTGTATAGAGCACTATGTGGTGCCCCTAATACTGTATGGAGCAATGTATGGGGTTCATTATTCTGTATGGAGCAATGTATGGGGTCCATTATTCTGTATGGAGCACTATGTGGTGCCCATAATACTGTATTGACTCGAGCAATATATGGGGCTCATAATTCAGTATAGAGCACTATGTGGTGCCCCTAATACTGTATGGAGCAATATATGGGGCTCATAATTCTGTATAGAGCACTATGTGGTGCCCCTAATACTGTATGGAGCAATATATGGGGCTCATAATTCTGTATAGAGCATTATGTGGTGCCCCTAATACTGTATGGAGCAATATATGGGGCTCATAATTCTGTATAGAGCACTATGCGGTGCCCCTAATACTGTATGGGGCAATATATGGGGCTCATAATTCAGTATAGAGCACTATGCGGTGCCCCTAATACTGTATGGAGCAATATATGGGGCTCATAATTCTGTATAGAGCACTATGCGGTGCCCCTAATACTGTATGGAGCAATATATGGGGCTCATAATTCAGTATAGAGCACTATGTGGTGCCCCTAATACTGTATGGAGCAATATATGGGGCTCATAATTCTGTATAGAGCATTATGTGGTGCCCCTAATACTGTATGGAGCAATATATGGGGCTCATAATTCTGTATAGAGCATTATGTGGTGCCCCTAATACTGTATGGAGCAATATATGGGGCTCATAATTCTGTATAGAGCATTATGTGGTGCCCCTAATACTGTATGGAGCAATATATGGGGCTCATAATTCTGTATAGAGCATTATGTGGTGCCCCTAATACTGTATGGAGCAATATATGGGGCTCATAATTCTGTATAGAGCACTATGTGGTGCCCCTAATACTGTATGGAGCAATATATGGGGCTCATAATTCAGTATAGAGCACTATGTGGTGCCCCTAATACTGTATGGAGCAATATATGGGGCTCATAATTCTGTATAGAGCATTATGTGGTGCCCCTAATACTGTATGGAGCAATATATGGGGCTCATAATTCTGTATAGAGCACTATGTGGTGCCCCTAATACTGTATGGAGCAATATATGGGGCTCATAATTCAGTATAGAGCACTATGTGGTGCCCCTAATACTGTATGGAGCAATATATGGGGCTCATAATTCTGTATAGAGCATTATGTGGTGCCCCTAATACTGTATGGAGCAATATATGGGGCTCATAATTCTGTATAGAGCACTATGTGGTGCCCCTAATACTGTATGGAGCAATATATGGGGCTCATAATTCTGTATAGAGCACTATGTGGTGCCCCTAATACTGTATGGAGCAATATATGGGGCTCATAATTCTGTATAGAGCACTATGTGGTGCCCCTAATACTGTATGGAGCAATATCTGGGGCTCATAATTCAGTATAGAGCACTATGTGGTGCCCCTAATACTGTATGGAGCAATATATGGGGCTCATAATTCTGTATAGAGCATTATGTGGTGCCCCTAATACTGTATGGAGCAATATATGGGGCTCATAATTCTGTATAGAGCACTATGCGGTGCCCCTAATACTGTATGGAGCAATATATGGGGCTCATAATTCAGTATAGAGCACTATATGGTGCCCCTAATACTGTATGGAGGACTATACTGTCCGCTTTCTAAGCTATTGTGGCATTTACAATAGATATCACTCATGTAATGTAGGAAGTAAGTGAAATCTTTGGCATTTGTACTATACCTATATTTCTCTGCCGTATCTGCGGATCATGAATTGTGGTATATGTTAAAGGGGCCCACTACGACTCTTTCACCTGGGGCCCACAAAAATCTGGAGCCGGCACGGAGTACGTCCCTAGTATTCCAGCTCACTGCAGCTTTGATTAAGACTTCGCTGTCAAACTAATGCAGCCACTTCAAACAGTTGATCTGTTGGATAGCCCAAATCCAAACCCAACCCCCACTGATCTAATACTTAAGTCCTGAATTTAACTGATAGCTTGGCATATTGATTTACACCAACTGAACTCAACGGGAATCTGTCAGTGGGTTTTTGCTATTTAATCTGAGAGCAGCGTGATGTAGGGGCAGAGACCCTGATTATAAGGATGTGTCACTTGCTCAGCAGCTTCAATACAATCAGTGTTTTATCAGCAAGAGACTATAACTGCAAGACTAGATGCCATGTGCCAGACAGTCCAGCTAATCTGTGCAACCCCACCTCCACCACTGATTGGCAGCTTGCTGAGAATGTGCAGTGTATACAGGAAGCTGCTAATCAGTGGTGCGAGCGGGGTTACACACACCTCAGCATTCTGAGCACTGCTACATCTACAGCAGAGAAAACAGGGATTCCATCCAAACTGCACCAAGCAGCCCAGTAAGGGACACATCACTGGAATCGGGGTCTCTGCCCCTACATCATGCTGCTCTCAGATTCCATAGAAAATTTTCCTGACAGAAACCCTGTAAGTTAATTTGGTGCAAATTCATATGCAAAGACCTGGTCCTCAGTGATGTCCGTAATCCATGTACAGTAGCCCTGAAAGCTGTCACTTATCTAACATCATCCACAGCTAATCACAGATTAGGGGTCGGCAGTGCGGTGGCGCAGGGCACCCTACGGGATTACATGCAGCAAATTCACACATGGCGCTGGTGAATACTTTTTGGAATTACAAAATAGCCAGAAAGCAACTCCAATATTAAAACCAGCCCAATATGTGTCACGTATAGTGGACACCCATGATACACCTCCTCACGGCATCCCATGTTCTGTAATCTCGCTATGTGAGATTGCCATAATTATCCTCCTTCCCAGAGACATTTCCTGCCATTTTACCCTTGTTATTCTTCTTCGTAATTATGTGTCACCGAGCAGAATGAAACTACGGAAAATGATTATGGAAGTGAGTAATGACATGATGGCTAAATGCTGAGGCCTTTCCTCCACCTTCATTATTCATAATGGATCTCTATTATCTATAGACACTGCGGCGGCCATTTTGTAAACCACTTTCCAGGAGAATGCCGACAGAGGACAATAATGGAAGTAGTGATAGTAGCCGGGTGCATGATGCTCAGCAGGTGCTCGCTTGGATGACAGAGGCGACTTTAGATGTGAAACTTCTCATATGTTTGACTTGGTCTTTGCGGTCTTCTCATTGACTAAAAGCATGACTGGATACACGGCCTAATAATCCATTGTTTCTTAAAGGAATCTTTCTGGTAAAATTGATGCCCCGCATTGCTGTAAGGCAAGACCTGAGGGACGGACAGTGGTACAAGGGCGCTAGACAGAATGCCTCATAGGGGATATCAGTTAAAGACTAAATTAAAATTGTTTATTTGCTTCCTAATTGCAAAATTAAGCAACCCTCTAAATAGTTTTCGCTAAAAATGTTTTACTATTTTGCTGCTCCAGAGTGTCTATAAGTCCTTCATCTAGAAAGGTGATTTCCAGAAAAGATCCAAATCCACCAGAACTCCTGCTTCTAATGGTTTTTTCTACTCCAGAAATGGGCATAGGGTTGTACACAAATTGGCAGTGGTGAGGGGAGAAAGTGTCTAAAGTCTCATGGAGAGCAGAGAAGATAGGCTATAGAAAAGAAGGAAATCACGAGAAGATGATGTAAATGCAAGATAGATACTGACTTTATACATGAGATAATGAAGAAAGCAGCATCCTGGATAGTCACAGACCTCACATCCATCCAGTGGCATAACTAGAGTCTCATGGGCCTGGGTGCAAAATTTGGACCTGGGCCCCTACCTGAAATGTTGGTCAGGTGTAAGGGTTCTTTTAGAGTTAAAGATCATTTAAAGACATATATGTTTTCCCCTGTATAATGATGTACCCCATTATGGCATCTTTCTGTAATAATATCCCCCAGATTGGTGCCTTCCTGTAATAATGCCCCCATCCTGGGCCCCTTCTTGGTGTAATGTCCTTTATCCCAGACCCCTTCCTGGTATAACGTCTCCCATCCGGAGCCCCTTCTTATTATAATGTTGCTCTTCCTGGTCACATCCTGTAATAACGTCACCCATCCTGGGACCCTTCCTATAATAATATATAATAATGTAATTCATCCTGGGCACATTCCAGTAATAATGCCCCCATCCTGAGCCCCTTCCTGGTATAATGTCCCCCATCTTGGCCCCCTTCCTATAATAATGCATCCTATCCTGAGCCCCTTCCTGGTGTAATGTCCGACATACTGGACCCTTCCTATAATAATGTCCCCATCCTGGGGTCTTTCCTTTTATAATGTCTCCCTTTCTGGCCCCATCAAATAATAATGTCCTCTATCCTGGCCCCTTCCTTGTATAATGACCCCCATCCTGAGCCCCATTTTATTTCATTCCAACACATTAAAAAAAAGATTTTTCTTACCTTTATCTGCTCCCACAACGCGTGGTGTCCTCTTCTATAGCTGGCACAGGAATCGTCAGCTGACTTTGATTTGCCTGGCACGGCGCACGGCCAATTACATCATTATTATGTGCCACCCATAATGGGCATGCCGATGTCAGCTGCCAGCCACTGATTGGCCAGCTGCTTGTATTACAGAGAGCCAGTGGGACGCACATCCATGGGCGCTGGTGTCTACGGACCCCACTCTTGCAACCTCTTCAATCATGATCGTTACGCCCCTGCATCCAGCCTATATTACTGGGAGAGACGCTCCTACATGACAAAAATCTGAAATTTGGATTAAGCTGCAAGTTGCTGAAAATGTATGAAGGTAAAAAGTTTGCAGACAATAAATGGATTAGTGGCTATAGCTTTATTATTTAGTCACAGATTTACCTTTCATTAGTGCAAAGTTTTTTTTAGCTGATTACTTGTTATGTCTAATGAATGCCACAAAATACATATAGGGTTATGTTATATATGATTATATTTTTCAGTGGCAAAGGTGTCCATAGCCTTTAACATTTTGGTAGCCTATATTTTATCATTATGAATAAATTCCTAAAATATTGCTGTTTCCACCCTGGTCAGATGAACATACATGTGCTTTGCTGTGTAGACTGAGACATGTTTAGCAAAGTCTTCTCATTATCATTAGAGGTTGAGGATTTGATAACAGATGGCAGCTTTTTTGTTGGAGTCCTTGATAAGGTAGGATAGTAACCGGGGACATAGTTCCTGGGTCTCAATGCAAAATCTGCAACAGGGAACCTCTTCCACCAGGCACAAATTATAACACGGGTATATATTTATCCAGCAGATGGGCTCATCATAATCTGGGTATGCACGGTGATGTTGGCACCCATGAAAGCTACTCTCCTGATAATTACACTATAGGCATAGATCATTCTTTATATCCAGCTTCCCTGCAGCCTAGTACGGGGGCTGTACTCCATCTCTCTTTGAAGACTGTACTAGCCTCACGACATTCCCTTTAAACCCTTGATAATGGACAGCATGGCGGCTGAATATTATCATTCCTATAGTCGGTATAAAAGAAAGAGAAGATGATATTCACAGGCGTAACGTGTAGAAGCAAATAAATATATAAATCGTCCTTTATGGTGGTGCAGAATTGCTTCACATTGATTTTGGCTAGGGTGTATTTTTCAGAAGAAAAACAAGGCTACGCTGAAGAAAAGATTTTTCTCACTATATATGGATTTTTCTTACACCATGGAGACCTCATTAACAAGAAATCTGTCATGCATATGAGAGTAGAAAAATAAGCACAACTTTACAATGCTAAAAAGTTTTGCCAAGTTTCTATTTGCTTTCTTTAAAGGAATTTTAATTCACAGGATTTTAAAAAAAAAATGCTGCTTTTACCCAAATACAGCACCACACCCTGTCTATGGGGTATCTGTAATTTTTAGGAGGAGAAATTTCTTGCTAAATTATTTTATATAAGAGCGAAACTTTCCTATTTAAAAGCTGCAAAGTGCCGTCTGGGAAGCAGCAAGATTTCTGATTTTTTTTTTGCTCCAATCAGAGAGCAGATTACAAATTTTACAGAAAATGTGAATGCAGCCTAGGTACAGAGGTTTCCTTTCTTAATTTTCAATTTCGTTAAAGACCCCGATATCTCACAAAACAAATTCAATTCACTATAGCACCGTGCTAACGAAACCTTCAGCACACTGCAACTCACATGAAGCTACTTCCTGTTCTTTGCAAAAAACCCTACAGGTATATCTAATCAGACCCTGCAGAGCTGAGATCTAACCCTGTCCTTCCCAGCTATGCTACAGTGGTCACACAGACACATCTATATATATAATTGCCTAAGGGTTTTTCCGTCTGTCTGTCTTTCTGTCTGTCTGTCTGTCTGTCCTGGAAATCCCGGCTCTCTGATTGGTCGAGGCCGCCAGGCCTCGACCAATCAGAGACCGGCACAGCATCGACGTAGAAATCCCGCGTCTCTGATTGGTCGAGGCCGCCAGGCCTCGACCAATCAGCAACGGGCACAGCGACGATGATGTCATAAAGGACGTAGACATCCTGCGTCTCTGATTGGTCGAGGCTGCCATGGCGACGATGATGTCATAAAGGTTGCCTCGACCAATCAGCGACGGGCACAGTCTGCCGCGAATTCTGGAATCATCATTGTCCATATATTACAGGGACATGCATATTCTTGAAATCCCGTAGAAATTACGTAGAAATCCCACGTTTCTGATTCAGCGACGGGCACAGTATTGACGTAGATGTCATAATGGTTGCCATGGCGACAATGATGTCATATAGGTTGCCTCGACCAATCAGCGACAGGCACAGTCTGCCGCAAATTCTGGAATCATCATTGTCCATATACTACGGGGACATGCATGTTCTAGAATACCCGATGCGTTAGAATCGGGCCACAATCTAGTATAGCATAAACGTCTCCAGATGGAGTATCTCAAAGTCATGTTTTTATTTACCTCTTAATAAACCTGTATATGACAAAGGTTTGGTGGGTCAGGAGCTGAAGCTACTCTATAGGCCGGGGTCACACTTGCGAGAAACTCGCACGAGTCTCGCAACTCAATACCCGGAACTGCCGCCGTCACTCGGGACCAGCTGAGTGCTCCGGTCCGAGTACCGGTGGCAGTGCCGGTTATTGAGTTACGAGACTCGTGTGACTTTCTCGCAAGTATGACCCCGGCCATAATCGGCAGATACCTGCTCTGCAATACAGCTTACACCTGCCTCTAAGAACTGCATCTAGATAAAACTTTCAATCGCTGCTGATTAACCATTTAGCTGTCACTTCCATTCTCTGACAGCGGCATTTAAAAGGTTACAATCGATGCTCTGATGCAAATTCATCCACACCCAACAATCATGGGGTGCCAAAGAGATGCCACAGTGCAGTTTCAAGTCCCATAGAGGAACTTAAAAATATCTAGAAAGTATTTTAAATAATGAAAAATGGTTAAAAAAAACTTAGCAATTTGTGTTTCCTTCTTTTTTCTCAAAAATAAATAAAATAAGGGTATTGCCTCATCCAGAAAAAATTTAATCTATCAAAATATAAAATTAATGGATAAAGGAGACACCATTGAAAAACATAGAAATGCCTGAATTACTTTCTTTTTATTCACCACACATCCCCTAAAAGTGATAAAACATGTCCTATCCTATATACCAAAAATTGGTACCAAAAAAAATGTCAGCTTGGCGCACAAAAAAGAGAAAAATGGGTGCTGTTCAAAACTTCACATCTTATGCCAAAAACATGCTGTTAGGGCTGGCGGAACGCACCAAATAATTATAAAGATGGAATAAGGTGCGTTCGCATCCCGAGGTCCAGCGTGCAGAGATGATACCTGCTGCTCGGTAATGGCGGAAGTAAATGGTGGTATAGTGAGAACACACACGGGTTAGCTTCACCCAATATGAAGGAAGCAAACCCTGCTGCGTCACAGGGCCGAAATACCACAGAAGGAACACAAGTATAGAGTCACAGGACTCTGCCCCAAGACACGGGGTTAGAGTCCCTCTAGACCACTTGCGTTTAGCACCGGAACTGCGGCGCCAGGAAAAATCTAAGTAATGATTTACCGCACTGAGTGCTCTGGCGGATGCCTCTTGCCATCCTAACTAGGGCCAGGAAAGCGCACTAATTGCGCGAGGCACTGGCGTTCGCTGCTGGTTGACGCAGTAGTATCGTGCTTCAATGCGGGATAGCACTGTCAGGCGCTAGATTGCTCCATCATTCGCGACCATTCAACATCACTAGGAAGGGGTATGATTAGGAGTAGTGATGAGCGAATATACGGTACTCATTTGATAGTGTTCGGAGATTAAGTTTTCATTGCCTCAGCTGAATGATTTACAGCTACTATCCAGGCTGAGTACATGTGGGGGTTGCCTGGTTGCTAGGGAATCCGCACATGTAATAAAGCTGGCTAATAGCTATAAATCATTCAGCTGCCACGATGAAAACTTAATCTCCGAACAGTATCAAATACTCGGAGATCACCCTAGTGTGCTCGGGTAAACCCGAGGAACGAGTATATTCGCTCATCACTAATTAGGAGCATTTACCAGAACAAGCATACATCCACACACACACATACACGATATTAGGTTTATACTAGCGCAAGGCCGTGCGGCCATGCAAACCTTTTAAATCGGAAGCTCTCTGGGACCTTCCTAGTGGTCCAGTAGGAGCAGCTACAGGACCGGAGCATGTAACCCCCGACCTCCAATGAGAGGATGTCCCTTGGGCATGCTCAGATTAAGAAAAGCAGGACTTAGTCCCAGGAGTGCATACTCGCTGCTGATCAGTATCGGTTACGATGGCTGAACCTGGAAGGACAGCAGTAACCAGCCGCACAGTATTAGCTTGAGCCAGACGCTGGGACCGATGTCTCTGCTGAGCAGGCTCCACAGTGGCTGGAGGAGAATGAGAGAACGCAGTGGAGATGGTTTGAGATTTCCCCCTGTGCAGCTGCGGGAACCTGACACCTAACATTGCCCCCCCCCTCCTTGGACCTCGCTACGCTCAAAAGCTGCAATGAGCTGCGGAGCCTGAATGTGCTCTGCAGGCTCCCAGAACCTGTCCTCTGGGCCGTGACCCTTCCAATCCACCAAATAAATTTTTTTGCCACATACCACATTACACCCCATGATGGCGTTCACCTCGTAATCGTCCGTGGACGAACCCGATGTCCCGGCAGGTGACTCGGAAAACCGGAACATGTGAACGAGCTTTAAGAGGGACACATGTTAGGTGTCGGTGATGCCTAGGCGTGGAGGAAAGGCCAGACGGTAGACCACAGGGTTAACCTGTTTCGGGACCTTGAAGGGGCCTAATTAGCGAGGTGCAAACTTACTGGACTCAACTCACAGCCTGATATTACGAGCGGAGAGCCACACATAGTTGCCAGGAGCAAAGGTCGGAGCGGAGCGCCGATGTGCATCGGCAGAGGACCTCATTCTCTCCTTGGAGGCCCGGATGGCATCCTGTGTGCGGTCCCAAATGTCATGTGCCTCCACAGCCCAGTCTGCCTCCCTGGAGTTGGCGGAAGACACGGGCATGGGCACAGAAACCCGCGGATGCTGGCCATAATTAAAGAGGAATGGGTCTGCCCAGTGGAGTCGGCTACGGCGTTGTTCAGCGCAAACTCCGCCCACGCTAGCAAGGATGCCCAATCATCCTGCCTGGCTGAAACAAGATGTCGCAGGTATGTGACCAGGGTCTGGTTGGCCCTCTCTACCAACCCATTTGTCTCGGGATGGTATGCTGAAGAGAGATTCAGCTTGATGCTGAGTAAACGACAAAGCTCTCTCTTGAACCGAGATGCAAACTGGGGTCCCCGGTCACTGACAATTTTGTCTGGCATACCATGTAGGCGGAAAACGTGCTTAATAAACAACGCCACCAAGGCCCGTGCAGAAGGTAGCCGTGGAAGCGGCACCAAGTGCACCATTTTGGAGAAATGGTCGGTGACTACCCAAATGATAGTGCAGCGACGGGACTTAGGTAAGCCCACCACGAAGTCCATCCCGACCATTTCCCAGGGCCTGTCCACCACCGGCAGTGAGTAAAGTAACCCAGCAGGTCGTTGTCGAGGGGACTTATTTTTGGCACAGGAGACACATGCCCAAATATAGTCTCTGACGTCACAGGCCATATGCAGCCACCAGTACGTCCTCGCCAGAAGCTCAGATGTCAGCTTGGTCCCAAAATGTCCACCGACCCTGGACGAGTGAGCCCAAGAGAGAACTTCCAGTCGCAAATTAGCTGGCATAAAAGTCTTGCCCGGGGGCACAGACTCTAGCGAAACCGAAGCCACGGTCCTCAGGCTCTGCGTAGAGACAATTAACCAAGGCTCCTCCTCCACCTCTACAGATGGCACTACAGAGCGGGAGAGAGCATCGGCACAGATGTTCTTCTCCCCGGAGAGATAATGGAGGGTGAAGTGGAAACGGGAGAAGAACAAGGACCAGCTAGCCTGGCGAGAGTTTAGCCGCTGGGCAGTCTGCAAATAAACCAAATTAAATGTATTGAGTCATTGCCTCCGTATCCGGGAGAGATAGTGGATAGACTCGACCCCGGGGAGGCTCTGCCTCAGGCAAGAGATCAATAGGACAGTCATCATAGGGGCGGTGAGGCGGAAGGGTCTCCGCAGCCCTCTTGGAGAACACGTTTGCATAGGACCAATAGTGATTGGGGAGAGAGGAAAGATCTGCGGGTACCTTTGTAGTGGCAACCTGAATGCACTCCCTCATACATCTGCCCTCACAAGATTCACTCCATCCTAAAATTCTCCTTGAGGACCACACCATTTGTGGGGAGTGGTAACGTAACCAGGGAATCCCTAGCAGAATTTCGTCTATTCCCTCGGGAATGACCAGTAAAGAGATAATCTCCTGATGGGATGGCAACATACAAAGAGTAAATGGGATGGTCTGGTGTGTTATCTGTGAGGGCAGTGTCAACCCATTCACCACTCTTACGGTCACTGGTTTGGCTAGCATCACCAGGGGTATTGCGTGCCGTTGGGTGAAGGCAGAAGACATGAAGTTGCCCTCCACGCAAAGCTCTACCGTATGAGTGGATGGGCCTATAGTAATTGTCCCCTTGAAGGACAGTTTGGAGGAAAACGTTGCCATGTCTAGTGTACCTCCTCCAACAACCACTAGACGCTGACGTTTTCCCGACCGCTGGGGACATTTCCTAGCAAAATGTCCAGAATGCTGGCATACAGGACAGACATTGAGCGCACGAGCGGTCCGGGACTTAGACCCCACCCGTGACACCTCCATGGCCTCATGTGACTTGAACATATGGACCAGAGATTCCAGGGGTTTGGTGAAGGTGAAGGTGGGAGCCAAGCAAAACCTCTGCCTAAGCTGGGCTCGCTCCAACCTTTGCTCCTTAAAACGAAGGTCAATGCGGGTAGATATAGCTATTAGCACCTCCAGTGTGGCAGGAATCTCCCTAGTGGCCAAGGTGTCCTTCATATGGTCAGCCAGTCCCCTCCAGAACACTGGGATAAGGACTTTATCCGACCACTCCAGCTCAGATGCCAATGTCCGGAAGCGGATAGCAAAATGGCTGACCATGGTCGAACCCTATATCAATGCCAGAAGTTGGAGCGCCATATCATGGGTGACACGAGGTCCCATAAAGACCTGTTTCAGAGTGTCCAGAAACCGTGGAGCATTCTGTACCACATGATCGTCATGCTCCCACAGCAGCGTTGCCCACTCCAACGCCCTGCCCGACAGAAGGGATATAATAAATCCCACTCTTGCCCATTCCATGGGAAAACGTGCAGCCAGGAGCTCAAGATATATAGCACACTGGCTCACGAATCCCCGACACAGCTTACTGTCACCAGCAAATTTATCCGGTAATGGCAGATAATGTTGGAACAGGGGTGGCAGTGGAAAAACTGGCTGCAGCTATGATAGCAGCCTGAACAGCGACTGTGGTAACATACACGGCCGAGGTTGTGTGCTCAAGAGCCACCAACCTGCCCTCCAGCTGCTGGATGTACCGTTGTAATCGCTGATTGTCCGCCATTACTAGCCAGACCTTGGCACTAGTATAATGTTAGGGCTGGCGAAACCACCAAATAATTATAAAGATGGAATTAGGTGCGTTCGTAGCCCGAGGTCCACCGTGCAGAGATGATATCTGCTGCTCGGTAATGGCGGACAGTAAATAGCGGTAAAATGAGAACACACATGGGTTAGCTTCACCCGGTATCAAGGTAGCGAACCCTGTTGCGTCACAGGGCCGCAATACCGCAGAGGGAAACGCAAGTATAGAGTTACAGGACTCTGCCCCAAGACACAGGGGTAGAGTTCCTCTAGACCACTTGCGCTCGGCACCGGAACTGCGGTGCCAGGAAAATTCTAAGTAATGATTTACCACACTGAGTGCGTGCAGCGCCGCTCTGGTGGAAGCTTCTAACCACCCTAACTAGGGCCAGGAAAGTGCACTAATTGCACAAGGCGCTGCACTGGCGGTCGCTGCTGGTTGACACAGTAGTATCGTGCTTCAATGCGGGATAGCACTGTCAGGCACCAGATTGCTCCATCATTCGCGACCATTCAACATCACTAGGAAGGGGTATGATTAGAAGCTTTTACCAGAACAAGTATACATCCACACACACACGATATTAGGTTTATACTAGCGCATGGCCGTGCGGCCATGCAAACCTCTTATAGCGGAAGCTGGGACCTTCCTAGTGCTCCAATAGGAGCTGCTACAGGACCTGAGCATGTGACCCCCAACCTCCAATGAGAGGACGTCCCTTGGGCAGAAGAAGAAAAGCAGGACTTTGTCCCAGGAGCGCCTGATCGCCGCTGATCAGTATTAGTTATGATGGCTGAGCCTGGAAGAATAGCAGTAACCAGCCACACAGTATCAGCTTGAGCCAGATGCTGGGACTGACATCTCTGCTGAGCAGGCTCCACTGCGGCTGGAGGAGAATGGGAGACCGCAGCGGAGATGGTTCCAGATTCCCCCTGTGCAGCGGTGGGAGCTTGACACCTAACACATGCCCTCTTATTACAGGATATTAGAGCTGCAATTAGATGATAAAATATTCAAGCAAAATAAAAGGACTAGGTAAAAAAGAAAAAAAAATGTAAAAAGAACTATATAGGTAAAGTGAACACTAAAAGAATAAGTAAAAAAACACAGCACAAATTCTGGTTTTTCATCACATCAATGCACAATTTCATCCACCAAGAGAGGAATAAAATGTGATCAAAAAGTCATATGCAAAGAAAAATGGTATCACTGAAAGCATCATCTCGTCCAGCAAGAAACAAGTTCTCACGCTGCTCTGTCAGCAGAAAAACAGAAAACTTATAGCTCTCAGAATGTGGCGATACATAAACCAATTTTTTTTTTCTGCAAAAGTCGCAAAACATATAAAACCTACATAAATCTGTTATCGCTGTAATCGTACTGGCCCAAAGAATAAATCCTTCTAATCACTTTTACTGCACAGTGAATGCTGTAAAAAAAAAAAAAGAACACTACTTGTCAATTGCTATTTTTTTTTATTAAAGGGGATATCCAGTAGCTGGAGAATTCATTTTTAAATAAAGTAGTCCCCCAAGTAACAATAAAAATACCATATACTTGCCTCCCACACTAAAGCTGTAACAGCAATGTTGGCACGGGGTCCAGGGCTGCCACTAGAAATTTCAAGGCCCCATACTGGCAAAATTTTTGGGGCCCCCTTGAGACTCCATCCAGGCTCCACCCCATCCCCACCTCCACCCCTCGAACTTTCCACAGTCCCACCGCTCTCTCTTGGAAAAACTCCACTTCTCACCTATCACACATTAACAGTTCAGATTACCAGATCACACATATAGCCGGCAGCTTTTGATTTGGCCAAAAGATTTTTTAACCCCTTTACCCCCAAGGGTGGTTTGCACGTTAATGACCAGGCCAATTTTTACAATTCTGACCACTGTCCCTTTATGAGGTTATAACTCCGAAACGCTTCAACGGATCCTGGTGATTCTGACATTGTTTTCTCGTGACATATTGTACTTCATGATAGTGGTAAAATTTCTTTGATAGTACCTGCGTTTATTTGTGAAAAAAACGGAAATTTGGCGAAAATTTTGAAAATTTCGCAATTTTCAAACTTTGAATTTTTATGCAATTAAATCACAGAGATATGTCACACAAAATACTTAATAAGTAACATTTCCCACATGTCTCCTTTACATCAGCATAATTTTGGAACCAATTTTTTTTTTTGTTAGGGAGTTATAAGGGTTAAAAGTTGACCAGCAATTTCTCATTTTTACAACACCATTTTTTTTTAGGGACCACGTCTCATTTGAAGTCATTTTGAGGGGTCTATATGATAGAAAATGCCCAAGTGTGACACCATTCTAAAAACTGCACCCCTCAAGGTGCTCAAAACCACATTCAAGAAGTTTATTAACCCTTCAGGTGTTTAATAGGAATTTTTGGAATGTTTAAATAAAAATGAACATTTAACTTTTTTACACAAAAAATTTACTTCAGCTCCAATTTGTTTTATTTTACCAAGGGTAACAGGAGAAATTGGACCCAAAAAGTTGTTGTCCAATTTGTCCTGAGTACGCTGATACCCCATATGTGGCAGTAAACCACTGTTTGGGCGCATGGGAGAGCTCGGAAGGGAAGGAGCGCTATTTGACTTTTCAATGCAAACTTGACAGGAATTGAGATGGGACGCCATGTTGCGTTTGGAGAGCCACTGATGTGCCTAAACATTGAAACCCCCCACAAGTGACACCATTTTGGAAAGTAGACCCCCTAAGGAACTTATCTGGATGTGTGGTGAGCACTTTGACCCACCAAGTGCTTCACAGAAGTTTATAATGCAGAACCGTAAAAATAAAAAATCATATTTTTTCACAAAAATTATATTTTTGCCCCCAATTTTTTATTTTTCCAAGGGTAAGAGAAGAAATTGGACCTCAAAAGTTGTTGTCCAATTTGTCCTGAGTACGCTGATACCCCATATGTGGCAGTAAACCACTGTTTGGGCGCATGGGAGAGCTCGGAAGGGAAGGAGCGCAGTTTGACTTTTCAATGCAAAATTGACAGAAATTGAGATGGGACGCCATGTTGCGTTTGGAGAGCCACTGATGTGCCTAAACATTGAAACCCCCCACAAGTGACACCATTTTGGAAAGTAGACCCCCTAAGGAACTTATCTAGAGGTGTGGTGAGCACTTTGACCCACCAAGTGCTTCACAGAAGTTTATAATGCAGAACCGTAAAAATAAAAAATCATATTTTTTCACAAAAATTATATTTTTGCCCCCAATTTTTTATTTTTCCAAGGGTAAGAGAAGAAATTGGACCTCAAAAGTTGTTGTCCAATTTGTCCCGAGTACGCTGATACCCCATATGTGGCAGTAAACCACTGTTTGGGCGCATGGGAGAGCTCGGAAGGGAAGGAGCGCCGTTTGACTTTTCAATGCAAAATTGACAGGAATTGAGATGGGACGCCATGTTGCGTTTGGAGAGCCACTGATGTGCCTAAACATTGAAACCCCCCACAAGTGACACCATTTTGGAAAGTAGACCCCCTAAGGAACTTATCTGGATGTGTGGTGAGCACTTTGACCCACCAAGGGCTTCACAGAAGTTTATAATGCAGAGCCATAAAAATAAAACAAAATTTTTTTCCCACAAAAATTATTTTTTAGCCCCCAGTTTTGTATTTTCTCTAGGGTAAGAGGAGAAATTGGACCACAAAAGTTGTTGTCCAATTTGTCCTGAGTACGCTGATACCCCATATGTGGGGGGGAACCACCGTTTGGGCGCATGGGAGGGTTCGGAAGGGAAGGAGCGCCATTTGGAATGCAGACTTAGATGGAATGGTCTGCAGGCGTCACATTGCGTTTGCAGAGCCCCTAATGTACCTAAACAGTAGAAACCCCCCACAAGTGACACCATTTTGGAAAGTAGACCCCCTAAGGAACTCATCTTGATGTGTTGTGAGAGCTTTGAACCCCCAAGTATTTCACTACAGTTTATAACGCAGAGCCATGCAAATAAAAAATATTTTTTTTTTCCACAAAAATTATATTTTAGCCCCCAGTTTTGTATTTTTCCAAGGTTAGCAGGAGAAATTGGACCCTAAATGTTGTTGTCCAATTTGTCCTGAGTACGCTGATACCCGATATGTGGGGGGGAACCACCGTTTGGGCGCATGGGAGGGCTCGGAAGGGAAGGAGCATCATTTGGAATGCAGACTTAGATGGATTGGTCTGCAGGCGTCACATTGCGTTTGCAGAGCCCCTAATGTACCTAAACAGTAGAAACCCCCCACAAGTGACCCCATATTGGAAACTAGACCCCTCAATGAACTTATCTAGATGTGTTGTGAGAACTTTGAACCCCCAAGTGTTTCACTACAGTTTATAACGCAGAGCCGTGAAAATAAAAAATCTTTTTGTTTTCCCACAAAAATTATTTTTTAGCCCCCAGTTTTGTATTTTCCCAAGGGTAACAGGAGAAATTGGTCCACAAAAGTTGTTGTCCAATTTGTCCTGAGTACGCTGATACCCCATATGTTGGGGTAAACCCCTGTTTGGGCACACAGGAGAGCTCGGAAGGGAAGGAGCACTGTTTTACTTTTTCAACGCAGAATTGGCTGGAATTGAGATCGGACGCCATGTCGTGTTTGGAGAGCCCCTGATGTGCCGAAACAGTGGAAACCCCCCAATTATAACTGAAACCCTAATCTAAACACACCCCTAACCCTAATTCCAACGGTAACCCTAACCACACCTCTAACCCTGACACACCCCTAACCCTAATCCCAACCCTATTCCCAACTGTAAATGTAATCTAAACCCTAACCCTAACTTTAGCCCCAACCCTAACTGTAGCCCCAACCCTAACCCTAATCCTAGCCCTAACCCTAGCCCTAACCCTAACCCTAGCCCTAACCCTAGCCCTAACCCTAGCCCTAACCCTAGCCCTAACCCTAGCCCTAGCCCTAACCCTAGCCCTAACCCTAGCCCTAACCCTAGCCCTAACCCTAGCCCTAACCCTAACCCTAGCCCTAACCCTAGCCCTAACCCTAGCCCTAGCCCTAACCCTAGCCCTAACCCTAGCCCTAACCCTAGCCCTAACCCTAGCCCTAATGGGAAAATGGAAATAAATACATTTTTTTTTTATTTTTCCCTAACTAAGGGGGTGATGAAGGGGGGTTTGATTTACTTTTATAGCGAGTTTTTTAGCGGATTTTTATGATTGGCAGCCGTCACACACTGAAAGACCCTTTTTATTGCAAAAAATATTTTTTGCAATACCACATTTTGAGAGCTATAATTTTTCCATATTTTGGTCCACAGAGTCATGTGAGGTCTTGTTTTTTGCGGGACGAGTTGACGTTTTTATTGAAAACATTTTTGGGCACGTGACATTTTTTTATCGCTTTTTATTCCGATTTTTGTGAGGAAGAATGACCAAAAGCCAGCTATTCATGAATTTCTATTGGGGGAGGCGTTTATACCGTTCCGCGTTTGGTAAAATTGATAAAGCAGTTTTATTCTTCGGGTCAGTACGATTACAGCGATACCTCATTTATATCATTTTTTTATGGTTTGGTGCTTTTATACGATAAAAACTATTTTACAGAAAAAATAATTATTTTTGCATCGCTTTATTCTCAGGACTATAACTTTTTTATTTTTTTGCTGATGATGCTGTATGGCGGCTCTTTTTTTGCGGGACAATATGACGCTTTCAGCGGTACCATGGTTATTTATATCTGTCCTTTTGATCGCGTGTTATTCCACTTTTTGTTCGGCGGTATGATAATAAAGCGTTGTTTTTTGCCTCGTTTTTTTTTTTTTTTTCTTACGGTGTTTACTGAAGGGGTTAACTAGTGGGCCAGTTTTATAGGTCGGGCCGTTACGGACGCGGCGATACTAAATATGTGTACTTTTATTGTTTTTTTTTTTTTATTTAGATGAAGAAATGTATTTATGGGAATAATATTTTTTTTTTTTTTTCATTATTTTGGAATATTTTTTTTTATTTTTTTTACACATTTGGAAATTTTTTTTTTTACTTTTTTACTTTGTCCCAGGGGGGGACATCACAGATCAGTGATCTGACAGTTTGCACAGCACTCTGTCAGATCACTGATCTGATAGGAGTGCAGGCTGCTTCACAGTGCCTGCTCTGAGCAGGCTCTGTGAAGCCACCTCCCTCCCTGCAGGACCCGGATCCGCGGCCATCTTGGATCCGGGGCTCGAGCAGGGAGGGAGGTGAGGAGACCCTCGCAGCAACGCGATCACATCGCGTTGCTGCGGGGGGCTCAGGGAAGCCCGCAGGGAGCCCCCTCCCTGCGCGGTGCTTCCCTGTACCGCCGGCACATCGCGATCATCTTTGATCGCGGTGTGCCAGGGGTTAATGTGCCGGGGGCGGTCCGTGACCGCTCCTGGCACATAGTGCCGGATGTCAGCTGCGATAAGCAGCTGACACCCGGCCGCGATCGGCCGCGCTCCCCCCGTGAGCGCGGCCGATCGGCTATGACGTACTATCCCGTCCAGGGTCAGATAAGCCCAGGGCACCTCGACGGGATAGTACGTCTAAGGTCACAGAGGGGTTAAGCCACCACCATAACACGGTAGACACTTTTGGCCGGGCCCTACTCTACTGTAACCTACTAAATATTTGTTAAAATATGCAATACAATTTAGGTATATTTTTATTTATTTTTCAATTTTTAAAATGACCAATAATATCACATGCAACGAACAAATACCACAACACCATGACCAGACCACATATTACCACCACAGTGATCAAATAATATCAAATACAGGGAACAAATACCACAACACCATGTCCAGACCACATATTACCACCAAATAGTGACTGAATACTACATTACTGATCAGTAAAAAAAAAATACAATGCTATCACCATAAGTGCCATTATACACAGGAGTGTACTTAGTATGCAGTGTCTGTGTACAGGTAATACAGTGATCACCGGTGACATTATACACAGGAGCTCTGTATATAATGTATAGGTAATACAGTAATCACTGGTGACATTATACACAGGAGCTCTGTATATAGTATACAGTGTATAGTGCCAGTGTATAGGTAACACACTGACTCACCGGTGACGTCTCTAGGTGAAGTCCTTCATCTTTTTTTTCATCTTTCATCCAGCACAGACCGCCATACCTTCTTTGAGCCAGGGCTTGTCTCTACAGGAAATAACACAGTTATCTCGAGCTCCGCTTGCAGAACAAATTACTTAATATATCCCAACTTCTACATTACACCACATGAAGAAAAAAAGGCGACATAGTATCACTCTATACAGTAGCAGGATCGCCCCCTCCATTTAAAAGAGTATAATCAAAAAATAAAATGAATACTTGACTGCAGTAATATCCCTTAATTAGCCCCTATGGTAATAATATTCCCCATCCTGGGCCCCGTGTGTCTCATTCCTGGCTTCAGCCGTATGTTCTCCCATCCTGCCCTCATGAGTATCCATTCTGCTTCATATGATCTCCCCATCCTGACCCATCTGACTCCATCGTATCCATCATGCCCAATGATCCAATCCTGCCCCCATGTCCTTCATTCTGCCCCGTGTCTCCAATCATGCCCCGTATCTCCATTCTTGCCCCACCTGTCTCCCGTCCTGCCCCCAGTGTGTCCAGCATTCTGCCCCCAGTGTCTCCAGTCCTGCCCCCAGTGTGTCCAGTATTCTGCCCCAGTGTGTCCAGCATTCTGCCCCCATTGTGTCCAGCATTCTGCCCCCAGTGCTCCAGCATTCTACCCCAGTGTGTCCAGCATTCTGCCCCCATTGCTCCAACATTCTGCCCCAGTGTGTCCAGGATTCTGCCCCCAGTGCTCCAGCATTCTGCCCCAGTGTGTCCAGCATTCTGCCCCCAGTGCTCCAGCATTCTGCCCCAGCGTCTCCAGCATTCTGCCTCTGTGTGTCCAGCATTCTACCCCAGTACTCCAGCATTCTGCCCCAGTGCTCTAGCATTCTGCCCCAGTGTCTCCAGCATTCTTCCCCCAGTGCTCCAGCATTCTGTCCCAGTGTGTCCAGTATTCTACCCCCAGTGCTCCAGCATTCTGCCCTCAGTGCTCGAGCATTCTGCCCCAGTGTATCCAGCATTCTGCCCCCAGTGTTCCAGCATTCTACCCCCAGTGTGTCCAGCATTCTGCCCCGGGCCCCCCCGGATCACCACTCTCAATAATAGAAAAAAATAAGTTCTTCTTACCTGGCTGTGCTCCTGCAGTGAAGGTGAAGCTCCCTCCACTCAGCTGAAGCGCGCACTTGCCGGCAACTGATACTGACATCAGACGCCGGCAATGTGCGAGCTGTGGCTGACGTCAGCTGCCTGCCTCCGATTGGCTGGCAGCTGTTAACTTTTGACGTGCAAGCGCGGCCCGCACCCGCATGTCAATAGTGTTGCCGCAGCGCCGCTAAGGGCCCAGTTTAGCCTACCGGTAGGGGCCCGGTGAGCAGATGAGACGGGGCCCGATGCAGGCCCCCTCTGCCCACCGGGCCCCATACGCCAGTCAGGGCATTAACCCCTTACCGGCATCGGACGTACTATACCGTCCGATGCCGGCTCCCCTGCTTTGATGCAGGGCTCCGCGGTGAGCCCGCACCAAAGCCGGGACATGTCAGCTGTTTTGAACAGCTGACATGTGCCCGTAATAGGCGCGGGCAGAATCGCGATCTGCCCGCACCTATTAACTAGTTAAATGCCGCTGTCAAACGCAGACAGCGGCATTTAACTACCGCTTCCGGCCGGGCGGCCGGAAATGACGTCATCGCCGACCCCCGTCACATGATCGGGGGTCGGCGATGCTTGTATATTGTAACCATAGAGGTCCTTGAGACCTCTATGGTTACTGATTGCCCGTCGCTGTGAGCGCCACCCTGTGGTCGGCACTCACAGCACACGTGCAATTCTGCTACATAGCAGCGATCAGCAGATCGCTGCTATGTAGCAGAGCCGATCGTGCTGTCCCTGCTTCTAGCCTCCCATGGAGGCTATTGAAGCATGGCAAAAGTTAAAAAAAAAAGTTTAAAAAAATGTGAAAAAAATAAAAAAAACATAAAAGTTTAAATCACCCCCCTTTCGCCCCAATCAAAATAAATCAATAAAAAAAATATCAAATCTACGCATATTTGGTATCGCCGCGCTCAGAATTGCCCGATCTATCAAATAAAAAAAAGTATTAACCTGATCGCTAAACAGCGTAGCGGGAAAAAAACTCGAAACGCCAGAATTACGTTTTTTTGGTCGCCGCGACATTGCATTAAAATGCAATAACGGGCGATCAAAAGAACGTATCTGCACCGAAATGCTATCATTAAAAACGTCATCTCGGCACGCAAAAAATAAGCCCTCAACCGACCCCAGATCACGAAAAATGGAGACGCTACGAGTATCGGAAAATGGCGCAATTTTTTTTTTTTTTTTTTTTTTTTTAGCAAAGTTTGGAATTTTTTTTCACCACTTAGATAAAAAATAACCTAGTCATGTTTGGTGTCTATGAACTCGTAATGACCTGGAGAATCATAATGGCAGGTCATTTTTAGCATTTAGTGAACCTAGCAAAAAAGCCAAACAAAAAACCAATGTGGGATTGCACTTTTTTTGCAATTTCACCGCACTTGGAATTTTTTTCCCGTTTTCTAGTACACGACATGCTAAAACCAATGATGTCGTTCAAAAGTACAACTCGTCCCGCAAAAAATAAGCCCTCACATGGCCAAATTGACGGAAAAATAAAAAAGTTATGGCTCTGGGAAGGAGGGGAGCGAAAAACGAACACGGAAAAACGAAAAATCCCCTGGTCATGAAGGGGTTAATGCCCTGATGGCGGCCCTGACCGGGTCTCTTGTGACTTGGGTGACATTAATAACCTGCTCTCTCCTGCTGATTGGCTGCAGCACTCACATAATGTAGCAATGTCATGAGAGTCACAGGACACCCAATGCTGACTTGCTGTAACGGCGCCAATACAGGATGTGAGTAAATGTTATTTATGTTTTACTAAGGGTTTACTTTATTTAAAAAGGGATTATCCAATTAGTGAACAAGTTCATCAATTCTGAGTTTCAAAGATCAGAATTGAATACAATCAAAAATTGTTTTGTACCTAAAAATTGTGCCTCAAATAACTTCAAAACAACCTGCAAATACAAGACCTTGTATAGCTCTGATAGTAAAAGAAAAGTTATAGCTCTCAAGCTATGGAGATGCAACAGTTGTTTTAAAGACTTTTTATTTTCAAATAGTTGAAAAATCTAAAACAATGACACTAATGCGGTACTGACCTGAAGAATAAATCCATTTTATCACTAATGCTGCACAGTGAATGGTGTAAAAGAAAGAACAAAAGTTTCCACCTGCTGTTAATTTGTTCATTCTGCCTCCTAAAAATTTGAATAAAACAAAGTTTGCATTTATCCTGTCCTCTAAACTGAGCACTTACATGGGGTTTTCTGTCTAAATATCTAAAGGACAGGATTCAGACAGAACTATTCCCTATAATGAAGCAGATGGAGTCACTTTCGATTGTGTCTGTCCTCTGTTCCAGCGATGTCCATCTTTGATGCCCCTGGGTCCTGGCTGTCACAGTGGCATTGCTTTCCTCACGGGGAGAGTGATGTCATGCTTGGATGTGATGAAACATCTCTTTTATCAGGTAATCACATACACACAACATGTTCATACTCCAGGCCAGAAGGGGGAGCTCTGAACCCAGATTAAGGGGAACTCCCCTATGTTCTGGGCTGTTGGGAAAGGAAGTCAGTCTGACAGAGGACAGAGAAGAGAGCAGACAGACATTGAGTGTCAGAAGGACTGAAGGGGACCGTGTAGCCAGAGTTGCTACAACTCCTAGAGAAATAGAATTAAGAAGGAAAGGACAGCTTGTGGAAAGTGTGCAGGAGAGAAAAGGCACAGGAGAGTGACACCTGAGGAGCAGAGCAGTGATTTGGCTACCTCCCTGGCTGAGCGCAGATTTCAGTAACCAGAAGACCGAGGCTGTGTTGGACTCTAAGAGGCATAGCTGAAACCGGCAGGACAGCTGAACTTTAAGTTACCTGTCTGCCTTTACACCCAGGAGGCACAGTGACATATAGGGCCCGGGTCGTGATAGAGACCCTATAAAAAGGTTCGAGTCACCTGTCATATGGGTTTGTGTCCTAACCTATATGGGGGACAGAGAAGAACTGTGAGGACCTTAACAGAAGACATAGGCTGTAAGGGACTACAACACCACCGCGCTGTACCTGTGATCTGGTGCCCTGGACTATGGTTGCCTGAAGCTACAGTAAACCAGGTAAATGAAAATATGTGTCCTCATTCTTTACTGCATCTGTGGCACCCCAGGGTCCTGGTAGTCACAGTAGCATTGCTATCTTCATGGGAGAGTAATGTTACGCTTTAAGGCAGGAAGGGATAACTGTAACCAGGTACCACCAACATGCAACACATTCAAACTCCAGGCCACCAGGGGGAGCTTTTGATCCTACTTACTAGGTGACTCCCTATATATATATATATATATATATATATATATATATATACTGTATATATATATAACTGGTAGTCTGTAGGGAGAGTCAGTGAGTTCTTGCCAGGAAACAGACTGGATCAGTATGAGGAAGCAGAGGGTTTACGGAGCTGTGTAGCCACAGTGCAGCAGCGCCTGGAAAGAGACATTAAGAAAGCCAATTACATTGCAGAGAGCGTGCAGGAGATCAAAGCACATGAGAGAATACCAGGGGGAGACCAGCCCCGAGCAGGCTGCCTCCTTCTGAAGTGCAGAGACCGGTAGCCGGAACACTGAGGTTGTAAGGACCTCTATGACTTACATCAGAGACCGGCAGGACAGCTGAACTCCATGTTACCTGTCCGACCTAACACCCAGGAGGCACGGTGGCACCCCTCAGAGGCCGGGGCATGCTAGAGTCCTTATAAACAGCCTCAAGCCACCAGTCATACGGTTATGTCCTATCCTATCTGGGGGACAGAGAGAGAGATAACATCTGTGAAGACCTTATGGGAAGCCTTAGGCAGTAAGGGCCTACAACACCACGGTGCTAGAGGAAGGCTTTTGATTTCCACCTGGATAAAGGGACTCCTAACTTGCCTTCAAGCCGGCCGTGTGATCCGGTGCCCTGGACTGTGGCTGCCTGAAGACTTCAGTAAACAAGGTAAAGAGACTGCAAACCTATGTCCTCCTTCTTTACTGCGTCATTCACCATCTTCCATCTCTACATCGGGAACCCTGGGGATATACTTCACCTGTGGGAAGTTATACCATCTAGCTGCCAAAACATCACCCTAGAGGACCCCTTAAAGCAGCATCGGTCCCCACTGACCGAATACCACAGGTGGCATCACGAACATAAACTTTATTCCCTTTACAGACCTTCCCCTTTTAAATGGGCACCCTGGGCCACGGACCGGAGGATCCGGTACAGAGTACCCCACGGCCCTGGCGGGGCGACCTACACCATTCACCATCTCCAACTACACACAGGAGCCCTGGGGACCTACTTCACCTGTGGCTGCCATACCATCACCCCAGAGGACCCCTTTAAGCAGCGTCGGTCCCTACTGACCGAATACCACAGGTGGCATCACAAACAAACTTTATTAAACCCCTAAAATATCTTTCCCTTTATTTGGGTGCCCAGGGCCACGGACCGCCTTGAAGTACTGGACCCGGTACCGAGTACCCCACGGCCCAGGCGGGTGACTCACATCTTTTATGGCATGCACAAAGGTGTAGTCAATTGCGCTTTGATGCATGTCTAAAAAAGAAGGACATCTCCAGATATAAAAATCTGAAGTGTCTCCATTTGCCTCCTTATAGGTAAAGGATCTGCTGGGGTTTCATCTGAATCACATATTTCAGAGATTTACATGGAAACCCTGATGTAAGCGCTCAGCGCAGAGTGCAGGATAAATGTGAGCCAAGCCTTAAATGTTATCCAAAATGTTATGTGCCCCAAAATGCTACCAATAAAACATTCAACTCAACCTACAAATAACAAGTACCCACTCAGGTCCATCATCTTGTAACAAAAATATAGGGGGCTTCCAAGTTACTGGTATCACAAAGCTCTGGAAAAAAGACATGGCTCCCTCAAAATAAATGCAGTGACATCTGTGTGTAGAGTGTAAGCTCTTTTGGTTGACAGGATCCTTTCACTCTCTTGTAGAGTGTAAGCTCTTATGGTCAGCGGGGCCCTCTCTCTCTCTTCTGTAGAGTGTAAGTTCTTATGGTTCTCTTTCTCTCCTCCCCCCATGTGTATTTTCGCAGCAATCACAAGTTTTCCAGTATTAAGATTCGTGCAAATATATTTTCAGCAAATAAAATTTTGGGGGAAAATACAGCAGTCAGCAAATTCGATATTCAAGAGATCGGCTCAATTCTAGTGCTAAGTAGACACAACACCAGACAAATAACCAGTGCATCCTATAGCATTTACAATGCACTCAATGCAATTCTATAAAGCTCATAGCCACAATCCTATCCATACTCACAGAATCTGATCTATACTGTACAATCTGATCTATAATCGTACAATCTCATACATACTCATACAATCTGACCCATACTCGTACAATCTGATCCATACTCGTACAATCTGATCCATACTCGTACAATCTGATCCATACTTGTATAATCTGACCCATACTCTTATAATCTGACCCATACTTGTACAATCTGACCCATACTTGTACAATCTGACCCATACTCGTACAATCTGACCCATACTCGTACAATCTGACCCATACTCGTACAATCTGACCCATACTTGTACAATCTGATCCATACTGGTTCAATCTGACCCATACTCGTACAATCTGACCCATACTCGTACAATCTGACCCATACTCGTACAATCTGACCCATACTCGTACAATCTGACCCATACTTGTACAATCTGATCCATACTGGTTCAATCTGACCCATACTCGTACAATCTTACCCATACTCTTATAATCTGACCCATACTCTTATAATCTGACCCATACTAGTACAATCTGACCCATACTCGTACAATCTGACCCATACTCGTACAATCTGACCCATACTCGTATAATCTGACCCACACTCGTACAATCTGACCCATACTCTTATAATCTGACCCATACTTGTACAATCTGACCCATACTCGTACAATCTGACCCATACTCGTACAATCTGACCCATATTTGTACAATCTGACCCATACTTGTACAATCTGACCCATACTCATACAATCTCATCCATACTCCTACAATCTCATCCATACTCGTACAATCTGACCCATACTTGTACAATCTGACCCATACTCGTACAATCTGACTCATACTCGTACAATCTGACCCATACTCGTACAATCTGACCCATACTCATACAATCTGACCCATACTTGTACAATCTGACCCATACTCGTACAATCTGACCCATACTCGTACAATCTGACCCATACTCGTACAATCTGACCCATACTCGTACAATCTGACCCATACTCGTACAATCTGACTCATACTCGTACAATCTGACCCATACTCGTACAATCTGACCCATACTTGTACAATCTGATCCATACTTGTTCAATCTGACGCATACTCGTACAATCTGACCCATACCTGTACAGTCTGATCCATACCCGTACAGTCTGACCCATACTCGTACAATCTGACCCACACAACAATCTCATTCATACTTGTATAATCTGACCCATACTCATATAAACTGACCCATACTTGTACAATCTGACCCATACTCTTATAATCTGACCCATACTTGTACAATCTGACCCATACTCGTACAATCTGACCCATACTCGTACAATCTGACCCATACTTGTACAATCTGATCCATACTTGTTCAATCTGACGCATACTCGTACAATCTGACCCATACTCGTACAATCTGACCCATACCTGTACAGTCTGATCCATACCCGTACAGTCTGACCCATACTCGTACAATCTGACCCACACAACAATCTCATTCATACTTGTATAATCTGACCCATACTCTTATAAACTGACCCATACTTGTACAATCTGACCCATACTACAATCTCATCCATACTCCTACAATCTCATTCATACTTGTACAATCTGATCCATACTCGTACAATCTGATCCATACTCGTACAATCTGATCCATACTCGTGCAATCTGATCCATACTCGTACAATCTGATCCATACTCTTATAATCTGACCCATACTGTACAATCTGACCCATACTACAATCTCATCCATACTCCTACCATCTCATTCATACTCGTACAATCTGATCCATACTCGTACAATCTGACCCATACTCTTATAATCTGACCCATACTCTTATAATCTGACCCATACTTGTACAATCTGATCCATACTGGTTCAATCTGACCCATACTCGTACAATCTTACCCATACTCTTATAATCTGACCCATACTCTTATAATCTGACCCATACTCTTATAATCTGACCCATACTCTTATAATCTGACCCATACTCTTATAATCTGACCCATACTCTTATAATCTGACCCATACTTGTACAATCTGATCCATACTGGTTCAATCTGACCCATACTCGTACAATCTTACCCATACTCTTATAATCTGACCCATACTCTTATAATCTGACCCATACTCTTATAATCTGACCCATACTCTTATAATCTGACCCATACTCTTATAATCTGACCCATACTCTTATAATCTGACCCATACTCTTATAATATGACCCATACTCTTATAATATGACCCATACTTGTACAATCTGACCCATACTCGTACAATCTGACCCATACTCGTACAATCTGACCCATAATCGTACAATCTGACCCATACTTGTACAATCTGACCCATACTCGTACAATCTGACCCATACTCGTACAATCTGACCCATACTCGTACAATCTGACCCATACTTGTACAATCTGACCCATACTCGTACAATCTGACCCATACTCGTACAATCTGACCCATACTCGTACAATCTGACCCATACTCGTACAATCTCATCCGTACTCCTACAATCTCATTCATACTCGTACAATCTGACCCATACTCGTACAATCTGACCCATACTCGTACAATCTGACCCATACTCGTACAATCTGACCCATACTCGTACAATCTGACCCATACTCGTACAATCTGACCCATACTCGTACAATCTGACCCATACTTGTACAATCTGACCCATACTCATACAATCTCATCCATACTCCTACAATCTCATCCATACTCGTACAATCTGACCCATACTCGTACAATCTGATCCATACTCGTACAATCTGACCCATACTCGTACAATCTCATCCGTACTCCTACAATCTCATTCATACTCGCACAATCTGACCCATACTCGTACAATCTGACCCATACTTGTACAATCTGACCCATACTCGTACAATCTGACCCATACTCGTACAATCTGACCCATACTCGTACAATCTGACCCATACTCGTTCAATCTGACCCATACTTGTACAATCTGACCCATACTCATACAATCTCATCCATACTCCTACAATCTCATCCATACTCGTACAATCTGACCCATACTTGTACAATCTGACCCATACTCGTACAATCTGACCCATACTCGTACAATCTGACCCATACTCGTACAATCTGACCCATACTTGTACAATCTGACCCATACTCGTACAATCTGACCCATACTCGTACAATCTGACCCATACTCGTACAATCTGACTCATACTCGTACAATCTGACCCATACTCGTACAATCTGACCCATACTCGTACAATCTGACCCATACTCGTACAATCTGACCCATACTCGTACAATCTCATCCGTACTCCTACAATCTCATTCATACTCGTACAATCTGACCCATACTTGTACAATCTGACCCATACTCATACAATCTCATCCATACTCCTACAATCTCATCCATACTCGTACAATCTGACCCATACTCGTACAATCTGATCCATACTCGTACAATCTGACCCATACTCGTACAATCTCATCCGTACTCCTACAATCTCATTCATACTCGCACAATCTGACCCATACTCGTACAATCTGACCCATACTTGTACAATCTGACCCATACTCGTACAATCTGACCCATACTCGTACAATCTGACCCATACTTGTACAATCTGACCCATACTCGTTCAATCTGACTCATACTTGTACAATCTGACCCATACTCATACAATCTCATCCATACTCCTACAATCTCATCCATACTCGTACAATCTGACCCATACTTGTACAATCTGACCCATACTCGTACAATCTGACCCATACTCGTACAATCTGACCCATACTCGTACAATCTGACCCATACTTGTACAATCTGACCCATACTCGTACAATCTGACCCATACTCGTACAATCTGACCCATACTCGTACAATCTGACTCATACTCGTACAATCTGACCCATACTCGTACAATCTGACCCATACTTGTACAATCTGATCCATACTTGTTCAATCTGACGCATACTCGTACAATCTGACCCATACCTGTACAGTCTGATCCATACCCGTACAGTCTGACCCATACTCGTACAATCTGACCCACACAACAATCTCATTCATACTTGTATAATCTGACCCATACTCATATAAACTGACCCATACTTGTACAATCTGACCCATACTCTTATAATCTGACCCATACTTGTACAATCTGACCCATACTCGTACAATCTGACCCATACCTGTACAGTCTGATCCATACCCGTACAGTCTGACCCATACTCGTACAATCTGACCCACACAACAATCTCATTCATACTTGTATAATCTGACCCATACTCTTATAAACTGACCCATACTTGTACAATCTGACCCATACTACAATCTCATCCATACTCCTACAATCTCATTCATACTTGTACAATCTGATCCATACTCGTACAATCTGATCCATACTCGTACAATCTGATCCATACTCGTGCAATCTGATCCATACTCGTACAATCTGATCCATACTCTTATAATCTGACCCATACTGTACAATCTGACCCATACTACAATCTCATCCATACTCCTACCATCTCATTCATACTCGTACAATCTGATCCATACTCGTACAATCTGACCCATACTCTTATAATCTGACCCATACTCTTATAATCTGACCCATACTTGTACAATCTGATCCATACTGGTTCAATCTGACCCATACTCGTACAATCTTACCCATACTCTTATAATCTGACCCATACTCTTATAATCTGACCCATACTCTTATAATCTGACCCATACTCTTATAATCTGACCCATACTCTTATAATATGACCCATACTCTTATAATATGACCCATACTTGTACAATCTGACCCATACTCGTACAATCTGACCCATACTCGTACAATCTGACCCATACTCGTACAATCTGACCCATACTTGTACAATCTGACCCATACTCGTACAATCTGACCCATACTCGTACAATCTGACCCATACTCGTACAATCTGACCCATACTTGTACAATCTGACCCATACTCGTACAATCTGACCCATACTCGTACAATCTGACCCATACTCGTACAATCTCATCCGTACTCCTACAATCTCATTCATACTCGTACAATCTGACCCATACTCGTACAATCTGACCCATACTCGTACAATCTGACCCATACTCGTACAATCTGACCCATACTCGTACAATCTGACCCATACTCGTACAATCTGACCCATACTCGTACAATCTGACCCATACTCGTACAATCTGACCCATACTCGTACAATCTGACCCATACTCGTACAATCTGACCCATACTTGTACAATCTGACCCATACTCATACAATCTCATCCATACTCCTACAATCTCATCCATACTCGTACAATCTGACCCATACTCGTACAATCTGATCCATACTCGTACAATCTGACCCATACTCGTACAATCTCATCCGTACTCCTACAATCTCATTCATACTCGCACAATCTGACCCATACTCGTACAATCTGACCCATACTTGTACAATCTGACCCATACTCGTACAATCTGACCCATACTCGTACAATCTGACCCATACTCGTACAATCTGACCCATACTCGTTCAATCTGACCCATACTTGTACAATCTGACCCATACTCATATAATCTCATCCATACTCCTACAATCTCATCCATACTCGTACAATCTGACCCATACTCGTTCAATCTGACCCATACTTGTACAATCTGACCCATACTCATATAATCTCATCCATACTCCTACAATCTCATCCATACTCGTACAATCTGACCCATACTCGTACAATCTGATCCATACTCGTACAATCTGACCCATACTCGTACAATCTCATCCGTACTCCTACAATCTCATTCATACTCGTACAATCTGACCCATACTCGTACAATCTGACCCATACTCGTACAATCTGACCCATACTCGTACAATCTGACCCATACTCGTACAATCTGACCCATACTCATACAATCTCATCCATACTCCTACAATCTCATCCATACTCGTACAATCTGACCCATACTCGTACAATCTGATCCATACTCGTACAATCTGACCCATACTCGTACAATCTGATCCATACTCGTACAATCTGACCCATACTCGTACAATCTCATCCGTACTCCTACAATCTCATTCATACTCGCACAATCTGACCCATACTCGTACAATCTGACCCATACTCGTACAATCTGACCCATACTCGTACAATCTGACCCATACTTGTACAATCTGACCCATACTCATACAATCTCATCCATACTCCTACAATCTCATCCATACTCGTACAATCTGACCCATACTCGTACAGTCTGATCCATACTCGTACAATCTCATCCGTACTCCTACAATCTCATTCATACTCGTACAATCTGACCCATACTCGTACAATCTGATCCATACTCGTACAATCTGACCCATACTCGTACAATCTCATCCGTACTCCTACAATCTCATTCATACTCGTACAATCTGACCCATACTCGTACAATCTGACCCATACTCGTACAATCTGACCCATACTCGTACAATCTGACCCATACTCGTACAATCTGACCCATACTCATACAATCTCATCCATACTCCTACAATCTCATCCATACTCGTACAATCTGACCCATACTCGTACAATCTGATCCATACTCGTACAATCTGACCCATACTCGTACAATCTGATCCATACTCGTACAATCTGACCCATACTCGTACAATCTCATCCGTACTCCTACAATCTCATTCATACTCACACAATCTGACCCATACTCGTACAATCTGACCCATACTCGTACAATCTGACCCATACTCGTACAATCTGACCCATACTTGTACAATCTGACCCATACTCATACAATCTCATCCATACTCCTACAATCTCATCCATACTCGTACAATCTGACCCATACTCGTACAGTCTGATCCATACTCGTACAATCTCATCCGTACTCCTACAATCTCATTCATACTCGCACAATCTGACCCATACTCGTACAATCTGACCCATACTCGTACAATCTGACCCATACTGTACAATCTGACCCACACTACAATCTGACCCATACTCGTACAGATCGCTATCACCCGCCGGCTGAGCTCCTATGGAGACGACAGATGCTCTTTATATCATGCAAATGAAAACTTTTCAGCTCCCTAGATGACGTCCACGTCTCCCGTCTCAATATTCCTATTTATTACCAGATGATCCCTGATACAGGAGCCATTTCCACCGGCGCTCATACGGACGGGCGTCAGCATAATGCCCTCTCCGCGCACCATTACAGCCTATGCGATGGATACCGGGTAATTGAATTAATGTTGCTTTGTCAGGATGTTGGGAGACGCTCGGTAAGAATCTGATACACCGCGCGCTGCCGACATTCATAGCTGACAAATAAAATCCGCAGATACATTGTATGACAGTCCTAAGCTGGAATCATGCATTTTAATGCTGCATAATAAACGTTCCCGGCTTCCATCCTTTCCTCTCCCCTGACGGATAAATATTCCGACAGCATCCAAGTCAATAATATTGAGATACATTAATCATAAGAGAACGGCATCAAAGTCGCGGCCGGATTTCCATCAGGGGGCTGATATTTGATTATCCTTGCAAGATTTTCAGTATGAAACACATGATCATTTCATTTGCGTCTCCTAAAGCACTAAAAATTGGGACGGATATTTATTGATATATATATATATATATATATATATATATATATATATATATTATTTTCTCCCCATCTTATCAGGATGTTGGAAAACGACTTCGCTCTTTGTAAGGGGCAAAGGGATCCGACTGTGAAAATGACCGGACATGGCCGACAGATCCCTGCAAATAAAGGGGCATTAAGATGATTGTTAGTGATATTTAACTAAGAAAAAGGACTTAAGGTGCTGTTATTATTATTATTATTATTATTATTATTATTATATATTTTATTTTTAAATGAGACTGAACTTAATAAGACGTCTGTGCAATCTCTACAAGAACACATTGCTGTGCTGGGAACAGCGGGAGAAATGATTATTTGTATGAAGCTCTACCGCACCGTTTTTTATTATTATTTTTATCATCTGTAAATGTAGCTAGCAATCAACAGACAGCAGAAGTGAGCAGCCTAATGATAGATCTGGAGAGGTCGGGAATAGATCTCTAGGAGCTGCAGAGATCGGTGGAGTGCTACCGCCATCTGGTGGGAGAAAAAGGGAAATGCGACACTGGTGGATTATGGAGGGGTATTATTACTGCAAAGTCTAGACTCATTCTCATCATCTGCAGAAGTGTAGATGGAATATTACTACGGCGTGAAAATGGAAAATAGATTTATGCACTGATCCAACTGCCGGGTGATAATTTAGTCTGTGTTTAGAAATGGTTAAGTCTGGTACAAGTGATCCGCCTTTAGGGTTCGATCATCAGCGCAGTATAAATCGCTCTGATGTTCATCCCGAAAAGGTGGACGAGTATCATGTGTCTGTCTCTCCGTATGTCATGTGCAATGCGAGTGTGCCATTTTCTTTCTTACCTGGTATTCGTAGGACGTCCGTATGACACCAGCATGACAAGCAATGCATTCCTAACATAATACAGATAAAGATAGAAAGATATTGGATACTAGATGGCAGCCCGATTCTAAAGAATCGGGAGTCTAGAATCCATATATACTTGAAATTCGGCAGGAGCTTGAAGAGCAACGACACTGGGCCCGCCTCCACGCACTAGAAACTTGCTGTGAGGTAAAAATTCAAAAATCACACCAAAATGGCGGGCGGAGTGTGTCACAGTACGGAACGTTTCTGATTGGTCGCTCGCAGCAGGCGGCAACCAATCAGACACTGGACACTGTTGACGTCACTTATCTCCGCACATTAGCTCCGGACATTAGCTCCGGACATTAGCTCCGGACATTAGCTCCGCACATTAGCTCCGGACAAAGCCACGGAAGTTGGCACAAATTGCAGGAAGTAGTATTCTAGGCAATTATATATTAGATATAACACATATATAACAGACTAGATTGTGGCCCGATTCTAACGCATCGGGTATTCTAGAATATGCATGTCCCTGTAATATATGGACAATGATGATTCCAGAATTCGCGGCAGACTGTGCCCGTTGCTGATTGGTCGAGGCAACCATTATGACATCATCGTCGCCATGGCAACCATTATGACATCATCGTCGCTGTGCCCGTTGCTGATTGGTCGAGGCCTGGCGGCCTCGACCAATCAGAGACGCAGGATGTCTACGTCCTTTATGACATCATCGTCGCTGTGCCCGTTGCTGATTGGTCGAGGCCTGGCGGCCTCGACCAATCAGAGACGCAGGATTTCTACGTCGATGCTGTGCCGGTCTCTGATTGGTCGAGGCCTGGCGGCCTCGACCAATCAGAGAGCCGGGATTTCCAGGACAGACAGAAAGACAGACAGACAGACAGAAAGACAGACAGACGGAAAAACCCTTAGACAATTAGATAGATAGATAGATAGATAGATAATACATAGATAGATAATAGATAGATAGATAGATAATACATAGATAGATAGTAGAAAGATAGATAGATAGATATTAGATAGATAGATAGATAATAGATAGATAGATAATAGATAGATAATAGATAGATCTATATATATAATTTTCTAAGGGTTTTTCCGTCTGTCTGTCTGTCTGTCTGTCTGTCTGTCCTGGAAATCCCGGCTCTCTGATTGGTCGAGGCCGTCAGGCCTCGACCAATCAGAGACCGGCACAGCATCGACGTAGAAATCCTGCGTCTCTGATTGGTCGAGGCCGCAAGGCCTCGAACAATCAGCAACGGGCACAGCGACGATGATGTCATAATGGTTGCCATGGCGACGATGATGTCATAAAGGTTGCCTCGACCAATCAGCGACGGGCACAGTCTGCCGCGAATTCTGGAATCATCATTGTCCATATACTACGGGAACATGCATATTCTAGAATACCCGATGCGTTAGAATCGGGCCACAATCTAGTACTATATAGTAGACTAGCTGTTTCCAGCCAGCTAACGCTCGGCACCCTCATTGCTATCTAATTAACGCTGCTGGTGATTAACCCCTTAACGACCGCCAATACGCCTTTTAACGGTGGCAGTTAAGGGTACTTAAACCACAGCGCCATTAATTAACGGCGCTGTGGAAAAAGTAAATAGCGCCCCCCAGAGTCCGATTTGCCGGGGGTAGCCGAGACCCCAGAGAACATGATTCGGGGGGGGGGTTTACCGACCCCGCTTTTGCGATCGCCGGTAATAAACCATTTACTGGCGATCGCAAAAAAAAAAACGCGATTTCCCTTTTAATTTCTCTGTCCTCCGATGTGATCGCACATCAGAGGACAGAGAAATGGGGTCCCAGGTAGCCCCCCGATACTCACCTGTCTCCCCCGGTGCTCCTCGTGGCTCCCGATGGGCACCGCCATCTTTTTCCGGCAAAAAAATGGTGGGCGCATGCGCAGTGCACCCGCCGGCCGGCACCAAGAGAATCTTTGGGGTCTCGGCTGCCGGGGGTAGCCGAGACCCCAAAGAACATGATCAGGGTAGGTTTTACCGACCCCTGTTTTGCGATCGCCGGTAATTAACTGTTTACCGGTGACCGCAAAAAAAAGCGATGTGTAATTCTCTGTCCTCTGATGTGATTGCACATCAGAGTACAGAGAAATAGGGGGATTCGGGGACCCTATTATGCTCACCGGTGTCCCTGGGTCCTCCTGCGTCCTCTCCTGCCCGCCGGCGTCTTCATGGGGAAAGAAAATGGCGGGCGCATGCGCAGTGCGCCCGCCATCTGTCGCCATCTGCCGGCTGGCAGGAGAAAGCAGTTGGGGCTAAAATTAGGGTTAGTGCTAGGGTTAGGGCTAGGGTTAGGGTTGGGGCTAAATTTAGGGTTAGGGTTGGGGCTAAATTTAGGGTTAGGGTTGGGGCTAAATTTAGGGTTAGGGTTGGGGCTAAATTTAGGGTTAGGGTTGGGGCTAAATTTAGGGTTAGCCTTCTTTCACACTTACGTCGGTACGGGGCCGTCGCATTGCGATGGCCCGACATACTGACGCACGTTGTGAAAATTGTGCACAACGTGGGCAGCGGATGTAGTTTTTCAACGCATCCGCTGCCCAATTTATGTCCTGGGGAGGAGGGGGCGGAGTTACGGCCACGCATGTACGGTCAGAAATGGTGGACGCGACGTACAAAAAAAGTTACATTGAACTTTTTTTGTGCCGACGGTCCGCCAAAACACAACTGATCCAGTGCACAACGGACGCGACGTGTGGCCATCCGTCGCGATCCGTCGGCAATACAAGTCTATGGGCAAGAAACGCATCCTGCGGGCACATTTGCAGGATCCGTTTTTTGTCCAAAACGACGGATTGCGATGGATGCCAAATGATGCAAGTGTGAAAGTAGCCTTAGGGCTAGAGTTAGGGTTGGTGCTAAAGTTAGGGCTAGGGTTGGGGCTAAAGTTAGGGTTAGAGTTGGGATTAGGGTTAGGGTTTGGATTAGGGTTGGTATTAGGGTTAGGGTTGGCATTAGGGTTACGCTTGGGATTAGGTTTAGGTTTGGGATTAGGGTTAAGGTTAGGGTTGTGATTAGGGGTGTATTGGGATTAGGGTTAGGTTTGAGGTTAGGGTTGAGATTAGGATTAGGGGTGTGTTGGATTTAGGGTTTTGATTAGGGTTATGGTTAGGGTTGACATTAGGGTTGTTTTGGGGTAAGGGTTGTGATTATCGTTAGGGTTAGTGATTAGGATTATGGATCGGGTTGGGATTAGGGTTAGGGGTGTGCTGGGGTTAGGGTTGGAGCTAGAATTGGGGGGTTTCCACTGTTTAGGTACATCAGGGGGTCTCCAAACACAACAGCCAATTTTGCGCTCCAAAAGTCAAATGGTGCTCCCTCCCTTCCGAGCTCTGCCGTGCGCCCAAACAGTGGTTTACCCCCACATATGGGGCATCAGCGTACTCAGGATAAATTGGACAACAACTTTAGTGGTCCAATTTCTCCTGCTACCCTTGTGAAAATAAAAACTTGGGGGCTACACAATCTTTTTTGTGGAAAAAAAATATTTTTTATTTTCACGACTCTGCATTCTAAACTTCTGTGAAGCACTTGGGCATTCAAAGTACTCACCACACATCTATATAAGTTCCTTGGGGGGTCTACTTTCCAAAATGGGGTCACTTGTGGGGGGTTACTACTGTTTAGGTACATCATGGGCTCTGCAATCGCAACATAACGCCCACAGACCATTCTATCAAAGTCTGCATTCCAAAACGGCGCTTCTTCCCTTCCGAGCTTTGCCGTGCGCCCAAACAGTGGTTTACCCCCACATATGGTACATCAGCGTACTCGAGATAAATTGGACAACAACTATTGCTGTCCAATTTCTCCTGTTACCCTTGTGAAAATAAAAACTTGGGGGCTACAATATCTTTTTTGTGGAAAAAAATATATTTTTTATTTTCACGACTCTGCATTCTAAACTTCTGTGAAGCACTTGGGCATTCAAAGATCTCACCACTAGAGTTGAGCGACCTTGACCTTTTTAGAGTCGAGCCGGGTTTTGCGAAACCCGACTATGTCCAAAGTCGGGTCGAGTGAAATCGGCCGATTATGACGTAAAGTCGGGATCGACCGAAACACGAAACCCAATGCAAGTCAATGGGGCAGCATAGTCGGCAGTGAGTGGGGGCCAGGAAAACACCTAGAGTGGCCATTTTAATGTCAAAACCATCCATTCTTCTTAATGAAGCTTGTCAAGCGTAATTTACCTTATAATAATTGGAAGGCATTTGAAATTGGGGGTCATTTGGCTAAAGTTGTGGGGGGTAGGGCTGGTTCAAGTAATTAGTGGGCCCAGGAAATCTGGACCACGTCACGGCAGTGGAGCAGGGAGAGGTAAGTATTTCAACTTTGCAAGTGCTGTGAACCTGAGCAAGCAGGGGGGGCCCACTCGTTGGCATTGGCACTGGCACAGGGCCCCTCAAAGTACAGCGGTGTGTTTGCACGGCGGGGGCGCCTCCCACCGGCAGCAACACTTTTGCGTACTATGAGAGGCCCTGTGCCAGTGACGTCGCCAACTAGTATTCCTCCCCCCACCTGATGAAGGAACCTGCACTTTCATCTGCACCTTCCTCTTTGTCCCCGTGTAAGGTGGTATGGTATGCGGGAAGAGCAACCTGACTTTCAGCAGGGTCACAATGTTGTTGTGTAGCGTGCACGGGGAATGTTGCGTTATGGGTCAATGTACCAGCAGACTCATCTATCACTGGCTGGGCAATGGGCACGATGAAGTGGAAACACAGATATAGGCCCAAAGAAGAAAGTGGGCTAAATGCAGTTCAAAATTGGTAACACAGGAATAACCAGGGGGCATTGCAGTGGAGGACAACTGGAATGAGAGGCTGACACAGAGAGTAGGGCCAAATCAGTAAGTAGTCGAAATGCAGTTCAAAATTGGCAACCGTAGTAAACAGGCGGCACAGCTTTGTTCAGTGGAGGAGAACAGCAAGGAGTGGCAGACACCGATAGTAGGCCCCAAACCAACTAGTACGCCAAATGCAGTTGTTCCATTTAACCACAATTTAATGAGAGCCTGAAGATAGAAGCTCAGGAAAGGCAACCTGGGGAACACCTTGGAGTGTAACACACCATCTCTCTCCACCCCATACCCATTTTGTATGGCCTAATGCAGTGTACTTTTCTACAACTACTAAACGAGAGTCGGAAGACCGAAGCAATGGCAAGGAAACCTGGGGAACACCTTAGAGTGTAACACACCCTCTCTCTACACCCCATACCCAATTTGAAGGCCTAATGCAGTGTAGTTTCCAAGAACTACTAAACGAGAGCCGGAAGATCGAAGCTCAGGAAAGGCAACCTGGGGAACACCTTGGAGTGTAACACACCCTCTCGCTACACCCCATACCCAATTTGAAGGCCTAATGCAGCGTAGTTTCCAACAACTACTAAACGAGAGCCGGAAGATCGAAGCTCAGGAAAGGCAACCTGGGGAACACCTTGGAGTGTAACACACCCTCTCTCTACGCCCCATACCCAATTTGTTGGCCTAATGCAGCGTAGTTTCCGACAACTACTAAACGAGAGCCGGAATATCGAAGCTCAGGAAAGGCAACCTGGGGAACACCTTGGAGTGTAACACACCCTCTCTCTACACCCCATACCCAATTTGAAGGCCTAATGCAGTGTAGTTTCCAAGAACTACTAAACGAGAGCCGGAAGATCGAAGCTCAGGAAAGGCAACCTGGGGAACACCTTGGAGTGTAACACACCCTCTCGCTACACCCCATACCCAATTTGAAGGCCTAATGCAGCGTAGTTTCCAACAACTACTAAACGAGAGCCGGAAGATCGAAGCTCAGGAAAGGCAACCTGGGGAACACCTTGGAGTGGAACACACCATCTCTCTACACCCCATACCCAATTTGAAGGCCTAATGCAGAGTAGTTTCCAAGAACTACTAAACGAGAGCCGGAAGATCGAAGCTCAGGAAAGGCAACCTGGGGAACACCTTGGAGTGTAACACAACGTCTCTCTACACGACGGAAGGGCTGATTCTTAGGAAGGAAGGCTGTTGGAAATAAGCATTGCGCGTCCGAGGGTGATTATATTCTTATTAGGTATATGCTCACCCTCGGACGCGCCCTGCTTCTTTATTTGGAATGAATGTTTATTTGCAATGTGGTGTTGACTTTCTCTATTATTTTGGTAATTAATGATTTTATTATTTTCATTATTTTGCATCTTCTCGGCAATAATATAAAGAAGACGCGACAGGACAACACTCGGTGGATGCCATATGTGTGTTTTCAATTTAAAAAAACTTTCAGTTAACTACTTGCAGGAGAAAGTAATTGTAGCTGGTGGCCATTTTTAGTACTGTACCAGATTAGAGTTGTGTGTTTGTTTTTAATGTTAAAATGTCTGCATTTGATATCTCACCAGTATTTTCTTTTTTATAAGCAAAATACTTATTTTTATATTTTCTGATGTTGGTTCCAGGGGTACACGGCCAGCAGTGCCCTGGTCAGTGTAGTAGTAGTTGAAAGAATGGACCGCAGACAGGCATCGAAGGCCTAAAATAATAACACATGGCTGTAGGCAATTTTAAATTGGTTCCAGGGGTACACGGACAGCAGTGGTGTGGTCAGTGGAGGCCTAGTGGAAGGAGTGACCGCAGACAGGCATCGAAGGCCTAAAATAATAACACATGGCTGTAGGCAATTTTAAATTGGTTCCAGGGGTACACGGGCAGCAGTGACCTGGTCAGTGTAGTAGTAGTTGAAAGAATGGACCGCAGACAGGCATCGAAGGCCTAAAATAAAAAAATTGGGCTGGCTGTAGGCAATTTTAAATTGGTTCCAGGGGTACACGGGCAGCAGTGGTGTGGTCAGTGGAGGCCTAGTGGAAGGAGTGACCGCAGACAGTCATCGAAGGCCTAAAATAATAACACATGGCTGTAGGCAATTTTAAATTGGTTCCAGGGGTACACGGGCAGCAGTGACCTGGTCAGTGTAGTAGTAGTTGAAAAAATGGACCGCAGACAGGCATCGAATGCCTAAAATAATAACACATGGCTGTAGGCAATTTTAAATTGGTTACAGGGGTACACGGACAGCAGTGACCTGGTCAGTGTAGTAGTAGTTGAAAGAATGGACCGCAGACAGGCATCGAAGGCCTAAAATAAAAAAATTGGGCTGGCTGTAGGCAATTTTAAATTGGTTCCAGGGGTACACGGACAGCAGTGGTGTGGTCAGTGGAGGCCTAGTGGAAGGAGTGACCGCAGACAGGCATCGAAGGCCTAAAATAATAACACATGGCTGTAGGCAATTTTAAATTGGTTCCAGGGGTACACGGACAGCAGTGGTGTGGTCAGTGGAGGCCTAGTGGAAGGAGTGACCGCAGACAGGCATCGAAGGCCTAAAATAATAACACATGGCTGTAGGCAATTTTAAATTGGTTCCAGGGGTACACGGACAGCAGTGACCTGGTCAGTGTAGTAGTAGTTGAAAGAATGGACCGCAGACAGGCATCGAAGGCCTAAAATAAAAAAATTGGGCTGGCTGTAGGCAATTTTAAATTGGTTCCAGGGGTACACGGACAGCAGTGGTGTGGTCAGTGGAGGCCTAGTGGAAGGAGTGACCGCAGACAGGCATCGAAGGCCTAAAATAATAACACATGGCTGTAGGCAATTTTAAATTGGTTCCAGGGGTACACGGACAGCAGTGGTGTGGTCAGTGGAGGCCTAGTGGAAGGAGTGACCGCAGACAGGCATCGAAGGCCTAAAATAATAACACATGGCTGTAGGCAATTTTAAATTGGTTCCAGGGGTACACGGACAGCAGTGGTGTGGTCAGTGGAGGCCTAGTGGAAGGAGTGACCGCAGACAGGCATCGAAGGCCTAAAATAATAACACATGGCTGTAGGCAATTTTAAATTGGTTCCAGGGGTACACGGGCAGCAGTGACCTGGTCAGTGTAGTAGTAGTTGAAAGAATGGACCGCAGACAGGCATCGAAGGCCTAAAATAAAAAAATTGGGCTGGCTGTAGGCAATTTTAAATTGGTTCCAGGGGTACACGGGCAGCAGTGGTGTGGTCAGTGGAGGCCTAGTGGAAGGAGTGACCGCAGACAGGCATCGAAGGCCTAAAATAATAACACATGGCTGTAGGCAATTTTAAATTGGTTCCAGGGGTACACGGGCAGCAGTGACCTGGTCAGTGTAGTAGTAGTTGAAAAAATGGACCGCAGACAGGCATCGAATGCCTAAAATAATAACACATGGCTGTAGGCAATTTTAAATTGGTTACAGGGGTACACGGACAGCAGTGACCTGGTCAGTGTAGTAGTAGTTGAAAGAATGGACCGCAGACAGGCATCGAAGGCCTAAAATAAAAAAATTGGGCTGGCTGTAGGCAATTTTAAATTGGTTCCAGGGGTACACGGACAGCAGTGGTGTGGTCAGTGGAGGCCTAGTGGAAGGAGTGACCGCAGACAGGCATCGAAGGCCTAAAATAATAACACATGGCTGTAGGCAATTTTAAATTGGTTCCAGGGGTACACGGACAGCAGTGACCTGGTCAGTGTAGTAGTAGTTGAAAGAATGGACCGCAGACAGGCATCGAAGGCCTAAAATAAAAAAATTGGGCTGGCTGTAGGCAATTTTAAATTGGTTCCAGGGGTACACGGGCAGCAGTGACCTGGTCAGTGTAGTAGTAGTTGAAAGAATGGACCGCAGACAGGCTTAGAAGGCCTAACATAACAAACTTGGGCTGGCTGTAGGCACTTTTAAATTGGTTCCAGGGGTACACGGGCAGCAGTGGTCTGGTCAGTGGAAGTCTAGTGGAAGGAGTGACCGCAGACAGGCTTCCAAGGCCTAACATAACAAACTTGGGCTGGCTGTAGGCACTTTTAAATTGGTTCCAGGGGTACACGGGCAGCAGTGGTCTGGTCAGTGGAAGTCTAGTGGAAGGAGTGACCGCAGACAGGCTTCCAAGGCCTAACATAACAAACTTGGGCTGGCTGTAGGCACTTTTAAATTGGTTCCAGGGGTACACGGGCAGCAGTGGTCTGGTCAGTGGAAGTCTAGTGGAAGGAGTGACCGCAGACAGGCTTCCAAGGCCTAACATAACAAACTTGGGCTGGCTGTAGGCACTTTTAAATTGGTTCCAGGGGTACACGGGCAGCAGTGGTCTGGTCAGTGGAAGTCTAGTGGAAGGAGTGACCGCAGACAGGCTTCCAAGGCCTAACATAACAAACTTGGGCTGGCTGTAGGCACTTTTAAATTGGTTCCAGGGGTACACGGGCAGCAGTGGTCTGGTCAGTGGAAGTCTAGTGGAAGGAGTGACCGCAGACAGGCTTCCAAGGCCTAACATAACAAACTTGGGCTGGCTGTAGGCACTTTTAAATTGGTTCCAGGGGTACACGGGCAGCAGTGGTCTGGTCAGTGGAAGTCTAGTGGAAGGAGTGACCGCAGACAGGCTTCCAAGGCCTAACATAACAAAATTGGGCTGGCTGTAGGCACTTTAAATTGGTTCCAGGGGTACATGGGCAGCAGTGTATGGTCAGTGGAAGTCTAGTGGAAGGAGTGACGGCAGACAGTCTTCGAAGGCCTAACATAACAAAATTGGGCTGACTGTAGGCACTTTTAAATTGGTTCCAGGGTAACACGGCCAGCAGTGGCCTGGTCAGTGTAGTAGTTGTAGAAAGAAGGGACCGCAGACAGGCTTCGAAGGCCTAACATAACAAAAATGTCAAAACAATGGTATTGTCAGTGCCAGGCATTGAAGGATGTCAGCGGCTAGACTACACATTGGTGAAGCTGTGAGAGATAATTTTGCTAGTGGTAGAGCACTGTTTGAGCTGGGGGGGGGGACTGTCTTGTGGCCGGCGGTACAGGCACAGGGCCCCTCATATTACAACGGTGTGTCTGACGTTGGGTGCGCACCACCACCGCCAGAGACACTTTATTGTACTATGAGGGACCCAGTGGCAGTGCCGTCGACCAAAAGCGGCCACACCCACCTCTTCAGACAAACAGCACTCTCAAGGGTCCAAGCGCAAAGTGGCGATAGCACGGCCCCGTGTGGGGAGTTTGGCCATTTCGTGAGGTGGAAACATGTCGTATGCTGGACAATCAGGTGAAGAAAATTACGAGATTGGAAAAGTCATTCAGAATAGTCCACAGGCAAGACCTTTTCATAGGAAAGCTAGGTGTCAGCCGGGCAGGGTGGGGCAAAAGATTTTGAAATCCAGTTGTGGTTCATTTTAATGAAGGTTAGATCATCTACATTTTGGGTAGCCAGACGAGTCCTTTTTTCTGTTAGTATTGAACCTGCAGCACTGAATACTCTTTCTGATAGGACACTAGCTGCCGGGCAAGCAAGCTCCTGCAATGCATATTCTGCCAATTCTGGCCAGGTGTCTAATTTGGATGCCCAGTAATCAAATGGGAATGACGGTTGAGGGAGAACGTCGATAAGGGATGAAAAATAGTTTGTAACCATACTGGACAAATGTTGTCTCCTGTCACTTTGAATTGATGCTGCAGTACCTGTCCTGTCTGCGGTCATAGAAAAATCACTCCACAACCTGGTCAGAAAACCCCTCTGTCCAACGCCACTTCTGATTTCTGCCCCTCTAACACCTCTGGTCTGCTGGCCCCTGGAGCTCGTGTGAGAACGATCACGGGCGCTGTGTGCAGGGAATGCCAGAAGCAAACGGTCAACAAGAGTTGATTGTTTTGTTGCTAATATTAGTTCCAAGTTCTCATGTGGCATAATATTTTGCAATTTGCCTTTATAGCGAGGATCAAGGAGGCAGGCCAACCAGTAATCGTCATCGTTCATCATTTTTGTAATGCGTGTGTCCCTTTTGAGGATACGCAAGGCATAATCCGCCATGTGGGCCAAAGTTCCCGTTGTCAAATCTGCGGTTGTGCTTGGTTGAGGGGCAGTTGCAGGCAAATCTACGTCACTTGTGTCCCTCAAAAAACCAGAACCCGGCCTTGCCACGCCACCAATTTCCCGTGCCCCCGGGAAAGCTTCCTCATTAAAAATATACTCATCCCCATCATCCTCCTCATCCTCCACCTCCTCTTCGCCCGGTACCTCGTCATGTACACTGCCCTGACCAGACAATCGCTGACTGTCATCAAGGCTTTCCTCTTCCTCTGGTGCAGACGCCTGATCCTTTATGTGCGTCAAACTTTGCATCAGCAGACGCATTAGGGGGATGCTCATGCTTATTATGGCGTTGTCTGCACTAACCAGCCGTGTGCATTCCTCAAAACACTGAAGGACTTGACACATGTCTTGAATCTTCGACCACTGCACACCTGACAACTCCATGTCTGCCATCCTACTGCCTGCCCGTGTATGTGTATCCTCCCACAAAAACATAACAGCCCGCCTCTGTTCGCACAGTCTCTGAAGCATGTGCAGTGTTGAGTTCCACCTTGTTGCAACGTCTATGATTAGGCGATGCTGGGGAAGGTTCAAAGAACGCTGATAGGTCTGCATACGGCTGGAGTGTACAGGCGAACGGCGGATATGTGCGCAAAGTCCACGCACTTTGAGGAGCAGGTCGGATAACCCCGGATAACTTTTCAGGAAGCACTGCACCACCAGGTTTAAGGTGTGAGCCAGGCAAGGAATGTGTTTCAGTTGGGAAAGGGAGATGGCAGCCATGAAATTCCTTCCGTTATCACTCACTACCTTGCCTGCCTCAAGATCTACAGTGCCCAGCCACGACTGCGTTTCTTGCTGCAAGAACTCGGACAGAACTTCCGCGGTGTGTCTATTGTCGCCCAAACACTTCATAGCCAATACAGCCTGCTGACGTATGCCAGTAGCTGCCCCATAATGGGAGACCTGGTGTGCAACAGTGGCAGGTGCGGATGGAGTGTTTGTGCGACTGCGGTCTGTGGACGAGCTCTTGCTTCTGCAGGAGGACGAGGAGGAGGAGGAGGAGGGGGTGCGAACGGCTACAGACAACTGTTTACTAGACCGTGGGCTAGGCAGAACTGTCCCAAACTTGCTGTCCCCTGTGGACCCTGAATCCACCACATTTACCCAGTGTGCCGTGATGGACACGTAACGTCCCTGGCCATGCCTACTGGTCCATGCATCTGTTGTCAGGTGCACCTTTGTGCTCACAGATTGCCTGAGTGCATGGACGATGCGCTCTTTAACATGCTGGTGGAGGGCTGGGATGGCTTTTCTGGAAAAAAAGTGTCGACTGGGTAGCTCGTAGCGTGGTACAGCGTAGTCCATCAGGTCTTTGAAAGCTTCGCTTTCAACTAACCGGTAGGGCATCATCTCTAACGAGATTAGTCTAGCTATGTGGGCGTTCAAACCCTGTGTACGCGGATGCGAGGCTAAGTATTTCCTTTTTCTAACCATAGTCTCATGTAGGGTGAGCTGGACTGGAGAGCTGGAGATCGTGGAACTAGCGGGGGTGCCGGTGGACATGGCAGACTGAGAGACGGTGGGAGATGGTATTGTTGCCGCCGGTGCCCTAGATGCAGTGTTTCCTACTACGAAACTGGTGATTCCCTGACCCTGACTGCTTTGGCCTGGCAAAGATACCTGCACAGATACAGCAGGTGGTGCGCTAAATGGTGGTCCTACACTGCCGGAAGGGATGTTGCGTTGATGACTAGCTTCATTGGCCGAGGGTGCAACAACCTTAAGGGACGTTTGGTAGTTAGTCCAAGCTTTCAAATGCATGGTGGTTAAATGTCTATGCATGCAACTAGTATTGAGACTTTTCAGATTCTGACCTCTGCTTAAGGAAGTAGAACATTTTTGACAGATGACTTTGCGCTGATCAATTGGATGTTGTTTAAAAAAATGCCAGACTGCACTCTTTCTAGCATCGGATACCTTTTCAGGCATTGCAGACTGAGCTTTAACCGGATGGCCACGCTGTCCTCCACCAGGTTTTGGCTTTGCCACGCGTTTTGGGCAAGATACGGGCCCGGCAGATGGAACCTGTGGCGATGTTGATGCCTGCTGCGGCCCCTCCTCCTCCTCTGCTTCAGAACTGCTGCCGCCTGCACCCTGTTCCCCCAATGGCTGCCAATCGGGGTCAAGAACTGGGTCATCTAATAACTCTTCTTGTACCTCCTGCGCAACTTCGTCTGTGTCACCGTGTCGTTCGGTGGTATAGCGTTCGTGATGGGGCAACATAGTCTCATCAGGGTCTGATTCTTGATCAGCACCCTGCGAGGGCAATGTTGTGGTCTGAGTCAAAGGACCAGCATAGTAGTCTGGCTGTGGCTGTGCGTCAGTGCACTCCATGTCAGATTCAATTTGTAATGGGCATGGACTGTTAACTGCTTCACTTTCTAAGCCAGGGACGGTATGTGTAAAGAGCTCCATGGAGTAACCCGTTGTGTCGCCTGCTGCATTCTTCTCTGTTGTTGTTTTTGCTGAAGAGGACAAGGAAGTGACTTGTCCCTGACCGTGAACATCCACTAACGACGCGCTGCTTTTACTTTTACCAGTTTCACGAGATGAGGCAAAAGAGCTAGAGGCTGAGTCAGCAAGATAAGCCAAAACTTGCTCTTGCTGCTCCGGCTTTAAAAGCGGTTTTCCTAATCCCAGAAAAGGGAGCGTTCGAGGCCTTGTGTAGCCGGACGACGAACCTGGCTCCACAGCTCCAGACTTAGGTGCAATATTTTTTCCCCCACGACCACCTGATGCTCCACCACTACCACTACCCTCATTACCAGCTGACAATGAACGCCCCCGGCCACGACCTCTTCCACTAGACTTCCTCATTGTTTTAAAAACGTAACCAAACTAACGTTATTTGTTGCAGTCACACAACTTACACGGTGAGCTATAACTTCTGTATGATTTAGCTACCCCTTTACAGGTTGGTGAGACCACAGCGAAAATCAGGCCCAATGTTACACACTCTTTTTTTGGTGGCTGCAAATTAGAGAGATGCCCCACACGCAGGACTGTCACTGAAGCACAAATGTTAATATTAATGTCACACTATTATTTTTTTTTTATTTTTATTTTTTTCAGGAACACTTTAGAAACCCCCCAAAAAAAAAAAAATAGATTTTTGCAGGGAGAATTTAGAAAACAAATGTAACAAACTATATGCTTTCTATGGGCCACTGAGTGAGAGATGACGCACACAGGAATCAGGAGTGGCACACAAGCCCAGAGGCCAATATTTTTCTACCAATGATTGATGGAGTTATTTTCTCTGGTAGATTTTGGAACCCAAATCAAGGAAAAAAAATGTAGGCTTTCTATGGACCACAATTGGAGAGAGAGAGAGAGAGAGATGGCACACCCAGGAGTCAAGACTGGCACACAAGCAGAAAGGCCAATATTAATCTCCCACTGTTTTTTTTGGTTGTTTTTTTTTTTTTTTTTTTCAGGGAGACTTTAGAAAAAAAAATAATAAAAAAAATATGATTTTATCAGGAAGAATTTAGAAACCAAATAAAATAAAATGATTTTTTCAGGGAGAATTTAGAAAACAAATAAAACCAAAAATATGCGTTCTATGGCCCACTGACTGAGAGAGAGAGAGAGATGGAACGCTTAGTACTGGCACACAAGCCCAAAGGGCAATATTAATCTCCCTTTTTTTTTCCAGGGAGAATTTCTGAAACCCAAAAAAAAAATAAAATAGGCTTTCTATGGCCCACTATTTGTGAGAGAGATGGGACGCTCAGGACTGGCACAGATGGCACGCTCAGGACTGGCACAGAAGCCCAGAGGCCAATATTAATCTCCCTTTTTTTCTGGGAGAATTTATAAAACCAAAAAAATATTTAAATAGGCTTTCTATGGCCCACTATTTGTGAGAGAGATGGCACGCTCAGGACTGGCACAGATGGCACGCTCACAACTGGCACAGAAGCCCAGAGGCCAATATTAATCTCCCTTTTTTTCTGGGAGAATTTATAAAACCAAAAAAATATTTAAATAGGCTTTCTATGGCCCACTATTTGTGAGAGAGATGGCACGCTCAGGACTGGCACAGATGGCACGCTCACAACTGGCACACAAGCCCAGAGGCCAATATTAATCTCCCTTTTTTCAGGGAAAATTTATAAAACCAAAAAAAAAATTAAATAGGCTTTCTATGGCCCACTATTTGTGAGAGAGATGGCACGCTCAGGACTGGCACAGATGGCACGCTCACAACTGGCACACAAGCCCAGAGGCCAATATTAATCTCCCTTTTTTCAGGGAAAATTTATAAAACCAAAAAAAAAATTAAATAGGCTTTCTATGGCCCACTATTTGTGAGAGAGATGGGACGCTCAGGACTGGCACAGATGGCACGCTCAGGACTGGCACAGAAGCCCAGAGGCCAATATTAATCTCCCTTTTTTTCAGGGAGAATTTATAAAACCCAAAAAAAAATAAAATAGGCTTTCTATGGCCCACTATTTGTGAGAGAGATGGCACACTCAGGACTGGCACACAAGCCCAAAGGCCAATATTAATCTCCCACTGTATTTTTATCAGGGAGAATTTATACACCCCACAAAAAAAAATACAGAAAAATGAAAAGGCTTTCTATGGCCCACTATGTGAGAGAGATGGCACACACAGGGATGGCACTCTAGCAGAAATGCCAAATTGCCAATCTTAATCTCCCACCAAAAAAAAAAAAAAAAAAAAAACAGGGAATGTCCTACAATTACTATCTCCCTGCCTGCAGTAATCTCAGCCAGGTATGGCAGGCAGCTACTATCTCCCTGCCTGCAGTAATCTCAGCCAGGTATGGCAGGCAGCAATAAGGAGTGGACTGATGCACAAATGAAATAAAAAGTGTGGACAAACAAAAAAGATAGCTGTGCAGAAAGGAAGGAACAAGAGGATTTGTGCTTTGAAAAAAGCAGTTGGTTTGCACAGCGGCGTACACACAGCAATGCAGCTATCAGGGAGCCTTCTAGGGCAGCCCAATGAGCTACAGCGCTGAGGGGAAAAAAAAAAAAAAAAAAAATTCCACTGTCCCTGCACACCGAGGGTGGTGTTGGACAGTGCAAATCGCTGCAGCACAAGCGGTTTTGTGGTTAATGGACCCTGCCTAACGCTATCCCTGCTTCTGACAAAGCGGCAGCAACCTCTCCCTAAGCTCAGATCAGCAGCAGTAAGATGGCGGTCGGCGGGAACGCCTCTTTATAGCCCCTGTGACGTCGCAGACAGCAAGCCAATCACTGCAATGCCCTTCTCTAAGATGGTGGGGACCAGGACCTATGTCATCACGCTGCCCACACTCTGCGTTTACCTTCATTGGCTGAGAAATGGCGCTTTTCGCGTCATTGAAACGCGACTTTGGCGCGAAAGTCGCGTACCGCATGGCCGACCCCGCACAGGGGTCGGATCGGGTTTCATGAAACCCCGACTTAGCCAAAAGTCGGCGACTTTTGAAAATGTTCGACCCGTTTCGCTCAACCCTACTCACCACACATCTAGATAAGTTCCTCGGGGGGTCTAGTTTCCAAAATGGGGTCACTTGTGGGGGGTTTCTACTGTTTAGGTACATCAGGGGCTCTGCAAACGCAACATAATGTCCGCAGACCATTGTATCAAAGTCTGCATTCCAAAACGGCGCTCCTTCCTTCCGAGCTCTGCCGTGCGCCCAAACAGTGGTTTACCCCCACATATGGGGTACCAGCATACTCAGGACAAATTAAACAACAACTTTTGGGGTCCAATTTCTTTTGTTACCCTTGTGAAAATAAAAACTTGGGGGCTAAAAAATCATTTTTGTGGAAAAAAAAATATTTTTTATTTTCACGACTCTGCATTCTAAACTTCTGTGAAGCACTTGGGCATTCAAAGTTCTCACCACACATATAGATAAGTTCCTCAGGGGGTCTAGTTTCCAAAATGGGGTAACTTGTTGGGGGTTTCTACTGTTTAGGTACATCAGGGGCTCTGCAAACGCAACATAATGTCCGCAGACCGTTGTATCAAAGTCTGCATTCCAAAACGGCGCTCCTTCCTTCCGAGCTCTGCCGTGCGCCCAAACAGTGGTTTACCTCCACATATGGGGTACCAGCATACTCAGGACAAATTAAACAACAACTTTTGGGGTCCAATTTCTTTTGTTACCCTTGTGAAAATAAAAACTTGGGGGCTAAAAAATCTTTTTTGTGGAAAAAAAAATATTTTTTATTTTCACGACTCTGCATTCTAAACTTCTGTGAAGCACTTGGGCATTCAAAGTTCTCACCACACATCTAGATAAGTTCCTCGGGGGGTCTAGTTTCCAAAATGGGATCACTTGTGGAGGGTTTCTACTGTTTAGGTACATCAGGGGCTCTGCAAACGCAACATAATGCCCGCAGACCATTGTATCAAAGTCTGCATTCCAAAACGGCGCTCCTTCCTTCCGAGCTCTGCCGTGCACCCAAACAGTGGTTTACACCCACATATGGGGTACCAGCATACTCGGGACAAATTAAACAACAACTTTTGGGGTCCAATTTCTCTTGTTACCCATGTGAAAATAAAAACTTGCAGGCTAAAAAATCTTTTTTGTAGAAAAAAAAAATATTTTTTATTTTCACGACTCTGCATTCTAAACTTCTGTGAAGCACTTGGGCATTCAAAGTTCTCACCACACATCTAGATAAGTTCCTTGGGGGGTCTAGTTTCCAAAATGGGGTCACTTGTGGGGGGGTGTCTACTGTTTAGGCACATCAGGGGCTCTCCAAACACGACATGGAGTCCGATCTCAATTCCAGCCAATTCTCCATTGAAAAAGTAAAACGGTACTCCTTCTCTTCCAAGCTCTGCGGTGCACCCAAACAGTGGTTTACCCCCACATATGGGGTATTGATGTACTCAAGAGAAATTGCACAACAACTTTTGTGGTCTAATTTCTCCTGTTACCCTTGTGAAAATAAAAATTTTGGGGCAAAAATATCATTTTTGTAGAAAAAATGCGATTTTTTTATTTTCACGGCTCTACGTTATAAACTTCTGTGAAGCACCTGGGGGTTTAAAGTGCTCATCACACATCTAAATAAGTTCCTTAAGGGGTCTAGTTTCCAAAATGGGGTCACTTGTGGGGGGTTTCCACTGTTTAGGCACATTAGGGGCTCTCAAAACGCGACATGGCGTCCGATCTCAATCACAGCCAATTCTACATTGAAAAAGTAAAACGGCGCTCCTTCAATTCCAAGTTCTGCGGTGCGCCCAAAAAGTGGTTTATCCCCACATATGAGGTATTGGCGTATTCAGTAGAGATTACATAACAAAATTTATGGTTATATTTCTGTTTTTACACTTGTGAAAATAAAAAAAATGGTTCTGAATTAAAATGTTTGCAAAAAAAAGTTAAATGTTCATTTTTTCCTTCCACATTGTTTCAGTTCCTGTGAAGCACGTAAAGGGTTAATAAACTTCTTGAATGTGGTTTTGAGAACCTTCAGGGGTGTCGTTTTTAGAATGTTGTCACACTTTGTTATTTTCTATCATATAGACCCCTCAAAATGATTTCAAATGTGATGTGGTCCCTAAAAAAAAAGGTGTTGTAAAAATTAGAAATTGCTGGTCAACTTTTAACCCTTAGAACTCCCTAACAAAAAAAAAAATTTGTTTCCAAAATTGTGTTGATGTAAAGTAGACATGTGGGAAATGTTATTTATTAACTATTTTGTGTGACATATCTCTCTGATTTAAGGGCATAAAAATACAAAGTTTGAAAATTGCAAAATTATAAAAATTTTCGCCATATTTCTGTTTTTTTCATAAATAATCGCAATATCAAAGAAATGTTACCACTATCATGAAGTACAATATGTCACGAAAAAACAATCTCAGAATCAGCGGGATCCGTTGAAGCGTTCCAGATTTATAACCTCATAAAGTGACAGTGGTCAGAATTGTAAAAATTGGCTCGGTCATTAAGTACCAAATTGGATCTGTCACTAAGGGGTTAAACTAAAGTAAATAATGACAACATTCAATAGCGCTTACGCAGGTGGTAAATTAACTTAAAATGAAGTTAATAACAATAATAATCAATAAAAATCTGAATAATACTAATAATACATTTCATTCACAGTGTAATATCAAAAACAAACTGGATTCAGTAAGATGTGCGATTTTTATTCATTCCAGCATCCAAACAAATTTCATAACGAAACGTAAATTAAGTTAAAATTTCTCTGTAAACACAATCACATGTGTGAGGACGGAGCCTCGTGTGGTAATGTGTGTGGTAATGTGTGTGGACGGAGCCTTGTGTGGTAATGCGTGTGGTAATGTGTGTGGATGGAGCCGAGTGTGGTAATGTGTGTGGTAATGTGTGTGGACGGAGCCTCGTGTGGTAATGTGTGTGGATGGAGCCTCGTGTGTTAGTGTGTGGGGACGGAGCCTCGTGTGGTAATGTGTGGGGACGGAGCCTCGTGTGGTAATGTGTGTGGACGGAGCCTCGTGTGGTAATGTGTGTGGCAATGTGTGTGGACGGAGCCTCGTGTGGCAATGTGTGTGGACGGAGCCTCGTGTGGTAATGTGTGTGGACGGAGCCTCGTGTGGTAATGTGTGAGGATGGAGCCTCGTGTGGTAATGTGTGTGGACGGAGCCTCGTGTGGTAATGTGTGTGGCAATGTGTGTGGACGGAGCCTCGTGTGGTAATGTGTGTGGATGGAGCCTCGTGTGGTAATGTGTGTGGACGGAGCCTCGTGTGGTAATGTGTGTGGGACGGAGCCTCGTGTCATAATGTGTGGGGACAGAGCCTCATGTGGTAATGTGTGTGGTAATGTGTGGACGGAGCCTCGTGTGGTAATGTGTGTGGACGGAGCCTCGTGTGGTAATGTGTGTGGACGGAGCCTCGTGTGGTAATGTGTGGGGATGGAGCCTCATGTGGTAATGTGGGGGGGATTATGTGTGGTAATGTGCTGGGGGGGCGGGATATGTGTGGTAATGTGGGGGGCGGCATTATGTGTGGTAACATAGTAACATAGTTAGTAAGGCTGAAAAAAGACATTTGTCCATCCAGTTCAGCCTATATTCCATCATAATAAATCCCCAGATCTACGTCCTTCTACAGAACCTAATAATTGTATGATACAATATTGTTCTGCTCCAGGAAGACATCCAGGCCTCTCTTGAACCCTTCGACTGAGTTCGCCATCACCACCTCCTCAGGCAAGCAATTCCAGATTCTTACCGCCCTAACAGTAAAGAATCCTCTTCTATGTTGGTGGAAAAACCTTCTCTCCTCCAGACGCAAAGAATGCCCTCTTGTGCCCGTCACCTTCCTTGGTATAAACAGATCCCCAGCGAGATATTTGTATTGTCCCCTTATATACTTATACATGGTTCTTAGATCGCCCCTCAGTCGTCTTTTTTCTAGACTAAATAATCCTAATTTCGCTAATCTATCTGGGTATTGTAGTTCTCCCATCCCCTTTATTAATTTTGTTGCCCTCCTTTGTACTCTCTCTAGTTCCATTATATCCTTCCTGAGCACCGGTGCCCAAAACTGGACACAGTACTCCATGTGCGGTCTAACTAGGGATTTGTACAGAGGCAGTATAATGCTCTCATCATGTGTATCCAGACCTCTCTTAATGCACCCCATGATCCTGTTTGCCTTGGCAGCTGCTGCCTGGCACTGGCTGCTCCAGGTAAGTTTATCATTAACTAGGATCCCCAAGTCCTTCTCCCTGTCAGATTTACCCAGTGGTTTCCCGTTCAGTGTGTAATGGTAACATAGTAACATAGTAACATAGTAAGGCCGAAAAAAGACATTTGTCCATCCAGTTCAGCCTATATTCCATCATAATAAATCCCCAGATCTACGTCCTTCTACAGAACCTAATTGTATGATACAATATTGTTCTGCTCCAGGAAGACATCCAGGCCTCTCTTGAACCCCTCGACTGAGTTCGCCATCACCACCTCCTCAGGCAAGCAATTCCAGATTCTCACTGCCCTAACAGTAAAGAATCCTCTTCTATGTTGGTGGAAAAACCTTCTCTCCTCCAGACGCAAAGAATGCCCCCTTGTGCCCGTCACCTTCCTTGGTATAAACAGATCCTCAGCGAGATATTTGTATTGTCCCCTTATATACTTATACATGGTTATTAGATCGCCCCTCAGTCGTCTTTTTTCTAGACTAAATAATCCTAATTTCGCTAATCTATCTGGGTATTGTAGTTCTTCCATCCCCTTTATTAATTTTGTTGCCCTCCTTTGTACTCTCTCAAGTTCCATTATATCCTTCCTGAGCACCGGTGCCCAAAACTGGACACAGTACTCCATGTGCGGTCTAACTAGGGATTTGTACAGAGGCAGTATAATGCTCTCATCATGTGTATCCAGACCTCTTTTAATGCACCCCATGATCCTGTTTGCCTTGGCAGCTGCTGCCTGGCACTGGCTGCTCCAGGTAAGTTTATCATTAACTAGGATCCCCAAGTCCTTCTCCCTGTCAGATTTACCCAGTGGTTTCCCATTCAGTGTGTAATGGTGACATTGATTCCTTCTTCCCATGTGTATAACCTTACATTTATCATTGTTAAACCTCATCTGCCACCTTTCAGCCCAAGTTTCCAACTTATCCAGATCCATCTGTAGCAGAATACTATCTTCTCTTGTATTAACTGCTTTACATAGTTTTGTATCATCTGCGAATATCGATATTTTACTGTGTAAACCTTCTACCAGATCATTAATGAATATGTTGAAGAGAACAGGTCCCAATACTGACCCCTGCGGTACCCCACTGGTCACAGCGACCCAGTTAGAGACTATACCATTTATAACCACCCTCTGCTTTCTATCACTAAGCCAGTTACTAACCCATTTACACACATTTTCCCCCAGACCAAGCATTCTCATTTTGTGTACCAACCTCTTGTGCGGCACGGTATCAAACGCTTTGGAAAAATCGAAATATACCACGTCCAATGACTCACCGTGGTCCAGCCTATAGCTTACCTCTTCATAAAAACTGATTAGATTGGTTTGACAGGAGCGATTTCTCATAAACCCATGCTGATATGGAGTTAAACAGTTATTCTCATTGAGATAATCCAGAATAACATCCCTCAGAAACCCTTCAAATATTTTACCAACAATAGAGGTTAGACTTACTGGCCTATAATTTCCAGGTTCACTTTTAGAGCCCTTTTTGAATATTGGCACCACATTTGCTATGCGCCAATCCTGCGGAACAGACCCTGTCGCTATAGAGTCCCTAAAAATAAGAAATAATGGTTTATCTATTACATTACTTAGTTCTCTTAGTACTCGTGGGTGTATGCCATCCGGACCCGGAGATTTATCTATTTTAATCTTATTTAGCCGGTTTCGCACCTCTTCTTGGGTTAGATTGGTGACCCTTAATATAGGGTTTTCATTGTTTCTTGGGATTTCACCTAGCATTTCATTTTCCACCGTGAATACCGTGGAGAAGAAGGTGTTTAATATGTTAGCTTTTTCCTCGTCATCTACAACCATTCTTTCCTCACTATTTTTTAAGGGGCCTACATTTTCAGTTTTTATTCTTTTACTATTGATATAGTTGAAGAACAGTTTGGGATTAGTTTTACTCTCCTTAGCAATGTGCTTCTCTGTTTCCTTTTTGGCAGCTTTAATTAGTTTTTTAGATAAAGTATATTTCTCCCTATAGTTTTTTAGAGCTTCAATGGTGCCATCCTGCTTTAGTAATGCAAATGCTTTCTTTTTACTGTTAATTGCCTGTCTTACTTCTTTGTTTAGCCACATTGGGTTTTTCCTATTTCTAGTCCTTTTATTCCCACAAGGTATAAACCGCTTACACTGCCTATTTAGGATGTTCTTAAACATTTCCCATTTATTATCTGTATTCTTATTTCTGAGGATATTGTCCCAGTCTACCAGATTAAGGGCATCTCTAAGCTGGTCAAACTTTGCCTTCCTAAAGTTCAGTGTTTTTGTGACTCCCTGACAAGTCCCCCTAGTGAAAGACAGGTGAAACTGTACAATATTGTGGTCGCTATTTCCTAGATGCCCGACCACCTGCAGATTTGTTATTCTGTCAGGTCTATTAGATAGTATTAGGTCTAAAAGTGCTGCTCCTCTGGTTGGATTCTGCACCAATTGTGAAAGATAATTTTTCTTGGTTATTAGCAGAAACCTGTTGCCTTTATGGGTTTCACAGGTTTCTGTTTCCCAGTTAATATCCGGGTAGTTAAAGTCCCCCATAACCAGGACCTCATTATGGGTTGCAGCTTCATCTATCTGCTTTAGAAGTAGACTTTCCATGGTTTCTGTTATATTTGGGGGTTTGTAACAGACCCCAATGAGAATTTTGTTACCATTTTTCCCTCCATGAATTTCGACCCATATGGACTCGACATCCTCATTTCCTTCGCTAATATCCTCCCTTAAAGTGGACTTTAGACAAGACTTTACATAGAGACAAACCCCTCCTCCTCTCCGATTTTTACGATCCTTTCTAAACAGACTGTAACCCTGTAAGTTAACTGCCCAGTCATAGCTTTCATCTAACCATGTCTCGGTTATTCCCACTATGTCAAAGTTACCTGTAGATATTTCTGCTTCTAGTTCTTCCATCTTGTTTGTCAGGCTTCTGGCGTTTGCGAGCATGCAGTTTAGAGGATTTTGTTTTGTTCCAATCTCCTCGCTGTGGATTGTTTTAGAAATGTTCTTACCTCCCTTCTGAGTATGTTTTCCTGGATCTTCTTTGTTCAAGTCTAATGTTTTTCTTCCCGTCCCCTCTTCTTCTAGTTTAACGCCCTCCTGATGAGTGTAGCGAGTCTTCTGGCGAATGTGTGTTTCCCAGGTTTGTTGAGGTGTAGTCCGTCTCTGGCGAGGAGTCCATCGTACAAGTAATTCACACCGTGGTCCAGGAATCCGAATCCTTGTTGTCTGCACCATCGTCTTAGCCAGTTGTTTGCATCAAGGATCCTGTTCCATCTCCTGGTGCCATGCCCGTCTACTGGAAGGATAGAAGAAAAAACTACCTGTGCATCCAGTTCCTTTACTTTCTTCCCCAACTCTTCAAAGTCTTTGCAGATTGTCGGTAGGTCCTTCCTTGCCGTGTCATTGGTGCCAACATGTATCAGAAGAAATGGGTGGACGTCCTTGGAGTTGAAGAGCTTTGGTATCCTATCGGTCACATCCTTGATCATCGCACCTGGAAGGCAGCATACTTCTCTTGCAGTTATGTCCGGTCTGCAGATGGCTGCTTCTGTGCCTCTCAGTAGTGAGTCTCCCAACACCACCACTCTTCGTTGCTTCTTGGCTGTACTTTTTGCTGTCACTTGTTGCTGTGTGCCCTTTTCTTTTTTGCTTGCTGGTATTGCTTCATCCTTAGGTGTGCCATCTTCATCCTCTACAAAGATTTGATATCGGTTCTTCAGTTGTGTGGTTGGTGATTTCTCCATGGTCTTCTTGCTTCTTTTGGTCACATGCTTCCACTCATCTGCTTTTGGAGGTTCTCTGACACTTTTTTCACCTTCTGTGACCAGTAGAGATGCTTCTGTTCTGTCTAGAAAGTCTTCATTCTCTTTGATGAGTTTCAAAGTTGCTATTCTTTCTTCCAGACCCCGCACCTTTTCTTCTAAAAGGGCCACTAGTCTACACTTCTGACAGGTGAAATTTAATTCTTCTTCTGGTCAATGGTGATATTGATTCCTTCTTCCCATGTGTATAACCTTACATTTATCATTGTTAAACCTCATCTGCCACCTTTCAGCCCAAGTTTCCAACTTATCCAGATCCATCTGTAGCAGAATACTATCTTCTCTTGTATTAACTGCTTTACATAGTTTTGTATCATCTGCAAATATCGATATTTTACTGTGTAAACCTTCTACCAGATCATTAATAAATATGTTGAAGAGAACAGGTCCCAATACCGACCCCTGCGGTACCCCACTGGTCACAGCGACCCAGTTAGAGACTATACCATTTATAACCACCCTCTGCTTTCTATCACTAAGCCAGTTACTAACCCATTTACACACATTTTCCCCCAGACCAAGCATTCTCATTTTGTGTACCAACCTCTTGTGCGGCACGGTATCAAACGCTTTGGAAAAATCGAGATATACCACGTCCAATGACTCACCGTGGTCCAGCCTATAGCTTACCTCTTCATAAAAACTGATTAGATTGGTTTGACAGGAGCGATTTCTCATAAACCCATGCTGATATGGAGTTAAACAGTAATCTGGTGGGGGGACGGGATTATGTGTGGTAATGGGGTGGGGGCGGGATTATGTGTGGTGATGTGGTGGGCGGCGGGATTGTGTGGGGTGATGTGTTGGGGGGCGGGATTGTGTGTGGTGATGTAGTGGGGGGAGGGATTGTGTGTGGTGATGTAGTGTGGGGAGGGATTGTGTGTGGTAATGTGGTGGGGGGCGGGATTGTGTGTGGTAATGTGGTGGGGGCGGGATTGTGTGTGGTAATGTGGTGGGGGCGGGATTGTGTGTGGTGATGTGGTGGGGGCGGAGCTTCTGTGCAGGGACAGGATTAGCGAGTAATCACGATGCCTCTTATATATATAGATAATAGATAGATAAATAATACTGTAGATAGATAATAAATAGATAGATAGATAGATAGAAACAAGAGGAGTTAGAGCAGAACAAAATACAAAGAAAAGAAAAATCATGTGCAAGGCCCCCCAGGCACAGACCAAACCTCAACTATAGGAATCCAAAAAATGGAGGCAGCACATCAGTCTCAGTGAAAACAGGGGAGCTACTTTTATTAGCCCATTAGCCCGTTGCTGAGATGGGCTAATAAAATTAGCTCCCCTTTTTTCACTGAGAATGGTGTGCTGCCTCCATTTTTTGGATTCCTAGATACATAGATAGATAGATAGATAGATAGATAGATAGATACATAATAGATAGATAGATAGATAGATAGATAATAGATAGATAGATAGATAATAGATAGATAGATAGATAAATAGATAGATAGATACAGTGGGGCAAAAAAGTATTTATCTATCTATCTACTTATTTTCCACCATAATATGCAAATAAAATGTTAAAAAAAACAGACAATGTGATTTTCTGGATTTTTTTTTCTCAGTTTGTCTCCCATAGTTGAGGTCTACCTATGATGTAAATTACAGACGCCGCTCATCTTTTTAAGTGGTGGAACTTGCACTATTGCTGACTGACTAAATACTTTTTTGCCCCACTGTAGATAGATGTGGGATAGATAGATAGATAGATAGATAGATAGATAGATAGATAGATATGGGATAGATAGATAGATATGGGATAGATAGATAGATAGATAGATAGATATGGGATAGATAGATAGATAGATAGATAGATAGATAGATAGATAGATAGATAGATAGATAGATAGATAGATAGATGTGGGATAGATAGATAGATAGATAGATAGATGTGGGATAGATAGATAGATAGATAGATAGATAGATAGATGTTGGATAGATAGATAGATAGATAGATAGATAGATAGATAGATGTGGGATAGATAGATAGATAGATAGATAGATAGATAGATAGATAGATAGATAGATGTGGGATAGATAGATAGATAGATAGATAGATAGATGTGGGATAGATAGATAGATAGATGTGGGATAGATAGATAGATAGATAGATAGATGTGGGATAGATAGATAGATAGATAGATAGATAGATAGATAGATGTGGGATAGATAGATAGATAGATAGATGTGGGATAGATAGATAGATAGATAGATAGATGTGGGATAGATAGATAGATAGATAGATAGATGTGGGATAGATAGATAGATAGATAGATAGATAGATAGATAGATAGATAGATAGATGTGGGATAGATAGATGTGGGATAGATAGATAGATAGATAGATGTGGGATAGATAGATAGATAGATAGATAGATAGATAGATAGATAGATAGATAGATAGATAGATAGATAGATAGATAGATGTGGGATAGATAGATAGATAGATAGATAGATAGATAGATAGATGTGGGATAGATAGATGTGGGATAGATAGATAGATAGATAGATAGATAGATAGATAGATAGATAGATAGATAGATAGATAGTACATAAAAGATGAAGACAACACTCCTTCTTTGAAAATATCTAGTGGTTTATTAGCCCATATGGGCTTCGGCGAAGTTTCTGCTTAAGGTATGAGCCTTTCTCACAAGATTCAAGATTCAAGATTCAAAGAAGCTTTATTGGCAGGACCAAATACACATCAGTTTTGCCAAAGCAAGTGTATAGAGGCAATAGGGATAGGGACTGAGGGGATGTTGGGTAGGAGCTGTGGGGGGAGGTGGATGGGGCAGATCCAGGGTGGGGGCTATAGTCCATGGCATAGGGGAGATGGATGGGGCAGATCCAGGGTGGGGGCTATAGTCCATGGCATAGGGGAGGTGGATGGGGCAGGTCCAGGTTGGGGGCTATAGTCCATGGCATCATAGTTCTCTTTCTCGTAGTCTATGACATTCGCTCACATACCGCGCTGCTATCTCCACCGCTCTCTCTTCTTCTCCCAGCAAGATATAGGTTTTCTCTTCCTCCTTCATGGTGATGAAGTCTGGGAAGAGATGTGAGAGTCTCCTGAAGTGAGTGTCCCTCACTGCTGAGTATTTGGAGCAGTGTAGCAGGAAGTGGGTTTCGTCCTCTATGGCCTCCTGATCACAGTGTTGGCACAGTCTTTCCTCCCTGGGCTTGTAGCTCTGCCTGTGTCGGCCACATTCGATGGCCAGACTGTGGGCACTGAGTCTATATCGGCTCAGGATCTGGCGGTCTCTGGGGTCCGGGAGTTTCTCCAGATATGGGGCCAGTCTGTAGTCTCTCTGTAGGCTCCGGTACATGGTCAGTTTCTGTGAGCTGATGATATCATTCTTCCAGTCACTGACATACCTCTCCTGGCCTTCATCTGCCATCTTCCTAATTCCGGCTTTTGTCAGGTTGTTGTGATTGGTGTTCTGCTCCGGTTGGGTTTGGCTGGGCTGTTCCGGGGGTTCTGGTTTTTCTGTTTCACCTTCATGTATCAGGTGTATCTCACACCTTGAACCGAAATGTCAAAGGAGCCCATATGGGCTAATAAACCACTAGATATTTTCAAAGAAGGAGTGTTGTCTTCATCTTTTTTGTACTATATTAAGGATCGGTCAATGCCTGGAAGGTCTGGCACCCATTTTTCCACATATTACTTGTTAGTGCTGCTTTTCAACTTTCTTTTATATTTAATTTAGATAGATATAGTGGGGGAAATCATTATTTGATCCCTTGCTGATTTTGTAAGTTTGCCCACTGACGAAGACATGAACAGTCTATAATTTTAAGGGTAGGTTAATATTAACATTGAGAGATAGAATATCAGAAATATAATCCAGAAAACTACATTGTATAAATTCTATAAATTTATTTGCATTTTTCAGTGAGAAATAAGTATTTGATCTCCTACCAACCATTAAGAGTTCTGGCTCCTACAGACCAGTTAGATGCTCCTAATCAACTCATTACCTGCATTAAAGACAGCTGTCTTACATAGTCACCTTTATAAAAGACGCCTGTCCACAGACTCAATTAGTCAGACTCTAACCTCTACAACATGGGCAAGACCAAAGAGCTCTATAAGGATGTCAGGGACAAGATCATAGACCTGCACAAAGCTGGAATGGGCTACAAAACCATAAGTGAGACGCTGGGTAAGAAGGAGACAACTGTTGGTGCAATAGTAACAAAATGGAAGACATACAAAATGACTGTCAATCTACATCGATTTGGGGATCCATGCAAAATCTCTCCTCATGGGGTATCCTTGATTATGAAGAAGGTGAGAGATCAGCCTAAAACTACATGGGGGGAAGTTGTTAATGATGTCAAGGCAGCTGGGAGCACAGTCAACAAGAAAACCATTACTAACACATTACACCATAAGGTTTAAAATCCTGCAGTGCCCACAAGGTCCCCCTACCCAAGAATGCACATGTGCAGGCCCGTCTGAAGTTTGCCAATGAACACCTGGATGATGCTGTGAGTGCTTCTGAGAAGGTGCTGTAGTCAGATGAGACAAAAATTGAGGTCTTTGGCATTAGCGCAACTCGGCGTGTTTGGAGGAAGAGAAATGCTGCCTATGACCCAAAGAACAGCATCCCCACTGTCAAGCATGGAGGTGGAAACATGTTTTGGGGGTGTTTCTCTGCTAAGGGCACAGGACTACTGCACCTCATCAATGGGAGAATGGATGGAGCCATGTATCGTAAAATCCTGAGGGACAACCTCCTTCCTTCCGCTAGGACATTAAAAATGAGTCGTGGCTGGGTCTTCCAGCAAGATAATGACCCAAAACATAGAGCCAAGGCAACAAAGGAGTGGATCAAAAAGAAGCACATTAAGGTCATGGAATGGCCTAGCCAGTCTCCAGACCTTAATCCCATAGAAAACTTATGGAAGGAGTTGAATCTCCGGGTTGCCAAGCGACAGCCTCAAAATCTTAATGTTTTAGAGATGATCTGCAAAGAGGAGTGGACCAAAATTCCTCCTGACATGTGCGCAAAACTCACCATCAACTGCAAACAATGTCTGACTGCTGTGCTTGCCAACAAGGGTTTTGCCACCAAGTATTAAGTCTCGTTTGCCAGAGAGATGGAATACTTATTTCTCACTGCAAAATGCAAATAAATTTATATAATTTATACAATGTGATTTTCTGGATTTTATTTTGATATTCTATCTCTCAATGTTAAAATTAACCTACCCTTAAAATTGTAGACTGTTCATGTCTTTGTCAGTGGGAAAACCTACAAAATCAGTAAGAGATCAAATACTTATTTCCCCCCACTGGATGAGATAGATAGATAGATAGATAGATAGATAGATAGATAGATTGATAATAGATAGATAGGTAGCTAGATAGATAGATAGATAGATAGATAGTTAATAGATAGATAGATAGATAGATAGATAGATAGATAGATAGATAGATAGATAGATAGATAATATATATATAGTGTAGGGATTTCACTCACTCAGCTGCGACGGCTGACACTCAGGAGACGTGTTCCTTTAAAGTTCACTGGGTTTATTGCTTCATAAACCATGTGGCAAAACAACAGAAAGCAAAATAGCCTTTGGTTCAGGCAAAGGAAAACAAGTGTCCAGTTCATCCGGCTCAGTCCTGAAGCCGTAACACACTCAGGAGGGTTTCACCTCCACACATATCTGCTGTGTAAAGGATTAGCCAGTCTTATATAGGACTAACCACACCCAGTAATCTATCACATGATTAGCCATGTGGTCTGACATCACCACAGGTCCTGAAACACAAACATATGGTTATATAAAACAACGCAATATTCCGGGCTACATTACAGCAACAAGGCACTTATGTGGCACATACCTCCCATCGACTACACACCCTTTAGCCATGCTGCATACCTCCCCCCTCTGCCTAAAGCCGTGGGGCTTGGCACTTTCTCCCACTAAACAAGGGATTCTTGATAGGGCATCCGCATTACCGTGCAGCTTTCCGGCCCGATGTTCCACATGGAAACTGAAGTCCTGCAGGGATAAGAACCAACGGGTGACCCTAGCATTTCTACCCTTCGTTTCCCTCATCCACCTAAGTGGGGCATGGTCGGATATCAGTCTAAATTTACGTCCCAGCAGATAGTACCGTAATGTGTCCACTGCCCATTTTATGGCCAAGCACTCCTTCTCAACGACTGAGTAGTTCTTTTCAGATGAGGACAGCTTCCTACTCAGATAGAGAACAGGATGCTCCTCCCCATGTAGTTCTTGGGAAAGGACTGCTCCCACCCCAACATCTGAGGCATCTGTCTGAAGAATAAACTCTTTCTTGAAGTTTGGGGCCATCAGAACGGGTTGCTTACACAAAGCGTTTTTCATTTCTTGGAAGGCTGACTCTGTTTCTTCGGACCACTTAACCATTACTGGTTTTGTCCCTTTTAGCAGGTCAGTCAGAGGCGCAGCCATCGTGGCGAAGTTTGGGATGAACCTCCTGTAATATCCCACGATTCCCAGGAAGGCTTTAACTTGCTTCTTGGAAACTGGTTTTGGCCACGTTTGAATTGCCTCCACTTTACTGATTTGGGGTTTTATTTCTCCGTGACCCACTATGTATCCAAGGTACTTAGCTTCTTCTTTACCCAAGGCACACTTCTTTGGGTTTATAGTAAATCCGGCCTCTCTTATAGCATCCAACACCGCTTGGACTTTCTCCAGATGACTCTCCCAGTCCGGGCTAAAGATGACGATATCATCTAGGTACGCAGCAGCGTAGGCCTTATGGGGTGCAAGAACTCTATCCATAGCCCTCTGGAAGGTCGCCGGAGCTCCCTGTAGGCCAAACGGCATCCGGGCATACTGGAAGCATCCATCAGGTGTCGAAAAGGCTGTCTTCTCCTTGGCTTCCTGCGCCATGGGGATCTGCCAATACCCCTTTGTCAGATCCAAGGTGGATATATATCTGGCGTGCCCAAGCCTTTCGATGAGCTCATCAATACGGGGCATGGGATAAGCGTTGAACTTGGAGACCTCATTCAACTTCCGATAGTCGTTGCAAAACCTCCACTCTCCATCAGGTTTTGGGACCAGGACAATTGGGCTTGACCAACCGCTCTTGGATTCCTCAATGACTCCAAGCCTCAACATACGCTCCACTTCCTTGGAGATAACTTCTCGACGAGCCTCAGGAATACGATAAGGTTTCACATTCACCCGCACATGGGGCTCTGTTAGGACCTCGTGCTCTATGACCTTCGTGTATCCTGGCAATTCTGAAAACAGGTCCCTGTTTTTCTGGAGTAACTCCCGGCACTGCTGTTTCTGGGTTTTCGATAGCGTCTCTGCTATAGTAACCGCTCCAACCTCACCTTCTGGGTTGCTTAACAATGACGGAGTAACTGTCGGCTCTCTATCTTGCCACGGCTTGATGAGGTTGACATGGTAAACTTGGAATGGTTTCCGTCTTCCTGGTTGGTGAATTTTATAATTTACCTCACCAAGTTTCTCGACAACCTCATATGGCCCTTGCCATTTGGCCAAGAACTTGCTTTCCACCGTTGGAACTAACACCAGAACTCGGTCTCCCGAATTGAACTGCCTCACTCTTGCAGACCGGTTGTAGACCCTGGCTTGAGCTTCTTGTGCTTGGAGAAGGTGTTCTTTCACGATAGGCATCACCTTTGCAATCCTCTGCTGCATCAGGGCCACATGCTCAATGACGCTTCTGTGGGGCGTGACTTCGGCTTCCCAGGTTTCCTTGGCTATATCCAGGAGTCCTCGTGGATGTCGGCCATATAGAAGCTCAAACGGTGAGAACCCTGTGGAGGCCTGTGGAACTTCACGAATGGAAAACATCAGATAGGGTAAGAGACAATCCCAGTCTCTACCGTCTTTCTCTATAGCTTTTCTCAGCATGCTCTTTAGAGTCTTGTTAAACCTCTCAACAAGACCATCTGACTGGGGATGGTACACCGAGGTCCTCAACTGGGAGATCTTCAGGGCTTTGCATAACTCCCTCATCACCTTGCTCATGAATGGTGTACCCTGGTCAGTCAGGATCTCCTTTGGCAGACCTGTCCGGGAAAAGACATGGACCAACTCGCGGGCTATGCTCTTTGAGGAAGAATTCCTCAAGGGAATTGCCTCAGGATAGCGTGTGGCATAGTCCAGGATGACTTATACTGATGGCCCCGAGCTGATTTAACTAAGGGACCGACCAAGTCCATGGCAATTCTCTCGAACGGTACCTCAATAATGGGCAGTGGCACAAGGGGGTTCCGGAAATGAGGAGTAGGAGCAGTTAGCTGACATGTAGGGCAGGACCTGCAATAGTTCACTATTTCCCGGTGACACCCAGGCCAATAGAACCTCTGCACAACCCGTTCCTGCGTTTTTTCCACCCCTAGGTGTCCACCCAAGATGTGTGAATGGGCCATGTCCAACACTTTCCGTCTATACGGACCCGGCACTATCAACTGCTCTACCAACTCCTCCCTTATTTTCGTGACCCGGTACAACAATTCCCCCCTCAACAGAAAATGGGGAAATCTTTTGTCTGCCCCCGGCTCCTGTACCACCCCATCAATAACTGTGACATTATTAAAGGCTTCCCTCAGAGTGGGGTCCCTATGTTGGGCAGTCCCAAAATTTTCACCGGTAACCTCTAACTCCAGAATGTCAGATGTAGGGGATACTTCCTCCTCATCCCCAACCAGAACACAAAAAGGAAAGCTGTCTGCCTCTGGGTGTGGCGATACCGTTCCAGGGTTCACTGGTTCCCTGCCAGGGAGCTCAGAACCCTTTCCCCACAAATCCCAAAAGAAACAGAAATCCCGGCCAATAATTATAGGGTGCAACAAGTCCTGAACTACGCCGACTATGTGGGATTCAGTGCCACATGCCGTTTCAATGTCCACCCTGGCCATAGGGTAGTCCTTTGCATCACCATGTATGCACCGCACTCCGACCTTCTTTCCTGGGAGCAGATGAAGAGGAAAAGTGGCCCTCACCAGGGTCACTAGGCTCCCCGAGTCTAACAGTGCCGTTACTGCTCGACCGTTCACCTTTACGGGACACGCTTGAGGTCCCTCGTTGGATGGAGAGTTCACACTACAGACTGGATACGCATAGTATGAACAACGGCGTCCCATGCTGCAGTCCATCTGCTCAGTGGCTTGGGAACAACGGGCAGCTATATGTCCTGGCTTGTGGCACCTCCAACAAATAACATCACCCGTGGGGACCTTGGGCACCACCTCCCCCGCCCTTTGTGACCTTGGACGCACCACCCCTTTTTGGGACTCAGCTGCCCTCTGGGACCCCCAGTACGGCATGGGCTGCCTCCCAAAGGAGCCTTCCAACCCTTGGTATCTCTCAACCAGTCCGATCAGCTCGTCGGCATTCTGGGGATCACCCTGGGCAACCCAAGACTGTATAGGCCTCGGGAGGGAATGGACAAACCGATCCATCATCACCCGTTCTACCATCTGTGCAGGCGCAGAGGTCTCTGGCTGCAGCCATTTCTGGACCAGGTGCAACAGATCAAACATTTGGGAACGAGGTGGTTTGTCCCGGTGATAGCCCCAGGAGTGAACTCGCTGTGCCCTGACAGTCAGTGTCACCCCCAGACGTGCGAGAATCTCGGCTTTCAATTTGTGATACTCTTTGGCATCCTGCAAGGTCAAATCATAGTACGCCTTCTGGGGTTCTCCCGTCAGGTATGGCGCAAGTACCTCTGCCCACTGCTCTGGCGGAAGTTTTTCCCTCTCAGCGACCCTCTCAAACACCGTCAGGAAGGCCTCAACATCATCCCCGGGAGTCATTTTCTGCAATGCACGTCTTACCGTCTTCCGGACGTGGGTGTCATCAGCCAAACCTGGGGTTGGGGCGCTCGCCTTGCCCTGGATGGCGGTTGCCAGAAGCTGCATCTGCTGCTGATGCTCCTGCTGGCTCTGTTGTAACTGCTGCCGTTGCTCCTGCTGGCTTTGCTGCATCTGCTGCCGTTGCTCCTGCTGGCTCTGTTGTATCTGCTGCTGGCTCTGTTGTATCTGCTGCATCAACAGCCTGTTGGTCTCTTGCTGCCTTTGCTCCTGCTGGACCAAGTGTTTCAGCAGGTCCTCCATTTTCTCCGGCAATGCTTGCTGGCTTGCAACAGCCTGGACCCAGGACATTCAAAAATAAACTCACGTCTCCGCTGGGAACGCTGCCCGCATTCTCCACCAATTGTAGGGATTTCACTCACTCAGCTGCGACGGCTGACACTCAGGAGACGTGTTCCTTTAAAGTTCACTGGGTTTATTGCTTCATAAACCATGTGGCAAAACAACAGAAAGCAAAATAGCCTTTGGTTCAGGCAAAGGAAAACAAGTGTCCAGTTCATCCGGCTCAGTCCTGAAGCCGTAACACACTCAGGAGGGTTTCACCTCCACACATATCTGCTGTGTAAAGGATTAGCCAGTCTTATATAGGACTAACCACACCCAGTAATCTATCACAACATATCTGCTGTGTAAAGGATTAGCCAGTCTTATATAGGACTAACCACACCCAGTAATCTATCACATGATTAGCCATGTGGTCTGACATCACCACAGGTCCTGAAACACAAACATATGGTTATATAAAACAACGCAATATTCCGGGCTACATTACAGCAACAAGGCACTTATGTGGCACATACCTCCCATCGACTACACACCCTTTAGCCATGCTACAATAGTTAATAGATAGATAGATAGATAATTAATAGATAGATAGATAGATGTCCTGCAGATATATCATTTCACAACCCCCTACATAAAATAAACTTGCCTATTTAGCTTTCTTTACCTAGTACATAAATACTTTATAAAAAATGACGTGGGGTCCCCTCTTCCTAATTTTGATAGCCAGCATAGGTAAAGCAAACAGCTACAGGCTGATTTTATCAGTTTGAGAAGGGCCATGGTTATTGGGTCCTTCCCAGCCTAAAATACCAGCCCTCCGCAGCCCCAGAAGTGCAGCATTACATTAGATGTGCCTATTCACACATTCCAATTTATTTTGATTGGAGAGTTACCGTTCTGTTAACTCAGTGAAAAACTCTCCTTTCAGGTGAAGGCTTTGTCTTGAATTCCACTGGCTCTCTCCTTGCGGTGTCTTATCTTGGCATCTTCTTCTTTCCCGCCGTAGGTTTTCATCCTCCTTGGGAGGGGGTTGTGTTGTGAATTCTGTTGTCGGGCTCCCTCCTGTGGTCATGAATGGTACTTTGGCTGGTTCTGTCCATGGACTTTCTCTGGTGGCTGTGGGTGTTTCTGAGTTTCCTTCCACAGGTGACGAGGTTAATTCGTTAGCTGCTGCTCTATTTAACTCCACTTAGATCTTTGCTCCATGCCACCTGTCAATGTTCCAGTATTGGTCTAGTTCACTCCTGGATCGTTCTTGTGACCTGTCTTCCCAGCAGAAGCTAAGTGACTGCTTGTTTTTCTCTGGTTTGCTATTTTTCTGTCCAGCTTGCTATTCTGATTGTTGTCTTGCTTGCTGGAAGCTCTGGGACGCAGAGGGAGCGCCTCCGCACCGTGAGTCGGTGCGGAGGGTCTTTTAGCGCCCTCTGCGTGGTCTTTTTGTAGGTTTTTGTGCTGACCGCAAAGCTACCTTTCCTATCCTCAGTCTGTTCAGTTAGTCGGGCCTCACTTTGCTAAATCTATTTCATCTCTGTGTTTGTATTTTCATCTTTACTCACAGTCATTATATGTGGGGGGCTGCCTTTTCCTTTGGGGAATTTCTCTGAGGCAAGGTAGGCTTTATTTTTCTATCTTCAGGGCTAGCTAGTTCCTTAGGCTGTGCCGAGTTGCATAGGGAGCGTTAGGCGCAATCCACGGCTATTTCTAGTGTGGTTGATAGGATTAGGGATTGCGGTCAGCAGAGTTCCCACGTCCCAGAGCTCGTCCTATATTATCAGTAACTATCTGGTCATTCGGTGTGCTCTTAACCACCAGGTCCATTATTGTCCTGACCACCAGGTCATAACAGTACAGGTGGCCAAAAGTACTAATGCATCTCAATAGAGGGATAAGAGAAGTTCTGAGACCATTTTTTTTTCTTTGCAGTGTGTTTTGTCTCTCTTTTCCCCTTTACATCTGGGTGGTTCAGAACACAGGTGTAGACATGGACATTCAAGGTCTGTCCTCTTTGATGGATAATCTCACTATAAGTGTACAAAACATTCAAGATTTTGTGGTTCAGAATCCGATGTCAGAGCCTAGGATTCCTATTCCTGATTTGTTTTTTGGTGATAGATCTAAGTTCTTGAATTTCAAAAATAATTGTAAATTGTTTTTTGCCTTGAAACCTCGCTCCTCAGGTGACCCTGTTCAACAAGTAAAGATCATTATTTCTTTGTTACGTGGTGACCCTCAAGACTGGGCATTTTCCCTTGCGCCAGGAGATCCGGCATTGCGTGATGTTGATGCATTTTTCCTGGCGCTTGGATTGCTTTATGACGAACCTAATTTAGTGGATCAGGCAGAGAAAATCTTGCTGGCTCTGTGTCAGGGTCAGGATGAAGCGGAGATATATTGTCAGAAGTTTAGAAAGTGGTCTGTGCTCACTCAGTGGAATAAATGTGCCCTGGCAGCAATCTTCAGAAAGGGTCTCTCTGAAGCCCTTAAGGATGTCATGGTGGGATTTCCCATGCCTGCTGGTCTGAATGAGTCTATGTCTTTGGCCATTCAGATCGATCGACGCTTGCGTGAGCGTAAAGCTGTGCACCATTTGGCGGTACTATCTGAGCATGGGCCTGAGCCTATGCGGTGTGATGGGACTTTGACCAGAGCTGAAAGGCAAGAACACAGACGTCGGAATGGGCTATGTTTTTACTGTGGTGATTCCACTCATGCTATCTCCGATTGTCCTAGGCGCACTAAGCGGTTCGCTAGGTCTTACACCATTGGTACGGTACAGTCTAAATTTCTATTGTCCGTTACTCTGATTTGCTCTTTGTCATCCTATTCTGTTATGGCATTTGTGGATTCAGGCGCTGCCCTGAATTTGATGTACTTGGAGTATGCTAGGCGCTGTGGTTTTTTCTTGGAGCCCTTGCAGTATCCTATTCCATTGAGAGGAATTGATGCTACGCCTTTGGCCAAGAATAAGCCTCAGTACTGGACCCAATTGACCATGTGCATGGCTCCTGCACATCAGGAGGATATCCGCTTTCTGGTGTTGCATAATCTGCATGATGTGGTCGTTTTGGGGTTGCCATGGCTACAGGTTCATAATCCAGTATTGGACTGGAAATCTATGTCTGTGTCCAGCTGGGGTTGCCAGGGGGTATATGGTGATGTTCCATTTTTGTCTATTTCATCTTCCACTCCTTCTGAAGTTCCAGAGTTTTTGTCGGATTACCGGGATGTATTTGATGAGCCCAAAGCCAGTGCCCTACCTCCTCATAGGGATTGCGATTGTGCAATTAATTTGATTCCTGGTAGTAAGTTTCCTAAGGGCCGATTGTTCAATTTATCTGTGCCAGAACACGCCGCTATGCGGAGTTATATAAAGGAATCCTTGGAGAAAGGCCATATTCGCCCGTCGTCATCACCGTTAGGAGCAGGGTTCTTTTTTGTGGCCAAGAAGGATGGTTCTTTGAGACCTTGTATTGATTACCGCCTTCTCAATAAAATTACAGTCAAATTTCAGTATCCTTTGCCGTTGCTGTCTGATTTATTTGCTCGTATTAAGGGGGCTAGTTGGTTCACCAAGATAGATCTTCGAGGGGCGTATAATCTTGTGCGTATTAAACAAGGCGATGAATGAAAAACAGCATTTAATACGCCCGAGGGCCATTTTGAGTACCTGGTTATGCCATTCGGGCTTTCCAATGCTCCATCAGTATTTCAGTCCTTTATGCATGACATCTTCCGAGAGTACCTGGATAAATTCCTGATTGTGTATTTGGATGATATTTTGGTCTTTTCGGATGATTGGGAGTCTCATGTGAAGCAGGTCAGAATGGTGTTCCAGGTCCTTCGTGCGAATTCCTTGTTTGTGAAGGGGTCAAAGTGTCTCTTTGGAGTTCAGAAGGTTTCATTTTTGGGGTTCATTTTTTCCCCTTCTACTATCGAGATGGACCCTGTTAAAGTCCAAGCCATTTACGATTGGACCCAGCCGACATCTGTGAAGAGCCTGCAAAAGTTCCTGGGCTTTGCTAATTTTTATCGGCGCTTCATCGCTAATTTTTCTAGTGTTGCTAAACCGTTGACTGATTTGACCAAGAAGGGTGCTGATGTGGTCAATTGGTCTTCTGCAGCTACAGAGGCTTTTCAGGAGTTGAAGCGTCATTTTTCTTCTGCCCCTGTGTTGTGCCAGCCAGATGTTTCGCTCCTGTTTCAGGTTGAGGTTGATGCTTCTGAGATTGGAGCTGGGGCTGTTTTGTCGCAAAGAAGTTCTGATGGCTCGGTGATGAAGCCATGTGCTTTCTTTTCTAGAAAGTTTTCGCCTGCTGAGCGCAATTATGATGTTGGTAATCGAGAGTTGTTGGCCATGAAGTGGGCATTCGAGGAGTGGCGTCATTGGCTTGAAGGAGCCAAGCATCGCGTGGTGGTCTTGACGGATCACAAGAATTTGACTTATCTTGAGTCTGCCAAACGGTTGAATCCGAGACAGGCTCGATGGTCTTTATTTTTCTCCCGTTTTGATTTTGTGGTTTCGTACCTTCCGGGCTCTAAGAATGTGAAGGCTGATGCCCTGTCAAGGAGTTTTGTGCCTGACTCTCCAGGTGTTCCTGAGCCGGCGGGTATTCTCAAAGAGGGGGTAATTTTGTCTGCCATCTCCCCTGATTTGCGGCGGGTGCTGCAAAAATTTCAGGCTGATAGACCTGACCGTTGCCCAGCGGAGAAACTGTTTGTCCCTGATAGATGGACTAGTAGAGTTATCTCTGAGATTCATTGTTCAGTGTTGGCTGGGCATCCTGGAATCTTTGGTACCAGAGATTTGGTGGCTAGATCCTTTTGGTGGCCGTCTTTGTCACGGGATGTGCGTTCTTTTGTGCAGTCCTGTGGGACTTGTGCTCGGGCTAAGCCCTGCTGTTCTCGTGCCAGTGGGTTGCTTTTGCCCTTGCCGGTCCCGAAGAGGCCCTGGACGCATATTTCTATGGATTTTATTTCGGATCTCCCCGTCTCTCAAAAGATGTCGGTCATTTGGGTGGTTTGTGATCGCTTTTCTAAGATGGTCCATTTGGTACCTTTGTCTAAATTGCCTTCCTCCTCTGATTTGGTGCCATTATTTTTCCAGCATGTGGTTCGTTTACATGGTATCCCGGAGAACATAGTTTCTGACAGAGGTTCCCAGTTTGTTTCGAGGTTTTGGCGATCTTTTTGTGCTAGGATGGGCATTGATTTGTCTTTTTCCTCGGCTTTCCATCCTCAGACAAATGAACAAACCGAACGAACTAATCAGACTTTGGAAACATATCTGAGATGCCTTGTTTCTGCTGATCAGGATGATTGGGTGTCCTTTTTGCCATTGGCTGAGTTCGCCCTTAATAATCGGGCCAGCTCGGCTACTTTGGTTTCGCCGTTTTTCTGCAATTCTGGTTTCCATCCGCGTTTCTCTTCAGGGCAGGTTGAGTCTACGGACTGTCCTGGTGTAGATACTGTGGTGGATAGGTTGCAGCAGATTTGGACTCATGTGGTGGACAATTTGACATTGTCCCAGGAGAAGGCTCAACGTTTCGCTAACCGCCGGCGTTGTGTGGGTCCCCGACTTCGTGTTGGGGATTTGGTTTGGTTGTCGTCTCGTTATGTTCCTATGAAGGTTTCCTCTCCTAAGTTTAAGCCTCGTTTCATTGGTCCGTATAAGATTTCTGAGGTTATCAATCCTGTGTCATTTCGTTTGGCCCTTCCTGCTTCTTTTGCCATCCATAATGTGTTCCATAGGTCGTTATTGCGGAGATACGTGGTGCCTGTGGTTCCATCCGTTGATCCTCCTGCCCCGGTGTTGGTTGAGGGGGAGTTGGAGTATGTGGTGGAGAAGATTTTGGATTCTCGTATTTCGAGACGGAAACTCCAGTACCTGGTCAAGTGGAAGGGTTATGGTCAGGAAGATAATTCCTGGGTTTTTGCCTCTGATGTTCATGCTGCCGATCTGGTTCGTGCCTTTCATTTGGCTCATCCTGGTCGGCCTGGGGGCTCTGGTGAGGGTTCGGTGACCCCTCCTCAAGGGGGGGTACTGTTGTGAATTCTGTTGTCGGGCTCCCTCCTGTGGTCATGAATGGTACTTCGGCTGGTTCTGTCCATGGACTTTCTCTGGTGGCTGTGGGTGTTTCTGAGTTTCCTTCCACAGGTGACGAGGTTAATTCGTTAGCTGCTGCTCTATTTAACTCCACTTAGATCTTTGCTCCATGCCACCTGTCAATGTTCCAGTATTGGTCTAGTTCACTCCTGGATCGTTCTTGTGACCTGTCTTCCCAGCAGAAGCTAAGTGACTGCTTGTTTTTCTCTGGTTTGCTATTTTTCTGTCCAGCTTGCTATTCTGATTGTTGTCTTGCTTGCTGGAAGCTCTGGGACGCAGAGGGAGCGCCTCCGCACCGTGAGTCGGTGCGGAGGGTCTTTTTTGCGCCCTCTGCGAGGTCTTTTGTAGGTTTTTGTGCTGACCGCAAAGCTACCTTTCCTATCCTCAGTCTGTTCAGTTAGTCGGGCCTCACTTTGCTAAATCTATTTCATCTCTGTGTTTGTATTTTCATCTTTACTCACAGTCATTATATGTGGGGGGCTGCCTTTTCCTTTGGGGAATTTCTCTGAGGCAAGGTAGGCTTTATTTTTCTATCTTCAGGGCTAGCTAGTTCCTTAGGCTGTGCCGAGTTGCATAGGGAGCGTTAGGCGCAATCCACGGCTATTTCTAGTGTGGTTGATAGGATTAGGGATTGCGGTCAGCAGAGTTCCCACGTCCCAGAGCTCGTCCTATATTATCAGTAACTATCTGGTCATTCGGTGTGCTCTTAACCACCAGGTCCATTATTGTCCTGACCACCAGGTCATAACAGGGTTGAGGTCGGCATCCCTAATCTGCTCACACTTGCAATTATTTAAATAAACAATTCTGTTTTTTCTGTGCTTCGGTTCTCCCCAGGAATCGAACTCACAACTTGTATTATTGCAGGCAGCGGCTAAAGATATGAGCAGCAGCCTACACTGACAGGTATGGGAGAATATTCCACACTTGAAGCTGCATTGCAGTCTCTGAGCCTACAGGCAGATAATACTGGTACATATAGCAGTTAATTTTTATGCACCTGTATTCTAGAGGGAAATAACGATTTTGTTCTCCCTATAAGATTACCAAAAATAATGAAAAACAATTACATAAATGTTTTCTCTGGTCTCATTAGGAATCTAACCCACAACATGTGTCCCTCTTTCTCATTAGGTCTGTATATGTAAGGTAGCTTTGAAAAAAACTGCATAGCACAAGACAAACAATATGGTTGCCACTGTCCCGGGGCACATGAGCATTACTGGGAGTGAGGCTTACACACTCCTAGAAATGTTGGCAACAATGCAATATGCATCGATGACACTTGTATATCTGATGTAACATAGATTTTATTGTAGCCCCTTGGGGACAAGGAGTGATCACACTATCTCTACAGCGCTGTGGAATATGTTGCTGCCATATAAGCAATGGATAATAAATACATAAATCCTCCCTGATAAAGCGAAGTACAATATCTAACCAGCAAAGTGCCTCTTGATTTTATTTTTTAGCATCTGCCGAATCTTTGCTTTGTGACCTGATACAGAAAATGCAAATAAAGCTAACGGATAAATGTTTGCAATGGAAAAAAATTCCTCTTGTAACATAAATGCCTCCTGAAAAACAAGGAGGAAGAAGAAAGCACAGAGGTTAAGAGGCATGTGCGCACACAGTCTTCCATCTCCTCGCCTTGTCAGCCAGCTCGCTGATGGATCTGACACAATACACTAGATCTTCTTTTTTGCAATTTTCGCTGTGGTACAGATCCTAGCTTAGGCATATAAAAGCAAAGATTTCCATTGCTTTTCCAATTCATAAAGTATTTGATAATGTTTTTTTTTTTTGTCTCCTATGTGAAAGCTTCCGGAAACTCGGTGTACAACAATGTTAGAAAAAGAGCGGTCACGAAAATAAAATTCTGAGCTACAAATTGACTTGTTCCCAATCTATAGTTCTATGTCACTGACATCATAAAAGTGTTGTATCAAGATAGAAAAAATGTGTTTTTTTCCAGAAATAGTGCCCCCCTTGTCCATGGTCTGTGGCTGGTATTACAAGTTAGCCACATTTGCTCAAATGGACCTGAGCTGAAAAATAGTAAAAGCAAGTAGACAAGAGTGGTGCATAAAATTTAGAAAAATAGCAAACATATTTTTCTGTGTTAGCTGGCATAAGATTTTATACAATAGAACCTTTCCTTCTTAGATTATGATAACCCTAAAGAGGACCTTTTGCCAAATTTTTCACATTGAGCTGGACACACAATGTTATAGTGGCCACAGAGCGGAATAAAACTTTGTTTTATGCGCTTCTCTACTGTGGAGATAATAGAATCAAAGTATTTGGCACATGATGAGTTCACTTTTTGAAAGTTTAAGTGGGAGTTATCAGACAGGTTTCACTCTGGGTGTGTGCTTTTCCCCCTGTATGATGCTGACCAATGATAGGCAGGCAGCAACACAGCAGAGAAAGGTGAACACGCCCCCACCATAGCTTAGAGCTTAAGATTTTCTCAGTATGCTAAAAACCTGAATTGAATAACTAAGACATGAGGACCAATACTTTTGCTAATATAACGTGTAACTAAATAACATTACGATGTGTCATTTATCATTGTAGTTCTAGTCTCATTGCAGGACATAGTAACATAGTAACATAGTAACATAGTTAGTAAGGCCGAAAAAAGACATTTGTCCATCCAGTTCAGCCTATATTCCATCATAATAAATCCCCAGATCTACGTCCTTCTACAGAACCTAATAATTGTATGATACAATATTGTTCTGCTCCAGGAAGACATCCAGGCCTCTCTTGAACCCCTTGACTGAGTTCGCCATCACCACCTCCTCAGGCAAGCAATTCCAGATTCTCACTGCCCTAACAGTAAAGAATCCTCTTCTATGTTGGTGGAAAAACCTTCTCTCCTCCAGACGCAAAGAATGCCCCCTTGTGCCCGTCACCTTCCTTGGTATAAACAGATCCTCAGCGAGATATTTGTATTGTCCCCTTATATACTTATACATGGTTATTAGATCGCCCCTCAGTCGTCTTTTTTCTAGACTAAATAATCCTAATTTCGCTAATCTATCTGGGTATTGTAGTTCTCCCATCCCCTTTATTAATTTTGTTGCCCTCCTTTGTACTCTCTCTAGTTCCATTATATCCTTCATGAGCACCGGTGCCCAAAACTGGACACAGTACTCCATGTGCGGTCTAACTAGGGATTTGTACAGAGGCAGTATAATGCTCTCATCATGTGTATCCAGACCTCTTTTAATGCACCCCATGATCCTGTTTGCCTTGGCAGCTGCTGCCTGGCACTGGCTGCTCCAGGTAAGTTTATCATTAACTAGGATCCCCAAGTCCTTCTCCCTGTCAGATTTACCCAGTGGTTTCCCATTCAGTGTGTAATGGTGATATTGATTCCTTCTTCCCATGTGTATAACCTTACATTTATCATTGTTAAACCTCATCTGCCACCTTTCAGCCCAAGTTTCCAACTTATCCAGATCCATCTGTAGCAGAATACTATCTTCTCTTGTATTAACTGCTTTACATAGTTTTGTATCATCTGCAAATATCGATATTTTACTGTGTAAACCTTCTACCAGATCATTAATGAATATGTTGAAGAGAACAGGTCCCAATACTGACCCCTGCGGTACCCCACTGGTCACAGCGACCCAGTTAGAGACTATACCATTTATAACCACCCTCTGCTTTCTATCACTAAGCCAGTTACTAACCCATTTACACACAATTTCCCCCAGACCAAGCATTCTCATTTTGTGTACCAACCTCTTGTGCCGCACGGTATCAAACGCTTTGGAAAAATCGAGATATACCACGTCCAATGACTCACCGTGGTCCAGCCTATAGCTTACCTCTTCATAAAAACTGATTAGATTGGTTTGACAGGAGCGATTTCTCATAAACCCATGCTGATATGGAGTTAAACAGTTATTCTCATTGAGATAATCCAGAATAACATCCCTCAGAAACCCTTCAAATATTTTACCAACAATAGAGGTTAGACTTACTGGCCTATAATTTCCAGGTTCACTTTTAGAGCCCTTTTTGAATATTGGCACCACATTTGCTATGCGCCAGTCCTGCGGAACAGATCCTGTCGCTATAGAGTCCCTAAAAATAAGAAATAATGGTTTATCTATTACATTACTTAGTTCCCTTAGTACTCGTGGGTGTATGCCATCCGGACCCGGAGATTTAACTATTTTAATCTTATTTAGCCGATTTCGCACCTCTTCTTGGGTTAGATTGGTGACCCTTAATATAGGGTTTTCATTGTTTCTTGGGATTTCACCTAGCATTTCATTTTCCACCGTGAATACCGTGGAGAAGAAGGTGTTTAATATGTTAGCTTTTTCCTCGTCATCTACAACCATTCTTTCCTCACTATTTTTTAAGGGGCCTACATTTTCAGTTTTTATTCTTTTACTATTGATATAGTTGAAGAACAGTTTGGGATTAGTTTTACTCTCCTTAGCAATGTGCTTCTCTGTTTCCTTTTTGGCAGCTTTAATTAGTTTTTTAGATAAAGTATTTTTCTCCCTATAGTTTTTTAGAGCTTCAATGGTGCCATCCTGCTTTAGTAGTGCAAATGCTTTCTTTTTACTGTTAATTGCCTGTCTTACTTCTTTGTTTAGCCACATTGGGTTTTTCCTATTTCTAGTCCTTTTATTCCCACAAGGTATAAACCGCTTACACTGCCTATTTAGGATGTTCTTAAACATTTCCCATTTATTATCTGTATTCTTATTTCTGAGGATATTGTCCCAGTCTACCAGATTAAGGGCATCTCTAAGCTGGTCAAACTTTGCCTTCCTAAAGTTCAGTGTTTTTGTGACTCCCTGACAAGTGCCCCTAGTGAAAGACAGGTGAAACTGTACAATATTGTGGTCGCTATTTCCTAGATGCCCGACCACCTGCAGATTTGTTATTCTGTCAGGTCTATTAGATAGTATTAGGTCTAAAAGTGCTGCTCCTCTGGTTGGATTCTGCACCAATTGTGAAAGATAATTTTTCTTGGTTATTAGCAGAAACCTGTTGCCTTTATGGGTTTCACAGGTTTCACTTTCCCAGTTAATATCCGGGTAGTTAAAGTCCCCCATAACCAGGACCTCATTATGGGTTGCAGCTTCATCTATCTGCTTTAGAAGTAGACTTTCCATGGTTTCTGTTATATTTGGGGGTTTGTAACAGACCCCAATGAGAATTTTGTTACCATTTTTCCCTACCCTTTCCCTTTTTGTTACCATTTTTCATAAATGTATGAAATGAATCATGGGAATCCCATCGGCATAAAAGCGGACGAACTGTCAAAAAATGATGCTGTGGCTCTTGCTGGAGTGTTTCTATCTCTTGGTTAAAGATCATGGCACAGCGATGACCCGTCTCGGACCCGCTAACTTTGTTGGGATGATCTGCAGTACCAGGCAGTTTCAGACTCATATAGACTCTGCTCAATAAGAGGATGCACCGCCCCATCAAATGGTGTAAAGTCAGTAAAAACCTCTAATAGACCTATATTTTGAGCTGTTCATTCACTGCTGGTTCTTCCACTCTACAACTGAGTCGACGACATCTGGTCAATATCATTATAGACCACACGTCATTTTTTTGTGCACTGACAACAGAAAGTGGCGGGTGAATAGTGTTGATTTCGAAAGGTAAACCTATCAGAATTTTTACCACTTTAAGTATTTCACATTTACACTTCATCTCAGTGGAACAAACAACCGCGCTTTATGGCAGCCATTTGTTTCCATACGTGCTAAAGGTGGTCGGCGGTTCAAGAAATGAAGTCAATAAATTGCAGCATTCACAGGTCAACAGCCGGGTAATTTTTACTATCCAGTTTAAGGACAACGTGGAAAGAGTTTTCTATGGTAAAATCAATATGTCAAAGAAGACGTAGCGTCGTCATGGACTAACATGAACAATGGTAACAAAGGAATAGAGTAAATGAATGCACACATTAGTGGGACCTGACGTGAGAGCACAGAACCCCAGCCGCTCGCCCTCAACACTCAGCAATGGAGTAAATTTGTTGCTGTATCACTAACGCGATAGGGGCGTTCATTAGATGAGGTTGGTGAGTCGGTAATTGGAAATGTCAAGAATAGGAATCCATAAAGGAGTTTTACACCGCAGGGTAAAATTTCGGCAAGCAGTGGAGCTGGCTGAATACTAGCAAAGTGCAATTGTTAGGCTCCCCGGGGAGGTGGCTCCTCTAAAGGTACCGTCACATTTAGCAACGCTGGAGCGATCTAGACGATACCGATCGCTGCAGCGTTGCTGTGTGGTCGCTGGAGAGCTGTCACACAGACAGCTCTCCAGCGACCAACTATGCGAAGTCCCCTGGTAACCAGGGTAAACATCACGTTACTAAGCGCAGGGCCGCGCTTAGTAACCCGATGTTTACCCTGGTTACCAGCGTAAACGTAAAAAAAACAAACACTACATACTTACATTCCGCTGTCTGTACCCCGGCGCTGTGCTTCTCTGCACTGTGTAAGCGCCGGCCGGAAAGCAGAGCACAGCGGTGACGTCACCGCTGTGCTTTCCGGCCGCTGTGCTTACACAGTGCAGAGAAGCAGAGCAGGGGACAGACACCGGAATGTAAGTATGTAGTGTTTGTTTTTTTTACGTTTACGCTGGTAACCAGGGTAAACATCGGGTTACTAAGCGCGGCCCTGCGCTTAGTAACTCGATGTTTACCCTGGTTACCAGTGAAGACATCGCTGAATCGGCATCACACATGCCGATTCAGCGATGTCTGCGGGAGATCCAGCGACGAAATAAAGTTCTGGACTTTCTGCTCCGACCAACGATGTCACAGCAGGATCCAGATCGCTGCTGCCTGTCAAACTGAACGATATCGCTAGCCAGGACGCTGCAACATCACGGATCGCTAGCGATATCGTTCAGTGTGAAGGTACCTTAAGCCTTAGGTCTGGCTGGGCAAGGACCCCAGGCATTGATACAGCAAGAAGGAAGGTACATGGGCAGCAAGGACTTGGGGCACACACAGGAATCTTAGGAGCAGCAGGACGGGTGAAGTAGAACCAAGTAGGGATAAATGCAAACACAAAAAGCACAAGAGAAGAGTTTCAATTTCAAGGCACAAATTTGTGTCTCATGGGCCTTAAATAGGACTGAGGAGATGATGTCACTGAACTATGCCGGGCAACTTGCAAAACTAGATGTGGAGCACAGCAGAGGGCAGCAGACCCAGGAGAAGCAAGTGGAGCCCGGGATACCCAGGACAGGTAACACTAATATAAACACTATGATTTGGATCTGTTTGCCGGTTCAATTGATTGTCATCCAATTTCTATACTTGTGTTCACACATCGACTAGCTTCTCAACAGAACATTGAGAGAAGCAGGTGAGAATCTAGTGGGCATGTGACGGCAAGTTTGCAGATTTACACTTGTGGTCACATAACGATTAATCGATTGATCTGAACAGTGTGTATATTACGCACTGATAGTATGCTGTAAGCTGCACTACAAGTTTGCCCTGGGGTGAAATGCTCCTTTAAAATGGGTCTACTGGATCTAGTGGGCTTCTCTATTTCCAGACAGCAAACCAGTGGGGTAGGAGGTAAGAAAGAAGACAACAAAACATATGGGCAGCCAGAAGTGAAGTGCAATGAAAAGGAAAAATGGAATATGTTTTCTGTGATATAATCGTGTGCTTTAACCCTATACTGTGACATCACATTTTGCATTGTTGCGATGGTGAAGTGTCTCTATGCGCCTGTGTTGTGACATTACTTTGTACATTATTCTTGTACTGTGACATCACTGGGTACATTATCCCATAAGTGTGACATTGTTGCATACCTAATTCACCAGCCATAAGATTACTGAGCAGATTATCTTTACACTGTGACATCTCTTTGTATATATACCTGTAATGTGATTCCACCATAGATACTGACCCCAACCGGTGACATCACTATGTGCATTATCACACTACAGTGACATCATTGTTAATGAGGAGGTCATCCCTGTAATGTGACATCACTGTGTGCATAATTCCTAGACTGTACATTAGTCCAGTACTGTGATATCACTTTGTACATGACACATTGTAGTAGTTCACTCTCTCTGGTAGGCGTTAGGCATTAGGCCTTAGGTAGTGTTCACACAGGCAATGCAATTTTGGTCCAAACACTTGCAGTTTTTATTGCTTTCCGCAGGTTGCACAGCACCAACACAAACTCATGAACATAAATCCCGAGCCTTGTCCAGGTTCTAAGTAAACAGACCAGACCCGGCCTACTCATAGCAGCCCCAGCCAGATGAAGCAAAAGAGCTACCAGCGATACTTGTGGTTCTCTGCACCCGGCCTTTGCAGACTCTTCTCAGAGAGGAATTCTGACCTCTGATACATCCAGCAGCCTGACTGACTCCTCAGTCACTGCATTCAGAAAGAGACCCCGGCACGTCTCTCTCAGCTACAGATCACATCTAGGAATCTACTTCCTGCATCTTAGAGGAACCCTGCAGGTTCTTCTAATCAAACACTGTAGAGCTGGGATTTAACCCTATCCTTCCCAGCTGTGCTACAATCTGTACTTTGAAATCACTATGTGCATTATCTTAATATAGTGATATAACTGTTTGCAGAGGTGTACATAGAAATAATGGGGCCCCATAGCAGAAGTTCCAATTGGGCCCTCCAACAGAACATTGCACCCATAAAGTATAATGCCAAAAAAATGTCCCCCAAACACTGTATGATACCTCCACAGTGAATTATTAGACAACATCCTCCACATGCCAGTATGATGACAGTACTGTACCCCACCTCATCTTCCCCAGCAATGTATGGAAACCTCAATACAGTATGACCCCCAACTGTGACCCCCACTCAGCCCTCCATATAGTACTGTATAATTGGCCTACATATAATATAATGCCCCCACACCTCATCACACTGTATAATGTCCCCCAAACAGCCTTCCGCACAGTATGATGAACCTTCAAACTGTATAATTGCTTGCATATGGTATAATAGGTACCGCATAGCCGCCATAAAGTATAAAGGCTTTCATAAAGCCCTGCAAATATTATAATGGCTCCCTCATAGCCCTCCATAAAGCATAAGAGCTTCCACATAGCCATCCAAATATTATAATGGCCCCCACGTAGCCCTCTAAATATTATAATGGCCCCTCACATTGCCATCCAATTAATATAATAGCTCCCACTTAGCCCTCCATAATGTATAATGGGCCCCATAGTCCTCCATATTGTATGCTGCACCCCATAATCTTCCATGTAGTTTACTGCACCCCAAAGTATAATGCACTCTTAATAGTCCTCCATACAGTATAATGCACCCCATAGTTCATACAGTATAATGCACTACCCATAGTTCTCCATACAGTATAATGCACTCTCCATAGTCCTCCATACAGTATACTGCACTTCCCCATAGTCCTCCATACAGTATACTGCACTCCCCATAGTCCTCCATACAGTATACTGCACTTCCCCATAGTCCTCCATACAGTATACTTCACTCCCCTTAGTCCTTCATACAATATACTGCACTTCCCCATAGTCCTCCATACAGTATAATGCACTCTCCATAGTCCTCTATACAGTATAATGTAGTCCCAATAGTCCTCCATATAGTATAATGCACTCTCCATAGTCCTCTATACAGAATTATGGTCATCACAATTTATTCATTGATTTAAAAAAAAAAAAAAACAATACTCACCTCACCTCCTCATTCCCCTGCTGCTCTGGTCTCTGCAGCGAGAGTTCTGAAGTGCCCGTATATTTTAGCACGGCTGGTGCCATGTACTGATGTTATTGCGCCCGCTCCACAGAGACGCCAGACGCAGATGTGTCTTTATGTACATTTTTTATTGTGCATTTGTGTTTTAACCCATTGAATTGTTCTCTCTGCATTTTACCCACACCTCATGATTATATTGTTTTTAATTGATCATGTGATTTTCTATATGTGTGTCTATTGGTGGATTATTAGTTAAATGTCTTTGTGATCAGTTAGATTGCAGCCCTTACAAAGAACGCCATGTGCGTTTGAAACGCGTTGCTGCTATGCTGTAATTTTACTGATTTTTGTACATTTTTTTGCACTTTCTCTTATAAAATAAAATAATTTTTGGCAAAAAATTATGGAAGCTGGATCAACCCCTCCTTTCGTCCACATTGCTATATGATGTTGGTCAGAATGGTACTAATTGTAAGACAAAATTAATGAATGGGGCCAATTGGGAAATGAAAAGAGAAAAAAATGTAAAAATGTAAAAATAAAGTATGGAAAAATACGTTGCTAGCAAAAATGCTGTGTAATATATAAAATGAAGAAAACTAAAAAAAAGTGCATATTTGTTTTGTGTCATCTGTATTGACCCAAGCTATAAAACTGCCATAACCCATATGATGCCATTTAAAAGAACAAATTAAACACGCCAAAAATGTTTAAAAAAAATCACCATCAGCAGCATGTCCACTTCCCCATCCCTCACCACACACCTTGCTAATTTTAAATTAGGTATATAATATATGCCTGCATAATTTCCAGTGTTAATTGGGAAAAGAAAATATGTAGCCTTGAAAAGGACTTTTGTTTTTAGGTTGCAGCAGCAGTATTCATATAGAAGGATTGCATGGCAATAAACCCTGCCTATATGCCTCTAATCCAAAACTATCTCCTCCTCCACTGAATGCAGGGAACAAGGTTTTTGCTAGAGAGAGGACAGTATGTAGCGCTGAAACGGACTTTTGTCTTAATGGTGACGCAGCTGTATACAAGTGTTGTAATAGTAATTAACCACTGACTGTATGCCTGCCCTAATCTAACCTCTCCTTCCTAGAACACCTCTTCCTGAACTGCTTCCAGGGCAGTATGTGCCGGGCATCGCATCACATGGTCTTATATAACCCGAGGACCTGATGATGCGGAGCGGCTGGCCAATCACAGTGATGCTAGTAGCCAACATGGCTACGGCATTACTGATTATGTCAGGCAATCCCCAAATTTTTTTTGGCTGTCTAAGAGCTGTGAAACATGTGGGGCAGGGACTCGAGCACCCGTCATGCTTGATAGAGTAACGAGCATACCCGAGCAATTCAATGTTCAATTGAGTAGTGGCACATACGCTTGCTCGCTCATCACTAGTAATGACACATAGCTCTGCTCGCTTCCCTACACCTGTAATCCTAGATAATGCACAGCGGTGTTGTAGGGGAAGTGGTATTATGATTGCTCCTTTTTCTCCCCTACCCCTTTTTGCACATCGCCTTTTATTAATGTGTTCATGTACCATGTAATACTGCTACATTATGTAAATGTATTATCACTATGTATATTGAGTACTGCTATGCATAAAGCGTATTACTCCTGTTGTATATACATAGTAACATAGTAACATAGTTAGTAAGGCCGAAAAAAGACATTTGTCCATCCAGTTCAGCCTATATTCCATCATAATAAATCCCCAGATCTACGTCCTTCTACAGAACCTAATTGTATGATACAATATTGTTCTGCTCCAGGAAGACATCCAGGCCTCTCTTGAACCCCTCGACTGAGTTCGCCATCACCACCTCCTCAGGCAAGCAATTCCAGATTCTCACTGCCCTAACAGTAAAGAATCCTCTTCTATGTTGGTGGAAAAACCTTCTCTCCTCCAGACGCAAAGAATGCCCCCATGTGCCCGTCACCTTCCTTGGTATAAACAGATCCTCAGCGAGATATTTGTATTGTCCCCTTATATACTTATACATGGTTATTAGATCGCCCCTCAGTCGTCTTTTTTCTAGACTAAATAATCCTAATTTCGCTAATCTATCTGGGTATTGTAGTTCTCCCATCCCCTTTATTAATTTTGTTGCCCTCCTTTGTACTCTCTCTAGTTCCATTATATCCTTCCTGAGCACCGGTGCCCAAAACTGGACACAGTTATACGACATGTGCACCACTGTTGTTAGGGAAAGTAAGCGCCCCAAGCCAGTTTAGTGTTAGGGGAGTAGTAGCCCTGGCTGGCCACTAGATGGGGGCATTATAACAGATAGTTAGAATAGGAGGGGCAAGGTGGGGAGGAGATAGTGAGGTCATCCTGGTTAGTTCAGTTGGGGCCTGGGCACCCGTACAGCTCACAGATGGCTAGCTGGCCCACGGCACATCGTGCCCCGCAGCGTTCTTCTAGGAAGAGTGGCTCAACAGTAATATCCAGAGGGCCAGAACAAAGAACAGAGAGTACAGGATCAGCAGTGCAGTATAAGTGGGACTGCAGCTGCTGAACAGAGGAAGGCTGAGCAAAGTGGGAGAAAGTGAACCAAGATGTGACAGGTTTTTTCGTGGGCCGCTATTCTCAGGACCAGGGCGAAACGGCAGGGAATGCTACCACGGAAGGCAGAAATACGGAACATTGAGGACACTGAGGGACTGTATAGTACAGAACCGTCCTGAACGCAGGCTCAGCGACAGGTAAGGGTCAGAGATACCGGTGCCTGATGCTGTAACAGTGTGTGCCCTGGATGATAAGTTGATGAGTAAACATGTTGAAGTAGAAGCAAAACCGAACTGTGACTTTTTATTCTTGGAATCGTCTGCAGAGGTAACCGTCCAGGAAGACCCTGATGGCGCAGAGGAACAGCACCGAGGTACTGAGAGAGGTACAAATGTTTGTATGGAGGGGGAAGGCCGGAGAGTAATAAAGGGATTGCTATTGGTCATGACTACTGTCCTGGCTTCCCCTTCCTACACTTGGCGTAGTTGGCAGGATCTCACTGCCCCATATAGCTGTCATGATATGTACTTTTTTCCCTGCCCTGTATTTTGTATAATATGTCATGATGTGGTGCGACTTCTCTTTGGTTGTATTTATTGTACACTTTGCAATGTCATGGGATGTATGTAACTTAACCTGTCTCCTTCCCCCAATACTTACATAGTTACATAGTTATTAAGGTTGAAGGAAGACTATATGTCCATCTAGTTCAACCCATAGCCTAACCTAACATGCCCTAACATGTTGATCCAGAGGAAGGCAAAAAAAACCCATGTGGCAAAGAGTAAGCTCCACATTGGGGAAAAAAATTCCTTCCCGACTCCACATACGGCAATCAGACTAGTTCCCTGGATCAACGCCCTATCAAAGAATCTAGTGTATATACCCTGTAACATTATACTTTTCCAGAAAGGTATCCAGTCCCCTCTTAAATTTAAGTAATGAATCACTCATTACAACATCATACGGCAGCGAGTTCCATAGTCTCACTGCTCTTACAGTAAAGAATCCGCGTCTGTTATTATGCTTAAACCTTTTTTCCTCCAAACGCAGAGGATGCCCCCTTGTCCCTGTTTCAGGTCTATGATTAAAAAGATCATCAGAAAGGTCTTTGTACTGTCCCCTCATATATTTATACATTAAAATAAGATCACCCCTTAGTCTTCGTTTTTCCAAACTAAATAGCCCCAAGTGTAATAACCTATCTTGGTATTGTAGACCCCCCAGTCCTCTAATAACCTTGGTCGCTCTTCTCTGCACCCGCTCCAGTTCAGCTATGTCTTTCTTAAACACCGGAGACCAAAACTGTGCACAGTATTCTAAGTGTGGTCGAACTAGTGACTTGTATAGAGGTAAAATTATATTCTCCTCATGAGCATCTATGCCTCTTTTAATGCATCCCATTATTTTATTTGCCTTTGTAGCAGCTGCCTGACACTGGCCCCTGAATATGAGTTTGTCATCCACCCATACACCCAGGTCTTTTTCATTGACGGTTTTGCCCAGAGTTTTAGAATTAAGCACATAATTATACATCTTATTACTTCTACCCAAGTGCATGACCTTACATTTATCCCCATTAAAGCTCATTTGCCATTTATCAGCCCAAGCTTCTAGTTTACATAAATCATCCTGTAATATAAAATTGTCCTCCTCTGTATTGATTACCCTGCAGAGTTTAGTGTCATCTGCAAATATTGAAATTCTACTCTGAATGCCCCCTACAAGGTCATTAATAAATATGTTAAAAAGAAGAGGGCCCAATACAGACCCCTGTGGTACCCCACTGCTAACCGCTACCCAGTCCGAGTGTGCTCCATTAATAACCACCCTTTGTTTCCTATCCCTGAGCCAGCTCTCAACCCACTTGCACATATTTTCCCCTATCCCCATTATTCTCATTTTATGTATCAACCTTTTGTGTGGCACCGTATCAAAAGCTTTTGAAAAGTCCATATACACTACATCCACTGGGTTCCCTTGGTCCAATCCGGAACTTACCTCTTCATAGAAACTGATCAAATTAGTCTGACATGAACGGTCCCTAGTAAACCCGTGCTGATACTGGGTCATGAGGTTATTCCTCTTCAGATACTCCAGTATAGCGTCCCTTAGAATGCCCTCCAGGATTTTACCCACAGTAGAGGTTAAGCTTACTGGCCTATAATTTCCGAGTTCAGTTTTTGTTCCCTTTTTGAATATTGGCACCACATTTGCTATACGCCAGTCCTGTGGCACAGACCCTGTTATTATGGAGTCTTTAAAGATTAAAAATATTGGTCTATCAATGACTGTACTTAATTCCTGCAGTACTCGAGGGTGTATCCCATCCGGGCCCGGAGATTTGTCAATTTTAGTGATTTTTAGACGCCGCCGCACTTCCTGCTGGGTTAAGCAGGTGACATTTAATTGGGAATTTTTATCACTAGACATTTTGTCTGCCATGGGATTTTCTTGTGTAAATACTGATGAAAAAAAGTCATTTAGCCGATTGGCTTTTTCCTCATCCTCATCCACCATCTCACCCAGACTATTTTTAAGGGGGCCAACACTATCATTTTTTAGTTTCTTACTATTTATGTAGTTAAAGAATATTTTAGGATTATTTTTTCTCTCTCTGGCAATGAGTCTCTCTGTCTCAATCTTTGCTGCCTTGATTTGCTTTTTACAGAATTTATTTAATTTTCTGTATTTATTTAATGCCTCCTCACTACCTACTTCCTTTAATTCTCTAAATGCTTTCTTTTTGTCACTTATTGTGCCCCTTACAGCTCTATTTATCCATATTGGTTTCCTCCTATTTCTAGTATGTACTTGCAGCCCTAAGCTAAACTGTAATTAATCTTTGTCAACACCACTAGTGAAGGAATAGCCATTCTTCCTCACAGCAGGGGGCTAGTCAAATGCACATACTGGATAGACTAAGCGGAGCCGACCAGTGTAGAATCTTCTGGTGGACCCAACCATTGAATAGAAGGTGTGACCCCTACCCCCTTCATGGGCTGATCCCAGGAGCTCCGACAATCCATTCTTATTTTTGAGATCAGATGTGAGTTGACTCTTGAAAGAGAAGAAGTGGGGATTCTTAGCCGAGGCAAGACCCCACGTCCATCTGTGACTGCGGAAGCGAACGGGGCGAGACTTGAGCTGAGGACATATCTCGTCGTTCGTGGGATTGTTTTGGGATCCCTTGGACTCGTGCGTACTATTGCTTTGTTAACTGGCACAGGGATTATCGGGAGGTGCCCCCGAATCTGTTCCGTTGGACTCGTGTGAACTATTGCTTTGTTAGCTGGCACAAGGATTATCGGGAGGTGCCCCGAACCTGTTCCGTTGGACTAATTGTGGACTCTGTAGATCTACCTGCATGTGTTGTTCTAGCGTTCTTGATAATAAATCTGTTGAATCATCAGTTGGCCTGTTGTCCCTTCTTACTCTGCCGTACACCCCGTCAAAATGGCGTTGAAGCCGAATCGGAGGAAAAGAGAGAAAGGACTGTAACTAAGCTGGACGTGACCAAGGATGAGACTCTGGGAGGAACAGATGCCCTGGAGGTGACAAGAACACTGGATATGACTACTGATTTTTCAAGGACTGACAAAAACAAGATGGTGGCCGAGATGGCGGTGACTGGCGCCAAAGAGAACGACTACTACTGTGCCTGCACCCTTCGTGGGCGTGATCATGCAGAAATGGTATGAAGAACCTTCAGGCAGCGCCTCCAGAGAATGCACCGAAGACACCTAGCCCTACGCCTACTGAGACTACTGGAGAGAGAATGGGAGGAGCGACAGGAAGCAACCCAACCCTGTAACGCGTGGGGCCCAGAAGAAAACCTTGCGTGCAGCTGTGGCGGCCTAGGCCACATTGGATGGAGGTGGCAGGAGGAGGACGTAAGAACCTGGCCCGACAGACAGTGGGAAGAAATTGCAGAACACCCCACTTACCAGCGCCTGGAGGGTTCTTCATATGAGGAGCGGTTAGAAAAGTTGGACTTGTTTAGCTTAGAAAAAAGATGTCTCAGAGGAGATCTCATTTATATGTACTGTATCCTCACCCATCCCTTGAAGATTGTGAGCCCTTGCAGGTAGGATCCTCTCTCCTACTGTACCAGTCGTGACTTGTATTGTTTAAGATTATTGTACTTGTTCTTATTATGTATACCCCTCCTCATTTATGAGGCGCCATGGAATAAATGGTGCTATAATAATAAATAATAATAATTATCTATAAATATAAGTGTAGTCAATACAAAGGACTGGCTCATGACTTATTCCTTCCAAAAAGCAATCTAAAGACCGGGGGGCACTCATTATGGGTAGAAGAAAGGCGATTCCAGCAGCTAAATAGGAAAGCGTTCTTTACAGTTAGAGCAGTCAGACTATGGTTTGCCCGACCACAAGACATAGTAATGGCAGACACTATGGCAGCATTGAGTTTCAGCTCCTACCAAAGAATTTCTATTGGGTTCAGGTCTGGAGACTGGCTAGGCCACTCCAGGACCATGAACTGCTTCTTACGGAGCCACTCCTTAGTTGCCCTGGTTGTGTGTTTCCGGTCATTGTCATGCTGGAAGAACCAGCTACAACCCATCTTCAATGCTTTTACTGAGGGAAGGAGGCTGTTGGCCAAAATCTCGCGAAACATGACCTCATCCATCCTCCATTCAATACGGTGCAGACATCCTGTCCTCTTTGCAAAAAAGCACCCCCAAAGTATGATGCTTCCCCCACCATGTTTCACAGTTGGGACAGTGTTCTTGGGATTGTACTCTTATCTTATCTGACCACATGACCTTTTCACATCCAGATGGTCATTGGTGAACTTCAAACAGGCCTGGACATGTGCTGGTGTGAGCAGGGGGACCTTGCGTGCTCTGCAGAATTTTAATCAATGAGGGACTAGTGTGTTACTAATGGTAATGTTTGAGACTGTGGTCTCAGCTCTCTTCAGGTCATTGACTAGGTCTTTCCATGTAGTTCTGGGCTGATTCCTGACCTTTTTGAGAATCATCCTTACCCTACGAGGTGAGATCCTGCATTGAGCCCCAGACCGAGGAATATTGACAGTCATCTTGTGTTTCTTCCATGTTATAATAATTGTGCCAACAGTAGTTGCCTTCTCACCAAGCTGCTTGTCTATTGTCCTGTAGCCCATCCCATGTTGTGCAAGTCTTATTCCTTGGTGTCCTTAGACAGCTCTTTAGTCTTGGCCATGGTGGAGACGTTGGAGTATGATTGATTGAGTGTGTGGTCAGGTGTCTTTTATACAGGTAATGAGTTCATACAGGTGCAATTAATACAGGTAATGAGTGCAGAGTAGCAGGGCTTCTTAAAGAAAAACTAATGGGTTTGCGAGAGCAATTCTTGCTGGTTGGTAGGTGATCAAATACTTATTTTATGCAATAAAATTCAAATTAATTATTTAAACATCATACAATGCGATTTTCTTTTTTTTGTTTTTATATTCTATCTCACAGTTGAAGTGTACCTATGATAAAAGTTACGGACCTCTCCATTCTTCTGTAAAATGTTGTGAATGAATGTAATGCAGGGGAATGTCCTGTAGTTACCTTGAGTCGCGGTGATGCACCCTCTGCTGGATGTCCTCATATGAACTCGAGCCTGGGAAAAATTCGAGTAACTACAGGACCTTCCCCTGCATTACATTCATTCACAACATTTTACAGACAGGAGCGACTGCATTATCACAGCTCCTGGCTGTAAAATGATTTAACCCCTTCAGATGGATTTACATCGTGGGACTGACAGAACGACGGAAGGTATGGGATATTGTTGATGTTGATTTTTTATTTTACCTTTTTTACAGGATGAGGGTCTTCAGGTGGATTACCAGTATAATAAAATATTACAACACCCTGTGTCTTTATTTCATTAAAATACTTTTAAATAATGTGTGTGTGTTCTATTAACCATTTCGTAATATTGGATTAATAATGGATAGGTGTCATAACTGGGGTGGGGGGTGGGGGCAGATGTTTTTAGCCAGGGGGGCCAATAACCATGGACCCTCTCTAGGCTATTAATATCTGCCCTCAGTCACTGGCTTTACCACTCTGGCGGAGAAAATTGAGCGGGAGCCCACGCCAATTTTTTCCGCGATTTAACCCTTTATTTTACAAGCTACAGCACCCAAATTTTTCCCATTCACACTACTAACATTAGTAGTGTGGAATATGCAAACAAAAAAGGGATATGAGATGGTTTACTGAATGTAAACCAGGTCTCATATCCTGTCGGGTTTGTGAAGGAGAAAGAAAAAGCCGGCAATTGAATTACCGGCTCTTCACATATCTCGCGCTGAATTAAATATAAATACAGTATATATATATATATATATATATATATATATATATATATATATGTATATATATGTATATATATATACATATATATATATATATATATATTGTGATGCAGGTAGGGGGCGCTGCATGGTCTCTCCAGTATACGCACGGAGGCATATTGAGGCCATGGGTATGCATGGATGTGGTTGTGAGACAGTGTCCGGCATTGTGGTTAATGGAAGGTATGTGTCACAGGGATGGATGCTCCCTGCAATGCAACCCGGAGTATCATGTCATTAGAGCACGTAAGCACTGAAGATGTCATTTAGTGCACCTGGGTCCGGGTTGCGGGTAGCTATGAGAGATGGGAGGGTCTGGCTACCCACATACCTCACCACTGGGTGAGGGTGCTCACTGTATCCCTTTTTCCCATTTGGCAGTGTGGGTATTTTGAGGACCGGATCCCTGAGCAGCATGGGAGGTCCTGGGAGTAGTACCGGATTTCTGAGCAGCGCACTGTGAAACTTGGGGAAGCTACCGTCCTCCGGTGGGTCTGAACTGACTAAGATATGTCGCCGAGGCAAGTTGGTGATCCCCGTGAGGCAGCTTACCCAGAAAAGACGACTGACAAGGAGTCAGCAGGTGGAGCAGGAGCTCCCATCAGGTACCTCCATAAACTGTTGGTGCTTGTGTTGTTCTATGAACTGTGAGGTCTCCCACGGCAACTGAACGGAGTGAGGTTCGGCGTGATTAGAGACCGCGACCCAGAGTCATATGTGCTGTATGTGACTTGGGACATTGGTGAACTGTTCGGCGTACGGACACCCATGGTAACTGGGCGAAGTAAGAGGTCCAGCATTTTTAGTGTCCGTGAGTCAAAGCCGTTAATGAAGTGTTGAAAGCTGCAAGTTAATATCACCAGTTGGTGCCTGTTGTGTTTCATGAGATGTACATAATGAACTGTGCGTAACCCGGTTTATGAGGTTTAATAAACCGTATGGACTGCTTTGTTTGGAAAAAAACCCGTGCCCGTGTACTTGAATCCCGTGCCAAGCGAGTGTCCCCCAATACACTCAGTAAGAGCAATCTTACATATGGTGCTCGAAGCGGGCAACGGTCCAGGAGGCACACGTGGAGTTAATTGCTGTGGCTCGGCGGGGCCACAAAGATTGTGTCTGGCTGTAACTCGGCGGGGTTACGAAGCTGACAAGCAGCTTGCTGTGGATCGGCGGGTCCACGAAGGGGACAAGCGGCTTGCTGTGGCTCGGTGGGTCCACGAAGTCTGCAGTAAAGCCTGCGGATGCATGAGAAGGAAATATACGGACTGGTTGATTCTGGGAGCCCGGTGACTCTAGTGAGGGTTGCACCTGAGGGATTCGAAATACCCGGTAGGAAGGTCAGGGTCACCTGCATCCATGGGCACACTAAGCGCTATCCAGTGGCCAGGGTGGTCCTAGAGACGGCTAGGGACAGTGCAATTCATGATGTCGCCATAGTCCCAAACTTACCCTGTCCAGTGATAATTGGCCGTGACTCTGGACTGTTCACAGACTTGTGATAGAAGTGAGCTTCTTTACAGCAGGAGAATGGAGGGCTCTCAGCTGGTGGCGTTGCGTACCTTAAAACATGTATTCCTCCCAAAGTTGAAGGGTCAGATGTCGGGTTGACCAGTGGGAAGGGAGCGTCTGCCCAACTTACGGACATGTCACCTGATGTGTACCCCAAGAAGACTGTAAGTGTCGTGGTTAATAAAGCCCCTGAAGCTGACACCCGGTTAAGGAGCAGTGGGAAGGTTCACCATGTTGTGGGGGGTGAGACTGGCTCTGGGGGTGACTGTGACATGTCATGGCCAGTAACAAGTGCTAGAGCGGAGTATGACGCTGTGTTATCAGAGGTACTGATACAGAGAAACGACAGGGCTCCACAGGCTGAAGTCATGTTAGCGGTGGCAGCCATTCCAGAAAATGTGACCTGTTTAGATGGGGACGGCTGGTTCCCGGATGACCAATCGGGTGGTGGTGACTCCCATTCAGACGTTGACAAAAGCGGAAAAGAGGGCAGTAAGACTGACTCTGGTATAAATAGCAAAGCTTCCTCCCGTCGCCAGAGACGTAAAAGAGGAAAAGGGGCTGAACAAATTGCACCCTCGGAGAAGAGTGTTAAAGAGGAGACAGGGACAGTTGCCAACAAAGATAATGCCCCTGAGATAGAAGTCGCCAACTCCACGCAGCAGGATCAGGTGCGTTACCTGGAGTCCGAGCTCTCAGCAGTCAAGGCCTGGCTTGTAGGGAAGGAAGCACAGGGGTTCCAGGAACTCGCTAAAGGATTATCTCGTGAGAAGGAAAAGGTGGCAGATCTACAGGCCGAAATAAAAACACTAAAAGAGCATGTTGAACGAGAAAAGGCGCTGAGACAAATGGCGGAGCACAGGTTAGGTGAGCTGGAGAATGACGTCTCTGAGCTCAGAATTCACCTGACAACGTGACACAGTGAGAATAAGGCCTTAGGTGAAAATGTGGTAGTGCTACAAGAAGCAGTAAGAGATCTTCTGACAGAGAAGAAGTTACGAGTCCGAGACGTACAGCTGTCAACCCCGAGTGATAACAAGGCGGAGCTGCCGATGCCCATCTTGGCAAAGGATGTTGAGAAGTTTAAAACTGAGGAAGAGCTCGCGCTAAAGGCAGAACAAGACAGTCACCCGGTCGTGACAAATGTCTTGATGGAAGTTTCGGAGGTAAACCAGGAGCCATCTGTTCATGAAGAAAATGAGACCTCGTTCTTCAAGTGTGTGGTGGAGATACCCGAAGACATGCGAGAAGCGTGCGCCAGGAAGGGTGTGCATGAGGCCTTTAGAAAGGCAGTAGAGGCGTGTAGTGTGCACTGGGCGCCTGAGACTCAGCAATTGGTCTTATTGTCGACTAGGGAAGTCACAGTGAAGCGGGTGGCTGTCCCGAGGGATATGCACCTACATTGCCTCCGTACCAAACAGAGGATCATTTTGAAGAATGATGAAGCCATTCGACGTTTGGAGCATGAAAGGAAAGCTCTTAGTCGACTGGGCTTAGTGGAAGACACAGTCCAAGTACCCAAAGTTCTGGTGGTGAAAGTCATTGGAAACTTGGGAGAGTGATGCAGGAGATAGTGGATAAATCCGGTCTAAAGAGACTGAGGATACCGGCTGATGAAAAGGTCCAGGTCATGGGTGAAGATGGGATGGTTCTGTTCCTGGTTGTCGGATCCCTTGAGAGTCTTAGGAATATCCGCATGCTCCTGGAATATCGCATGGCATACCTGAGGGAGGTAGAGCAGCTGAGACTTGAGAGACTGCAAGTTAATAAACAGCTGCCAGAAAGGCGAAGAAGATGGCGGCCACTTTCAACCAGAAAGGTGGACAAACAAAGGGGTGGAAGTACCCAGCCTGAAGGAAGAGTTAAGGTACCGTCACATTTAGCAACGCTGCAGCGATCTAGACAACGATGCCGATCGCTGCAGCGTCGCTGTGTGGTCGCTGGAGAGCTGTCACAGGACAGCTCTCCAGTGACCAACGATGCCAAAGTCCCCTGGTAACCAGGGTAAACATAGGGTTACTAAGCGCAGGGCCGTGCTTAGTAACCCGATGTTTACCCTGGTTACCAGTGTAAATGTAAAAAAAAAAAAACACTACATACTTACATTCCAGTGTCTGTCACGTCCCCCGGCGTTCTGCTTCCCTGCACTGTAAGCGCTGGCCGTAAAGCAGAGCGGTGACGTCACTGCTGTGCTCTGCTTTACGGCCAGCCGGCGCTGACAAAGTGCAGGGAAGCAGAACGCTGGCGGACGCGACAGACACCGGAATGTAAGTATGTAGTGTTTGGTTTTTTTTACATTTACACTGGTAACCAGGGTAAATATCGGGTTAATAAGCACGGCCCTGCGCTTAGTAACCCGATGTTTACCCTGGTTACCAGTGAAGACATCGCTGAATCGGCGTCACACACGCCGATTCAGCGATGTTTGCGGGAGATCCAGCGACGAAATAAAGTTCTGGCCTTTCTGCTCCAACCAACGATGTCACAGCAGGATCCAGATCACTGCTGCGTGTCTAACACAACGATGTCGCTATCCAGGACGCTGCAACGTCACGGATCGCTAGCGATATCATTGTTAAGTTGTTCAGTGTGAAGGTACCTTTAGAGGCAGTGTCTCCTCAGATAGCTCAGGGCTGAGTGACTTAGGGGGGAGACCCGGTAGCGGACGTGTTGAAAAAGAGTCAGTCCAGACAGGTCGTTTGGGTGCAAGGGGATTGCGACGCCAGATTGACCATGATGCCCAAACCCGACTGAGTGGGCCCTTTCGGCTAGTAGGGAAAGGTGACTTGGGTACCCGGTCTCGGGACCTCAGGTGTCTGACAGATGTTCAACCCCACAAGTTTGAACAGAGGGGGGGATATGTGATGCAGTGACCCCTGTGACAGATAGGGGGCGCTGCATGGTCTCTCCAGTATACGCACAGAGGCATATTGAGGCCATGGGTATGCATGGATGTGGTAGTGAGACAGTGTCCGGCATGGTGGTTAATGGAAGGTATGTGTCACAGGGATGGATGCTCCCTGCAATGCAACCTGGAGTATCATGTCATTAGAGCACGTAAGCACTGAAGATGTCATTTAGTGCACCTGGGTCCGGGTTGCAGGTAGCTATGAGAGATGGGAGGGTCTGGCTACCCACATACCTCACCACTGGGTGAGGGTGCTCACTGTATCCCTTTTTCCCATTTGGCAGTGTGGGTATTTTGAGGACCGGATCCCTGAGCAGCATGGAAGGTCCTGGGAGTAGGACCGGATCCCTGAGCAGCGCACTGTGAAACTTAGGGAAGCTACCGTCCTCCGGTGGGTCTGGACTGACTAAGATATGCCGCCCAGGCAAGTTGGTGATCCCCGTGAGGCAGCTTACCCGGAAAAGACGACTAACAAGGAGTCAGCAGGTGGAGCAGGAGCTACCGTCAGGTACCTCCATAAACTGTTGGTGCATGTGTTGTTCTATGAACTGTGAGGTCTCCCACGGCAACTGAATGGAGTGAGGTTCGGCGTGATTAGAGACCGCGACCCAGAGTCATATGTGCTGTATGTGACTTGGGACATTGGTGAACTGTTCGGCGTACGGACACCCATGGTAACTGGGCGAAGTGAGAGGGCCAGCATGTTTAGTGTCCGTGAGTCAAAGCCGTTAATGAAGTGTTGAAAGCTGCAAGTTAATATCACCAGTTGGTGCCTGTTGTGTTTCATGAGATGTACATAATGAACTGTGCGTAACCCGGTTTATGAGGTTTAATAAACCGTATGGACTGATTTGTTTGGAAAAAAACTTGTGCCCGTGTACTTGAATCCCGCGCCAAGCGAGTGTCCCCCAATACACTCAGTAAGAGCAATCTTACAATATATGTATATGTGTGTCTCAATGACATATATATATATATATATACCTCAGTATTTGTAAGCTAAATTGGCAGCCTGATAAATCCCCAGCCAACAGGAAGCCCTCCCCTGTTGTGAGTTCTGTTTTTGGGCTCCCTCTGGTGGTTACTGATGGTACTGGGTGACTTGTGTTCTCTGCGGTCTCTGGTGTCCACCTGTTCCATCAGGTTATGGGAGTTTCCTATTTAACCTGGCTTTTTTGTCATTTCCTCGCCGGCTATCAATGTAATCAGCTTGTCTTTTTACCTCTGCTCCCTGCATCTGTTATCTTCAGGACAAGCTAAGTTTTGATTTTCCTGTTCCACGTTTTGCTTAATTTTTGTCTTAGTCCAGCTTGCAGATATGTGATTCCTTGCTGCTGGTTGCTCTAGTGGGCTGAAATTACTCCTCATGTTCCATGAGTTGGCACATGAGTTCAAGTAATTTCAGGATGGTTTTTTGAAGGGTTTTTCGCTGACCGCGCAGTTCACTTTTGTATCCTCTGCTATCTAGTTTTAGCGGGCCTCATTTTTGCTGATTCTATTTTCATAACTACGTATGTGCTTTCCTCTCATTTCACCGTTATTACATGTGAGGGGCTGCTATTTCTGTGGGGTGTTTCTCTGGAGGCAAGTGAGGTCTGTGTTTCTTCTGATAGGGGAAGTTAATCCTTCGGCTGGCGCGAGACGTCTAGGAATCATCGTAGGCACGTTCCCCGGCTACTGCTAGTTGTGTGTTTAGGTTCAGGATCGCGGTCAGCTCAGGTTCCATCACCCTAGAGTTTGTTTTGTTTTTGTGCTTGTCCTTTTGTGATCCCCTGCCATTGGGATCATGACAGTATAGCCGGCCTAAAAAAAAAATTGGTCATCGTTTTGGCTGTAGTAGTCTGAGGAAGTTTTTTTTTTTTTTTTTTTTTCCCCTCCTCAGTGTTTGCTGCCTAGCCTTAATTGCAGCTTGGCTGTTTCTTTCCTCCTCTTAATCCTTGAATGGCTCTGACCTCAGCTGTTTATCATGGACGTCCAGAGTTTGGCTTTCAGCCTGAATAATCTTGCTGCTAAGGTTCAAAATATACAAGATTTTGTTGTACATACGCCTATGTCTGAACCTAGAATTCCTATCCCAGAGTTTTTTTTCTGGAGATAGATCTAGTTTTCTGAATTTTAGGAACAATTGCAAGTTGTTTCTTTCCTTGAAATCTCGCTCCTCTGGAGACCCTGCTCAGCAGGTCAAGATTGTTATATCTTTCCTCCGGGGTGACCCTCAGAATTGGGCATTTGCATTGGCACCAGGGGATCCTGCGTTGCTCAATGTGGATGCGTTTTTTCTGGCATTGGGTTTGCTCTATGAGGAACCTAACCTAGAGATTCAGGCTGAAAAAGCTTTATTGGCTCTCTCTCAGGGGCAAGATGAAGCAGAAATATATTGTCAGAAATTTCGGAAATGGTCGGTGCTTACTCAGTGGAATGAGTGCGCTCTGGCTGCAAAATTCAGAGATGGCCTTTCTGAGGCCATTAAAGATGTTATGGTGGGGTTCCCGGCGCCTACAGGTCTGAATGAGTCCATGACTATGGCTATTCAGATTGATCGGCATTTACGGGAGCGTAAACCTGTGCACCATTTGGCGGTTTCTTCTGAACAGGCACCTGAGATAATGCAATATGATAGAATTCAGTCCAGAAGTGAACGGCAAAATTATAGGCGGAAAAATGGATTGTGTTTTTATTGTGGTGATTCAGCTCATGTTATATCAGCATGCTCTAAACGCACAAAAAAGGTTGATAAGTCTGTTGCGATTGGTACTTTACAGTCTAAGTTCATTCTGTCTGTGACGCTGATTTGTTCATTATCATCCATTTCCGTCGATGCCTATGTGGATTCAGGCGCTGCCCTGAGTCTTATGGATTGGTCATTTGCCAATCGCTGTGGGTTTAGTCTGGAACCTCTGGAAGTTCCTATTCCTTTGAAAGGAATTGACTCTACACCTTTGGCTATGAATAAACCTCAGTACTGGACACAAGTGACCATGCATATGACTCCCGTTCATCAGGAGGTGATTCGCTTCCTGGTACTGTATAATTTACATGATGTCTTAGTGCTTGGTCTGCCATGGTTCCAAACTCATAACCCAGTCCTGGACTGGAAAACAATGTCTGTGTTAAGCTGGGGATGTCAGGGGGTTCATGATGATGCATCTCCGATTTCTATCGCTTCATCTACTCCTTCTGAGATTCCGGTATTTCTGTCTGATTATCGGGAGGTCTTTGAGGAGCCTAAGCTCAGTTCGCTTCCTCCTCACAGGGATTGCGATTGTGCTATAGATTTGATTCCTGGCAGTAAATTCCCTAAAGGTAATTTGTTCAATCTGTCAGTGCCAGAGCATACTGCTATGCGGAATTATGTTAAGGAGTCCTTGGAAAAGGGACATATCCGTCCATCTTCGTCCCCTTTGGGAGCAGGTTTTTTTTTTGTGGCCAAAAAAGATGGTTCCTTGAGACCTTGCATAGATTATCGTCTTTTGAATAAGATTACAGTCAAATATCAGTATCCTTTGCCATTGTTGACTGATTTGTTCGCTCGCATTAAGGGGGCTAAATGGTTCACTAAGATTGATCTTCGGGGTGCGTATAATCTTGTGCGGATAAGGCAGGGTGATGAGTGGAAAACCGCATTTAATACGCCTGAGGGCCATTTCGAGTATTTGGTGATGCCTTTTGGACTTTCTAATGCTCCTTCTGTCTTCCAGTCTTTTATGCACGATATTTTCCGTGAATATCTGGATAAATTTATTATCGTGTATTTGGATGATGTTTTGGTTTTTTCTGATGACTGGGAGTCTCATGTTCAGCAGGTCAGGAAGGTGTTTCAGGTCCTGCGGGCCAATTCTTTGTTTGTAAAAGGTTCTAAATGTCTCTTTGGAGTCCAGAAGATTTCTTTTTTGGGGTATATTTTTTCCCCTTCTACTATTGAGATGGATCCCGTCAAGGTTCAGGCTATTTGTGACTGGACGCAGCCTACATCTCTTAAGAGTCTACAGAAGTTCTTAGGCTTTGCTAATTTTTATCGTCGCTTCATAACTAATTTTTCTAGTGTTGTTAAGCCTTTGACGGATTTGACTAAAAAGGGTGCTGATGTTACTGATTGGTCTCCTGCGGCTGTGGAGGCCTTTCGGGAACTTAAACGCCGGTTTTCTTCTGCTCCTGTGTTGCGTCAGCCAGATACGTTGCTTCCTTTTCAGGTTGAGGTTGATGCTTCCGAGATCGGAGCGGGGGCGGTTTTGTCACAGAGAAGCTCCGATGGCTCAGTGATGAAGCCATGTGCGTTCTTTTCTAGAAAATTTTCGCCCGCTGAACAAAATTATGATGTTGGTAATCGGGAGCTTTTGGCCATGAAGTGGGCATTTGAGGAGTGGCGTCATTGGCTTGAGGGTGCTAGACATCGTGTGGTGGTCTTGACTGATCACAAAAATCTGATGTACCTTGAGTCTGCCAAGCGTCTGAATCCTAGACAGGATCGTTGGTCACTGTTTTCCTCCCGTTTCAATTTTGTGGTTTCATACCTGCCAGGTTCAAAGAATGTGAAGGCGGATGCTCTTTCTAGGAGTTTTGTGCCTGACTCCCCTGGAAATTCTGAGCCCACTGGTATCCTTAGGGATGGGGTGATTTTGTCGGCTGTCTCCCCAGACTTGCGACGTGCTTTGCAGGAGTTTCAGGCGGATAAACCTGATCGTTGTCCGCCGGAAAGACTGTTTGTTCCGGATAATTGGACCAGTAGAGTCATCTCCGAGGTCCATTCTTCTGTGTTGGCAGGTCATCCTGGAATATTTGGTACTAGAGACTTGGTGGCCAGGTCTTTTTGGTGGCCTTCCTTGTCGAGGGATGTGCGTTCTTTCGTGCAGTCTTGTGGAGTTTGCGCTCGGGCTAAGCCTTGCTGTTCTCGGGCCAGTGGATTGTTGTCACCTTTGCCTATCCCGAAGAGGCCTTGGACGCACATTTCCATGGACTTTATTTCGGATCTCCCTGTCTCTCAAAAAATGTCCGTCATATGGGTTGTGTGTGACCGCTTTTCTAAGATGGTTCATCTGGTACCCTTGCCTAAGTTACCTTCCTCCTCTGAGTTGGTCCCTCTGTTTTTTCAAAACGTGGTCCGTTTGCATGGCATTCCGGAGAACATCGTTTCTGACAGGGGATCCCAGTTTGTGTCTAGATTTTGGCGGACGTTCTGTGCTAAGATGGGCATTGATTTGTCCTTTTCGTCTGCATTCCATCCCCAGACGAATGGCCAGATGGAACGAACTAATCAGACTTTAGAAACTTATTTAAGGTGTTTTGTTTCTGCTGATCAAGATGACTGGGTTTCCTTTTTGCCGCTTGCCGAGTTTGCCCTTAATAATCGGGCTAGTTTTGCTACCTTGGTTTCTCCTTTCTTTTGTAATTCGGGGTTTCATCCTCGTTTTTCCTCTGGTCAGGTGGAGCCTTCTGATTGTCCTGGAGTGGACATGGTGGTGGATAGGTTGCATCGGATTTGGAGTCATGTGGTGGACAATTTGAAGTTGTCCCAGGAGTGGGCTCAGCAGTTTGCTAATCGCCGTCGCCGCGTGGGTCCTCGACTTCTTGTTGGGGACTTGGTGTGGTTGTCTTCTCGTTTTGTTCCTATGCAGGTCTCTTCTCCTAAGTTCAAGCCTCGGTTCATCGGTCCCTATAGGATCTTGGAAATTCTTAACCCTGTGTCGTTTCGTTTGGATCTCCCGGCATCGTTTGCTATTCATAATGGGTTCCATCGGTCGTTGTTGCGGAAGTATGAGGTACCTGTTGTTCCTTCGCTTGAGCCTCCTGCTCCGGTGCTGGTGGAGGGTGAATTGGAGTATGTTGTGGAGAAGATCTTGGATTCTCGTGTTTCCAGACGGAAACTCCAGTATTTGGTCAAGTGGAAGGGTTATGGTCAGGAGGATAATTCTTGGGTGATTGCCTCTGATGTTCATGCTGCCGATTTGGTCCGTGCTTTTCATAGGGCTCATCCTGGTCGCCCTGGTGGTTCTCGTGAGGGTTCGGTGACCCCTCCTCAAGGGGGGGGTACTGTTGTGAGTTCTGTTTTTGGGCTCCCTCTGGTGGTTACTGATGGTACTGGGTGACTTGTGTTCTCTGCGGTCTCTGGTGTCCACCTGTTCCATCAGGTTATGGGAGTTTCCTATTTAACCTGGCTTTTTTGTCATTTCCTCGCCGGCTATCAATGTAATCAGCGTGTCTTTTTACCTCTGCTCCCTGCGTCTGTTATCTTCAGGACAAGCTAAGTTTTGATTTTCCTGTTCCACGTTTTGCTTAATTTTTGTCTTAGTCCAGCTTGCAGATATGTGATTCCTTGCTGCTGGTTGCTCTAGTGGGCTGAAATTACTCCTCATGTTCCATGAGTTGGCACATGAGTTCAAGTAATTTCAGGATGGTTTTTTGAAGGGTTTTTCGCTGACCGCGCAGTTCACTTTTGTATCCTCTGCTATCTAGTTTTAGCGGGCCTCATTTTTGCTGATTCTATTTTCATAACTACGTATGTGCTTTCCTCTCATTTCACCGTTATTACATGTGGGGGGCTGCTATTTCTGTGGGGTGTTTCTCTGGAGGCAAGTGAGGTCTGTGTTTCTTCTGATAGGGGAAGTTAATCCTTCGGCTGGCGCGAGACGTCTAGGAATCATCGTAGGCACGTTCCCCGGCTACTGCTAGTTGTGTGTTTAGGTTCAGGATCGCGGTCAGCTCAGGTTCCATCACCCTAGAGTTTGTTTTGTTTTTGTGCTTGTCCTTTTGTGATCCCCTGCCATTGGGATCATGACACTCCCCCCTGGCAGTATATATTAGCTCACACATACACATAATAGACAGGTCATGTGACTGACAGCTGCCGTATTTCCTATATGGTACATTTGTTGCTCTTGTAGTTTGTCTGCTTATTAATCAGATTTTTATTTTTGAAGGATAATACCAGACTTGTGTGTGTTTTAGGGCAAGTTTCATGTGTCAAATTGTGTGTGTTAAGTTGCATGTGGCGACATGCATATAGCGACTTTTGTGAGATGAGTTTTGTGTGGCGACATGCGTGTAGCAACTTTTTGTGTGTCGAGTTGCATGTGATAGGTTAGTGTAGCAAGTTGTGTGCAGCAAGTTTTGCGCATGGCGAGTTTTATGTGTGGTGCGTTTTGAGTATGTGCAAGTTTTGTGTGAGGAAACTTTTGCATGTGTTGCAACTTTTGTGCATGTGGCAATTTTTCAGCGTGTGCAAGTTTTGCACGTGTGGCGAGTTTTGCGTGAGCCTAGCTTTGCATGTGGCGAGATTTGAGCGGCGTCTTTTGTGTTTCAACTTTTATGTGGCGAGGCTGGTGTATGTGTTCAAGCACGTGGTAGTTTGTGGCGCCTTTTGTATGTGTGTTCATATCCCCGTGTGTGGTGAGTATCCCATGTCGGGGCCCCACCTTAGCATCTGTACAGTATATACTCTTTGGCGCCATCGCTCTCACTCTTTAAGTCCCGCTTGTTCACATCTGGCAGCTGTCAATTTGCCTCCAACACTTTTCCTTTCACTTTTTCCCCATTATGTAGATAGGGGCAAAATTGTTTGGTGAATTGGAAAGCGCGGGGTTAAAATTTCACCTCACAACATAGCCTATGACGTTCTCAGGGTCCAGACGTGTGACTGTGCAAAATTTTGTGGCTGTAGCTGCGACGGTGCAGATGCCAATCCCGGACATACATACACACACACACACATACACACACATTCAGCTTTATATATTAGATATATATATATATATTGTATTAGCTATTGAACCCGTTCTACGCCTGGGTGGCGAGCATTTATATTGGTATATGGTCTCCATCCTGGTATGTGCTGCTCCATCCTGCGCCCCCATTCTGTCATGTGCTGCTCCCATCCTGCGCCCCCATTCTGACATGTGCTGCACCCATCCTGCGCCTCCATTCTGACATGTGCTGCACCCATCCTGCGCCTTCATTCTGACATGTGCTGCACCCATCCTGCGCCTCCATTCTGTCAGTGGCTGCTCCCATCCTGCGCCCCCGTTCTGTCATGTGCTACTGCCATTCTGCGCCCCCGTTCTGTCATGTGCTGCTCCCATCCTGCGCCCCCCTTCTGTCATGTGCTGCTTCCATCCTGCACCCCCGTTTTATCATGTGCTGTTTCCATCCTGCACCCCCGTTTTGTCATGTGCTGCTGCCATCCTGCACCCCCGTTCTGTCATGTGCTGCTGCCATCCTGCACCCCCGTTGTCATGTGCTGCTGCCATCCTGCGCCCCCGTTCTGTCATGGGCTGCTCCCATCCTGCGCCCCCGTTCTGTCATGCGCTGCTCCCATCCTGCACCCCCGTTCTGTCATATGCTGCCCTATTCTGTCATGTGCTGCTCCCATCCTGCGCCCCCGTTCTGTCATGTGCTGCTCCCATCCTGCGCCCCCGTTCTGTCATGTGCTGCTTCCATCCTGCACCCCCGTTCTGTCATGTGCTGCTGCCATCCTGCACCCCCGTTCTGTCATGTTCTGCTGCCATGCTGCACCCCCGTTCTGTCATGTGCTGCCCTATTCTGTCATGTGCTGCTCCCATCCTGCGCCCCCGTTCTGTCATGTGCTGCTCCCATCCTGCGCCCCCGTTCTGTCATGTTCTGCTGCCATGCTGCACCCCCGTTCTGTCATGTGCTGCCCTATTCTGTCATGTGCTGCTCCCATCCTGCGCCCCCGTTCTGTCATGTGCTGCTCCCATCCATATGCCCCATACGCTGCTCCATAAACGTTTATGACCTCCATCAGGTGGCATAAGTAACAAATAGGTGTGGCATGAAGTGCCACAGCCTCATGGCACAGCAATTTGTTACTTACGCTACCTGATTCTTTTCCGGCGCCATTGTCTTGCTCCTCCTAGTGCCGGAATCGGCGCCTGCGCAGTCCACGCTTTCCGGCGCCATTTTCTTGAAGACACACTGCTGTGTGTCTTCAAGAAAATGGCGCCGGTAAGCGCGAACTGCGCAGGCACCGATTCCGGCACCAGGAGGAGCAAGACAATGGCGCCGGAAAGGAATGGCGTAAGTAACAAATTGCTGTGGCATGAAGTGCCACAGCCTCATGGCACAGCAAGTTTTTACTTACGCTATTCGTTTCGGGAGCCATTATCTTGCTCCTGGTGCCGGAATCGGCGCCTGCGCAGTCCGCGCTTTCCGGCGCCATTTTCTTGAAGACACACAGCAGTGTGTCTTCAAGAAAATGGCACCGGAAAGCGCGGACTGCGCAGGCGCCGATTCCGGCACCAGGAGGAGCAAGACAATGGCGCCTGAAACGAATAGCGTAAGTAAAAACTTACTATGGCGGCGGATTATTTGCAAAATCAGGGCGCAAATATGTAGACGGCGTCCCCGTGCTCCCGACCCCCGTGCTCTCGGCGGCATTTTTTCTATAATGTAACGCTAGGAGCGTCGCGCCTGCGCAGTCTATTAAGGCTTCGGACAGAGTGACGCTACCAGCGTTATATTATAGATATATGTTTTAACGAACATTTGAGCACATAAATCCATTAGATGTCGGTTTTGCAAGCCTGCGAGAAAATCTCGCAGTACGGATGCCATACGGATTACATATGGAGGATACCATGCGCAAAATACGCTGCCACACCCTGCCTACGGATGAGATACGGATCACTATTTTGCGAACATTTCTGCGTATTACGGTCGTAAAATATGGACCATATTTTCATACGCTGAGTGTGACGCCGGCCTTACTGCCCTTTGAAATTTGAAGATGACCAGCAGTGCCATCAGCGCAGAACTGGCATCTGCAGACATGCATCTACTGCTTGGAGATGTCTGGCCAAACGTGGTCCTCATGGAAGAATCGTAGCTAGTGTTGAGCATTCCGATACCGCAAGTATCGGGTATCGGCCGATACTTGCGGTATCGGAATTCCGATACCGAGATCCGATATTTTTGTGATATCGGGTATCGGTATCGGAAGTGTAAAATAAAGAATTAAAATAAAAAATATTGTTATATTCACCTCTCCGGCGGCCCCTGGACATCTGCGCGAGGAACCGGCGTCGGGCACGGCTTCTTTCTTCAAAATGCGCGCCTTTAGGACCTGTGGTATGACGTCCCGGCTTCTGATTGGTCGCGTGCCGCCCATGTGACCGCCACGCGACCAATCAGAAGCCGCGACGTCATTCCTCAGCTAAAGTCCTAGAATGAGCGCCTTTTAGGACCTGAGGAATGACGTCGCGGCTTCTGATTGGTCGCGTGGCGGTCACATGGGCGGCACGCGACCAATCAGAAGCCGGGACGTCATTCCACAGGTCCTAAAGGCGCGCATTTTGAAGAAAGAAGCCGTGCCGGACGCCGGATCCTCCCGCTGATGTCCAGGGGCCGCCGGAGAGGTGAATATAACAATATTTTTTATTTTAATTCTTTATTTTACACTTTAATATGGATCCCAGGGCCTGAAGGAGAGTTTCCTCTCCTTCAGACCCTGGGATCCATGAGGATACATTCCGATACTTGATGTCCCATTGACTTGTATTGGTATCGGATATCGGTATCGGCGATATCCGATATTTTTTGGGTATCGGCCGATACTATCCGATACCGATACTTTCAAGTATCGGACGGTATCGCTCAACACTAATCGTAGCCAAAATCCTTACGTTTAACATGGAAACAAGACCAAATGACTTAACTATATGCGCAGCTGTAGTCCAGTCTTATGACCTGACTAACAGTCATGGTCCTTAACCCCTTTACCCCCAAGGGTGGTTTGCACGTCAATGACCAATTTTTACAATTCTGACCACTGTCCATTTATGAGGTTATAACTCTGGAACGGTTCAATCGATCCTGGTGATTCTGACATTGTTTTCTATTGTACTTCATGATAGTGGTAAAATTTCTTTGATATTACCTGCGTTTATTTGGCAAAATTTTTGAAAATTTCGCAATTTTCCAACTTTGAATTTTTATGCAATTAAATCACAGAGATATGTCACACAAAATACTTAATAAGTAACATTTCCCACATGTCTACTTTTCATCAGCACAATTTTGGAACCAAAATTTTTTTTTGTTAGGGAGTCATAAGGGTTAAAAGTTGACCAGCAATTTCTCATTTTTACAACACCATTTTTTTTAGGGACCACATCTCATTTGAAGTCATTTTGAGGGATCTATATGATAGAAAATACCCAAGTGTGACACCATTCTAAAAACTGCACCCCTCAAGGTGCTCAAAACCACATTCAAGAAGTTTATTAACCCTTCAGGTGTTTCACAGGAATTTTTGGAATGTTTAAATAAAAATGAACATTTAAGTTTTTTTCACAAAAAATTTACTTCAGCTCCAATTTGTTTTATTTTACCAAGGGTAACAGGAGAAAATGGACCCCAAAAGTTGTTGTACAATTTGTCTTGAGTACGCCGATACCCTATATGTGGGTCTAAACCACTGTTTGGGCGCATGACCGAGCTCGGAAGCGAAGGAGGGCAATTTGACTTTTCAATGCAAAATTGACAGGAATTGAGATGGGACGCCATGTTGTGTTTGGAGAGCCACTGATGTGCCTAAACATTGAAACCCCCCACAAGTGACACCATTTTGGAAAGTAGACCCCCTAAGGAACTTATCTAGAGGTGTGGTGAGCACTTTGACCCACCAAGTGCTTCACAGAAGTTTATAACGCAGAACCGTAAAAATAAAAAATCATATTTTTTCACAAAAATTATCTTTTTGTCCCCAATTTTTTATTTTCCCAAGGGTAAGAGAAGAAATTGGACCCCAAAAGTTGTTGTACAATTTGTCCTCAGTATGCTGATACCCCATATGTGGCGGTAAACCACTGTTTGGGCGCATGGGAGAGCTCGGAAGGGAAGGAACGCCGTATGACTTTTCAATGCAAAATTGACAGGAATTGAGATGGGACGCCATGTTGCGTTTGGAGAGCCACTGATGTGCCTAAACATTGAAACCCCCCACAAGTGACACCATTTTGAAAAGTAGACCACCTAAGGAACTTATCTAGAGGTGTGGTGAGCACTTTGACCCACCAAGTGCTTCACAGAATTTTATAATGCAGAACCGTAAAAATAAAAAATCATATTTGTTTCACAAAAATTATATTTTTGCCCCAATTTTTGATTTTCCCAAGGGTATGAGAAGAAATTGGACCCCAAAAGTTGTACAATTTGTCCTGAGTACGCTGATACCCCTTATGTGGGGGTACACCACTGTTTGGGCACATGGTAGAGCTCGGAAGGGAAGGAGCGCCGTTTGACTTATCAATGCAAAATTGACAGGAATTGAGATGGGACGCCACGTTGCATTTGGAGAGCCACTGATGTGCCTAAACATTGAAACCCCCCACAAGTGACACCATTTTGGAAAGTAGACCCCCTAAGGAACTTATCTGGATATGTGGTGAGCACTTTGACCCAGCAAGGGCTTCACAGAAGTTTATAATTCAGAGCCATAAAAATAAAACATTTTTTCCCACAAAAATTATTTTTTAGCCCCCAGTTTTATATTTTCCCGAGGGTAACAGGAGAAATTGAACCCCAAAAGTTGTTGTCCAATTTGTCCTGAGTACGCTGATACCCGATATGTGGGGGGGGACCACCGTTTGGGCACATGGGAGGGCTTGGGAGGGCTCGGAAGGGAAGGAGCGCCATTTGGAATGCAGACTTAGATGAAATGGTCTGCAGGCGTCACATTGCGTTTGCAGAGCCCCTAATGTACCTAAACAGTAGAAAGCCCCCACAAGTGACACCACTTTGGAAAGTAGACCCCCTAAGGAAGTCATCTAGATGTGTTGTTAGACCTTTGAACCCCCAAGTATTTCACTACAGTTTATAACGCAGAGCCGTGCAAATAAAAAATATTTTTTTTCCACAAAAATTATTTTTTAGCCCCAGGTTTGGATTTTTCCAAAGGTAACAGGAGAAATTGGACCCTAAATGTTGTTGTCCAATTTGTCCTGAGTTTGCTGATACCCGATATGTGGGGGGGGAACCACCGTTTGGGCGCATGGGAGGGCTCGGAAGGGTAGGAGCATCATTTGGAATGCAGACTTAGATGGATTGGTCTGCAGGCGTCACATTGCATTTGCAGAGCCCCTAATGTACCTAAACAGTAGAAACCCCCCACAAGTGACCCCATATTGGAAACTAGACCCCTCAAGGAACTTATCTAGATGTGTTGTGAGAACTTTGAACCCCCAAGTGTTTCACTACAGTTTATAACGCAGAGCCGTGAAAATAAAAACATCTTTTTTTTCCCACAAAAATTATTTTTTAGCCCCCAGTTTTGTATTTTCCCAAGGGTAACAGGAGAAATTGGACCCCAAAATTTGTTGTCCAATTTGTCCTGAGTACACTGATATCCAATATGTTGGGGTAAACCCCTGTTTGGGCACACGGGAGAGCTCGGAAGGGAAGGAGCACTGTTTTACTTTTTCAACGCAGAATTGGCTGGAATTGAGATCGGACGCCATGTCGCGTTTGGAGAGCCCCTGATGTGCCTAAACAGTGGAAACCCCTCAATTATAACTGAAACCCTAATGCAAACACAAACCTAACCCTAATCCCAACGGTAAACCTAACCACACCTCTAACCCAGACACACCCCTAACCATAATCCCAACCCTATTCCCAACCGTAAATGTAATCCAAACCCTAACCGTAACTTTAGACCCAACCCTAACCCTAACTTTAGCCCCAACCCTAACTGTAGCCTTAACCCTAGCCCTAACCCTAACCCTAGCCCTAGCTCTAACCCTAGCCCTAACCCTAACCCTAGCCCTAGCCCTAACCCTAGCCCTAACCCTAATCCTAGCCCTAACCCTAACCCTAGCCCTAACCCTAATGGGAAAATGGAAATACATTTTTTTAATTTTTCCCTAACTAAGGAGGTGATGAAGGGAGGTTTGATTTACTTTTATAGCGGGTTTTTTAGCGGATTTTTATGATTGGCAGCTGTCACACACTGAAAGACGCTTTTTATTGCAAAAAAAATATTTTTTGCATTACCACATCTTGAGAGCTATAATTTTTCCATATTTGAGTCCACAGAGTCATGTGAGGTCTTGTTTTTTGCAGGACGAGTTGACGTTTTAATTGGTAACATTTTCGGGCACGTGACATTTTTTGATCGCTTTTTATTTCGATTTTTGTGAGGCAGAATGACCGAAAACCAGCCATTCATGAATTTCTTTTGGGGGAGGCGTTTATACCGTTCCGCTTTTGGTAAAATTGATAAAGTAGTTTTATTCTTCGGGTCAGTATGATTACAGCGATACCTCATTTATATTTATTTATTTTTTTATGTTTTGGCGCTTTTATACGATAAAAACTATTTTATAGAAAAAATAATTATTTTTGCATTGCTTTATTCTGAGGACTATATCTTTTTTTTTGCTGATGATGCTGTATAGTGGCTCGTTTTTTGCGGGACAAGATGACGTTTTCAGCGGTACCATGGTTATTTATATCTGTCTTTTTGATCGCGTGTTATTCCACTTTTTGTTCGGCGGTATAATAATAAAGCGTTGTTTTTTGCCTCGTTTGTTTTTTCTTACGGTGTTTACTGAAGGGGTTAACTAGTGGGACAGTTTTATAGGTTGGGTCGTTACGGATGTGGCGATACTAAATATGTGTACTTTTATTGTTTGTTTTTTTTATTTAAATAAAGAAATGTATTTATGGGAATATTTTTTTTTTCATTATTTAGGAATTTTTTTCTTTTTTCTTACACATTTGGAAAATTTTTTTTTTACTTTTTTACTTTGTCCCGGGGGGGGGGGACATCACAGATCACTGATCTGACAGTTTGCACAGCACTCTGTCAGATCAGTGATTTGACTTAGAGCACTGCAGGCTTCACAGTGCCTGCTCTAAGCAGGCGCTGTGAAGCCACCTCCCTCCCTGCAGGACCCGGATGCCGCAGCCATCTTGGATCCGGGCCTGGAGCAGGGAGGGAGGTAAGGAGACCCTCGGAGCAACGCGATCACATCGCGTTGCTGCGGGGGTCTCAGGTAAGCCCGCAGGGAGCCCCCTCCCTGCGCGACGCTTCCCTGTACCGCTGGCACATCGCGATCATGTTTGATCGCGGTGTGCCGGGGGATAATGTGCCGGGGGCGGTTCGTGACCGCTCCTGGCACATTGTGCCGGATGTCAGCTGCGATGCCGTGAGCGCGGCCGATCGCTATGACGTACTATCCCGTCGAGGGTCAGATAGGCCCAGGGCACCTCAACGGGATAGTATGTCTAAGGTCAGAGAGGGGTTAAAATTGTTCTAGAAAATTAAGTATTTTTCTAGAAAATGATTGCAGTTACACATGTTTGCTATACACATTTATTTCCTTTGCGTGCATTAGAACAACACAAAAAAAAACAGAGAAAAAAAAGGCAAATTGGGCATAATTGTACACAAATCCCCGAAATTGGCTGGACAAAATTGTTGGCACCCTCAACGTAACATTTGGTTGAAGGCCAAATTTGAAACCGGATGGGATTGTAGCCACAGTCCCATTTACTAAACATTATTGGCTACTACTTAAATCTATTGAAGATATAAATTAAGCCAAGCCTTTGTTCTCTGTGTATACCTGTGTCTTTCAAAAACACCAATATCTGGCATGGTATGTACAGTACATGCTCTGATTATATTCAGAGCATGTAACATGTCACCATAAGGGAGCGCTGTTCAGCGTCTGATATGGATGTTGCTATATAAGCTGCATATCTCACTGATCAGAGCACTGACAGCGCCCCACATGTGTTAGATGCGTAGGAGCACTGACCTGGGATTCTTGCATTGACCCTCTGAATTAGCCCCCTTGTAGGAGGCAGTAGGGTTAGTATCAAGCTCAAGTCCTGCGATATGGATAGGATAAGGCTGCCTCTCCTTGTATGTCAGGACACGCGTTTTGCCGAAGTTACCGGCTTTTTCTAGTGGCGCTATCGGATGCTTCTGCTGTCTATTTATGTTGTGATTGACAGTTATATAGTCCAATAGATCAGCGTTTCATTTTTGCAGCATTGTCTTGCTACAAACGTATCGCGTGTCTAGATTCAGAACCACTGAGACAAAGGGTCAGTCTATGTATAGCATCAGAAAATCGTTCACAGAAATATATATCATGTACAGAAAAAAAAAATATTATTACAAAGTAATTCAATAAATACAAAAGTCCTCCTGAGAACTGACCCTACAGAACGATTTGTTCAATATCAGGGATCACTTTATTAACCCCTTTACCGCCAAGGGTGGTTTGCACGCTAATGACCGGGCCAATTTTTACAATTCTGACCACTGTCCCTTCATGAGGTTATAACTCTGGAACGCTTTAACGGATCCTGATGATTCTGACATTGTTTTCTCCTGACATATAGTACTTCATGATAGCGGTAAAATTTATTTGATATTACCTGCATTTACTTGTGAAAAAATGGAAATTTGGAGAAAATTTTGAAAATTTAGCAATTTTCAAAATTTGAATTTTTATGCCCTTAAATCACAGAGATATATCACACAAAATACTTAATAAGTAACATTTCCCACATGTCTACTTTACATGAGCACAATTTTGGAAACAATTTTTTTTTTGTTATGGATTTATAAGGGTTAAAAGTTGGCCAGCAAATTCTCATTTTTACAACACCATTTTTTTTTTAGGGACCACATCACATTTGAAGTCACTTTGAGGGGTCTATATGATAGAAATTACCCAAGTGTGACACCATTCTAAAAACTGCACCCCTGAAGGTGCTCAAAACCACATTCAAAAAGTTTATTAACCCTTCAGGTGTTTCACAGAAATTTTTGGAATGTTTAACAAAAAATTAACATTTAACTTTTCTTCGCAAAATTTACTTCAGCTCCAATTTGTTTTATTTTACAAATGGTAACAGGAGAAATTGGACCCCAAAAGTTGTTGTACAATTTGTCCTGAGTACACCGATACCACATATGTGGGGGTAAACCACCGTTTGGGCGCATGGCAGAGCTCGGAAGGGAATGAGCGCCATTTGACTTTTCAATGCAAAATTGACTGGAATTGAGATGGGACGCCATGTCGCGTTTGGAGAGCCCCTGATGTGCCTAAACATTGAAACCCCCCACAAGTGACACCATTTTGGAAAGTAGATCCCTAAGGAACTTATCTAGATGTGTGGTGAGCACTTTGACCCACCAAGTGCTTCACAGAAGTTTATAATGTAGAGCCGTAAAAATAAAAAATCAGATTTTTTCAAAAAAATAGTGTTTTTGCCCCAATTTTTTATTTTCCCAAGGGTAACAGAAGAAATTGGACCCCACAAGTTGTTGTGCAATTTGTCCTGAGTACGATGATACCCTATATGTGGGGGTAAACCACCGTTTGGGCACATGGCAGAGCTCGGAAGGGAAGGTGTTATGAAAGGTAATTCAGTACCACAATGGACATAGAGGTCAGAACACATACAGTGACCTGACAATAACCCAAAAACATTGAACGAGCTCTGAGACGTGGGAACTCTGCTGACCGCAATCCCTAATCCTCTCCAACCACACTAGAGGCAGCCGTGGATTGCGCCTAACGCTCCCTATGCAACTCAGCACAGCCTGAGAAACTAGCTAGCCTGAAGATAGAAAATAAGCCTACCTTGCCTCAGAGAAATACCCCAAAGGAAAAGGCAGCCCCCACATATAATGACTGTGAGTTAAGATGAAAAGACAAACGTAGAGATGAAATAGATTTAGCAAAGTGAGGCCCGACTTTCTGAACAGAGCGAGGATAGGAAAGGTAACTTTGCGGTCAACACAAAACCCTACAAAAACCACGCAAAGGGGGCAAAAAGACCCTCCGTACCGAACTAACGGCACGGAGGTACACCCTCTGCGTCCCAGAGCTTCCAGCAAGCAGGAAAAAACAAATAGACAAGCTGGATAGAAAAAACAGCAAACAAAATAGCAAAGCGGAACTTAGCTATGCAGAGCAGCAGGCCACAGGAACGATCCAGGAGGAAACAGGTCCAATACTAGAACATTGACTGGAGGCCAGGATCAAAGCACTAGGTGGAGTTAAATAGAGCAGCACCTAACGACTTCACCACATCACCTGAGGAAGGAAACTCAGAAGCCGCAGTACCACTTTCCTCCACCAACGGAAGCTCACAGAGAGAATCAGCCGAAGTACCACTTGTGACCACAGGAGGGAGCTCTGCCACAGAATTCACAACAGTCCCCCCCCCTTGAGGAGGGCTCACCGAACCCTCACCAGAGCCCCCAGGACGACCAGGATGAGCCATATGAAAGGCACGAACAAGATCGGGAGCATGGACATCAGAGGCAAAGACCCAGGAATTATTTTCCTGAGCATAACCCTTCCACTTAACCAGATACTGGAGTTTCCGTCTAGAAACACGAGAATCCAAAATCTTCTCCACAATATACTCCAACTCCCCCTCCACCAAAACCGGGGCAGGAGGATCAACAGATGGAACCATAGGTGCCACGTATCTCCGCAACAATGACCTATGGAATACGTTATGTATGGAAAAAGAATCTGGAAGGGTCAGACGAAAAGACACAGGATTAAGAACCTCAGAAATCCTATACGGACCAATGAAACGAGGTTTAAACTTAGGAGAGGAAACCTTCATAGGAATATGACGAGAAGATAACCAAACCAAATCCCCAACACGAAGTCGGGGACCCACACAGCGTCTGCGATTAGCGAAACGTTGAGCCTTCTCCTGGGACAAGGTCAAATTATCCACTACATGAGTCCAAATCTGCTGCAACCTGTCCACCACAGTATCCACACCAGGACAGTCCGAAGACTCAACCTGCCCTGAAGAGAAACGAGGATGGAACCCAGAGTTGCAGAAAAACGGCGAAACCAAGGTAGCCGAGCTGGCCCGATTATTAAGGGCGAACTCAGCCAAAGGCAAAAAGGACACCCAGTCATCCTGATCAGCAGAAACATAGCATCTCAGATATGTTTCCAAGGTCTGATTGGTTCGTTCGGTCTGGCCATTAGTCTGAGGATGGAAAGCCGAGGAAAAAGACAAGTCAATGCCCATCCTACCACAAAAGGCTCGCCAAAACCTCGAAACAAACTGGGAACCTCTGTCAGAAACGATATTCTCTGGAATGCCATGTAAACGAACCACATGCTGGAAGAACAATGGCACCAAATCAGAGGGGGAAGGTAATTTAGACAAGGGTACCAAATGGACCATCTTAGAGAAGCGATCACAGACCACCCAAATGACTGACATCACCGAGCAATCAGAACTTCTCTGCGACAAAACAGCCCCTGCTCCAATCTCAGAAGCATCAACCTCGACCTGGAATGGAAGCGAAACATCTGGTTGACACAACACAGGGGCAGAAGAAAAACGACGCTTCAACTCTTGAAAAGCTTTCACAGCAGCAGAAGACCAATTGACCACATCAGCACCTTTCTTGGTCAAATCGGTCAATGGTTTAGCAATACTAGAAAAATTGCAGATGAAGCGACGATAAAAATTAGCAAAGCCCAGGAACTTTTGCAGACTTTTCAGAGATGTCGGCTGAGTCCAATCATGGATGGCTTGGACCTTAACAGGGTCCATCTCGATAGTAGAAGGGGAAAAGATGAACCCCAAAAATGAAACCTTCTGAACACCAAAGAGACACTTTGATCCCTTCACAAACAAAGAATTAGCACGCAGGACCTGAAACACCATTCTGACCTGCTTCACATGAGACTCCCAATCATCCGAGAAGATCAAAATGTCATCCAAGTACACAATCAGGAATTTATCCAGGTACTCACGGAAGATGTCATGCATAAAGGACTGAAACACTGATGGAGCATTGGCAAGTCCGAATGGCATTACTAGATACTCAAAATGGCCCTCGGGCGTATTAAATGCAGTTTTCCATTCATCGCCTCGCTTAATACGCACAAGATTATACGCACCACGAAGATCTATCTTGGTGAACCAACTAGCCCCCTTAATCCGAGCAAACAAATCAGATAACAACGGCAAGGGGTACTGAAATTTAACCGTGATCTTATTTAGAAGGTGGTAATCTATACAAGGTCTCAGCGAACCATCCTTCTTGGCTACAAAAAAGAACCCTGCTCCTAATGGCGACGATGACGGGCGAATATGCCCCTTCTCCAAGGACTCCTTCACATAACTCCGCATAGCGGCGTGCTCAAGCACAGACAAATTAAACAGTCGACCCTTTGGGAATTTACTACCAGGAATCAAATCGATAGCACAATCACAATCCCTATGCGGAGGTAGCGTATCGGACTTGGGCTCATCAAATACATCCCGGTAATCAGACAAGAACTCTGGAACCTCAGAAGGGGTGGATGACGAAATAGTCAGAAATGGGACATCACCATGTACCCCCTGACAACCCCAGCTGGACACAGACATGAATTTCCAATCTAATACTGGATTATGGACTTGTAGCCATGGCAACCCCAACACGACCACATCATGCAGATTATGCAAAACCAGAAAGCGAATAACCTCCTGATGTGCAGGAGCCATGCACATGGTCAGCTGGGTCCAGTACTGAGGCTTATTCTTGGCCAAAAGCGTAGCATCAATTCCTCTCAATGGAATAGGACACTGCAAGGGCTCCAAGAAAAACCCACAACGCCTAGCATACTCCAAGTCCATCAAATTCAGGGCAGCGCCTGAATCCACAAATGCCATGACAGAGTACGACGACAAAGAGCAGATCAAGGTAACGGACAGAAGAAATTTTGACTGTACCGTACCAATGGTGGCAAACCTAGCGAACCGCTTAGTGCGCTTAGGACAATCAGAGATAGCATGAGTGGAATCACCACAGTAGAAACACAGCCCATTCAGACGTCTGTGTTCTTGCCGTTCAACTCTGGTCAAAGTCCTATCGCACTGCATAGGCTCAGGTTTAAGCTCAGGTAATACCGCCAAATGGTGCACAGATTTACACTCACGCAAGCGTTGACCGATCTGAATGGCCAGAGACATAGACTCATTCAGACCAGCAGGCATAGGAAATCCCACCATGACATCCTTAAGGGCTTCAGAGAGACCCTTTCTGAAAATAGCTGCGAGCGCACCTTCATTCCATTGAGTGAGTACGGACCACTTTCTAAATTTCTGACAATATACCTCTATCTCATCCTGACCCTGACATAGAGCCAGCAAATTTTTCTCTGCCTGATCCACTGAATTAGGTTCATCGTACAGCAATCCTAGCGCCAGGAAAAACGCATCGATATTACTTAATGCAGGATCTCCTGACGCAAGAGAAAATGCCCAGTCCTGAGGGTCGCCACGTAGAAAAGAAATAATGATCCTAACTTGTTGAACTGGGTCACCAGAGGAGCGAGGTTTCAAAGCCAGAAATAGTTTACAATTATTTTTGAAACTCAGAAATTTAGTTCTATCTCCAAAAAACAAATCAGGAATAGGAATTCTCGGTTCTAACATAGAATTCTGAACCACAAAGTCTTGAATATTTTGTACTCTTGCCGTGAGCTGATCCACACATGAAGACAGACCTTTAATGTCCATCGCTACACCTGTGTCCTGAACCACCCAAATGTCTAGGGGAAAAAAAAGGCAAAACACAGTGCAGAGAAAAAAAAATGGTCTCAGAACTTCTTTTTTCCCTCTATTGAGAATCATTAGTACTTTGGGCCTCCAGTACTGTTATGAAAGGTAATTCAGTACCACAATGGACATAGAGGTCAGAGCACATACAGTGACCTGACAATAACCCAAAAACATTGAATGAGCTCTGAGACGTGGGAACTCTGCTGACCGCAATCCCTAATCCTCTCCAACCACACTAGAGGCAGCCGTGGATTGCGCCTAACGCTCCCTATGCAACTCGGCACAGCCTGAGAAACTAGCTAGCCTGAAGATAGAAAATAAGCCTACCTTGCCTCAGAGAAATACCCCAAAGGAAAAGGCAGCCCCCACATATAATGACTGTGAGTTAAGATGAAAAGACAAACGTAGAGATGAAATAGATTTAGCAAAGTGAGGCCCGACTTTCTGAACAGAGCGAGGATAGGAAAGGTAACTTTGCGGTCAACACAAAACCCTACAAAAACCACGCAAAGGGGGCAAAAAGACCCTCCGTACCGAACTAACGGCACAAAGGTACACCCTCTGCGTCCCAGAGCTTCCAGCAAGCAGGAAAAAACAAATAGACAAGCTGGATAGAAAAAACAGCAAACAAAATAGCAAAGCGGAACTTAGCTATGCAGAGCAGCAGGCCACAGGAACGATCCAGGAGGAAACAGGTCCAATACTAGAACATTGACTGGAGGCCAGGATCAAAGCACTAGGTGGAGTTAAATAGAGCAGCACCTAACGACTTCACCACATCACCTGAGGAAGGAAACTCAGAAGCCGCAGTACCACTTTCCTCCACCAACGGAAGCTCACAGAGAGAATCAGCCGAAGTACCACTTGTGACCACAGGAGGGAGCTCTGCCACAGAATTCACAACAGTAAGGAGCGCTGTTTGACTTTTCAATGCAAAATTGGCTGGAATTGAGATTGGATGCCATGTAGCGTTTGGAGAGCCCCTGATGTGCCTAAACAGTGGAAACCCCCCAATTCTAACTGAAACCCTAACCCAAATACACACCTAACCCTAATCCCAACCCTAACCACACCCCTAACCCGAACGCGCCCCTAACCCTAATCCCAACCATACCCCTAACCCCAACACACCCCTAACCCTAGTCCCAACCCTAACCACACCCCTAACTCCAACACACCCCTAACCCTAACCCCTAACCCTAACCCTAATCCCAACCATAAGCCTAACCACACCCCTAACCCTAATCCCAACTGTAAATGTAATCCAAACCCTATCACTAACTTTAGCCCCATCCCTAACTTTAGTCCTATCCCTAACTTTAGCCCCAACCCTAACCCTAACTTTAGCCCCAACCCTAACACTAACTTTAGCCCTAACTTTAACCCCAACTTTAGCCCCAACCCTAACCCTAATTTTAGCCCCAACCCTAACCCTAATGGGAAAATGGAAGTAAATACATTTTTTTATTTTATTATTTTCCCTAACTAAGGGGGTGATGAAGGGGGTTTGATTTACTATTTAAAGCAGGTTTTTTAGCGGATTTTTAAGATTGGCAGCTGTCACACACTAAAAGACACTTTTTTTTGCTCACATATCCCCAAAACATCAGCAAACCACCTCCTCAATTCCTTGGATATCATTTTGTATCCCTTTCCTGTTTTATAAAGTTCAACTACCTTTTCCCGTAGATCAGTTGACAATTCTTTTGCTTTCCTCATGACTCACAATCCAGTAACCTCAGTGGCTAGATGAAAGATGCAAGAGTCTGTCTGGATCCCTGAAACTCACTCAGCTTTTATGCACACACTGATTACAAGCAAACAGGTCACAGGTGAGGATTCAAACCCATTTGTGTAACATCTGTGCATGTTATCAGGCCAAAATCACCAGGGTATGTGAACTTTTGATCAAGGTCATTTGGATGTTTTGGGTTGTCATTATGATTTAAAACGAGAAAACACAGTAGTTTGACAATAAATGGCTTCACCCAACCACTAACCACGAGTGGAGAAAAAGTTTTGGTGTTATCATTCATATTCTCTAAAAAAAAGGCCAAGAAAGCAAAAATTCTGCCTGGGTATGTAAACTTTTGAGCACAACTGTATTACTCCAATTGGAATTGTCAGTGAATTAATGAGATAGGGTATGTGTCCATGTTCAGGATTGCATCAGGATTTGATCAGGATTTGACGCAGGTAAAATCTGCACCAAATCTGCACCTGGGGTCACTGGCTGGTCACCTGTGTTTTTCATGCATTTTTTCATGCGTTTTTGACGCGTAATTCATGATGCGTTTTTTTCATGCGGATTTGTGTCTGTTTTTGTAAGCTCAATAAAGATATACAAAAAAAAATTGTGATGTAATTTCTTGTCCAACCTCTTCATTTATATACTCCAAGAATATACACACAGCTAGAGAGATAGATAGACACGTTAGATGGATACAATAGATACGATACATATCTATTGTATCTGTCTATTTATCGTATCTATCTATCATATCTATCTATGGATCTATCTATCGTATTTATCTATGGTATCTATCTATCGATATATCTATCTATTATCTACCGATATATCTATCTATTAATATATCTATCTATCGATATATATATATATCGATAGATAGATATATTAATAGATAGATAATAGATAAATAGACAATAGATAGATAGATGCGATAGATAGATGGATGCGATAGATAGATAGATACGATAGATATCTATCCATCATATCTATCTTTCGTATCCATCTATTGTATCTATCGTATCTATCTATTGTATCCATCTATCGTATCTATCTATCGATATATCTATCTATAAATATATCTATCTATATATAGATATATCGATAGATAGATATATCGATAGATGACAATAGATAGACAATACATAAATAGATAATAGATAGATAGTTATGATACGATAGATAAATAGATAATAAACAAATGATTGATAGATACGATAGATAGATGGATACAATAGATAGATACGATAGATGGATCACACAAGCGAGAAACTTGGACGAATCTCGCATCTTAACCCCTTAGTGACAGAGCCAATTTGGTACTTAATGACCGAGCCAATTTCTACAATTCTGACCACTGTCACTTTATGAGGTTATAACTCTGGAACGCTTCAACGGATCCCGCTGATTCTGAGATTGTTTTTTCGTGACATATTGTACTTCATGATAGTGGTAACATTTCTTCGATATTATTTGCGATTATTTATGAAAAAAACGGAAATATGGCGAAAATTTTTAAAATTTTGCAATTTTTAAGCTTTGTATTTTTATGCCCTTAAATCAGAGAGATATGTCACGAAAAATAGTTAATAAATAACATTTCCCACATGTCACATCAGCACAATTTTGGAAACAATTTTTTTTTTTTTAGGGAGTTATAAGGGTTAAAAGTTGACCAGCAATTTCTCATTTTTACAACACCATTTTTTTTAGGGACCACATCACATTTGAAGTCATTTTGAGGGGTCTATATGATAGAAAATAATGAAGTGTGACACCATTCTAAAAACTACACCCCTCAAGGTTCTCAAAACCACATTCAAGAAGTTTATTAACCCTTTACGTGCTTCACAGTAACTGAAATAATGTGGAAGGAAAAAATGAACATTTAACTTTGTTTTTGCAAACATTTTAATTCAGAACCATTTTTTTTATTTTCACAAGTGTAAAAACAGAAATTTAACCATAAATTTTGTTATGCAATTTCTCCTGAATACGCCAATACCCCATATGTGGGGGTAAACCACTTTTTGGGTGCACCGCAGAACTTGGAAGTGAAGGAGCGCCGTTTGACTTTTTCAATGCAGAATTGGCTGGAATTGAGATTGGACGCCATGTCACGTTTAGAGAGCCCCTGATGTGCCTAAACAGTGGAAACTCCCCACAAGTGACACCATTTTGGAAACTAGACCCCTTAAGGAACTTATCTAGATGTGTGGTGAGCATTTTGAACCCCCAAGTGCTTCACAGAAGTTTATAACGTAGAGCCGTAAAAATAAAAAATCGCATTTGTTTACACAAAAATGATCTTTTCACCCACAAATTCTTATTTTCACAAGGGTAACAGGAGAAATTAGACCACAAAAGTTTTTGTGCGATTTCTCCTGAATACGTTGATACCCCATATGTGAGGGTAAACTACTGTTTGGGTGCACCGCAGAGCTTGGAAGAGAAGGAGTGCCGGTTTACTTTTTCAATGTAGAATTGGCTGGAATTGAGATTGGACGCCATGTCGCGTTTAGAGAGCCCCTGATGTGCCTAAACAATGGAAACCCCCCACAAGTGACACCATTTTGGAAACTAGACCCCTTAAGGAACTTATCTAGATGTGTGGTGAGCACTTTGAACCCCCATGTGCTTCACAGAAGTTTATAACGTAGAGCCGTGAAAATAAAAAATCGCATTTTTTCTACAAAAATGATCTTTCTGCCCCCACATTTTTATTTTCACAAGGGTAACAGGAGAAATTAGACCACAAAAGTTGTTGTGCAATTTCTCCTGAGTATGTCGATACCCCATATGTGGGGGTAAACCACTGTTTGGGCGCACCGCAGAGCTTGGAAGAGAAGGAGTGCCATTTTAGTTTTTCAATGTAGAATTGGCTGGAATTGAGATCGGACGCCATGTCGCGTTTGGAGAGCCCCTGATGTGCTTAAACAGTGAAAAACCCCCACAAGTGACCCCATTTTGGAAACTAGACCCCTTAAGGAACTTATTTAGATGTGTGGTGAGCACTTTAAACCCCCAGGTGCTTCACAGAAGTTTATAACGTAGAGCCGTGAAAATAAAAAAATCGCATTTTTTCTACAAAAATGATCTTTTTGTCCCCAAATTTTTATTTTCACAAGGGTAACAGGAGAAATTAGACCACAAAAGTTGTTGTGCAATTTCTCCTGAGTACGTCAATACCCCATATGTGGGGGTAAACCACTGTTTGGGCGCACCGCAGAGCTTCGAAGAGAAGGAGTACCGTTTTACTTTTTCAATGTAGAATTGGCTGGAATTGAGATCGGACGCCATGTCGCGTTTGGAGAGCCCCTGATGTGCCTAAACAGTAGAAACCCACCACAAGTGACCCCATTTTAGAAACTAGACCCCCCCATGGAACTTATCTAGATGTGTGGTGAGAACTTTGAATGCCCAAGTGCTTCACAGAAGTTTAGAATGCAGAGTCGTGAAAATAAAAAATATTTTTTTTTTCCACAAAAAAGATTTTTTAGCCCTCAAGTTTTTATTTTCACAAGGGTAACAAGAGAAATTGGACCCCAACAGTTGTTGTCCAATTTATCCCGAGTACGCTGATGCACCATATGTGGGGTTAAACCACCGTTTGGACGCACAGCAGAGCTCGGAAGGGAAGGAGCGCCGTTTTGGAATGCAGACTTTGATAGAATGGTCTGTGGGCGTTATGTTGCGATTGCAGAGCCCCTGATGTACCTAAACAGTAGTAAGCCCCCACAAGTGATCCCATTTTGGAAACTAGACCCCCAAGGAACTTATCTCGATGAGTGGTGAGAACTTTGAATGCCCAAGTGCTTCACAGAAGTTTATAATGCAGAGTCGTGAAAATAAAAAATTTTTTTTTTTGCACAAAAAAGATTTTGCATCCCCCAAGTTTTTATTTTCACAAGGGTAACAGGAGAAATTGGACCACTAAAGTTGTTGTCCAATTTATCCTGAGTACGCTGATGCCCCATATGTGGGGGTAAACCACTGTTTGGACGCACGGCAGAGCTCGGAAGGGAAGGAGCGCCATTTTAGAATGCAGACTTAGATAGAATGGTCTGTGGGCGTTATGTTGCGTTTGTAGAGCCCCTGATGTACCTAAACAGTAGTAACCCCCCACAAGTGACCCCGTTTTGGAAACTAGACCCCCCAAGGAACTTATATAGATGTGTGGTGAGAACTTTGAATGCTCAAGTGCTTCACAGAAGTTTATAATGCAGAGTCATGAAAATAAAAAATATTTTTTTTTCCACAAAAAAGATTTTGTAGCCCCCAAGTTTTTGTTTTCACAAGGGTAACAGGAGAAATTGGACCCCAAAAGTTGTTGTCCAATTTATCCCAAGTACGCTGATGCACCATATGTGGGGTTAAACCACCGTTTGGACGCACAGCAGAGCTCGGAAGGGAAGGAGCGCCGTTTTGGAATGCAGACTTTGATAGAATGGTCTGTGGGCGTTATGTTGCGATTGCAGAGCCCCTGATGTACCTAAACAGTAGTAAGCCCCCACAAGTGATCCCATTTTGGAAACTAGACCCCCAAGGAACTTATCTCGATGAGTGGTGAGAACTTTGAATGCCCAAGTGCTTCACAGAAGTTTATAATGCAGAGTCGTGAAAATAAAAAATTTTTTTTTTTGCACAAAAAAGATTTTGCATCCCCAAAGTTTTTATTTTCACAAGGGTAACAGGAGAAATTGGACCACTAAAGTTGTTGTCCAATTTATCCTGAGTACGCTGATGCCCCATATGTGGGGGTAAACCACTGTTTGGACGCACGGCAGAGCTCGGAAGGGAAGGAGCGCCATTTTAGAATGCAGACTTAGATAGAATGGTCTGTGGGCGTTATGTTGCGTTTGTAGAGCCCCTGATGTACCTAAACAGTAGTAACCCCCCACAAGTGACCCCGTTTTGGAAACTAGACCCCCCAAGGAACTTATATAGATGTGTGGTGAGAACTTTGAATGCTCAAGTGCTTCACAGAAGTTTATAATGCAGAGTCATGAAAATAAAAAATATTTTTTTTTCCACAAAAAAGATTTTGTAGCCCCCAAGTTTTTGTTTTCACAAGGGTAACAGGAGAAATTGGACCCCAAAAGTTGTTGTCCAATTTATCCCAAGTACGCTGATGCCCCATATGTGGGGGTAACCCACTGTTTGGGCGCACGGCAGAGCTCAGAAGGAAGAAAGCACCATTTGACTTTTTGAGCGCAAAATTGGCTGTCATGTTTGGAGACCCCCTGATGTACCTAAACAGTGGAAACCCCCAATTCTAGCTCCAACCCTAACCCCAACACACCCCTAACCTTAATCCCAACCCGATCCATAATCCTAATCACTAATCCTAACGAAAATCACAACCCTTACCCCAAAACAACCCTAATGTCAACCCTAACCATAACCCTAATCAAAACCCTAAATCCAACACACTCCTAATCCTAATCTCAACCCTAACCTCAAACCTAACCCTAATCCCAATACACCCCTAATCACAACCCTAACCTTAACCCTAATCCCAAACCTAACCCTAATCCCAAGCGCAACCCTAATGCCAATCCTAACGCTAATACCAACCCTAATCCAAACCTTAACCCTAATCCCAACTCTAACCCTAACTTTAGCCCCAACCGTAACCCTAGCCCTAAGGCTACTTTCACACTTGCGTCGTTTGGCATCCGTCGCAATCCGTCGTTTTGGACAAAAAACGGATCCTGCAAATGTGCCCGCAGGATGCGTTTTTTGCCCATAGACTTGTATTGCCGACGGATCGTGACGGATGGCCACACGTCGCGTCCGTCGTGTCCGTCGTGCACTGGATCAGTTGTGTTTTGGCGGACTGTCGGCACAAAAAAAGTTCAATGTAACTTTTTTTTGTACGTCGCGTCCGCCATTTCTGACCGCGCATGCGTGGCCGTAACTCCGCCCCCTCCTCCCCAGGACATAGATTGGGCAGCGGATGCGTTGAAAGACTACATCCGCTGCCCATGTTGTGCTCAATTTTCACAATGTGCGTCGGTATGTCGGGCCGACGCATTCCGACGGCCTCGTACCGACGTAAGTGTGAAAGAAGCCTAACCCTAAATTTAGCCCCAACCCTAACCCTAAATTTAGCCCCAAACCTAACCCTAAATTTAGCCCCAACCCTAACCCTAAATTTAGCCCCAACCGTAACCCTAGCCCTAACCCTATCCCTAACCCTAGCCCTAACCCTAACTCTAGCCCTAACCCTAGCCCTAACCCTAGCCTTAACCCTAGCCCTAACCCTAACCCTAGCCCTAACCCTAACCCTAATTTTAGCCCCAACTGCTCGTCTCCTGCCGGCCGGCAGATAGCGACAGATGGCGGGCGCACTGCGCATGCGCCCGCCATTTTCTTTCCCCATGAAGACGCTGGCGGGCAGGAGAAGGACGCAGGAGGACCCAGGGACACCGGTAAGTATAACAGTGTCCACGAATCCCCCTATTTCTCTGTCCTCTGATGTGCGATCACATCAGAGGACAGAGAATTACACATTACTTTTTTTTTTTTTTTGCAGTCGCCGGTAAACAGTTAATTATCGGCGATCGCAAAACAGGGGCCGGTAAAACCGACCCTGATCATGTTCTTTGGGGTTTCGGCTACCCCCGGCAGCCGAGACCCCAAAGATTCTCCCGGTGCCGGCCGGCGGGCGCACTGCGCATGAGCCCGCCATTTTTTTGCCGGAAAAAGATGGCGGCGCCCATCGGGAGCCACGAGGAGCACCGGGGGAGACAGGTGAGTATCGGGGTGCTATCTGGGACCCCTTTTCTCTGTCCTCTGATGTGCGATCACATCGGAGGACAGAGAAATTAAAAAGAAATCGCGTTTTGTTTTTTTTTGCGATCGCCGGTAAACGGTTAATTACCGGCGATCGCAAAAGCGGGGTCGGTAAAAAAAACCCCGAATCATGTTCTCTGGGGTCTCGGCTACCCCCGGGGGTAGCCGAGACCCCGGAGAAGATCAGACTCTGGGGGGTGCTATTTACTTTTTCCATAGCGCCTTTAATTAACGGCGCTGTGGTTTAAGTACCCTTAGCGGCCGCCGTTAAAAGGCGTATCGGCAGTCGTTAAGGGGTTAATATCCAGCACTGCCGCCGGCACTCAGGAGCTGAGCGTGCTGTTGTATGTATTTCTATGTAGCTGCACGCTCCACTCCCGAGTGCTGGCGGCAGTGCCGGGTATTAAGATGGGAGACTCGTCCGAGTTTCTCGCATGTGTGATCCCGGCCTTAAATACATACACACGAAATCTGCGTTAGGCCAGAGTCACACTCGCGAGAAATTCACACAAGTCTCTCGCTTCAATACCCAGCATTGCCACGGGCACTCGGGACCGGAGTGTGCGGCTGCATGTATTTCTATGCAGCTGAACTCTCCGGTCGTGAGTGCCCGCAGCAGTGTCGGGTATTTACCCTGACCTTAAATGCAATGTTTAATTTAAAATTATTTATTTTTTTAAATGGCGTGGGCTCCCGAGCAAGTTTCTGCACCAGAGAGGGAAAGCCAGCGACTGAGGGACTGATATTTGTAGCCTGGGAAGGGGTTAATACCCATGGCGCTTCCCAGGCTATGTATATCAGCCCGCAGCTGTCTGTGTAGCCTATACTGGCTATAAAAATAGGGGGATCCCCCCAAAAAAATGACGTGGGGTCCCCCTATAATTTATAGCCAGAAAGGCTATGCAGACAGCTGCGGGCTGATATTCATAGCCTATAGAGGAACCATGGATATTGGCCCCCTAGCTACAAATACCAGTCCCCAGCCGCCCCAGAAATGGCGCATCTATGTGTCAATTCTGGCACCTAGCCTCTCTCTTCCCACTCCCGAGTAGCTGTGGGATATGGGGTAATAAGGGGTTAATGACACTTTAGGTGACATTAAGCCCGGTTAATAATGGCGAGGCGTCGATAAGACGCCTATCCATTATTAATCCTAGTAAAGTGTAAATATAACACAGACACTAGAAAAAAGCATTTTAATGAAATGATTACACACATTTTTTGACCATATCTTTGTTGTACGCTCAATCCTCTTGAAGACCCTCGTCTTGCAAAAAAAAAAATAAATAAATAAATAAATTCATACTCCCTGTCCGCAGATATCCCATAATGAGTGTCCCATGACAGGTCCAGCTCTGCTACGTCCGGACCTCGGGCGCGCCTCGGACGCTGCAAGCAGCGTCCGCGGCGCGCCACAAAACACCGGCACATCGCTAGCGCGTGCCGAAAATGGCACGCGCTAGTGATGCGCGTCCCCATTACTGTGAATGGACGCGCTAACTGACGTGTTGCACGGCGTTAATTTAGCTGTGCAACGCTGTCCGTTAGCGCGGTCCCATTAATGCAATGGGTACCTAGCCTAATGATTACCTATGGGAAATTTACGGCGTGGCGACGGAGCGTCGCCACACTGTAAACAGACATGCTGTGTTCAGAAAAGACGCACCGCATGTGCGTTTACGCAAGTCTGCTACCTGCGTGTTTTACCGCATAGTGGAGACTGGATTTCATGAAATCCTCTCCACTATGCTGTAACATCTGCGGCTGTACACAGCATCAAACACGCACCGTTTCCTGAACGTCGACACATACACTAATTTCCTCTGTATCTGAGTCGGGGCATTTGTCAATGTTTAATTTGCTCAGGTGCAGGCAGACTTCTTGTGTTAATCTAGTTATATCAGTTGATGAACTTTGACTTTTGCCTTGTTGAATGATACGTATAACAGACAGTTCATTGGTTAGCATGGATGAAAAGTGCCTGTTTAATATCTCAGCCTTTTCTTTGTCCTCTATAATAATCTTATTATCATCTTTCAAGGGACCGATACCATCTGTTTTATTCTTTTTGGCATTGATTTATTTATAAAAATTTTGGGGATTTATTTTAATGTCACTGGCGATTTGTTTCTTTGTAGATGACTTTGCTAGCTTAATTTATTTTTTACATTTATTGAGATCTTTATACTCCTGAAATGCTTTGTCTGTATTCTCAACCTTCAGGATTTTAAATGCCCTTTGTTGTTGCCTTAGTAAACTTTGTACTGTCTTATTTATCCATAATGGTTTCTTTTTATTCCTGGACATTTTATTACCAGAGGGTATAAGTTTTCTACAGGAATCTGGTAGTATTTCTTTAAACATGCCACATTTCTGTTCGGTATCCCCAGTTACCATGACGTTGTCCCTGGTCCATTTGACAGGACCAGATCCAGCAGATTACTCCCCCTGGCTGGTTCATCAACAAATTGTCCTGAATTGCAGATAAGAACTTACAGTTTTTAGCACAACCATAAGATTTTATGTCCCACCTTCTGCCGAGTTCCTTTCAAAACGGTATATGTATCTGATATAAAAAATATTAACAGACTTCATACTGTTTTATTATGTTTTAACAGATTTTTTTCTTTACAAAGAAGACTTTTTAAACAGTTGTATTTCTTAAGCATGTTCAGCTATATTTTATTAGTATTTTAGATTCCAGTGATCATTTAAGAACCTATTTTTAGAATTTGTAATTTTTTTTATTTTTTTTTTTTTACAGGGAATGCTCTTTTTTTTTCTTTTTTTGGAAATAATTTTTGTTCTACTGTTCAGTTAGATTTTCTTCCAGTGGTATTTTTTTTAAGAAAAAAAGACAACAAATAACACATGATTTGATAAATATACGCATTTCTTTGAGCATTTTCAATAATATTATGAACTCCCTTTTTTACCGCAATGACTGTATTTAGAAAAAAGGAGAAAACTCTCCTAATACGCATGTTGATATATTCTACAAGCATACTGTTTCTTCGTATTTGCTCCTACTGGCACGCCCTGATGTATTAAAATTTATATGATCCAGGCACTTATTCAACATCTCACAGTATCCAATGCAAAATTCGTAGTTAACTTGCCTGGACATGCTCATGACAGAAGATGAAGTTTCAACTCAAACTTTAATACCATCATCCTGCATTATTCATGTGGCTCAAAATGTTCTTCTTGCATTGTAAAAAAAAAATAATGGCTTGATTTATTCAGGCAAATCCACCACTTTATTAAACTTCAATTTGCAAAGTAAAAGGTTTAAGCAGAAAAATCAAAGGAGATTTGAAACATTTTAAGTGAAATTCTAAATATGAATTATAAAAATTAGGAAATAAATACATTTTCAATATCTGACTTCTCTATATCTGTTCAGTTAGGAAGCAAAAGAAATGAAAGTATGAAGACAGGACTTATTTACTGTCATCATGGCCAAAAGTTTTTAAACTCATAAATTTTGGTTTTCACAAAGTTTGGTGGTTGAGTGTTATTTTTAGATATTTTAGTCAGATTGTTATTATAATTATTATTATTATTACTATTAATGATAATAATAATTTTATTTCTATAGTACCAACATATTCCGCACCACTTTACATTTTAGAGCAGACTTGTACAGACATTAAACACAGGTTGTAATGTAACAAAATAGAAACACCTGTAATACAACAGACCAATCAGCGACGCAGGATTTCCATTACAGACAGACAGACTGATGGAAGTACCCCTTAGACAATTACATATAGAAAGTCACATGTTAATCATAAGCTCATACCCATAGAGTAACCACTGGTCCGAGCGTCCACCACACCCGATGTACGTTTCGCATATAGACAATTCCAGGGTTGATGAGACGCTGATCAGGTGGTTATTAAATGTATTACCCACCAATCGCGAAGGAGTTACAGAGTCCCCATACCGGAGCTGAGTTCCGGAGGCCACCACAAGGAAAGGAAGACGAGGAGACGGTCTGCCTCGAGTTGGATCAGAGACCTCAGCGAGAGATCGTATAAACTGCCCACTATGGACGCATCATAGACATCCGCCCCCGGAACAACAAGGGAAAAGGGAGGGAGGAAGGGAAAAAGGATAGGGGAAGGGAAAGTATAATGCAGTCCCCTCCACACAAATGTATAGTGTATTCACCCACACACAGTATAATGCAGCCCCACCCCCTCACACACGCATACATACACATATACAATACCCACCTCCCTCCATGTTCCCAACGCTACTCCAGGCTCTGTTCTGGTCCTCACAGGGCATAATGTAGCCCACTCATAGAGTATAATGTAGTCCCATCATAGAGTATAATGCAGCCCTACACACACAGTATAATGTAGCCCCCTCATAGAGTATAATGAAACCCCCCACACACAGTATAATGTAGCCACCTCATAGTTTGATGTAACCCCCTAAGAGAGCATCATGCAGCCCACTCATAGAGCAAGCGACACTACTCTGTCCTCCTCCTCCTCGACCTGTCGGCTGCCTTTGACACAGTGGACCATTCCCTATTACTACAGACCCTCTCATCCCTTGGCATCACAGACTTGGCCCTATCCTGGATCTCATCATACCTAACAGACCGGACATTCAGCGTTTCCCACTCACACACCACCTCCTCACCTCGCCCCCTATCTGTCGGAGTCCCACAAGGTTCAGTCCTTGGGCCCCTGCTCTTCTCCATTTACACCTTTGGCCTGGGACAGCTCATAGAATCTCATGGCTTTCAGTATCACTTCTATGCTGATGACACACAGATCTACATCTCTGGACCAGATATCACCTCCCTACTAACCAGAATCCCTCAATGTCTGTCCACTATTTCATCCTTCTTCTCCGCTAGATTTCTGAAACTTATCATGGACAAAACAGAATTCATCATCTTTCACCCATCTCATGCGACCCCCACAACGAACCTATCCATTACAGTACATGGCTGCCCACTCTCCCCAGTCCCACAAGCTCGCTGCCTCGGGGTTATCCTTGACGCTGATCTCTCCTTCAAACCACATATCCAAGCCCTTTCCACTTCCTGCGGACTTCAACTCAAAAATATTTCACGGATCCGTACATTCCTCAACTAAGAATCTGCAACAGTAGAGAAAGAGATCTTGTGAGGATCGGAGGTTGCGTGTAGGTAAGTACCGGGAGGCGAGGTGTATGGAGGAGACAGGTTGTGAATGGCTTTGTACGTCATGGTTAGGGTTTTGTAGTGGAGTCTCTGGGCAATGGGGAGCCAGTGAAGGGATTGACAGAGGGGAGAGGCCGGTGAATAGCGGGCGGACAGGTGGATTAGTCTGGCAGCAGAGGTTAGAATAGATTGGAGGGGTGCGACAGTGTTAGAGGGGAGGCCACAGAGCAGGAGGTTGCAGTAGTCAAGGCGAGAGATGATGAGGGTATGGACTAGGGTTTTTGCAGATTCTTGGTTGAGGAATGTACTGATTCGTGAAATATTTTTGAGTTGAAGTTGGCAGGAAGTGGAAAGGGCTTGGATATGTGGTTTGAAGGAGAGATCAGCGTCAAGGATTACCCAGAGGCAGCGAGCTTGTGGGACTGGGGAGAGTGGGCAGCCATTTACTGTAATGGATAGGTTCTTTTGGGGGGGTCGCGTGAGATGGGGGAAAGATGATGAATTCTGTTTTGTCCATGTTAAGTTTCAGAAATCTAGCGGAGAAGAAGGATGAAATAGTGGACAGACATTGAGGGATTCTGGTTAGTAGGGAGGTGATATCTGGTCCAGAGATGTAGATCTGTGTGTCATCAGCATAGAGGTGATACTGAAAGCCATGAGATTCTATGAGATGTCCCAGGCCAAAGGTGTAAATGGAGAAGAGCAGGGACCCTAGGACTGAACCTTGTGGCACTCTGACAGATATGGGGCGAGGTGAGGAGGTGGTGTGTGAGTGGGAGATGCTGAATGTCCGGTCTGTTAGGTATGATGAAATCCTGGATAGGGCCAAGTCTGTGATGCCAAGAGATGAGAGGGTCTGTAATAATAGGGAATGGTCCACTGTGTCAAAAGCAGCTGACAAGTCGAGGAGGAGGAGGACAGAGTAGTGTCACTTGCTCTTGGCGGTTAAGAGGTCATTGGTGACCTTAGTTAGGGCAGTTTCAGTGGAATGGTGTGACCGGAAGCCAGATTATAAGTGGTCAAAGAGGGAGCAAGAAGAGAGATGGGAGGACAGTTCAAGGTAGACGTGTTGTTCCAGTAGTTTGGAGGCATAGGGGAGAAGTGATATCGGGCGATAGCTAGATACAGAGGATGGGTTAAGAGTAGGCTTTTTGAGGATAGGTGTGATGGAGGCATGTTTAAAGCTTGAGGGGAAAACAGTTGTTAGTGATAGGTTGAAGAGATGGGTTAGGGTTTGGGATGAAGTGGGATGGGAGTGGGTCAAGTGCACAGGTGGTGAGATGCGATCTTGAGAGTTGAGTGGAGAGTTGATCTTCTGTAATGGTGGAGAAGTTGGTTTTGGAGGTGGAGGGCTGGGAAGTCGGGAGGAAGGGCTCTGGGGGTTGTTGACCAAAACTGTCTATGATGTTATCAATCTTCTGCTTGTAAAATGCGGCAAAGTCTTCAGTTGAGATAAGTGGTGAGGGAGGAGGTGCTGGGGGATGGAGGAGAGAATTGAAGGTGTTAAATAACTGTTTAGTGTTGTGAGACAGGGAGGATATGAGAGATGAGAAGTAGGTTTGTTTAGCTGTGGTGAGTGTGGTCTTGAAAGTAGTGAGGGACTGTTTGAATGCGATGAAGTGCTCGTTGGAGTGGGATCTTTTCCATCTGCGCTCAGCAGCCCTGGAACCTCGCATCAATTCTTTGGTCAGGCTGGTGTGCCAGGGCTGTCTGTTGATTTTGCGACCTTTGGTATGTGTAATGCTACGTTCACGTTAGCGTTGTGTGGCGCAGCGTCGGGCACAGCTGCGGCGATGCATGCGTCATGCGCCCCTATATTTAACATGGGGGGCCCATGGACATGCGTTGTCTAGCGTTTTGTGACACATGCGTAATTTTTGGTGCAACTGGCAGTGCGCAGACAACGCTGCATGATGCAGTTTTTTGGCGTAAAAAAAATGAATGCATGCATCACAAAACGCTGTGTTATGCATGCGTTGTGCATGCATTGTGCGTTGCGTCGCCGACGCTGCGCCGCACAACGCAAATGTGAACGTAGCATTAGTGGGGCAGCAGATTCCAAAGCCACAGCTATTGTGGTGTTATATAGAGCAGCAGCGTCATCCATATTGTGAAAGGAACACATATCTGAGAGAGGGAGGAGGGATTCAGAGAATGAATGTAGGTCAAGATGTTCAAGATTTCTGCGAGGGTGTGAAAGTTTGTGGGGTGAGGATTGTAGACATGGAGTGGAGAGGGAAGAGAATGTGAGAAGGTTGTGGTCAGAGAGAGGAAAAGGTGAGTTACAGAGGTTAGATAAGGAGCAAAGGCAGGTGAAGATGAGATCCAGTGTGTGACCATCTTTGTGGGTGGCTGTAGAAGACCATTGAGTGAGCCCTAAGGAGGAAGTGAGAGATAGAAGTTTAGTGGTAGCTGAGAGGGAAGTGTCAATGGGGATGTTGAAGTCGCCCATGATGATAGTGGGGATGTCCGCGGAAAGGAAATGAAGTAGTCAGGTGTTGAAGTGGTCAAAGAAGGTGGTGGCTGGCAATGGGGGGCGGTAAATGACAGCCAGTTGGAGGTTGGAGGGGGAGTAGATGCGCACAGAGTGCACCTCAAAGGAAGGGAGGGTAACAGAGGGTGGCAGTGGGATTGGGGTGAAGGAGCAGTTATCTGACAGGAGGAAACCAACTCCTCCACCATGTTTGCTGCTGGGGCGGGGTGTGTGAGAAAGTTGGAAGCCACCGAAAGAGAGTGCAGCAGGGGAGGCTGTGTCAGAAGGGGTGAGACAGGTTTCGGTGATGGCGAGGATGGAAAGTTTGGTAGTAAAAAAAAGATCATGGATGTAGGAAAGCTTGTTGCAGACAGAGTGAGCGTTCCACAGAGCTCCTGTTAGTGGGACTAGGTAAGCGGGGGCTGGTTGAATGGGTATAAGGTTAGAGAGGTTACGGAAGTTTGTGATAGAGCGTGGATTGGAGGTAGAAATGACTGTGGGCATGTGGTGAGGAGGACCAGGATTTGGAGAGATATCACCAGCAATGAGAAGGAACAGAGAAAGTGTTAGAAGGTGGGAGCAGGAGAGGGCATGAAGGGGCTGTCTGTGTTTGGACGCAGAGGATTGTATGCTGTGGACCAGTTTTGAGGAGGAGGTGAGATGGATGGGGAGGAATGAAGCAGATATAAACAGTTCCTTACATGGTGCAGGGATTAGGGGAGGTAGCATATAGTGAAGGATTATAGGGGTGAGAGTGAAAATAAACAGAAACATTGTTTACAGTGACTGGCAGTGGCATATTCAGGGGGGGGCAGCCGAGGCATGTGCCCTGGGCGAAGCCGTCATGGGGGTGCCAGCGGGCCGCCTGTTTATGCAGCGGTCCAAGGAGGCTCCTCTTTGGCGACATTCTGCTGCCCCCACACTGAGATACTCACCTACTCCTAGCGGCGCGGTCCCTGCAGGTCTCCGGTTCCCCGACGCTGCAGCTTCTTCCTGTACTGAGCGGTCACATGGTACCGCTCATTACAGTAATGAATATGCGACTCCACCTACCATATGGGTGGAGCCGCATATTCATTACTGTAATGAGCGGTAACGGTGACCGCTCAATACAGGAAGAAGCTGCCGGCGCCGCGCCGGGGAAGCAGGGACTGCACCGTGCCAGGAGCAGGTGAGTATAACGGGAAGGGGAGTGCTGCGCGATATTCACCTGCTCCTCGTTCTGGCGCTGCTCCATCTTCAGCAGTGATGCTCAGGTCAGAGGGTGCGGTGACGTGCTTAGTGCGTGCCCTCTGCCTGAACGTCAGTGCTGAAGATGGAGCGGCGCCTGGAACGAGGAGCAGGTGAATATTGAAAGTGCCGGGGGCCTGAGCGACGGAAAGGTGAGTATGTGATTTTTTTTTATTGCAGCAACAGCAAATGGGGCAAGTGTCTGTATGGAGCATCTTATAGGGCCATAATCAACGTTTCTGCAGCACTATAAGGGGCAAATATATTTATGGAGCATCTTATGGGACCATAATCAACGTTTCTGCAGCACTATATGAGGCAAATATATTTATGGAGCATCTTATGGGGTATAATCAACGTTTCTGCAGCACTATATGGGGGAAATATATTTATGGAGCATCTTATGGGGCCATAATCAACGTTTCTGTAACATTATATGGCGCAAATATCTCTATGGAGCATCTTATGGGGCCATAATTAACGTTTGTGCAGCATTATATGGCGCAGATATCTTTATGGAGCATCTTATGGGGCATAATCAACGTTTGTGGAGCATTATATTGGGCAAATATGCCTATGGAGCATCTTATGGGGCCATTATTAACCTTTATGCAGCATTATATGGGGCTCCTGGTTCAATATGGATATTCAAAAACACTTAACCTACCACTGTCTCAATTAATTTTACTTTTATTGGTATCTATTTTAACATTATGGGGATTCAGTCATAAAGTTTCAATAGAGTTAAGGTTCAAATGGGGGAGGTTTGGGGGGGGTGCCAAGCTGATCCTTTGCCCCGGGTGCAGGAAAGGCTAGATACACCTCTGGTGACTGGCCAGTTACCTTCAGTTCCCTTCAGGTTCAATTTAGGATTATCCATTTATCTATCTATTATCTATCTCTCTATTATCTATCATCTATTTATCTATCTATTATCTATTTATCTATTATCTATCTAGCTATTATTTATCTATTATCTATCTATCTATCTATCTATCTATCTATCTATCCATTTTTCTTTTGATTGAATGTGACATGTGGATTCATCATTTTTACTTCTTTTGTAGCATTTCCAAGACTATTTACACTTCTCATATATACTGACAACATGTAATTCTCCTGGACAAAGAACCCAGTTAGTTCTCCTATTATGGCAATGTCATGTTCAATGAGCAAAATAATGCTACAATAACACAAGCTGGCATTGTATTAAGGGATTAGCATTACAAATCCCGGATAATAAAACACATGAGATGCAAATGATATGCTAATTATCACTGACCTTCACAACCTTATTAGCTCCCTTCTGTAGATGAGGGCAGGTGGAGGCGTCGGCGCATTATTTACAGGGTGCACTTGATTCATGAGAGCTGTAAGTGCGAAGAAGGATTACACAAATATACAGTTGTATTTATGCGTTCTAATTTTTAAGCATTTGTGAGGGAGTGTCATTTTCTTGTACTTATGTATGCAAATATTTAATATGCAAATTGCCTCTTCTGAGAAAAAGAGGACTTAACTCTATAGCGCCACCTGTTGGAAGTAGCGATCCTACAAGTCACAATCAACCCTTTAACGAGTCGTGCAATGTGACTTAGGATAAAAGCCAAATCAGTATCTCAATTTAAAGCTTGTATGATTAATAGCTCAAAATGATTAGAAAAGGAGCACAAAGTTTATAGGTATGAGGAGCGTAGCTAGATGAGCCCGGGGTCCATACCAAACTTTTGAAGAGGTTTTCTGCCACCAAGTGACTTTCAGACGTGAGTACAATTGAAGCTTTGGCCATCGAGTAAGGGTGATGTCAGCGACATAATCACGTCATGTGATAACGCTGATGACATCACTCACTGGCGCTGCAAAGATGCGCATTGGTGGCAAGTGCTCTGGTGGTGCTGAAGACACTGAAGATTGGGTGCAACCGGGAAATTTAGTGTGTGGGCGAGAGATTTAATGTGGGGGAGATTTAGTGTCATCCTCCATAGCCACGTATCTTGACCTACAGATTAGGATTGAAGAAGATGGCTCCATCTCCACCAAGCTGTTTCGGAAGCCGACGGCCACAAACAGTCTTTTAGACTACAGAAGCTTCCATCCACAGCACACCAGGGATGGAGTGCCCGTTGGGCAATTCCTGAGAGTGAGAAGGAATTGCACGTCCGATGTGGACTTTCGAGCGGAAGCACTAAGGCTCACGGATCGTTTTAAGGAAAGGCACTACCCGCACAGAAGTATCTCTACTGCTTTCCAACGAGCAAGACTCCATACTCAGGATTCCCTATTGCTTGCATCTAACAAGGTACGTGATGATAAACCTAGGTTTATCACGGGCTATAATAATAACTGGGGTGGCCTTAAGGCGATTTTGCGCAGGCACTGGGACATTCTGACGACGGACCTTCAAACTGCTGATGTGGTCAGTGCACAACCCCTATTGGTAGCTAGAAGGGCCCCTAATTTTAGGGATATACTATCTAGGAGCCACTATAGGAGACGGACTGTGAGTATCAATCGGGGCATTAAACTCCGAGGTTCGTTTGCCTGTGGTGGTTGCAGCATTTGCCCGCATATGGGGACCACAAGAGACTTTTTTGTTCATCCCCAGAATGGTAGTCGGCACAGACTTCTTTCATACATAAACTGTAGGACTACGTGCGTTATCTACGCCCTTATTTGCCCGTGTCAGCTTATATATGTGGGTCAAACGTCGCAGGAATTGCGACGGAGAGTGCAGAAGCACTTCTCCACCATTAATCTGGCTTCCAATGATGCATCCAAGGGTAAAGTTCTCACCCCTGTGGCGGCCCACTTTCTTGCTCATCATGCGGGCAGGGTTACCAATACCAAGGTGGTTGGCCTGGAGCATGTCCTTGTCTCTAATAGGGGGGGCCCACTCAAGCCATCCCTGTTACGCCGTGAATCCCGTTGGATTTTCAATCTGTCTTCTGTTACCCCAACAGGTCTCAATGAAGAACTCCTTTTTACGGGCTTCCTGGGATGAGATCTGTTTGGTTGGTTATCTCATGGTTTGGTGCCTCTTTGGACTGGATGGGTCTGGATTCCTCTTCCTTCTCTAGAGTCGTCCCGGATGGACCTCGTGTATACTCCGCCTATTGGGAATCACTTTTTCCTCCAATCTAAAGTGGACTCTCTACGTTCTAATTGGACTTTTTTGAGGATTCATCTATATTACGATCGGCGCCTTACTGTGTCTGCGGTTGGATTTGTATAGCAACATGATGGCCTTTATTTATTTGCACTGCACTTTACATCTGCTGATGGAGTGGGCTACTCTAGTGGTAGTTCATTGGGTTTTTATTTACACCCTTCGGTGTTCTTATTAAAATATATGTACTAGATGGTATCAGGATAGGGTTTAGCCTCCATTTGCTGCACTACATACTGTGTACAGGTATTTTTGGCTCATGGGGCATCAGGACATGATGCATGTTTGACACATTATATAGGGATTCCTCTGGCTCATGGGACATCCAGGTAGTTCTTCACTTATGCTGGCTTTCATCTTGTTAGCCGGTTTGGGCATATGGTTGGGGCTGATCAGCTACTTTTGGCTGTTCTTTTCTCTTCCCTAGCCCATTGGGCATAGTTCCTGCCCCTACTCTCTTTTGGGGTTGTCCTTTATGCATAAGATAGATTTCGGTGTATTCTACCGGTACATTTGATTCCTCTGTTTTGGCATGGCTGTTATTATCTTTTCAGTCGTCCTTACGTTTCCTTCCCATACTAGTCTGTGTGTAGTATATACATGTATTTTGCTGTATATTTATTCAATAAAGATGGTGCTTATAATGACATTATTTATGCTGCAGATGTGTTTACAATACAATTGTATGGGTTGGATTTGGTTGGTGGCTGTTTCTTGGCGTGTTTGTTTATTAAAATTGCATGCCTGTGAGGTTGTCCCCCGGGGGTTGATTGCTGTGTGTGCATGTTTCTTGTCCATTTTGGGCATTCGGTACGCCTTTCTATTTTTCAGTTTCTTGATTATTTTTTATTTATTTTTTTTATTTTATTTTTTTTTATTTTATTTTTTTTTTTTTTGTTATTTTTTATTTATTATTATTTTATCTTTATTATTTTTTTTCTTTTTTCTTAGTTTCTCTTGGGTTTGTTATTTATTTTTATTATTATTTATTTTTTCTTAGGTTAGCGTTCCGCTGTTTACATCTATAACTAGGGCCTCTGGTACACTATTGCACCTCCATCTAGCTCCTTCTTCTGTATGTATATGTATGTGTATGCATTTGTATGCATATTTATACATGCATATATGGATATTTTGCCTTGGGACTGATCACCCCTTGGCTGGGCACACTTTTGTAGGCTCCCCAGTTCCTGTTTAGGATCTCTACCATCCTTATTATAACATATATTTTCTTAATACCTCTATCCCGTGTCTGTGCATATACATATATTTTTATAACTATGGGCTTTCCTGTTGCCAGGATTCTTTGTTCCAGCTGTTGCTTCACAGCTGGGCTTTTGGTGCTTTTGCGCCTGTGTTTTTGGCTCTCCTTCAGCTTGCTGTGTGGGTGTGGCTTTCATCGCTCACTCTGACAGCGGCCGCCTTCTCTTCCCCGCCCGGCTGGACGTGGGACTGGCTCCTTATCTCAGCTAGCTCCGGCTGCATTTTGGCTGGCACTTTCATTTCAGGACTTTCTGCACATTTGCAGCTTCTTTGCTCAGTCACAGGTGGGCCGTTTGTTCTATTTATTGGGATGGTATTTATACAGGGTTTGGGACACATGTTGGTACTTCCCCTGACGAAGCCCTCTCTTGAAGGGCGATACGCGTGGGGCTGCTCTGGTCCCTGTCCTGCTTGCTTGCCTGGCTACCCACGGACCCCGCTCTGGTCACCATTTGGGTAACCCCTTCTTCTAGTGCTCTGAGGTTTTTCCTGGCGGTTCCAGTGCTCTCCTCTTTTTTTTTTTTTTTTTTCTCCCACTATTATTTTGGGATCCTGTTGCCTTACTGGCTTAGGGTAGATATTTTTGTCCCATGAGCCGTTCGGGCTAAATGCACTATTTGGGTGTTTACTGGCCACTTAGGATTTTGTATACATCCGCCTGGGTTGGTTAGTTTGTCCTGTGAGCTGGCCACGTATGGTCTGCATCTAGTCCTAGGGTACAGGCAGGCTTATAGCATTGGTTATCAGTATGCTTATTATGGGTTATATATATTATTGTACTCTGTATTTACTGAGTGTTATGGACAGGGCCTTGCCTTTCTGTTTTTAAGTATGTTTTATTATGTTGTGTGTCAATAAAATCTTGTGTTTTTTCCTACATTATGTTTTCATTTTTTATACGTGGTGTGCATAACTGGAGTGATACTTTTCTTTCTGCTGGTTATATTTGGTCGTTTTGTCACTCGCTTGCACCCCGTATTTATGGATATATTTTTTTTATATTAGGTTTATATGTTGGTAGTGCGCCCTATTTCATTGCTTATTCCAAAAAGTGTCTTTTCCCACTGTTTTGGTGGGATTTTTCATACTGGGCTGCACACGTCCTATTTGGGACTAATTGATAGTATTGCTCTGGAACACTGACTACTGAGTGGGTGTTCTGTTATTATTGCTTCTTTACTTTACGGCTGTTCTTTGTGACACCACTTGCTGGGTGGGTATTGCTGCATTATTTTTTCTGTTTTTTTTTTTTTTTTTTTTTTTGTTTTGTTTTTACGTTTTTCCATATATCTCTTCTTTTTACAGTCTACATTTTGGATTTTCTACCTGCTGGATATGGATTGGGACTCCCGTGAGGCAGCCTGGCAGGCTCAATCGGCCAACATCTTTATACCTGGGGATGCTCCGGTACCGGATTCTGATTTCTCTAAACTGTCCACAGATTTAACATCAGCCCATAGGTTGGGGATTAGACTATGGTGGAACATCCGTAGTCTAGAAGAATACCTTAGGTTGAATATTGTCCCTCGGGGCCTTAGGGTTCCCATTTATCCAGCGTGGGAACCTTCATCTGCATTTCGGACCACATGGGAACAGGGCCTATTGAAATGCTCTAGCATCATCATGAACATGCTGCTGGAACATGACAGGGAGTTATTATTTAATACTAAGATCAGGGTTAAGGATCTGGAGGGTCAACTCCTTAAATTTGATGATGCTAAACAAGTCCAACCTTTCAGGGCTAGGCTCAAGGAAAATTTAGATAAATATGAAAGGGATATTGTCAACAAAAAGAAATCTAAGTTTTCCAGGGACCGCTCCGATTTTGAGTCGGCCAGGGCATTCCAATGGCGGCACCAGGGCAACCAGAGACGGGCGCCTCCAGTTCAGAGGACCAGGATCCAAGCACAGGAGTCTACTAGAGGTGCAGACTTCACCTCAGAGAGTGATTTTTTATCTTCGGCGGAAAGCGAGGTAGACGTCGGATCAGAAGGGGCCGTAAGCGCTGTCCCAATGTCACCACGAATAACGAGATTTGGGGGACGACGACCACAGGTCCAGAAACCACACAGGAACCGTCGCAGATACTAATGGGTCCCTCTTCCGGGGCTGTCTTGGGACCAATGGTGGCATCGGATAATTTGTTGCAGGTCATTAACCTTTCTGATCATGTTCTTTCCGCTACAGAACTGAGAGTTCTTCAGAGGGGTTTGACTTTCTCCCCTTCACAAACCGCGGATAAGTTCACTTTAGTTAAGGACTTGTATCTGTTTTGCAGGCACCTGGTTCTTCGAGTCTTACACAACAGGCCCCAGACTATGAGGGATCTCGACCAGACGGACCAGCAGGTTATGCAGGATCTTTTACGACTACTCCAGGAGAACGAGTCGGGTGGAGGTAGGAATCGGTTTCCATACCGCAACAGGTCCATCGTGGCACCCCCTTTTTCTCTAGTACCATCTGTCAGGGTTTTCTTCGAATTAACTAAAAAAGACATCATGTCCATGCCCTTAAGACCATTGCTTCCTTCCAATTTGAGTAGGGAGGAAAAACGGGCTTTGTCTGACCTCAAGAACAATGATTTGTTCTTGATTAAAGAAGCGGACAAGGGGGGCAACGTGGTCCTTTGGCCACATACCCTCTACTTGGAGGAAGCCAACCGGCAACTAGGGAATCAGAGGTTTTACAAAAAGCTTCCATCAGATCCCTCGGCTGTGTTTGGTGCTCGCCTTAGAGCCCTTCTGGAGCGTGCCAGAGACCTTGGTATCATCAATCACCAAGAATTCCAGTTCTTGTGGGTTGAATGCCCCATTACGGCTACATTTTATATGTTGCCCAAGGTCCATAAGGACATCCGCAGGCCACCGGGCCGGCCGATTGTGGCCAGCATCGGCAGCCTGTGTGAGAAAGCCTGTATCTATGTGGACCACTTCCTGCAACCACTAGTTAAGAACTTACCATCCTTTGTGAAGGACTCGGCACACTTTATTAATATCTGTCGCTCTTTGAAGCTTCCGCCAGGGGCTATTTTGGTGACATGTGATGTCGAGTCACTTTACTCCAACATTAGTCACGAGGATGGTATAACGGCGGTTCTATATTTTCTGGATTTGGTGGTACACTCGGACCGCATGCATGACTCTCTGGTGGTGGACCTTCTAGACTTCATCCTGAGGCATAATTACTTTCTGTTCGACAGGACATACTACCTACAAACGTCAGGTGTGGCCATGGGTGCCAGATGTGCGCCAGCCCTGGCAAACCTATTCTTGGGATGGTGGGAGGCCACGGTCATCTACCCGTCATCGACTTTCAGGAGTAGGATTGCCCATTGGTCACGATATATCGATGACGTTTTCTTCATCTGGGTAGGCACCATGGAGGAATGTAGGAGTTATATTGAGTCCTTGAATATGAATACACATAACATTCTATTGACTTACTCTATGTCATCCTCCATAGCCACGTATCTTGACCTACAGATTAGGATTGAAGAAGATGGCTCCATCTCCACCAAGCTGTTTCGGAAGCCGACGGCCACAAACAGTCTTTTAGACTACAGAAGCTTCCATCCACAGCACACCAGGGATGGAGTGCCCGTTGGGCAATTCCTGAGAGTGAGAAGGAATTGCACGTCCGATGTGGACTTTCGAGCGGAAGCACTAAGGCTCACGGATCGTTTTAAGGAAAGGCACTACCCGCACAGAAGTATCTCTACTGCTTTCCAACGAGCAAGACTCCATACTCAGGATTCCCTATTGCTTGCATCTAACAAGGTACGTGATGATAAACCTAGGTTTATCACGGGCTATAATAATAACTGGGGTGGCCTTAAGGCGATTTTGCGCAGGCACTGGGACATTCTGACGACGGACCTTCAAACTGCTGATGTGGTCAGTGCACAACCCCTATTGGTAGCTAGAAGGGCCCCTAATTTTAGGGATATACTATCTAGGAGCCACTATAGGAGACGGACTGTGAGTATCAATCGGGGCATTAAACTCCGAGGTTCGTTTGCCTGTGGTGGTTGCAGCATTTGCCCGCATATGGGGACCACAAGAGACTTTTTTGTTCATCCCCAGAATGGTAGTCGGCACAGACTTCTTTCATACATAAACTGTAGGACTACGTGCGTTATCTACGCCCTTATTTGCCCGTGTCAGCTTATATATGTGGGTCAAACGTCGCAGGAATTGCGACGGAGAGTGCAGAAGCACTTCTCCACCATTAATCTGGCTTCCAATGATGCATCCAAGGGTAAAGTTCTCACCCCTGTGGCGGCCCACTTTCTTGCTCATCATGCGGGCAGGGTTACCAATACCAAGGTGGTTGGCCTGGAGCATGTCCTTGTCTCTAATAGGGGGGGCCCACTCAAGCCATCCCTGTTACGCCGTGAATCCCGTTGGATTTTCAATCTGTCTTCTGTTACCCCAACAGGTCTCAATGAAGAACTCCTTTTTACGGGCTTCCTGGGATGAGATCTGTTTGGTTGGTTATCTCATGGTTTGGTGCCTCTTTGGACTGGATGGGTCTGGATTCCTCTTCCTTCTCTAGAGTCGTCCCGGATGGACCTCGTGTATACTCCGCCTATTGGGAATCACTTTTTCCTCCAATCTAAAGTGGACTCTCTACGTTCTAATTGGACTTTTTTGAGGATTCATCTATATTACGATCGGCGCCTTACTGTGTCTGCGGTTGGATTTGTATAGCAACATGATGGCCTTTATTTATTTGCACTGCACTTTACATCTGCTGATGGAGTGGGCTACTCTAGTGGTAGTTCATTGGGTTTTTATTTACACCCTTCGGTGTTCTTATTAAAATATATGTACTAGATGGTATCAGGATAGGGTTTAGCCTCCATTTGCTGCACTACATACTGTGTACAGGTATTTTTGGCTCATGGGGCATCAGGACATGATGCATGTTTGACACATTATATAGGGATTCCTCTGGCTCATGGGACATCCAGGTAGTTCTTCACTTATGCTGGCTTTCATCTTGTTAGCCGGTTTGGGCATATGGTTGGGGCTGATCAGCTACTTTTGGCTGTTCTTTTCTCTTCCCTAGCCCATTGGGCATAGTTCCTGCCCCTACTCTCTTTTGGGGTTGTCCTTTATGCATAAGATAGATTTCGGTGTATTCTACCGGTACATTTGATTCCTCTGTTTTGGCATGGCTGTTATTATCTTTTCAGTCGTCCTTACGTTTCCTTCCCATACTAGTCTGTGTGTAGTATATACATGTATTTTGCTGTATATTTATTCAATAAAGATGGTGCTTATAATGACATTATTTATGCTGCAGATGTGTTTACAATACAATTGTATGGGTTGGATTTGGTTGGTGGCTGTTTCTTGGCGTGTTTGTTTATTAAAATTGCATGCCTGTGAGGTTGTCCCCCGGGGGTTGATTGCTGTGTGTGCATGTTTCTTGTCCATTTTGGGCATTCGGTACGCCTTTCTATTTTTCAGTTTCTTGATTATTTTTTATTTATTTTTTTTATTTTATTTTTTTTATTTTATTTTTTTTTTTTTTTTGTTATTTTTTATTTATTATTATTTTATCTTTATTATTTTTTTTCTTTTTTCTTAGTTTCTCTTGGGTTTGTTATTTATTTTTATTATTATTTATTTTTTCTTAGGTTAGCGTTCCGCTGTTTACATCTATAACTAGGGCCTCTGGTACACAATTGCACCTCCATCTAGCTCCTTCTTCTGTATGTATATGTATGTGTATGCATTTGTATGCATATTTATACATGCATATATGGATATTTTGCCTTGGGACTGATCACCCCTTGGCTGGGCACACTTTTGTAGGCTCCCCAGTTCCTGTTTAGGATCTCTACCATCCTTATTATAACATATATTTTCTTAATACCTCTATCCCGTGTCTGTGCATATACATATATTTTTATAACTATGGGCTTTCCTGTTGCCAGGATTCTTTGTTCCAGCTGTTGCTTCACAGCTGGGCTTTTGGTGCTTTTGCGCCTGTGTTTTTGGCTCTCCTTCAGCTTGCTGTGTGGGTGTGGCTTTCATCGCTCACTCTGACAGCGGCCGCCTTCTCTTCCCCGCCCGGCTGGACGTGGGACTGGCTCCTTATCTCAGCTAGCTCCGGCTGCATTTTGGCTGGCACTTTCATTTCAGGACTTTCTGCACATTTGCAGCTTCTTTGCTCAGTCACAGGTGGGCCGTTTGTTCTATTTATTGGGATGGTATTTATACAGGGTTTGGGACACATGTTGGTACTTCCCCTGACGAAGCCCTCTCTTGAAGGGCGATACGCGTGGGGCTGCTCTGGTCCCTGTCCTGCTTGCTTGCCTGGCTACCCACGGACCCCGCTCTGGTCACCATTTGGGTAACCCCTTCTTCTAGTGCTCTGAGGTTTTTCCTGGCGGTTCCAGTGCTCTCCTCTTTTTTTTTTTTTTTTTCTCCCACTATTATTTTGGGATCCTGTTGCCTTACTGGCTTAGGGTAGATATTTTTGTCCCATGAGCCGTTCGGGCTAAATGCACTATTTGGGTGTTTACTGGCCACTTAGGATTTTGTATACATCCGCCTGGGTTGGTTAGTTTGTCCTGTGAGCTGGCCACGTATGGTCTGCATCTAGTCCTAGGGTACAGGCAGGCTTATAGCATTGGTTATCAGTATGCTTATTATGGGTTATATATATTATTGTACTCTGTATTTACTGAGTGTTATGGACAGGGCCTTGCCTTTCTGTTTTTAAGTATGTTTTATTATGTTGTGTGTCAATAAAATCTTGTGTTTTTTCCTACATTATGTTTTCATTTTTTATACGTGGTGTGCATAACTGGAGTGATACTTTTCTTTCTGCTGGTTATATTTGGTCGTTTTGTCACTCGCTTGCACCCCGTATTTATGGATATATTTTTTTATATTAGGTTTATATGTTGGTAGTGCGCCCTATTTCATTGCTTATTCCAAAAAGAGATTTAGTGTGGGGGCAGGGGTGAGGTGAGATTTAGTGTGGGAAGATTTAGTCAGGGGGAGGGGTGGGAGTAGATTGAGTCTGAGGAGATTTAGTGTGAAGAGCAGGGATAGAGGAGATTTAGTGTGGGTGAGGAAGATTTAGTTTGGGGAAAGGGGTGGAGAAGGTTTGAGGGCACAAGTATGGGGAGCAAGGCACAGGTGCAGACACAATATGGGGAGCAGGAGAAAATTGAAGGCACAGTATGAGGCGCAATGGGGTGGTGTGGGTCATGCATGAGGAAACAGTATGGGAGATGGGTGCAGGCACACCATGATGAGTGAGGGGGAATGGGTGCAGAGACAATATGGTGAGTGGGGGTGATGGGTGCGGACAGTGTATGATTACTTTGGGGAATAAATGGGGTGGGTGAAGATACAGTATGGTGAGTAAGGAGATGGGTGTGGACACAGTATGGTGAGTGGGGTATGGATGCAGACACAGTATGGGGAGTGGGTGGATTGGTGTGGACACAGAGAATGCAGTATGGGGATCAAAGGGGGGTATGTATGGGGAACGAGTGGTGGGATGGGCGCAGACACAGTATGTTGAGTAAGGAGATGGCTGTTGACACATTATTAGTATGGTGAGGAAAAATTTATGCGGATACAGTATGGGGAGTGAGGGTGATGGGATGGGTGTAGACACAGTATGAGGATTTGGGGGACTTGTGAGGGGTAAATATATGAGGACATAGTATGGTTAGCAGGGGGATGTGAAAGGAGACAGTATGAGGAGTGAGGAGGACACATGTGAGGAGGCTATTGAGGGGAATAATGTGAGGAGACAGTATGGGGGTAGAAAAATGTCAGTTGGCACAGAATAGAGACTGAGTAGTGTGAGGGGGTAGAATGGTGGGACAGTGTAAGGCCACAGTCAGAAGAGGACAGTATGCCAAGGAGGGGGAGTGTGATTAGGGGACACAGTATAGAGACTGTGCCCTGTAGTGAAGACACAGTGTGAGATGACAGTATGGAAAGGAAAGGGCAGTGTGGAGGGCATGTACCATAAGAGAGACAGTATGTGCATCATATTTTGTGCAGGGAATACAGTGATGGGATATTCAGGGGCTCAGTGCAGGGCATATATTTTTAATTTGAAGCATTATAATGACACTGCAATGTTTAAGGGCATCGTGTGGGGATGTGTTGCAGAAGACAGGAGAAGATGGAAGTCAGCAGAGATGAGATGTGGTTGAGAAAAGTCATCATGACATCTGGAAAAAAATGAAGAAAAGAAAAAGAACGACTCCAGAGACAACGTCATCTATAAGGTAACATCATCTATAATGTACCTGGATGTATTTTTTTGGGGGTGGATACTAATTCTCATTTTTTTCTGTTAGGAGCATTAAAGGGGTTGTCCAAGTTTGTGATGAATTTGCAGTCATACTATGTGACTGCAGACTTCTGAATTCTCACAATGTGCACTGCGTTCTGTCAGGATTCTCTCATGCCGTCGATTTGCATACATACTGTCACGTGCCGGCTAGACATGCGTGGCCTCGCTCAATGAAAATGAATTGAGAGAGGCAGAACACGTCTAGTTGAAATGAGGCCAGATCAAATCACCTACTTGAGAATACTAAAAGTGTGCAGTGCATGCGCTCTGAGAATTCAGAAGCCTGCAGCCACCTATAGTCACTGCAGACTTTCAACTCAAACCTGGACGCACTTTTTAAATATAAAATGAAGTCCTGCAGCCAATCCTAACAGCGTGTAATATGCTCACTGTCAGGATTCAGCTCTGCTTGCTGGTTCCAGCAGTCATCAAATGACCGCTTCACTCATATGCGATTTTCATACTTACACTAACGTGATAACAAGATTTTCTTCCTGTGTCTCTGAGGTGAGAGAACTAGGGAGAGCAGATTGTCGGCATGGGACTTAGTGTGCCAATCGCATATGTGCTTGGAGGGTGCCAAAACTGAATTCTTGGTCCTGTTGGCGGAAAACCTACATACACCTCTGATGCTGACCAATTATAAGCAGGAAGCAACATTTTAGAGAGAGAACACGCTCCCATGATAGCTTAGGTTTCTCAGTGTGTGTGAGATGTAAGGATACAGATCTGATCTCCTGGTCTAACCTCCTGTATGATTAGAAAGTGCTGGGTGATAAGGTCGACGTAGGGCAGTACAGTATTACACTACAAACCCTTCTATCTGCTTTCCTACACTCATAACACTGTCAGCTCTGCTGTACTGCCTTCACTGCCTGTCCAAAGGTGGTGAGAACTCAACTTGTAATCTCGGGATGAACAATGCCATAGATCCCAACCAGATAAGCTGATGATACACTACACAATGAAATTCATAACTGTACTCAAAGACCAGGAATGGAAAATAAATTTACCCTGATGCATAGCAATACAATGTGTGTTAGTCTATTTTATGTCTTCAATGTACATGAATACGGAAGATCAGGATACACAATGCTACTGTATACAAACATAAATATAAATGCATATTTCTTTAACCCCTTAGTGATGGAGCCAATTTGCAGCTTAATGACAAGGCCAATTTTTACAATTCTGACCACTGTCACTTTATGAGGTTATAACTCTGAAACGCTTTAAGGAATCACACTGATTCTGAGAATAATATTTCGTGACATATTGTACTTCATGCTGGTGGTAAAATTTCTTCGATATTACTTGCATTTATTTATGAAAAAAGGGAAATATGGTGAAAAGTTTTAAAATTTTGCATATTTCAAATTTTTAATTTTTATGCCCTTAAATCAGAGAGATATGTCACATAAAATGGTTAATAAATAACATTTCCCACATGTCTACTTTACATCAGCACAATTTTGGAAACAATTTTTTTTTTGTTAGGAAGTTATAAGGGTTAAAAGTTGACCAGCGATTTCTCATTTTTACAACAAAATTTACAAAACCTTTTTTTAGGGACCATCTCACATTTAAAGTCACTTTGAGGGGTGTACATGACAGAAAATACTCAAAAGTGACACCATTCTGAAAACTGCTCCCCCTAAGGTGCTCAAAACCACATTGAAGAAGTTTATTAACCGTTTATGTGCTTCACAGGAACTGAAACAATGTGGAAGGAAAAAATTTACATTTTACTTTTTTTTTTACAAATTATACAAAAATAAAAGCACCGCGCTAACTAGAGGAGAAGGAGGATCAAATAAATGAATAATAGGGCTATACCACCAGCAAGCAACAGTACTCCATAAAGTGGGGATATAAACCCAGTAGTCAAATAATGGGCAATAGTATCTATATAATGAAGTAAAAAAGAGCAAATGATCACAGACCCAGCAAAGTAATCAATAATAATAATAATAAAGCATGTGGCAGAAAAGTATAAAAAATAAATACAAGAACCGCACACTTACTTCATGAGAGATAACTGTTGAGAAGCTGCTGGCGCTGTCTGGGTGGATGGTAGCTGCAGAGAAGCTAATAGCGCTGTCCTGAAAAAAATGGGCACTGTCCCAGGAAGGGAATGAGGCAGGATCCCCAGCGGTCCGGGTAGCTGGAGCTGCAGGATCCAGAATAGCAGCAAGGGGCGGCACAACACCTAGAGATATGGGGAGCGTCCTCCCCGGTGAGTGCGCAGCCTCCGTGCGTCTGGAACGCTGCTACGCGGCACACGTGGGCCCGAGAAAAGCCGCTACACAGAGCGGTGAGACAGAGGGGGCGTGGTCTGGGTGACGTCACCAAGACAAAAGAGAAAGGAGCAACGGACGGGGGCCGCACAGGAACAAACTTGCCTACGCGTTTCGAAGGTCACCGGACCTTCTTCGTCAGGGCCCTGACGAAGAAGGTCCGGTGACCTTCGCACTCACCGGGGAGGACGCTCCCCATATCTCTAGGTGTTGTGCCGCCCCTTGCTGCTATTCTGGATCCTGCAGCTCCAGCTACCCGGTCCTGCCTCATTCCCTTCCTGGGACAGTGCCCATTTTTTTCAGGACAGCGCTATTAGCTTCTCTGCAGCTACCATCCACCCAGACAGCGCCAGCAGCTTCTCAACAGTTATCTCTCATGAAGTAAGTGTGCGGTTCTTGTATTTATTTTTTATACTTTTCTGCCACATGCTTTATTATTATTATTATTGATGACTTTGCTGGGTCTGTGATCATTTGCTCTTTTTTACTTCATTATATAGATACTATTGCCCATTATTTGACTACTGGGTTTATATCCCCACTTTATGGAGTACTGTTGCTTGCTGGTGGTATAGCCCTATTATTCATTTATTTGATCCTCCTTCTCCTCTAGTTAGCGCGGTGCTTTTATTTTTGTATATTTTGTTCTGCGTTTCATGACAGATTCTAGCACAGTTACTGTCTAAAACACCTGCAGCTCTCTAGCAGATACCTCCTCTGGGAGCGCCGGTGTGTCTTTTCCTTTTTTTACAAATATTTTACTTCAGCACCATTTTTTTTTCCACAAGTGTAAAAAGAGAAAATTAACCACAAAAGTTGTTGTGAAGTTTCTCCTAAGTATGCTGATACCCCATATGTGAGGGTAAACCACTGTTTGTGCGCACAGCAGAGCTTGGAAGAAAAGGCGCGCCGTTGGACTTTTTCAATGCAGAATTGGCTGGAATTGAGATAGGACGCCATGTCGCGTTTGGAGAGCGAGCTCCTGATGTGCCTAAACAGTGGAAACCCCCTACATGTGACACCATTTTGGAAACCAGACACCTTAAGGAACTTATCTAGATGTGTGGTGAACACTTTGAAACCCCAAGTGCTTCACAGAAGCTTATAATGTAGAGCCGTGAAAATCAAAAATCTTATTTTTTCCAGAAAAATGATCTTTTCGCCCCCAAATTGTTATTTTCACGAGGGTAACATGAGACATTAGACCACCAGAGTTGTTGTGCAATTTGTCCTGAGTATGCCGATACCCAAAATGGGGGGGTAAACCACTGTTTGTGCGCACGGCAGAGCTTGGAAGAGGAGGAGCACCGCTTGACTTTTTCAATGCAGAATTAGCTAGAATTGAAATCGGACGCCATGTCGCGTTTGGAGAGCCCCTGATGTGCCTAAACAGTGGAATCCCCCCACAACTGACAACATTTTGGAAAATAGATCCCATAAGGAACTTATCTAGATTTGCGGTGAGCACTTTGAAACCCAAAGAGCTTCACAGAAGTTTATAACGTAGAGCCATGAAAATAAAATATCATATTTTTTCCACAAAAATTATATTTCGCCCCCAAATTTTTATTTTCACAAGGGTAACAGGAGACATTAGAACACCAAAGTTGTTGAGCAATTTGTCCGGAGTACGTTGATACCCCATATGTGGGGGTAAACCACTGGGTGCACGGCAGATCTTGGAAGGGAAGGAGCGCCGTTTGACTTTTCCAATACAGAATTGGCTGGAATTGAGATTGGACGCAATGTCGCGTTTGGCGAGTCCCTGAACTGCATAAACAGTGGAAACCCTCCACAAGTGACCCCATTTTAGAAACTAAACCCCTTAAGGAACTTATCTAATCTAGATTTGTGGTGAGCACTTTGAACACCCAAGTGTTTCACAGAAGTTTATAACGCAGAGCCGTGAAAATAAAAATAAAAATTTTCCACAAAAATGATTTTTTTGGGCCCGCAATTTTTTACTTTCACAAGGGTAACAGGAGAAGTTGGTGTCAAAAGTTGTTGTCCAGTTTGTCCTGAGTACGTCGATATCCCATATGGGCACACATCAGGGCTCGGAAGGGAAGTAGTGACGTTTTAAAATGCAGACTTTGATGGACTGGTCGGTGGGCGTCATGTTGCATTTGCAGAGCCCCTGATGTACCTAAGCAGTGGAAACCCTCCACAAGTGATCCCACTTTGAAACTAGACCCCCCCAAGGAGCTTATCTAGATGTGTGGTAAGCACTAGGGTTGAGCGAAACGGATCGAACATTTTCAAAAGTCGCCAACTTTTGGCAAAGTCGGGTTTCGTGAAACCCGACCCGATCCCAGCGTGGGATCGGCCACGCGGTCGGCAATCTTCGCGCCAAAGTCGCATTTCGTATGACGCTTTCAGCGCCTTTTCTCAGCCAATGAAGGTGGATGCAGAGTGTGGGCAGCGTAATGACATAGCTCTCGGTCCCCACCATCTTAGAGAAGGGCATGGCAGTGATTGGCTTGCTCTCTGCGGCGTCACAGGGGCTATAAAGGGGCGTGCACGCCGACCGCCATCTTACTGCCGCTGATTTGAGTATAGGGAGAGGTTGCTGCCACTTCGTCAGAAGCAGGGATAGCATTAGGCAGGGTACATTAACCCCCAAACCGCTTGTGCTGTAGCGATTTCCACTGTCCAACACCACCTTTTCTTTGCAGGGACAGTGGAGGCTAGATTTTTCTTCATCAGCTCTGTAGCTCATTGGGCTGCCCTAGAAGGCTCCCTGATAGCTGCATTGCTGTGTGTACGCCGCTGTGCAAACCAACTGCTTTTTTAAAAGCACAAATTCTGTTGCTCCTTCTTTTCTGCACAGCTATCTTGTTTGTTTGTCCACACTTTTTGTGTGCAGCAGTCTTTTTTATTGCTGCCTGCCATACTTTTCAGAGATTATTGTAGGGAGATAGTAATTGTAGTACAGTCCCTTTTATTTTATTTTTTATATATCTTCCAGCCACTTTCTGCCCCTGAAACTGTGAAGTGTAAAACAGTGGGCCTGTATTTTTCTGCACTGTCCCACACCTGAAAAGGGAGATTAATATTGCCAATCAGTGCATCTGCGCCAGTCCTGTCTGTGGTATCTCTGTCAGTCATTTTGTGCCACAGAAACTATACTGTAATATAGTGGGCCTGATTTATTCACTAGTCTCCCCCCAAAAAATAAAAATAAAGGGAGAATAATATTGCCAAATCTGTGCATCTGTGCTAGTCGTGTCTGTGGTATCTCTGTCAGTCATTTTGTGCCACAGAAACTATACTGTCATACATTGGGCCTGATTTATTCACTAGTCTCCCATTTAAAAAAAAATAAAATAAAGAGAATAATATTGCCAAATCTGTGCATCTGTGCCAGTCGTGTCTGTGGTATCTCTGTCAGTCATTTTGTGCCACAGAAACTATACTGTCATACATTGGGCCTGATTTATTCACTAGTCTCCCCCAAAAAAATTAAAATAAAGGGAGAATAATATTGCCAAATCTGTGCATCTGTGCTAGTCCTGTCTGTGGTATCTCTGTCAGCCATTTTGTGCCACAGAAACTATACTGTAATATAGTGGGCCTGATGTATTCAGCACTCACCCACACATAAAAAGGGAGATTTATGTTCACAACAAGTTAACATACACCTTCTACCTTGTTTTTCAGTACCATATAACGGTTGTTAGTTTGGTTACATTTTCCCTAGAATGAGGAAGGCTGGTGGAAGAGGTCGTGGCCATGAGCGGTCATTGCCATCTGGTAATGCTGATGGTGATGCTGATGGTGGTGGTGGTGGTGCTGGTGGAGCATCGGGTGGGAGAGGGAAAATCAAAATAGCACCTAAGTCTCAAGTTGTTTAGCCAGCATCATCGTCTGGCTACACAAGGCCTTCGAACGCTACCTTTTCTGGGAGTTGGAAAACCGTTGTTAAAGCCGGAGCGGCAGGAAAATGTTTTGGCTTTCCTTGCTGACTCAGCCTCTAGCTCTTTCGCCTCCTCTTCGGATAGTTCAAAATTGAAAAGTAGCCAGTCGTCGGTGGATGCTCCCGGTCAGGAACAAGTTGATTCCTTGTGTCCTTCCCTCAAAACAACAGTGAAGGATGCGTCAGGTGACACAACAGTTTACTCCATGGAGCTCTTTACACATACCGGGCCTGGGTTAGAAAGGGAAATAGTTAACAGCCCACTAGAAGATGAATCGGACACGGAGTGCACTGATGCACAGCCACAACTAGATTGTCATGCTGTTCCATCGACTCACATCACTACATTGCCCTCCCAGTGTACTGAGCCAGAAACTGACCCTGATGAGACGATGGTGCCCATTCCCGAACGTTATAGCACCTTACACGGTGACATAGGGATAGCTGAACATGAGATTGAAGAGGAGGTGATAGATGACCAAGTTGTTGACCCAGATTGGCAGCCATTGGGGGAAGAGGGTGCCGCTGGCAGTAGCTCAGAAGCGGAGGAGGAGGATCGTCAGCAGCCATCTACATCACATTTGCATTCACCTGGCAGGCCCGTCTCTGGCCAAAAAAGTTTGGCTAAACCAAAACCATTTTTCGGACAGCGTGGCCATCCAGTTAAAGGGAACCTGTCACCCCGTTTTTTCAGATTGAGCTATAAATACGGTTAAATAGGGCCTGCGCTGTGCGTTACTATAGTGTATGTAGTGTACCCTGATTCCCCATGTATGCTGAGAAATACATTACCAAAGTCGCCGTTTTCGCCTGTCAATCAGGCTGGTCTGGTCAGGTGGGCGTGTTCACAGCGCTCTTTTCTTCCCCAGCTTTCCGTTGGTGGCGTAGTGGTGTGCGCTTGTCCAAGGTCCGAATTCCCTGCGCCCACGTGAAGACACAGCGCGCGATCTGCGCTGTCATCCCTTTCATCGGTGGGGGCGGCCATCTTCCTGGGGCCGCGCGTGCGCAGATGGAGTGCTCTGCTGCACGGAGCTTCAGGAAAATGGCCGCGGGATGCCACGCGTGCGCACAAGAGATCGCGGCGGCCATTTTCCCAAAGCCGAGATGCAAACTCGGCTTTGGGAAAATGGCCACCGCGATCTCTTGTGCGCACGCGCGGCATCCCGCGGCCATTTTCCTGAAGCCCCGTGCAGCAGAGCACTCCATCTGCGCACGCGCGGCCCCAGGAAGATGGCCGCCCCCACCGATGAAAGGGATGACAGCGCAGATCGCGCGCTGTGTCTTCACGTGGGCGCAGGGAATTCGGACCTTGGACATGCGCACACCACTATGCCACCAACGGAAAGCTGGGGAAGAAAAGAGCGCTGTGAACACGCCCACCTGACCAGACCAGCCTGATTGACAGGCGAAAACGGCGACTTTGGTAATGTATTTCTCAGCATACATGGGGAATCAGGGTACACTACGTACACTATAGTAACGCACAGCGCAGGCCCTATTTAACAGTATTTATAGCTCAATCTGAAAAAACGGGGTGACAGGTTCCCTTTAAAGTAGCATAGTGTGCAATGCCTGAAAAGGTGTTCAATAGTAGGAAGAGTGCAGTCTGACAATTTTTTAACCAAGATCCGAATGATCAGTGCAAAGTGATCTGTAAGAAATGCTCAAGGACATTTAGCAGAGGTCAGAATGTCAAAAGTTTAAATACAACTTGCATGCGTCGACATTTAACCACCATGCACTTGCAAGCCTGGATTAGCTACCAAACGTCCCGTAACGTTGTTGCAGCCACTCACAATGAAGCTAGTCAGCAACGCTACATTCCTTCCCTCACTGTAAGCCCACCGGTTAGAACAACAACAGCAGTAAATGTGGAGGTGTCGTCGCTAGGGCAAAGCAGTCAGAGAATCACAAGTTTATTGGTAGGTGTAATGTATAAGAATTAGATCTGTCTCTTTAAGAAAGCGAGGGCGGGAGTTGAGAGGAGTTTCAGTTTCAGTTCTGACCTGAGGAGGAAATGTTATGCTGCGGTTATGTTGTGTGCTGGAGGAAATGAGAAGAATAAACTACAGTTAAAGCTTACTCTCTCTTAAATTCCTTACACCGTGTGGACATTACAACTGGCGACGAGGATGGGATTGAATCACCTGCTACTGTGAGTACTGACCCCTGCTTTACTGCTTCACACGCCAGCGCCACTGAGAGACTCCATCATGGCTGAATACTTGCACATGTTCCCACAGTTTGATATGACTGATGTCACTAATCTCTCTCATAACTGGAGAAAATGGTTAAATCGATTTGAGAATTTCCTGGAAGCAATAGATATAAAAGAGGAGAACAGAAAAAAAGCCGTGTTCCTGCATTGTGCGGGCACAGGAGTCTATGACATATACAGCACATTACCAGCAGCGGAGACAGACACGTACAGCAAATGCTCCAAAGCTCTCACTGACTACTTCAACCCTAAACAAAACATCAGATATGAAAGATACAAGTTCAGGATTGCTAAGCAGCTTCCAGAAGAATCCATAGACACCTATGTCACCCGGCTAAAAGAACTAGCACATGGGTGTGCATTTACTGACGTAGATGATGAAATCCTAACTCAAGTAATTGTCACCTGCTCGTCTAATACCATAAGGCGTAAAGCTCTGCAGCAGGATCTCTCTCTGCATGATTTACTCAAGATGGCCCGTGCTATAGAGATAGCAGATCATCAGGCAACTGCAATGGAGAGTGGGGATAATTTACATGTGCATAATCTCAAACATAACAGTGCACAAGGCAAGCAGGCCCCGAAACAGAAGAAATGTTATAGATGTGGACAAGATTTCCCTCACCACATGAACAAATGTCCAGCTATAGGACAAACTTGCAGTAAATGTGGAAAAGGGAACCATTTTGCAGTTGTCTGCAAATCAGCGCCCAACAAGTCTCCTCTGCCAATTACAAAGCCTGCAAATATAAAAATGGTAAATCAGGATATAGGAGAAATGTCTGTGGCTGAGAACTATGTGTTCACGACTTCTGTCACTGGCTCAGTGCAGTCTCCATGTATTACACTCACCATCTGCAACACGGATATCACCTTTACATTAGATTCAAGAGCTTCGGTGGATATCATAGACAGCAATACTTATGAACAGTTGAAAACAAAGCCAGTCTTACAGCAAGTGCATACTAAAATCTTTCCATATGGATCTAAAACACCTCTAGTTACAATGGGACAATTTGATGCTGAACTTAGCTATAAAGAAAATAGGCAGAAAACCACTTTTCACACATTACAAGGATCAGGAGGCTGTCTTCTCAGCAATCACACTGCCTTGAAGCTAGGACTCATCCAGATTGTTCATACCATAACCGACCCTGCGGACCTGGATGTACAAGCCATGGTGAATAGTTTTCCCTCCCTATTTAGTGGATTAGGAAAATTAAAGGACTCTCAAGTGCATCTTCATGTGGATGATAGTGTCCGTCCAGTAGCCCAGGCTCACAGGCGTATTCCATTTCACCTGAGAAAGAAGGTAGAAAAGGAACTCCAATTACTCATGGATGATGATGTCATTGAAACTGTTTCTGGTCCCACTCCGTGGGTCTCTCCACTTGTGGTAGTTCCAAAACCAAAGACTCCAGAGCAGGTAAGACTGTGTGTTGACATGCGCCTGCCCAACACTGCTATTCAAAGGGAAAGACACATCTCACCCACAATTGATGACATTATTAATTTATTAAATGGAGCAACTGTTTTTTCAAAGCTCGACCTCAATAAGGGCTATCATCAATTAGAATTGAGTCCAGAATCCAGATACTTAACAACATTTTCCACCCATGTGGGTCTCAGAAGATACAAAAGATTGACGTTTGGGGTCTGCTCAGCAGCAGAAATTTTTCAAGATACGATAAGGAGTGTCATTCAACATATTACAAATGCCTTTAATTACAGTGATGACATACTGGTTTTTGGGAAAACTCAAGCTGAACATAATCATGCTCTATATGCTATCTTTGAATGTCTGCTCTCTGCTGGACTCACTTTAAACAAAGAAAAATGCGAATTTGATAAAAATTCATTGGAGTTCTATGGTCACATTTTCTCGGCGGAAGGAGTACGACCTGATCCCAAGAAAGTGGAATCCATCAGAGCAGCTTCAATTCCACAGGATGCCAGTGAAGTGCGCTCTTTTCTTGGAATGGCAAGTTACTGTGCTAGATATATTCCAAATTTTTCGACAATCAGCACTCCATTAAGGGAACTTACGAAACAAAATTGCGTTTTTCAATGGTCCCAAGACTGTCAGGCCTCTTTTGAAACAATCAAAAAGGAACTCTGCTCAACAACCACCATGGCCTATTTTGATCCAGCTCTTCGAACCGAACTGATTGTGGATGCTAGTCCCGTGGGACTGGGTGCAATTTTAGCACAATACAAGGATGACAATCAAAGTCCCCACATCATTTCTTTTGCAAGTAAAAGCTTAACAAGCACTGAAAGAAAGTATTCACAACCTGAGAAAGAAAGCTTGGCAGTCGTCTGGGGATGTGAACACTTTCACTTATTTCTCTATGGCGCTCCCTTCACCATTGTCACAGATCATCAAGCTCTCCTTACAATTTTTGGAAATCCCCGAGCTAAAATGCCAGCACGGATTGAGCGATGGGGTCTACGTCTACAGGACTATAATTACAAAATTGTTCACAAACCTGGAAAATACAGCAATCCGGCTGATTATCTCTCAAGACATCCCACGAATGATGATTTACCTGTGCATTCCTCCATTGAAGAATACATCCACTTTGTTGCAGCTCACGCCGTGCCAAAAGCACTTTCTGTTGATCAGTTTGTGAATACGACAACAAGTGACAAGACACTCTGTGCCTTAATACAAATTATTCAAAATAGAAGGTGGCATGAAATTCAAAAGAAAAAATTTCCTGAAGATGGGATTGATCTGAAAGAGTTAAAACTATTTTCAAATGTACGTGAGGAATTATCAGTCACTGAAGATCAACTCCTTCGTGGTACCAAACTGGTTGTACCTAAGGCCTTGCGCAACCTAGTCATACAGATAGCACACGAAGGTCATCTAGGAATTGTTGGCACAAAAAAGTTACTCAGAGAAAAAGTGTGGTTCCCAAATATGGATAAATTGGTGGAAGAGAAGATTGGACATTGCTCCACTTGTCAATTAATTACTCCATCATCAACTCTAGAGCCATTACAAATGTCTCCGTTACCCACTGCTGTATGGGAGGAAGTGGCAGTCGACATATATGGACCATTACCAAATGGCCAATACATTCTAGTAACAATTGATGAATATTCTAGATACCCTGTCATTTCATTCATCTCTTCAACGTCTGCTAATAGTGTCATACCAGAACTGGACGACATATTCTCTGCATATGGCATTCCAAGAGTGGTCAAAACAGATAATGGACCTCCATTCAATGGACATGTGTTTGCACAGTTTTCTGAATACTTGGGGTTCGGCCACAGAAAAATCACACATTGCTGGCCGCAAGCTAATGGAATCGTAGAACGTTTCATGCGCACCATGGGGAAACGAATCAAGGCAGCTAGCCTGGAGCACACCCCACTGAAACAGTCACTATACAAATTCCTGCGCAATTACCGCAACACGCCACATTCCACCACTAATGCTGCGCCATCTCATCTAATGTTCAGCAGAACTCTTCGTACACGGATCCCTGATGTGACCAGTCATCCCTTACCAAATGACTCTTCAGTGCGATCAACGGATTTCTTTAACAAGCAAGCCATGAAACATTATGCAGACAGAAGGCGACGGGCACAGCCATGTGCCATCAAAAGAGGTGATATGGTTGTTGTGCGTCAAAAATCAACCAACAAAACCTCAGCTGTATATAGTCCTGCAAAATATAATGTTACTGAGAGAAAAGGCAGTATGGTCACGGCTGAGCGAGACGGACACTCCATCACTCGAAATTCCTCACATTTTAAAATCATACCGCAGAACAATGGTAATGAACTCCCACCAGTGGAAGATTTGATACCCGACGGTGGAGAGGACCAACAAGAGGTGACTGATCCGTCAGCACTGGACACCCCCAATGAACGCAGACATTACCCTACACGGGAAAGAAGGGCTCCATCGAGACTTATTGAAGAGATATAGTTTAAAAAAAAAGGGGAATAAGACAATACAGACATATGGTTTTTCTTGGACATTTTCGTGTTGTTACATTGTCAATATTTGTTTTAGGTTGTTAATATATGTATATAAAAAAAAAAAAAATAAGGGGGATGATGTAATGTATAAGAATTAGATCTGTCTCTTTAAGAAAGCGAGGGCGGGAGTTGAGAGGAGTTTCAGTTTCAGTTCTGACCTGAGGAGGAAATGTTATGCTGCGGTTATGTTGTGTGCTGGAGGAAATGAGAAGAATAAACTACAGTTAAAGCTTACTCTCTCTTAAATTCCTTACACCGTGTGGACATTACAGTAGGAAACACAGCATGTAGGCCTACATCGAGAATACCATCACCAACCCTCTCTCAATCCGCCATGTCCACCACCACCACCACTGCAAGTCCCACCATATGCACCTCGCCAGTCCAGCTCACCCTCCACGAGACTCTCATTAGGAAAAGAAAGTACTCACCCTCTTATCCGCGTACACAGGGTTTGAACGCCCACATTGCTAGACTTATATCGTTAGAGATGATGCCCTACCGCTTGGTTGAAAGCGAAGCTTTCAAAGCCTTGATGGCCTACGCAGTACCACGCTATGAGCTACCCAGTCGACACTTCTTTTCGAGAAAAGCCATCGCAGCCCTCCACCAGCATGTCAAAGACCGCATTCTCCATGCACTGAGGCAATCAGTCAGTAGAAAGGTGCACCTCACAACTGATGCATGGACCAGTAGGCATGGTCAGGGACGTTACGTGTCCATCACGGCACACTGGGTTAATGTAGTGGATGCAGGGTCCACAGGGGACAGCCACAGTGGGACAGTTCTGCCTAGCCCACGGTCTAGGAAACAGTTGGCTGTAGGCGTTTGCCACCTCTCCTCCTCCTCTTCCAGCCGAAGCGAAAGCTCATCCACAGAGCGCAGTCGCACGACCACTCCATCCGCAGCTGCCAGTGTTGCACACGAGGTGTCCCATTATGGAACAGCTAATGGTAAGCGTCAGCAGGCTGCGTTGGAAATGAAGTGCTTGGGCGACAACAGACACACCGCGGAAGTTCTGGCCGAGTTCTTGCAGCAAGAAACTCAGTCATGGCTGGGCAGTGTACATCTTGAGGCAGGCAAGGTAGTCAGTGATAACGGGAGGAATTTTATGGCTGCCATGGCCCTTTCAGAACTGAAACACATACCTTGCCTGGCTCACACCTTGAATTTGGTGGTGCAGTGCCTCCTGAAAAGTTATCCGGGGTTACCAGCCCTGCTCCTCATGGTGCGATGACTTTGCTCTCACATCCGCCGTTCGCCCGTACACTCCAGCCGTATGCAGAACCATCAGCGATCGTTGAAGCTTCCCCAGCACTACCTAATAATTGACGTTGCAACAAGGTGGAACTCTACACAGCACATGCTTCAGAGGCTGTGCGAACAGAGGCGTGCTGTCATGTATTTGTGGGAGGATACACATACACGGGCAGGCAGTTGGATGGCAGACATGGAGTTGTCTGCTGTGCACTGGTCGAAGCTCCAAGTACTCTGTCAAGCTTTCAGTGTTTTGAGGAATGCACACGGCTGGTCAGTGCGGACGACGCCATCATAAGCATGAGCATTCCACTAATGCAGCCGAGGAGGAGGGAAGCCTTGATGACAGTCAGCCATTGTGCGCTCAGGGAAGTTACGGGGACGAGGTTGCAGACGAAGAGGAGGAGGAGGAAGATGGGGATGATTATATATGGGAAGAGGAAGCATCTCAGGGGGTAATAGAAAGTGTTGGTGGTGCAAGGTCAGGTACAGTTTTTTTGCGGGAGACAAGTGATATGGATTTGCCAGAAAGTGCTCCTCAACCCAGCACAAGCATTGATTTGACACCTGGAACATTGGCCCACATGGCTGATTATGCCTTGCGTATCCTAAAAAGGGACCCCGCATTATCAAAATGATGACCGATGTCGATTTCTGGTTGGCCTGCCTCCTGGATCCACGCTATAAAGGGAAATTGCAAAATATCAGGCCACATGAGAACCTTGAGCAAATATTGGCTACCAAACAAGCAACTCTTGTAGACCGTTTGGTTCAGGCATTCCCAGCACACAGCGGCGGTGATGGTTCTCACACGAGCTGCAGGGGGCAACATGCAAGAGGTGTTAGAGGGACACAAATCAAAAGTGGCGTTGCACAGAGGGATTTTCTGACCAGGTTGTGGAGTGATTTCGCAATGACCGCAGACACGACAGGTACTGCAGCATCGACTCAAAGTGACAGGAGACAACATTTGTCCAGTATGTTTACTAACTATTTTTCCTCCCTTATCGATGTTCTCCCTCACCCGTCATTCCCCTATGATTACTGGGCATCTAAAATAGACACCTGGCCTGAATTGGCAGAATATGCATTGCAGGAGCTTGCTTGCCCAGCAGCTAGTGTGCTATCAGAAAGAGTATTCAGTGCTGCTGGTTCAATACTGACCGAAAAAAAGACTCGTCTGGCTACCCAAAATGTTAATGATTTAAATGTTAGGAGTCGAGTTTCCTCTGCTGCACAGGGGGAATCTCGATCCGTCTCCGCTGCGGTCTCCCATTCTTCTCCAGCCGCAGTGGAGTCTGCTCAGCAGGGACGTCGATCCGAGCGTCTCGCTCAGTCTGACTCTGTGCGAAGAGTTACTGCTGCTTTTCCTGCTTCTGCCATTGAAGCCAGTGCTGGGCAGCGGCGAGTGGACGTTTCTGGATCTAAGTCCTGCTTTTCTCTGTCTGGGCATGCCCAGGGCAGGATCTCCCGTTGGAGATCGAGGGTCACATGCTCAGGTACTGCAGCACATCCCATTGGTCCTTTTGGCAGGTCCTGAAAGGGCAAAACTTCTGTAGCTGTTTCCTGTGCTGCAGCTATATAAACTGCGCATGACCGCACGGCCATGCGCTAGTATTGTCTTGTAAATATGTGTGTGTGTTGTGAGTGAAAGTCGCTCTTTAAATAACCCTCCCTATTGAATGTCTGTTCGCGGAAGGTGTATGTTTGCTATCTAGCGCCCGACATATCCAACAGCACGAAACACACATTACAGCCACCAGTTGCTGTGTCTGCCAGTACGGCGCCGTGCGCTTGCTCTGCGCTTTCCTGACCCAAGCCTGGGTGGTTAGTGGCGTCCGTCAGTGCGGCACCGCACGCACTCTTGTGCCTTAATATTATTATTTATGTTCCTCTGACACACCCAGTGGCGGTGTTGTGCCAGCAAGTGTCTAATCGGACTTCAATCCTGTGTAGGGGTTGAGTCCGCTGACTTCTTGCTCACGCTTTATGTGCGGTACGGCGGTCCTGTGACGCAACAGGATCGCTTCCTTCACGCAGGGTGAAGTTAACCCATGTGTGTATACTTAGTACCGCCATATAGTCCGTCTTACTAGCAGCAGGGTCTTTTACCTGCACGGTGGACCTCGGACTGCGAACGCACCTAATACCATAACATCTGATTCTTGGTGCGTTCCGCCAGTCCCTAACAGAATACTAGCACCAAGGTCTGGCTAGTAATGATGGACGATCAGCGTTCACAGCGGTACATCCAACAGCTGGAGGGTAGGTTGGCGGCTCTAGAGCGTGCAACCTCAGCTGTGGACGTTACTGCTGTCGCTGTTCAGGCTGCAAGTGCAGTTGCAGCCAGTTTGTCCGCTGCCACCCCTGCTCCGACCTTATCCCATCTCCCACTTCCAGACAAGTTTGCTGGTGACAGTAAGCTATGTCGGGGATTCGTGAGCCAGTGCTCCATACATCTCGAGCTGCTGGCTGCACGTTTTCCTACGGAACGGGCGAGGGTGGGATTCATCTTGTCTCTTTTGTCGGGCAGGGCGTTGGAGTGGGCAACGCCGCTTTGGGAACGTGGTGATCGTGTGGTACAGAGTGCTCCTATCTTCCTGGACGCTCTGAGGCAGGTCTTTTTGGGACCCCGTGTCACCCACGATACCGCGCTCCAATTGTTGGCAATTACTCAGGCTTCGTCCATGGTCAGCCAGTTCGCCATCCTATTCCGGACTCTAGCTTCTGAGCTGGAATGGCCGGATAAAGTCCTTATTCCGGTGTTCTGGAAAGGACTGGCAGATCATGTAAAGGACGCCTTGGCCACCAGGGAGATTCCCGCCACACTGGAGGAGCTTATTACTATAGCTACCCGCATCGATCTCGGACGAGCGGAGGTTGGAGCGGACCCAGTGTAGGCAGAGGTTTCGGCTGGCTCCCACCTTTGCCAAACCTCTAGAATCTCCTGTTATGGCGTCTGACTCCCATGAGGCCATGGAGGTTTCTCGAGCGGGACCTAGGTCTCAGACCGCTCGAGTACCTGTGATGTGTAAAAATTGCCAGCAACCGGGACATTACGCTAATAAATGTCCACGGCGGTCGGGAAAACGATCGCGTCTAGTGACCATTGAAGGAGGTTCACTGGACACAGCGGCATTTTCCTCCAAATTGTCCTTTAAAGGGACAATCCTGTTAGGCACATCCACTCTTACAGTAGAGCTTTGTGTGGATTCAGGAGCAGAAGGAAATTTTATGTCTTCTGCTTTTGCTCTGCGCCACGCAGTACCTCTGGTTATGCTTGCCAAACCAGTAACCGTTAGAGTGGTGAATGGGTCGACACTTCCGCTACAGATCACACATCAGACTGTCCCTTTCACGTTAGCCATGTCCCCATTCCACCAGGAGATTATTTCCCTTCTTGTCCTTCCCGAGGAAATGGATGAGATTCTGCTGGGAATACCCTGGCTCCGTTTCCACTCCCCACATATTGAGTGGACCTCTGGGAGGATATTGGGTTGGAGTGAATCCTGTAAGGGCAGATGTGTGAAACAGTGCGTTCAGGTTTCCACCACTGAGATGCCCACAGATCTCTCTACTCTCCCCAAATACTATTGGTCTTATGCAGACGTCTTCTCCAAAAAGGCCGCGGAGACCATTCCGCCTCACCGTCCCTATGACTGTCCTATAGATCTCTTGCCTGGAGCAGAACCTCCTCGGGGACGTGTCTATCCCCTCTCTCTCCCGGAAACGGAGGCTATGTCCCAGTACATCCAGGAGAATTTGGCAAGAGGGTTTATAAGGAAATCAGTGTCACCAGCAGGGGCAGGGTTCTTCTTCGTACAGAAGAAGAATGGAGAGTTGCGTCCTTGCATAGACTACACGGGTCTTAACGCCATCACCGTTAAGAATAAGTACCCGCTGCCCCTGATTTCTGAGCTTTTTGATAGGCTACTGGGAGCTAAGGTATTTACCAAATTAGACCTGCGGGGAGCCTATAACCTGATTCGCATCCGTGAGGGGGACGAATGGAAGACGGCGTTTAACACCAGAGATGGGCACTATGAGTATCTGGTGATGCCCTTCGGGCTCTGTAATGCCCCAGCCGTTTTCCAAGACTTTGTCAACGACATCTTCCGGGATATGCTTTCCACCTCGGTTGTAGTCTATCTGGATGATATTCTCATCTTCTCTCCAGATATTGACTCCCACCGGAGAGATGTTGGCAGAGTCTTCGACCTCTTACGGGCAAACTCTCTTTACGCAAAGTTGGAGAAGTGTGTGTTTGAGCAGGAGTCTTTACCTTTCCTGGGCTATATCATCTCTGCCCAGGGATTGGCTATGGATCCTGCCAAACTACAGGCTGTGATGGACTGGCAAGAACCCCATTCACTTAAAGCGGTGCAGCGCTTTATGAGGTTCATTAATTATTACCGCCAGTTCATTCCCCATTTCGCAACTTTGGTAGCTCCCTTGGTAGCCCTCACCAAGAAGGGAGCAAATCCCAAAGTGTGGTCTGAAGAGGTCTCCAAGGCCTTTTCTTCTACTAAGTCTCATTTTGCTAGCGCTCCCATCCTACATCGTCCCGATGTCGATAAGCCATTTATAATGGAGGTGGATGCCTCTTCCGTTGGTGCTGGAGCAGTCCTCTTCCAAAAGGATGCCCAAGGTCGGAAGCATCCGTGCTTCTTCTTCTCCAAGACCTTCACACCAGCGGAGAGGAATTATTCCATCGGGGACAGGGAGTTGCTAGCGATGAAATTGGCTTTCTCAGAGTGGAGACATCTCTTGGAGGGGGCTCGTTTTCCCTTTCAAGTTTTTACAGACCACAAAAATTTGCTCTATTTGCAAACAGCCCAGCGGCTAAATTCTCGCCAGGCCAGATGGTCCTTATTCTTCTCCCGATTCCACTTCACCCTCCATTATCTTGCTGGGGAGAAGAATATTCGAGCTGATGCTCTTTCTCGCTCTGTTGTGTCATCTGAGGAGGAGGAAGGAGAGCCTCGGCTTATTGTTCCTTCTGAGAGCTTGAGAACCGTGGCTCCGGTGTCGCTTGAGTCTGTGCCTCCGGGCAAGACTTTTGTGCCCATAAATTTGCGACCGGAGGTTCTCTCTTGGGCTCATTCCTCCAGGGTGGGTGGACACTTTGGGACAAAAAGGACATCTGAGCTGCTGGCGAGGACGTACTGGTGGCCGCATATGCTCCGAGATGTCAGAGATTACGTTCTGGCGTGTGCCTCATGCGCCAAAATTAAGTCTCCTCGACAACGGCCGTCTGGGTTACTCTATCCCTTGCCGGTGGCAGACAGGCCCTGGGAGATGGTCGGGATGGACTTTGTAGTGGGTTTGCCCAAGTCTCGCGGCTGTACCATCATTTGGGTTATTACCGATCATTTCTCGAAAATGGTGCATTTGGTGCCGCTCCCACGGTTACCTTCTGCACGGGCCTTGGCAGCGTTGTTCATAAGACACATCTTCCACCTACACGGCATGCCAGACAAAATTGTCAGCGACCGGGGTCCCCAGTTTGCGTCTCGGTTCTGGAGAGAGCTTTGTCGTCTTCTCAGCATTGAGTTAAATCTCTCTTCCGCTTATCATCCCGAGACGAATGGGTTGGTAGAGAGGGCCAACCAGACCTTGGTCACATACCTGCGACATTTTGTTTCAGCCAGGCAGGATGACTGGGCATCCTTGCTATCATGGGCAGAGTTTGCACTGAACAACGCCATAGCCGACTCCACTGGACAAACCCCATTCCCCCTCAACTATGGTCAGCATCCACGGGTACCTGTGCCTATGCCCGTGTCTTCCGCCGACTCCAGGGTGGAAGACTGGGCTGTGGAGGCACGGGATATTTGGGACCGCACTCAGGATGCCATTCGGGCCTCTAAGGAGAGAATGAGGTCCTCCGCCGATGCTCATCGGCGCCCCGCTCCGACCTTTGCTCCTGGCGACTTGGTGTGGCTCTCCGCCCGTAACATCAAGCTGCGAGTTGAGTCCACTAAATTTGCTCCTCGCTACTTGGGCCCATTCAAGGTCCTCGAGCAGGTTAATCCTGTGGTCTATCGTTTGGCCCTTCCGCCACGCCTGGGTATCACCGACACATTTCATGTGTCCCACTTGAAACCCGTGTATATGTCCCGGTTTTCCGAGTCATCTGCTGGGACATCGGGTTCGTCTACGGACGATTATGAGGTGAACGCTATTTTGGGGTTCAAGGTGGTACGAGGCAAAAAATTTTATTTGGTAGACTGGTTATGGCCCCGAGGACAGGTCCTGGGAGCCTGTTGAGCACATTCGGGCCCCGCAGCTCATTGCTGCCTTCGAACGTAGCGAGGCCCAAGGAGGGGGGGGCAATGTTAGGAGTCAAGTTTCCTCTGCTGCACAGGGTGAATCTCGATCCGTCTCCGCTGCGGTCTCCCATTCTTCTCCAGCCGCAGTGGAGTCTGCTCAGCAGGGAAGTTGATCCCAGCGTCTCGCTCAGTCTGACTCTGTGCGAAGTTACTGCTGCTTTTCCTGCTTCTGCCATTGAAGCCAGTGCTGGGCAGCGGCGAGTGGACGTTTCTGGATCTAAGTCCTGCTTTTCTCTGTCTGAGCATGCCAAGGGCAGGATCTCCCGTTGGAGATCGAGGGTCACATGCTCAGGTACTGCAGCACATCCCATTGGTCCTTTTGGCAGGTCCTGAAAGGGCAAAACTTCTGTAGCTGTTTCCTGTGCTGCAGCTATATAAACTGCGCATGACCGCACGGCCATGCGCTAGTATTGTCTTGTAAATATGTGTGTGTGTTGTGAGTGAAAGTCGCTCTTTAAATAACCCTCCCTATTGAATGTCTGTTCGCGGAAGGTGTATGTTTGCTATCTAGCGCCCGACTTATCCAACAGCACGAAACACACATTACAGCCACCAGTTGCTGTGTCCGCCAGTACGGCGCCGTGCGCTTGCTCTGCGCTTTCCTGACCCAAGCCTGGGTGGTTAGTGGCGTCCGTCAGTGCGGCACCGCATGCACTCTTGTGCCTTAATATTATTATTTATGTTCCTCTGACACACCCAGTGGCGGTGTTGTGCCAGCAAGTGTCTAATCGGACTTCAATCCTGTGTAGGGGTTGAGTCCGCTGACTTCTTGCTCGCGCTTTATGTGCGGTACTGCGGTCCTGTGACGCAACAGGATCGCTTCCTTCACGCAGGGTGAAGTTAACCCATGTGTGTATACTTAGTACCGCCATATAGTCCGTCTTACTAGCAGCAGGGTCTTTTACCTGCACGGTGGACCTCGGACTGCGAACGCACCTAATACCATAACATCTGATTCTTGGTGCGTTCCACCAGTCCCTAACACTAACCTTCACTGAACCAATCATGGATTTCTAATTATTTTGCCCCACCTTTCCCTGCTGACACCTAGCTTTCCTGTAAAAAGGACTTGCTTTTGGACTCGTCTTACTGACTGCTCCAATTTCTCAATTTGCAGCTGCTGTATGTCCACCATAGGCCTTTTTTACACCTCCCTATATGGGCTGACTTCCCCCACAGGGCCGTGGTCACCACTTGGCGAAAGCACCTGTGCGAGTGCCGTTTGGCTAAACAGGTGGGTGTGCCCACTTTTGGGCGACAGCACTGGCACAGGGTCCCTCATAGTACAATGAAGTGTCTCTGGTGATGGTGGTGCACACCCAACGTCAGACACACCGTCGTAACATGAGGGGCCCTGGCTGTTATGCTGTGCTATCAGGCAACACAGTGTGCAGTAATCAGCGCACATACAGTGATATGGCAATAACCCAAAAACAATAGAACAAGCTCTGAGACGTGGAATCTCTGTAGACCGCAATACCTGAACCTATCCTCACACAACTAAAAGCAGCAGTGGATTGCGCCTAACACTACCTATGCAACTCGGCACCGCCTGAGGAACTGACTAGCCTGAAGATAGAAATACAAGCCTGACTTGCCTCAGAGAAATACCCCAAAGGAATAGGCAGCCCCCCACATATAATGACTGTTAGCAAGATGAAAAGACAAAACGTAGGAATGAAATAGATTCAGCAAAGTGAGGCCCGATATTCTAGACAGAGCAAGGATAGCAAAGAGAACTATGCAGTCTACAAAAAACCCTAAAGCAAGACCACGCAAAGGGGGGCAAAAAGACCCACCGTGCCGAACTAACGGCACGGCGGTGCACCCTTTGCGTCTCAGAGCTTCCAGCAAAAGAGAATAGCACAGCTGGACAGAAAAAACGGAAACAAAAACAAAGTAGCACTTATCTAGCAGAGCAGCAGGCCACAGGAAAGATGCAGTAGCTCAGATCCAACACTGGAACATTGACAAGGAGCAAGGAAGACAGACTCAGGTGGAGTTAAATAGCAAGGCAGCCAACGAGCTCACCAAAACACCTGAGGGAGGAAGCCCAGAGGCTGCAATACCACTTGTGACCACAGGAGTGAATTCAGCCACAGAATTCACAACACCTGGCCCAGTACCGCCGCCCACGAGAGAGTGTCCCCCCATCTCAAACAGTGCTCTACCACTTGCAAAATTACCTCTCACTGCTCCACCACTGTTTAGTCTGTGCTGTTAAATCCTTCAATGGCACTGCCAATACCAAATTGTTGACATGATTGTTGATAGTAAAAATATTCTGGGGCCCTGCCCTACATTTACACAAGTTAATACTTTGCACCAACTACCACTGTCTGCAAGTCAGCAGAGGAGTCCACGCCTGTATCTAGGTATGCCACCTGTTTATTTGTGAATTTTTTGGGGGGCCAGACATTAACCTCACTTTATTATTTTGGCCTATTAACTGTGTCAGACACTCCTTACAGTTGTCCTCCACTGAACAAAGCTAGGCCGCCTGCGTACTCCTGTAACCTATTTTTAACTGCATTTTGCCTATTACTTTTTTGGCCCTACTAACTGTGCCTGCCCCTCGGTGCAATCATCCTCCGCTGACCACACCAATGCTGCCTGTGTAACCCTGTAACCTATTTAAACCTGCGTAGAGCCTACATTTTTATGTTAGGCATAGTTAGTCTGTCTGCGGTCCCTCCTTGCAATCGTCCTCCGCTGACCACACCAATGCTGCCTGTGTACCCCTGTAACCCTCCTGTGGTTGCTAATGGTATTTTTGTGAGTTCTGCCCTTGGGCTCCCTCTGGTGGTTTTGAGTGGAACTGCTGCTCCTTTAGGTAGCTGTAGCAACTGCCTTCACTAATCGCCTTGCGTGGGTTTGTTATTTAAACCTGCTCTGGGCTTTAGTCCATGCCTGCTGTCAATGTTCTTGGTTGGATTTGGTTCTCTCCTTGGAATTTTCATATGGCCAGTCCTTGTCTGCAAAAGATAAGTTTTTGCTAGTTTTTGTTTGTCCATTTGTTTGGACTCTATTGCTTTGCAAATATGTCTCTTTTTGTCCAGCTTGTCACTATGTCTTATTCAGGCTAGCTGGAAGCTCTGGGAAAGCAGATTTGCCCCTCCACACCGTGAGTCGGTGTGGAGTTCATTTTTGTAAACTCTAGTTTTTTATACTGACCGCACAGTATCTTTTTCTCTCTGTCTATCTAGTTTAGTATTGGCCTCCTTTGCTGAATTCTGATTTCATTTCTATATATGTCATTTCCCTCTCCATTCACAGTCAATATTTGTGGGGGGCTATCTTTCCTTTTGGGGGTTTTCTCTGAGGCAAGATAGCTTTCTATTTCCTTCTTTAGGGGTAGTTATTTCTTAGGCTGTGAAGAGGTGTCTAGGGAGAGTCAGGAACATCCCACGGCTATTTCTAGTGTTGTTGTTAGGATTAGGGACTGCGGTCAGTAGAGATACCACCTTCTCAGAGCTCGCTCCATGTTGCGTTTTAGCCACCAGGTCATATCAGTGTGGCCTCCTAACCACCAGGTCATAACAGTAAGGATTCCTTCAGCCTTGCTGGAATCTCTGGAGATGCAGATATACCCTCCATGTCTTTAGTCAGATGTGGAGTTTTTGTATTTTCTGTGGTGGATATTTTCTAGTGTTTTAATACTGAACGCATAGTACTCTGTCCTATTCTTTCTATTTAGCTAGAATGGCCTCCTCTGCTAAATTCTGATTTCAGTCTGCGTATGTCATTTCCCTCTCTTCTCACAGTCAATATTTGTGAGGGGCTGTCTTTCCTTTGGGGATTTTCTCTGAGGCAAGATAGTTTTCCGTTTCTATCTTTAGGGGTATTTAGTCCTCAGGCTGTGTCGAGGTGTCCAGGGAGCGTTAGGTACATCCCACGGCTACATCTAGTTGTGTTGTTAAGTTCAGGATCTGCGTTCAGTACAGGTACCACCTTCTCCAGAGGTACTTGTCTGTAAGCGGGAGATGGGAAATAGTCGGAGCAGGGGTGGCAGCAGAGACTGGCTGCAGCTACACTTGCAGCCTGAACAGTGATTGCAGTGACATCCACAGCTGAGGTTGTACGCTCTAGAGCTGCCAACCTACCCTCCAGCTGCTGGATGTACCACTGTAGATGCTGATCGTCCACCATTTGCTAGCCAGAACCTGGCACTAGTGTTCTGTTAGGACTGGCGGAACGCACCGAGTAAATAGAGAGATGTTATCAGGTGCGTTCACAGTCCGGGGTCCACCGTGCAGGAGAGAACCTGCTGCTAGCAAAGGGCAGCGCTATATGGCGGTGGAAGCGAACTCAGTTAAGTCACAGGGCCGCGGTTCCGCACAAAGAGCGCAAGCAAGGAGTCACCGAACTCAGTACCAAGACTCGGGATTTGAGTCTGGAGCGCCCCCAGACACAGGGCCACAAGTCACTCGGTACCGATCCCTTCTCCTTCTGTTCTGCGGTTGTCACGGTGGCTGGACCCGGTCGTGACCCTGCTAAGGGGCGTCCAATGGAAATGGTAGTACAGTCTGTCAGTAGTTCGTGACGCCACCTGTGGTGTTCGGTCAGGGCGACCGACGCTGCTGTGGGGTCCACTGGGGTGATGGAATGGCAGCTGGATGGTATACCTTCCCACAGGTGAAGTATGTCCCCAGGGCAGCGCTATATGCCCGAAGAGCATCACCAGATACTCATAGTGCCCAACCCTGGTATTAAAAGCCGTCTTCCATTCGTCCCCCTCACGGATGCAAATCAGGTTATAAACACCCTGCAGATCTAATTTGGTGAATACCCTTGTTCTCCTTAGCCTGTCAAAGAGCTCAGAAATCAGGGGCAATGGGTACTTATTTTTAATGGTGATGGCATTAGGACCCCTGTAATCGATGCATGGACGTAATTCCCCATTCTTCTTCTGCACGAAGAAGAACCCTGCCCCTGCAGGTGACACTGACTTCCTAATGAACTCTCTTGCCAAATTCTCCTGGATGTATTGAGACATAGCCTCTGTCTCAGGGAGAGAGAGGAGATAGACCCGTCCCCGAGGAGGTTCAGCTCCAGGCATGAGATCAATAGGACAGTCATAGGGGCGATGAGGCGGAAGGATCTCTGCAGCCTTTTTGGAGAAAACGTCTGCATAGCACTTGGGAATATAGTATGCAAATTGCCTCTTCTGAGAAAAAGAGGACTTAACTCTATAGCGCCACCTGTTGGAAGTAGCGATCCTACAAGTCACAATCAACTCTTTAATGAGTCGTGCAATATGACTTAGGATAAAAGCCAAATTAGTATCTCAATTCGCAGACACGGTGTTTCGGGCTGTTGGCCCTCGTCAGTGCGAAGCATGAGAACTAATTCCAGAGCCTCTCACCTAGCCAAATTAGTTCTCATGCTTCGCACTGACGAGGGCCAACAGCCCGAAACACCGTGTCTGCGAATTGAGATACTAATTTGGCTTTTATCCTAAGTCATATTGCACGACTCATTAAAGAGTTGATTGTGACGCGATCGTTTACCCGACCGCCGTGGACATTTATTTGCATAATGAGCTGCCAACCTACCCTCCAGCTGCTGGATGTACTGCTGTAGACGCTGATCATCCTCCATTTACTAGCCAGACCCTGGCGCTAGTGTTCTGTTAGGACTGGCGGAACGCCCCGAGTAAATAGAGGAATGTTATCAGGTGCGTTCACAGTCCGGGGTCCACCATGCAGGAGAGAACCTGCTGCTAGCAAAGGGCAGCGCTATATGGCGGTGGAAGCGAACTCTGTTAAGTCACAGGGCCGCGGTTCCGCATAAAGAGCGCAAGCAAGGAGTCACCGAACTCAGTACCAAGACTCGGGATTTGAGTCTGGAGCGCCCCCAGACACAGGGCCACAAGTCACTCGGTACCGATCCCTTCTCCTTCTGTTCTGCGGTTGTCACGGTGGCTGGACCCGGTCGTGACCCTGCTAAGGGGCGTCCAATGGAAATGGTAGTACAGTCTGTCAGTAGTTCGTGACGCCACCTGTGGTGTTCGGTCAGGGCGACCGACGCTGCTGTGGGGTCCACTGGGGTGATGGAATGGCAGCTGGATGGTGTACCTTCCCACAGGTGAAGTATGTCCCCAGGGCAGCGCTATATGCCCGAAGAGCATCACCAGATACTCATAGTGCCCAACCCTGGTATTAAAAGCCGTCTTCCATTCGTCCCCCTCACGGATGCAAATCAGGTTATAAACACCCTGCAGATCTAATTTGGTGAATACCCTTGTTCTCCTTAGCCTGTCAAAGAGCTCAGAAATCAGGGGCAATGGGTACTTATTTTTAATGGTGATGGCATTAGGACCCCTGTAATCGATGCATGGACGTAATTCCCCATTCTTCTTCTGCACGAAGAAGAACCCTGCCCCTGCAGGTGACACTGACTTCCTAATGAACTCTCTTGCCAAATTCTCCTGGATGTATTGAGACATAGCCTCTGTCTCAGGGAGAGAGAGGAGATAGACCCGTCCCCGAGGAGGTTCAGCTCCAGGCATGAGATCAATAGGACAGTCATAGGGGCGATGAGGCGGAAGGATCTCTGCAGCCTTTTTGGAGAAAACGTCTGCATAGCACTTGGGAATATAGTATGCAAATTGCCTCTTCTGAGAAAAAGAGGACTTAACTCTATAACGCCACCTGTTGGAAGTAGCGATCCTACAAGTCACAATCAACTCTTTAATGAGTCGTGCAATATGACTTAGGATAAAAGCCAAATTAGTATCTCAATTCGCAGACACGGTGTTTCGGGCTGTTGGCCCTCGTCAGTGCGAAGCATGAGAACTAATTCCAGAGCCTCTCACCTAGCCAAATTAGTTCTCATGCTTCGCACTGACGAGGGCCAACAGCCCGAAACACCGTGTCTGCGAATTGAGATACTAATTTGGCTTTTATCCTAAGTCATATTGCACGACTCATTAAAGAGTTGATTGTGACGCGATCGTTTACCCGACCGCCGTGGACATTTATTTGCATAATGAGCTGCCAACCTACCCTCCAGCTGCTGGATCTACCGCTGTAGACGCTGATCATCCTCCATTTACTAGCCAGACCCTGGCGCTAGTGTTCTGTTAGGACTGGCGGAACGCCCCGAGTAAATAGAGGAATGTTATCAGGTGCGTTCACAGTCCGGGGTCCACCATGCAGGAGAGAACCTGCTGCTAGCATAGGGCAGCGCTATATGGCGGTGGAAGCGAACTCTGTTAAGTCACAGGGCCGCGGTTCCGCATAAAGAGCGCAAGCAAGGAGTCACCGAACTCAGTACCAAGACTCGGGATTTGAGTCTGGAGCGCCCCCAGACACAGGGCCACAAGTCACTCGGTACCGATCCCTTCTCCTTCTGTTCTGCGGTTGTCACGGTGGCTGGACCCGGTCGTGACCCTGCTAAGGGGCGTCCAATGGAAATGGTAGTACAGTCTGTCAGTAGTTCGTGACGCCACCTGTGGTGTTCGGTCAGGGCGACCGACGCTGCTGTGGGGTCCACTGGGGTGATGGAATGGCAGCTGGATGGTGTACCTTCCCACAGGTGAAGTATGTCCCCAGGGCTTCCCAGTAAGGTGGATGGTGATGGTGTGAGGTGCAGGCAATAACGAGGACACAGGGTTGCAGTCTCTTTACCTCTTACTGAAGGCTTCAGTACACTCAGTCCAGAGCACGTTCAACCGGGCTATCAGAGACCGGCCGGTCCGATGGGCACATCCAGAGTTTCCTTCGCAGATGGAAATCGTTGCCTACCAATAATAATCAACTGTCCAGCGGAATTTGAAGTAAGGCCTGAAGTCAGTTACTCCTACGGTGATCTGGCCACCGACTACGCGCCACAGTAAGATGTTGCCTTCCTCTCTCGGCACAACTCTTACTGGCTCTCCTTTGTGCTGATCTCGTTTACACTGTTCCACAATATTCTTCCCCTCTTGTCTCTTCCTTAGGATACCGCCGCAAGGTGTGCAGGCGCGATTCCGTAACGTTCTGTTCTGTCGCTAGGCACCTGCCAGGTTCCCACGCCTGACAGGGACCCCCCTGTGTCTTCTCCCCACAACACCCCCTGCCACAGGATGTTGCCTGGTTCCAACCCAGTCAGCTTCTGACTAACTTCTTCCCCAGCCCCTGGTTTTACCAGTGTGAGGAGTGGCCCAATAAATAAAGCCTTTTGCTCCCCCTGGTGGCCGGAGTGTGACGTGTAATGTGTTCTGGTGATACCTGGTCAGGAGAACTCTTTAGTGCCATCGGACGTACCGCCTTGGGGCCATACTGCAACGACCAGGTCTCTGGGGCGCTGCACTCCCCCCTGGTTAAATCCAGTTCTCCTGGACTGGGAAGAAGAACAACAATACAATGCAGTGAAAGACATACAAAATTTTTAGATGCTAAGAACAAATAAATAGAAAAGGCGCTTCCCTTTATGGGAGGTAAGGACACTTTGAACGTTACAAACAAAAATAACAGTAAAATATTTTTAAATAACATTATATCTATAAATAACTCTCTGTACCCAGCCGGGTATTCTACTAAGTGCAAAATTTTCGAACGTTAAACTAACTCTTCCTTTAAGGGCGTATAAGCTGAACCCACTAAAGGCCTACTATCAAGTACTATAACAATTCAACTTTCCTTTCCGTTCTCACTTCACCAATGCAGGACCGCCTAGCTCCTTGGCTGAGCCTACTGCCATTGTGCCGACCATCTTTCTACGCTTCTCAGGAGGACTCTCTCTCTAACCCCTTACGGGTTCACTTCAGGCTTTCCTGTCCTCAATCTTTATTAACATTATCAAAACTTTCTAAATCCTTCAACATTATTAACGGTTTAGTAAAACAATCATCAAACATTCCCTTTAAGAGGGACCCAAGTCTCTGGTGCAGACTCTCTTTCAGCAAGTTCACAGCAATCAAGTCCTTCTGCAGCAAGTCTTCGCAAAGTCTTCTTCGACTTATAAAACCAGTAGGGGGCACCTTTAAGAAGGTGCAATTATTTACAAGGCCAGTTTGTGAATCATTCACCGTCCATGATTCGGCAGTCTTTAAAACAATGATGAACAGTAGAAGAAACAAACAATAGAAAACAATAGGGATCCCGGGTCAACAAAGGGATCCCTAGGAGTTAACCCTGGACGGGTTTGAAGGTAGCAGCAGGAAACAGTTAACTATTTACAAATCGGGTTTTCGAGGTTTATTTCTATAATAGCTTGCAAGGCATCCACCGGTAGGGGACTCTTCCCGGCCGCGGGAGTCCCGGTTCCGTGTTCTCGCCTGTTGCAGTGTCATTGTCGTGGTTTTGTCGCTCGGGTGCGGCCAGGTCACCCGGTGTATGAATCCGAATGTCAGCTTGGGTTGCAAGTTCGGTCGCGGCAATAATGCACACTGTGGTGACAGGGGTGGAGTTCGTCAAGTCCGAGTTAGTCGTAGTCAGGACTGCAGGTGGCACCACTACCGGTTCGCATCGGTGCACGTTCCGGGCGCACCACCCCTGCGTGCTCTGATAGCGGGTGTACGTCACCTGATCCCCATGATACAGTAGCTGGTCATCCCATCTATCACAGCGTGGGGTCTTCACGTTGTAGCTAGTAAAGAAGACTTCCGTCGGTAGCCCCGGTTCCTGTATATAGCCCCAACCCCGCTTCGGGTAAAAGGCTACCACAGTTCCCCGCTTTACCGGACTTCCTTTATTGCGTCTGGTCTTTGGTTCTGGTACTTTCGGTGGGTCGCTTTGTTCTGTCTCTTGTCGGTCTTTCCAGTGTAAAATCAGGCATTGTTTATACTGTTCCCAGGTGAGCACAGCGATGCTAGTACCCTCCTGTCTGGTCCCGTCTGGCCCTACCCTCGGGTTATCCCATTGGAAGATCACCCCCCTCGGAGCTCACGCACAGTGGTGTCCCCATAGTTGTTGGTAGTGGAGGCACCAGCTTCTACATGGTGCCGGGGGTTATAGTCACCAGTTCAGGGGTAGGGAGTCGGTCACTGTCAGGATGGGGAGCTGTGGCGGGAACCGGATCGATCATGAGGGCAGGGGCATTTTCCGTACCTCCGTCTGGTATGGTTCCACCGATGCCGATCAGTTCCGTTGACAAGGCCGCTGGAATCAACTGCAGCTCGCACTGCGGTTCTCCCAACGCGGCCCTTGGTGGCGGCTCCGATCTCCATAGCTTCGCATCGGCTGGCTCCATACTCGGGATAGGTTGACTCGGCTCCTCCGCCCACGACCCCGAAAAGTCTGGGTCCTCTTCCGGTTGGCGGGGACAAGCCCGGATCACTTCTTCGCTGCTCAGGTACTCTTTGTTCGTCATCCCCTCTCCGGGATCGGCAATGGCACTCCCACACGGCTCCTCCACTTCCTGGGGGTCAAACTCCTTCTTGTCTTGGTTCCCGCCGTTGCAAATCAGGGGGCGGTTCTCCTCTGCTTCGGGGTCGATCGTCCTCCCGCAACAGCAATCGGAGGGGGCGGTCAGCACTTCTGGCGCCACTTTGATAGTCTCCTCCCATGGCACGCCCTCCTTCTTCTCCTGTGCTCCTCGTGGCGCGGCAATGGCGGCAGATTTGGTGGGAATCTTGCATAAATAGCAATACACAGACTTTGCAATAAATCAAAGTCCAACACGTTTCAATCACAGTTCCAAGGCACACATGACCCAATCCTTCAGGCTTAAGTACGATCCTGTTCGTGACGCCAAGTTGGAGCGCCCCCAGACACAGGGCCACAAGTCACTCGGTACCGATCCCTTCTCCTTCTGTTCTGCAGTTGTCACGGTGGCTGGACCCAGTCGTGACCCTGCTAAGGGGCGTCCAATGGAAATGGTAGTACAGTCTGTCAGTAGTTCGTGACACCACCTGTGGTGTTCGGTCAGGGCGACCGACGCTGCTGTGGGGTCCGCTGGGGTGATGGAATGGCAGCTGGATGGTATATCTTCCCACAGGTGAAGTATGTCCCCAGGGCTTCCCAGTAAGGTGGATGGTGATGGTGTGAGGTGCAGGCAATAACGAGGACACAGGGTTGCAGTCTCTTTACCTTTTACTGAAGGCTTCAGTACACTCAGTCCAGAGCACGTTTAACCGGGCTATCAGAGACTGGCCGGTGTTGTGAATTCTGCCCTTGGGCTCCCTCTGGTGGTTTTGAGTGGAACTGCCGCTCCTTGGGTTTAGCTTTAGCAGCTGCTTTCACTAATCGTCTCTCCTGGCTCTGCTATTTAACCTGGCTCTAGTCTTCAGCCTATGCCACTTGTCTATGTTCTCTGGCTGGATTCACATCTCTGCTTGGATTCTCCTGGTTTCCTGACCAGTTCTGCAAAGATAAGTTCTGGCTTTGCTCATTTCAGTCCACATGTTGTGGACTTATTGTTCTGTGCATTCTATTTTTGTCCAGCTTGTCATTATGGATTTTTTCTGTTAGCTGGAAGCTCTGGGAAGCAAATTTACCCTCCACACCTTTAGTCAAGTGTGGAGATTTTGTAAACTCTGTGTGGATTGTTTTGTAGTTTTTATACTGACCGCACAGTATCCTTTCCTGTCCTATCTATCAAGCTAGACTGGCCTCCTATGCTAAAATCTGATTTCATCTCTGCGTATGTTATTTTCCCCTCCTCTCACCGTCAATATTTGTGGGGGGCTATCTTTCCTTTGGGGATTTTCTCTGAGGCAAGATAGGTTTCCTGTTTCCATCTTTAGGGGAAGTTAGATCTTAGGCTGTGCCGAGGGGTCTAGGGAGCGTCAGGTACCCCCCACGGCTATTTCTAGTTGCGCTGCTAGGTTCAGGGTCTGCGGTCAGTACAGATACCACCTCCTTCAGAGCTTGTCTCATGTTGTTCCTAAACCACCAGATCATAACAGGCCGGTCCGATGGGCACATCCAGAGTTTCCTTTGCAGATGGAAATCGTTGCCTACCAATAGCGCCTGTGTGTTGTAGTTCTACGCTGCTGAGCATTCGGAATAGTCCTCACAACTGCTGTTCTCTTTCGTTCGTTCTCTACAGCTCTCTCTCTCTCTTGTTCTTTGGTTTCAGATGTTGCTAGTTTCTAACGTCCCCCAGATAAAGTATGGCTAGGATGCCACCCGTTTGACGGGAAGGCTTGGAGGTCTTCCGGGACCCTAGAGACGCCCCTCTCCCAATGTTGCCCGCTATGTCTTCGTAGGTGTAAAAGGTAGACAGCCAACCTATAATCAACTGTCCAGCAGAATTTGAAGTAAGGCCTGAAGTCAGTTACTCCTTCGGTGATCCGGCCACCGACTACGCGCCTCAGTAAGATGTTGCCTTCCTCTCTCGGCACGACTCTTACTGGCTCTCCTTTGTGCTGATCTCGTTTACACGGTTCCACAATATTCTTCCCCTCTTGTCTCTTCCTTAGGGTACCGCCGCAAGGTGTGCAGGTGTGGTTCCGTAACGTTCTGTCGCTAGGCACCTGCCAGGTTCCCACGCCTGACAGGGACCCAACCGTGCCTTCTCCCTGCAACACCCCCTGCCACGGTATGTTGCCTGGTTCCAACCCAGTCAGCTTCTGACTAACTTCCTCCCCAGCCCCTGGTTTTACCAGTGTGAGGAGTGGCCCAATAAATAAAGCCTTTTGCTCCCCCTAGTGGCCGGAGTGTGAAGTGTAATGTGTTCTGGTGATACCTGGTCAGAACTCTTTAGTGCCATCGGACGTCCCGCTAGTCGCCTTGGGGCCATACTGCAACGACCCGGTCTCTGGGGCGCTGCAAGTCCGTCTAGACTACTTGCGCTCAACACCGCTACTGGGTGTAAGAAATAAACTGCAATATTTTGAGCACAAGAGTGCGAGCTGTGCCGTACTGGCGGACCCCACCAACCACCCAGGCTTGGGCTAAGAAAGCGCTCTAATGGCGCGTGGCGCCGTAATAGCGGTCACAGCAGAAGACGCTGTTGTGTGTATAAGTGCTGACAGTTCAGCCAGGCGCTAGATATTAGCCATACACCATACGCGAACAGCCATACAATAGGGATGGGATATTTTAGAACGACTTGCACTCATCAACACATACGTATACAAATGTACACTAGCGCATGGCCGTGTGGTCATGTGAACCTTTTATAGCTGCAGCATGTACAGGACCTTCCCAAAAGGACCAATGGGAGACTGCCACAGAAGTTGAGCACCTTCAGGACCTTCCTGGAGGACCAATGGGACCTGCTGCAGTATCTGAGCATGTGACCCTCGATATCCAACGGGAGATCTTGCCCTGGGCATGCTCAGAAGAGGAAAAGCAGGACTTAGTCCCAAAAGCATCTGCTCGCCGTTGCCCAGCACTGGCTTTAATGGCAGAAGCTGGAAAAGCAGCAGTAACCCTTTGCACAGAGTGAGACTGAGCAAGACGCTGGGACTGACGTCTCCGCTGAGCAGGCTCCACTGCGGCAGAAGAAGAATGAGAGACCGCAGCGGAGATGGCCCGAGATTCCTCCTGTGCAGAGGCGGGAACTCAACCCCTAACAGCCGTGAAAATAAAAAATAATTTTGTTTCCACAAAAATCACTTTTTAGCCCCCATTTTTTTATTTTCCAAAGGGCAACAGGAGAAATTGGACCACAAAAGTTATTGTCCATTTTGTCCTGAGTACGCTGATGCCCCATATGTGGGGGTAAATCACTGTTTGGGTGCACGGCAGAGCTCAAAAAGGAGGGAGCACCATTTGACGTTTTGAACGCAAAATTGGCTGGAATCAATGGTGGTGCCATGTCGCGTTTGGAGACCCTCTGATGTACCTAAACAGTGAAATCCCCCCAATTCTAACTCCAACCCTAACCCAACACACCCCTAACTCTAATCCCAACCCTAACCATAACCCTAATCACAACCCTAACCCCAACACACCTAACCCTAATCCCAACCCTAATCCCAACCCTAACACACCCCTAACCCTAACCCTAATCCCAACCCTAATCCCAACACACCCCTAACCCTAATCCCAACCCTAACCATAACCCTAACCACAAACCTAACCCCAACCGTAACCCTAATATCATCCCTAACCCTAATCCCAACCCTAACCTAATCCTAACCCTAATCCCAACCCTAACCCTAATCCCAACTCTAACCCTATCCCTAATTTTAGCCCCAACCCTAACTTTAGCCCAACTCCAACCATAATGGGAAAATGGAAATAAATACATTTTCTTTATTTTATTATTTTTTCCTTAGCTAAGGGGGTGATAAAGGGGGGGTTTATTTACTTTTCTTTTATTTTGATCACTGTGATAGGATCAATCACAGTGACCAAAATGAACCAATAGGAAAGATCTTCCTATTGTTGCCTGGTGCCAGCCGGAAGAACTCGGCGGGCACATTGCATATGCGCCCACCATTTTCTTACCGGAAGAAGACGCCAGCGGCCATGAGGGGAAGCAGGAAGACCCAGGGACACCGGGAGACACTGGTAAGTATCGGGGGGGATCGGGGACCCTATTTCTCTGTCTTCTGTCCTCTGATGTAACTAAAAGATTGGAGGAAATAGTCAGAAGCTATATAAAGATGAAATATTGTATAATAATGAAATTCCACGTTGCTTAGACACCTCCCATAATGTAGAGGTGCCTTACATTATCTCATTATCTTTGCATTAATTATTGTATTATCGTTAACTTTGTTATGACGATTGTATATGAACTGTTGAATTGTAAAGCGCTGTGGAATCTGTTGGTGATAAATAATAATAATAATAATAATTATTATTATTATTATTAAACATAATAAGTCTTGGCTGAGGACACTTTAGGATGGTGCAGGCTGTCCCTTTAAGAAGAAGGGAGCGCACCCTAAGCACAGTGCCGGTGATCTGTGAGCCGTGCACAGACTCTAGACAGCAGCCAGAGGGGAAGGAAGGCATCCCTGCCGTGGAAAGGGAGAAACATGCAGGGATGCTGGCACTACAAAGTGATTTAAAATATGATGATTGCAATATATTAAGAGAATAAAAACTTTGATGGGAGGAGGGCTTGTTTAATATTTAATTAAATAGGATTAATAGCATTGTTTATCCTGAGTTTGAAAGTTGGGCTCTCACTTTTGGACAGCCAGTGAAGGGAAGGGTAAGTACAGCAGAGCAATATAGCAGAGCTGAAAATGTTAGGAAAGCTGATAGAAGGGTTTGCAATGTGACACTGCTAAACTCAGTTGTGCTGTCACTCCCCTAACACTGACCTTACCTGAAAGGTGTGACCAGAAGATCAGCTCTGTATTCTTCTCACATCCTTTACATCTCACACACTGAGAAACCTAAGCTGTGTAGTGGGGGCATGCCCTCTCTTTTTAGGATGTTGCTTCCTGCTTATGTTTTGGCAACTCACACAAACAGAAGATGTACACATCACCAGGGAAAAACTATCTAATAATACACACTTGGACTTAAAAAAAGATAACTTATTATGCGCCAATATCTTGCTAATATATCGTAAATGGAAAAGTGAAATATGAAAAAAAAACTTGTTTGATAGTGTTCCGGCCCTGAGGAGGGGTGGTGACAGACTGCAATTGTTGAAAAAAAAGGCATTGAAGTGGATTTTTATGTTGGGATCCCTACAACCGGGTGGTTTGAACTTGGATTTTAATTTACAGACCTGTGTAGTATAGCTTTACCACACTGATGGGGTCTGTGCAGCTCACATCGGTTTAGTTTTTAACATGATCCACTCCGTGGTTTATTTGTTTTATTCAGTTTTCTAGGTGGTTATATATGTATGGACATTGGGACTGGATTCACCATGGACGATGGATGCCGGGACTGGAGTGTTTATTTCAATTTGTTTATTCCATCATACCCCATAATGACAGGAGATGGATTTCATATTATCTATCGCTTTTTGGTATGACTGGGTGGTTCACCTGTTCTTCATAGCGCCCTTCAGGATGTCACGTTTGTTTTGTTTATTGATAATATTGAGGTGACTTTCTTCTGTTCCTTCTTTTTCCGTGTCCTTACGGCGCTGCTGTTTCTGTGGATGTGTGCGCACTGGCCGGTGAGATATGCTGTCTGATGACAGGGTACTGGCTGTGCTGGTTGCGTGTGCACTCACTTATGCAGTGGTTTCCTTTAGGACACGTGATGTGCTGTTTTGGAGAAGGCAGCTAAGGATGATTGTTTTTGTTGATATCACCTAGGTTACATTTCCTACCTTAGGTCATGTGACGTCGCCGCTGGGTGTATGGGCGGGCACTCCTGTCGATTGGTTTTCACCGCTATCCGCAGTGTGTTCTCCCGGCTCGATGTGCGCATGCGCGCTCCTGTGATGACGCTGATATCGCTGGAGGCAGGGCCGGTTTTAGGTAAAGTGGGGCCCTAGGCAAATATTTAAAATGGGGCCCCAAATGCTAACATATTGCACCATCAGAAACATTTTGGTTGTAGCTACATGCGCTGATTTCAGGCCACTAAACGAGTGTGAATAACAATATTGAAGTCATTCGCTGCTTGTTTCCAGCCTCTTTACACTGGCTGAGGAATAATGATGGGGACAGAATGATCACTAGTAAATCAATCTGTCCACATACAGTATCATCTTAGCAGCATATCTGCAGTTTTAACTGGGCGATGTGCTGATGAGAACAATGATTTTTGTTCCGGCATATACAGTACATACATACACCGTACATACACACAGATACACATACCGTGCATACATACACTGATATGTACCTTACATGCATACACACATACAGTTATATACACATATAGTATACACATGCCGTACATACATACACCGTACATACACACAGATACACATACCGTACATACATACACAGACATATACCTTACATGCATACACACATACAGTTATATACACATATAGTATACACATGCCGTACATACATACACCGTACATACACACAGATACACATACCGTACATACATACACAGACATATACCTTACATGCATACACACATACAGTTATATACATATAGTATACAAATACCGTACATACATACACACAGATACACATACCGTACATACATACACAGACATATACCTTACATGCATACACACATACAGTTATATACATATAGTATACAAATACCGTACATACACTGTACATACACACAGATACACATACCGTACATACATACACAGACATATACCTTACATGCATACACACATACAGTTATATACATATAGTATACAAATACCGTACATACACTGTACATACACACAGATACACATACCGTACATACATACACAGACATATACCTTACATGCATACACACATACAGTTATATACATACAGTATAGTATACAAATACCGTACATACACTGTACATACACACAGATATACATACAAATACAGTATATGCAAACACATACATATACCTTACATGCACACAGATACACATACATATACCTTACATGCACACAGATACACATACATATACCGCCATACATACACATACCGTACATATATACATATACCGAACATACAGATGCACATACATGTACCATACATACACACATACAGTATATACACATAGTATACACATACGTACACACATATACATACACATATACTGTATGTACATGCACATAAACATACATATATACTATATATCCAAAGAAATGTATTGCACATACACAGATACACACATACAGTGGGGCAAAAAAGTATTTAGTCAGTCAGCAATAGTGCAAGTTCCACCACTTAAAAAGATGAGAGGCGTCTGTAATTTACATCATAGGTAGACCTCAACTATGGGAGACAAACTGAGAAAAAAAAATCCAGAAAATCACATTGTCTGCTTTTTTAACATTTTATTTGCATATTATGGTGGAAAATAAGTATTTGGTCAGAAACAAACAATCAAGATTTCTGGCTCTCACAGACCTGTAACTTCTTCTTTAAGAGTCTCCTCTTTCCTCCACTCATTACCTGTAGTAATGGCACCTGTTTAAACTTGTTATCAGTATAAAAAGACACCTGTGCACACCCTCAAACAGTCTGACTCCAAACTCCACTATGGTGAAGACCAAAGAGCTGTCAAAGGACACCAGAAACAAAATTGTAGCCCTGCACCAGGCTGGGAAGACTGAATCTGCAATAGCCAACCAGCTTGGAGTGAAGAAATCAACAGTGGGAGCAATAATTAGAAAATGGAAGACATACAAGACCACTGATAATCTCCCTCGATCTGGGGCTCCACGCAAAATCCCACCCCGTGGGGTCAGAATGATCACAAGAACGGTGAGCAAAAATCCCAGAACCACGCGGGGGGACCTAGTGAATGAACTGCAGAGAGCTGGGACCAATGTAACAAGGCCTACCATAAGTAACACACTACGCCACCATGGACTCAGATCCTGCAGTGCCAGACGTGTCCCACTGCTTAAGCCAGTACATGTCCGGGCCCGTCTGAAGTTTGCTAGAGAGCATTTGGATGATCCAGAGGAGTTTTGGGAGAATGTCCTATGGTCTGATAAAACCAAACTGGAACTGTTTGGTAGAAACACAACTTGTCGTGTTTGGAGGAAAAAGAATACTGAGTTGCATCCATCAAACACCATACCTACTGTAAAGCATGGTGGTGGAAACATCATGCTTTGGGGCTGTTTCTCTGCAAAGGGGCCAGGACGACTGATCCGGGTACATGAAAGAATGAATGGGGCCATGTATCGTGAGATTTTGAGTGCAAACCTCCTTCAATCAGCAAGGGCATTGAAGATGAAACATGGCTGGGTCTTTCAACATGACAATGATCCAAAGCACACCGCCAGGGCAACGAAGGAGTGGCTTCGTAAGAAGCATTTCAAGGACCTGGAGTGGCCTAGCCAGTCTCCAGATCTCAACCCTATAGAAAACCTTTGGAGGGAGTTGAAAGTCCGTGTTGTCAAGCGAAAAGCCAAAAACATCACTGCTCTAGAGGAGATCTGCATGGAGGAATGGGCCAACATACCAACAATAGTGTGTGGCAACCTTGTGAAGACTTACAGAAAACGTTTGACCTCTGTCATTGCCAACAAAAGATAGATTACAAAGTATTGAGATGAAATTTTGTTTCTGACCAAATACTTATTTTCCACCATAATATGCAAATAAAATGTTAAAAAAACAGACAATGTGATTTTCTGGATTTTTTTTTCTCAGTTTGTCTCCCATAGTTGAGGTCTACCTATGATGTAAATTACAGACACCTCTCATCTTTTTAAGTGGTGGAACTTGCACTATTGCTGACTGACTAAATACTTTTTTGCCCCACTGTATACTGTACATACATACACACATAGACATACACATACTGTACATGCATACACACACAGCCATACAAATATACCATACATACACACATATGCCGTACATATATACACAGAAATACAGACAGATAGAAACATACACACAGATGCATACACACACATACATACATACAAGCACATATATACACACATACTAATCTTGTATAGGTGATCAGATGAGCCCTTGATGAGGTCACATAGTTCAGTTGGAGAGGGCTGCAGACCCCACTGTGGGGGATGGGGCACAGAGCAGACAGCACTGATATCAGCCCCCTGGTTCTACCTGCTGTCCTGTGCAGTGAGCCTCCTCCCCCATCTCTTCACAGTGAGGAGACGCTGCAGCCTGCTGGGGACAGAGCAGTGGAGGGAGCAGAAGACCCCCTAAGGGCTTGTTTTCACTTGCGAGGAACGCGTCCGTGTCTCGCATGTGGAAACGAAGCTCTGGTGCCGGCACTCCGAAGTGGAGCGTGCGGCCGCATAGCAACACATGCAGCCGCACGCTCCGCTCCGGAGTGCCGGCACCAGAGCTTGGATTTCAAATGCGAGACACGGACGTGTTTCTCGCAAATGGAAACAAGCCCTAAGGCTCTCTTCCTCCACTGCTGTCTCTATGTGCTGTGCGGTGGGGCACCTCACCTGACTGTAGGGGTGACTAATCACGATTGGGACGCGCCATGCAGGAGGACAGCAATGTTATGGACCTGGTGGTTAGGAGCACCCGGAATGACCTGATGGTTAAACTCACACAGGACAAGCTCTGGGAAGTGGGAGCTCTGCTGACCGCAACCCCTAATCCTATCACACAACTAGAAATAGCCGTGGAGCGTACCTAACACGACCTAGACGCCTCTTCACAGCCTAAGAGCTAACTAGCCCTAAAGATAGAAAATAAAGCCTACCTTGCCTCAGAAATTCCCCAAAGGAAAAGGCAGCCCCCCACATATATTGACTGTGAGTAAAGATGAAAGTCACAAACACAGAAATGAAACAGGTTTCAGCAAAGGGAGGGCCGACTTACTAAACAGACTGAGGATAGGAAAGGTATCTTTGCGGTCAGCACAAAAAACTACAAAAGACCACCCAGAGTGTGCAAAAAGATCTCCGCACCGACTCACGGTGCGGAGGTGCCACTCTGCATCCCCAGAGCTTCCAGCTAGCAAGGCAAAATCATGATAGCCAACTGGACAAGGAAACAATGAACAAATAATTAACTAGCAGGGACTTAGCTTCTGCTGGAGTAGACAGGTCACCAGAAAGATCCAAGAGCGAACTGAACCAGTACAAGAACATTGACAGCTGGCATGGAGTAACGATCTGAGTGGAGTTAAATAGAACAGCCAGCCAAAGAATAAACTACGTCACCTGTGGAAGGAACCTCAGAAGCAGCAGCTCCACTCACAGCCACCAGAGGGAGTCCATGGACAGAACTCGCCGAAGTACCATTCATGACCACAGGAGGGAGTTCGAAAACAGAATTCACAACACAGCAACCAGTGAGCGCTCTCCTCAGTCTGGTCATGGTGAGGTAAGGAAAGCGTTCATTGGCCAGCGTCTCTCCCTGCATGACACACCCCCTTTTTGATCTCCTGCATTTCGCGCCCCGCTCTCTCCCTCGCACTGGGTGTTCCATGATTACAGGAGGGAGTGAGAGGGGCCCGATCCTACATAACCAGGCCCCCCTCCACCTCTGGACCCTGGAGCAGTGCCATCAGCAGTGTGTCCGCCCCTGGCTGGGGGCCCCTAGGGCAGCGGGGGCCCTAGGCAGCTGCCTAGTCTGCCTGCCCCTAACGCCGGCCCTGGCTGGAGGCAGTGATCAGATCAGAAGCTGTGGGGATTAGAGCGGGATATGATGTGAGTGGTGCGGTATGTGACAGGGGGGCTGGTTGGTGGACCGGTGTACGCTCAGTAAGCCTGTGATATTTGATAGGTTACCAGTGAATTTAGGCGCCGTTTGTAGTAGTTAGGTATTGGTGGAGTCTGAGTATATTGGAGGGTATAGGACTCGTACACGATTGGTCTACATCTCCATAGTAACTATTGATACATTTGTCCGATTGGCTGATATGAAGGTAAACAACTTGTGGATTCTATGTAATGTAGATCTTTTCCATGTCTCCCCTATGGTGTTTGTATCTGCGGTGGTGGATTTTTATGATATATGTATCTGATATATGTTTTGTTATTTGTTTTATGTGACATTATGAGGTAGGGGGCTGGCCTGATGGCGATTGGTGCAGTGTGTGGCATCCACGCTATTTAAGGCTGCTCCCTTGCATGATCAGACATGCTTGAAAAAGACCTCCGGGTCGAAACGTTGCTGTGACATGGCTCAATAAAGATCGTTATTTGGAATACTACACCCGGATGGAGCGCTGGTTCTTTGTTTCTTTATGGACTATGTGGAAGTTCCAGTAAGGTTCCCTGGATGTGGACCTGGCGCCCCAATGAGTGAGTGCTGTCAGTCTCTCTTTTCTCTTTGCAGAACACATTACACTTCACACACCGGCCACTAGGGGGAGAAAAAGGCTTTATTTATTGGGCCACTCCTCACACCGGTAAAACTAGGGGTTGGGGAGGAAGTTAGTCAGAAGCTGACTGGGTTGGATTCAGGCAACATCCCGTGGCAGGGGGTGTTGCAGGGAGAAGGCACAGGGGGGTCCCTGTCAGGCATGGGAACCTGGCAGGTGCCTAGCGAACAGAACGTAACGGAACCGCACCTGCACACCCCGCGGCGGTATCCAGGAGAGAGGCACGAAGGAAAGGATATTGTGGAACAGTGTAAACGAGATCAAGCACAAATGAGAGCCAGTAGGAGTCGTTCCGTGAGACCAAGGCAACATCCTACTGAGGCGCGTAGCCGGTGGCCGGAACACCGCGGGAGTAACTGACTCTAGGCCTTACTTCGAACTCCGCAGGACAGTTAATTATAGGTTGGCTTTCTACCTTACATTCCCTACGAAGACATAGGGGCAACGCGTGGAGAGGGGCGTCTCTAGGGTCCCGGAAGAGCTCCGAGCCTTCCCGTCATACGGGTGCGTCCTAGCCATAACATACCTGGGGGACGAGATACTAGTAACATCTGGAACTAAAGAGAGAGAGAGAGAGCTGTAGAGAACGAACGAACGAGAACAGCAGATGTGAGGACTATTTCGAATGCTCAGCAGGGTAGCACTACAACACACAGGCGCTAGTGGTAGGCAACGATTTCCATCTGCAAAGGAAACTCTGGATGTGCCCATCGGACCAGCCGGTCTCAGATAGCCCTGTTAAGCGTGCTCTGGATTGAGGATCCTGAAGTCTTCAGTAAAGAGGTAAAGAGACTGCAACCTTGTGTCCTCGTTATTGACTGCACCTCACACCATCACCATCTACCTTAAAGGGAAGCCCTGGGGACATACTTCGCCTGTGGGAAGGTATACCATCCAGCTGCCATTCCATCACCCCAGTGGACCCCACAGCAGCGTCCGTCACCCTGACCGAATACCACAGGTGGCGTCACAAACCCTTGACAGACTGTACCACCTTTATTGGACGCCCCTTAGCATGGTCGCGGACCGGGTCTAACCACCGTGACAGCCTCAGAACCGAACCAGAGAGGCCCGGTACCGAGAACTCGTGGCCCTGTGTCTGGGGGCGCTCCATAAGAAACTTGCTTTTCCCCGTCTGTTTGTGCTTTCAGCTGCATTGATATCAGAGCAGATGATGGCATTGACAAACTCAGCTCAGCAGCTGGGCCTCACTAGCTCGAAAGAGATAAGCAGAGCACTCAGAGGAGGAGTCGGGTACTGAGCTGATCCTGTACCTGCCATCCAAGGGAGTACATTCTGATATTAATGTAGCTAAAGGCAGGTAAATAGAGGAAGCTCCAAGTTTGGAAGTCACTTACATGCAATTATTTTTAAAGGAATGTACACAGATCTCCTAATAGTGAGTCTTCACTTTAAACTAATACTTCTAGAAAATTTCTTGAAGATGACGCGAGGATGTTCCATCATTAGATTGAACCCCAGTGTGCACTTTGGGGGTATCATACCCTACTAGGATATACAGATCAGAAGGACAGCTGTCCAATCTGGCAACTATTGTATCTACGAAAGAATCAACAATCCCAAGACGCCATATGGAGCCAGTACAGAGGTGCATGGAAGCAATATGGTTCTGCAGTGGCCTTGTGCACTGCCTTACAAGATCCATTAGGTGCTAAGCACGTGGTGACATTCTCCCATAGAAGCAACACTAGTGGGGAGAGAACATACAGACGTCGATTCATCATTGTTATATCCCCAGTTTTCTGGAGTAATGTTCTCCTTTTTAGTAGCTTTAATATTTGCGCCTTGTTCTCTATACATTTTGTGCCACTATTTTTTATTTTTCCTTGACATTTTCCTTATCCAGATGTTTTAGGTAGATTCATATCCAAATAGTCTCTTCGAAGAGGAAAAACAATTGAACTCTAGTGCCACTATTGTGGCGCCAGCAATCCTAGAGGTCAATATCGATGTCACGAATGTACCGTGTCCTGCTGAGACTTTTGGGGGATCTGGGATGAGAAGGTCACAGTGATTGGCAGATCGCAGGTCCTCTTTGGAGTCTGCTCGGCGATTTACTTGAGTGAAGCGGATTGATTTTCACTTGGCGTGGAAATGGTTAAGAGTTCTTTTCTGATCCTGCTGGGATTCCATATGGATCTAATATCAGCTGCTGCATCTTGCTGCCACTCCATGCCATTATTTAAACTCACTCCTAGCCCTCTCCTATGCCGGTTATAGGTTTTCTATGCTGATCTCCCTGGAGAACTTGTTCTAGTTTAAGCTGTGGAGTTCCATTTATTGTTTGATTTCTCCCTTTTTGTCTCCTTTCCTGTGTTTCCTTACTGCAGTACTCATTAGTGCTACTCATTAGTCGGGATAAGCTCGGGGCCAGCCAGGGCTCAGGCATGTGATCACGTACGGAGGGAAGGACCCGTCTAGGGACGATAGGGAGTGCAGAGTTCAGTCTCAGATGAGTGTTTAGCGGTCTCCCTCCTCTTTTCTCCCTACAGTCACGTCTCCCTTTACCCTTTTCCCTGGGTTTTTCTCCTCTTTTGCGCCTCCGGCGTGACAATCGATCCTTTAATGAGCTTAGCCATATTACTAACAATAAAAGCCAAACCAGACTCTGTTTGTAGACACATGTTTCAGTTTGTTTGTCCCCTTATCAGTGCAAATCAAGAGGTCTGATCTGAGCATCTGAGGCCCTGAACTCAACTCAAAAACGTGTCTACAAATAGAGTAACTGGTTTTTCTTATAGCCTAAATCATGTGGCAAGGCTTGTTAAAGCATCAATAATAACTTTTAGGATTGCTACTCCAACAGGCGGTGCTAGAGTTCAGGTCTTCTTCCTCTCTGAAGAGACAAATTGGCATATTTAATTCCCCAAAGGAGCATTGCATGGCCTATAAGGCTGCGTGTCCATGATCAGGATAGCCGGCGGTATCGTCGGAGCGGCTTAGCCGCTCTGCGGTAAGCCCCGCCCCCTTCTGGAGACGCGATGATGCCGGATGTGTTCACAGCACACATCCGGGATCATCGCTCTCCACCATAGGGCCCTGTGCTATATCTTGCGGCGACGCAGCGTCGCCGCAAGATATACGGACATGCTGCGATCTGAAAAGACGCGCAGCATGTCCGGAGTCGCAGGGCCGCCGCGTGCGTGTTACCACGCATAGTGGAGACGGGATTTCATTAAATCCCCATCCACTATGCTGTAACATCTGGACGCTGCGTGTTTGACGCTGCGTCCCTATGCAGCGTCAAACACGCAGCGTTTACTGCACGTGGACACATACCCTAAGTCTCCTTACACTGGCTGGGCACCTTCTACAAAGAGAGTCGTTACCCTTTAGACAGATTCATGAAATGTGACTTCTATCAAATGTTGTCCTTGCCTAGAGAAAGCTTTTTAGATAAGTTTTCAATTTGGTGCCTTTTGGTGAAAACATACAGATTTTTAAAGTTTTAGCCATTTTTGGTGCTACAACGTCAGATAAACTGGATAAAGTAAAGGCTGCAGTTATTACTATTCCGCACTAGATGGGGCCAGAAGTTTCCTTTTCGCCGTTCTCTACACTTCCACTCCCCATTCCCCATGTCAGCTTTTTGTTAATAACCATCATTTTAATTGCTTCTGTGTGAAGTTGAGATTCTAAACAGCAAGTGTGGCAGATTTGTACCCAGATATGCTGAGTCTATGAGTCATCACATGCAGATAAGTCTCGGCGCACTAAGAGTCGAATCCGAACAAATTCACTACTTGGAATTTTCAGAAACTAAATTAGATGATATCGTCGGAAAAATGTGATAAGCTCAAGTCACCATGACAACCGCTAATGCTCTGTCCAACAACTGCCGGCCAAATATACAGCGGCTTAGCCCGGCGGTGTGACAGTGACAAAGCCCTGGCCGGTGTGTGGGAGAATGGCAGGGTGTCATCGCTGGATTTATGGCAGATCATTGATAATAAAATGTCATTAGTGAGAAAGCCGCTAGAATGTTGTAAGAAATGTCATGTAATTAGCCCGCTCCTGCATATGACTTGTGCGGTCGGACATATATGGCTGTGTGCGATTCTTATAGCATCTTGTTCTGTTGGATCAGGAACCAACCCAAGAAAAAGTCAAGGCACAGACCATAATTGTGGTCCAGTGACTAGATGGACCACAATACCCAGACTGACCGCGGGTCCTGACACAGGCGAGCTTGTAAATTCAGTTAGGGAGACCAGCTGGTAGTCCGGGCATTACGAGAAAATTAGAAATGAGCAAACCCTAAGTGTAAAGTTAGGCATTTTGACCGGACACCTGGTGTCCGTTGGTGAACTTGGAACACGGACTTTTTACTACACGTCCGGTCTGTTCGAGTTTGACAGTCTAATAAAGCTTGTTGAAAGGCAGCAGCACAGCCAATCAGCAAGCTTTTAGACTGTGGGCACTTCCGGAGCCATCACAGCCATGACAAGTATTGGCAGGGCCGTATTTAGAGTTTCCGCTGCCCTAGGCACTTTTAGTGCTGCCTCCCCCATTGGTGAGTATGACACTATCGGCATAGACTTTGGCAAGAATCACTGATGCAGCAGATCGGGCAGTTTTTCTGCATCTCCCATGTAACGGATAACTTACGGCAACACTGTGTTTGGCCTCATTCATTCCCCATGGGATTTGTGGCACTTGCGGTGATCTGGCAAATGTGGTACCATACCTCCCAACTTTTGAAGAAGGGAAAGAGGTATAAAGTTTGCGGCACACCACACCCATTTAGCACTGCTGATCACACTGTTTCATATACAATAATTATAAACAAAAATAAATATAGCCACACAGTGCTCCAGACTGTATAATGGCCACACATGATGCTCCATACTGTATAATGGCCACACATGATGCTCCGTACTGTATAATGGCCACACATGATGCTCCATACTGTATAATGGCCACACATGATGCTCCATACTGTATAATGGCCACACATGATGCTCCATACTGTATAATGGCCACACATGATTCTCCATACTGTATAATGGCCACACATGATGCTCCATACTGTATAATGGCCACACATGATTCTCCATACTGTATAATGACCGCACATGATGCTCTATACTGTATAATGGCCACACATGATGCTCCATACTGTATAATGGCCACACAGTGCTCCATACTGTATAATGGCTCCACATGATGCTCCATACTGTATAATGGCCACACATGAGGCTCCACACTGTATAATGGCTTCACATGATGCTCCATACTGTATAATGGCCACACAGTGCTCCATACTGTATAATGACTGCACATGATGCTCCATACTGTATAATGGCCACACATGATGCTCCGTACTGTATAATGGCCACACATGATGCTCCATACTGTATAATGGCCACACATGATGCTCCATACTGTATAATGGCCACACATGATGCTCCATACTGTATAATGAACACAACACATGATGCTCCATACTGTATAATGGCCACACATGATGCTCCGTACTGTATAATGGCCACACAGTGCTCCATACTGTATAATGGCCACACATGATGCTCCATACTGTATAATGGCCACACATGATGCTCCATACTGTATAATGGCCACACATGATGCTCAATACTGTATAATGGCCACACATGATGCTCCATACTGTATAATGACCCCACATGATGCTCAATACTGTATAATGCCCCCCTCCTATCTTGTATGCGTGGCTCATCTTCCTCCCATCCCATATGCATGGCTCATATTCCCCCGTCTGCATGGCTCATATCCCCTCTCCTGTATGCATGGCTCATAATTCCCCCCTGTCTGCATGGCTCATATCCCCCCCTCCTGTATGCATGGCTCATATCCCCCCTCCTGTATGCATGGCCCATATTCCCCTCCTCCTGTATGCATTGCTCATAATTCCCCTCTGTCTGCATGGCTCATATCCCCCCCTCCTGTATGCATGGCTCATAATTCCCCCCCCCCCGTATACATGGCTCATAATTCCCCCCCCCCACCTCTTGTATGCATGGCTCATAATCCTCCCATATGCATGGCTCATCTCTCCACCCCCCCCCCCAGCTCCTTCTCCCATGGTTCTTCTGCTCCCCGTCCTCTTTTTTCCCCCCGTCCCTCAATCGTGCCCATACAATACCACGGCCCTATCCGTCATGGTGCTCGGCTGTGTCTGATCGCTCACTATTGCAGCTGCCTCTGTTTCTATTTGCTGGGAAATCCCAGGCAGTGTCGCCATGCAGCAGTGAGTGACGGTGACAGTCGGGCGGCCATTCTGTTATCTGCAATGATGGCAGAAATAGACTGAGGAGCCAGCGGACGGCTGGGCAGGAGATGCCCCATTACTGTGCCAGCAGCGTGCCCTGCACACATTACTGTACTGCTCATACTCACCTGTACCACGCCGCGCCGACATCCCTCTGGCTCTGTCCCAGCTCCCGACGCAGCACCTTCTTCCTGAGTGAGCGGTCATGTGGTACTGCTCATTAAGGTCATGAATACGCGCATATTCATGACCTTTAATGAGCAGTACCATGTGACCGCTCACTCAGGACGGGCTACAGACGCTGAGACCAGGCATCGCTGGAGAAGGGTGAGTATCGTCTTCAAGGAGGGTGGGTGGGAGGCAGGCAGGCAGGCGGGGGGCGGGCACGGGCGGGGGGGGGGTTGTTGAGGGGGCGGTCGGTCGGGAGGTGACCCAGGAAAAAAAAAAACCTTGCTCAGGTGCCGCCCCCCGCATCGTCCCCGCCCTAGGCATGTGCCCTCAAGTGCCTAGTGGCAAATACGGCCCTGAGTATTGGCATGGATGTGACTGGCCGATGCAGCACGTGAATCAGCCTGTATAAAGGCCGGACCACGTGCGCCGCCACCATTATGCTCTAATTAGCGTTCTTCAGGAAGTCAGTTCGGGGAGAAGAGAGAGATTTTTCAGCTTTGGACTAAAGTTCACTGAAACGGAACGTCCACAGATCCACTCATCCTTAGCGAAAATACATCCAACTGAACCTGGCTTAAAGAGGTTGTCCACTACTAGGATAACCCCTTCTTAAACCAGGTGTTCAGCCCCGATAAATTAATAAAGCCTATACTTACCGCCCGTGTCGGCACTCGCTCTACCGGGGCTCCGGTGCTGTTGTTGTAACACGTGACCCCGGCGCCCAATCAGCGCTAGCGTCACTGTCTCTGCCTTCAGACAAACTGATCATGAAGAGGAAGCCAAGGATCAGCTGCAGACCAGACTTCCTCTTCATGTTCAATTTGTCCGAAGGCGGAGACAGTGATGCCAATGGAGATTGGGCACTGGGGTCACATGTCACCACACTGCATCACAGCCCTGGGGACAGCGAGTGCCGACACCGCAGGAACGGCACCAGCATGGGAGGTGAGTGTAGGCTTTATTATTTTATGGGGACCAAACATTTGATTAAAGAAGGGGTTGTCCTAGTAGTGGACAACCTTTAAGCATAGTTTCACAAGAACGTATTTTTGGTCCTAGAGCTGTCCATGAGGAAAAGGGACCACACACGGAGCAATGTTAGTGAATAGATATGTTCAAATTAAGTATTTGCTACAAAGACCAACAGTTCCTGTGAAAAGAATTGGCCAAACCACTTTTTGTCTTTATATGGCTACAACGGCAGACATTTTTTTACATGGGAAACTGTATTTAATCTCGTATACGGTAATTTTTTAAAATTATTTTTGTATCAAAACGGACATGGATGCAATGCAGATGTCATAAAAGGACTTATGGATGGAAATTTTACCATTTTTTTCCTGGATGAAATATTAATAGTTTTTACACGTAGTCTAAAGCCTCATTCAGACCAGACATTAGCGATTTTTCAGTTGCGCAAAAAATACGGTTGGAGTGTCATCAATGTGTCATCAGGGTTTTACTTTTTAAAAATTAAACTGCAGAGCTTCTCCCAATCACTGTTAACCAGTTCAGGACAGGGCCATTTACCCTCATTACTGACCAGGCCATATTGGGGGTTTTCGTACACGCAGTTTAAAGAGCGGTAATAATTTTTCTTGTTCAGATATTGAAATAACTTTTTTTTCTTATACGTGGGGCGAAAATTTCAATGTCATTCTCACACTCTCTTTTTTTTTACCGATATCGTTGAAAAAAATTTAGGCAGTACATGTCTGTTTTTAACATTTTAAATTTTTACATTTAATTTTACCATGAAGGGTCATTAAAATACATTTAAAAATCGGTTCCCCTTTCTGTAGCAACTAATTGCATTTATTGGATACGTTATTTTTTCAATGGGGCAGGGCTAGTAACAACAATTTGGATTGGCAGTGTCTTTTTTTTATTACTTAGTAATTTTTTACCTACTTTTATTCTTTCACATATTGTGTCCCCCCATAAAGGTAATAAAAAACGTTTCAGGGGTACTACAACGCATATAGCACACTAGATGGTGGTCCGATTCTAACGCATCGGGTATTCTAGCATATGTATGTATGTATGTATATAGCAGCCACATAGTATATAGCACAGGCCACGTAGTATATAGGAGCCATGTAGTATATAGCAGACACGCAGTATATAACACAGCCACGTAGTATATAATACAGGCCATGCAGTATATAACAGTGGCCACACAGTATATAACACAGCCCACGCAGTATATAACACAGCCCAAGCAGTATATAACACTGCCCACGTAGTATCTAGCAGCCACGCAGTATATAATACAGCCCATGTAATGTATAGCACAGCCCACGCAGTATATAACAGAGCCCACATAGTATATAACACAGCCCACGCAGTATGTAACACTGGCTACGTAGTATATAGCAGCCACGCAGTATATAACATAGCCCACGTAGTATACAGCAGTGTGGGCACATATCCCTGTTAAAAAATTAATTAAAATTAAAAATAGTTATATACTCACCCGCCGGCGTCCAGCGAAGCTGTCCCAATGCGCGCACTGCTTCCGCCAGCATCCATTCCCAGCGATGCATTGCGAGATTACCCAGATGACTTATCGGTCTCGAGAGACCGCTAAGTCTTCTGGGCAATTTCGCAATGCATCTCTGGGAACGGAAGTTGGCGGCAGCCGCGCGCGCATCAGCGGACGATGGAAGGTGAGAATAGCAGGTTTTTTGTTTTTTTATGATTTTTAACATTAGATCTTTTTACATACATAGTAACATAGTAACATAGTTAGTAAGGCCGAAAAAAGACATTTGTCCATCCAGTTCAGCCTATATTCCATCATAATAAATCCCCAGATCTACGTCCTTCTACAGAACCTAATTGTATGATACAATATTGTTCTGCTCCAGGAAGACATCCAGGCCTCTCTTGAACCCCTCGACTGAGTTCGCCATCACCACCTCCTCAGGCAAGCAATTCCAGATTCTCACTGCCCTAACAGTAAAGAATCCTCTTCTATGTTGGTGGAAAAACCTTCTCTCCTCCAGACGCAAAGAATGCCCCCTTGTGCCCGTCACCTTCCTTGGTATAAACAGATCCTCAGCGAGATATTTGTATTGTCCCCTTATATACTTATACATGGTTATTAGATCGCCCCTCAGTCGTCTTTTTTCTAGACTAAATAATCCTAATTTCGCTAATCTATCTGGGTATTGTAGTTCTCCCATCCCCTTTATTAATTTTGTTGCCCTCCTTTGTACTCTCTCTAGTTCCATTATATCCTTCCTGAGCACCGGTGCCCAAAACTGGACACAGTACTCCATGTGCGGTCTAACTAGGGATTTGTACAGAGGCAGTATAATGCTCTCATCATGTGTATCCAGACCTCTTTTAATGCACCCCATGATCCTGTTTGCCTTGGCAGCTGCTGCCTGGCACTGGCTGCTCCAGGTAAGTTTATCATTAACTAGGATCCCCAAGTCCTTCTCCCTGTCAGATTTACCCAGTGGTTTCCCATTCAGTGTGTAATGGTGATATTGATTCCTTCTTCCCATGTGTATAACCTTACATTTATCATTGTTAAACCTCATCTGCCACCTTTCAGCCCAAGTTTCCAACTTATCCAGATCCATCTGTAGCAGAATACTATCTTCTCTTGTATTAACTGCTTTACATAGTTTTGTATCATCTGCAAATATCGATATTTTACTGTGTAAACCTTCTACCAGATCATTAATGAATATGTTGAAGAGAACAGGTCCCAATACTGACCCCTGCGGTACCCCACTGGTCACAGCGACCCAGTTAGAGACTATACCATTTATAACCACCCTCTGCTTTCTATCACTAAGCCAGTTACTAACCCATTTACACACATTTTCCCCCAGACCAAGCATTCTCATTTTGTGTACCAACCTCTTGTGCAGCACGGTATCAAACGCTTTGGAAAAATCGAGATATGCCACGTCCAATGACTCACCGTGGTCCAGCCTATAGCTTACCTCTTCATAAAAACTGATTAGATTGGTTTGACAGGAGCGATTTCTCATAAACCCATGCTGATATGGAGTTAAACAGTTATTCTCATTGAGATAATCCAGAATAACATCCCTCAGAAACCCTTCAAATATTTTACCAACAATAGAGGTTAGACTTACTGGCCTATAATTTCCAGGTTCACTTTTAGAGCCCTTTTTGAATATTGGCACCACATTTGCTATGCGCCAATCCTGCGGAACAGACCCTGTCGCTATAGAGTCCCTAAAAATAAGAAATAATGGTTTATCTATTGATGCTGCATAGGCAGCATCAATACTAAAAAGTTGGTCACACAGGGTTAATAGCACTGTTAACGGACTGCGTTACCCGCGGCATAACGCGATCTGTTAACGCTGCCATTAAACCTGTGTCAGCGCTGACTGGAGGGGAGTATGGAGCGGGCGTCGGGCACTGAGTGGACGGAAGTAGGGAGGGACTAATTCTGGGCCTGACTGTGCCTGTCGCTGATTGGTCGCGGAGTGGAAACCAGAAGGAGTTCTGCCCTGCACAGGCTGCCTCTTTGTGAGGCGCAGGATCCGGTAGCCGGAACACCGAGGGAGCAACAGTCCTTTATGCTTTGCTCCAGAGACCGGCAGGACAGCTAATTGCAAGTTACTGATCCGCCCTATACCCAGGAGGCGCGGTGGCAACTCTCGGAGGCCGGGGCGTGCTAGAGTCCATGTAAAAAACCTCAAGCCACCAGTCATACGGGTTTGTCCTATCCATCTGGGGGACAGAGAAAGTGACATAACATATAGAACATCTACCACAGTTGTGAGGACCTTATGAGAGGCTCAGCAATAAGGTACTACAACACCCAGCCGGTAGAGGAAGGCTACTGATTTCCACCTGGATAAGGGGACTCTGGATTTGCCTCCAAAATGGCCGGACTCTGCTTGCCCTGTGATCTGGTGCTCTGGACTGTGGATGCTGAAGCCTTCAGTAAAGGTAAAGAGACTGCAACCTTGTGTCCTCGTTCTTCACTGGGCCTCTCACCATCCACCATGTACACACTGGGAAGCCCTGGGGACATACTTCACCTGTGGGAAGGTATACCATCCAGCTGCCATAACATCACCCCAGCGGACCCCTAAGCAGCATCGGTCACCCTGACCGAATACCACAGGTGGCGTCACTAACATATCCCTTTAAAGGTCTTTCCTCCTTTTATTCACGGACGTCCCTAGGGCCACGGACCGAGTCAGCCACTGTGACATCCCCCTTGAGAACCGAAGGACCCGGTACCGAGTACCCCACTGCCCACGGGGGCGCTCCATGTGATCACCTGCAATCCTGAGAATGGAAGCTGGTTGCAATGGGTTGCCGTTGACCATTGCGGTGGGGTACAACCTAGTTGGCAACTTTTCTTTATTGTTGTACACATGTCTTACATACGCATCTGTGACAATGTTAGTTATTGTGATTTATGCTGTATATCCCATGGCTGTGTACCCCTCACCAGCACTGATGCCTAGTACAGTTACCAACACCTTCAAAGACAATGCATATATGTGCAATGCTAACGTATGTCTATGAAGATGCTGCCATTGTGGTGTGTGGTGCTGCAGAACTGCAACAGATGTGCGACATGTAATGTGATAATTAGAAGGAGTGTTGCATGAGCGCAGAGTCATACACTGCCCTACAAGATGCCACTGGTGGCATTAGGAGATCTGAGGTGCCATCTGATAAGTGCATTTAAAGAGAAATGCACTAGGTTTCTTGGCACGCAGGTTGGTCAAAGGGCAATGAAGGCCAGAAATTGGAATGTACAAAAATGATCACAGGGCAGAGTACATTCAATAGGTCCTGTTTTCCATCAGTATGGTTTAGACAAATGTAGAAAAAGAGGAAGCCAACATCATGGCTGAAGGTAATCAGAGGCATAGCTAGGGTTTCAACTTAGGGGGGGCGAAACATCTGAGTGGGCCCCTAACCAGCTAACCCTGATTACAGTTACGGTTGTGCACTCTAATTGTGAATATAGTGCAACCTCAGAATATGACCACTCTGTTATTGAAAATAAATCTATATACAAAAACGAACATTGACTTTACCGCCATATTGTGGCCATATGCAACTTTGATGGTCACAATACTCTGAGTGCCCCTATAACAATGATGCTTAAGTGCCCACTTAACATTTAATAATGTCCCCTAAGTTCCTCCATGTACTGCTCCATTATACACAGTATGGTGAGCTTAAAGCTTCCCTATACACAGTCTAAGGCCCCCACAGCTCCCCTATATAGAGTATGATGATTCTATAACTCCCCAATACACCGTATGATGTTCCCACTACTCCCCTCTACACAGTATGATCCCACTGCTCCCTAATAGATAGTATGAGCCCAATGCTCCCCAATACACAGTATAATGCTGACAGAACTCCACTATAGAAAGTATAATGCCCCCCAGAGCTCCCCTATATACAGTGTAATGGGCCAACAGCTCCCATATGCACAATATGCCTTCACAGTTCCTTATACACAGTATGATGGGCATGCAGCTCCTGTCGAACAGTATGATGTCCCCCACAGTTCCCCATGTACACAGTATGATGGGCCCGCAGCTTCCTTATACACAGTATGATGGGCCCACAGCTCCTTTATACACAGTATGATGGGCCCGCAGCTCCCTTATACACAGTATGATGGGCTTGCAGCTTCCTTATACACAGTATGATGGGCCCGCAGCTCCCTTATACACAGTATGATGAGCCCACAGCTGCCTTATACACAGTATGATGGGTCTGCAGCACCTCTATACACAGTATGATGGGTGCGCAGCTCCCTTATACACAGTATGATGGGCCCGCAGCTTCCTTATACACAGTATGATGTGTGCACAGCTTTCTTATACACAGTATGATGGACTCACAGCTCCCTTATACACAGTATGATGGGCCCGCAGCTTCCTTATACAGAGTATGATGGGCCCGCAGCTCCCTTATACACAGTATGATGGACTAACAGCTCCCTTATACACAGTATGATGGGCTTGCAGCTCCCTTATACACAGTATGATGGGTCCACAGCTCCCATATACACAGTATGATGTGTGCACAGCTCCCTTATACACAGTATGATGGGCCCGCAGCTCCCTTATATACAGTATGTTGGACTCACAGCTCACTTATACACAGTATGATGGGCCGGCAGCTCCCTTATACACTGTATGATGGGCCGGCAGCTCCCATATACACAGTATGTTGGAATCACAGCTCCCTTATACACAGTATGATGGGCCGGCAGCTCCCTTATACACAGTATGATGGGCCGGAAGTTCCCTTATACACAGTATGATGGGCCGGCAGCTCCATTATACACAGTATGATGGGCTTTCAACTCCCTTATACACAGTATGATGGGCCCACAGCTCACATATACACAGTATGATGTGTGCACAGCTTCCTTATACATAGTATGTTGGACTCACAGCTCCCTTATACACAGTATGATGGGCCCACAACTCCCTTATACGTAGTATGATGGGCCCACAGCTCCCTTATACACAGTATGATGGGCCCGCAGCTCCCTTATACACAGTATGATTGGCCTGCAGCTCCCGTATACACAGTGTGATGGGACTGCAGCTCTCATATACACAGTGTGATGGGCCCGCAGCTCCCTTATACATAGTATGATGGGCCCTGTTATGAATAGGTAATTCAGAACCACAATGGACCTTGAAGTTCAGAGCACACAAGTGACCTGACAAAAACTACAAAACATAGGACGAGCTCTGAGACGTGGGAACTCTGCTGACCGCAATCCCTAAACCTATCAAACCACACTACAGGTAGCCGTGGATTGCGCCTAACGCTCCCTATGCAACTCGGCACAGCCTGAGAAACTAGCTAGACCTGAAGATAGAAAAATAAGCCTACCTTGCCTCAGAGAAATTCCCCAAAGGAAAAGGCAGCCCCCCACATATAATGACTGTGAGTAAGATGAAAACACAAATACAGAGATGAAATAGATTTAGCAAAGTGAGGCCCGACTTACTGAATAGACCGAGGATAGGAAAGATAGCTTTGCGGTCAACACAAAAACCTACAAACAACCACGCAGAGGGGCAAAAAGACCCTCCGCACCGACTAACGGTACGGAGGTGCTCCCTCTGCGTCTCAGAGCTTCCAGCAAGCAAGCAAAACCAAAAAAGCAAGCTGGACAGAAAATATAGCAACAAAAGTAACACAAGCAGAACTTAGCTTATGCTGAGCAGACAGGCCACAGGAACGATCCAGGAGGAAGCAAGACCAATACTAGAACATTGACTGGAGGCCAGGATCAAAGCACTAGGTGGAGTTAAATAGAGCAGCACCTAACGACTTAACCTCATCACCTGAGGAAGGAAACTCAGAAGCCGCAGTACCACTCGTGACCACAGGAGGGAGCTTGATCACAGAATTCACAACAGTACCCCCCCCTTGAGGAGGGGTCACCGAACCCTCACCAGAGCCCCCAGGCCGACCAGGATGAGTCATATGAAAGGCACGAACAAGATCGGCAGCATGGACATCAGAGGCAAAGACACAGGAATTATCTTCCTGACCATAACCCTTCCACTTAATCAGATACTGGAGTTTCCGTCTCGAAACACGAGAATCCAAAATCTTCTCCACTATATACTCCAACTCCCCCTCCACCAAAACCAGGGCAGGAGGATCAACAGATGGAACCACAGGCGCCACGTATCTCCGCAACAATGACCTATGGAATACGTTATGGATGGAAAAAGAATCTGGAAGGGTCAAACAAAAAGACACAGGATTAAGAACCTCAGAAATCCTATACGGACCAATGAAACGAGGCTTAAACTTAGGAGGGGAAACCTTCATAGGAATATAACGAGATGACAACCAAACCAAATCCCCAACACGAAGTCGGGGACCCACACAGCGTCTGCGAATAGCGAAACGTTGAGCCTTCTCCTGGGACAAGGTCAAATTGTCCACTACATGAGTCCAAATCCGCTGCAACCTGTCCACCACAGTATCCACACCAGGACAGTCCGAAGACTCAACCTACCCTGAAGAGAAACGAGGATGGAACCCAGAATTGCAGAAAAACGGTGAAACCAAGGTAGTCGAGCTGGCCCGATTATTAAGAGCGAACTCAGCCAACGGCAAAAAGGACACCCAATCATCCTGATCAGCAGAAACAAAACATCTCAGATATGTTTCCAAGGTCTGATTGGTTCGTTCAGTCTGGCCATTTGTCTGAGGATGGAAAGCCGAGGAAAAAGACAAATCAATGCCCATCCTAGCACAAAAGGCTCGCCAAAACCTCGAAACAAACTGGGAACCTCTGTCAGAAACGATGTTCTCTGGAATGCCATGTAAACGAACCACATGCTGGAAGAACAATGGCACCAAATCAGAGGAGGAAGGTAATTTAGACAAGGGTACCAAATGGATCATCTTAGAGAAGCGATCACAAACTACCCAAATGACCGACATTTTTTGAGAGACGGGGAGATCCGAAATAAAATCCATAGAGATATGTGTCCAAGGCCTCTTCGGGATCGGCAAGGGCAAAAGCAACCCACTGGCACGAGAACAGCAGGGCTTAGCCCGAGCACAAATCCCACAGGACTGCACAAAAGAACGCACATCCCGCGACAGAGACGGCCACCAAAAGGATCTAGCCACCAAATCTCTGGTACCAAAGATTCCAGGATGACCAGCCAACACTGAACAATGAACCTCAGAGATAACTTTATTCGTCCACCTATCAGGGACAAACAGTTTCTCTGCTGGGCAACGATCAGGTTTATTAGCCTGAAATTTTTGCAGCACCCGCCGCAAATCAGGGGAGATGGCAGACACAATTACTCCCTCTTTGAGAATACCCGCCGGCTCAGGCAAACCTGGAGAGTCGGGCACAAAACTCCTAGACAGGGCATCCGCCTTTACATTTTTAGAGCCCGGAAGGTACGAAACCACAAAGTCAAAACGGGAGAAAAACAGCGACCAACGAGCCTGTCTAGGATTCAACCGTTTGGCAGACTCGAGATAAGTCAAATTCTTGTGATCAGTCAAGACCACCACTCGATGCTTAGCTCCTTCAAGCCAATGACGCCACTCCTCGAATGCCCACTTCATGGCCAGCAACTCTCGATTGCCCACATCATAATTTCGCTCAGCAGGCGAAAACTTCCTGGAAAAGAAGGCGCATGGCTTCATCACCGAGCTATCAGCACCTCTTTGCGACAAAACAGCCCCCGCTCCAATTTCAGAAGCATCAACCTCAACCTGGTACAGAAGCGAAACATCTGGTTGACACAACACAGGGGCAGAAGAAAAACGACGCTTTAACTCTTGAAAAGCTTCCACAGCAGCAGAAGACCAATTGACCACATCAGCACCCTTCTTGGTCAAATCGGTCAATGGTTTAGCAATACTAGAAAAATTACAGATGAAGCGACGATAAAAATTAGCAAAGCCAAGGAACTTTTGCAGACTCTTCAGAGATGTCGGCTGAGTCCAATCATAAATGGCCTGGACCTTAACAGGGTCCATCTCGATGGTAGAAGGGGAAAAAATGAACCCCAAAAATGAAACCTTCTGAACACCAAAGAGACACTTTGATCCCTTCACAAACAAAGAATTAGCACGCAGGACCTGGAACACCATTCTGACCTGCTTCACATGAGACTCCCAATCATCCGAGAAGACCAAAATATCATCCAAGTATACAATCAGGAATTTATCCAGGTACTCTCGGAAGATGTCATGCATAAAGGACTGAAATACTGATGGAGCATTGGCAAGTCCGAATGGCATAACTAGGTACTCAAAATGGCCCTCGGGCGTATTAAATGCAGTTTTCCATTCATCGCCCCGTTTAATACGCACAAGATTATATGCACCACGAAGATCTATCTTGGTGAACCAACTAGCCCCCTTAATCCGAGCAAACAAATCAGATAGCAGCGGCAAGGGGTACTGAAATTTGACCGTGATTTTATTTAGAAGGCGGTAATCAATACAAGGTCTCAGCGAACCATCCTTCTTGGCCACAAAAAAGAACCCTGCTCCCAATGGCGATAACGACGGGCGAATATGACCCTTCTCCAAGGATTCTTTTACGTAACTCCGCATAGCGGCGTGCTCAGGTACAGATAAATTAAACAGTCGACCCTTAGGAAACTTACTGCCAGGAATCAACTCGATAGCACAATCACAATCCCTATGCGGCTGTAGGGCATTGGACTTGGGCTCATCGAATACATCCCGGTAACCAGACAAGAACTCTGGGACCTCAGAAGGGGTGGATGATGAGATAGACAGAAATGGAACATCACCATGTACCCCCTGACAACCCCAGCTGGACACAGACATTGATTTCCAATCTAATACTGGGTTATGGACTTGTAGCCATGGCAACCCCAACACGACCACATCATGCAGATTTTGCAACACCAGAAAGCGAATATCCTCCTGGTGCGCAGGAGCCATGCACATGGTCAGCTGGGTCCAATGCTGAGGCTTATTCTTGGCCAAAGGCGTAGCATCAATTCCTTTCAATGGAATAAGACACTGCAAGGGCTCCAAGACAAACCCACAGCGCCTAGCAAACTCCAAGTCCATCAAATTCAGGGCAGCGCCTGAATCCACAAATGCCATAACAGAATAGGAAGACAAAGAGCAGATCAAAGTAACGGACAAAAGAAATTTCGACTGTACCGTACCAATGGTGGCAGACTTAGCGAACCGCTTAGTGCGCTTAGGACAATCGGAGATGGCATGAGTGGAATCACCACAGTAGAAACACAGACCATTCTGATGTCTGTGTTCTTGCCTTTCAGCTCTGGTCAAAGTCCTATCGCACTGCATAGGCTCAGGTTTATGCTCAGATAATACCGCCAAATGGTGCACAGATTTACGCTCACGCAAGCGTCGACCGATCTGAATGGCCAAAGACATAGACTCATTCAGACCAGCAGGCATAGGAAATCCCACCATGACATCCTTAAGGGCTTTAGAGAGACCCTTTCTGAAGATTGCTGCCAAAGCACATTCATTCCATTGAGTGAGCACAGAACACTTTCTAAACTTCTGACAATAAATCTCTATCTCATCCTGACCCTGACACAGAGCCAGCAAATTTTTCTCTGCCTGATCCACTGAATTAGGTTCATCGTACAGTAATCCGAGCGCCAGAAAAAACGCATCAATATTACATAATGCAGGATCTCCTGGCGCAAGGGAAAATGCCCAGTCTTGAGGGTCGCCACGTAATAAAGAAATAATGATCTTAACTTGTTGAACTGGGTCACCAGAGGAGCGAGGTTTCAACGCCAGAAACAGTTTGCAATTATTTTTGAAACTCAGAAATTTAGCTCTATCTCCAGAAAACAAATCAGGAATAGGAATTCTTGGTTCTAACATAGAATTCTGAGCCACAAAGTCTTGAATATTTTGTACTCTTGCAGTGAGAAGATCCACACCTGAAGACAGACCTTTAATGTCCATCACCACACCTGTGTCCTGAACCACCCAAATGTCTAGGGGGAAAAAAAGGCAAAACACAGTGCAAAGAAAAAAAAAATGGTCTCAGAACTTCTTTTTTCCCTCTATTGAGAAGCATAGTACTTTGGGCCTCCAGTACTGTTATGAATAGGTAATTCAGAACCACAATGGACCTTGAAGTTCAGAGCACACAAGTGACCTGACAAAAACCACAAAACATAGGACGAGCTCTGAGACGTGGGAACTCTGCTGACCGCAATCCCTAAACCTATCAAACCACACTAGAGGTAGCCGTGGATTGCGCCTAACGCTCCCTATGCAACTCGGCACAGCCTGAGAAACTAGCTAGACCTGAAGATAGAAAAATAAGCCTACCTTGCCTCAGAGAAATTCCCCAAAGGAAAAGGCAGCCCCCCACATATAATGACTGTGAGTAAGATGAAAACACAAACACAGAGATGAAATAGATTTAGCAAAGTGAGGCCCGACTTACTGAATAGACCGAGGATAGGAAAGATAGCTTTGCGGTCAACACAAAAACCTACAAACAACCACCCAGAGGGGCAAAAAGACCCTCCGCACTGACTAACGGTACGGAGGTGCTCCCTCTGCGTCTCAGAGCTTCCAGCAAGCAAGCAAAACCAAAAAAGCAAGCTGGACAGAAAATATAGCAACAAAAGTAACACAAGCAGAACTTAGCTTATGCTGAGCAGACAGGCCACAGGAACGATCCAGGAGGAAGCAAGACCAATACTAGAACATTGACTGGAGGCCAGGATCAAAGCACTAGGTGGAGTTAAATAGAGCAGCACCTAACGACTTAACCTCATCACCTGAGGAAGGAAACTCAGAAGCCACAGTACCACTCGTGACCACAGGAGGGAGCTTGATCACAGAATTCACAACAGGGCCCGCAGCTCCCTTATACATAGTATGATGGGCCCGCAGCTCCCTTATACATAGTATGATGGGCCCGCAGCTCCCTTATACACAGTGTGATGGGCCTGCAGCTCCCATATACACATTATGATGGACTCACAGCTCCTTGTCATGATTTGAATGTCCCGGTCATTTACTCATCCTCCGGAGTATTCACTATTTTGTGGCACTGCTGCAGTCCCGCGGCTTAAACTTCTGAGTGCAGCTTCTGACTGGCCGGAAGTTAGAAGCTATGTCACAAGCGCTCAATGTTAGACTATGAGGCTATGTGCACTTGTTACGGATTTGTGTGCGGAATTACCGCGGATTTCCTGTGTTTTTTGTGCAGATTTCACCTGCGTTTCACCACTTGCGGATTCCTATACAGGAGCAGGTGTAAAACGCTGCGGAATCCAGAAAAATAATTGACATGCTACGGAAAATACAACGCAGCGTTTCCGCGCGGTATTTTCCGCACCATGTGCACTGCGGATTTGGTTTTCCATAGGTTTACATGGCATTGTAAACCAGATGGAAAACTGCTGCGAATCCACAGTGGCCAATCCACACCATGTGCACATAGCCTGAGAGTGAGAAAGAGGCCAGAACGAGGCTCCCACAGACTGACATTGATTAGTGACCTCTGCGCTGCCCCATAAAACACTGGGGCAGCGGCAGGTCACAAACTGCAGGAGACGGAGCCGAGCAGAGACAAAAACAGATGAAAACGCCAGAAGGTGAGTATCAGACAGAGAGCAGGGGACGTGGATTTTCAGCACCGCCCCAGCAATGAAATAAAAAATAATGCTGGAGTGGTGCTGTAAATGTGACACAGCTCTTGGTTACTATATCAAAAGCCCCCCCCCCCTCCCAATATCCAGCCTCCATCCGATCTCCAGCCTCCCAAGACAGCAAATATTACATGTGATGGAGTATATATAACAAAACATTATAATATTCAGCCCCAGTGACCTGTCCCCCCTCCCCCACTTCAGCCCCAATACCAGTGAGGCTTATTATAAGACCTAATATGTAAATATAATAAGCCCCCTACCTCCACCCACACAACTATCTATATACATAATTGTCTAAGGGTCACTTCTGTCTGTCTGTCTGTCCTTCTGTCACGGTTATTCGTTCGCTGATTGGTCTCGGCAGCTGCCTGTCATGGCTGCCGTGACCAATCAGCGACGCGCAATGTCCAGAAGAAAATGGCCGCTCTTTACTCCCCGCACTGACTGCCCGGCGCCCGCATACTCCCCTCCGCTCACACAGGGTTAATGCCCGCGGTAACGGACCGCGTTATGGCGCAGGTAACGCACTCCGTTACAGCTGCTATTAACCCTGTGTGACCAAGTTTTTTACTATTGACGCGGCCTATGCAGCGCCAATAGTAAAAACATCTAAGGTTAAAAATAATAAAAAAAATAAAAAACGATTACATACTCACCTACGCCGTCTTTCCCGCACCGCGCGATACAACCGCCACATTCCATTGCCACAGATCGTCTGGCAGAAGGACCTGCCATGACATCACGGTCATGTGATCGCGACGTCATCATAGGCCCTGCGCGCCTGCGTGAGCAGGCTGGGACCGGAAGCTGCCGCCTGTGCAAGGTTCTACAAGGGGCCCTCGGATCACCAGGTGAGTATGTGTATTTTTTTTTTTTTTAACCGGTGACATACCTGGCTAGGCAATATACTATGTGACTGGGCAATATCCTACGTGGCTGGGCAATATACTACGTGACTGGGCAATATACTACGTGACTGGGCAATATACTACGTGACTGGGCAATATACTACGTGGCTGGGCAATATACTACGTGGCTGGGCAATATACTACGTGGCTGGGCAATATACTACGTGGCTGGGCAATATACTTCGTGACTGGGCAATATCCTACGTGGCTGGGCAATATACTACGTGACTGTGCAATATACTACGTGGGCTGTGCAATATACTACATGACTGGGCAATATACTACGTTGCTGGGCAATATACTACGTGACTGGGCAATATACTACGTGACTGGGCAATATACTACGTGGCTGGACAATATACTACATGGCTGCGCAATATACTACGTGGCTGGGCAATATACTACATGGGCTGTGCAATATACTACGTGGGCTGTGCAATATACTACATGACTGGGCAATATACTACATTGCTGGGCAATATACTACGTGACTGGGCAATATACTACGTGACTGGGCAATATACTACGTGGCTGCGCCATACACTACGTGACTGGGCAATATACTACGTGGCTGCGCAATATACGACGTGACTGGGCAATATACTACGTGACTGGGCAATATACTACGTGGATGCGCAATATACTACGTGACTGGGCAATATACTACGTGGCTGGGCAATATACTACGTGACTGGGCAATATACTACGTGGCTGCGCAATATACTACGTGACTGGGCAATATACTACGTGACTAGGCAATATACTACGTGGCTGCGCAATATACTACGTGACTGGGCAATATACTATGTGGCTGCGCAATATACTACGTGACTGGGCAATATACTACGTGACTGGGCAATATAATATGTGGCCGGGCAATATACTACGTGGCTGCGCAATATACTACGTGGCTGCGCAATATAATACGTGACTGGGCAATATACTATGTGGCCGGGCAATATACTACGTGGCTGCGCAATATACTACGTGGCTGCGCAATATACTACGTGACTGGGCAATATACTATGAGGCTGCGCAATATACTACGTGACTGGGTAATATACTACGTGACTGGGCAATATAATATGTGGCCGGGCAATATACTACGTGGCTGCGCAATATACTACGTGGCTGCGCAATATAATACGTGACTGGGCAATATACTATGTGGCTGCGCAATATACTACGTGACTGGGCAATATACTACGTGACTGGGCAATATAATATGTGGCCGGGCAATATACTACGTGGCTGCGCAATATACTACGTGGCTGCGCAATATAATACGTGACTGGGCAATATACTACGTGGCTGCGCAATATACTACGTGGCTGGGCAATATACTACGTGGCTAGGCAATATACTACGTGGCTGCGCCATATTCTACGTGGCTGGGCAATATACTACGTGGCTCTGTGCTGTATACTACGTGGCTGGGCAATATACTACGTGGCTGCGCAATATACTACGTGGCTGGGCAATATACTACATCACTGGGCAATATACTATGTGGCTGGGCAATATACTACATCACTGGGCAATATACTACGTGGCTGCGCAATATACTACATGGCTGGGCAATATAATACGTCGCTAGGCAATATACTACATCACTGTGCAATATACTACGTGGCTGGGCAATATACTACGTGACTGGGCAATATACTACGTGGCTGGGCAATATACTACATGACTGGGCAATATACTACGTGGCTGGGCAATATACTACGTGGCTGGGCAATATACTACGTGGCTGGGCAATATACTATGTGGCTGCGTAATATACTACGTGGCTGGGCAATATAGTACGTGGCTGGGCAATATACTACGTGACTGGGCAATATACTACGTGGGCTGGGCAATATACTACGTGGGCTGGGCAATATACTACATCACTGGGCAATATACTACGTGGCTGCGCAATATACTACATGGCTGGGCAATATACTACATCACTGGGCAATATACTACGTGGCTGCGCAATATACTACATGGCTGGGCAATATACTACGTCGCTAGGCAATATACTACATCACTGTGCAATATACTACGTGGCTGGGCAATATACTACGTGACTGGGCAATATACTACGTGGCTGGGCAATATACTACATGACTGGGCAATATACTACGTGGCTGGGCAATATACTACGTGGCTGGGCAATATACTACGTCGCTGGGCAATATACTACGTGGCTGCGCAATATACTACGTGGCTGGGCAATATACTACGTCGCTAGGCAATATACTACATCACTGTGCAATATACTACGTGGCTGGGCAATATACTACGTGGCTGCGCAATATTCTACGTGGCTGGGCAATATACTACGTGGCTGGGCAATATACTATGTCGCTGGGCAATATACTACGTGGCTGCGCAATATACTACGTGGCTGGGCAATATACTACGCGGCTGGGCAATATACGTCGCTAGGCAATATACTACATCACTGTGCAATATACTACTTGGCTGGGCAATATACTACGTGGCTGCGCAATATAGTACGTGGCTGGGCAATATAGTACGTGGCTGGGCAATATACTACGTGACTGGGCAATATACTACGTGGGCTGGGCAATATACTACGTGACTGGGCAATATACTACGTGACTGGGCAATATACTAAGTGGCTGGGCAATATACTACGTGGCTGGGCAATATACTACGTGGCTGGGCAATATACTACGTGGCTGGGCAATATACTACGTGACTGGGCAATATACTACGTGGCTGGGCAATATACTACATGACTGGGCAATATACTACGTGACTGGGCAATATACTATGTGGCTGGGCAATATACTACGTGACTGGGCAATATACTATGTGGCTGGGCAATATACTACGTGACTGGGCAATATACTATGTGGCTGGGCAATATACTACGTGACTGGGCAATATACTATGTGACTGGGCAATATACTACGTGACTGGGCAATATACTATGTGGCTGGGCAATATACTATGTGGCTGGGCAATATACTATGTGGCTGGGCAATATACTACGTGACTGGGCAATATACTATGTGGCTGGGCAATATACTACGTGGCTGGGCAATATACTATGTGACTGGGCAATATACTACGTGGCTGGGCAATATACTATGTGGCTGGGCAATATACTATGTGGCTGGGCAATATACTATGTGGCTGGGCAATATACTATGTGGCTGGGCAATATACTACGTGGCTGGGCAATATACTACGTGGGCTGGGCAATACTCTACGTGGACATGCATATTCTAGAATACCCGATGCGTTAGAATCGGGCCAACATCTAGTTAGATAATACTCCAAGAAATGAAATACAGCAGGCCCCTACAGCGCCACCCACCCCCACTACCCTACCTCGGCTGCCCCTCTCACCCTCACCCCACAGTAACATACTAATATCATGTGCAGTGTCTTGTGCTTTATTTAAAAGAAGGAACATTCCACTTCCACAGCAGCCCTTACATGTATGATCATGTCCGTCCTGACTCCGGTCCCTCAGTTTGCCTTGGTCCAGGTGGCAGGCTGGGCACTATCTGGGCTCTGTCCTGGCACAATAAGAGATGCTGCTGCTGACTAGGACCTGAGGAGAGTGTGGACCAATAGGAGCAGACCTGGGGCGGAGCTATCTGCAGCACTGCCAGCCTGTCACATACTAGGAGGTTACAGCGCTCCAGCCCTCACCGTGCGCTCGCAGGGAGACTGCTATTGGCTGCTGTGCAGCCGTAGTGTTTACATATGGGTGTATGGTCAGTGGTGAGAACTGGAAGCTGCAATACGTCCCCACACCTGTACCCGTGGGTGGCAGTGTAACACATATAAGGAGCCTTCAGAGCAGCTGCAATTTCTGAAGCTCTATCACTACTGACTGCCGGGGACTGAGATCAGCACGAGGAGCCGGCTCAGCCAATTAAAAAGGCGGGCTGTCTGAGGGCGGAGTTACACCGATGGGCGGGGCTACAGTTGTGAGCGGAGACTGTGACTCCGCGGGGACGGAGATCAGTACGAGGAGGCGGGGCTGGATGTCGGAGGGCGGAGTTACACCGTTGGGCGGAGCTACAGTTGTCAGCGGAGACCGTGACTCCGCGGGGACGGAGATCAGTACGAGGAGGCGGGGCTGGATGTCGGAGGGCGGAGTTACAGTTGTGAGCGGAGACTGTGACTGCGCGGGGACGGAGATCAGTACGAGGAGCCGGGGCTGGATGTCGGAGGGCGGAGTTACACCGTTGGGCGGAGCTACAGTTGTCAGCGGAGACCGTGACTCCGCGGGGACGGAGATCAGTACGAGGAGCCGGGTCTGTTTGTCGGAGGGCAGTTATGGAGGTCTTCAGCTCAGCTCATGTCCGCCAGTTACTGCACAACAAGTTCGTCGTTGTCCTCGGAGACTCCATCCAGAGATCAGTGTATAAAGATCTGGTGAAGTTTCTGCAAACTGACAACTTTCTCTCCGATGCTCAACTGAGACGGAAGGGGGAATTCAGTTTTGAGAATGACTCCCTGGTAGAGGGCGGCCAAATGAATAAAATGCACAATGGGACCACGTTCAGAGAAGTGCGGCAGTACCGGAGCGGCCACCATCTTGTCCGCTTCTACTTCTTGACCCGCGTCTACTCTGCTTACCTGGAGAGCATTCTGGCAGATTTCCAGAGCGGCCCCCAACCAGACGTGCTGATCCTAAATTCCTGCATCTGGGATCTCGATAGGTACACTGACCAACGACTGGAGGACTACAAGACCAACCTGGAACGCCTGTTTCAGCGCCTCAAGGAGGTTCTGAGCCCCCAGTGCCTCATCATCTGGAACACGACCATGCCTGCTGGATACAGGAATAGTGAAGTCCCGGAGAACTCTGCACACAACCTGCGGGAGAACGTAATACAGGGGAACTTCTTCAGCGCCACTGTGGCCGATTTCCACACGCTGGACATGCTGGACATGCACTACCACTTCCGCAGCGACCTGCATCTCCGATGCCGTGACGGCGTCCACTGGAACCCTGTGGCACATCGGAAGTACACCCAGATCCTGCTCACCCACATTGCAGCGTCCTGGGGCATTGAGCTGCCGAAGGGTGTGATGCCAGAAGCTTCTCCGCTTCACGCTGCTTCTACAGAGGACCATAAGCCTGTCCAATAGCTGACTGCTAATACACCCATGTAGGGCTTTAGAAATTAAAATGGAAATAAATATGATGAAATCCACACATTTGTCGTGTCAATATCACAAAATACCCTAAAACTGAAGTCTGCAGATCGGTGATCCTGGGGTACCTATACTCTCCGAGTTTGGTGTGTTTGATAGGCACTTTTTCTTTGACTCTGCTAATTCTGGGCCTTCTGGCTATGTTTTCTGAGGTATCTGATTGCCAATCAGAGCAATCTGTAATATTTCACCATTGAAAATTAGTGAAATATTACAATCCAGCCATGGCCGATGCTGCAATAGCATCGGCCATGGCTGGAGACCCCGATCTGGCCCCCCCAATGACTGACGGCGGCGATCTGAAGCCACCGTCACTGTTCCCTACCCCTCTGATCTGTCCGCCGCTGCACTCCTCTCCCCTCCGCCCCTCCCCTCTGCCCCCCCCCCCCCCAGCTGTCCGATTGCACCCCCCAATACTTACCTAGTCCCGGTGTCCTCAGTCTTCTCGCATGGGCGCCACCATCTTGGAAAATGGCGGGCGCATGCGCAGTGCACCTGCCGAATCTGCCGGCCGGCAGATTCTTTACTGTACATTTTGATCGCTGTGATAGCTTCTATCACAGCGATCAAAATAAAAAAAATTGTAAATAAACCCTCCCCTTTATCCCCCCCATAGGTAGGGAAAATAATAAAATATAGAAAATATATTTATTTTTGTTTTTCCGTTAGGGTTGCACTTAGGGTTAGGGTTGCACTTAAGGTTAGGGTTGCACTTAGGGTTAGGGTTGCACTTAGGGCTAGGGTTGCACTTAGAGATAGGGTTGCACTTAGGGTTAGGGTTGCACTTAGGGATAGAGTTGCACTTAGGGTTAGGGTTGCACTTAGGGTTAGGGTTGCACTTAGGGCTAGGGTTGCACTTAGGGTTGCACTTAGGGTTAGGGTTGCACTTAGGGATAGGTTTGCACTTAAGGTTGCACTTAGGGCTAGGGTTGCACTTAGGGTTAGGGTTGTACTTAGGGTTAGGGTTGCACTTAGAGATAGGGTTGCACTTAGAGATAGGGTTGCACTTAGGGTTAGGGTTGCACTTAGGGATAGGGTTGCACTTAGGGTTAGGGTTGCACTTAGGGTTAGGGTTGCACTTAGGGCTAGGGTTGCACTTAGGGCTAGGGTTGCACTTAGGGCTAGGGTTGCACTTAGGGCTAGTGTTGCACTTAGGGTTAGGGTTGCACTTAGGGTTAGGGTTGCACTTAGGGTTAGGGTTGCACTTAGGGATAGAGTTGCACTTAGGGTTAGGGTTGCACTTAGGGTTAGGGTTGCACTTAGGGCTAGGGTTGCACTTAGGGTTAGGGTTGCACTTAGGGATAGGTTTGCACTTAAGGTTGCACTTAGGGCTAGGGTTGCACTTAGGGTTAGGGTTGTACTTAGGGTTAGGGTTGCACTTAGAGATAGGGTTTCACTTAGAGATAGGGTTGCACTTAGGGTAAGGGTTGCACTTAGGGACAGGGTTGCACTTAGGGACAGGGTTGCACTTAGGGTTAGGGTTGCACTTAGGGTTAGGGTTGCACTTAGGGCTAGGGTTGCACTTAGGGCTAGGGTTGCACTTAGGGCTAGGGTTGCACTTAGGGCTAGTGTTGCACTTAGGGTTAGGGTTGCACTTAGGGTTAGGGTTGCACTTAGGGTTGCACTTAGAGATAGGGTTGCACTTAGGGTTAGGGTTGCACTTAGGGCTAGTGTTGCACTTAGGGCTAGGGTTGCACTTAGGGCTAGGGTTGCACTTAGGGTTGCACTTAGGGTTAGGGTTGCACTAAGGGCTAGGGTTGCACTTAGGGCTAGGGTTGCACTTAGGGCTAGGGTTGCACTTAGGGCTAGTGTTGCACTTAGGGTTAGGGTTGCACTTAGGGTTAGGGTTGCACTTAGAGATAGGGTTGCACTTAGGGTTAGGGTTGCACTTAGGGCTAGGGTTGCACCTAGGGCTAGGGTTGCACTTAGGGCTAGGGTTGCACTTAGGGTTAGGGTTGCACTTAGGGTTAGGGTTGCACTTAGGGTTAGGGTTGCACTTAGGGATAGGGTTGCACTTAGGGTTAGGGTTGCACTTAGGGATAGGGTTGCACTTAGGGTTAGGGTTGCACTTAGGGTTAAGGGTTGCACTTAGGGTTAGGGTTGCACTTAGGGATAGGGTTGCACTTAGAGATAGGGTTGCACTTTGAGATAGGGTTGCACTTAGGGTTAGGGTTACACTTAGGGTTAGGGTTGCACTTAGGGCTAGGGTTGCACTTAGGGCTAGGGTTGCACTTAGGGTTGCACTTAGAGATAGGGTTGCACTTAGGGTTAGGGTTGCACTTAGGGCTAGGGTTGCACTTAGGGCTAGGGTTGCACTTAGGGCTAGAGTTAGAATTAGGGTTAGAATTAGGGTTACAATTAGGGTTAGGATTAGGGCTAGGGTTGGAATTAGGGTTAGAATTAGGTTATGTGCACACGGTGCGGATTTGGCTGCGGATCTGCAGCGGATTGGTCGCTGCGGATTCGTAGCAGTTTTCCATCACGTTTACAGTACTACGTAAACCTATGGAAAACCAAATCCGCTGTGCCCATGGTGCGGAAAGTACAGCGCGGAAACGCTGCATTGTATTTTCTGCAGCATGTCAATTCTTTGTGCAGATTCCGCAGCGTTTTACACCTGCTCCATAATAGGAATCCGCAGGTGAAATCCACACAAAAAACACTGGAAATCCGCAGTAAATCCGCAGGTAAAGCGCAGTGCGTTTTACCTGCAGATTTTTCAAAAACGGTGCGGAAAAATCCCCACACAAATCCGCAACGTGGGCACATAGCCTTAGGGTTAGGGCTGGAATTAGAGTTAGGGTTGGAATTAGGGTTAAGACTAGGGTTAGGGGTGTGTTGGGGTTAGGGTTGTGGTTAAGGTTGGGATTAGGGTTAGGGGTGTGTTGGGGTTAATGTTGAAGTTAGAATTTAGGGATTTCCACTGTTCAGGCACATCAGGGGGTCTCCAAACGCGACATGGTGCCACCGTTGATTCCAGCTAATCTTGCGTTGAAAAAGTCAAATGGTGCTCCCTTTCGAGCCCCGACGTGCGCTCAAACAGTGGTTTACCCCCACATATGGGGTATTAACGTACTCAGGAGAAACTGGACAACAACTTTTGTGGTCCAATGTCTCTTGTAACCCTTGGGAAAATAAAAAAATTGCGGGCTAAAAAATTATTTTTGAGGAAAGAAAAATGATTTTTTATTTTCACGGCTCCGCGTTATAAACTTCTGTGACGCACTTGGGGGTTCAAAGTGCTCACCACACATCTAGATAAGTTCCTTTGGGGGTCTAGTTTCCAAAATGGGGTCACTTCTGGGGGGTTTCTACTGTTTAGCGACATCAGGGGCTCTGCAAACGCAACGTGACGCCCGCAGAGCATTCCATTAAAGTCTGCATTTCAAAACGTCACTACTTCCCTTCCAAACCCCGACGTGTGCCCAAACAGTGGTTTACCCCCACATATGGGGTATCAGCGTACTCAGGAGAAACTGGACAACAACTTTTGGGGTCAAATTTCTCCTGTTACCCTTGGGAAAATAAAAAATTGCGGGCTAAAAAATCATTTTTGAAAAAAGAAAAATTATTTTTTATTTTCATGGCTCTGCGTTATAAACTTCTGTGAAGCACTTGGGCGTTCAAAGTGCTCACCACACATCTAGATTAGTTCCTTTGGGGGTCTAGTTTCCAAAATGGGGTCACTTGTGAGGGAGCTCCAATGTTTAGGCACACAGGGGCTCTCCAAACACGACATGGTGTTGGCTAATGATTGGAGCTAATTTTCCATTTAAAAAGCCAAATGGCGTGCCTTCCCTTCCGAGCCCTGCAGTGCGCCCAAACAGTGGTTTACCCCCACATGTGGGGTAACAGCGTACTCAGGACAAACTGGACAACATTTGGGGTCCAATTTCTCCTGTTACCCTAAGTGCAACCCTAGCCCTAAGTGCAACCCCAGCCCTAAGTGCAACCCTAGCCCTAAGTGCAACCCTAAGTGCAACCCTGCAACCCTAACCCTAAGTGCAACCCTAACCCTAAGTGCAACCCTAGCCCTAAGTGCAACCCTAACGCTAAGTGCAACCCTATCTCTAAGTGCAACCCTATCCCTAAGTGCAACCCTAACCCTAAGTGCAACCCTAGCCCTAAGTGCAACCCTAGCCCTAAGTGCAACCCTAGCCCTAAGTGCAACCCTAACCCTAAGTGCAACCCTAACCCTAAGTGCAACCCTAATCCTAAGTGCAACCCTAAGTGCAACCCTATCCCTAAGTGCAACCCTAACCCTAAGTGCAACCCTAACCCTAAGTGCAACCCTAGCTCTAAGTGCAACCCTATTTCTAAGTGCAACCCTAGCCCTAAGTGCAACCCTAAGTGCAACCCTGCAACCCTAACCCTAAGTGCAACCCTAACCCTAAGTGCAACCCTAGCCCTAAGTGCAACCCTATCTCTAAGTGCAACCCTATCTCTAAGTGCAACCCTATCCCTAAGTGCAACCCTAACCTTAAGTGCAACCTTAGCCCTTAGTGCAACCCTAGCCCTAAGTGCAACCCTAGCCCTAAGTGCAACCCTAACCCTAAGTGCAACCCTAACCCTAAGTGCAACCCTAATCCTAAGTGCAACCCTAAGTGCAACCCTATCCCTAAGTGCAACCCTAACCCTAAGTGCAACCCTAGCTCTAAGTGCAACCCTATTTCTAAGTGCAACCCTATCCCTAAGTGCAACCCTAACCTTAAGTGCAACCTTAAGTGCAACCCTATCCCTAAGTGCAACCCTATCTCTAAGTGCAACCCTAACCCTAAGTGCAACCCTAAGTGCAACCCTAGCCCTAAGTGCAACCCTAACCCTAAGTGCAACCCTAACCCTAAGTGCAACCCTAACCCTAAGTGCAACCCTAACGGAAAAACAAAATTAAATATATTTTCTATATTTTATTATTTTCCCTACCTATGGGGGGATAAAGGGGGGAGTTATTTACTATTTTTTTATTTTGATCGCTGTGATAGAAGCTATCACAGCGATCAAAATATACAGTAAAGAATCTGCCAGCCGGCAGATTCGGCGGGCGCACTGCGCATGCGCCCGCCATTTTCCAAGATGGCGGGGCCCATGCGAGAAGACCGAGGACACCGGGACTAGCTAAGCATGGGGGGGTGCGATCGGACAGCGGGGGGGAAGGGGGGGGCGGAGGGGAGGACGGGGGAGGGGCGGAGGGGAGGAGTGCAGCGGCGGACAGATCGGAAGGATAGTGCAACCCTAGCCCTAAGTGCTACCCTAGCCCTAAGTGCAACCCTAGCCCTAAGTGCAACTCTAACCCTAAGTGCAACCATATCTCTAAGTGCAACCCTAAGTGCAACCCTAACCCTAAATGCAACCCTAGCCCTAAGTGCAACCCCAGCCCTAAGTGCAACCCTAGCCCTAAGTGCAACCCTAAGTGCAACCCTGCAACCCTAACCCTAAGTGCAACCCTAGCCCTAAGTGCAACCCTAGCCCTAAGTGCAACCCTAACCCTAAGTGCAACCCTAACTCTAAGTGCAACCCTAACCCTAAGTGCAATGTGGGGTATCAGTGTACTCAGGACAAACTGGACAACAACATTTGGGGTCCAATTTCTCCTGTTACCCTTGGGAAAATAGGAAATTCCGGGCTAAAACATCATTTTTGAGGAAAGAAAAATATTTTTTCTTTTTATGGCTCTGCGTTATAAACTTCTGTGAAGCACCTGGGGGTTTAAAGTGCTCAATATGCATCTAGATAAGTTCCTTGGGGGGTCTAGTTTCCAAAATGGGGTCACATGTGGGGGAGCTCCAATGTTTAGGAACACAGGGGCTCTCCAAACGCGACATGGTGTCCGCTAACGATGGAGATAATTTTTCATTCAAAAAGTCAAATGGTGCTCCTTCCCTTCCAAGCCTTACCATGTGCCCAAACAGTGGTTTACCCCCACATGTGAGGTATTGGTGTACTCAGGAGAAATTGCCCAACAAATTTTAGGATCCATTTTATCCTGTTGCCCATGTGAAAATGAAAAAATTGAGGCTAAAAGAATTTTTTGTGAAAAAAAAAGTACTTTTTCATTTTTATGGATCAATTTGTGAAGCACCTGGGGGTTTAAAGTGCTCATTATGCATCTAGATAAGTTCCTTGGGGCATCTAGTTTCCAAAATGGGTTCATTTGTGGGGGAGCTCCAATGTTTAGGCACACGGGAGCTCTCCAAATGCGACATGGTGTCCGCTAAAGAGTGGAGCCAATTTTTCATTCAAAAAGTCAAATGGCGCTCCTTCCCTTCCGAGCCCTGCCGTGCGCCCAAACAGTGGTTTACCCCCACATATGAGGTATCAGCGTATTCAGGACAAATTGGACAACAACTTTCGTGGTTCAGTTTCTCCTTTTACCATTGGGAACATAAAAAAATTGTTGCTAAAAGATCATTTTTGTGACTAAAAAGTTAAATGTTCATTTTTTCCTTCCATGTTGCTTCTGCTGCTGTGAAGCACCTAAAGGGTTAATAAACTTCTTGAATGTGGTTTTGAGCACCTTGAGGGGTGCAGTTTTTAGAATGGTGTCACTTTTGGGTATTTTCAGCCATATAGACCCCTCAAACTGACTTCAAATGTGAGGTGGTCCCTAAAAAAATGGTTTTGTAAATTTCGTTGTAAAAATGAGAAATCGCTGGTCAAATTTTAACCCTTATAACTTCCTAGCAAAAATAAATTTTGTTTCCAAAATTGTGCTGATGTAAAGTAGACATGTGGGAAATGTTATTTATTAACTATTTTGTGTCACATAACTCTCTGGTTTAACAGAATAAAAATTAAAAATGTGAAAATTGCGAAATTTTCAAAATTTTCGCCAAATTTCCATTTTTATCACAAATAAACGCAGAATTTATTGACCTAAATTTACCACTAACATGAAGCCCAATATGTCACAAAAAACATTCTCAGAACCGCTAGGATCCGTTGAAGCGTTCCTGAGTTATCACCTCATAAAGGGACACTGGTCAGAATTGCAAAAAACGGCCAGGTCATTAAGGTCAAACTAGGCTGGGTCATGAAGGGGTTAATAGAGCTGGTCAGATTTCCAAAACACATTAAAAAGTATTTCATTTATTTTTAATTACTGGTTTTTAACTTTTCACATATGTCTGTCACAAGGACCTTCAGAGTGTGGTGCCCTTTTAGTCCACCTCCCATAGGGGTGGAGCCGCATATTCATGACTGTAATGGATGGCACCACGTGACCGCTCATGCAGGAGAAGTTGCGGCGTGGAGAGGACGCTTCGGGGGAGCCGGGTGAGTATTTTCTTTTCAGCGGTCGGGCGCACAGGGGGTGGGAGGGGGGGGGGGAAACAAAGATCTTTATTTCTACCGCAAAAAAAAAACAAAATACAATGATTTTTCATTTCTTCTCTCCAGCGAACGCTGCTGGAGAGAAGAAATGAATGGCGGCTTCAGCACCCAGAGCAGGGGACAGTGCTTACTGTAGCGCTGTCTCCTGCACGGTCCGTGTGGTACCCAGTCGGCACACGGCTGCCGCACGTGTGCCACACTGATGTGCCACGTGAGCTCACGGACACACAGACACGGATAACTCTAGTACCGATTTTTCCGGTACCGGAATTATCTGGACGTGTGGGACAGGCCTTAGTGTGGCATACTGCACTTTTTTTGCACGTTGGTAAAGAAAGTCACGCTCTCTGGCTTATGAAAAAGATATAAATTCACATATAATGAAGCGGCTATGCAAGCAGTAAATTTAGCATGTGATATGGGACCTACAATATCGAAACACGGTGGGGGAAATCAAATCCAATTATACGTAAGAAAGCAGTGACAAAGAGAATTCAATTTAATCCTGCGTGGAAAGAGCAGGAAGCGCTGTCCTCCTGTCCGCATTAAGAAGATCTATACCGGCAATCTCCATGTTTATTTTCCCTGATTGTCAATTCCATAGGAAGACTCTGTTCTAACAGTAATGATGTACTCCATTAAAAATCTCCATTCGGACATCCTTCCATATCGAATACTGTTCTTGATTAATTAATGAATTGCTGTACTTTATTGGTTTTATTGATTGCAATTAATTTATGAATTGCTGCAACTTATTGATCTCCCTGGTCATCATGACTAATTTATAAATTGCTTGATCCAACACTGGAATTGATTTTGGTAGCGGCATGTAATAAGACAACGCATTGATTTTTTTTCGTTGTGTTGTTATGAATAGCAATCAGGGTCACTATGGCGGTGAGTATATATTTTGTATATCTGGGATTACATGTGCTTTTGTGTCAAGGTCTGTGTTCTTCACCTTTTTGCAATGTTTGTACAATTATACAATAAGTTTTTATTAATTAAAAGCCTGTAATGGCACATGAATCCTATCGATCCAACATCAGTCAGAACCTATCAAAAAGTTAATTTTCAGGAGAATACTGTGATAACAGGAAATCATTTCAGATCTAGGAATAGAAATTCATGCTGAAAAATAGGTTAAAGGGATTATACCAAGATGACAAGTTATCCCTCCTCCACAAGATAGGTGTCAACTTGCTGATCGATCTGTGACTCCCTCTGATCATCAGAAAAGGAATCAGGATGCAGCTGGAGACTCATTTGTAGCAATGGTGCAGAGCCGGCAGAAGAGAAAAGCTGAGAACATCAGGAGATCGAGTTGTACTGATGTAGCAGAGCCCAGCAGAACAGCAATGCTGGAGATATCAGGACACTCACTTGCAGCAATACAGCACAAGCAAGCAGGGTAGCAAAACTGGGAACATCAGGAGACCCACTTGTAGGAATGTAGCAGAGTCCAGCAGGGTAGCAAAACTGGAACATCAGGAGACCCACTTGTAGGAATGTAGCAGAGTCCAGCAGGACAGCAGAACTGAGAACATCAGGATACCCACTTCTAGGAATGTAGCAGAGTCCAGCAGGACAGCAGAACTGAGAACATCAGGAGACTCACTTGTAGCAATGTAGCAGAGCACAGTAGAATGAGGGTATGTGCACACGTTGCGGATTCTGCTGCGGATTTTTCCTCAACTGCACTTTCCTATTGGTGCAGGTTGAAAACCGCTGCGGAATCCGCACAAAGAATTGACATGCTGTGGAAAATAATCCGCTGCGTTTCCGCGCGGATTTTTCCGCAGCATGTGCACAGCGGGTTTTTTTTCCCATAGGTTTACATGGTACTGTAAACTTTGGGAAAACTGCTGCGGATCCGCAGCGTAAAATCCGCTGCGTCTGCACATACCCTAACAGAGTTGGGAACAAAAGGAGATTCACTTGAAGCAATGTAGCCAAGTCCAGCAAGACAGCAGAACTGAGAACATCAGGAGACTCACTTGTAGCCATATGTAGCAGAGCCCAGTGGAACTTTCTTTAAATGGAACCTGTCAGCTGATTTGTGCTGCCCAAACCACAGGCAACAAAATTTTTTGCCAGGTATATTTCTCTCTCAAACATTCAGGAAAAATATAGTCAGATGATCTCGCTGGGGACCATAGCCAGAGACGAGATCAATCAGGCACTAATCTTGTCTCTGACTATGATCACCATTTGGATCTTTACACTATATTTTCTTCAAACGCTCTGGGGTTTCAGAGAAGTGGAGCGCCCCCAGACACAGGGCCACGGGGTACTCGATCTGGGGTTGTCACGGTGGCTAGACCCGGTCAATGACCCTGCTAAGGGGCATCCAATGAAAGGTGATGGTGCGTGGTGCAAGGTGCGAGGAATAACGAGGACACAGGATTGTAGTCTCTTTACCTTTTTACTGAAGGCTTCGGGGTCCGCAGTCCAGAGCACTGCTAACGGGCTGGCTGAGACCGGCCGGTCCGAAGGCACATCCAGAGTTCCCTTTGCAGGTGGGAATCAGTGTCTACCTTCTAGCGCCTGTGTGTTGTAGTCCTTCCCTGCTGAGCACCACGGGATAGTCCTCACAATTGTCGTATCTGTTCCTTCTCTCTCTCCGTCCCCCAGGTATGTTATGGCTCCAGGAAGGCCTGGAGTTATTCTGGGACCCTAGAGACGCCCCTCTCCCACGATTGCCTCCTATGTCCTTCTAGGTGATTTTAAGTCAGACAGCCAACCTATAATTAACTGTCCTGCCGCTGTTTGAAGTAATGCGTGGAGTCTGTTACTTCCTCGGTGCTTCGGCCACCGGCTACGCGCCTCAGAAGGATGTTGCCAATCTCGGGGCACGACTCCTTCTGGTTCTATCTCCTTCGTACTATGATCCCACTTCTCACTTCTCCACAATATCCTTCTCTTCTTGTCCTTTCTTGAGATACCGCCGCAAGGTAGTGCAGGCGCGGTCCTGTAACAATCTGTTCTTTCTGCTAGGTACCTGCCAGATTCCCAGTTCTGACAGGTCCTCCCTGGAGCTCTCCCAGGCTGCGTTCTGTCCTAACTTCCTATCCAACCCCCAGTTTTACCAGTGTGAGGAGTGGCCTAGTACATAGTGCCTTTTGCTCCCCCTGGTGGCCGGAGTGTGAAGTGTAATGTGTGACTGTGATACCTGGTCAGATGAACTCCTTTAGTACAATCAGACATAACATCGCTCCTCTTAGTGGCAGAGCTACATTACTGCAACGACCAGGACTCTGGGGTGCTGCACTCCCCCACCCCCCCGGTTAAATCCAGTACTCCCGGACTGAGAAAAGAAGAATAACAATACATGTTAATAGAAAACACACAAAATTTTTACATACTATGAACAAGTAAATATAACAGTGCTTTCCGTTATGGAAGGTAAGGGCGCTTGAACGTTGCAAAATATTGGTCATGCACAGTCCATGACTCCCAGTTCAGTAGGTGTAACCATAGAACAGCAGGGACCCCGGGTAAACAAAGGGACCCCTGTGAAAGTTTTGGAGTGATTCACTATCCATCACGCCATTGTCCATTTTTAACCCTATAACACAGATATTTACGCAAGCATTTTCAACCAAATAGCAACTATCGTTAATATCTCCACATTTTATAGCGAAGTAGAGTCTGATTCTGGGTGCTACGCGTAGACCTTCGCAGCGCAGGGGTGGCTATTGGCCTAACCGGGTCCGCTATGCTTGCTATTGCTGGTGTAGTACACTGTCTTCTAGCTACACTTCTAGTGAGTCTGGGCAGCACTGGCATGCTGGAGTTCTTAGTACCGCCACTACTAGTGGTGGTCATGGCAGATTCACCGATGGCAGAGGGAGGGCCCTCTGGTTCGACCGTTGGCATCACATATTCTGGTGGGGTCAGCTGCGCTTGCGGGTCCAGATGCCCTGGCACCACATTTAGTTGTGGCGGTCTCAGTTGACGAAACGTTAAGACAGGTACCACAATGGCCTGATTTATTTGAGTCCAGGAACGGGGAAAATCGCCAAGAACCGTATCATCTTCTCCTCTTCCACGGGCGGAGAAGTCCTGGGATCTGTTTCCCCATCTTTCAGCTTATCAGGGCATATTTTCAGGTGGTCTCTGGATATGGCCGTTGAGGTCTCCCCCCCGTCTTTACTGATGAGACAGACCTTCGTATTGTCGAAATCGGAGGACAGAATGGTATACGGTTCCGCTTCCCATTGATCATCAAGCTTGTGTAGTCTCCTCTTTCGTTTGAGTACCTGCTCACCAGGTGACAATGGAACCGCGGGAGCATACTGATTGTAGTCCCTCTCTTGCTTCTGTCTGGCTTGAGCGAGACTCCTTTCTACACATTCCTGTACTTTGCGGTACCTTGCTGCCTCTCGGTATCCCAATCTGCATCTGGCGATATATCTTCGGGGGTCAGGACCCCCATGTCCAGATCGACGGGTAACTTGCTAGACCTTCCTCGCATCAGGTACGCTGGGGTGCAGTTGGTGGAATTCACCGGGATGTGGTTGTACATATCTACCAAGTCTGTTAACTTTGTGGGCCACAAGTTCCGCTCCTCTACAGGTAAGGTCTTCAGTAAGTCGATCACCACTTGGTTCATCTTCTCACACATCCCGTTGGTCTGTGGATGGTACGGCGTGGTTCTGATCTTCTTACACCCGTACAAATTGCAGAACTCCTGGAACACCTCCGCTTCAAATGCTGGCCCCTGATCGGTCAACACCTTCTCTGGGGACCCATGGGGTCTACAGAAGTACTGCTGGAAGGTTTTGGCAGCCGTCCTAGCCGTTAGATCTTTGACTGGTGTGACTACCAGGAATCTGGAATAGTGGTCCACAATGGTGAGAGCGTAGATATAACCTGACCGGCTAGGTGTTAGCTTTACGTGATCCAGCGCGACCAACTCGAGCGGCCGTTTGGTGATGATGGGCTGCAAGGGAGCCCGTTGGCTGTCACAATCCTTCCGGCATAGGCTACAGGGGCCACACTCTCAACACCACTTCTCGATGGCTTTCTTCATGCCGATCCAGTAGAACCTCCCACGGAGTAGCCTCTCCAGCTTATTCCATCCGAAGTGTCCTGCCCCATCGTGGTACGCTCCCAGGACCATTGGCACATCTTGTCTTGGGACCACGATCTGCCACACCAATTTGTGAGTGTAGGGGTCGATGCTCCTTTGGCACAGCTTGCCATCATGAATAAACAGTTTGCCCCTCTCCTTCCACAACTGTAATGCCTCCGGTGGATCATCCGGGCCGGGATGCAAACCTGCCTGCGTCAGGAGCTCTTTCACCCGACGGACTGCAGGGTCACCATCCTGGTTCCCTGTCCACCCGTGGTGGGGCAGGGGATTCAACGGGGCGCCCTGTTTGTTTCTGCACCTGTTCTCCACCTGATGGGAACACTGAGTTGCCTTGGGGCGATGGAAGGCGGGCAGCTCCACTTCTTCAAATGCTTCTAGATCTTCCTCCGTTTCGGGAAGGTGAGGCATTCGGGACAATAAATTGGCATTTGCATTCTTGTGCCCCGCCCAGTACTTGATGGTGAAGTCGTAATTGGACAACCGGGCCATCCACCGCTGCTCCAAGGCACCGAGTTTCGCTGTGTCCAAGTGCGTTAGTGGATTATTATCTGTGAAGACGGTGAATTTTGCTGAGGCCAGATAGTGCTTGAACCTCTCCATCATGGCCCAAACGACGGCGAGGAACTCAAGCTTAAAGGAACTGTAGTTGTCCGGGTTCTTTTCAGTGGGGCGAAGCTTCCTGCTGGCGTAAGCGATTACTCGTTCCTTGCCCTTCTGGACCTGGGACAGCACAGCTCCCAGCCCCACGTTGCTGGCATCCGTATACAATATAAACGGTTGGTCGTATTCAGGGTAGGCTAGTACTTCTTCTCCCGTCAGTGCCGATTTTAAGCAAGTGAACGATCCTTCCAGTCCGTCGTTCCAATCCAACAGGGTATTCTTACCTTTGGGTTTCTCGGGCTGGCCCACCAACAGGTCTTGCAACGGCGCGGCCTTCTTGGTGAAGTCCTTGACAAACCTCCGGTAGTAGCCCACCAACCCGAGGAACTGCCGGACTTCATGAAGGTTACCGGGCTGCGGCCAGTCCTTGATCACCGTGACCTTGTCGGGGTCTGGGGCCACTCCATCGGCATTCACCACATGGCCAAGGTACTGTACTTTGGGTTTTAGCAGATGGCATTTGGACGGTTTCACCTTGAAGCCAAAGTTGGACAGCACTTCAAATACCTCAGCCAGGTGCTTCAAATGGTCTTCATAGGTCTTAGAGAAGACAATGACATCGTCCAGATATAGCAGCACGGTCTCAAAGTTCTTGTGTCCCAAACAGCACTCCATCATCCTCTGGAACGTCCCCGGGGCATTACACAATCCGAAGGGCATGTAGTTGAACTCGCAGAGACCCATCGGCGTCGTGAAGGCTGTCTTTTCCTTGTCCGCCTCTGCCACGGGAACCTGCCAGTACCCACTGGTGAGATCTAAGGTAGAGAAGTAATTAGCAGACTTTAACGCAGCCAAGGACTCCTCTATCCTAGGCAGGGGGTATGCGTCCTTATGTGTAATGCAGTTTAATTGCCTATAATCCACACACATCCTCATGGTGCCATCTTTCTTCCTAACGAGGACAAATGGAGCTGCCCAGGGGATACAGCTGTCTCTCACTACCCCAGCCTCCTTCATCTCTCGCAACATGTCCTTGGCACACTGATAATGAGCTGGAGGTACAGGACGGTATCTTTCTTTTACGGGTGGGTGATCTCCTGTGGGGATGTGATGTTGAATCCCTTTTTCCCGCCCGAAATCAAGGGGGTGTTTGCTGAATACCCGCTCATACTCGTGAACCACCCTGTAGGCCCCCTGTATCTGGTGAGATGGAGTAGCATCAGTGCCCACATGTAATTCTTGACACCAATCTTTTGATTGCTCTGCAGAGCCGTTGTCCTCCGCCGACTTGGACGGAGCCAAGGGCACGGGTGCCTGTATTACGCTATTATTAACAGTAAACAGCTTGGCAAGTGTGACATATTTGGTTAGGTGGACTTCCTCCTCCCCGCAGTTAAGAACACGTACCGGCACCCTCCCATTGCGGACGTCAACCACCCCTCTGGCCGTCAGGAGGGTAGGCCTATTCTCCGGATACACGGGTTCTACCAGGGCCTGATAGTCTTTACCCCCGAGGCCTATGGCTGCCTGACACCATATTAACATTTCACTCCTGGGGGGTATTACTATGGGGTTCGAATCACTCACTGTGACCCGGCCAATTTCACCACCAGTCAGCTCCACCTGCTGTCTCCGCATTAGGGCTCTGATTTCTTTCTGCAAGGCACGTTGTTCACTGTAACCAGCTGTCTTTGCTACTTGCTGCAACAAGACAATAACTTCTGCAAGACAATTTTCTATGACATTAGTACCGATGGTCATCATGGGGTTACATTTGCGTCGGTCAATATCAACAATGACAATTCCCTGGGCCTCCAATTCTACCCGCCCCACCTTAATAGTGACCTCTTTATACCCCACTTGCGGCAGCGGCTGACCATTACTAGCAATTATGGTAAAATCATCATCGGGGGCATGGGTAATGTCGGTGTCCTCCCAATAACGTCTATAAAGAATGTAGGGCATAGTTGTCACCTGGGAATCGGTGTCCAGCAAAGCGTTCATGGGGATACCGTCAATCATGATGGGGAGAACTGGTCGCCCTCCGATGTATTTGGCTCTCCAATTTTGCGGGCCTAGGCGTTCTACTCCTAGGGGTCAGCCCTTGGCCCCAGGGGTTGCTTGTTTAACTGACAGTACATTGCAAGATGGCCCACCTGGTGGCAGCGGCGGCAGATAGGTCGTCCATCCCGATGAAAACGATCGTCGTCTCTGCCTCTGGTCGATGGAACTCTCCTTGGTCGCTGCCAGGGGACATCTTCCTGTCTGGAAGCCAGCTGGATCTTCTCCTTGGGGGCCTCCTGTAGGGACTGGACGGTCCGGGCTAGGGCAGCAACGCTCCTGGTCAGTTCCTGTACCTGGAGGTGCAGTCCTGCAGGGGAGTCGTCTTCGAGGATCTGGGCATCGGCCTCGGCGGAGACGGGTGCATCCGGCGCCACCTCCTGGTGGTACGTGAGGGCTTGACACCTGGGAAGTGTGGCGCGGCTGGGCTGTCGCTCTGGTAGTGCCTGCATGGCTTTATCTGTGAATTGCACAAAAGTCAGGTCTGGATTCTGCATGGCCAGGAAGTGTAGCTGGGCCCTTTGGTTACTGCACAGGAGCCCCTCCATGAACCGCTCCTTCAGGAGTTTATCTTCATCTTGCATTCTGTTTGGGTCACTTTGCTTGATGGCCCGCAGCGCCTCCTGAAGATTAAGGGCATAGTCCCGTAAGCTATCCTGCGGACTCTGCTTGCACCCATAGAACGTCAATTTAATTTCCGTAGCGGTGTGGGTGTCAAAGGTGGTTTTAAGCTTTGCAAATACCTGTTGCGCAGTTTTCTTGTCCGCAACGGGCCAGGACTTCACTTCCCTCAATGCCGCTCCAAAGAGTTGGCCGGTTATCATATGAACTTTCTGCGACTCCGTCAAAGGATAAAACTCGAGCAGGCTACAAATCCCCTCTTTAAAGTCAGTTATCGTATTGGCTTCTCCGGAGTATTGCGGTAGCAAAGCGGCTCCTGGTAGGTACGGCATAGAGAAGGGCATTATGGCTGTTGTAGCGGCGGCAGTATCCGGCTGGTTAAAGGGAACGGCAAGCCCCGCGGCATCCGGCGGTGATACCAGACCCGTAGCTGCGTCTACCACGGAATCTGGAAGTGCTCCCGAGTCTGCAGCTGTGGCCGCCGCCTCCGCTCCTCCGGGATCCAACATGGCCGTTCTTCCCCCCCTGCTATCCTGCCGGGGTCGGGGTTCCTCTTCTGGGATCGGCGCCGGGGTCGGGGTTCTTCTTCCGGGATCGGCACCTTACCGCGTCTTCCGATCCGCGCTCTTTTCCAGCCGGCTCCACCCACGAAGCTATGGCTCCTCCCCTCGCGCTCCACACCGCGCGGCAATGGCGGATTTGTGGCGGCAAATAGCGATACACAGCCTTTGCAATAAGTCACAGTTCAATCACAGTTCCAAGGCACACATGACCTGATTCTTCAGGCTTAAGTACATCCTGTTCTTGACGCCAAGTTGGAGCGCCCCCAGACACAGGGCCACGGGGTAATCGATCTGGGGTTGTCACGGTGGCTAGACCCGGTCAATGACCCTGCTAAGGGGCGTCCAATGAAAGGTGATGGTGCATGGTGCAAGATGCGAGGAATAACGAGGACACAGGATTGTAGTCTCTTTACCTTTTTACTGAAGGCTTCGGGGTCCGCAGTCCAGAGCACTGCTAACGGGCTGGCTGAGACCGGCCGGCCCGAGGGCACATCCAGAGTTCACTTTGCAGGTGGGAATCAGTGTCTACCTTCTAGCGCCTGTGTGTTGTAGTCCTTCCCTGCTGAGCACCACGGGATAGTCCTCACAACTGTCGTATCTGTTCCTTCTCGCTCTCCGTCCCCCAGATTATATGGCTAGGACGCACCTTTATGACAGGAAGGCCTGGAGTTATTCTGGGACCCTAGAGACGCCACTCTCCCACGATTGCCTCCTATGTCCTTCTAGGTGATTTTAAGGCAGACAGCCAACCTGTAATTAACTGTCCTGCCGCTGTTTGAAGTAATGCGAGGAGTCTGTTACTTCCTCGGTGCTCCGGCCACCGGCTACACGCCTCAGAAGGATGTTGCCAATCTTGGGGCACGACTCCTTCTGGTTCTATCTCCTTCGTACTATGATCCCACTTCTCACTTCTCCACAATATCCTTCTCTTCGTGTCCTTTCTTGAGATACCGCCGCAAGGTAGTGCAGGCGCGGTCCCGTAACAATCTGTCCTTTCTGCTAGGTACCTGCCAGATTCCCAGTTCTGACAGGTCCTCCCTGGAGCTCTCCCAGGCTGCGTTCTGTCCTAACTTCCTATCCAACCCCCAGTTTTACCAGTGTGAGGAGTGGCCTAGTACATAGTGCCTTTTGCTCCCCCTGGTGGCCGGAGTGTGAAGTGTATGCAGCGCCCAACAGATCTGGTCGTTGCAGTATGACACTCTGCCACTAAGGGGAGTGATGGTACGTCTGATGGCACTGAAGGAATTCTCCTGACCAGGTATCACCAGCACACATTATACTTCACACTCCGGCCACTAGGGGGAGAAAAAGGCTTTATTTATTAGGCCACTCCTCACACTGGTAAAACTAGGGGTTGGATAGGAAGTTAGTCAGAAGCTGACTGGGTTGGATTCAGGCAACATCCCGTGGCAGGGGGTGTTGCAGGGAGAAGACACAGGGGGGTCCCTGTCAGGCATGGGAACCTGGCAGGTGCCTAGCGAACATAGCAGAACGTAACGGAGCCGCGCCTGCAACTCCTGCGGCGGTATCCTAAGAAAGAGACAAGAAAGGAAGGATATTGTGGAACAGTGTAAACGAGATCTAGCAAAAAGGAGTACCAGTAGGAGTCGTGCCGTGAGACCGAGGCAACATCCTACTGAGGCGCGTAGCCAGTGGCCGGAACACCGCGGGAGTAACTGACTCTAGGTCTTACTTCAAACTCTGCAGGACAGTTAATTATAGGTTGGCTGTCTACCTTAAATTTCCTAAGAAGACATAGGGGGCAACATTGGAGAGTATATCTGCAACTCCAGCGAATCCAACCAGACTGAGAAAACAACAGGACAGTCGAAGCTGGAACAAAATAGAAACATGAACAGCACGAAAAAATAGACACACAGCCTGTGAGCCTAAGAAAAAGAATCAGACACTTATCTTTAGCTGAAAAGGCAGCAGGCAGGAGAGGCCAGGCAGAGAACCATTACTGGCAATAAAACATTGACAACTGGCAGGGACTAATGAGTCCTACAAAGCTAAATACCCCAGTCAGCTTTGCAATTAGCAGATACACCTGTCCAATCCTGCAGTCCAGGCCCAACTGCATTACCATCTACAACCACCGGAGGGAGCCCAAAAGCAGAATTCACAACAGTATCCCCCCCTTGAGGAGGGGTCACCGAACCCTCACCAGAGCCCCCAGGCTGATCAGGATGAGCCCGATGAAAGGTACGAACCAAATCAGCGGCATGGAAATCAGAGGCAGAAATCCAAGAATTATCCTCCTGGCCATAACCCTTCCATTTGACAAGGTACTGAAGCTTCCGCCTCGAAAAACGAGAATCCAAAATCTTCTCAACAACATATTCCAACTCCCCATCGACCAACACAGGGGCCGGAGGATCAACAGGGAACAACGGGCTCCACATATTTCCGCAACAAAGATCTATGGAAGACATTATGAATAGCAAAAGAGGCCGGAAGCTCCAGGCGAAAGGACACCGGATTAATAATCTCAGAAATCCTATAAGGACTAATAAACCGAGGTTTACACTTAGGGGAAGAAACCTTCATAGGAACATGACGGGAAGATAACCAAACCAGATCCCCAACCCGAAGCCGGGAACCAACACGCTGATGATGGTTAGCAAAACGTTGAGCCTCCTCCTGAGACAGTACCAAATTGTCCACCATATGAGCCCAAATCTGCTGCAACCTGTCGACCACAGAATCCACACCAGGAAGGTCAGAAGGCTCAACCTGCCCAGAAGAAAAACGAGGATGAAAACCAAAATTACAAAAAAAAAGGCGAAACCAAAGTAGCCGAACTAGCTCGATTATTAAGGGCAAACTCGGCCAATGGCAAAAAATCCACCCAATCATCCTGATCACCAGACACAAAGCATCTCAAATAGGTCTCCAAGGTCTGATTAGTTCGCTCAGTCTGGCCATTTGTCTGAGGATGAAATGCAGAAGAAAAAGACAAATCAATGCCCAGCTTGGCACAAAAGGCCCGCCAAAACCTAGAAACAAACTGGGAACCTCTGTCGGACACAATATTCTCCAGAATACCATGCAAACGGACCACATGCTGAAAAAGAACGTAACCAAATCAGAAGAAGAAGGCAATTTAGGCAAAGGCACCAAATGAACCATCTTAGAGAATCGGTCACAAACAACCCAGATAACCGACATACTTTGGGAAACAGGAAGATCAAAAATAAAATCCATAGAAATATGCGTCCAGGGCCTCTCAGGGAACGGCAAAGGCAAAAGCAAACCACTAGCACGGGAGCAACAAGGCTTGGCCCGCGCACAAGTCCCACAGGACTGCACAAAAGACCGCACATCACGCGACAAAGAAGGCCACCAAAAGGACCTACCAACCAAGTCTCTGGTACCAAAAATACCAGGATGACCAGCCAACACAGAACGATGAACCTCAGAAATCACTCTACTAGTCCATCTGTCAGGAACAAACAGTTTCCCCACAGGACAAAGGTCAGGTTTGTCAGCCTGAAATTTCTGAAGAACCCGTCGTAAATCAGGAGAAATGGCAGAAAGGACCACCCTTTCCTTCAAAATACCGACTGGTTCCAAGACCTCAGAAGAATCCGGCAAAAAACTCCTAGAGAGGGCATCAGCCTTAACATTCTTAGTACCAGGAAGGTACGAGACCACAAAATCAAAATGAGAAAAAAACAAGGACCATCGAGCCTGTCTAGGATTCAACCGTTTGGCAGACTCGAGGTAAATCAAATTCTTATGGTCGGTCAAGACCACAATACGGTGCTTAGCTCCCTCAAGCCAATGTCACCACTCCTCAAATGCCCACTTCATAGCCAACAACTCCCGATTGCCGACGTCATAATTGCATTCCGCAGGCGAAAATTTACGGGAAAAGAAGGCACACGGTTTCATCAAGGAACCAACAGGATCCCTCTGAGACAAAACGGCCCCTGCCCCAATCTCAAAAGCGTCAACCTCAACCTGAAACGGAAGAGAAACATCCGGTTGGCGCAACACTGGAGCAGAAGAAAACGACGTTTAAGTTCTTGAAAGGCTAGACAGCCGCAGAGGACCAATTCGCCACATCAGCGCCCTTCTTAGTCAAATCAGTCAAGGGTTTAACCAGGCTGGAAAAATTAGCAATGAAACGGCGATAAAAATTAGCGAAACCCAAAAATTTCTGAAGGCTCTTCACGGATGTGGGCTGAATCCAATCATGAATGGCCTGAACCTTAACCGGATCCATCTCTATAGATGAGGGAGAAAAAATAAAGCCCAAAAAGGAAACCTTCTGCACCCCAAAAAGACACTTAGACCCTTTCACAAACAAGGCATTGTCACGAAGGATCTGAAATACCATCCTGACCTGCTGTACATGAGACTCCCAATCATCGGAAAAAATAAAAATATCGTCCAAATATATGTTCAAGAATTTATCAAGATAACTCCGGAAGATATCATGCATGAAGGACTGAAAAACAGATGGAGCATTAGAGAGTCCGAATGGCATCACAAGGTATTCAAAATGGCCTTCGGGCGTGTTAAACGCAGTTTTCCATTCATCACCCTGCTTTATACGAACAAGATTATAAGCCCCCCGAAGGTCAATCTTAGTAAACCAACTAGCTCCCTTAATCCTTAATCAGAAAGCAAAGGCAAGGGGTATTGAAACTTGACCGTGATCTTAATTCAGAGGCGATAATCAATACAGGGTCTCAAAGAACCATCTTTTTTAGCAACAAAAAAGAACCCCGCTCCCAACAGTGAAGAAGATGGACGAATATGCCCTTTCTCCAAAGACTCCTTAATATAACTCCGCATGGTGGTATGTTCAGGTACAGAAAGGTTGAAAAGTCGACCCTTAGGAAACTTACAGCCTGGAATCAAATCAATAGCACAATCGCAGTCCCTGTGCGGTGGAAGGAAACTGGACTTAGGCTCATCGAATACATCCTGAAAATCAGACAAAAACTCCGGAATTTCAGAAGAGGGAGAAGGGGCGATTGACATCAGAGGAACATCATTATGAACCCCCTGACAACCCCAACTAGTCACAGACATGGACTTCCAATCCAAAACAGGATTATGTACCTGCAACCATGGGAAACCCAGCACGACAGCATCATGCAAATTATGCAACACCAGAAATCGACAATCTTCCTGGTGGGCTGGCGCCATGCGCATGGTCACCTGTATCCAAAACTGGGGCTTATTCTTAGCCAAGGGTGTAGCATCAATGCCCCTTAAAGGAATAGGATTCTGCAAAGGCTGCAAGGGAAAACCACAACGCCTAGCAAAGTCAAAGTCCATCAAATTCAAGGCGGCGCCTGAATCCACAAACGCCATGACAGAAAATGACGACAATGAGCAGATCAAGGACAGATAACAGAAATTTAGGTTGTACAGTACTGATGGTAAATGAACTGGCGATCCTTTTTGTCCGCTTAGGGCAGACAGAAATGACATGAGAAGCGTCGCCACAATAAAAACACAACCTGTTGAGACGTCTGAAACCTTGTCGTTCCGTTTTAGACAGAATCCTATCACACTGCATAGGCTCAGGAATTTGCTCTGAGGATAACGCCATAGCGCGCACAGTTCTGCGCTCCCGCAAGCGCCGGTCAATCTGAATGGCCAGAGGCATAAAATCACTCAGATTGGAGGGTGTGGGAAACCCCACCATAACATCCTTAACGGATTCAGAAAGACCCTTTCTGAAAATTGCCGCCAAAGCATCATCATTCCATTTAGTCAGCACAGACCATTTTCTGAATTTCTGACAATACAATTCAGCCGCCTCTTGCCCCTGAGATAGGGCCAACAAGGTCTTCTCAGCTTTATCCACAGAGTTAGGCTCATCATACAATAACCCCAATGCTTGAAAGAAAGAATCAACATTAAGCAAAGCAGGATTGCCAGATTCCAGGGAAAATGCCCAATCCTGTGGGTCACCACGCAGCAGGGATATGATGATTTTAACCTGCTGAATGGGATCACCAGAGGACCGGGGTCTCAATGCAAAAAACAGTTTACAGTTATTTTTGAAACTCAAAAATTTGGATCTGTCACCAAAAAATAAATCAGGAGTGGGAATCTTAGGTTCTAAAGCAGGAGTCTGAACAATATAATCTGAAATACCCTGTACCCTAGCAGCAAGCTGATCTACACGAGAAGCTAATTCCTGAAGATTCATGTTAGTACTAGATTCCTCAGCCACCCAGAGATTAAGAGGGAGGAGAAGACAAAACAGGCTGAGAAAAAAAAAATGGCTCAAAACCTTTCCTCCCTTCTTCTGAGATGCAATTAACTCATTGTTGGCCAGTTGTACTGTTATGATCAGGCGGCCTTGGAACAACATGAAAAAACCTTCGCTGGAGTAGTGGTAACTATACAGACCGCTAACCCTGAACTTATCACAGACACTAGATGTAGCCGTGGGGTGTACCTATCCAGACCTAGACACCTCGACACAGCCGGAGGACTAATTATTCCTAAAGATGGAAAATAGGAAAACTGACTTGCCTCAGAGTAGACCCCCAAAGTATAGGCAGCCCCCCACAAATAATGACGGTGAGTAGGAGAGGAAAAGACACACGCAGGCGGAAAACAGATTTAGCAAAGGAGGCCACTTCTACCTAGATAGGGAAGTATAGTACAGGATACTGAGCGGTCAGCACAAAATCTACAAAATATCCACAGCAGAAAAATACAAAAACTCCACCACCTAACTAAAGGTGTGGAGAGTATATCTGAAACTCCAGCGAATGCAACCAGACTGAGAAAACAACAGGACAGTCGAAGCTGGAACAAAATAGAAACATGAACAGCACGAAAAAATAGACACACAGCCTATGAGCCTAAGAAAAAGAATCAGACACTTATTTTTAGCTGAAAAGGCAGCAGGCAGGAGAGGCCAGGCAGAGACCCATTACTGGCAATAGAACATTGACAACTGGCAGGGACTAATGAGTCCTGCAAAGCTAAATACCCCAGTCAGCTTTGCAATTAGCAGATACACCTGTCCAATCCTGCAGTCCAGGCCCAACTGCATTACCATCTACAACCACCGGAGGGAGCCCAAAAGCAGAATTCACAACAGCTAACCTGCTGCCCTGTAGTCCAGCCATGCCCCCACCACTGATTGGCAGCTTTATGCCTGTAAAGTATGAACACAGGAAGCTGCGAATCGGTGGTGTGGGCGGGGTTATACAAGTTCTGCAGCAGATAAATCATTGATTTTTTTCAAAACTAAAGTAAGCAGCCCGATAAGTGAAGCATCGCTGGAATCAGAGTATATGCCTCTATATCTTGTTGCTCTTAGGCTGGTTTCACTTTTGCGTTTTAAAACGCATGCGTTTAAAAAAAAACGCATGGTGAAAAAACGCATGTAAACGCGTGCAAACGCTATGTTTTTTAGACGCATGCGTTTTTGGTTGTGGTGAAAAAAACTCGGCGTTTTGACGCGTTTTTTCATGCGTTTGCGTTTTTTAAACGCATGATGAGAAGTGTGTGACAGCTGCCAATCATCAAAATCAAGTAAAAATCCCACTATAAACAGAAATAGCTAGGGTTAGGGTTAGGGATCCTAACCCTAACCCTAAAGGGATCCTAACCCTAACCCTACCCCTAAAGGAATCCTAACCCTAACCCTTAGGGTTAGGATCCCTAGGGTTAGGGTAAGGGGTAGGGTTAGGATCCCTAGGGTTAGGGGTAGAGTTAGGGTTAGGATCCCTAGGGTTAGGGTTAGGGGTAGGGTTAGGATCCCTTTAGGGTTAGGGTTAGGATCCCTTTATCACCTTTATGGTGGGGGGTGGCATATTAGTGTGTTTTCTGTTGTTTCTTTTTATAAAAACGCATGCGTTTTTAACGCAACCAAACGCATGTGCTTAAAAACGCATGCGTTTCCATTGACTCCAATGCATTTTTTGCCGCAAAAAAACTGCACACAAACGCATGCGTTTTTTTGCGCCAAAAAAAGCCTCTAAAAATTACTACATGTTGCATTTCTGCAAAATAACGCATGCAGCAAAAAAACGCATGCGTTCAAAAACGCGACCAAACGCGTATAAAAAAACGCATGCGTTTTTAATGTTAAACATAGGGAAAAAAACGCATGCGTTTTTTTGCGGTACAAACGCTGCAGATTAAAAGGCAAGTGTGAAACCAGCCTTATATAGGTTAGCAAAAACCTGGTGACAGATTCCCTTTAAGAAATATCAAGAGACACTTAGGGTATGTTCACACGTTCAGGATTTCCATCCTTTTTTTTTCAGGACAGTTTTTTTTAAAAACTGCAGCTCTTGGCAGAAAACGCAGGTCCTTTTTTTGGTCCTTTTTTTGATGCGTTTTTTGATGCGTTTTTTTATCCTTTTTTTATGCAGTTTTCTATGCAGAGACTGTGTGTTTCCTAGGAAGCTTTTTAGGGCTAAAATGGCTGAAAATACCCTAACCCTACCCCTAACCCTAACCCTACCCCTAACCCTACCCCTAACCCTACCCCTAACCCTAACCCTACCCCTAACCCTACCCCTAACCCTAACCCTAACCCTACCCCTAACCCTACCCCTACCCCTATTCTAACCTTAGTGAAAAAAAAAAAAAAAATTCTTAATTTTTTTATTGTCCCTACCAATGGGGGTGACAAAGTGGGGGGGGTGTCATTTACTATTTTTTTATTTTGATCACTGAGATAGGTTATATCTCAGTGATCAAAATGCACTTTGGAGCGAATCTGCCGGCCGGCAGATTCGGCGGGCGCACTGCGCATGCGCCCGCCATTTTGCAAGATGGCGGCGCCCAGGGAGAAGACGGCCGGACGGACACCGGGACGCCGGGTAAGTATAAGGGGGGGAGATTAGGGCACGGGGGGGGCGGGATCGGAGCACGGGGGGGCAGCCACACTCCGCCCACGCACTTCCGCCCGCTCCCCCGCACTTCCTGCTGCAGCGGTTCTGCACATCAAATCGCAGTAAAACCCGCAGATATATTTTTGATCTGCGGGTTTTACTGCGATTTTGACCTCACAATGGAGGTCTATGGGTGCAGAACCGCTGCGGTTCAGGAAAAAGAAGTGACATGCTCCTTCTTTTTTGCCGCAGCTATTCTGCGCGGCTTTTTAAACGAAATTACGGACCATGTGCACAGCAGTGACTGTTTTCCATAGGGTTACATTGTTATGTACCCTGCATGGAAAACTGCTGCGGAACCGCAGCGGCAATACCGCTGCGGTTCCGCAGTAAAAAACGCACTGTGTGAACATGGCCTTAGGCCCAGTGGTTGGTCCATGATATCCTCATGTTTGGTCAAAGTATGACACTGAAATGTGTTGTATGTTAAATATAAGAAGCATCAGATTGTTTGAGCAGTAACCTGTCAGGAACCGAACAGCAGCACCTGTAATGGGGGCTTAACACTGGATTCAATTTCTCACTTTAGAATTGCGTTAGTTGACTAAATCCTTCCTCAATCAAAGTTATTTCCATCCTTCTGTCATCGTATCAAGGGAGTGTTAACTTCACAATAACCTGCAGCAAATTCCCAAAATACTTGCAAAGCATTGGGGTGAAAATCAAGACCCAAACCATGCCAATCTGATGGGGAAACCAGTGGCTCCATCTGTAATGCGATGAACATGTGAAGAGTTATCCCTGTTAATGGCCAGCTGTCTATTAGACTATCGGACAAAAAGAAAAAAAAAAAAGCAGTATGGAATAAATGTGCACACTTATATGCATAAAAAAAATAATAATTATACAGCAATATTCCAAGATTAAAAACAAATAAAACAGAGAATCCACAATGACATCCAAAAGGTAATATAAACCAAGAAAGGCTATACATGTAATAGCTGGGCCCTGACAAAATCTACAGGTAAATAGTATGACCAGGCATAAATCTCATACAATTGATACAAACAGGAAAATAAGACTCTACTAAATATAGAGAAAAGTCATGAATGCCATATGATAGCACGGATGAGGAAGGGCAGGCCCTATGTTGTATGTCCCAACGTATAAAATTCAAACAAAATACAAAAAATATGGAAAATGAAACCAAAATAATGACCAATGAGGTAATAACAATCAAAATATTAGGGCAAATGCCAAATGTGACATAAAGAGGCAATAATATAATTATATATATAAATCATATACACCACAAATGCAGTGTAATAATTGAAAAATCTATATATATAATTGTCTAATGGGTACTTCCGTCTGTCTGTCCTTCTGTAACGGTTATTCGTTTGCTGATTGGTCTCGGCAGCTGCCTGTCATGGCTGCCGCGACCAATCAGCGACGCGCACAGTCCGGAAGAAAATGGTCGCTCCTTACTCCCCGCACTCACTGCCCGGCGCATACTCCTCTCCGGTCTGCCCTCACACAGGGTTAATGGCAGCGGTAACGGACCGCGGTGTAATGCAGTCCGTTACCTCTGCTATTAACTGTTATGTCGGCAATCCAGTGACACAGTGTGCCAGCAATCAGAGCACATACAGTGATCTGACAATAACCCAAAAACAATAGAACGAGCTCTGAGACGTGGAATCTCTGTAGACCGCAATACCTGAACCTATCCTAACACAACTAAAGGCAGCTGTGGATTGCGCCTGTCACTACCTATGCAACTCGGCACAGCCTGAGGAGCTGACTAGCCTGAAGATAGAAAAACAAGCCTGACTTGCCTCAGAGAAATACCCCAAAGGAAAAGGCAGCCCCCCACATATAATGACTGTTAGCAAGATGAAAAGACAAACGTAGGGATGAAATAGATTCAGCAAAGTGAGGCCCGATATTCTAGATAGAGCGAGGATAGCAAAGAGAACTTTGCAGTCTACAAAAAACCCTAAAGCAAAAAACCACGCAAAGGGGGCAAAAAGACCCACCGTGCCGAACTAACGGCACGGCGGTGCACCCTTTGCGTCTCAGAGCTTCCAGCAAAAACGAATAGACAAGCTGGACAGAAAAAGTAGCAACAAAAGCAAAGAAGCACTTATCTAAGCAGAGCAGCAGGCCACAGGAAAGATCCAGAAGCTCAGGTCCAACACTGGAACATTGACTAGGAGCAAGGAAGACAGAATCAGGTGGAGTTAAATAACAAAGCAGCCAACGAGCTCACCAGAACACCTGAGGGAGGAAGCTCAGAAGCTGCAGTACCACTTGTGACCACAGGAGTGAATTCAGCCACAGAATTCACAACAATTAACCCTGTGTGACCACGTTTTTTTACTATTGACGCAGCCTATGCAGCGTCAATAGTAAAAACATTGAATGTTAAAAATAATTAAAAAAATAAAAAATTATTATATACTCACCTACGCCGCCTTTCCCGCTCCTCGCGATGCAACCGGCACGCTCCGGTCGCACAGATGGTCTGGCAGAAGGACCTACCATGACGTCACGGTCATGTGACCGCGACGTCATCACAAGTCCTGTGCGCCAGCGCGAAAAGGACCTTCCGTGACGTCACGGTCATGTGACCGCGACGTCACGGCAGGTCCTGCACGACAAGGACCTGCCATGACGTCACGGTCATGTGACCGCGACGTCATCACAAGTCCTGTGCGCCTGCGCGAAAAGGACCTTCCGTGACGTCACGGTCATGTGACCGCGACACGGTCACGTGACAGCGATGTCAGCACACCCTCGGACCAGAAGATGCCGCCTGCACCCCACAGAGGCGACAATGCTACAACGCGCCTGCGGAAGGTGAGTATCTGTTTATTTTTTATTTTTTTAACCCGTGTCATACGTGGCTGGGCAATATACTACATAGCTGGCCAATGTACATGGGCTGTGCAATATGCTATGTGGCTCTGTGCTGTATACTACGTGACTGGGCAATATACTACGTGACTGGGCAATATACAGTCATGGCCAAAAGTTTTGAGAATGACACCAAAATTATATTTTCACATGATCTGCTGCCCTCTTGTTTTTATTAGTGTTTGTCTGATGTTTATATTACATACAGAAATATAATTGCAATCATATTATGAGTACCAATAGGTTATATTGACAGTTACAATGAGTTAATGCAGCAAGTCAATATTTGCAGTGTTGACCCTTCTTCATCAAGACCTCTGCAATTCTCCCTGGCATTCTCTCAATCAACTTCTGGACCAAATCCTGACTGATAGCAGTCCATTCTTGCATAATCAATGCTTGCATTTTGCCAGAATTTGTTGGTTTTTGTTTGTCCACCCGTCTCTTGATGATTGACCACAAGTTCTCAATGAGATTAAGATCTGGGGAGTTTCCAGGCCATGGACCCAAAATCTCTATGTTTTGTTCCATGAGCCATTTAGTTATCACCTTTGCTTTATGGCAAGGTGCTCCATCATGCTGGAAAAGGCATTGTTGGGCACCAAACTGCTCTTGGACGGTTGGGAGAAGTTGCTCTTGGAGGACATTCTGGTACCATTCTTTATTCATGGCTGTGTTTTTAGGCAAGACTGTGAATGAGCCGATTCCCTTGGCTGAGAAGCAACCCCACACATGAATGGTTTCAGGATGCTTTACAGTTGGCATGAGACAAGACTGGTGGTAGCGCTAACCTCTTCTTCTCCGAATAAGCTGTTTTCCAGATGTCCCAAACAATCGAAAAGGGGATTCATCAGAGAAAATGACTTTGCCCCAGTCCTCAGCAGTCCACTCCCTGTACCTTTTTGCAGAATATCAGTCGGTCCCTGATGTTTTTTCTGAAGAGAAGTGGCTTCTTTGCTGCCCTCCTTGAAACCAGGCCTTGCTCAAATAGTCTCGGCCTCACAGTGCGTGCAGAAGCACTCACACCAGCCTGCTGCTATCCCTGAGCAAGCTCGGCACTGCTGGTAGTCCGATCCCGCAGCTGAAACAGTTTTAAGATACGGTCCTGGCGCTTGCTGGTCTTTCTTGGGCGCCCTGGAACCTTTTTGACAACAATGGAAGCTCTCTCCTTGAAGTTCTTGATGATGTTGACTGAGGTGCAATCTTTGTAGCTGCGATACTCTTCCCTGTTAGGCCATTTTTGCGCAGTGCAATGATGGCTGCACGTGTTTCTTTAGAGATAACCATGGTTAACTGAAGAGAAACAATGATACCAAGCACCAGCCTCCTTTTAAAGTGTCCAGTGATGTCATTCTTGCTTAATCATGACTGATTGATCGCCAGCTCTGTCCTCATCAACACCCACACCTGTGTTAATGGATCAATCACTAAAATGATGTTAGCTGCTCCTTTTAAGGCAGGACTGCAATGATGTTGAAATGTGTTTTGGGGGTTAAAGTTCATTTTCTGGGCAAATATTGACTGCAAGTAGAGTAATTGCTGTTAAGCTGATCACTCTGACATTCAGGAGTATATGCAAATTGCCATTAGAAAAAATGAAGCAATAGACTGTGGAAAAATTAATATTTGTCTCATTCTCAAAATTTTTGTCCATGACTGTACTACGTCACAGGGAAATATGCTACGTCACTGGCCAATATACTATGTGGCTCTGTGCTGTATACTACGTCACTGGGCAATATACTACGTGATTGGATAATATACTACGTAGCTGGGCAATATACTACGTCGCTGGGCAATATACTACTCGACTGGGCAATATACTACGTGACTGGGCAATATACTACGTGGCTGAGCAATCTACTACGTGGCTGGGCACTATACGTGACTGGGCAATATACTACGTGACTGGGCAATATACTACGTGGCTGGGCAATATACTACGTGGCTACGTAGGTGGGCAATATACTACATGGCTGCGCAATATACTACGTGGACATACATATTCTAGAATACCTAATGCGTTAGAATCGGGCCACCACCTAGTATGATATATAAAGCTGTAGAGCCAAATAACAATGTACACTAAAGGTACCTTCACACTGAGCAACTTTTGAACGATAACGATAGCGATCCGTGACGTTGCAGCGATCTCGTTGTGTTTGACACGCAGCAGCGATCAGGATCCTGCTGTGACAGCGCTGGTCGGAGCTAGAAGGCCAGAACTTTATTTCGTCGCTGGATCTCCCGCTGTCATCGCTGGATCGGCGTGTGTGACGCCGATCCAGCGATGTGTTCACTTGTAACCAGGGCCGCGCTTAGTAACCCGATGTTTACCCTGGTTACCATTGTAAAAGTAAAGAAAAACAAACACTACATACTCACATTCCGGTGTCTGTCACGTCCCCCGGCGTCAGCTTCCCACACTGACTGTGAGCGCCGGCCGTAAAGCACCGCTCTGGTTTCCGGCCGGCGCTTAGTGCAGAGAAGCAGAGCGCCGGAGAGGACAGACACCGGAATGTAAGTATGTAGTGTTTGTTTTTTTACGTTTACGCTGGTAACCAGGGTAAACATCGGGTTACTAAGCGCGGCCCTGCGCTTAGTAACCCGATGTTTACCCTGGTTACCAGGGGACTTCGGCATCGTTGGTCGCTGGAGAGCTGTCTGTGTGACAGCTCTCCAGCGACCACACAGCGCCGCTGCAGCGATCGGGATCGTTGTCTAGATCGCTGCAGCGTCGCTTAATGTGACGGTACCTTTAGATGGTTTCCTTTTGTGGACAGCAATCTTTAAAGGGACACTGTCACCTGAATTTGGAGGGAACAATCTTCAGCCATGGAGGCGGGGTTTGGGGGTTTTTGATTCACCCTTTCCTTACCCGCTGGCTGCATGCTGGCTGCAATATTGGATTGAAGTTCATTCTCTGTCCTCCGTAGTACATGCAATCTTGCCTTGCGCAGGCGTGTACTATCGAGGACAGAGAATGAACTTCAATCCAATATTGCAGCCAGCATGCAGCCAGCGGGTAAGGAAAGGGTGAATCAAAAACCCAGCCTCCATGGCTGAAGATTGTGCCCTCCAAATTCAGGTGACAGTGTCCCTTTAAGTCTGAAAACAGATTCTCAATTGGATTAAGGCAGGGGCTGACTGGCAAATTTTAGCCTGGGGGCAAACACAAAGCAGTGGCCCAGGAGTGGTGGTCCATCTTTATGTTAAGGAGTCTAAGGTCTCACATACCATTCAGCGTGAGTATTGCGCATCCGAGGTGCAACTGATAAGAAACCATTTCATACAGACTAAACTTAAATGGCCTTTTTAGTAGAGTTGAGCGAATTTTTCAAAATTCAGTTCCGATTATGATCAGCGGCAAATATTGTATTTGTAATATTCTCCGACCGTCATTGCAGCCAATGGGCGTAGAAATAACCGAATATGTTGTACCAGTATGCAGGGCCGGCCCTGAGCAGGCAGAGGGCGCGCTCGCCGTCGGGGACACTGGCGTGCTATAGTGCCGGCCCCCGCGAGTGAACCCCCCTGCCTGCTCCAGGCCCCGGCACTTGCGATACTTACCTCTCCCGGTTCCAGCGCTGCAGCGTCTTCCATCCTCTGTCTGTGACGTTCAGGTCAGAGGGCGCGATGACATCACCAGTGCGCTCCCTCTGCCTGAGCAGTCGCTGCACAGAGAGCAGGAAGACGCCGACGCTGAGGAGTCCAGAGCAGAGCAGCGACAAGCAACGAGAGGTGAGTATTTCATTTTTTTATATTTGGAGCAATATATGTGGCCATCAGAAGGGGCCCATATATGGAGCATTATATGGGGCTAATTCTATATGGCGCAGTATATGGGGCCAATTACATATGGAGCAGTATATGGGGCCAATAATATATGAAGCATCTTATGGGACTAATTATATATGGAGCATTTAATATGGCCAATTATATATGGAGCATTATTTGGGGCCAATTATTTTTGGAGCATTATATGGGACCCATTCTGTATGGAGTATTATATGGGACCCTTTTGTAAGGAGTATTATATGGGCCCATTCTGTATGGAGCAATATATGGGACTCAGTATACTGTATGGGGCCGATCATATACTGTATGGAGCGTTATATGAGGCCCATTATATATGGAGCAATAGATGGGGCCCATCATATAATGTATGGAGAATTATATGTGGCTCACTATACTGTATGGAGTATTATACAGGGTCAATTCCGTATGGAGCAATATATGCGGCTCATTATGTATGGAGCACTCTGTGGTGCCCATTATACTGTATGGAGCATTATATGGGGCTCATTATTCTGTATAGAGGACTGTTGTGAATTCTGTTGTCGGGCTCCCTCCTGTGGTCATGAATGGTACTTCGGCTGGTTCTGTCCATGGACTTCCTCTGGTGGGTGTTTCTGAGTTTCCTTCCACAGGTGACGAGGTTAATTCGTTAGCTGGCTGCTCTATTTAACTCCACTTAGATCTTTGCTCCATGCCACCTGTCAATGTTCCAGTATTGGTCTAGTTCACTCCTGGATCGTTCTTGTGACCTGTCTTCCCAGCAGAAGCTAAGTTCCTGCTTGTATTTCTTTGGTTTGCTATTTTTCTGTCCAGCTTGCTATTTTTATTGTTGTCTTGCTTGCTGGAAGCTCTGGGACGCAGAGGGAGCGCCTCCGCACCGTGAGTCGGTGCGGAGGGTCTTTTTGCGACCTCTGCGTGGTCTTTTTGTAGGTTTTTGTGCTGACCGCAAAGCAACCTTTCCTATCCTCGGTCTGTTCAGTAAGTCGGGCCTCACTTTGCTAAATCTATTTCATCTCTGTGTTTGTATTTTCATCTTTACTCACAGTCATTATATGTGGGGGGCTGCCTTTTCCTTTGGGGAATTTCTCTGAGGCAAGGTAGGCTTTATTTTTTTATCTTCAGGGCTAGCTAGTTCCTTAGGCTGTGCCGAGTTGCATAGGGAGCGTTAGGAGCAATCCACGGCTATTTCTAGTGTGTTTGATAGGATTAGGGATTGCGGTCAGCAGAGTTCCCACGTCCCAGAGCTCGTCCTTTATTATCAGTAATTATCAGGTCATTCCGTGTGCTCTTAACCACCAGGTACATTATTGTCCTGACCACCAGGTCATAACAGTACAGGTGGCCCAAAGTACTAATGCATCTCAATAGAGGGATAAGAGAAGTTCTGAGACCATTTTTTTTTCTTTGCAGTGTGTTTTGTCTCTCTTTTCCCCTTTACCTCTGGGTGGTTCAGGACACAGGTGTAAACATGGACATTCAAGGTTTGTCCTCTTGGATGGATAATCTCACTACAAGGGTACAAAACATTCAAGATTTTGTGGTTCAGAATCCGATGTCAGAGCCTAGGATTCCAATTCCTGATTTGTTTTTTGGTGATAGATCTAAGTTCTTGAATTTCAAAAATAATTGAAATTGTTTCTTGCCTTGAAACCTCGCTCCTCAGGTGACCCTGTTCAACAAGTAAAGATCATTATTTCTTTGTTACGTGGTGACCCTCAAGACTGGGCATTTTCCCTTGCGCCAGGAGATCCGGCATTGCGTGATGTTGATGCGTTTTTCCTGGCGCTTGGATTGCTTTATGACGAACCTAATTCAGTGGATCAGGCAGAGAAAATCTTGCTGGCTCTGTGTCAGGGTCAGGATGAAGCGGAGATATATTGTCAGAAGTTTAGAAAGTGGTCTGTGCTCACTCAGTGGAATGAATGTGCCCTGGCAGCAATCTTCAGAAAGGGTCTCTCTGAAGCCCTTAAGGATGTCATGGTGGGATTTCCCATGCCTCAGGTCTGAATGAGTCTATGTCTTTGGCCATTCAGATCGATCGACGATTGCGTGAGCGTAAAGCTGTGCACCATTTGGCGGTACTATCTGAGCATGGGCCTGAGCCTATGAAATGTGATAGGACTTTGACCAGAGCTGAACGGCAAGAACACAGACGTCGGAATGGGCTATGTTTTTACTGTGGTGATTCCACTCATGCTATCTCCGATTGTCCTAAGCGCACTAAGCGGTTCGCTAGGTCTGACACCATTGGTACGGTACAGTCTAAATTTCTATTGTCCGTTACTCTGATTTGCTCTTTGTCATCCTATTCTGTTATGGCATTTGTGGATTCAGGCGCGGCCCTGAATCTGATGGACTTGGAGTATGCTAGGCGCTGTGGTTTTTTCTTGGAGCCCTTGCAGTATCCTATTCCATTGAGAGGAATTGATGCTACGCCTTTGGCCAAGAATAAGCCTCAGTACTGGACCCAATTGACCATGTGCATGGCTCCTGCACATCAGGAGGATATCCGCTTTCTGGTGTTGCATAATCTGCATGATGTGGTCGTTTTGGGGTTGCCATGGCTACAGGTTCATAATCCAGTACTGGACTGGAAATCTATGTCTGTGTCCAGCTGGGGTTGCCAGGGGGTACATGGTGATGTTCCATTTTTGTCTATTTCGTCTTCCACTCCTTCTGAAGTTCCAGAGTTTTTGTCGGATTATCGGGATGTATTTGATGAGCCCAAAGCCAGTGCCCTACCTCCTCATAGGGATTGCGATTGTGCAATTAATTTGATTCCTGGTAGTAAGTTTCCTAAGGGCCGATTGTTCAATTTATCTGTGCCAGAACACGCCGCTATGCGGAGTTATATAAAGGAATCCTTGGAGAAAGGCCATATTCGCCCGTCGTCATCACCGTTAGGAGCAGGGTTCTTTTTTGTGGCCAAGAAGGATGGTTCTTTGAGACCTTGTATTGATTACCGCCTTCTTAATAAAATTACAGTCAAATTTCAGTATCCTTTGCCGTTGCTGTCTGATTTGTTTGCTCGTATTAAAGGGGCTAGTTGGTTCACCAAGATAGATCTTCGAGGGGCGTATAATCTTGTGCGTATTAAACAAGGCGATGAATGGAAAACAGCATTTAATACGCCCGAGGGCCATTTTGAGTACCTGGTTATGCCATTCGGGCTTTCCAATGCTCCATCAGTATTTCAGTCCTTTATGCATGACATCTTCCGAGAGTACCTGGATAAATTCCTGATTGTGTATTTGGATGATATTTTGGTCTTTTCGGATGATTGGGAGTCTCATGTGAAGCAGGTCAGAATGGTGTTCCAGGTCCTTTGTGCGAATTCCTTGTTTGTGAAGGGGTCAAAGTGTCTCTTTGGAGTTCAGAAGGTTTCATTTTTGGGGTTCATTTTTTCCCCTTCTACTATCGAGATGGACCCTGTTAAAGTCCAGGCCATTTACGATTGGACTCAGCCGACATCTGTGAAGAGCCTGCAAAAGTTCCTGGGCTTTGCTAATTTTTATCGTCGCTTCATCGCTAATTTTTCTACTGTTGCTAAACCGTTGACTGATTTGACCAAGAAGGGTGCTGATGTGGTCAATTGGTCTTCTGCAGCTGTAGAGGCTTTTCAGGAGTTGAAGCGTCATTTTTCTTCTGCCCCTGTGTTGTGCCAGCCAGATGTTTCGCTCCCGTTTCAGGTTGAGGTTGATGCTTCTGAGATTGGAGCAGGGGCTGTTTTGTCGCAAAGAAGTTCTGATGGCTCGGTGATGAAGCCATGTGCTTTCTTTTCTAGAAAGTTTTCGCCTGCTGAGCGTAATTATGATGTTGGTAATCGTGAGTTGTTGGCCATGAAGTGGGCATTCGAGGAATGGCGTCATTGGCTTGAAGGAGCCAAGCATCGCGTGGTGGTCTTGACAGATCACAAGAATTTGACTTATCTTGAGTCTGCCAAACGGTTGAATCCGAGACAGGCTCGATGGTCGTTATTTTTCTCCCGTTTTGATTTTGTGGTTTCATACCTTCCGGGCTCTAAGAATGTGAAGGCTGATGCCCTGTCAAGGAGTTTTGTGCCTGACTCTCCGGGTGTTCCTGAGCCGGCGGGTATTCTCAAAGAGGGGGTAATTTTGTCTGCCATCTCCCCTGATTTGCGGCGGGTGCTGCAAAAATTTCAGGCTGATAGACCTGACCGTTGCCCAGCGGAGAAACTGTTTGTCCCTGATAGATGGACTAGTAGAGTTATCTCTGAGATTCATTGTTCAGTGTTGGCTGGGCATCCTGGAATCTTTGGTACCAGAGATTTGGTGGCTAGATCCTTTTGGTGGCCGTCTTTGTCATGGGATGTGCGTTCTTTTGTGCTGTCCTGTGGGACTTGTGCTCGGGCTAAGCCCTGCTGTTCTCGTGCCAGTGGGTTGCTTTTGCCCTTGCCGGTCCCGAAGAGGCCCTGGACGCATATTTCTATGGATTTTATTTCGGATCTCCCCGTCTCTCAAAAGATGTCGGTCATTTGGGTGGTTTGTGATCGCTTTTCTAAGATGGTCCATTTGGTACCTTTGTCTAAATTGCCTTCCTCCTCTGATTTGGTGCCATTATTTTTCCAGCATGTGGTTCGTTTACATGGTATCCCGGAGAACATCGTTTCTGACAGAGGTTCCCAGTTTGTTTCGAGGTTTTGGCGATCCTTTTGTGCAAGGATGGGCATTGATTTGTCTTTTTCCTCGGCTTTCCATTCTCAGACAAATGGCCAAACCGAACGAACTAATCAAACTTTGGAAACATATCTGAGATGCTTTGTTTCTGCTGATCAGGATGATTGGGTGTCCTTTTTGCCGTTGGCTGAGTTCGCCCTTAATAATCGGGCCAGCTCGGCTACTTTGGTTTCACCGTTTTTCTGCAATTCTGGTTTCCATCCTCGTTTCTCTTCAGGGCAGGTTGAGTCTTCGGACTGTCCTGGTGTAGATACTGTGGTGGATAGGTTGCAGCAGATTTGGACTCATGTGGTGGACAATTTGACATTGTCCCAGGAGAAGGCTCAACGTTTCGCTAACCGCCGGCGCTGTGTGGGTCCCCGACTTCGTGTTGGGGATTTGGTTTGGTTGTCGTCTCGTTATGTTCCTATGAAGGTTTCCTCTCCTAAGTTTAAGCCTCGTTTCATTGGTCCGTATAAGATTTCTGAGGTTATCAATCCTGTGTCATTTCGTTTGGCCCTTCCTGCTTCTTTTGCCATCCATAATGTGTTCCATAGGTCGTTATTGCGGAGATACGTGGCGCCTGTGGTTCCATCCGTTGATCCTCCTGCCCCGGTGTTGGTTGAGGGGGAGTTGGAGTATGTGGTGGAGAAGATTTTGGATTCTTGTGTTTCGAGACGGAAACTCCAGTACCTGGTCAAGTGGAAGGGTTATGGTCAGGAAGATAATTCCTGGGTTTTTGCCTCTGATGTTCATGCTGCCGATCTGGTTCGTGCCTTTCATTTGGCTCATCCTGGTCAGCCTGGGGGCTCTGGTGAGGGTTCGGTGACCCCTCCTCAAGGGGGGGGGGTCCTGTTGTGAATTCTGTTGTCGGGCTCCCTCCTGTGGTCATGAATGGTACTTCGGCTGGTTCTGTCCATGGACTTCCTCTGGTGGGTGTTTCTGAGTTTCCTTCCACAGGTGACGAGGTTAATTCGTTAGCTGGCTGCTCTATTTAACTCCACTTAGATCTTTGCTCCATGCCACCTGTCAATGTTCCAGTATTGGTCTAGTTCACTCCTGGATCGTTCTTGTGACCTGTCTTCCCAGCAGAAGCTAAGTTCCTGCTTGTATTTCTTTGGTTTGCTATTTTTCTGTCCAGCTTGCTATTTTTATTGTTGTCTTGCTTGCTGGAAGCTCTGGGACGCAGAGGGAGCGCCTCCGCACCGTGAGTCGGTGCGGAGGGTCTTTTTGCGACCTCTGCGTGGTCTTTTTGTAGGTTTTTGTGCTGACCGCAAAGCAACCTTTCCTATCCTCGGTCTGTTCAGTAAGTCGGGCCTCACTTTGCTAAATCTATTTCATCTCTGTGTTTGTATTTTCATCTTTACTCACGGTCATTATATGTGGGGGGCTGCCTTTTCCTTTGGGGAATTTCTCTGAGGCAAGGTAGGCTTTATTTTTCTATCTTCAGGGCTAGCTAGTTCCTTAGGCTGTGCCGAGTTGCATAGGGAGCGTTAGGAGCAATCCACGGCTATTTCTAGTGTGTTTGATAGGATTAGGGATTGCGGTCAGCAGAGTTCCCACGTCCCAGAGCTCGTCCTTTATTATCAGTAATTATCAGGTCATTCCGTGTGCTCTTAACCACCAGGTCCATTATTGTCCTGACCACCAGGTCATAACAGAGGACTATGTGGTGCCAATTATACTGTATGGAGCAATATATGGGGCCATTTTACTGTATGGGGCAATATATGGGGCTCATTATTCTGTATAGAGGACTATACTGTCCGGTTTCTGAGCTAATGTAGAATGTACAATAGATATCACTCATGTAATGTAAGAAGTAAGTGAAATCTTTGGCATTGTACTATACCTTTATTTCTCTGCCGTATCGGTGCATTATGAATTGTGGTATGTGTTAAAGGGGCCCACTGGGACTCTTTCGCCCAGGGCCCATGAAAACATGGAGTCGGCCCTGCCAGTATGGCACAAATATGGCAAATTCAGATTTGGTGATCGATTCCGAACATATTCACTCAACTCTACTTATTAGCAGCCGTACAGTAAAGTGTTCCACACAACAAATGCAACCTGAGATGCCAGCCTAAACCTGTTATGTCTATAATCACATGCCTCCTTGCAGGAACACTCCAGTGTGCACAGCCACATAATGTAAGATTGATATACAGACATGACAAATGTCTAAAACACTTTAGTTTTATTTGTGCACTGAATCCGCTAATTCACAATTCATCAAAGTATTTTTTGTAGAATTCTGGCATAATACAGTCAGAAAATTTGTGCAAATCTCGAACTTATTAAAAAAAACGTTGTGGCTTTTGCCATTTTCACCCAGTGTTAGGGCTCATACTCACCTGCGATATACTCGGATGAGTCTTTCATGTTAATACCCGGCGCTGCTGCCAGCACTCAGATCGGAGCGTGCGGCCGCATAGGAATACATGCAGCCGCACGCTCCGCTCCTCGCAGGTGAGTATGAGCCCTTAGCCAGATACACCAAAGCAGGAAGAACATGGGAGGCATGTCGTATGTCGAAGCCCGCCAGCCTAATTCTCCAAAAGTTACAACACTTCAGTGGCCTAACTTAAGCCAGAAATGTCCACTTTTGGCAAGGCGCACACCAGTGATAAGATGTGCCTAATTCATTAAGTGCTAAGTGCGCCTCTTAATGAATCTTACACCTGCACTGCCAACATTAGAGGGATGGTCCGGTACCTATAATGTCCTTTGTAAATTTCTATCCTTACACCCTAACTGCTTTGTAATGAGCTTTATTACACAACACCCTACACTTCTCCCCACTAGTGATGAGCCAGCATGGTATCTTGGGCGTACTCATAGATTAGTCCAATAGTAGAAGAAACACACATCCGCACTGCTAAAAGGTCAAACTCAGAGACCGTGTTATGTTGTCGGTCTGGCACCACCGAAAGTGATACTGGCTGTGTAAATCCTCTACACCTGAATCAACGGGGTGCTGCTGCCAGAAAAAATGTACAAAGAATCCAATGGCAAAATAGAAAACAATAGGCGCGCACTTACCCTGTTGCGGTGAATATCACTTTATTAGGACATATAAACAAACGGATAGCAGGGAGGGATCGAGTCAGCCACGGACAACGATCGTTTCGTGCTCTACGGCACTTCAACGGGTCCTAATGCTGAGTGGAACAGGAAAGAGTTTTATAGACCCATCCGGATCCTAAACTCCTCCCCCTGGACTCCAAACATAAACAGTGTTACATTTAAAACAAAATGATGTTAAAAACAACAATGATAAAATAGCACTTGCTGAGAACTACAAATAAACCGAATATAGTTTTTAGAAACAAAGATTGAGACACTTTTATAAAAAAAACAGACATGTCGACTTTGTCATTCAAACCAGATGGTCCTGCTGCGTCTGCGCGCAGGATCCATCTGGCTTCCCTGCGCAGCAGGAGGCGGCACAAATCCCCTCCTCCCTCGGGCAACAGAACCCGCTCTAAACCCGCAAATCTCAATACTTGGGCATCTCCTGCATGGTGAGTGTGTAGATGGTCTATTAACCTCGGAGCTCCTTTCCCTGTTCTAATGGAATAAAAATGCTCCCTAATCCGAACAAATAGCGGACGAAACGTTTTGCCAATGTAGAAGCGTCTACACGGACAAAAAAGAACGTAGACGACGTGAGTAGTCCTGCAAGAAATAAAGTCCCGTACAACATGATGTACATGGCCTACTCTAATTCTATTACCTGTATGATGGTACTTACAAAAATTGCAACCCCCACAAGTGAAGTTGCCTTTAGGGATACTGTCCGTGAGCCAAATATTTTTGGTAGTAACAAAGCGGTTGCGAACTATTCTGTCTCTAATGTTTCTACTGCGACGGCTAGCGAAGAGAGGTCCCCTATCTATTATTTCTTTAAGGTCAGAATCTTGTCGTAAAATACCCCAATTTTTACGTATGACTGTTCTGATGTGGTTGTCAAGAGGGCCAAATTTAAAGCTAAAGACAAACATTTTTCTTTTTGTCATTTTTTGGAAATGGTGGAAACATCCGTGGCTGATGCGTTATCGTAGGCAGTTTTTAAAACAGAAGGGGGGTACCCTCGTTTCTTGAATCTTCCAATCAAATCGACTGGCTGCTGCGCAAACCCTGCAGGATCACTATTGATTCTCTTGACCCTAAGAAGTTGACTATAGGGCAGAGATCCCTTCATATACGGTGGATGAGCACTGTTCTAGTGTAATAAAGAATTACATGCCGAGGGTTTTCGATATACTTTAGTGGAGATCCCCCTGTCATCAATGTATAACTGGACATCCAAAAAGACCAAATTAGTACCCCCAAATTGCGAGGTAAACCCCATGTTCATGGTGTTGGACGCCCCCAGGTACCTCACGAACTCCCTTTGAAGGAGAAACAAGCTTTAGGTGAAATACGGGGCTGGTCTGATGTGGTTGTCCGCAGTGCGGACAAAGGGGGCAACGTGGTGCTGCTTACAAGAGAATATTATAAATCAGAGGCATTGAGACAGCTGTCAGATGACACAACATATTTGAAGCTCAAGGGGGACCCTACAGTAAAATTTAAAAACCTTTTGCGCTCTTTGTTAAGAAATTTTGTGGATAAAAAGGTGTTTTCTTATAAACAGGCTGAAAAGCTATTACCGGATTTTCCGAGACGTCCACATTGGTATCATATACCGAAATTACATAAATCAGTGGAAGCCCCCCTGGCCGCCGCACAGTGTCAGGGGTCGGTTCCTTGACCGAGCCTATTTCCTCTTACATCGACTGGCTGCTGCGCCCCCTGCTTTTGGATCTCCCTTCATTTATTAAAGACACGGGAGACTTTTTGAATGTGATTAAGGATTTTGAATGGCAGGAGTCATATGCTTTGACTTCAATCGATGTCGAAAGTCTCTATACACGTATTCCACAAAAGTTGGGGGTGGAGACGATCAGAAGTATTTTGGAGAACACTCCCACCAGCCATGACACTGTGGAGTTCATTTGCGATGGACTTTCGTTCATTTTAGAACACAATACTTTTTCTTTTGATGGCCAGTGGTACCTGCAGACGGTGGGTACCGCTATGGGTACCCCCGTCGCATGTACCCTGGCAAACCTTTTCCTTGCGAGGTTTGAAGAGGAATATATTTATTCCAATAAAAACCCATTTCTTCGACATGTCAAGCTATATGCTAGGTATGTCGATGACATGTTCATGGTGTGGGACGGGCACCGGGATGCCTTCACGGAGTTCGTGAGGTACCTGGGGGCGTCCAACACCATGAACATGGGGTTTACCTCGCAATTTGGGGGTACTAATTTGGTCTTTTTGGATGTCCAGTTATACATTGATGACAGGGGGATCTCCACTAAAGTATATCGAAAACCCTCGGCATGCAATTCTTTATTACACTAGAACAGTGCTCATCCACCGTATATGAAGGGATCTCTGCCCTATAGTCAACTTCTTAGGGTCAAGAGAATCAATAGTGATCCTGCAGGGTTTGCGCAGCAGCCAGTCGATTTGATTGGAAGATTCAAGAAACGAGGATACCCCCCTTCTGTTTTAAAAACTGCCTACGATAAAGCATCAGCCACGGATGTTTCCACCATTTCCAAAAAATGACAAAAAGAAAAAAAGTTTGTCTTTAGCTTTAAATTTGGCCCTCTTGACAACCACATCAGAACAGTCATACGTAAAAATTTAGGTATTTTACGACAAGATTCTGACCTTAAAGAAATAATAGATAGGGGACCTCTCTTTGCTAGTCGTCGCAGTAGAAACATTAGAGACAGCATAGTTCGCAACCGCTTTGTTACTACCAAAAATAATTGGCTCACGGACATTATCCCTAAAGGCAACTTCACATGCGGGGGTTGCAACTTCTGCAAGTACCATCATACGGGTAATAGAATTAGAGTAGGTCATATACAGCATGTTGTACGGGACTTTATTTCTTGCAGGACTACTCACGTCGTCTACGTTCTTTTTTGTCCGTGTAGACGCTTCTACATTGGCAAAACGTTTCGTCCGCTATTTGTTCGGATTAGGGAGCATTTTTATTCCAATAGAACAGGGAAAGGAGCTCCGAGGTTAATAGACCATCTACACACTCACCATGCAGGAGATGCCCAAGTATTGAGATTTGCGGGTTTAGAGCGGGTTCTGTTGCCCGAGGGAGGAGGGGATTTGTGCCGCCTCCTGCTGCGCAGGGAAGCCAGATGGATCCTGCGCGCAGACGCAGCAGGACCATCTGGTTTGAATGACAAAGTCGACATGTCTGTTTTTTTTATAAAAGTGTCTCAATCTTTGTTTCTAAAAACTATATTCGGTTTATTTGTAGTTCTCAGCAAGTGCTATTTTATCATTGTTGTTTTTAACATCATTTTGTTTTAAATGTAACACTGTTTATGTTTGGAGTCCAGGGGGAGGAGTCTGGGATCCGGATGGGTCTATAAAACTCTTTCCTGTTCCACTCAGCATTAGGACCCGTTGAAGTGCCGTAGAGCACGAAACGATCGTTGTCCGTGGCTGACTCGATCCCTCCCTGCTATCCGTTTGTTTATATGTCCTAATAAAGTGATATTCACCGCAACAGGGTAAGTGCGCGCCTATTTTTTTCTATTTTGCCATTGTACTCATAGATTATGTTTGTGTCCCCGTAGCTGCATGATTTGCGGCTGTTAGACAACCTGAACACATGCAGGGGTTGCATGTTTGTTAGGGAATCCCCACATGTATTCAGGCTGTCTAGCAGCCGCAAAAAATGCAGCTACGTTGACACAAACATAATCTACGAGCATGCCCAAAATACTCAGAGACCACCCGACCATGATCGCTCATCACTACGCTCTACCTATCTAATCTCTAAGGGTATGTTTCCACTGTCCGGATTTCTTCAGTTTTTGCTGCGGATTGGACGCTGCGTACAGCAGCAGCGTCCAATCCGGAGTGTCCAGATGTTACAGAATAGTGGAGGGGATTTTATGAAATCCCATCTCCACTATGCGTGCAGGGCTGCATCCGGAGGCCCTGCATAACCGGACATGCGGCGCGTCTTTATAGACCGCAGCATGTCTATTTATCTTGCGGAGACGCTCAGTCTCCGCAAGATAAATAACACAGTCTATGAATACGATGAGGTGATTCCGCATTTGTTCAATGAACACATCCGGAATTACCGTGCGTACAACAGTGGGCGGCGCTTTGGGTGGAGTGGGGTCCCCGCTGCGTCCAAAGGGCAGGGATTCCTGACTGCGCAAACATAGCCTGACTGCAGAAAAACACTCTTAACCTACAGCTATGGGAATTATCTGCATATTAATAGTGTTACTAATCTGCCCAGTGCCCACACTTAGGCTACTTTCATACATAAGTTTTTTGCCGTCAGGCACAATCAGGCGAATTTTGAAAAAAAAACGGATCTGGCAACAATTGCCACCAGATCAGTTTTTTTCTCATACACTTGTATTAGCGATGGATTGCGACGGATGGCTTAGGATGCTGGATCACCTAGAAGGATCCGGCAAAAAAAAACCAGATCTGTCACATCAGTTTTTCACAATTTGCGACAGATCCGTTTTTTTCAACAGTTGACGGATTGTGCCTGAAAGCAAAAACCTGATGTGTGAAAGTTGCCTTAGCCGAACACTGTGTGGGAGAAAATTATTTTTTTTCCCCTCCAGCGTTTGGGTTTCAGTCACGGGGTGGGAGAAGCGCCGGCGCGGGTTCAGTAACCGCTCCGAGTATACAGAGTGATGGCTCAGGTCACCACGTTCACTCATACACACACAGGTCACCACGTTCACTCATACACACACAGGTCACCACGTTCACTCATACACACACAGGTCACCACGTACACACTCATGTCACAAGGTATCCGCTCATACACACACAGGTCACCACGTACACACTCATACACACACAGGTCACCACGTACATACTCATGTCACAACGTATACACTCATACACACACAGGTCACCACATACACACTCATACACACACAGGTCACCACGTACATACTCATGTCACAACGTATACACTCATACACACACAGGTCACCACATACACACTCATACACACACAGGTCACCACGTACATACTCATGTCACAACGTATACACTCATACACACACAGGTCTCCACGTACACACTCATGTCACAACATACACATTCATACACACACAGGTCACCACGTACACTCATACACACACAGGTCACCACGTACACACTGATGTCACAACGTATACACTGATACACACACAGGTCACCACGTACACTCATACACACACAGGTCTCCACGTACACACTCATGTCACAACGTATACACTCATACACACTCAGGTCACCACGTACACTCATACACACACAGGTCACCACGTACATACTCATGTCACAACGTATACACTCATACACACACAGGTCACCACGTACATACTCATGTCACAACGTATACACTCATACACACACAGGTCACCACGTACATACTCATGTCACAATGTATACACTCATACACACACAGGTCACCACGTACACACTCATGTCACAACATATACACTCATACACACAGAGGTCTCCACGTACACACTCATGTCACAACGTATACACTCATACACACACAGGTCACCATGTACACGCATACACACACAGGTCACCATGTACCCACTCATGTCACCATATATACACACTGACACATACGTCACCACATACACACTCAGGTCACCACGTACACACTCATGTCACAACGTACACACACAGATCACGTACACACTCATGTCACAACGTATACACTCATACACACTCAGGTCACCACGTACACACACAGATCACGTACACACTCATGTCACAACGTACACACACAGATCACGTACACACTCATGTCACAACGTATACACTCATACACACTCAGGTCACCACGTACACTCATACACACACAGGTCACCACGTACACACTGATGTCACAACGTATACACTCATACACACACAGGTCACCACGTACACACACAGGTCTCCACGTACACACTCATGTCACAACTTATACACTCATACATACACAGGTCACCACGTACACTCATACACACACAGGTCTCCACGTACACACTCATGTCACAACATACACACTCATACACACACAGGTCACCATGTACACTCATACACACACAGGTCACCACGTACACTCATACACACACAGGTCACCACGTACACACTCATGTCACAACGTATACACTCATACACACACAGGTCACCATGTACACTCATACACACACAGGTCACCACGGACACTCATACACACACAGGTCACCACGTACACACTCATGTCACAACATACACACTCATACACACACAGGTCACCACGTACACACTCATGTCACAACGTATACACTCATACACACACGTCACCACGTACACTCATACACACACAGGTCTCCACGTACACACTCATGTCACAACATACACACTCATACACACACACACAGGTCTCCACGTACACACTCATGTCACAACGTATACACTCATACACACACAGGTCACCACGTACACACTCATGTCACAACGTATACACTCATACACACACAGGTCACCACGTACACTCATACACACACAGGTCTCCACGTACACACTCATGTCACAACGTATACACTCATACACACTCATGTCACAACGTATACACTCATACACACACAGGTCACCACGTACACTCATACACACACAGGTCACCACGTACACTCATACACACACAGGTCTCCACGTACACACTCATGTCACAACGTATACACTCATACACACACAGGTCACCACGTACACTCATACACACACAGGTCTCCACGTACACACTCATGTCACAACATACACACTCATACACACACACACAGGTCACCACGTACACTCATACACACACAGGTCACCACGTACACTCATACACACACAGGTCTCCACGTACACACTCATGTCACAATGTATACACTCATACACACACAGGTCACCACGTACACTCATACACACACAGGTCACCACGTACACACTCATGTCACAACGTATACACTCATACACACACAGGTCGCCACGTACACTCATACACACACAGGTCTCCACGTACACACTCATGTCACAACATACACACTCATACACACACAGGTCACCACGTACACACTCATGTCACAACGTATACACTCATACACACACAGGTCACCACGTACACTCATACACACACAGGTCTCCACATACACACTCATGTCACAACGTATACACTCATACACACACAGGTTTCCATGTACACACTCATGTCACAACGTATACACTCATACACACAAAGGTCACCACGTACACTCATACACACACAGGTCTCCACGTACACACTCATGTCACAACATACACACTCATACACACACAGGTCACCACGTACACACTCATGTCACAACGTATACACTCATACACACACAGGTCACCACGTACACTCATACACACACAGGTCACCACGTACATACTCATGTCACAACGTATACACTCATACACACACAGGTCACCACGTACACTCATACACACACAGGTCACCACGTACACACTCATGTCACAACGTATACACTCATACACACACAGGTCTCCACGTACACACTCATGTTACAACATACACACTCATACACACACAGGTCACCACGTACACTCATACACACACAGGTCACCACGTACACACTGATGTCACAACGTATACACTGATACACACACAGGTCACCACGTACACTCATACACACACAGGTCTCCACGTACACACTCATGTCACAACGTATACACTCATACACACACAGGTCACCACGTACACTCATACACACACAGGTCTCCACGTACACACTCATGTCACAACGTATACACTCATACACACTCAGGTCACCACGTACACTCATACACACACAGGTCACCACGTACACACTCATGTCACAACATATACACTCATACACACACAGGTCACCACGTACATACTCATGTCACAACGTATACACTCATACACACACAGGTCACCACGTACATACTCATGTCACAACGTATACACTCATACACACACAGGTCACCACGTACACTCATACACACACAGGTCACCACGTACACACTCATGTCACAACGTATACACTCATACACACACAGGTCTCCACGTACACACTCATGTCACAACATACACACTCATACACACACAGGTCACCACGTACACTCATACACACACAGGTCACCACGTACACACTGATGTCACAAGGTATACACTGATACACACACAGGTCACCACGTACACTCATACACACACAGGTCTCCACGTACACACTCATGTCACAACGTATACACTCATACACACACAGGTCACCACGTACACTCATACACACACAGGTCTCCATGTACACACTCATGTCACAACGTATACACTCATACACACTCAGGTCACCACGTACACTCATACACACACAGGTCACCACGTACACACTCATGTCACAACATATACACTCATACACACACAGGTCACCACGTACATACTCATGTCACAACGTATACACTCATACACACACAGGTCACCACGTACATACTCATGTCACAATGTATACACTCATACACACACAGGTCACCACGTACACACTCATGTCACAACATATACACTCATACACACACAGGTCTCCACGTACACACTCATGTCACAACGTATACACTCATACACACACAGGTCTCCACGTACACTCATACACACAGAGGTCTCCACGTACACACTCATGTCACAACGTATACACTCATACACACACAGGTCACCAGGTACACGCATACACACACAGGTCACCACGTACACACTTAGGTCACCGAATACACACACAGATCACCACGTACACTCATACACACAGGTCACCATGTACCCACTCATGTCACCATATATACACACTGACACATACGTCACCACATACACACTCAGGTCACCACGTACACACTCATGTCACAACGTACACACACAGATCACGTACACACTCATGTCACAACGTATACACTCATACACACTCAGGTCACCACGTACACACTCATGTCACAACGTACACACACAGATCACGTACACACTCATGTCACAACGTACACACACAGATCACGTACACACTCATGTCACAACGTATACACTCATACACACTCAGGTCACCACGTACATTCATACACACACAGGTCAGCACGTACACACTGATGTCACAACGTATACACTCATACACACACAGGTCACCACGTACACTCATACACACACAGGTCTCCACGTACACACTCATGTCACAACGTATACACTCATACACACACAGGTCACCACGTACACTCATACACACAAAGGTCTCCACGTACACACTCATGTCACAACGTATACACTCATACACACTCAGGTCACCACGTACACTCATACACACAGGTCACCACGTACACACTCATGTCACAACATATACACTCATACACACACAGGTCACCACGTACATACTCATGTCACAACGTATACACTCATACACACACAGGTCACCACGTACATACTCATGTCACAATGTATACACTCATACACACACAGGTCTCCACATACACACTAATGTCACAACGTATACACTCATACACACACAGGTCACCACGTACACGCATACACACACAGGTCACCACGTACACTTAGGTCACCGAATACACACACAGATCACCACGTACACTCATACACACAGGTCACCATGTACCCACTCATGTCACCATATATACACACTGACACATACGTCACCACATACACACTCAGGTCACCACGTACACACTCATGTCACAACGTACACACACAGATCACGTACACACTCATGTCACAACGTACACACACAGATCACGTACACACTCATGTCACAACGTATACACTCATACACACTCAGGTCACCACGTACACTCATACACACACAGGTCACCACGTACACACTGATGTCACAACGTATACACTCATACACACACAGGTCACCACGTACACTCATACACACACAGGTCTCCACGTACACACTCATGTCACAACTTATACACTCATACACACACAGGTCACCACGTACACTCATACACACACAGGTCTCCACGTACACACTCATGTCAGAACATACACACTCATACACACACAGGTCACCATGTACACTCATACACACACAGGTCTCCACGTACACTCATACACACAGAGGTCTCCACGTACACACTCATGTCACAACGTATACACTCATACACACACAGGTCACCACGTACACGCATACACACACAGGTCACCACGTACACACTTAGGTCACCGAATACACACACAGATCACCACGTACACTCATACACACAGGTCACCATGTACCCACTCATGTCACCATATATACACACTGACACATACGTCACCACATACACACTCATGTCACAACGTACACACACAGATCACGTACACACTCATGTCACAACGTATACACTCACACACACTCAGGTCACCACGTACACACTCATGTCACAACGTACACACACAGATCACGTACACACTCATGTCACAACGTACACACACAGATCACGTACACACTCATGTCACAACGTATACACTCATACACACTCAGGTCACCACGTACACTCATACACACACAGGTCAGCACGTACACACTGATGTCACAACGTATACACTCATACACACACAGGTCACCACGTACACTCATACACACACAGGTCTCCACGTACACACTCATGTCACAACGTATACACTCATACACACTCAGGTCACCACGTACACTCATACACACAGGTCACCACGTACACACTCATGTCACAACATATACACTCATACACACACAGGTCACCACGTACATACTCATGTCACAACGTATACACTCATACACACACAGGTCACCACGTACATACTCATGTCACAATGTATACACTCATACACACACAGGTCACCACGTACATACTCATGTCACAACGTATACACTCATACACACACAGGTCACCACGTACACACTCATGTCACAACGTACACACACAGATCACGTACACACTCATGTCACAACGTACACACACAGATCACGTACACACTCATGTCACAACGTATACACTCATACACACTCAGGTCACCACGTACACTCATACACACACAGGTCACCACGTACACACTGATGTCACAACGTATACAGTCATACACACACAGGTCACCACGTACACTCATACACACACAGGTCTCCACGTACACACTCATGTCACAACTTATACACTCATACACACACAGGTCACCACGTACACTCATACACACACAGGTCTCCACGTACACACTCATGTCACAACATACACACTCATACACACACAGGTCACCATGTACACTCATACACACACAGGTCACCACGTACACTCATACACACACAGGTCACCACGTACACACTCATGTCACAACGTATACACTCATACACACACAGGTCACCATGTACACTCATACACACACAGGTCACCACGTACACTCATACACACACAGGTCACCACGTACACACTCATGTCACAACATACACTCATACACACACAGGTCACCACGTACACACTCATGTCACAACGTATACACTCATACACACACGTCACCACGTACACTCATACACACACAGGTCTCCACGTACACACTCATGTCACAACGTATACACTCATACACACACAGGTCTCCACGTACACACTCATGTCACAACATACACACTCATACACACACAGGTCACCACGTACACTCATACACACACAGGTCACCACGTACACACTGATGTCACAACGTATACACTGATACACACACAGGTCACCACGTACACTCATACACACACAGGTCTCCACGTACACACTCATGTCACAACGTATACACTCATACACACACAGGTCACCACGTACACTCATACACACACAGGTCTCCACGTACACACTCATGTCACAACGTATACACTCATACACACTCAGGTCACCACGTACACTCATACACACACAGGTCACCACGTACACACTCATGTCACAACATATACACTCATACACACACAGGTCACCACGTACATACTCATGTCACAACGTATACACTCATACACACACAGGTCACCACGTACATACTCATGTCACAATGTATACACTCATACACACACAGGTCACCACGTACACACTCATGTCACAACATATACACTCATACACACACAGGTCTCCACGTACACACTCATGTCACAACGTATACACTCATACACACACAGGTCTCCACGTACACTCATACACACAGAGGTCTCCACGTACACACTCATGTCACAACGTATACACTCATACACACACAGGTCACCACGTACACACTCATGTCACAACGTATACACTCATACACACACAGGTCTCCACGTACACTCATACACACAGAGGTCTCCACGTACACACTCATGTCACAACGTATACACTCATACACACACAGGTCTCCACGTACACTCATACACACAGAGGTCACCACGTACACACTCATGTCACAACATATACACTCATACACACACAGGTCTCCACGTACACACTCATGTCACAACGTATACACTCATACACACACAGGTCTCCACGTACACTCATACACACAGAGGTCTCCACGTACACACTCATGTCACAACGTATACACTCATACACACACAGGTCACCAGGTACACGCATACACACACAGGTCACCACGTACACACTTAGGTCACCGAATACACACACAGATCACCACGTACACTCATACACACAGGTCACCATGTACCCACTCATGTCACCATATATACACACTGACACATACGTCACCACATACACACTCAGGTCACCACGTACACACTCATGTCACAACGTACACACACAGATCACGTACACACTCATGTCACAACGTATACACTCATACACACTCAGGTCACCACGTACACACTCATGTCACAACGTACACACACAGATCACGTACACACTCATGTCACAACGTACACACACAGATCACGTACACACTCATGTCACAACGTATACACTCATACACACTCAGGTCACCACGTACATTCATACACACACAGGTCAGCACGTACACACTGATGTCACATCGTATACACTCATACACACACAGGTCACCACGTACACTCATACACACACAGGTCTCCACGTACACACTCATGTCACAACGTATACACTCATACACACACAGGTCACCACGTACACTCATACACACACAGGTCTCCACGTACACACTCATGTCACAACGTATACACTCATACACACTCAGGTCACCACGTACACTCATACACACAGGTCACCACGTACACACTCATGTCACAACATATACACTCATACACACACAGGTCACCACGTACATACTCATGTCACAACGTATACACTCATACACACACAGGTCACCACGTACATACTCATGTCACAACGTATACACTCATACACACACAGGTCACCACGTACACACTCATGTCACAATGTATACACTCATACACACACAGGTCTCCACATACACACTCATGTCACAACGTATACACTCATACACACACAGGTCTCCACGTACACTCATACACACAGAGGTCTCCACGTACACACTCATGTCACAACGTATACACTCATACACACACAGGTCACCACGTACACGCATACACACACAGGTCACCACGTACACTTAGGTCACCGAATACACACACAGATCACCACGTACACTCATACTCACAGGTCACCATGTACCCACTCATGTCACCATATATACACACTGACACATACGTCACCACATACACACTCAGGTCACCACGTACACACTCATGTCACAACGTACACACACAGATCACGTACACACTCATGTCACAACGTACACACACAGATCACGTACACACTCATGTCACAACGTATACACTCATACACACTCAGGTCACCACGTACACTCATACACACACAGGTCACCACGTACACACTGATGTCACAACGTATACACTCATACACACACAGGTCACCACGTACACTCATACACACACAGGTCTCCACGTACACACTCATGTCACAACTTATACACTCATACACACACAGGTCACCACGTACACTCATACACACACAGGTCTCCACGTACACACTCATGTCAGAACATACACACTCATACACACACAGGTCACCATGTACACTCATACACACACAGGTCTCCACGTACACTCATACACACAGAGGTCTCCACGTACACACTCATGTCACAACGTATACACTCATACACACACAGGTCACCACGTACACGCATACACACACAGGTCACCACGTACACTCATACACACAGGTCACCATGTACCCACTCATGTCACCATATATACACACTGACACATACGTCACCACATACACACTCATGTCACAACGTACACACACAGATCACGTACACACTCATGTCACAACGTATACACTCACACACACTCAGGTCACCACGTACACACTCATGTCACAACTTACACACACAGATCACGTACACACTCATGTCACAACGTGCACACACAGATCACGTACACACTCATGTCACAACGTATACACTCATACACACTCAGGTCACCACGTACACTCATACACACACAGGTCAGCACGTACACACTGATGTCACAACGTATACACTCATACACACACAGGTCACCACGTACACTCATACACACATAGGTCTCCACGTACACACTCATGTCACAACGTATACACTCATACACACACAGGTCACCACGTACACTCATACACACACAGGTCTCCACGTACACACTCATGTCACAACGTATACACTCATACACACTCAGGTCACCACGTACACTCATACACACAGGTCACCACGTACACACTCATGTCACAACATATACACTCATACACACACAGGTCACCACGTACATACTCATGTCACAACGTATACACTCATACACACACAGGTCACCACGTACATACTCATGTCACAATGTATACACTCATACACACACAGGTCACCACGTACATACTCATGTCACAACGTATACACTCATACACACACAGGTCACCACGTACACACTCATGTCACAACGTACACACACAGATCACGTACACACTCATGTCACAACGTACACACACAGATCACGTACACACTCATGTCACAACGTATACACTCATACACACTCAGGTCACCACGTACACTCATACACACACAGGTCACCACGTACACACTGATGTCACAACGTATACACTCATACACACACAGGTCACCACGTACACTCATACACACACAGGTCTCCACGTACACACTCATGTCACAACTTATACCCTCATACACACACAGGTCACCACGTACACTCATACACACACAGGTCTCCACGTACACACTCATGTCACAACATACACACTCATACACACACAGGTCACCATGTACACTCATACACACACAGGTCACCACGTACACTCATACACACACAGGTCACCACGTACACACTCATGTCACAACGTATACACTCATACACACACAGGTCACCATGTACACTCATACACACACAGGTCACCACGTACACTCATACACACACAGGTCACCACGTACACACTCATGTCACAACATACACTCATACACACACAGGTCACCACGTACACACTCATGTCACAACGTATACACTCATACACACACGTCACCACGTACACTCATACACACACAGGTCTCCACGTACACACTCATGTCACAACATACACACTCATACACACTCATGTCACAACATACACACTCATACACACACAGGTCACCACGTACACACTCATGTCACAACGTATACACTCATACACACACAGGTCACCACGTACACTCATACACACACAGGTCTCCACGTACACACTCATGTCACAACGTATACACTCATACACACTCATGTCACAACGTATACACTCATACACACACAGGTCACCACGTACACTCATACACACACAGGTCACCACGTACACTCATACACACACAGGTCACCACGTACACACTCATGTCACAACGTATACACTCATACACACACAGGTCACCATGTACACTCATACACACACAGGTCACCACGTACACTCATACACACACAGGTCACCACGTACACACTCATGTCACAACATACACTCATACACACACAGGTCACCACGTACACACTCATGTCACAACGTATACACTCATACACACACGTCACCACGTACACTCATACACACACAGGTCTCCACGTACACACTCATGTCACAACATACACACTCATACACACTCATGTCACAACATACACACTCATACACACACAGGTCACCACGTACACACTCATGTCACAACGTATACACTCATACACACACAGGTCACCACGTACACTCATACACACACAGGTCTCCACGTACACACTCATGTCACAACGTATACACTCATACACACACAGGTCACCACGTACACTCATACACACACAGGTCTCCACGTACACACTCATGTCACAACATACACACTCATACACACACACACAGGTCACCACGTACACTCATACACACACAGGTCACCACGTACACTCATACACACACAGGTCTCCACGTACACACTCATGTCACCACGTATACACTCATACACACACAGGTCACCACGTACACTCATACACACACAGGTCACCACGTACACACTCATGTCACAACGTATACACTCATACACACACAGGTCGCCACGTACACTCATACACACACAGGTCTCCACGCAGGGCCGCCATCAGGGCATGACGGCCGTGACTGGCGTATGGGGCCCGGTGAGCAGAGGGGGCCCGCATCGGGCCCCCTCTTATCTGCTCACCGGGCCCCTACCGGCAGCCGCAGGCTAACCGGGCCCTTAGCGCCGACGCTGCAGCTGTTTAAAGCTATTGACGTGCGGGCACGGGCCCGCACGTCAATAGTTAACAGCCGCGGCGCCGCCAGCCAATCTGAGGCTGGCAGGCACTGACGTCAGCCGCAGCGTGCGTGCATGTCGCCGGCGTCTGACATCATTGTCAGTCGCCGGCGAGTGCATGCACGCTGCAGCTGCGTGGAGACTTCGCCCGCCGCAGGAGCGCTGCAGGTAAGAAGAACTTCTTTTTTTTTTTTTTAGAGCAGCGATCCGGGGGCCCAAGGAAGAACGCTGGACAGAGATGGGGCAGAGTGCTGAGAAGAGATGGGGCAGAGTGCTGGGAAGAGATGGGGCAGAGTGCTGGACAGAGATGGGGCAGAGTGCTGGACAGAGATGGGGCAGAGTGCTGGACAGAGATGGGGCAGAGTGCTGGACAGAGATGGGGCAGAGTGCTGGACAGAGATGGGGCAGAGTGCTGGACAGAGATGGGGCAGAGTGCTGGACAGAGATGGGGCAGAGTGCTGGACACGGGCAAAACGCTGGACAGAGATGGGGCAGAGTGCTGGGAAGAGATGGGGCAGAGTGCTGGGAAGAGATGGGGCAGAGTGCTGGACAGAGATGGGGCAGAGTGCTGGACACAGGGGCAAAACGCTGGGAAGAGATGGGGCAGAGTGCTGGGAAGAGATGGGGCAGAGTGCTGGGAAGAGATGGGGCAGAGTGCTGGGCAGAGTGCTGGACAGAGATGGGGCAGAGTGCTGAACAGAGATGGGGCAGAGTGCTAGACAGAGATGGGGCAGAGTGCAGGGAAGAGATGGGGCAGAGTGCTGGGAAGAGATGGGGCAGAGTGCTGGACAGAGATGGGGCAGAGTGCTGGACAGAGATGGGGCAGAGTGCTGGACAGAGATGGGGCAGAGTGCTGGACAGAGATGGGGCAGAGTGCTGGACACAGGGGCAAAACGCTGGACAGAGATGGGGCAGAGTGCTGGGAAGAGATGGGGCAGAGTGCTGGACAGAGATGGGGCAGAGTGCTGGACACAGGGGCAAAACGCTGGGAAGAGATGGGGCAGAGTGCTGGGAAGAGATGGGGCAGAGTGCTGGGAAGAGATGGGGCAGAGTGCTGGACAGAGATGGGGCAGAGTGCTGGACAGAGATGGGGCAGAGTGCTAGACAGAGATGGGGCAGAGTGCAGGGAAGAGATGGGGCAGAGTGCTGGGAAGAAATGGGGCAAAGTGCTGGGAAGAGATGGGGCAGAGTGCTGGACAGAGATGGGGCAGAGCGCTGGACAGAGATGGGGCAGAGCGCTGGACAGAGATGGGGCAGAGCGCTGGACAGAGATGGGGCAGAGCGCTGGACAGAGATGGGGCAGAGCGCTGGACAGAGATGGGGCAGAGCGCTGGACAGAGATGGGGCAGAGCGCTGGACAGAGATGGGGCAGAGCGCTGGACAGAGATGGGGCAGAGCGCTGGACAGAGATGGGGCAGAGCGCTGGACAGAGATGGGGCAGAGCGCTGGACAGAGATGGGGCAGAGCGCTGGACAGAGATGGGGCAGAGCGCTGGACAGAGATGGGGCAGAGCGCTGGACAGAGATGGGGCAGAGCGCTGGACAGAGATGGGGCAGAGCGCTAGACAGAGATGGGGCAGAGCGCTGGGAAGAGATGGGGCAGAGCGCTGGGAAGAGATGGGGCAGAGCGCTGGACAGAGATGGGGCAGAGCGCTGGACAGAGATGGGGCAGAGCGCTGGACAGAGATGGGGCAGAGCGCTGGACACAGATGGGGCAGAGCGCTGGACACAGATGGGGCAGGATTGGACACAGATGGGGCAGAGTGCTGAACACAGATGGGGCAGAGTGCTGGACACAGATGGGGCAGGATTGGAAACAGATGGGGCAGAGTGCTGGACACAGATGGGGCAGAGTGCTGGACACAGATGGGGCAGGATTGGAAACAGATGGGGCAGAATGGAGACAGATGGGGCAGGATTGGAGACAGATGGGGCAGGATGGATACGATGGAGACAGATGGGGCAGGATGGGGAGATCATATGGGGCAGAATGGATACTCATGAGGGCAGGATGGGAGAACATATGGCTGGAGCCTGCAATGAGACACACGGGGGCTAGGATGGCGAATATTACCATAGGGGCTAATTAAGGGATATTATTATTGCAGTGATGTATTTATTTTATTTTTTGAGTATACTGTTTTAAATGGGGGGAGGTCCTGTTACTGTGCAGAGTGATACTATGTCACCTTCTTTATGTGGTGTAATGTAGAGGCTGTGAAAATTAAGTAATGTATTCTGCAAGTGGAACTCGAGATAACTGTGTTATTTCCTGCAGAGACGAGTCCTGGCTGGAAGAAATGATGGCGGTCTGTGCTGGATGAAAGATGAAGGACTTCACCTAGAGACGTCACTGGTGAGTCAGTGTTAACTATACACTGACACTATACACTGTATACTATATACAGAGCTCCTGTGTATAATGTCACCGGTGATCACTGTATTACCTGTACACAGACACTGCTTACTAATTACAGATCTCCTGTGTATAATGGCACTGATGGTGATAGTATTGTGGTTGTTTTTTTTTATTACTGATCAGTATTGTAGTATTCAGTCATTTGTGGTTATATGCGGTCTGGTCATGGTGTAGCGGTATTTGTTCCTTGTATTTTATATTATTCGATCACTGTGGTGGTAATATGTCATCTGGTCATAGTGTTGTGGTATTTGTTCCTTGTATGTAGTATTATACGTCATTTTAAAAATTGAAAAATAAATAAAAATATACCTAAATTGTATTGCATATTTTAACAAATATTTAGTAGGTTACAGTACAGTAGGGCCCGGCCAAAAGTGTCTACCGTGTTCTGGTGGCGGCTTAAAAATTCTTTTGGCCAAAACAAAAGCTGCCGGCTATATGTGTGATCTGGTGATGGGAACTGTTAATGTGTGATAGGTGAGAAGTGGAGATTTTCCAAGAGATAGCGGTGGGACTGTGGACAGTTCGAGGGGTGGAGCCTGGAGGCGGGGCTGGGGTGGAGCCTGGGCGGAGTCTCAAGGGGGCCCCGAAAATTTTGCCAGTATGGGGCCCCAAAATTTCTAGTGGCAGCCCTGTCTCCACGTACACACTCATGTCACAACATACACACTCATACACACACAGGTCACCACGTACACACTCATGTCACAACGTATACACTCATACACACACAGGTCACCACGTACACTCATACACACACAGGTCTCCACATACACACTCATGTCACAACGTATACACTCATACACACACAGGTTTCCATGTACACACTCATGTCACAACGTATACACTCATACACACACAGGTCACCACGTACACACTTAGGTCACCGAATACACACACAGATCACCATGTACACTCATACACACACAGGTCACCACGTACACACTCATGTCACAACATATACACTCATACACACACAGGTCACCACGTACATACTCATGTCACAACGTATACACTCATACACACACAGGTCACCACGTACATACTCATGTCACAATGTATACACTCATACACACACAGGTCACCACGTACACACTCATGTCACAACATATACACTCATACACACACAGGTCTCCACGTACACACTCATGTCACAACGTATACACTCATACACACACAGGTCACCACGTACACTCATACACACACAGGTCACCATGTACACTCATACACACAGAGGTCTCCACGTACACACTCATGTCACAACGTATACACTCATACACACACAGGTCACCACGTACACACTCATGTCACAACATATACACTCATACACACACAGGTCTCCACGTACACACTCATGTCACAACGTATACACTCATACACACACAGGTCACCACGTACACTCATACACACACAGGTCTCCACGTACACTCATACACACAGAGGTCTCCACGTACACACTCATGTCACAACGTATACACTCATACACACTCAGGTCACCACGTACACTCATACACACAGGTCACCACGTACACACTCATGTCACAACATATACACTCATACACACACAGGTCACCACGTACATACTCATGTCACAACGTATACACTCATACACACACAGGTCACCACGTACATACTCATGTCACAATGTATACACTCATACACACACAGGTCTCCACATACACACTCATGTCACAACGTATACACTCATACACACACAGGTCTCCACGTACACTCATACACACAGAGGTCTCCACGTACACACTCATGTCACAACGTATACACTCATACACACACAGGTCACCACGTACACGCATACACACACAGGTCACCACGTACACACTTAGGTCACCGAATACACACACAGATCACCACATACACTCATACACACAGGTCACCATGTACCCACTCATGTCACCATATATACACACTGACACATACGTCACCACATACACACTCAGGTCACCACGTACACACTCATGTCACAACGTACACACACAGATCACGTACACACTCATGTCACAACGTATACACTCATACACACTCAGGTCACCACGTACACACTCATGTCACAACGTACACACACAGATCACGTACACACTCATGTCACAACGTACACACACAGATCACGTACACACTCATGTCACAACGTATACACTCATACACACTCAGGTCACCACGTACACTCATACACACACAGGTCAGCACGTACACACTGATGTCACAACGTATACACTCATACACACACAGGTCACCACGTACACTCATACACACACAGGTCTCCACGTACACACTCATGTCACAACGTATACTCTCATACACACACAGGTCACCACGTACACTCATACACACACAGGTCTCCACGTACACACTCATGTCACAACGTATACACTCATACACACTCAGGTCACCACGTACACTCATACACACAGGTCACCACGTACACACTCATGTCACAACATATACACTCATACACACACAGGTCACCACGTACATACTCATGTCACAACGTATACACTCATACACACACAGGTCACCACGTACATACTCATGTCACAATGTATACACTCATACACACACAGGTCACCACGTACACTCATACACACACAGGTCTCCACATACACACTCATGTCACAACGTATACACTCATACACACACAGGTCACCACGTACACGCATACACACACAGGTCACCACGTACACACTTAGGTCACCGAATACACACACAGATCACCACGTACACTCATACACACAGGTCACCATGTACGCACTCATGTCACCATATATACACACTGACACATACGTCACCACATACACACTCAGGTCACCACGTACACACTCATGTCACAACGTACACACACAGATCACGTACACACTCATGTCACAACGTACACACACAGATCACGTACACACTCATGTCACAACGTACACACACAGATCACGTACACACTCATGTCACAACGTACACACACAGATCACGTACACACTCATGTCACAACGTACACACACAGATCACGTACACACTCATGTCACAACGTACACACACAGATCACGTACACACTCATGTCACAACGTATACACTCATACACACACAGGTCTCCACGTACACACTCATGTCACAACATACACACACAGGTCTCCACGTACACAACATATGCACTTATACACACACAAGTCACCATGTACACACTCATACACACACAAGTCACCACGTACCCACTCATGTCACCATATATACACACTGATACATACGTCACCATATACACACACAGGTCACTATGTACACACTCATACACACTCAGGTCACCGTGCACACACTCACACACACGTCCCCACGTACACATTCACACCCACATCACCACATACACACTCATGTCACTATGTACACACTCTTACACACAGGTCACCATGTACACACTCTTACACACAGGTCACCACGCACACATATCACCACGTACACGGTTGCGAATATACAGTTCGCACACACAGACGCACATGTACACATACCACCACATGTACTCACATATTTTACCACATATACGGTTACACACATACACACTTCACCAAGAACACACATGTACACATACACATGTCACCACGCACACAAACATACAAAGGAATACACTGAATTGTGGACTTGAGGCTGCATTTAATCACACAGAATGAGACATACAGAAAATTCCACTCCTATTTCTGCCTGCCCCACAGATATGTCCCCCAATAGCTCCCCTCGAGCTGAGTTTCAACCCTGCATCCCCCAAACAACTAAGAAGCAAAGAGACCCCTTCCCAGAAGCCTCCATGATTGCCTGCAGCTACGCACACTTCTGCATGAAGGTTTTTACACATGGTGTGTGGGGCAGCCGGCGCCTCCTCCGCAGAGCTGCACGGCCTGCTTCCTGCTCTCCGAATGGTAAGGGAGCACACACTGAGCAGGAAAAATACAGTACAGCCTCTAGGGACGGCTTCTCCACCAATCAGAGAGCTGGAAGGACATTGCACCCTTGAGTGACCTCTGCTCCACCAGTCAGCATGATGCTGCTTGTTGGGAAGCGCAAATAAAGGTACAGTGCGGCTTCTAAAGTAATATTTAGGAGACCAGCCCAGGGGGCAATTGCCCCTCTGCCCCATGGCCCAGCCCGCCCAGCGCGCAGTGCGCGGGGATCGAGTTCAGCACGAGGAGCCGGCTCAGCCTATTAAAAAGGCGGGCTGTCTGAGGGCGGAGTTACACCGTTGGGCGGAGCTACAGATGTGCGCGGAGACGGACTGCGCGGGGACTGAGACCAGCACGAGGAGCCGGCTCAGCCAATTAAAAAGGCGGGCTGTCTGAGGGCGGAGTTACACCGTTGGGCGGAGCTAGTTGGGAGCGGAGACGGTTACTGTGGGGACGGAGATCAGTACGAGGAGCCGGGTCTGTTTGTCGGAGGGCAGTTATGGAGGTCTTCAGATCGGCTGATGTGCGCAAGTTACTGCACAACAAGTTCGTCGTTGTCCTCGGAGACTCCATCCAGAGATCAGTGTATAAAGATCTGGTGAAGTTTTTGCAAACTGACAACTTGGTCTCCAATGCTGAGCTAAGACGGAAGGGGGAATTCAGTTTTCAGAATGACTCCCTGGTAGAGGGCGGCCAAATGAATAAAATGCACGAGACCACGTACCGAGAAGTGCGGCAGTACCGGAGCGGCCACCATCTTGTCCGCTTCTACTTTTTGACCCGCGTCTACTCTGCTTACATGGAGAGCATTCTGGCAGATTTCCAGAGCGGCCCCCAACCAGACGTGCTGATCCTAAACTCCTGCATCTGGGATGTCACTAGGTACGGTGACCAACAACTGGAGGGCTACAAGAGCAACGTGGAACACCTGTTTCTGCGCCTCAAGGAGGTTCTGATGCCCGAGTGCCTCATCATCTGGAGCACGACCATGCCTGCTGGATACAGGAATAGTGAAGTCCCGGAGAACTCTGCACACAACCTGCGGATGGACATGGTGGAGGGGAACTTCTTCAGCGCCACTCTGGCCGATTTCCACACGCTGGACGTGCTGGACATGCACTACCACTTCCGCAGCGACCTGCATCTCCGATGCCCTGACGGCGTCCACTGGAACCGGGCGGCACATCGAAAGTACACCCAGATCCTGCTCACCCACATTGCAGCGTCCTGGGGCATTGAGCTGCCGGAGGGTGTGATGCCAGAAGCTTCTCCGCTTCACGCTGCTTCTACAGAGGACCATAAGCCTGTCCAATAGCTGACTGCTAATACACCCATGTAGGGCTTTAGAAATTAAAATGGAAATAAAGATGATGAAATCCACACATTTGTCGTGTCAATATCACAAAATACCCTAAAACTGAAGTCTGCAGATCAGTGATCCTGGGGTACCTATACTCTCCGAGTTTGGTGTGTTTGATAGGCACTTTTTCTGTGACTCTGCTAATTCTGGGCCTTCTGGCTATGTTTTCTGAGGTATTTTAATAGAGCTGGTCAGATTTTCAAAGCACATTAAAAAGTATTTCATTTATTTTTAATTACTGATTTTTAACTTTTCACATATGTCTGTCACAAGGACCTTCAGAGTGTGGTGCCCTTTTAGTCCACCTCCCACAGGGGTGGAGCCGCATATTCATCACTGTAATGAGCGGTGCCACGTGACCGCTCATACAGGAGAAGCTGCGGCGCGGAGAGGAAGCAGCGAGGGAGCTAGGTGAGTATTTTATTAACATCGGGCGGGCGCACGGGGTGGGAGGGGGTTGGGGACAGGGATCTTTATTTTAAACACCAAAAACAAAACAAAAAATGATTTTTCATATCTTCTCTCCAGCGACGCTGCTGGAGAGAAGAAATGAATGGCGGCTTCAGCACCCAAAGCAGGGGACAGCGCTTACTTGTAGCGCTGTCTCCTGCACGGTCCGTGTGGTACCCAGTTGGCACACAGCTGCCGCACGTGAGCACACAGACACGGATAATTCCGGTACCGAATTTTCCGGTACTGGAATTATCTGGACGTGTGGGACAGGCCTTAGGGATTGGCCTTGTGATAGACTGTGTCCTTGTACAGCTTTAGTGTGGCATACTGCACTTTTTTTGCACATTGGTAAAGAAAGTTACACTCTCTGCCTTAGGCTGGTTTCACACGTCAGTGGCTCCAGTACGTGAGGTGACAGTTTCCTCACATACCAGAGCCACTGACACACGTAGACACTTTGAAATCAATGCATCTGTGCAGATGTCATTGATTTTTTGCGGACCGTGTCTCCGTGTGCCAAACACGGAGACATGTCAGTGTTCGTGGGAGCGCACGGATTACAGGGACCCATTAAAGTCAATGGGTCCGTGTAAAACACGTACCGCACACGGACGTTGTCCGTGTGCAGTCTGTGTGCCGTGCAGGAGACAGCGCTACAGTAAGCGCTGTCCCCCCCACTGGTGCTGAAGCCGCCATTCATATCTTCTCTGCAGCAGCGTTTGCTGTAGAGAAGATATGAATAATCCTTTTTTTTTTTTGTTTCTCGTGTTTAACATAAAGATCCATGTCCCCACCCCCCTCCCACCCCCTGTGACCGCTCATACAGTAGAAGGTGCGGCCAGGACAGGAAGCAGCGCCAGCGAGGGAGCCGGGTGAGTATTTTAATAACAGCGGGCGGGAGCCACTGACGTGTGAGACTGCCCTTAGGTCGGTTTCACAAGTCAGTGGCTCCGGTACGTGAGGTGACAGTTTCCTCACGTACCGGAGACATTGACTCACGTAGACACATTAAAATCAATGTGTCTCTGCACATGTCAGGGTGTTTTCATGGACCGTGTGTCCGTTTGAAAAACAGGGAGACATGTCAGTGTTCGTGGGAGCGCACGTATTACACGGACCCATTAAAGTCAATGGGTCAGTGTAAAACACGTACCGCACACGGATGTTGTCCGTGTGCCGTGCAGGAGACAGCGCTACAGTAAGCGCTGTCCCCCCAGCGTGGTGCTGAAGCCACGATTCATTTCTTCTCTCCAGCAGCGTTCGCTGGAGAGAAGATATGAAAAATCTTATTTTTTTTTGGGTGTTTAAAAAAAAAATCCCTGTCCCCAACCCCCTCTCACCCCCTGTGCGCCCCCAGCCCCCCCGCTGTTAAGAAAATACTTACCCGGCTCCCTCGCTGCTTCTTCTCCTTGCCGCAGCTTCTCCTGTATGAGCGGTCACGTGGTGCCGCCCATTACAGTGATGAATATGCGGCTCCACCCCTATGGATGGTGGAGCCGCATATTCATCACTGTATTGGGCGGCATCACGTGACCGCTCATACAGAAGCTGCGGCGAGAAGAAGCAGAGGGAGCCGGGTATTTTATTAACAGCGGTGGGGCGCACAGGGGGTGGGAGGGGGTTGGGGACAGGGATCTTTTTTTTAAACACCCAAAAAAAAAAAAGATTTTTCATATCTTCTCTCCAGAGAACGCTGCTGGAGAGAAGAAATGAATGGCGGCTTCAGCACCACATGCAGGGGACAGCGCTTACCTGTAGCGCTGTCTCCTGCACGGTGCGTGTGGTATTCAGTCGGTACATGGGCGGCACATCGATGCCGCACGTGTGCCACACTGATGTGCCACTTGAGCACACGGACACGGATAATTCCGGTACCGATTTTTCCGGTCCCTGAATTATCTGGACGTGTGAGACTGGCCTAACAGAGTTGGGAACAAAATGAGATTCACTTGAAGCAATGTAGCAGAGTCCAGCAGGACAGCAGAACTGAGAACATCAGGGCAATTACTTGTAGCAATGCAGCACAGAAAATCAGGAGAGCAAAACTGAGAACATCAGAAGATTCACTTGTAGCCATATGTAGCAGAGCCCAGTGGAACTTTCTTTAAATGGAACCTGTCAGCTGATTTGTGCTGCCCAAACCACAGGCAACAAAATTTGTTGCCAGGTATATTTCTCTCTCAAACATTCAGGAAAAATATAGTCAGATGATCTCGCTGGGGACCATAGCCAGAGACGAGATCAATCAGGCACTAAAAATCACACACACACATTACTAAAAAGTATTTTAATGAAATAAACACAAAGGTTGTTTTAATATTTTATTGTTCTCTCAATCCACCTGAAGACCCTCGCTCTGTAACAAAGAAAAAATAATAAACCAACAATATACATACCTTCCGATGATCTGTAACGTCCCACGATGTAAATCCATTTTGAAGAGGATAAATTATTTTACAGGCAGGAGCTCTGCTATAATGCAGCTGTGCTCGTGGCTGTAAAACCCCGGGGAATGAAGGTAATGTAGGTCAATGACCTATATTTACCTTCATTCGCGGTGATGCGCCCTCTGCTGGTTGTCCTCATATGATCGTGTTTATTTCATTAAAATACTTTTTAATAATGTGTGTGTGTGATTTTTAACCCTTTCATTCAATTGGATTAATAATGGATAGGTGTCAGAATTGACGCCTCTCCATTATTAATCTGGCTTAATGTCACCTTACAATAGCAAGGTGACATTAACCCTTCATTACCCCATATCCCACCGCTACACGGGAGTGGGAAGAGAGTGGCCAATTGCCAGAATAGGCGCATCTTCCAGATGTGCCTTTTCTGGGGTCTCTGGGGGCAGATGTTTTTAGCCAGGGGGGGCCAATAACCATGGATCCTCTCTAGGCTATTAATATCTGCCCTCAGTCACTGGCTTTACTACTCTGGCAGAGAAAATTGCGCGGGAGCCCACACCATTTTTTTCCGCCATTTAACCCTTTAATTTAATAGCTACAGAGCCCAAATTTTGCACATACACACTACTAACATTAGTAGTGTGGAATATGCAAAAAAATGGGGATATGAGTTTGTTTACTGTATGTAAACCATGTCTCATATCATGTCGGGTTTAGGAAGAAGATAGTAAAAGCCGGCAATTGAATTACCGGCTTTAAAGCTATCTAGCGCTGTATTAAATATTAATATATATACATTTATGTGTCTCAATGACATATATATATATATATATATATCTATTCTATGTGTACACATTGATTCTACCTATTCTATTGTAAGCTGTCAGTGTGATTTTACTGTACACCGCACTGAATTGCCGGCTTTTCTCTCTAACAGCGCTGCGTATTTCTCGCATGTCACACTGCTGGTCCGTGTGTAATCCGTATTTTTCTGGCCCCCATAGACTTTCATTGGCGGATTTTTTGCGCAATACGGTGACAAACGCAGCATGCTGCGATTTTCTACGGCCGTAGAAGACCGTATAATACGGATCAGTAAAATACGGCTGATAGGAGCAGGGGCATAGAGTAGCATTGTACCGTATGTAATCCGTATTTTCTGCACCTCTCTTACGTCCGTAAAACTCGCTAGTGTGAGGCCGGCCTTAGAGTCAGAGTTCTATTTAAGGTACCTTCACACATAACGATATTGTTAAAGGGAACCTGTCACCCCGTTTTTTGAGATTGAGCTATAAATACTGTTAAATAGGGCCTGCGCTGTGTGTTCCTATAGTGTATGTAGTGTACCCCGATTCCCCACCTATGCTGAGAAATAACTTACCAAAGTCGCCGTTTTCGCCTGTCAATCAGGCTGGTCAGGTCGGGAGGGCGTGGTGACATCGCTGGTTCTTCCTCAGCTTTACGTTGGTGGCGTAGTGGTGAACAAGCAGCGCGCGATCTGCGCTGTCATCCCTTGCATCGGTGGGGGCGGCCATCTTCCTGGGGCCGCGCGTGCGCAGATCGAGTGCTCTGCTGCACGGGGCTTCAGGAAAATGGCCGCGGGATGCCGCGCGTGCGCATTAGAGATCGCGGCGGCCATTTTCCCAAAGCCGAGTTTGCATCTCAGCGGGTTTAATATGTCTTTATAAGCATCCTGGGGGACAAATATTAGCACTCGTATATGATTGCCCTCACTGCCTCACGAAGCCTGCAAGATGTTCAAAAGCTTTTTAGCAGTTTTACAGATCACATAAATGTTCACAGACCATGTAACACTGCATGTCTCAGAAACTGAAGCCTACAACATTTTTAAAAGATTTTAAACAGTTTTAGATATCACACAAATTTACTTCACACTACGGAAGAGTGTATGGCTGAGAAATGTAACCCGGGAAAATGTTTTGATTTTTGAGTGTGTTATATAACACAAAAAAGGACCTCAAAGCATGTAGTAATTGATGGATCAAAATATATTCAATTTTTTCAACCCCAGAACTATTACCCCACTTGCCACCGCAGCAGGCAAAGTGGGAAGAGCGAGACTAAGTGCCAGAATTGGTGCATCTTATGTATGCGCCATTTCTGGAGCGGTTGAGGGCTGATGTTCTTAGTCTAGGAGGGGGCCAATATCCATTGCCCCTTCTTAGGCTATTAATAGCAGCCCGCAGCTGTGAGCATAGCCTCTGCTGGTTAGTAAACATAGGGGAACCTCAAATTATTTTTGGGGGGTCTCACATATAATAAATAATAGTGTGCATGGACCTTTAAGAGGCAAACAGTACAGCGGACAGTTCAAAACTAATCCTTACTCATATCGGTCATAGTTTTGTCACCAGACTGCCAGCCCCTACGTGCGTTTCGCGTAGGCTTCTTCAGGGGGGCCACTATTTATGGTTTAGTATATTAAAGCACTTGGTTCTGCCGGTCATATACTTTCATTGTAGTGTTATCCTGCAGACCCCCTTTTTCTTTGTCCTGTGTCCTTCACATGTAATTATAATTATATATTTGTGTACCTAATATTTTATTGATTTCATTGCTATTGATACTTTATGTCTTTCTTTGCACAAATAAACTATTTTTGATAATATTTTAAAGACAGTTCTCACCACTCCAATTGTTCTAATTCATCACATTTATGGGAGTTTTCTTGTCAAAATCATTTCTGACATGATCAGACTTTGCATACATTGAATATTGCTCTAATTTAATTTATTTAAATACTTAAAGGAAACCTGTCTTGTGAAAAAATATGCTATTACCCTACAGTGGTTCAGCAGTAGACCTGGCAGTCAGTCAGTGTCGTCACTTTCTGTACTGAGAACGGTGACTGAACCGGCGCTGGCGTCACCCCATGACAGGGGAAGATAAAGCTCATTTTCTCCCGACAACGGAGCTTTCACTGTGGGCACCACAAGGCCTCAGAATGCTATTAACATGCTGAATAACCCCATTTTTGCAGGTTAATAGCGTTCTGTCACGTCACAGGTTCATAAGGGTATGTGCACACGTAGAACATTTGCAGCAGATTTTTCTGCAACAAAAACCATAGAGTTGGCAGGAAAAAAGATGAGTAAAAATTGTGCTTTTTAGATGAGTTTTCTCTCCTTCATTTGCAAAAACTCAGAAACAATTGACACACGGGAGAGTTGATAAACTTTTAATGGTTCAAATCCGTAAAGGAAAAGTAGAAATTTCCTGGTACTGTTTTTTACCGTTACAACAAAAACACTGTATGGGAAGAAAAGTTAAGGAAATGACCCTTTAACCTTGCCCTTGTTGGTCCGTATGAAATCTTCTTTCCATGGTTGTCCCACTAATTCTCGGCACAGCAGTATATTAGCCCGTCTCATGTTAGACTGCCCTCGGAGGCTACGCTCAACCTTTTGTCATTGACACGAGACAGCCCCCTCTCTATCCGTCAGACAGCATTGTCGGTGTCCTTGACTTGCCACTCTTCCACTGTCACATCAATACTTAACCTCATCTTCTATAGTCTCTTACCAGGACCTACAACCGCGGCGTAATCATTTATTTTGACTTTTGTTCAATATGGCAGAGAACAATGGCTGCGTGTAAGAGGAGATGATGAGTAAGATTCATCACGGTGTCCTCCTCGCCCTCGTCATAAGTCTACTTCGCGGCAGATTATATATCTTCCCAATTACCCGTTGTCTTATATCTCCTGCCCCCGTTGGCTAGATGCGCCTGTGATTACTTCTGCCCGGGCTCGGTATTTGCAGGGCCGATTTGCATGGCTTCCATCAAAGGGTTTTATTCCGTAAGAACATTGTTATTCTGAACGACACAGCGGGGACTGCGCCTTTTGTTTTCTGCAACGCAATGTACGATATAAATCATGTCACCGAAATCCGCGAATCACTGAGCCAAAATAGAAAACAAGTTTCCATTTTAAAATTGTTCCTAATGACTTTTTGTCACCAGTCAGAAGACGGCTCGGCTGTAACGGCAGGCGATGCTATACATCATTTGACAAGTATTGCACCCGGAACATTAAATCATTTACATTTACGGAGGAAAACATAGGGGTGAAAATGAGCTTTATATAGGAGCACAATTAACCGGAGCTGCCGATCCCTCATGTAGCTAAGATACACCAACATTTACAGCGGTGAGACCGCAGCAAAGAGGGGGGGCATCATGATGATTCGTGATCAATTAAACGGGTTGTCTCATCAATCTGGTGTAATGATCAGTTCATTGCCATGCATCTGGTTTTTGTAACCCAGATAATTCAATAAATATAGGGAAAACATAATGTATGCTTGCTTATATAGCACCATCACATATTGCAGCACTGTACAGCACTGTGCCCATTGGGACTCACCATCTAGATTCCCTATGAGTTTGTCTTTGGCGTGTGGAAGGAAAGCGGAGAACCTGGAAGAAACCCACGCAAACACAGGGAGAACATACAAACTCCTTACTATGTTATCCTTGGTGGGATTTGTACCCTGGTTCCCAGCACTGCAAAGCATCAAAGCTAACCTCTGCCGGTATAGCATTACTGTACACACTATAGCAGTATAATATTAATGCCACCCATACAAATGAATGTTTGTAATGCATTGATGGGATAGGTCGGTCCGTGAAGATCTCTCTTACAGAACAGGAGCACTCTACGTTCTAGCCAAACAGCTGTATAACATCGGATCGCACCCAGACCAATGTTAGCCTATGGGCCTGTATACATGACTGATTTTATTCCGGCATATCCAAGTCTGATCCAATATTCTTATCGCACTTGGCCATGCAACTCAATGAGCGTGAGGAAAACATCGGACTGCACTTGGATGATTTCTGAATGCAGTCCGATTTCCGTGCACTGACACAATGGAAAAGATGAAGAAATTTTGTACTCCCTCTTCACAATGTGCTCCGAACCTCTCATCTGCATAATTAGCCCAATTCTCTCAGATGAGAGAATCTATGGTGGTCTGCACGAGCTCTTAGTGGAGGGTCCTGACACCTATACATTCTAATAGGGAGTCTAAACAGTTGCCTTTATCAAACAACCCCCTTAAGATTCAAATCCTTACAATACTGATCAGAATACTGAAGCACTTTACTTACTCCCTGCTGATAGAAAGAAACCAACCTTAAAGCATCTAGCAAAAAAAAAAAAGTAAAATATCAATGTTTATGCCTGACAAGGTGAATATTAAATCATGAGTTTCAGATGAAAGCAGTAGAAGCGGCACTGACCACTGGCAATTTCAATAAAAAAGCACTTTATATCGGTTGCAGTGCGAGAAGGAAGAAGTAGGTACTCATGCAAAACAGCTGGTGATCATTGGCGTCTATGTCTGCAACCTTGCGACCGAAATAAAGTGCCTCATATTCAAATTGCCGGTGGTAAGTGCCACTTCTGCTTTTATTTTATCTGAAACCCATTGTCAAGGAGGGGACACCGGACGGGGTCACCCAGAATCCCACCGCTGCAAACAATTTATCAAAGATCGCAGCCAGGGGAAGTTGTATCTCAAATTCACCCGCTGATATATTTGGAGCGAACAGCTCTCTGCTGCCCCCTATTGTCCAGACAATTGAAGAATTGACCGACAATCAACGGAGAAGGCCGCAGGCTCTGTTTCCACTAATAGGCCGATTATCGGGAAACGAACAGTGAGTGTATAGTATTTATACCTCTGATTCCAATGCATGGAATATATGTACTGTATATACCCCTCACACAGTCACTGCAAACTCCATGATAACCCCAGATTACTCGCTGCTACCACCAGTCATTTTTACAGACTGACTGGATTGCGGATTTCCGGTAGTATATGGCTTTGAGGCGTGGCTTACAGAACAAAAGGAACAGAACTATTACATTTTATATTTAATCCAAAACAAGGCAGTGTTTTAAAAAAATATATAAAGGATTTTACAAAGGGGACAAAACATTACAACATATTCAGTACATAAAATAAAAAGGAATAACGGAAGAAACTTACTACACCGCTCACAGAGATGAGTCAACTTAGCCAAAGGAGAGCACTTCGATTGGGGATGTTCAGCAAACGGGATTCATGCATACATGATATATAGCTCTCAACAGGAAATAAGATCATAATTCAGCGCTTGACCTTGTATCAGTATCTGCGTTACACCCAGGCACGCCCCCTTGATGACCTCACTTGGGCCAGGTTGTGAGTTATTCTCCGCCCCTCAGGATTGTATGAAAATCTCAATTTATGAGATAACTTCTCTCTGGATGATCACAGAAGATTCAAGATCGCCGACCTTATTTGTTATCATTTCCCAGAAACCAAACGGGACATGGCTGCTACTAGTTATCTGGCCATTAGGGATTTGGGGCTTATAGACAGGTGTTACGGTTACTTAAAAAACATGCATCTTCTTCCCTGATTAGCCCAGAAGCTGAAAATGTATGTCCCATCCCCACCCAATTCATACAAACTCCAATATTCATAACTTTCTTTTGGAGACATAGGTCTGGGCTGGCTATTGCCCTTGCAGTAAACCACACTGTCACTTGAATTTAAAATGCATTTCCTGGAGACAAAGACCCTTCCACTTTGCTATTTACAGTATGTGTAAACACAGATACTCTATTGTTGTCCAGCCCTCTGAAAAGTGTTCTCCTGTCTCAATTACCTGTCCAAACCATAACTTTGTCTATGCACAAAAGGCATTTTTGTTGTTACTGCCATGGTATTTTGCCCTAAAATGAGCTCCTGTATGTTAATTAAGATTTCTTGCTCCTTTACATCCATTGTACTAATCTGAATCTCAGAAACTCACACTGTCAGCTGTTTTTTTGCCAGCTCTTGTCCTATTGCAAAAAGAGGGAGGGTGGGGGGTGAATGCCCCTTCACTTCTGGCTTCAGAGATTTTAATTTTTTTTATGACACCCATGATTTAATACATGTCTTAAGCTGAGCACCTCAAGATATGGCGATTATCATCCAGATATTTTTCTATTTGGTCCAGGTGAATATTACTCTTTTAGAATATCCTGTAAATGAAAGGGAACTTGCCAGCAGGATTGTGCACAGTAACCTACAGACAGTGTCAGGTTGGCGCCGTTATACTGATTAAACTAATATCTTGGGTGATGAAATCCGTCTTGTGGTTGTTGTGTAATCTTTATTTTCAGTTTTGAGTTAATGATCTGCTCCTCCTCTGGGGCGGCCTGTGGGGGGTCTTCATGTGGTCCTCCGATTACGTATTCATCAGTATGGCTTCTGACAGGTCACTGATCCCTCCCTGACCTGCCCCCTATTTTACATAACGAATATTATATATATATATATATATATATATATATATATATATATATATATATATATATATATATATATATCTTGAAAAAAAATCCCCATCTGCCAGCAGTGGTGCCTGCACTGCAGCATGATGGCAACCATAACGTGTATGTAATTAATTTCTTTGATGTTATCCATAAATTCATTAAAAAAAAATCAGTTTGAAAATGGCACCCAGTAGCAGCTATCGGCGATCCGATACCTGCTACTGCACAGGCACTGGCGACGCCATCTTGATATAGAAAAAAAAATTTCTCCTCCAAGATTCTATAAAATCAGTTTTATCAGGAGGAGATTATCACTGGAGAACTAGCTAACCTGCTGCCCTGTAGTCCAGCCACGCCCCCCACCACTGATTGGCAGCTTTCTGCCTGTGAAGCATGAACACAGGAAGCTGCCAATCCGTGGTGTGGGTGGGGTTATACAGGAGATAAATCAGTGATTTTTTTCAAAACGAAAGTAAGCAGCCCGGTAAGTGAAGCATCACTGGAATCAGAGTTTATGCCTCTATATCTTGTTGCTCTTATATAGGTTAGCAAAAACCTGGTGACAGATTCCCTTTAAGAAATATCAAGAGACACTTAGGCCCAGTGGTTGGTCCATGATATTGGAGCGCCCCCAGATGCAGGGCCACAGGTTACTCGGTACCGGTCCTCTCTGTCTCAGTTCTGGAGTTGTCACGGTGGCTGGACCCGGTCCGTGACCCTGCTAAGGGGCGTCCAATAAAAGGGATGATGGAAGTCAGCTAATGCTTCGTGACGCCACCTGTGGTGTTCGGCCAGGGAGACCGACGCTGCTTAGGGGTCCGCTGGGGTGATGGAATGGCAGCTAGATGGTATACCTTCCCACAGGTGAAGTGTGTCCCCAGGGCTTCCCAGTAGTGTAGATGGCGATGGTGTGAGGTGCAGTCAATAACGAGGACACAGGGTTGCAGTCTCTTTACCTCTTTACTGAAGGCTTCAAGATCCTCAATCCAGAGCACTGTTAACAGGGCTGTCTGAGACCGGCCGGTCCGAAGGCACATCCAGAGTTCCCTTTGCAGGTGGAAATCGTGGCCTACCACTAGCGCCTGTGTGTTGTAGTGCTTCCCTGCTGAGCATTTGGGATAGTCCTCACAACTTCTATTCTCGTTCGTTTCAGTTCTTTCTAGTTCTTTCTATTCTCCGTCCCCCAGGTTTGTTATGGCTAGGATGCACCCGTTTGATGGGAAGGCTCGGAGCTCTTCCGGGACCCTAGGGATGCCCCTCTCCACGCGTTGCCCCCTATGTCTGCTTAGGTGATGTAAGGTAGACAGCCAACCTATAGTTAACTGTCCTGCGGTATTTGAAGTAAGGCATAAAGTCAGTTACTTCCTTGGTGTTCCGGGCACCGGCTACGCGCCTCAGTAGGATGTTGCCGTTCTCCGGGCATGACTCCTACTGGCTCTCCTTTGTGCTTTGATCTCGTTTCTCACTGTCCACAATATCCATCGCTTCGTTTTCTTTCTTTGGATGCCGCCGCAGGGTGGCGCAGGCGCGGCTCCGTAACGTTCTATCCTTGTCGCTAGGTGCCTGTCAGGTTCCCACGCCTGACAAGGACCCCCCTGAATCTTCCCCCCGCAACACCCCCTGCCACGGGATGTTGCCTGAACAAAACCCAGTCAGCTTCTGACTAACTTCCTATCCAACCCCTAGTTTTACCAGTGTGAGGAGTGGCCTAATAAATAAAACCCTTTGCTCCCCCTAGTGGCCGGAGTGTGAAGTATAATGTGTGCTGGTGATACCTGGTCAGATGAACTCCTTTAGTGCCATCAGACGTACCATCACTCCCCTTAGTGGCAGAGCGTCATACTGCAATGACCAGGTCTCTGGGGCGCTGCACTCCCCCCCCCCCGGTTAAATCCAGTACTCCTGGACTGGGAAGAAGAACAACAATACATGTTAGCAAAAGTCATGCAAATTTTTTTGGAATGCAGTGAACAAATAAATATAACAATGCTTCCCTTTATGGGAGGTGAGAACACTTGAACGTTACAAAAAAACCAAGTTTAAATATTTTAAATAACATTCTATTCTACAGACAATAAATAATTCCTATTACCCAGCCGGGTATTCTACTAAGTGCAAATGCTTATTCTTAGGGACTCTATAGCGACGGTGTCTGTTCCGCAGGACTGGCGCATAGCAAATGTGGTGCCAATATTCAAAAAGGGCTCTAAAAGTGAACCTAGAAATTATAGGCCAGTAAGTCTAACCTCTATTGTTGGTAAAATATTTGAAGGGTTTCTGAGGGATGTTATTCTGGATTATCTCAATGAGAATAACTGTTTAACTCCATATCAGCATGGGTTTATGAGAAATCGCTCCTATCAAACCAATCTAATCAGTTTTTATGAAGAGGTAAGCTATAGACTGGACCACGGTGAGTCATTGGACGTGGTATATCTCGATTTTTCCAAAGCGTTTGATACCGTGCCGCACAAGAGGTTGGTACACAAAATGAGAATGCTTGGTCTGGGGGAAAATGTGTGTAAATGGGTTAGTAACTGGCTTAGTGATAGAAAGCAGAGGGTGGTTATAAATGGTATAGTCTCTAACTGGGTCGCTGTGACCAGTGGGGTACCGCAGGGGTCAGTATTGGGACCTGTTCTCTTCAACATATTCATTAATGATCTGGTAGAAGGTTTACACAGTAAAATATCGATATTTGCAGATGATACAAAACTATGTAAAGCAGTTAATACAAGAGAAGATAGTATTCTGCTACAGATGGATCTGGATAAGTTGGAGACTTGGGCTGAAAAGTGGCAGATGAGGTTTAACAATGATAAATGTAAGGTTATACACATGGGAAGAAGGAATCAATATCACCATTACACACTGAACGGGAAACCACTGGGTAAATCTGACAGGGAGAAGGACTTGGGGATCCTAGTTAATGATAAACTTACCTGGAGCAGCCAGTGCCAGGCAGCAGCTGCCAAGGCAAACAGGATCATGGGGTGCATTAAAAGAGGTCTGGATACACATGATGAGAGCATTATACTGCCTCTGTACAAATCCCTAGTTAGACCGCACATGGAGTACTGTGTCCAGTTTTGGGCACCAGTGCTCAGGAAGGATATAATGGAACTAGAGAGAGTACAAAGGAGGGCAACAAAATTAATAAAGGGGATGGGAGAACTACAATACCCAGATAGATTAGCGAAATTAGGATTATTTAGTCTAGAAAAAAGACGACTGAGGGGCGATCTAATAACCATGTATAAGTATATAAGGGGACAATACAAATATCTCGCTGAGGATCTGTTTATACCAAGGAAGGTGACGGGCACAAGGGGGAATTCTTTGCGTCTGGAGGAGAGAAGGTTTTTCCACCAACATAGAAGAGGATTCTTTACTGTTAGGGCAGTGAGAATCTGGAATTGCTTGCCTGAGGAGGTGGTGATGGCGAACTCAGTCGAGGGGTTCAAGAGAGGCCTGGATGTCTTCCTGGAGCAGAACAATATTGTATCATACAATTATTAGGTTCTGTAGAAGGACGTAGATCTGGGGATTTATTATGATGGAATATAGGCTGAACTGGATGGACAAATGTCTTTTTTTCGGCCTTACTAACTATGTTACTATGTTACTATGAACGATAATTTAACTTCTCCTTTAAGGGCGTATAGGCTGAACCCACTAAAGGCTTACTATAAAATACTATAGGGCAAACTTAACTTTTTCTTTACTTTTTCTAACTTCACAAATGCAGGACCGCCTAGCTCCTTGTCTGGGCCTACTGTCACCTGTTCTTCTATCAGCGCAACTAACCATCTCTCTATGGTTCTCAGGAGGACTCTCTAACCCCTACGGGTTCACTGTGTTGAAATTCGGCTTCCAACTTTTCCTGTCCTCAATCTCTAGCAACATTATTAACTTTTCCTAAATCTCAACATTATTACAATTTTAACTTTCCTAAGGCAACATTATACTTAAGTGCAACATGTGAACATTCCCTTTAAGAGGAAACCAAGTCTCTCTGAGGTAGTGCAGATCTTCTCTGTCTGCAAGTCTGTTAGAAAGCAAGACCTTCCGTGCTGTATTCAAAACAGTCTCTTCGCAAAGTCTTCCTTCTTTTGTAAAACCAGTAGAGGGCACCTTTAAGAAGGTGCAAACTATTTACAAAACAGTTTTTGAACCATTCACCGTCCATGATTCGGCAGTCCTTTAAACAATGATGAACTTGTAGAAAAATAGAAAAGATGTAAAACAATAGGAATCCCGGGTCAACAAAGGGATCCCTTTAAGAAATAACCCTGGACGGGTTTTAAGCAGCAAAACAGGAAACAGTTAAATAACTATATACAATTGTCGGGGTTTCGAGGTCTACTCTGATTCTGGTGGTTGTAGCTCCGCAGGCAGCAGTGGGCGGGGCCATCCACCCGGATACCTGCGGCCACCAGGTGTGATCCCGGGAACTCCTTCGCTCCAGGCAGGGGTCTGGGTGGCTACAGTTCTGGACCCCGAAACGGCCTGTGTGCCAGCCATCACTGAGGCCGATCCTTCGGCCACTACTGTGGTGGTGGTATCCACGGTGCACGTGGTGGTCTTGACTAGGGTTGAGCGAAACGGGTCGTTCATTTTCAAAAGTCGCCGACTTTTGACAAAGTCGGGTTTCATGAAACCCGATCCGACCCCTGTGCGGGGTCGGCCATGCGGTACGCGACTTTCGCGCCAAAGTCGCGTTTCAATGACGCGAAAAGCGCCATTTCTCAGCCAATGAAGGTAAACGCAGAGTGTGGGCAGCGTGATGACATAGGTCCTGGTCCCCACCATCTTAGAGAAGGGCATTGCAGTGATTGGCTTGCTGTCTGCGGCGTCACAGGGGCTATAAAGGGGAGTTCCCGCCGACCGCCATGTTACTGCTGCTGATCTGAGCTTAGGGAGAGGTTGCTGCCGCTTCGTCAGAAGCAGGGATAGCGTTAGGCAGGGTCCATTAACCACCAAACCGCTTGTGCTGTAGCGATTTCCACTGCCCAACACCACCTTCGGTGTGCAGGGACAGTGGAAGCTACATTTTTTTTTTTTTAATTTCTCAGCGCTGTAGCTCATTGGGCTGCCCTAGAAGGCTCCCTGATAGCTGCATTGCTGTGTGTACGCCGCTGTGCAAACCAACTGCTTTTTTCAAAGCACAAATCCTCTTGTTCCTTCCTTTCTGCACAGCTATCTTTTTGGTTTGTCCACACTTTTTATTTAATTTGTGCATCAGTCCACTCCTTATTGCTGCCTGCCATACCTGGCTGAGATTACTGCAGGGAGATAGTAATTGAAGGACACTCCCTGTTTTTTTTTTTTTTTTTGTGGGAGATTAAGATTGACATTTCTGCTAGAGTGCCATCCCTGTGTGTGCCATCTCTCACTCAGTGGGCCATAGAAAGCCTATTTATTTTTTTGCTTGATTTGGGTTATAAAATCTACCTGAAAAAATCACTACATCAATCAGTGGGAGAAAAATATTGGCCTCAGGGCTTGTGTGCCACTCTTGACTCCTGTGTGTGCCATCTCTCAGTCAGTGGGCCATAGAAAGCCTATTTATTTTTTTGCTTGATTTGGGTTCTAAAATCTACCTGAAAAAATCACTACATCAATCAGTGGGAGAAAAATATTGGCCTCAGGGCTTGTGTGCCACTCCTGTGTGCATCATCACTCACTCAGTGGGCCATAGAAAGCCCTTTTTTTTTTTTTTTTGCTTTATTTGGGTTCTAAATTCAACCTGAAAAAATCAATAAATCAATCAATCAGTGGGAGATTAATATTGGCCTCTGGGCTTGTGTGCCAGTCCTGAGCGTGCCATCTCTCTCACAAATAGTGGGCCATAGAAAGCCTATTTATTTTTTTGCTTGATTTGGGTTCTAAAATCTACCTGAAAAAATCACTACATCAATCAGTGGGAGAAAAATATTGGCCTCAGGGCTTGTGTGCCACTCCTGACTCCTGTGTGCATCATCACTCACTCAGTGGGCCATAGAAAGCCCTTTTTTTTTTTTTTTTGCTTTATTTGGGTTCTAAATTCTACCTGAAAAAATCAATAAATCAATCAGTGGGAGATTAATATTGGCCTTTGGGCTTGTGTGCCAGTCCTAAGCGTGCCATCTCTCTCTCTCAGACAGTGGGCCATAGAAAGCCTATTTATTATTTTTTTTATTGGGTTTATAAATTTTCCCTGGAACAAAAAAAAAAAGTGGGAGATTAATATTGGCCTCTGGGCTTGTGTGCCAGTCCTGAGCGTGCCATCTCTCTCACAAATAGTGGGCCACAGAAAGCCTATTTATTTTTTTTTTTTTGGATTTATAAATTCTCCCTGAAAAAAAAAAGGGAGATTAATATTGGCCTTTGGGCTTGTGTGCCAGTCCTAAGCGTGCCATCTCTCTCTCTCAGATAGTGGGCCATAGAAAGCCTATTTATTTATTTTTTTATTGGGTTTATAAATTTTCCCTGAAAAAAAATAAAAAGTGGGAGATTAATATTGGCCTCTGGGCTTGTGTGCCAGTCCTGAGCGTGCCATCTCTCTCACAAATAGTGGGCCATAGAAAGCCTATTTATGTTTTTGGTTGATTTGGGTTCTAAATTCTACCTGAAAAAATCAATAAATCAATCAGTGGGAGATAAATATTGGCCTCTGGGCTTGTGTGCCACTCCTGACTCCTGTGTGCGTCATCTCTCACTCAGTGGGCCATAGAAAGCCTTTTTTTGTTTTATTTGTTTTCTAAATTCTCCCTGAAAAAATCATTTTATTTTATTTGGTTTCTAAATTCTTCCTGAAAAAAATCATTTTATTCTATTTTTTTTTTTCCTAAAGTCTCCCTGAAAAAAAAACAAAACAAATCAGTGGGAGATTAATATTGCCCTTTCTGCTTGTGTGCCAGTCTTGACTCCTGGGTGTGCCATCTCTCTCTCTCTCTCCAATTGTGGGCCATAGAAAGCCTATTATTTTTTTAGCTTGATTTGGGTTCCAAAATCTACCTGAAAAAATCACTATATCAATCAGTGGGAGATAAATATTGGCCTCTGGGCTTGTGTGCCACTCCTGACTCCTGTGTGCGTCATCTCTCACTCAGTGGGCCATAGAAAGCCTTTTTTTGTTTTATTTGTTTTCTAAATTCTCCCTGAAAAAATCATTTTATTTTATTTGGTTTCTAAATTCTTCCTGAAAAAATCATTTTATTCTATTTTTTTTTTCCTAAAGTCTCCATGAAAAAAAAAACAAAAACAAATCAGTGGGAGATTAATATTGCCCTTTCTGCTTGTGTGCCAGTCTTGACTCCTGGGTGTGCCATCTCTCTCTCTCTCTCCAATTGTGGGCCATAGAAAGCCTATTATTTTTTTAGCTTGATTTGGGTTCCAAAATCTACCTGAAAAAATCACTACATCAATCAGTGGGAGATAAATATTGGCCTCTGGGCTTGTGTGCCACTCCTGACTCCTGTGTGCGTCATTTCTCACTCAGTGGGCCATAGAAAGCCTTTTTTTGTTTTATTTGTTTTCTAAATTCTTCCTGAAAAAATCATTTTATTCTATTATTTTTTTTTCCTAAAGTCTCCCTGAAAAAAAAAAAAAAATCAAATCAGTGGGGGATTAATATTTACATTTGTGCTTCAGTGACAGTCCTGCGTGTGTGGCATCTCTCTCATTTGTTGCCACCAACCACAGAGTGTGTAACATTGTGCCTGATTTTCGTTGTGGTCTCACTCACCTGTAAAGGGGTAGCTAAATCATACTGAAGTTATAGCTCACCGTGTAAGTTGTGTGACAGCAACAAATACCGTTAGTTTGTTTACGTTTTTAAAACAATGAGGAAGTCTGGTGGAAGAGGTCGTGGCCGGGGGCGTTCATTGTCAGCTGGTAATGAGGGTAGTGGTAGTGGTGGAGCATCAGCTGGTCGTGGGAAAAAAAATATTGCACCTAAGTCTGGAGCTGTGGAGCCAGGTTCGTCGTCTGGCTACACAAGGCCTCGAACGCTCCCTTTTCTGGGAGTAGGAAAACCGCTTTTAAAGCCGGAGCAGCAAGAGCAAGTTTTGGCTTATCTTGCTGACTCAGCCTCTAGCTCTTTTGCCTCCTCTCGTGAAACTGGTAAATGTCAAAGCAGCGCGTCGTTAGTGGATGTTCACGGTCAGGGACAAGTCGCTTCCTTGTCCTCTTCAGCAAAAACAACAACAGAGAAGAATGCAGCAGGCGACACAACGGGTTACTCCATGGAGCTCTTTACACATACCGTCCCTGGCTGAGAAAGTGAAGCAGTTAACAGTCCATGCCCATTACAAGTTGAATCTGACATGGAGTGCACTGATGCACAGCCACAGCCAGACTACTATGCTGGTCCTTTGACTCAGACCACAACATTGCCCTCGCAGGGTAATGATCAAGAATCAGACCCTGATGAGACTATGTTGCCCCATCACGAACGCTATACCACCGACCGACACGGTGACACAGACGAAGTTGCACACGAGCTACAAGAAGAGGTAATAGATGACCCAGTTCTTGACCCCGATTGGCAGCCATTGGGGGAACAGGGTGCAGGCGGCAGCAGTTCTGAAGCGGAGGAGGAGGGGCCGCAGCAGGCATCAACATCGCAACAGGTTCCATCTGCCGGGCCCGTATCTTGCCCAAAACGCGTGGCAAAGCCAAAACCTGTTGGAGGACAGCGTGGCCATCCGGTTAAAGCTCAGTCTGCAATGCCTGAAAAGGTATCCGATGCTAGAAAGAGTGCAGTCTGGCATTTTTTTAAACAACATCCAATTGATCAGCGCAAAGTCATCTGTCAAAAATGTTCAACTACCTTAAGCAGAGGACAGAATCGGAAAAGTCTCAATACAAGTTGCATGCATAGACATTTAACCACCATGCATTTGCAAGCCTGGACTAACTACCAAACGTCCCTTAAGGTTGTAGCACCCTCGGCCAATGAAGCTAGTCAGCAACGCAACATCTCTTCCGGCAGTGTAGGGCCACCATTTTCCGCACCACCTGCAGTATCTGTGCAGGTTTCTTTGCCAGGCCAAAGCAGTCAGGGTCAGGGAATCACCAGTTTCGTAGTAGGAAACACTGCATCTAGGGCACCGGCGGCAACAATACCATCTCCCACCGTCTCTCAGTCTGCCATGTCCACCGGCACCCCCGCTAGTTCCACGATCTCCAGTTCTCCAGTCCAGCTCACCCTACATGAGACTATGGTTAGAAAAAGGAAGTACTTAGCCTCGCATCCGCGTACACAGGGTTTGAACGCCCACATAGCTAGACTAATCTCGTTAGAGATGATGCCCTACCGGTTAGTTGAAAGCGAAGCTTTCAAAGCCCTGATGGACTACGCTGTACCACGCTACGAGCTACCCAGTCGACACTTTTTTTCCAGAAAAGCCATCCCAGCCCTCCACCAGCATGTTAAAGAGCGCATCGTCCATGCACTCAGGCAATCTGTGAGCACAAAGGTGCACCTGACAACAGATGCATGGACCAGTAGGCATGGCCAGGGACGTTACGTGTCCATCACGGCACACTGGGTGAATGTTGTGGATGCAGGGTCCACAGGGGACAGCAAGTTTGGGACAGTTCTGCCTAGCCCACGGTCTAGGAAACAGTTGGCTGTAGCCGTTCGCACCCCCTCCTCCTCCTCTTCGTCCTCCTGCAGAAGCGAGAGCTCGTCCACAGACCGCAGTCGCACAACCACTCCATCCGCAGCTGCCACTGTTGCACACCAGGTCTCCCATTATGGGGCAGCTACTGGCAAACGTCAGCAGGCTGTATTGGCTATGAAGTGTTTGGGCGACAACAGACACACCGCGGAAGTTCTGTCCGAGTTCTTGCAGAAAGAAACGCAGTCGTGGCTGGGCACTGTAGATCTTGAGGCAGGCAAGGTAGTGAGTGATAACGGAAGGAATTTCATGGCTGCCATCTCCCTTTCCCAACTGAAACACATTCCTTGCCTGGTTCACACCTTAAACCTGGTGGTGCAGTGCTTCCTGAAAAGTTATCCGGGGTTATCCGACCTGCTCCTCAAAGTGCGTGGACTTTGCTCACATATCCGCCGTTCGCCCGTACACTCCAGCCGTATGCAGACCTATCAACGTTCTTTGAACCTTCCCCAGCATCGCCTAATCGTAGACGTTGCAACAAGGTGGAACTCAACACTGCACATGCTTCAGAGACTGTGCGAACAGAGGCGGGCTGTTATGTTTTTGTGGGAGGATACACATACACGGGCAGGCAGTAGGATGGCAGACATGGAGTTGTCAGGTGTGCAGTGGTCGAAGATTCAAGACATGTGTCAAGTCCTTCAGTGTTTTGAGGAATGCACACGGCTGGTTAGTGCAGACAACGCCATAATAAGCATGAGCATCCCCCTAATGCGTCTGCTGATGCAAAGTTTGACGCACATAAAGGATCAGGCGTCTGCAGCTGAGGAAGAGGAAAGCCTTGATGACAGTCAGCCATTGTCTGGCCAGGGCAGTGTACAGGACGAGTTAGCGGGCGAAGAGGAGGAGGAGGACGACGAGGATGATGGGGATGATTATATTTTTAATGAGGAAGCTTTTCCGGGGCCACTGGAAATTGGTGGCGCGGCAAGGCCGGGTTCTGGTTTTTGGAGGGACACAAGTGACGTGGATTTGCCTGAAACTGCCCCTCAACCAAGCACAACCGCAGATTTGAGAACTGGAACTTTGGCCCACATGGCGGATTATGCCTTACGTATCCTCAAAAGGGACACACGCATAACTAAAATGATGAACGATGACGATTACTGGTTGGCCTGCCTCCTTGATCCTCGCTATAAAGGCAAATTGCAAAATATAATGCCACATGAGAACTTGGAACTAATATTAGCAACCAAACAATCAACTCTTGTTGACCGTTTGCTTCTGGCATTCCCTGCACACAGCGCCCGTGATCGTTCTCACACGAGCTGCAGGGGCCAGCAGACCAGAGGAGTTAGAGGGGCAGAAATCAGAAGTGGCGTTGGCCAGAGGGGTTTTCTGACCAGGTTGTGGAGTGATTTTGCTATGACCGCAGACAGGACAGGTACTGCAGCATCAATTCAAAGTGACAGGAGACAACATTTGTCCAGTATGGTTACAAACGATTTTTCATCCCTTATCGATGTTCTCCCTCAACCGTCATTCCCATTTGATTACTGGGCATCAAAATTAGACACCTGGCCAGAATTGGCAGAATATGCATTGCAGGAGCTTGCTTGCCCGGCAGCTAGTGTCCTATCAGAAAGAGTATTCAGTGCTGCAGGTTCAATACTAACAGAAAAAAGCACTCGTCTGGCTACCCAAAATGTAGATGATCTAACCTTCATTAAAATGAACCACAACTGGATTTCGAAATCTTTTGCCCCACCTTGCCCGGCTGACACCTAGCTTTCCTATGAAAAGGTCTTGCCTGTGGACTATTCTGAATGCCTTTTCCAATCTCGTAATTTTCTGCACCTGATTGTCCAGCATACGACATGTTTACACCTCACTAAATGGCCAAACTCCCCACACGGGGCCGTGGTATCGACACTTGGCGACAGCACCCGTGAGAGTGCTGTTTGTCTGAAGAGGTGGGTGTGCCCGCTTTTGGTCGACGGCACTGCCACTGGGTCCCTCCTAGTACAATAAAGTGTCTCTGGCGGTGGTGGTGCGCACCCAACGTCAGACACACCGTTGTAATATGAGGGGCCCTGGGCCTGTACCGCCGGCCACAAGACAGTTCCCCCCCCCAGCTCAAACAGTGCTCTACCACTTGCAAAATTATCTCACAGCTCCACCAATGTTTAGTCTATGCGCTGACATCCTTCAATGCCTGCCACTGACAATACCATTGTATTGACATTTTTGTTATGTTAGGCCTTCGAAGCCTGTCTGCGGTCACTCCTTCCACTATGCCTCCACTGACCACACCACTGCTGCCCGTGTACCCCTGGAACCTATTTAAAATTGCCTACAGCCAGCCCAATTTTTTTATTTTAGGCCTTCGAAGCCTGTCTGCAGTCACTCCTTCCACTATGCCTCCACTGACCACACCACTGCTGCCCGTGTACCCCTGGAACCAATTTAAAATTGCCTACAGCCAGCCCAATTTTTTTATTTTAGGCCTTCGATGCCTGTCTGCGGTCCATTCTTTCTACTACTACTACACTGACCAGGCCACTGCTGCCCGTGTACCCCTGGAACCAATTTAAAATTGCCTACAGCCATGTGTTATTATTTTAGGCCTTCGATGCCTGTCTGCGGTCACTCCTTACAATATGCCTCCACTGACCACACCACTGCTGCCCGTGTACCTCTGGAACCAATTTAAAATTGCCTACAGCCAGCCCAATTTTTTTATTTTAGGCCTTCGATGCCTGTCTGCGGTCACTCCTTCCACTAGGCCTCCACTGACCACACCACTGCTGCCCGTGTACCCCTGGAGCCAATTTAAAATTGCCTACAGCCATGTGTTATTATTTTTGGCCTTCGATGCCTGTCTGCGGTCACTCCTTCCACTAGGCCTCCACTAACCACACCACTGCTGCCCGTGTACCCCTGGAACCAATTTAAAATTGCCTACAGCCAGCCCAATTTTTTTATTTTAGGCCTTCGATGCCTGTCTGCGGTCACTCCTTCCACTAGGCCTCCACTGACCACACCACTGCTGCCCGTGTACCCCTGGAACCAATTTAAAATTGCCTACAGCCATGTGTTATTATTTTAGGCCTTCGATGCCTGTCTGCGGTCACTCCTTACAATATGCCTCCACTGACCACACCACTGCTGCCCGTGTACCCCTGGAACCAATTTAAAATTGCCTACAGAAAGCCCAATTTTTTTATTTTAGGCCTTTGATGCCTGTCTGCGGTCCGTTCTTTCTACTACTACTACACTGACCAGGCCACTGCTGCCCGTGTACCCCTGGAACCAATTTAAAATTGCCTACAGCCATGTGTTATTATTTTAGGCCTTCGATGCCTGTCTGCGGTCACTCCTTCCACTAGGCCTCCACTGACCACACCACTGCTGCCCGTGTACCCCTGGAACCAATTTAAAATTGCCTACAGCCATGTGTTATTATTTTAGGCCTTCGATGCCTGTCTGCGGTCACTCCTTACAATATGCCTCCACTGACCACACCACTGCTGCCCGTGTACTCCTGGAACCAATTTAAAATTGCCTACAGCCAGCCCAATTTTTTTATTTTAGGCCTTCGATGCCTGTCTGCGGTCCGTTCTTTCTACTACTACTACACTGACCAGGCCACTGCTGCCCGTGTACCCCTGGAACCAATTTAAAATTGCCTACAGCCAGCCCAAATTTTTTATTTTAGGCCTTCAATGCCTGTCTGCGGTCCGTTCTTTCTACTACTACTACACTGACCAGGCCACTGCTGCCCGTGTACCCCTGGAACCAATTTAAAATTGCCTACAGCCATGTGTTATTATTTTAGGCCTTCGATGCCTGTCTGCGGTCACTCCTTCCACTAGGCCTCCACTGACCACACCACTGCTGCCCGTGTACCCCTGGAACCAATTTAAAATTGCCTACAGCCATGTGTTATTATTTTAGGCCTTCGATGCCTGTCTGCGGTCACTCCTTACAATATGCCTCCACTGACCACACCACTGCTGCCCGTGTACCCCTGGAACCAATTTAAAATTGCCTACAGAAAGCCCAATTTTTTTATTTTAGGCCTTTGATGCCTGTCTGCGGTCCGTTCTTTCTACTACTACTACACTGACCAGGCCACTGCTGCCCGTGTACCCCTGGAACCAATTTAAAATTGCCTACAGCCATGTGTTATTATTTTAGGCCTTCGATGCCTGTCTGCGGTCACTCCTTCCACTAGGCCTCCACTGACCACACCACTGCTGCCCGTGTACCCCTGGAACCAATTTAAAATTGCCTACAGCCATGTGTTATTATTTTAGGCCTTCGATGCCTGTCTGCGGTCACTCCTTACAATATGCCTCCACTGACCACACCACTGCTGCCCGTGTACCCCTGGAACCAATTTAAAATTTCCTACAGCCAGCCCAATTTTTTTATTTTAGGCCTTCGATGCCTGTCTGCGGTCCGTTCTTTCTACTACTACTACACTGACCAGGCCACTGCTGCCCGTGTACCCCTGGAACCAATTTAAAATTGCCTACAGCCAGCCCAAATTTTTTATTTTAGGCCTTCAATGCCTGTCTGCGGTCCGTTCTTTCTACTACTACTACACTGACCAGGCCACTGCTGCCCGTGTACCCCTGGAACCAATTTAAAATTGCCTACAGCCATGTGTTATTATTTTAGGCCTTCGATGCCTGTCTGCGGTCACTCCTTCCACTAGGCCTCCACTGACCACACCACTGCTGCCCGTGTACCCCTGGAACCAATTTAAAATTGCCTACAGCCATGTGTTATTATTTTAGGCCTTCGATGCCTGTCTGCGGTCACTCCTTCCACTAGGCCTCCACTGACCACACCACTGCTGCCCGTGTACCCCTGGAACCAATTTAAAATTGCCTACAGCCATGTGTTATTATTTTAGGCCTTCGATGCCTGTCTGCGGTCACTCCTTACAATATGCCTCCACTGACCACACCACTGCTGCCCGTGTACCCCTGGAACCAATTTAAAATTGCCTACAGCCAGCCCAATTTTTTTATTTTAGGCCTTCGATGCCTGTCTGCGGTCCGTTCTTTCTACTACTACACTGACCAGGCCACTGCTGCCCGTGTTCCCCTGGAACCAATTTAAAATTGCCAACAGCAATGTGTTATTATGTTAGGCCTTCGATGCCTGTTTGCGGTCACTCCTTCCAATAGTTCTCCACTGACCAGACCAATGCTGGCCGTGTACCCCTGGAACCCAGCTGAAAGTGCATGTAGCCTCCTTTTTTTCTTTGTTTTATATTTAGAAAGCCCAGATGAACTACGCTGTGCAACGGTTCAAGCTACCCAGTCGACATTTCTTTTGCGAGAAAAGCCATCCCAGCCCTCCACCGGCATGAAAAAGTCTGCATTGTCATAGCACTCAGGCAATCAAACAGTAGAAAGGTGCACCTGACAAGAGACGCATGGACCAGTAGGCATGTCCACAAAAAGTTACGTGTCCATTACGGCGCACTGGGTTAATGTGTTGGATGCATGCTCCACAGGGGACAGCCTACAAAGTCTGTCTGCAGTCCCTAATTCCAATTTTCCTCCGCTGACCACACCACTGCTGCCCGTGTACCCCTGGAACCAATTTTACAGTGTCTACAGCCTAATTTTGTTATGTTAGGCCTACTACGCCTGTCTGCGGTCCCTCCTTCCAATACTCGTCCACTGACCACACCACTGCTGCCCGTGGACCCCTGGAACCTATTTTTAATTGCATAGAGCATCCTTTTTTTAATAGTAGGCGTACAAAGTCTGTCTGCGGTCCACTATTGAAATTGTCCTCCACTGCCCAGAGCACTGCTGCTTGTGTACCCCTGTAATTTTTTTTAAGCTGCAGTGAGCCACATTTTTGGGTTAAGTCCTACTACCTGTGTCTGTCTGCGCCACTCAATTCAGCAGTGTTCCTTTGAAAAAAGCTGAGCGTCAATAGTCTTGTTTTCAGCCTCTAGGAATTTTAAAACTGCATTGGGGGTACAACTTTGGTAGGGCCTACTAACGGTGTCTGCCTCCCCAAGGTGTACCCCAGGTTTCCTCGCCATTGCTTCGATCTTAATGCTCTCGTTTAGTAGTTGTTGGAAACTACACTGCATTAGGCCTACAAATTGGGTATGGGGTGTAGAGAGATGGTGTGTTCCACTCCAAGGTGTTCTCCAGGTTACCTTTCCTGAGCTCCGATCTTCCGGCTCTCGTTTAGTAGTTCTTGGAAACTACACTGCTTTAGGCCTACAAATTGGGTATGGGGTGTAGAGAGATGGTGTGTTCCACTCCAAGGTGTTCTCCAGGTTGCCTTTCCTGAGCTTCGATCTTCCGGCTCTCGTTTAGTAGTTCTTGGAAACTACACTGCATTAGGCCTACAAATTGGGTATGGGGTGTAGAGAGATGGTGTGTTCCACTCCAAGGTGTTCTCCAGGTTGCCTTTCCTGAGCTTCGATCTTCCGGCTCTCGTTTAGTAGTTCTTGGAAACTTCACTGCATTAGGCCTACAAATTGGGTATGGGGTGTAGAGAGATGGTGTGTTCCACTCCAAGGTGTTCTCCAGGTTGCCTTTCCTGAGCTTCGATCTTCCGGCTCTCGGTTAGTAGTTCTTGGAAACTACACTGCATTAGGCCTACAAATTGGGTATGGGGTGTAGAGAGATGGTGTGTTCCACTCCAAGGTGTTCTCCAGGTTGCCTTTCCTGAGCTTCAATCTTCCGGCTCTCGTTTAGTAGTTCTTGGAAACTACACTGCATTAGGCCTACAAATTGGGTATGGGGTGTAGAGAGATGGTGTGTTCCACTCCAAGGTGTTCTCCAGGTTGCCTTTCCTGAGCTTCGATCTTCCGGCTCTCGTTTAGTAGTTGTTGGAAACTACGCTGCATTAGGCCTACAAATTGGGTATGGGGTGTAGAGAGATGGTGTGTTCCACTCCAAGGTGTTCTCCAGGTTGCCTTTCCTGAGCTTCGATCTTCCGGCTCTCGTTTAGTAGTTCTTGGAAACTACACTGCATTAGGCCTACAAATTGGGTATGGGGTGTAGAGAGATGGTGTGTTCCACTCCAAGGTGTTCTCCAGGTTGCCTTTCCTGAGCTTCGATCTTCCGGCTCTCGTTTAGTAGTTCTTGGAAACTACACTGCATTAGGCCTACAAATTGGGTATGGGGTGTAGAGAGATGGTGTGTTCCACTCCAAGGTGTTCCCCAGGTTTCCTCGCCAATGCTTCGATCTTCATGCTCTCGTTTAGTAGTTGTTGGAAACTACACTGCATTAGGCCTACAAATTGGGTATGGGGTGTAGAGAGATGGTGTGTTCCACTCCAAGGTGTTCTCCAGGTTGCCTTTCCTGAGCTTCGATCTTCCGGCTCTCGTTTAGTAGTTGTTGCAAACTACACTGCATTAGGCCTACAAATTGGGTATGGGGTGTAGAGAGATGGTGTGTTCCACTCCAAGGTGTTCTCCAGGTTGCCTTTCCTGAACTTCTATCTTCAGGCTCTCATTAAATTGTGGTTAAACGGAACAACTGCATTTGGCGTACTAGTTGGTTTGGGGCCTACTATCGGTGTCTGCCACTCCTTGCTGTTCTCCTCCACTGAACAAAGCTGTGCCGCCTGTTTACTACGGTTGCCAATTTTGAACTGCATTTCGACTACTTACTGATTCTCCTGTTCTCCTGGTTTCCTGTCCTGAAATTCCATTTTCAGGCTCTCGTTAAGTAGTTGTTAATGTTAGACTGCATTTGGCCTACTAGTTGGGTTGGGGCCTACTATCGGTGTCTGCCACTCCTTGCTGTTCTCCTCCACTGAACAAAGCTGTGCCGCCTGTTTACTACGGTTGCCAATTTTGAACTGCATTTCGACTACTTACTGATTTGGGCCTACTCTCTGCGTCAGCCTCTCATTCCAGTTGTCCTCCACTGCAATGCCCCCTGGTTAGTCCTGTGTTACCAATTTTGAACTGCATTTAGCCAACTTTATTCTTTGGGCCTATATCTGTGTTTCCTCCTCATCCTGCCCATTGCCCAGCCAGTGATAGATGAGTCTGCTGGTACATTGACCCATAACGCAAAATTCCCCGTGCACGCTACACAGCAAGATTGTGACCCTGCTGAAAGTGAGGTTCGTCTTCCCGCATACCATACCACCTTACACGGGGACAAAGAGGAAGGTGCAGATGAAAGTGCAGGTTCCTTCATCAGGTGGGGGGATGAATACTAGTTGGCGACGTCACTGGCACAGGGCCTCTCATAGTACGCAAAAGTGTTGCTGCCGGTGGGAGGCGCCCCCGCCATGCAAACACACCGCTGTACTTTGAGGGGCCCTGTGCCAGTGCCAATGCCAACGAGTGGGCCCCCCCTGCTTGCTCAGGATCACAGCACTTGCAAAGTTGAAATACTTACCTCTCCCTGCTCCACTGCCGTGACGTGGTCCAGATTTACTGGGCCCACTAATTACTTGAACCAGCCCTACCCCCCACAACTTTAGCCAAATGACCCCCAATTTCAAATGCCTTCCAATTATTATAAGGTAAATTACGATTGACAAGCTTCTTTAACAAGAATGGATGTTTTTGCCATTAAAATGGGAAGTGTAGGTGTTTTCCTGGCCTCCACTCACTGCCGACTATGCTCCCCCATTGACTTGCATTGGGTTTCGTGTTTCGGGCGATACCCGACTTTTCGCGATAATCGGCCGATTCCACTCGACTCGACTTCTAAGATAGTCGGGTTTCGCGAAACACGGCTCGACTCTAAAAAGGTCAAGGTGGCTCAACCCTAGTCTTGACGATGGTGCACGTCGGGGTAATCACCGTAGTCTTGGTGGTGGTGGTAGACCGGTCACAAGGGGGCGCCCTTGCTACGGGGGACGGCTTCTCCGACGCTTTAGTCGGGCATGTCACGGGGCCTCGCCGCTTGTGGACGTTCAAGGCGAACCACCCCCTTTCCCCAAAGTGCTGGGTGTAGGTGACCTCGTCCCCCCGGGTAGAGATCCCGGTCCAGGTGGCCCTCCCTGAGATGGGACTCCACATCCCTCCGATTCACGAAGACCTCCGCATATAGGTCGGGCTCTTTAATGAAGCCCCATCCCCCATGGAGCTTGAAGTTGACGACGGTGCCCTGCCTGCGTGGGGCCTGGTGGGTGGTGCAATCTTTACGGGCTCGGTCCTTCACCGCGAAGTCCCGCTGGTAGTGAGCCTCTCGCCCGGCCTGGTGCTCCCTCTCTTTTCTTCCCACTGTCGGTCTAGCTGGGCATGGTATTCTTCCCAGCTGAGGGCCTCCACCATCTCCCCTTCCTGTCTATTCATCCCGGGGAACCCCATGAAGTCGGATCCCGGCTCTGCATAGACCTCACCTGGCATGGTGAGCGGCGAGATCGGGGCCTTTAGGAAGTGCTCCATGCCCGTGGCCCGATCCCATTGCGGAAGGCGCTGGAGCGTATGGGTCCCAGGGAGAGGGGGCGCTGCGACGGGGCCTATCAACAAGTCCTCCGTCAGCGGGGTGGGGTCGGCGGACTCACCGGCCGGTGCGGCTTCCTCCATCACAGCTGGCTTCAGTGACGGCAAAGGAACCGACGTCGGGGAATCCTCTGCCAGCGCCTCCTGGCCCGAGGCCTTGGTCTCCATCCGCAATTGGAGGAGTTGCTCCATCAGGTCCTCCAGCTCAATCTGCAGGAGGCCGGTCCCAACTGTGGAGATCTGGCTACCGTGGTCATCCGGGTAGCTGGGGGAGTCCTCTGCTTCAACCCCGCAGTCCGGGTCTGAGCGACTGGCCATGGCGTCCTCCACGTGGGTCACTTCCTGGTCTCTTTCCCGCTCTCTCCTTCGTGGGCGGTTCCGATTCTTGTGTCTCCGCCCTCCATTGAGAATCAAGAGGCGGATCTCGGCTGCTGACGGACACGTCCTCAAAGTACAGAAATATTTAGACTGGGCGGCCATTATCTTTCGCGCTCTTCAGCTTGCTCACGCCCACCTCCATGCCCTCCTTCTTCTCCTGCGCTCCTCATGGCGCTGCAATGGCGGCGGTTTTGGCGGGAATCTTGCGGCAGATAGCAATACAGTCTTTGCAATAAGTCACAGTTCAAACACGTTTCAATCACAGTTCCAAGTCACACATGACCTGCTTCTCAGGCTTAAGTACGATCCTGTTCGTGACGCCAAGTTGGAGCGCCCCCAGACGCAGGGCCACAGGTTACTCGGTACCGGTCCTCTCTGTCTCAGTTCTGGGGTTGTCACGGTGGCTGGACCCGGTCCGTGACCCTGCTAAGGGGCGTCCAATAAAAGGGATGATGGAAGTCAGCTAATGCTTCGTGACGCCACCTGTGGTGTTCGGCCAGGGAGACTGACGCTGCTTAGGGGTCCGCTGGGGTGATGTAATGGCGGCTAGATGGTATACCTTCCCACAGGTGAAGTATGTCCCCAGGGCTTCCCAGTAGTGTAGATGGCGATGGTGTGAGGTGCAGTCAATAACGAGGACACAGGGTTGCAGTCTCTTTACCTCTTTACTGAAGGCTTCAAGATCCTCAATCCAGAGCACTGATAACAGGGCTGTCTGAGACCGGCCGGTCCGAAGGCACATCCAGAGTTCCCTTTGCAGGTGGAAATCGTGGCCTACCACTAGCGCCTGTGTGTTGTAGTGCTTCCCTGCTGAGCTTTCAGGATAGTCCTCACAACTTCTATTCTCGTTCGTTCCAGTTCTTTCTAGTTCTTTCTATTCTCCGTCCCCCAGGTTTGTTATGGCTAGGATGCACCCGTTTGATGGGAAGGCTCGGAGCTCTTCCGGGATCCTAGAGATGCCCCTCTCCACGCGTTGCCCCCTATGTCTGCTTAGGTGATGTAAGGTAGACAGCCAACCTATAATTAACAGTCCTGTGGTATTTGAAGTAAGGCATAAAGTCAGTTACTTCCTTGGTGTTCCGGGCACCGGCTACGCGCCTCAGTAGGATGTTGCCGTTCTCCGGGCACGACTCCTACTGGCTCTCCTTTGTGCTTTGATCTCGTTTCTCACTGTCCACAATATCCATCGCTTCGTTTTCTTTCTTTGGATGCTGCCGCAGGGTGGCGCAGGCGCGGCTCTGTAACGTTCTATCCTTGTCGCTAGGTGCCTGTCAGGTTCCCACGCCTGACAAGGACCCCCCTGAATCTTCCCCCCGCAACACCCCCTGCCACGGGATGTTGCTTGAACAAAACCCAGTCAGCTTCTGACTAACTTCCTATCCAACCCCTAGTTTTACCAGTGTGAGGAGTGGCCTAATAAATAAAACCCTTTGCTCCCCCTAGTGGCCGGAGTGTGAAGTGTAATGTGTGCTGGTGATACCTGGTCAGATGAACTCCTTTAGTGCCATCAGACGTACCATCACTCCCCTTAGAGGCAGAGCGTCATACTGCAACAACCAGGTCTCTGGGGCGTTGCACTATCCTCATGTAAGACCAAAAGATAAGGTATCCCAGATCCAGGGAGCAGTGCCGGCTGGAGATATCCCCCACAAGTATCACTGATCAAGAGAGCTTCATCAGGGACTGATTAAAACTGGAAACACCAAAATATGCAAAATTTTGTGACCTTTCAAAGCTTTTATGCTACTTATGTATGTAGGAGACTATATGTATGTAATAAAAGACTATGTTATACATAATAAGGGAGGACAATATATACAGCGCTATATTTTTTTTCTTAAATTACAATAATAAAAAACAAAAATGGAGAACTCTGTATATAATAAAAGATGACACTACATAAGAAGGGGAACATTGTACATAATAAAGGACAACTCTATACATAATGAGTATTATTTTAATTTTTAATTAAGTTATTTTTGAGGGTTTGCTTGGTTTCATGTAGAGAAGATGCCTACAACTGTGAAAATTTTATTTTCTTTTTTATGTGAAGCAACAATAGGATAAAATAATTGAAAACTTCAGTGGGCATAACTATTCACCCCCTGAAGTAAGTACCTTGTAGAGCCTCCTTCTATGGCAAATACAGCTGCAAATCACTTTGGATAAGTTTCTATGAGTTTTCCACATCTTGCCACTCGAATTTTTGCCCATTTCTCAAGGCATAATTGCTCCAGCTCCTTCAAGTTAGATGGTTTCCTTTGGTGGACAGCAATCTTTAAGTCTGAACACAGATTCTCAATTAGATTAAGGTCCGGGCTTTGACTAGAACCCTACAAAAAATTTTACACATTTCCCCTTAAACCACTTGAGTGTTGTTTTAGCAGTATGCTTTGAGTCATTGTTTTGTTGGAAGGTGAACCTCCGTCCCAGTCTCAAATCACTGACAGATTGAAAAATGTTTTGCTTAAGAATATTCCTTGTATTTCGCACCATTCATCTTCCCCTCGACTCAGACCATTTTCCCTGTCCCTGCTGCCAAAAAACATCCCCACAACATGATGCTGCCACCACCAGTTTCACTGCGGGGATGGTGTTCTTGGGGTGATGAGCTGTGTTGTTTGGCGTCAGACATAGTGTTTACCTTGGTGGACAAAAACTTCAATTTTGGTCTCATCTGACCATAGCATCTTCCTCCATACGTTTGGGGAGTCCCCCGTTTGGGGAGTTTTGGCAAACTCAAAATGAGCCTTACAATTCTTGTGTGTAAGTAAAGGCTTTTTTCTGCTCACTCTTCCATAAAGGCCACCTTTATGGAGTGTACAGCTTATTATGGTCGTATGGACAGATACTCCAGTCTCTGCTTGGAAACTTGGCAGCTCTTTCAGGGTAACCTTTGGTCTCTGTGCTGCCTCTCTAATTAATGCTCTCCTTGCCCAGGCTGAGAGTTTTGGTGGGCGGCCCTCTCTTGGCAGGTTTGTTGTGGTATCATGTTCTTTCCATTTGATGATAATGGATTTGATGGTGCTCCGGGAGATCATCAGAGATTGGTATATTTTTTTTTATAACCCAACCCTGACTTGTACTTCTCAACAACTTTGTCCCTGACTTGTTTGGAGATCTCCGTGGCCTTCATGGTGTTTGGTTAGTGGTGCCTCTTGCTTAATGGTGTTCCTGCCTTTGTGGCCTTTCAGAAAAGCTATGTATATACTTGGCCATGTGATGCTCATATTGCACACAGGTGGACTTCCTGTCACTAAGCATGAAGGTAATTGCTTGCACCAGAAATGTTTAGGTGCTTCATAGCAAATGGGGTGAATACATATGTACATGCCACATTTTATTTATTTTATCCCATAAATTTGATTTTTGTCTGTATTTTTCTCACTTCACTTCACCAACTTAGACTATTTAGTGCTGATGCATCACACACAAATCGGATTCCGAAAATTTTTAAACACAGGTTGTAATGTAACAAAATAGGTAAAAAGCCAATTGGTTGAATACTTTCACAAGCCACTGTTTGTAATAAAGTATAATGCAATACATAATAAGCATGACACTGCATATAACATAGGTTTCTTCCTAGTTGGATGGAATATCAAGTCTGCAGACAATCAGTATCTGCTCCTTTCCTGCAGCCATCACAAGATGCCACCAGCTAGATGAAGAAGCAAGGAGCCTGAAAATACTGGCTGCAGAAAAGAGGACCTACAGGTCCTTCTCGAAAAATTAGCATATAGTGTTAAATTTCATTATTTACCATAATGTAATGATTACAATTAAACTTTCATATATTATAGATTCATTATCCACCAACTGAAATTTGTCAGGTCTTTTATTGTTTTAATACTGATGATTTTGGCATACAACTCCTGATAACCCAAAAAACCTGTCTCAATAAATTAGCATATTTCACCCATCCAATCAAATAAAAGTGTTTTTTAATAACAAACAAAAAAAACAACAAATAATAATGTTCAGTTATGCACTCAATACTTGGTCGGGAATCCTTTGGCAGAAATGACTGCTTCAATGCGGCGTGGCATGGAGGCAATCAGCCTGTGACACTGCTGAGATGTTATGGAGGCCCAGGATGCTTCAATAGCGGCCTTAAGCTCATCCAGAGTGTTGGGTCTTGCGTCTCTCAACTTTCTCTTCACAATATCCCACAGATTCTCTATGGGGTTCAGGTCAGGAGAGTTGGCAGGCCAATTGAGCACAGTAATACCATGGTCAGTAAACCATTTACCAGTGGTTTTGGCACTGTGAGCAGGTGCCAGGTCGTGCTGAAAAATGAAATCTTCATCTCCATAAAGCATTTCAGCCGATGGAAGCATGAAGTGCTCCAAAATCTCCTGATAGCTAGCTGCATTGACCCTGCCCTTGATGAAACACAGTGGACCAACACCAGCAGCTGACATGGCAACCCACACCATCACTGACTGTGGGTACTTGACACTGAACTTCAGGCATTTTGGCATTTCCTTCTCCCCAGTCTTCCTCCAGACTCTGGCACCTTGATTTCCGAATGACATGCAAAATTTGCTTTCATCAGAAAAAAGTACTTGGGACCACTTAGCAACAGTCCAGTGCTGCTTCTCTGTAGCCCAGGTCAGGCGCCTCTGCCGCTGTTTATGGTTCAAAAGTGGCTTTACCTGGGGAATGCGGCACCTGTAGCCCATTTCCTGCACACGCCTGTGCACGGTGGCTCTGGATGTTTCCACACCAGACTCAGTCCACTGCTTCCTCAGGTTCCCCAAGGTCTGGAATCGGTCCTTCTCCACAATCTTCCTCAGGGTCCGGTCTCCTCTTCTCGTTGTACAGCGTTTTCTGCCACATTGTTTCCTTCTAACAGACTTACCATTGAGGTGCCTTGATACAGCACTCTGGGAACAGCCTATTTGTTGAGAAATTTCTTTCTGGGTCTTACCCTCTTGCTTGAGGGTGTCAATGATGGCCTTCTTGACATCTGTCAGGTCGCTAGTCTTACCCATGATGGGGGTTTTGAGTAATGAACCAGGCAGGGAGTTTATAAAAGCCTCAGGTATCTTTTGCATGTGTTTAGAGTTAATTAGTTGATTCAGAAGATTAGGGTAATAGGTCGTTTAGAGAACCTTTTCTTGATATGCTAATTTATTGAGACAGGTTTTTTGGGTTATCAGGAGTTGTATGCCAAAATCATCAGTATTAAAACAATAAAAGACCTGACAAATTTCAGTTGGCGGATAATGAATCTATAATATATGAAAGTTTAATTGTAATCATTACATTATGGTAAATAATGAAATTTAACACTATATGCTAATTTTTTGAGAAGGACCTGTATGTGTCAGTAGGTGAGTATGGGCTTTTTTTTTTTTTGAAGCGCCATAAGGACATTGAAAACATTTTTATAACGTAGTGGATAACCACTTTATGGATATGGAAGAAACATATCAGTAACGTTGCAGACCCAGCGACTCCCTTCATGGGTCAAGACCAGACCCTTGACAAAAATATAAATCTCAATTGTAGATACTCTCATCATTCCTGCAGTAATCTCCACCATATTCCATACTTAACGATTTTTTAAAATTGCTTTCTCTGAGAATTTTTTGAGGTACAAACCATACTAGCCAAATTTCGAAGGCAAGAATCCAAGATGAGGAACCATCTTGAAGTATCCAGGAATATCTAAGCAATTTGGCAGAAAACATTATTTTCTGAAGCAACACCCATTTACATCCAATCCCCACTTTTCAGTAGCTTGCTCACAACCTTTCAAAGCCCGATTCCCTGCCTTCCTGGAAGAAAATTCCTCCTGGTATCACTGGTTTACAGGAGGTTTCTGAAGGTTTGGCAGGGTCTTAGAGACTTGCTGACTCTTTTAGGAGTGTGGGAGGTCTCCACCTATTCTATGAGCCTCCAAAACATTCCATTAGTTAAAAATTATAGCTTTAACACGACCCCATTTTTAAAAAAGATCCCAAGTGACTTTTAGGTAAGCCCCAACCATTTCCTTTTTCAACCCCCTGAATATGAATTTAGCCTCCATGGTATTGACGTCCTATTTAAAGAGATGTTTGTGGGATTCAACCTTGCGGAAGATTTGTGTGTTGCCTTGAACTCTCAAAGGTCTCCACTTTTTCATGGGTTTTCCTGGATGTCTTAAGAGAATTGCCAAGTAATGTTTGCTTTTAGCTCCCAGATCCATTGCATCGCCTGTCCTGACACGAGCCTCGTTCAGGCACCGTATTAATGGCGCTACATGATGAATCGGAACGCGGAGGTTCTACTGAGTTGTGTTAGGGTCGTGGTCAATAAGGTAGGTAACCCTCCATCATTTTCACAATGCGCCATGGTACTTCAGTCAAGTGGCTAAGTAACAAACTACCCGACACAAGCAGTTATTGGTTGCACATGTAGCAGGTTCCGAATGGCCTCTTAATAGACATTGCTAAAGACATGAATTGAATTTTCCCCTCTGCTGCATCTCTCATTTATTATTTACAAAGTGAAACCGAGAATGTTTTGGTTGAACACACCAATTAACTGAATATAATTATATGAGGAAATGGTATGTAGGAAGACCACGCAGAAGAGTGTTAAAGGACTCCTGCATTTTCTATGCTCCCGTTATGATAATCTAATTAGACTTTTATGAGGTCCTGAATTTCATATCAAAGTCTGTGACTTGTTTCCAAAAGTGTGTTCACAAATCAGGCTTTCAATGGTTTCGCTCTATGAGCTAATAATATGCGTCGTTATCATTCACTTCTATGTGATAGACACGGGCATTGAACCCAAGGGCCCTGGTAGAAAGAAGCCTGTTCATTTACAAGATGGATTAAATTATGCTTAACTCCGCGCTTCTACATTTTCTAATTCTCTTTAACTCCTTAATGGCCAACTGTGTTTTCAAGGGCAAAGTGAAGTAAAAAAGAAGCAAAAAGTTTTGAAAGAATTAAAAAGTTTCCTTTTTGGACACCATAAAGGACTTCTCCTCCATCCTGTTAAGAGCTATAGTGAAGATATTGATGAAATGTCTTGTTAATCTGGGCATTCCCCAGAAGAATCTGCTCTGTACAGAGGGTGTGAGTTGGACCCATGGCCATCATTTGACCACTGAGATGGTTCTCATATCAAAAGGAGTCTGTGGTGAGCCAACGTGCTTCATAAATTAATAGATGACTCAAAGTGAGAGACCCAAGATCTTATCTCATTAACGCCTTCCTGAGCACCACCTTAAATGTATGGCACTAGTGCGTGAGCTTTTAAGCTAAGTTTTACATCTTTTCGGGCTATAGTAATCATATGGGCACAGCAGATGTGCCAAAACAACCACTAATGGAGGAGGATATTTGTGGGGTCATGTGGCATACCGGAAGGTGGCTTCCTTTGCCACCATCAACTGGGTCAAATCATTTTAGTAGACAGCCTTGACCCTATTAAAGGTTTCTTGGCTATTTGAAGTCCTCTTGTACCACCAAAAGTAAAAAAGGTGATAAAATAAGCTATGACAAAACAATTCACAAACCATAGTTAATTCAGGTCTCCCCTTATTCATTGCAACTGCAACATGTTACAGGCTCACCTGGTGAGGTGGATTTTCTTAGTTGTAGGTCAAAGTTAGCAACAGTCTGAAGATGATGGCACAGTGGGCAGGAGTTGCCAGATGGCACCTGGATCTGTGGGGACAAGATATGCGAGATGGCAGGTAGATATGTAGAACAGAACAACGCCAAAACAGACAAAGTCATGAGTGTAGATATACACATAAACAGCAACTGTATAATCAGTCTAGAACTTGCGCCAAACACATAGTTAATGGGAGAGTTGTCTGCTATCAGCAGACAAATGGTAAATGGCAGAGATGTAGCCAATAAGAAAACAAATGGTTAACGACATACAGAAGTGATGAACAGGCAAACTGTATACTCTCTTAAAGAAAATATTACACACACTGTTGCAGCAGTGTCCTAGTATAAACTGTACCAGTATAGCAGAAAGAAAGTTTGTTTTGCTTACAGCAGACAAATGGATAACTGCAAGTTAACAAAAATGAAAAGGCAACTGAATACTTGTTTGCAGAGTTGATTACATAGTGTTGCAATAGTGTTGCAGTGTGAACAGCACCGATACAGCACCACTCTAGCAGACAAGCGTTTATTATGCTTACAGCAGGAAAATGGTTAAGAGCAGGTAGAGTCAGGAAGTAAATGCTGATCTATATATATATATATATATATATATATATATATATATATATATATATAATTGTCTAAGGGGTACTTCCGTCTTTCTGTCCTCAACTTCCGTCACGGTTATTCATTCGCTCATTGGTCTCGCCAGCTGCCTGTCATGGCTGCCGCGACCAATCAGCGACGGCCACAGTCTGATTAGTCCCTCCCAGTCCCCTGCAGTCAGTGTCAGGCGGCCGCTCCATACTCCCCGCAGTCACGGCTCACAGAGGGTTAATGCCAGCGGTAATGGACCGTGTTATGCCGCGGGTAACTCACTCCGTTTCCGCCGCTATTAACCCTGTGTGACCAAGTTTTTACTATTGATGCTGCCTATGCAGCGTTAATAGTAAAAGGATCTAATGTTAAAAATAATAAAAAAAATAAAAAATCATTATATACTCACATTCCGCCGCCTTTCCCGCTCCTCGCCACTCTCCGGTAACCGCTCTGTGCAAGCGGCAGGTTCCGGTAGCAAGGATCGTATGGCAGAAGGACCTGCCATGATGTCACGGTCATGTGACCGCGACGTCATCACACCCTGGGACCGGAAGCTGCCGCCTGTACCGCGCACAGGCGACAGAACTACAAGTATGGTGAGTATGTTAGAACTACAAGGGGCCCTCGGATCGGAAGGTGAGTATGTTTATTTTTTATTTTTTAACCTGTGACATACGTGGCTGGGCAATCTACTACGTGGCTGGGCAATATAGTACCTGACTGGGCAATATACTACGTGACTGGGCAATATACTACGTGGCTGGGCAATATACTATGTCACTGGGCAATATACTACGTGGCTGGGCAATAAAGTACATGACTGGGCAATATACTACGTGGCTGGGCTATATACTACATGGCTGAGCAATATACTACGTCGCTGGGCAATATACTACGTGTCTACCCAATATACTACGTGGGCTGTGCAATATACTACGTGGACATGCATATTCTAGAATACCCGATGCGTTAGAATCGGGCCACCATCTAGTAGATTATAAACAAGCAAGCCTTTGCTTAACTGATGATTAGCTAGTTTAGAGAAATGGATGGTGAGGTAATGTCCAAAAGTACATGAATGCAAAGCTATGGAGTACTCAGACACTAGCTGTCTGAGTCTGCTTTAAAAGGCCTTGGGTGATGTTGAAGGAAAAAATGGTTGCTGGGTCAGGACAATAACATGAAATGGACTTCCACAAAGGAAACTGGCCTTAGAAGAAGAAACCAAGAACTGACACCTGGTCCAGAACAGTTGAGAAGCACAACCAAGACATACCAGAAGAGAAGGGGGTCCAAATGCTGCTTTCAACTAGGTACTTATACAGCTTATACAGGTACTATACAGATGATCAGGTTTTTAAATACATCAGATAGGGATTATATACATTAGATAGGACTGCTCTATTATGGTTATACCTTGGCGATTGGTGGAGCAGCTTAACATAAATTTTTTTGCAAAAAACTGATGATGATGTTCGTCTTTCGTTTTCGAAGATGACCATGACTTCAGGGTTAGAAGAGAATTAATAGTTATGGGTCCGGAGGTGGCTGATGAGTCCAATCCGGGCCCTGAAGGTTCACCCACATACTTGACATACGAAAGCAGATGTGGTCAGTACACCAGATTCTACTTGTGCCTTGCGTACAGCACGCTTTCTTTTTGCGTCACAGATTTTCCTATCTTCAGCTGCATGTGCTCCTGAGGTGATCCTGCCCCGCCAACCTGGACGATCCAGGGCAAGCTCCTCCAACTCATTGGTGTTGACTTCCAGGTTTTTGAGAGACACCTTAAGGCAGTCTTTATAGCGTTTCTTCTGCCCCCCAACTGCTCGCTTTCCTTGGCACAGTTCTCCGTACAGCAGTTGTTTCGGTAGTCGGCTGTCCGGCATTCGGACCACATGTCCAGCCCACCTGGCTTGGACTTTCAGCAGGAGAGTGTAAATGCTGCAGAGCCCAGTTTGTTCCAGAATTGCCGTGTCTGGGACATTGTCTTGCCACCTGATGTGGAGGAGTGTTGTGAATTCTGTGGCAGAGCTCCCTCCTGTGGTCACAAGTGGTACTTCGGCTGATTTTCTCTGTGAGCTTCCGTTGATGGAGGAAAGTGGTACTGCGGCTTCTGAGTTTCCTTCCTCAGGTGATGTGGTGAAGTCGTTAGGTGCTGCTCTATTTAACTCCACCTAGTGCTTTGATCCTGGCCTCCAGTCAATGTTCTAGTATTGGACCTGTTTTCCTCCTGGATCGTTCCTGTGGCCTGCTGCTCTGCATAGCTAAGTTCTGCTTTGCTATTTTGTTTGCTGTTTTTTCTGTCCAGCTTGTATATTTGTTTTTTCCTGCTTGCTGGAAGCTCTGGGACGCAGAGGGTGTACCTCCGTGCCGTTAGTTCGGTACGGAGGGTCTTTTTGCCCCCTTTGCGTGGTTTTTGTAGGGTTTTGTGTAGACCGCAAAGTTACCTTTCCTATCCTCGCTCTGTTTAGAAAGTCGGGCCTCACTTTGCTAAATCTATTTCATCTCTACGTTTGTCTTTTCATCTTAACTCACAGTCATTATATGTGGGGGCTGCCTTTTCCTTTGGGGTATTTCTCTGAGGCAAGGTAGGCTTATTTTCTATCTTCAGGCTAGCTAGTTTCTCAGGCTGTGCCGAGTTGCATAGGGAGCGTTAGGCGCAATCCACGGCTGCCTCTAGTGTGGTTGGAGAGGATTAGGGATTGCGGTCAGCAGAGTTCCCACGTCTCAGAGCTCGTTCTATGTTTTTGGGTTATTGTCAGGTCACTGTATGTGCTCTGACCTCTATGTCCATTGTGATACTGAATTACCTCATCATAACAGAGGAGTCTGCGGAGGCAACTCATGTGGAAATGATTAAGCTGTTTAGCATGCCGGCTGTACACTGTCCAGGTCTCGCTAGCATAGAGAAGTGTGGTGAGGACCACCGCGCAGTAGACCTTCAGCTTGGTGGTAAGGCTGAGTCCCCTTCATTCCCAGACGTTCTTACGCAGTCTCCCGAAGGCGGCACTGGCTTTAGCGATTCTGTTGACTGGGGAGTTCACCACTCCTCTGTGGGTCATTTGCATTGTAGCTGTTCCAACCTGCATGTCCACATGTATATTTTTTCTCTCTGAACCCTGCTTATACAGGTACTACACAGATGATCAGGTTTTTAAATACATCAGATAGGGATTATATACATTAGATAGTGTCAAGGTAAAAATATACGTCTTTATACACTTTTGTACTTTTATATATTCTTATGCTGTGAAACAATAAGTTTTTCCCCTTCGCTTGCTAATGCAAATTTAACTGTATTTAAGATGGCTGCCAGTATTCACCTTTGCCCCACTTTCAGGCTGAAGAAACAAGTTTCACATTCCAGAAGGACAAGTATCATTTCTCTGGAAATGATACTTAAAGCGATGTGGACAAGATGTGGACAAAGGAAGATTCATCAGATGATGTCAGAGCCAATCAGAAGGACTGAATACTAGATACATTGCTTAACCCCCGCCTAACCCCGCCCTCTGCACACCTTCCCCCAATGGACCATGTAATATTGTGTTTTAGAAAATAAAGTTCAGTAGTTGCTGTGAGGTTACCACTACGTGTGGAAGCATAAGCAGACTCTGAGTTTGAACCAGATTTTGTCTGACTCATTCTTCACTCCGGTACCACTGCTTTAAATCTGATTTGGAATGACTGGTGGATGAAGGGTATTGTCGTGACGACCCCGACAATAGGACTGCTCTATTATGGGTATACCTTGGAGATTGGTGGAGCAGCTTAACATATATTTTTTTGCAAAAAAAGTATTAACTACGGTAAATACCCTGTATTTTTTTCATTTTTTTACTAGCACTTGCTTATTTACTGTGACTTTTTAACAAAAGAGTATTTTTGACCTCTGTGCGTTTTTGTGTCTTCACGGTGTGTAACATGTAGTATGTCTATACCTAGTGTATGTGTAACATACAGTGTGTGTAACCAACAGAGTGTATAGAATGGAATGTATTTATTTGTATGTAGCATGAGTGTGTGTGTGTAGCATGGAGTGTGTGTGTAGCATGAGTGTGTGTGTAGCAATGTGTGAATCATATAGTGTGTGTGTGTATGTGTTGTGTCCACAATTTTAAATCCTGGCATTGTAAACTAGGGATTGCAGGTGTAGACATGTTGGCAATCAACCAACGAATGAGAAAAACCCTCGTTCATCGGGGGGATTGGATCACTTAAGACGGATAAGAAATTATTGTTATTGGCAGCACATCGGCCGGTGACAACAGGATATGTGCTGCAGATGACATGAAACTGTACGACTGTATGGGGACCGAACTAGCATCTTAGGCCGGGGTCACATTTGCGAGTTCAATGCAAGAAACTCGCACGAGTGTCTCACATCAAGTCCCGGCACTGCCGCCGGCTCTCGGGACCGGACTTGATGCGAGAGACTCGTGTGAGTTTCTCACATTGAACTCACAAGTGTTACCTCGGCCTAGGGGATCATTTTGCCCCAACATTGAAATAGATGCTGACCAACTTGAATATTGTTGATTGGTGCTCATTTATAGGTCTGAAGTCAGCTTGTGTAAGTTCCTGTGCGATGGTGCATTATTTTACCATTTGTGGCCACATTTTTAAACTTTATCCAGAGCCACACTTTTTCTAAAACCGGCCCTGCATGGCGGTGTAAGCTGGATGGGGAATAAAAAGGAAAATGAATGACTCCAATCAGGGTGCCATCACGTGATCATTGGATTTGTGATCCCTAATATGGCCTGCAGTGCTGACATAAACCACTATATCATGGTCACTATATGGTGGTGATATTGGCCTTAGCGCAATGACAGTGTAAATATACAGTATTGAAATTGCCACACCAAGAAAAACTAATGGGATTATAGAAATCACAGGATAGATGGACATGTTAGTGATCTGCAAATGATGAAATAAATCTCAAAACATCTTGATTTATCCATTATGGAGTATGAGCACCATGTGCAGAAATCTCCACACTCACAGCCTCGGCTACTCTCAGTGAGGTTGTTATTGGTCGCCTGAGGAAGATTCTGCTGACCTGAATGCACTTGGGCAAATCATCAAAATCCACTGCTGGCAGCTTCCTTTGCAATTGCTGACCAATAAGGTTCCAGATGTGCTCGATGGGAGACAACTCCAGAGATGCTGCAGGTTATGACAGTATGTTTTGGCCATGAAGGCTGCCCAAAGTAGTAGCAGTAACATGCGGCCTGACGTCATGTTGAAAAACGGCTAATGGGACACTTTGGAGAAATGGTGTGCATTCCTGAGCGTTGGTGTTGAGAAGTGTATCTAATAGCCTCATTGGGGCATAAGGGAAACGAGCCGGTGGTGGAGAAGTCCCGGGTTCAAAACTTTTCCTGGGGATTCAGGTTACACGCCTGCCCTTACTGATTTCATAGTTATATAGGTAAAAAATCAACTTTTCTTCACAAATTTAACATTATTTATTGCTACATATCATGTGTTTATAGATGAGTCATTACTGCCATTATTAGGCTATGTCGACCTACAGTGTTTTTACTGAATTTTTCCCTGCGGCCAAAATCTCCTCTTTGTAGGGTTTTTTTTTTTTACTGCAGATTATGTGTGCTTTGTCTAATGTAGATGTTTAATAAAGTTAACCTTACTCACCATAAACACTTCAAAAGCGCAGCAAAAATACCACAAAAATGTTTGCTGTGTTTGTTTTGCAGAGTATTTTTAACTTTGCTATTGCTTTCCATGGGTGAAAAAAAAATTGCAAAAACAGTGAAATAACTGACTCGTTGCTTGGGTTTTCCCGAGCACGCTCGGGTGATCTCCGAGTATTTGTTAGTGTTCGGAGATTTCGTTTTTGTCACCTCAGCTGAATGATTTTTCGGCTGCTAGACAGGCTGAGTACATGTGGGAATTCCCTAGCAACCAGGCAACTCCCACATGTACTCATCCTGGCTAATAGCTGTAAATTAGTGATGAGCGAGTGTACTCGTCACTCCGGTTTACCCGAGCACGCTCGGGTGGTCTCCGAGTATTTCTGACGGCTCGGAGATATTGTTTTCATTGCGGCAGCTGAATGATTTACAGCTACTAGCCAGCCTGAGTACATGTGGGGGTTTCCTGGTTGTTAGGGAATCCCCACATGTAATCAAGCTGGCTAATAGCTGTAAATCATTCAGCTACCGAGATGAAAACTAAATCTCCGAGCCATCAGAAATACTCGGAGGTCACCCGAGCGTGCTCGGGAAAACCTGAACAACGAGTACACTCGCTCATCACTAGTTACTACTCAAAAGACAAAACTATGCAAGATGTGATAATGACCCGATCCATTGTGAATATTGAGAACGGCCATTTATATCTTCAGAAAATTTGCTTTACAGTCTTTAATGTAGCAGAGACATTTTTACATTTCTCCTGTGAGTCGGAGCCTGCTAATATATCTTCAGGATTAATGGGACTTTTCTGTTGCCTTTCATGAATAACCCCATAAGCCCCGCAGACAAGTCCGGGGAGAGGCAGAACCACTGACCACCGATGTTCTGCCCTGCAGACAATGCATGATAGATGTGGGGCTCCTGCACTGCATGGAACTCTGCCGATAATTCATATTGCTGCTGTTTGCTTTTTTTCCCTCTGATGTTTTATGATAGTTTTCTTTCAAAAATACATTTTTTTCTAAAAGAGGCTGAAATTTGCTTTACAGTTCACTGCGCTGCCGAACACTCAAGGAGCTCTGGGGTTGTAAAAATGTTTGCAATATCTAGTAGAATACTTTGGGTTTGCCCTGCACCCTTAGGCATACATAGGAATCACAGTGACCCATGAACAAAATGTTTGACAATTGTAAAATTCTGTGTGCCTGCAGCCACCCCTACGGAGAGGTAAGCACATTGATTTACGTACCTGGTATTTAAACAGGTCAAACAGCAGGAGTATACGTGGAAATCATTGGACCCCATAGCAGAAGTCCTAATAGGGTACCCACGAAAAAAAAAAATAATATTCAGCAGTCACAAAAGAGCATAGCCCACAACTTTCCAGCCCTTAAAGGGTAATTTTTGCCCATAGTTTTCCCATGCACAAAGATACCCCTTTCATGGCCAACAAAAATGCCTCCCAAACACAGTAAGATACACCCTAGTGAATTCCTTCACAGTGCCCCCCACACGCACATTAAGATGACCCTACAGCCCCCCTTCCACAAAGTATGATACACCCACAGTGACCTTAACACAGTATGATAGCCCTCGCAGTCTCCCAAATACAAAATGATGACCCCCAACACAGCAATTCCCACAATATGATATATGATTGTCTCCACACAACTCTCCATACTGTATAATGGCCCTCCATACAATACAGTGGCCCTTCATACAGTATTATGGACCCCACACAGTAAAATGGTCTACAAATATTATAATCGCCCCTTTAGCCCCTCAAACACTGTAGTTACCCTTCCACAAAGACCCCCAAACAGTATAATCACCTCTCCACATAATTTAATGATCCCACACAACCCTCCTAATTATATAATGGCCCATTCATATTATATAACTAGCTGAAGAGCCCGGCGTTGCCTGGGCATAGTAAATATCTGTGGTTAGTTATAGCATCTCACTTCTCTTATTTTCCCATCACGCCTCTCATTTTCCCCCTCACATCTCTCATTTTCCCCCTCACTCCTCTCATTCCCCCCTCACTCCTCTCATTCCCCGCTAACACTTGTCATTTCGACCTCACATCTGTCATTTTCCGATCACTCCACTATTTTCCCTCACTCCTCTCATTTTGCACTCACACCTTTTCATTTTCACCTCACACCCCTCATTTTCCCCTCAGTATATACATGTTTGTCATCTCGCTTATATAGAGTATACCTGTATGTCATCTCCTGTATATAGTATATACCTGTATGGCATCTCCCCTGTAAATAGTATATACCTGCTGTATGTCATCTCCTCCTGTATATTGTATACACCTATGTGTCATCTCCTCCTGTATATAGTATATACCTGTATGTCATCTCTTCTGTATATACTATATACCTGTATGTCATCTCCTCCTATATATAGTATATACCTGTATGTCATCTCTTGTATATAGTATATACCTGTATGTCATCTCCCCTGTATATAGTATATACCTGCTGTATGTCATCTCCTCCTCTATATACCTATGTGTCATCTCCTCTTTTATATAGTATATACCTGTATGTCATCTCCTGCTGTATATAGCATATACGTGTGTCATCTGCTCCTGTATATAGTATATACCTGTGTGTCATCTCCTCCTGTATATAGTATGTACCTGTATGTCATCTCCTGTATATAGTATATATCTGTGTGTCATCTCCTCCTGCATATAGTATATATGTGTGTCATCTCCCCTGTATACAGTATATACCTGTGTGTCATCTCCTCCTGTATATAGTATATATCTGTATGTCATCTCTCCTGTATATAGTATGTACCTGTATGTCATCTCCTCTTGTATATAGTATATACCTGTGTGTCATCTCCTCCTGTATATAGTATATACCTGTGTCATCTCCCCTGTATATAGTATATACCTATGTGTCATCTCCCCTGTATATAGTATATACCTGTGTGTCATCTTCCCTGTATATAGTATGTACCTGTATGTCATCTCCCCTGTATATAGTATATACCAGTGTCATCTCCTCCTGTATACAGTATATACCTGTGTGTCATCTCCCCTGTATATAGTATATATGAGTGTGTCATCTCCTCCTGTATATAGTATATATGTGTATGTCATCTCCTCCTGTATATAGTATATACCTGTGTCATCTCCTCCTGTATATAGTATATACCCGTGTCATCTCCTCCTGTATATAGTATATACCTGTGTGTCATCTCCTCCTGTATATAGTATATACCTGCGTGTCATCTCCTCCTGTATATAGTATATACCTGTGTGTCATCTGCTCCTGTATATAGTATATACCTGTGTGTCATCTGCTCCTGTATATAGTATATACCTGTGTGTCATCTCCTCCTGTATATAGTATATACCTGTGTGTCATCTCCTCCTGTATATAGTATATACCTGTGTGTCATCTCTCCTGTATATAGTATATACCTGTGTGTCATCTCCTGTATATAGTATATATCTGTGTGTCATCTCCTCCTGTATTAGACCGCATTCACACATTATTTGGTCAGTATTTTTACCTCAGTATTTGTAAGCTAAATTGGCAGCCTGATAAATCCCCCGCCAACAGGAAGCCCTCCCCCGGCAGTATATATTAGCTCACACATACACATAATAGACAGGTCATGTGACTGACAGCTGCCGTATTTCCTATATGGTACAGTTGTTGCTCTTGTAGTTTGTCTGCTTATTAATCAGATTTTTATTTTTGAAGGATAATACCAGACTTGTGTGTGTTTTAGGGCGAGTTTCATGTGTCAAGTTGTGTGTGTTGAGTTGCGTGTGGCGACATGCAGGTAGCGACTTTTGTGAGATGAGTTTTGTGTGGCGACATGCGTGTAGCAACTTTTTGTGTCGAGTTGCATGTGACAGGTTAGTGTAGCAAGTTGTGTGCAGCAAGTTTTGCGCATGGAGAGTTTTGCGCGTGGCGAGTTGTATGTGTGGTGCGTTTTGAGTATGTGCAAGTTTTGTGTGAGGCAACTTTTGCATGTGTTTCAACTTTTGTGCATGTGGCAATTTTTCCGCGTGTGCATGTTTTGCATGTGGCGAGTTTTCCATGAGATGAGTTTTGCACGTGTCGCGAGTTTTGCGTGAGCCTAGTTTTGCACGTGGCGAGTTTTGCGCGTGGCGAGTTTTGAGCGGCGACTTTTGTGTTTCGACTTTTATGTGGCGAGGTTGGTGTATGTGTGGTGAAATGTGTGCTGAGGGTGATATACGTGTTCAAGCATGTGGTAGTGTGTGGAGCATTTTGTGTGTGTGTGTTCATATCCCCTTGTGTGGTGAATATCCCATGTCGAGGCCCCACCTTAGCATCTGTACGGTATATACTCTTTGGCGCCATCGCTCTCACTCTTTAAGTCCCCTTTGTTCACATCTGGCAGCTGTCAATTTGCCTCCAACACTTTTCCTTTCCTTTTTCCCCATTATGTAGATAGGGGCAAAATTGTTTGGTGAATTGGAACGCGCGGGGTTAAAATTTCGCCTCACAACATAGCCTATGACACTCTCAGGGTCCAGACGTGTGACTGTGCAAAATTTGTGGCTGTAGCTGCGACGGTGCAGATGCCAATCCCGGACATACACACACACACATTCAGCTTTATACATTACCGTAGAAGGCCTCCACTAGCCCTCCAAATAGTATATTTGCCCCCATATAGTCCACCAAATAATATAATGTCCTACCCGCACAGTCCTCCATATAGTATAGTGGCCCCCACATAGTCCTCCAAACAGTATAATGGCTCCCCACGCAACCCTCTAAACAGTAAAATTCCTCCCCATGTAGACCTCCAAATACTATAATAGCCCCCAACAAAGACTTCCATATAGTATAGCAACCCCTGAAATAGCCCTCCAAATAGTATAATGGCCCACACAAAGTATTAATTGATGAAAACAAAAGAATACTCACCTCTTCCCGTTCTCCGCTGCTACGTTTTGGTCTGAAGCTCTGCACAGGTTAGCCCATCGGAAGTGATATAGTGACATCATCGTGCCAACTGCTCTGAGACGTCAGACACACAGGAATAATGATGGAGGGAGCGGAATGCACCCTGTGCCATCATTGCTTTCAACTGTATCTGCTGCCCATGTTCCCTGCCGGCCTTGTTGGCTCGTTTTCTGGTGGAGGACGTAAAATGACTGCTGCAGCAATGATATTCTATATGAGCCAGAAGAAATATTTTCCTTGCTCTCTCTTCCGGCTCTGATGGAACATCATCTCTGCTGTCAATCATTTAGTATTTACTAAAATAGATATTTCAGGACAGATGGCATGTCCTCTTCAAGTGGCCCTACGTGAGTTATAAGTTTGATATTAAAAATGTTGTTTTTTTTCCAGATTGAAAGGTTACTATTGAAAAGAAGGAGTTGCCTTGGGTTAAAGAAACATGACTATTTTGTTCCAAAAAAATAGCATCAGACTTTTCCAGTGGTTGTCTGTTATCATTGCTCTGTCCCAATCATCCCAGGAAAGGGGCTCCGGAACCTGAAAACTGGACTCTGCAGAATCCCCCTCTTGAATGAAGCCGAGATGCACATGTTTGCCTTCACTTCATTCATTGTTTATGGGCCTCACAGAGGACGTCATGTACAGATCAGCTATTTTGGGCTGTACCACAGAAAAAAATGAAGGTCAGGTTGAGCAGACCTTCAGCAATCAGGTGTAGGTGGACTGTCAAGAGTGTTTCCTCAGCGGCAGATATCTGTAGACTGTTGGGATTGTTTCCTCAGTGGCAGAGGTTCATGGACTGTCTGGGTTGTTTTCTCACCAGCATGAACTGTCAGGATTGTTCCAATAGCAGCAGATGTTCATGGAGTGTTGGGATTGTTTCCAGAAGTCATTAGTTTCCTCAGCAGTAGATATTGGTGGACTGTAGGAATCGTTTCCTTAGCAGCAGATGTCTGTGGATTGTCGGGATTTTTTCCTCAGCTGCAAATGTTGGTGGACTGTCAGGAACGTTTCCTCAGAGGCAGATGTAGGTGGACTGTCAGGATTGTTTCCTCAGCAACAGATGTTGGTGGACTGTCGGGATAGTTTTCCCAGTGGCAGATGTTGTGGACTGTCAGGATAATTTCCTCAGCGCCAGATGTTGTTGGACTGTGGGGATAATTTCCTCAGCGGTAGATGTTGGTGGACTGTCAGGATTGTTTCCTCAGCAACAGATGTTGGTGGACTGTGGGGATAATTTCCTCAGCGGTAGATGTTGGTGGACTGTCGGGATCATTTCCTAAATGTCAGCTGTTTGTGGATTGTCAGAATTGTTTCTTCAGCGGCAGGTGTTGGTGGACTGTTGGGATAGTTTCCCCAAGTACAGGTGTTGTGAACTGTGGGGACTGTTTCCTTAGTGGAAGATGTTGGAGGACTGTAGGGATAATTTCCTCAATGGAAGATGTTGGTGGACTGTCAGGATCATTTCCTTAGTGGCAGATGTTGGGTCTTTTTCTCTTAACTGCAAACATTGAGAGACCATCGGGACTCTTTTCTCATTGGCAGACACTGGGGGTCTGATATAAACCCTCTTTTTCTCAACAAACAATATTGTAGTAGCGTAGGGATCTTTTTTTTCCCCCAACAGTAAATGGTAGAAGACTGCTAAAATACCTTTTTTCCTATGAGAAGAGTCTTAACATTATATAACATTATTGTTTGTTGTTGAAATGACAAGAACAATTAAAAAATGCAAATACAAATGTGTGAGAGAGATAAGGACAGATGAGGCTAAAATCCAAAATTCCAAATCCTCATAGACGCCCCTATACCAATAAGGTTTATGTTGGTTCCTTTGGGATGTGATAATGTCATTTCATTTCATATTTGTTTTTTATTCCTTTCGCATTCTCACTGTTGCAAGTGCAAGAAGTCTAAATAAGATTTAAGGTGGAAAGAGGGAATCGGAGAAGTAAATGTTAATGTAGACAAAGCCAGTCGTCCTTGGTTTCATGTAGGCGTTTTTTGGATTCCCGAGTAGATAACTTATTTGTACTTATTATCTGCGGTTGGCACCCCGCTGTTCCCTCTGCAACAACCAAACCTACCGCAGAGCAGCAGCCTGTCACCTTTTTATAGGTTGAAAACCCTTTCCACAAAGAGCACTTCAAAAGCAGCAGATTGAGCATGAAATATACAAAACATTTCACTGCAATTTAGAAAATATGCGATGAAATGCCATCCTACCTGATTGCCATGCTTTTTAGATTTGAATACCTCTGATTAGAGCCAGGTTCATTATCTCCCACCGGCCCGTTCTCTGCTGCCTCGCACAGCGTGTTCTCCGTCTCCGGTCTAGTAAAACTTTGAGCTTCTACAAAACCACATAAAGCTTGTGGGCGCCATGGGGTCAACTGCAACACAACTTCCTTATAAAAGTCAAATAAAATGGATGAACCTGTGGGTCACCAGTCCGGACACAACACATTACGTTGACATACCGACAACCAGTCACCTGATTCTGCATCTAATGACCTCACTGGTTGTCAGGTCACTGGTGGTAGTGGCATAATCACTTCTGGTCTGGTGGAGATCTTCAGAGCGGGCAGCGGAGGGCAGTCTCCGATGCTTTGCATTACTTCTTTTTTCCTATGCAGCTGTCGTGCTCGAGTCTAGAGAGCCGCCGGCCAATCCGAGCATTGCGTTGCGATCACCGGCCGAGTCACATAGCCATCTTGGCCATCTGACTGATACAAAGGCAAATAAAATAATGGGATGCATTAAAAGAGGCATAGATGCTCATGAGGAGAACATAATTTTACCTCTATACAAGTCACTAGTTCGACCACACTTAGAATACTGTGCACAGTTCTGGTCTCCGGTGTATAAGAAAGACATAGCTGAACAAGAGCGGGTGCAGAGAAGAGCGACCAAGGTTATTAGAGGACTGGGGGGTCTGCAATACCAAGATAGGTTATTACACTTGGGGCTATTTAGTTTGGAAAAACGAAGACTAAGGGGTGATCTTATGTTAATGTATAAATATCTGAGGGGACAGTACAAAGACCTTTCTGATGATCTTTTTAATCATAGACCTGAGACAGAGACAAGGGGGCATCCTCTACATCTGGAGGAAAGAAGGTTTAAGCATAATAACAAAGCGGGTTCTTTACTGTAAGAGCAGTGAGACTATGGAACTCTCTGCCGAATGATGTTGTAATGAGTGATTCATTACTTAAATTTAAGAGGGGACTGGATGCCTTTCTTGAAAAGTATAATGTTACAGGGTATATACACTAGATTCCTTGATAGGGCGTTGATCCAGGGAACTAGTCTGATTGCCGTATGTGGAGTCGGGAAGGAATTTTTTTCCCCAAGGTGGAGCTTACTCTTTGCCACATGGTTTTTTTTGCCTTCCTCTGGATCAACATGTTAGGGCAAGTTAGGTTAGGCTATGGGTTGAACTAGATGGACTTAAAGTCTTCCTTCAACCTTAATAACTATGTTATGTTACTATGTTACTATGACTCTTCCCTTACAGAAATCGCTATCAATCTTTGACAAAGGCATTTAAAGAGAACCTGCCAGCAATATCGATACATTAAAAACTCTTGCCACGTGACTTAGGACAAGAGGCCAAACCAGAAACTCAATTTGCAAACACATATTTCGGGGTGTTTGCTCCTCATCAGCACAAGGCAATAGAACTGCTTGGCTGGGGGTGAGGCCTCTGACAGGGAGTAACAGGTACCGTCACATTTAGCGACGCTGCAGCGTCGCTGTTTGGTCGCTGGAGAGCTGTCACACAGACAGCTCTCCAGCGACCAACGATGCCGGTCCCCTGGTAACCAGGGTAAACATTGGGTTACTAAGCACAGGGCCGCGCTTAGTAACCCGATGTTTACCCTGGTTACCAGCGTAAACGTAAAAAAAAACAAACACTACATACTTACATTCCGGTGTCTGTCCTCCAGCGCTCTGCTTCTCTGCACTGACTGTGAGCGCCAGCCGGAAAGCACAGCGGTGACATCACCGCTGTGCTCTGCTTTCCGGCTGGCCGGCGCTCACAGTGCAGAGAAGCACAGCGCCGGGGACAGACAGCGGAAGGTAAGTATGTAGTGTTTTTTTTTTTTTTACGTTTACGCTGATAACCAGGGTAAACATCGGGTTACTAAGTGCGGCCCTGCGCTTAGTAACCCGATGTTTACCCTGGTTACCAGTGAAGACATCGCTGAATCGGCGTCACACACGCCGATTCAGCGATGTCTGCAGGGAGTCCAGCGACGAAATAAAGTTCTGGCCTTCTAGCCCCGACCAACGACATCACAGCAGGATCCTGATCGCTGCTGCGTGTCAAACTCAACGATATCGCTATCCAGGACGCTGCAACGTCACGGATCGCTAGCGATATCGTTGATTGTGAAGGTACCTTTAGGGGTAATGTTTCTCCATGTGCAGAGTGACAAGTTTGCATAGCCAGACTTATAGACCATGCAATGGCTACGTCCCGGCTTCTTATCCCAATTAATATGGCAAGGACCACTAAAAGGTTGATATTGACTTTAGATATTGCCACTTCCAATAGGTGGCGCTGGAGTTCCTGCCTTCTTCATGTCTGAAGAGAATATTTGCATATTTAAATTCCAGGGGAGCATTGCATGGCTTATAAGTCTACCAACGCCATCTTGGGGCTCTCCACAAGGAGAAGAATTATCTGTGAGCCACATTACTATTGCATTATCAGTATTTTAGGGCTTGTTCACACATTGCGTTTTTGCTTCTTTTTTTTGCAGTGGACAATACAGTATTTTACAGTGCCAGCAAAGTGAATCAGATTTCTGAAATCGTTTATTTTTTCCTTGCAGATTTGAGCATCGAAACATTTTTTAATTCAGTCACCGTGTTTTCACCCATTCAAATAAATGGAAAAAAATGCAGGTATAACTCCATCAAAGAGGCAGGTACCTTGCATGGAGCTATTCCTGCCAACAAGCTGGTTGTACTGCAGAAAAGTCGCCGCATTGTCTGAGAGCTGTCAGTGTTACACTGATCGCCTGTTAGACTCTGCTGCTGGCGGACCCCCTGAAGGTCATCATGTGAACTCCGGCTGCCATGACAACGCTCGGTTCCCCTGTTATGTGATCACGTCATCACGGGGGGCGTCAGAGAGGTAAGTGAAGCAGCGCTCTACCTCTGCCATCTTCTAGATGCCATGATTGCGACATTTAGAAGAGTAAAAGGGATAATATCATTGGGACCAATCACATATCACCTGTCAGAGCTACCGATCTCCGCCGGAATTGCACTTGCAGGACCCTACATTCACTCTGCAGACTTTTGCATCCCCCCGGAGCACGCACCGTGCGCTGCTGCAGGGATTGTGACCCAGAACCGGAGGGTGTGTATGCGTTATACATACTCCCGGCCAGTGGGTGTGGCCTCACTCCATACACTTCAATGGGGAGAGGCAGCGCCCTCTAGTCGGCCACACCCACTGGACAGCTGCGTCACTAGTCAGGGCGTGGCCTCAGTAAATACAAGTGCGTGGAGCGAGGCCGCGCCCTCTGGACGGGCTCTGCCCGGGAGCATGTATAACGCATACATATCCTCTGGTGCCGCAGTGACTGCACACTTATCGGTTTGGACCGGATGACCCTTTTAACAGCCAACGCACAAATATGGCCAGTTTTCAGATCAGTCTAATTAACCAATGAAATGCTGATGTGAAATTTCTGATGATTCCAAGTTGGGCGTCCGTTCAGGTGCCCATTGACCCCTCCGAGAACACAACAGGTTACCATGGCAGCCAGAGACCGTGTCTCCCCTGAGACCCCCGGCCACAATCCGGCTCTGTATGATGCTGTGGTTTTCACTCTATGCTGCAATACTACAGTATCCAGTGCAAGAGACCGAATGATGGAAGCTTCACCGCGCCGCGGGGACTAGAACCAGAGAGGAAAAAAAAGTTTTAAACAATATAAAAATTCCAATCACCCAATTTCCCCCAATTCAAAAACAATGGAAGAAATCCCATCTAAATATACAAACACTGCAGGAAAAAATCAAAACACCAAAATTGCCGAATTCATTAGGGGGAGACCAAAAAATGAAGAAAAAAATGATTAACCCTCCATCAGGGGCAACTGATCTGACAGGCGCAGCTCACTTAGGCTACTTTCACACTAGCGTCGGGCTTGGCCTGTCGCAGTGCGTCGGGCCAAGGTTACTGACGCTAGCAGTGAATGCGCCGCACAATTGCATTTTTCCAGCACATACGCTGCCCTATTGTGAGGTGCGGGGAGGTGGGGGCGGACCGTCGGCAGCAAAAACGTTACATGTAACGTTTTTTGCTCCCGGCAGACCGCCACAACACGGCGCAACCGTCGCACGACAGTTGCAACGTGTGTCAATGCGTCGCTAATGTTAGTCTATGGGGCAAAAACGCATCCTGCAGACAACTTTGCAGGATGGGTTTTTTCCCCTAAACCACGCGTTGCGACGTATTGAAAAAAACGCCAGTGTGAAAGTAGCCTTAGTTTCAGTTCTCTATTTTCAGTGGTTTGTCTGGGAGACACCATCCTCCCAGTACCTTCATAACTTTAAAGGCTGTGTGAAACCTGAGAAGCCTCTTGTGCTGCAGAGCTGCAGGAGATCAGATTTATTATGATGGAATATAGGCTGAACTGGATGGACAAATGTCTTTTTTCAGCCTTACTAACTATGTTACTATGTTACTAGATATCAGTGTTTTGGCTTCTCAGGCTCATTGCCCCTGAACAGGGCCGGACTGGCCATCAGGCAGTTCTGGCAAATGCCAGAAGGGCAGGTGGCAGTAGTGGGCCGCTCGAGTGTGCCGCTGTCGGCACACTCTCCCCGCTGTCAGCACACTCCCCCCGCGGGGAATGATGGAGGAGAGAGCGTCTGCTGTCGCTCCCTCTCCCATCATTCCCCGCTCTGCCTGCCGCTGACACTGCGGGTGCGCGATGACGTCATATCATCGCGCACCTGCTGTGTGTCGGGCAGGCAGACTGCAGCTGCTGAGACCGGAGCCAGGAGCAGCAGAGGAAAGGTGAGTAGAGTTTGTTTTTTTTTAATTATTATTATTATTATTATATATCAATGAGTGATAACTGGATTGTGGGGCTATTGGGGGGGGGGGGGCTGCATTACATTCTATGGGGCTGTGCTGCATTACATTCTATGGGGCTGGCTGCATTACATTCTATGGGGGATGTGCTGTATTACATTCTATGGGGACTGGCTGCATTACATTCCATGAGGGCTGTGCTGCATTACATTCTGTGGGGCTGTGCTGTATTACATTCTATGGGGGCTGTGCTGCATTACATCCTATGGGAACTGGCTGCATTACATTCCATGGGGGCTGTGCTGCATTACATTCTATGAGGGCTGTGCTGTATTACATTCTATGGGGGCTGTGCTGCATTACATTCTATGGGGGATGTGCTGTATTACATTCTATGGGGACTGGCTGCATTACATTCCATGAGGGCTGTGCTGCATTACATTCTATGGGGGCTGTGCTGCATTACATTCTATGAGGGCTGTGCTGTATTACATTCTATGGGGGCTGTGCTGCATTACATTCTATGGGGGCTGTGCTGCATTACATTCCATGAGGGCTGTGCTGCATTACATTCTATGTGGCTGTGCTGTATTACATTCTATGGGGGCTGTGCTGCATTACATCCTATGGGAACTGGCTGCATTACATTCCATGGGGGCTGTGCTGCATTACATTCTATGAGGGCTGTGCTGTATTACATTCTATGGGGCTGTGCTGCATTACATTCTATGGGGCTGTGCTGCATTACATTCTATGGGGCTGTGCTGCATTACATTCTATGGGGACTGAGCTGTATTACATTCTATGGGGGCTGTGCTGCATTACTTTCTATGGGGGCTGTGCTGTATTACATTCTATGGGGGCTGTGCTGCATTACATCCTTTGGGAACTGGCTGCATTACATTCTATGGGGGCTGGCTGCATTACATTCTATGGGGGCTGGCTGCATTACATTCTATGGGGGCTGTGCTGCATTACATTCTATGGGGCCTGTGCTGTATTACATTCTATGGGGACTGAGCTGTAATGATAGATACAGCTGTAATTATATGTTATATAGTCGTCTTCCCCTCACTTCTTGTAACCTACAAGTGTACAAAGATATTATACAGTCACCATGTGACAAGTGGGCCTGTGTGACTCCAAATGCAAGGGCTGAATTTTAGTCCCAGTCCGGCCCTGCCCCTGAATGCGTCACACCTTTGACGATTAGAATTTGCTGTTTTTATTCATCCCAATTGTTTTTTTAGCTTGTTTTGTGAATAGCTAGTGCTAAATTTGTGTATTTGTCATAGAAGGTTTTGTTAGAAATAAGAGTGTGCTTCTCCGGCACATTGTGCCCTAACACATATTCTCTCTCTTGCTTCTGCTTTTCTTCTGAAATGGCGAGGAGAATATTTGACTTGTCCAATGCCCTTCATGTTGAGCAAGTGCAAACTATACTGCTTGATGATGAGACAGACCCCTTACAGCTAGAAGATTTAGGGGAAGAAAGTGACATTGATTCAGAAGATGATGTGGAAGAATGTCCAGATGTGTCTGATACAGATCAAGAGGAAAGAGTGAGGAGGATGCTCAAGACATAGAAACATGTTACTTTTCTGGTTATTAAACATTTTTTTTTACACCTGATTATGTGTATTCTCATTTATTACATTCCTATTAAGGTAACTGATCACTTTTAGAGCATTGGAATTTTTAAAAAAGGAAAATATAGCCAATTTTCTAGCCTGTGCCGGATAGGCGCAACTCGTTATGAAACATATTGCCCCTGACGGAGGGTTAAAGTCGACTCTGCAAAAACTCTTACTGTCTCACTTATTCATTCTCGTCTGGACTATTGTAACTCTCTACTAATCGGCCTCCCTCTTACCAAACTCTCCCCGCTCCAATCTGTGCTGAATGCTGCTGCCAGGATCATATTCCTCACCAACCGTTACACCGATGCCTCTACCCTGTGCCAGTCATTACACTGGCTACCCATCCACTCCAGAATCCAGTACAAAACTACTACCCTCATCCACAAAGCACTCCATGGCTCAGCACCACCCTACATATCCTCTCTGGTCTCAGTCTACCACCCTACCCGTGCCCTCCGCTCCGCTAATGACCTGAGGTTAACATCCTCAATAATCAGAACCTCCCACTCCCGTCTCCAAGACTTTACACGTGCTGCGCCGATTCTTTGGAATGCACTACCTAGGTTAATACGATTAATCCCCAATCCCCACAGTTTTAAGCGTGCCCTAAAAACTCATTTGTTCAGATTGGCCTACCGCCTCAATGCATTAACCTAACTATCCCTGTGTGGCCCATTAAAAAACACAACATAATCAGGTTCCTCGCATCATGTTCTCATACACTTTATGCAGTTATTAGCCCTCTGTGTCTGTACTGCTACATACTTAGGCAGTTAACTGGTTCATGCAGCTTTACATGAACACCCGAGCCTTACACTATAGCTGGTCCGAACGACGAAAGCAATTGTTACCATCCACCTCTCCTGTCTCCCCTTTTCCTTATAGTTTGTAAGCTTGCGAGAAGGGCCCTCATTCCTCTTGGTATCTATTTTGAACTTTAATTTCTGTTATGCTGTAATGTCTATTGTCTGTACAAGTCCCCTCTATAAGTTGTAAAGTGCTGCAGAATATGTTGGCGCTATATAAATAAAAATTATTATTATTATAGTATGTAAGTACCCCAAAAGGGCAACAAAAGGGGGCACAAAAAACATACCTCCCAACCGTCCCGGATCCAGCGGGACTGTCCTGATTTTGACAGTCAGCCCCGCGATCCCGGGCGGGACATTAATTGTCCCGCACTGGTTGGGAGGTATGCGATATCACCCGGTCAGCTGAGAGCTCCCTGAGTCGCTGCACCCGGCCCGCACAGCAGCACACCACATAATGGCTGCTCTGTGCGCACAGGACCTGTGATGAGGTCACAGGATGGGAGGAGTCAGGGGGTCACATGATCGGGAGGACATCCTTGTACAGGACTCTGCTGGTTGCCATGGGCGCCGGAGGAGGTTAAGTGTATGTGTGCGAGGTCAGGAGGTGTTTACAGTGTGGATGTAACAGAGCCGTGTGTGTACGAGGTGTATGGATCGGAGCAGCGTGTAAGAGGTGTACGGAGCGCAGCTGCGTGTGTACAAGGTGTACGGAGCGGAGCAGCATCTGAAAGGTGTACGGAGCGGAATTGTGTGTGTAAGAGATGTACGGAGCCGTGTGTACAAGGTGTACGGAGTGCAGCCGCGTGTGTACGAGGTGTACGGAGCGGAGCAGCGTGTGAAAGGTGTTTTGAGCGGAGTCGTGTGTAAGAGGTGTACGGAGCCATGTGTACGAGGTGTACGGAGTAGAGCCGTGTGTGTACGAGGTGTACAGAGCTCAGCCGCGTGTGTACGAGGTGTACGGAGCTCAGCCACGTGTGTACGAGGTGTACGGAGCGGAGCAGCATGTGAAAGGTGTACGGAGCGGAGTCATGTGTAAGAGGTGTACGGAGCCATGTGTACGAGGTGTACGGAGCAGAGCCGTGTGTGTACGAGGTGTACAAAGCTCAGCCGCGTGTGTACGAGGTGTACGGAGCGGAGCAGCATGTGAAAGGTGTACGGAGCGGAGTCATGTGTAAGAGGTGTATGGAGCCATGTGTACGAGGTGTACGGAGCAGAGCCGTGTGTGTACGAGGTGTACGGAGCGGAGCAGCATGTGAAAGGTGTACGGAGCGGAGTCGTGTGTAAGAGGTGTACGGAGCCATGTGTACGAGGTGTACGGAGCTCAGCCGCGTGTGTACGAGGTGTACGGAGTGGAGCAGCATGTGAAAGGTGTACGGAGCGGAGTCGTGTGTAAGAGGTGTACGGAGCCATGTGTACGAGGTGTACGGAGCACAGCCACGTGTGTACGAGGTGTACGGAGCGGAGCAGCATGTGAAAGGTGTACGGAGCGGAGTCGTGTGTAAGAGGTGTACGGAGCCGTGTGTACGAGGTGTACGGAGCACAGCCGCATGTTTACGAGGTGCACGGAGCGGAGCAGCGTGTGAAAGGTGTACGGAGCGGAGTCGTGTGTGTACGAGGTGTGCGGAACAGAGTGTGAAAGGTGTATGGAGCGGAGTCGTGTGTGTACGAGGTGTACGGAGCACAGCCGCGTGTGTACGAGGTGTACGGAGCGGAGCAGCATGTGAAAGGTGTACGGAGCGGAGTCGTGTGTGTACGAGGTGTACGGAGCACAGCCCCGTGTGTACGAGGTGTACGGAGTAGAGCAGCATGTGAAAGGTGTACGGAGCGGAGTCGTGTGTAAGAGGTGTACGGAGCCGTGTGTACGAGGTGTACGGAGCAGAGCCGTGTGAGTGCGAGGTGTACGGAGCTCAGCCACGTGTGTACGATGTGTACAGAGCAGAGCCACGTGAGTACGAGGTGTGCGGAGCAGAGCCATGCGTGTACAAGGTATACGGAGCGGAGCAGCGTGTGCAATGTGTATAGAGCGGAGCCGTGTCTGTACGAGGTGTACGGAGTAGTGCCGTGTGTGTACGAGATGTATGGAGAGGAGCCGTATGTGTATGAGGTGTACGCAGCGGAGCCGTGTGTGTGCAAGGTGTACGGAGCGTGTGCAATGTGTATAGAGCGGAGCCGTGTGTGTACGAGGTGTACGGAGTAGTGCCGTGTGTACGAGATGTATGGAGAGGAGCCGTATGTGTATGAGGTGAACGCAGCGGAGCCGTGTGTGTGCAAGGTATATGGAGCGGAGCAGCGTGTGCAATGTGTATGGAGCGGAGCAGTGTGTGTACGAGGTGTACGGAGTAGTGCCGTGTGTACGAGATGTATGGAGCGGAGCCGTGTGTGTATGAGGTGTATGGAGCGGAGCTGAATGTGTACGAGGTGTACGGAGCGGAGCCGTGTGTGTATGAGATGTATGGAGTGGAGCCGTGTGTACGGAGCGGAGCCGTGTGTGCAAAGTGTACGGAGCGCAGGAGTACCTATGTGTGGCCATTATACGGTACGAAGTATCATGTGCTGCCAATATACAGTATGGAGCATCATGTGCAGCCAATATACAGTATGGAGCATCATGTGCAGTCATTATACAGTATGGAGCATCATATGCAGTCATTATACAGTATGGAGCATCATGTGGGGTCATTATACAGTATGGAGCATCATCTGCGGCCATTATACAGTTTGGAGCATCATGTGCAGCCACTATACAGTATGGAGCATCATGTGCAGTCATCATACAGTATGGAGCATCATGTGCGGCCAATATACAGTATGGAGCATCATGTGCAGTCATTATACAGTATGGAGCATCATGTGCGGTCATTATACAGTATGGAGCATCATGTGTGGCCATTATACAGTATGGAGCATCATGTGTGGTCATTATACAGTATGGAGCATCATGTGCGGTCATTATACAGTATGGAGCATCATGTGTGGTCATTATACAGTATGGAGCATCATGTGTGGTCATTATACAGTATGGAGCATCATGTGCAGCCATTATACAGTATGGAGCATCATGTGTGGCCATTATACAGTATGGAGCATCATGTGTGGTCATTATACAGTATGGAGCATCATGTGCAGCCATTATACAGTATGGAGCATCATGTGCAGTCATTATACAGTATGGAGCATCATGTGCGGCCAATATACAGTATGGAGCATCATGTGCAGTCATTATACAGTATGGAGCATCATGTGCGGTCATTATACAGTATGGAGCATCATGTGTGGCCATTATACAGTATGGAGCATCATGTGCGGTCATTATACAGTATGGAGCATCATGTGCGGCCATTATACAGTATGGAGCATCATGTGTGGTCATTATACAGTATGGAGCATCATGTGCAGTCATTATACAGTATGGAGCATCATGTGCGGCCATTATACAGTATGGAGCATCATGTGCAGCCATTATACAGTATGGAGCATCATCTGCGGCCAATATACAGTATGGAGCATCATGTGCAGCCATTATACAGTATGCAGCATCATGTGTGGCCATTATACAGTGTGGAGCATCATGTGTGGTCATTATACAGTATGGAGTATCATGTGCGGTCATTATACAGTATGGAGCATCATGTGTGGCCATTATACAGTGTGGAGCATCATGTGTGGCCATTATACAGTGTGGAGCATCATGTGTGGTCATTATACAGTATGGAGTATCATGTGTGGTCATTATACAGTATGGAGTATCATGTGTGGTCATTATACAGTATGGAGTATCATGTGCAGCCATTATACAGTATGCAGCATCATGTGTGGCCATTATACAGTGTGGAGCATCATGTGTGGCCATTATACAGTGTGGAGCATCATGTGTGGTCATTATACAGTATGGAGTATCATGTGTGGTCATTATACAGTATGGAGTATCATGTGCAGCCATTATACAGTATGCAGCATCATGTGTGGCCATTATACAGTGTGGAGCATCATGTGTGGTCATTATACAGTATGGAGCATCATGTGCAGCCATTATACAGTATGGAGCATCATCTGCGGCCAATATACAGTATGGAGCATCATGTGCAGCCATTATACAGTATGCAGCATCATGTGTGGCCATTATACAGTATGGAGCATCATGTGTGGTCATTATACAGTATGGAGCATCATGTGCGGTCATTATACAGTATGGAGCATCATGTGCAGTCATTATACAGTATTGAGCATCATGTGCAGCCATTATACAGTATGGAGCATCATGTGCGGTCATTATACAATATGGAGCATCATGTGCGGCCATTATACAGTATTGAGCATCATGTGGGGTCATTATACAGTATGGAGCATCATGTGGGGCCATTATACAGTATAGAGCATCATGTGCGGTCATTATACAATATGGAGCATCATGTGCGGTCATTATACAGTATGGAGCATCATGTGGGGCCATTATACAGTATGGAGCACTGCGGGGCCATTATACAGTATGGAGCATCATGTTTGGCCATTATACAGTATGGAGCATCATGTGCGGTCATTATACAGTATTGAGCATCATGTGTGTTCATTATACAGTATGGAGCATCATGTGTGGCCATTATACAGTATGGAGCAACCTCTATTGTTGGTAAAATATTTGAAGGGTTTCTGAGGGATGTTATTCTGGATTATCTCAATGAGAATAACTGTTTAACTCCATATCAGCATGGGTTTATGAGAAATCGCTCCTGTCAAACCAATCTAATCAGTTTTTATGAAGAGGTAAGCTATAGGCTGGACCACGGTGAGTCATTGGACGTGGTATATCTCGATTTTTCCAAAGCGTTTGATACCGTGCCGCACAAGAGGTTGGTGCACAAAATGAGAATGCTTGGTCTGGGGGAAAATGTGTGTAAATGGGTTAGTAACTGGCTTAGTGATAGAAAGCACAGGGTGGTTATAAATGGTATAGTCTCTAACTGGGTCGATGTGACCAGTGGGGTACCGCAGGGGTCGGTATTGGGACCTGTTCTCTTCAACATATTCATTAATGATCTGGTAGAAGGTTTACACAGTAAAATATCGATATTTGCAGATGATACAAAACTATGTAAAGCAGTTAATACAAGAGAAGATAGTATTCTGCTACAGATGGATCTGGATAAGTTGGAAACTTGGGCTGAAAGGTGGCAGATGAGGTTTAACAATGATAAATGTAAGGTTATACACATGGGAAGAAGGAATCAATGTCACCATTACACACTGAACGGGAAACCACTGGGTAAATCTGACAGGGAGAAGGACTTGGGGATCCTAGTTAATGATAAACTTACCTGGAGCAGCCAGTGCCAGGCAGCAGCTGCCAAGGCAAACAGGACCATGGGGTGCATTAAAAGAGGTCTGGATACACATGATGAGAGCATTATACTGCCTCTGTACAAATCCCTAGTTAGACCGCACATGGAGTACTGTGTCCAGTTTTGGGCACCGGTGCTCAGGAAGGATATAATGGAACTAGAGAGAGTACAAAGGAGGGCAACAAAATTAATAAAGGGGATGGGAGAACTACAATACCCAGATAGATTAGCGAAATTAGGATTATTTAGTCTAGAAAAAAGACGACTGAGGGGCGATCTAATAACCATGTATAAGTATATAAGGGGACAATACAAATATCTCGCTGAGGATCTGTTTATACCAAGGAAGGTGACGGGCACAAGGGGGCATTCTTTGCGTCTGGAGGAGAGAAGGTTTTTCCACCAACATAGAAGAGGATTCTTTACTGTTAGGGCAGTGAGAATCTGGAATTGCTTGCCTGAGGAGCTGGTGATGGCGAACTCAGTCGAGGGGTTCAAGAGAGGCCTGGATGTCTTCCTGGAGCAGAACAATATTGTATCATACAATTATTAGGTTCTGTAGAAGGACGTAGATCTGGGGATTTATTATGATGGAATATAGGCTGAACTGGATGGACAAATGTCTTTTTTCGGCCTTACTAACTATGTTACTAACTATGTTACTATGTGCAGCCATTATACAGTATGCAGCATCATGTGTGGCCATTATACAGTATGGAGCATCATATGTGGCCATTATACAGTATGGAGCATCATGTGCAGCCATTATACAGTATGGAGCATCATGTGCGGTCATTATACAATATGGAGCATCATGTGCGGTCATTATACAATATGGAGCATCATGTGGGGTCATTATACACTATGGAGCATCATGTGGGGTCATTATACAGTATGGAGCATCATGTGCGGCCATTATACAATATGGAGCATCATGTGGGGTCATTATACACTATGGAGCATCATGTGCAATCATTATACAGTATGGAGCATCATGTGTGTTCATTATACAGTATTGAGTATCATGTGTGTTCATTATACAGTATGGAGCATCATGTGTGTTCATTATACACTATGGAGCATCATGTGCAATCATTATACAGTATGGAGCATCATGTGTGTTCATTATACAGTATTGAGCATCATGTGTGTTCATTATACAGTATTGAGCATCATGTGTGTTCATTATACAGTATTGAGTATCATGTGCGGCCAATATACAGTATGGAGCATCATGTGTGTTCATTATACAGTATTGAGCATCATGTGTGTTCATTATACAGTATTGAGCATCATGTGTGTTCATTATACAGTATTGAGCATCATGTGTGTTCATTATACAGTATTGAGCATCATGTGTGGCCATTATACAGTATTGAGCATCATGTGTGGCCAATATACAGTATGGAGCATCATGTGCGGCCATTATACAGTATGGAGCATCATGTGCGGCCATTATACAGTATGGAGCATCATGTGTGGCCATTATACAGTATTGAGCATCATGTGTGTTCATTATACAGTATTGAGCATCATGTGTGTTCATTATACAGTATGGAGCATCATGTGTGTTCATTATACAGTATTGAGCATCATGTGTGTTCATTATACAGTATTGAGCATCATGTGGGGTCATTATACACTATGGAGCATCATGTGCAATCATTATACAGTATGGAGCATCATGTGTGTTCATTATACAGTATTGAGTATCATGTGTGTTCATTATACAGTATTGAGCATCATGTGTGTTCATTATACAGTATGGAGCATCATGTGTGTTCATTATACAGTATTGAGCATCATGTGTGTTCATTATACAATATGGAGCATCATGTGGGGTCATTATACACTATGGAGCATCATGTGCAATCATTATACAGTATGGAGCATCATGTGTGTTCATTATACAGTATGGAGCATCATGTGGGGTCATTATACAGTATGGAGCATCATGTGCGGCCATTATACAATATGGAGCATCATGTGGGGTCATTATACACTATGGAGCATCATGTGCAATCATTATACAGTATGGAGCATCATGTGTGTTCATTATACAGTATTGAGTATCATGTGTGTTCATTATACAATATGGAGCATCATGTGGGGTCATTATACAATATGGAGCATCATGTGGGGTCATTATACACTATGGAGCATCATGTGCGGCCATTATACAATATGGAGCATCATGTGGGGTCATTATACACTATGGAGCATCATGTGCAATCATTATACAGTATGGAGCATCATGTGTGTTCATTATACAGTATTGAGTATCATGTGTGTTCATTATACAGTATGGAGCATCATGTGTGTTCATTATACACTATGGAGCATCATGTGCAATCATTATACAGTATGGAGCATCATGTGTGTTCATTATACAGTATTGAGCATCATGTGTGTTCATTATACAGTATTGAGCATCATGTGTGTTCATTATACAGTATTGAGTATCATGTGCGGCCAATATACAGTATGGAGCATCATGTGTGTTCATTATACAGTATTGAGCATCATGTGTGTTCATTATACAGTATTGAGCATCATGTGTGTTCATTATACAGTATTGAGCATCATGTGTGTTCATTATACAGTATTGAGCATCATGTGTGGCCATTATACAGTATTGAGCATCATGTGTGGCCAATATACAGTATGGAGCATCATGTGCGGCCATTATACAGTATGGAGCATCATGTGCGGCCATTATACAGTATGGAGCATCATGTGTGGCCATTATACAGTATTGAGCATCATGTGTGTTCATTATACAGTATTGAGCATCATGTGTGTTCATTATACAGTATGGAGCATCATGTGTGTTCATTATACAGTATTGAGCATCATGTGTGTTCATTATACAGTATTGAGCATCATGTGGGGTCATTATACACTATGGAGCATCATGTGCAATCATTATACAGTATGGAGCATCATGTGTGTTCATTATACAGTATTGAGTATCATGTGTGTTCATTATACAGTATTGAGCATCATGTGTGTTCATTATACAGTATGGAGCATCATGTGTGTTCATTATACAGTATTGAGCATCATGTGTGTTCATTATACAATATGGAGCATCATGTGGGGTCATTATACACTATGGAGCATCATGTGCAATCATTATACAGTATGGAGCATCATGTGTGTTCATTATACAGTATTGAGTATCATGTGTGTTCATTATACAGTATGGAGCATCATGTGTGTTCATTATACAGTATTGAGCATCATGTGTGTTCATTATACAGTATTGAGCATCATGTGTGTTCATTATACAGTATGGAGCATCATGTGGGGTCATTATACACTATGGAGCATCATGTGCAATCATTATACAGTATGGAGCATCATGTGTGTTCATTATACAGTATTGAGTATCATGTGTGTTCATTATACAGTATGGAGCATCATGTGTGTTCATTATACAGTATTGAGTATCATGTGTGTTCATTATACAGTATGGAGCATCATGTGTGTTCATTATACAGTATTGAGCATCATGTGTGTTCATTATACAATATGGAGCATCATGTGGGGTCATTATACAGTATTGAGCATCATGTGTGATCATTATACAGTATGGAGCATCATGTGTGTTCATTATACAGTATTGAGCATCATGTGTGTTCATTATACAATATGGAGCATCATGTGGGGTCATTATACACTATGGAGCATCATGTGCAATCATTATACAGTATTGAGCATCATGTGTGTTCATTATACAGTATTGAGCATCATGTGTGTTCATTATACAGTATGGAGCATCATGTGTGGCCATTATACAGTTTGGAGCATCATGTGGGGCCATTATACAGTATGGAGTATCATGTGCGGCCATTATACAGTATGGAGCATCATGTGCGGCCATTATACAGTATGGAGTATCATGTGCGGCCATTATACAGTATGGAGTATCATGTGCGGCCATTATACAGTATGGAGCATCATGTGCGGCCATTATACAGTATGGAGCATCATGTGCGGCCATTATACAGTATGGAGTATCATGTGCGGCCAATATACAGTATGGAGCATCATGTGCGGCCATTATACAGTATGGAGCATCATGTGCGGCCATTATACAGTATGGAGTATTATGTGTGGCCATTATACAGTATGGAGCATCATGTGCAGTCATTATACAGTATGGAGCATCATGTGCAGTCATTATACAGTATGGAGCACTGTGTGGCCATATTTTTTTGTTTAGAATTATTCTTTATGAACAGTGTGATCAGCAGTGCTAAATGGGTGTGGTTGGGACGTGAATATGGGTGTGGCTAGTGAATGGGTGTGGTCAGAGGCGTTGCGCGCCGCAAACTTTGTCCCTTTCCCAGCTTCAAAAGTTGGGAGGTATGCAAAAAAAAGAGCTGTGATTGGACAACACAAGCACAGTCTGCGCATCACGTGTAACCAACATCCAATCACAGCGCAGCTCTCATCAGCGTAAAGAAAAAATGCTGCCATCTGATTGGTTGTTACGGGTAACATGGACTGTTTTTGTTAGGTAGTTTCATAAATCTCCATGAAGTTTCACCATAGAAACTAAATATAAATGTAAAATAAAGAATCGTCCGTTACATTTACCTACAGTCTTAATATTTACCTTACACCTCGGCTTCCAAGTGCCATGTTGAGACTGGCAGAACTGCTGTCGAAACGCCATCTTGTGAATGTCAAATTCGCCATCTTAAAGGGGGCAATGTTTTGACGAAAGACGCCATGTTGGGAAGGTCACGGAGCAGTTTCGTTGTTTCCGGTTACCGGCAGTGCTGCTGATTTCTGATAACATTTCCCCCACAACAATGTCTACTCCGCCGTTATCGGGAGTCGGGATGGCCGGAGCCGCCGCTGCCGCCGGTGGTTTTCCCGGACCTCCGCCTCCTGCTGCCGCCGCCACCCGAGAGGTGAACACGGCGTCCCTGTGCAGGATCGGGCAGGAGACGGTGCAGGACATCGTGTTCAGGACCATGGAGATCTTCCAGCTGCTGCGTAACATGCAGGTGCCCGGCTATACGGCGTGCGCCCCAGTGTAGTGTCAGTGTGTGCCCGGCTATACGGCGTGCCCCCCAGTGTAGTGTCAGTGTGCCCGGCTATACGGCGTGCCCCCCAGTGTAGTGTCAGTGTGCCCGGCTATACGGCGTGCCCCCCAGTGTAGTGTCAGTGTGTGCCCGGCTATACGGCGTGTCCCCCAGTGTAGTGTCAGTGTGCCCGGCTATACGGCGTGTCCCCCAGTGTAGTGTCAGTGTGCTCGGCTATACGGCGTGTCCCCCAGTGCAGTGTCAGTGTGCCCGGCTATACGGCGTGCCCCCCAGTGTAGTGTCAGTGTGTGCCCGGCTATACGGCGTGCCCCCCAGTGTAGTGTCAGTGTGTGCCCGGCTATACGGCGTGTCCCCCAGTGTAGTGTCAGTGTGTGCCCGGCTATACGGCGTGCCCCCCAGTGTAGTGTCAGTGTGCCCGGCTATACGGCGTGCCCCCCAGTGTAGTGTCAGTGTGTGCCCGGCTATACGGCGTGCCCCCCAGTGTAGTGTCAGTGTGTGCCCGGCTATACGGCGTGTCTCTCTGTGTAGTGTCAATGTGTGCCCGGCTATACGGCGTGCCCCCCAGTGTAGTGTCAGTGTGTGCCCGGCTATACGGCGTGTCTCTCTGTGTAGTGTCAGTGTACCCGGCTATACGGCGTGCCCCCCAGTGTAGTGTCAGTGTGTGCCTGGCTATACGGCGTGTCTCTCTGTGTAGTGTCATTGTGCCCGGCTATACGGCGTGTCCCTCAGTGTAGTGTCAATGTGTGCCCGGCTATACGGCGTGCCCCCCAGTGTAGTGTCAGTGTGCCCGGCTATACGGCGTGTCTCTCTGTGTAGTGTCAGTGTACCCGGCTATACGGCGTGCCCCCCAGTGTAGTGTCAGTGTGCCCGGCTATACGGCGTGTCTCTCTGTGTAGTGTCAGTGTACCCGGCTATACGGCGTGCCCCCCAGTGTAGTGTCAGTGTGCCCGGCTATACGACGTGTCTCTCTGTGTAGTGTCAGTGTACCCGGCTATACGGCGTGCCCCCCAGTGTAGTGTCAGTGTGTGCCCGGCTATACGGCGTGCCCCCCAGTGTAGTGTCAGTGTGCCCGGCTATACGGCGTGCCCCCCAGTGTAGTGTCAGTGTGTGCCCGGCTATACGGCGTGTCCCCCAGTGTAGTGTCAGTGTGCCCGGCTATACGGCGTGCCCCCCAGTGTAGTGTCAGTGTGTGCCCGGCTATACGGCGTGTCTCTCTGTGTAGTGTCAGTGTACCCGGCTATACGGCGTGCCCCCCAGTGTAGTGTCAGTGTGTGCCCGGCTATACGGCGTGCCCCCCAGTGTAGTGTCAGTGTGCCCGGCTATACGGCGTGCCCCCCAGTGTAGTGTCAGTGTGTGCCCGGCTATACGGCGTGTCCCCCAGTGTAGTGTCAGTGTGCCCGGCTATACGGCGTGCCCCCCAGTGTAGTGTCAGTGTGCCCGGCTATACGGCGTGCCCCCCAGTGTAGTGTCAGTGTGCCCGGCTATACGGCGTGCCCCCCAGTGTAGTGTCAGTGTGCCCGGCTATACGGCGTGTCCCTCAGTGTAGTGTCAATGTGTGCCCGGCTATACGGCGTGTCCCCCAGTGTAGTGTCAGTGTGTGCCCGGCTATACGGCGTGCCCCCCAGTGTAGTGTCAGTGTGCCCGGCTATACGGCGTGTCCCCCAGTGTAGTGTCAGTGTGTGCCCGGCTATACGGCGTATTCCCCAGTGTAGTGTCAGTGTGTGCCCGGCTATACGGCGTGTCCCCCAGTGTAGTGTCAGTGTGTGCCCGGTTATACGGCGTGTCCCCCAGTGTAGTGTCAGTGTGTGCCTGGCTATACGGCGTGTGCCCGGTTATACGGCGTGCCCCCCAGTGTAGTGTCAGTGTGTGCCCGGCTATACGGCGTGTCCCTCTGTGTAGTGTCAGTGTGCCCGGCTATACGGCGTGCCCCCCAGTGCAGTGTCAGTGTGCCCGGCTATATGGCGTGCCCCCCAGTGTAGTGTCAGTGTGTGCCCGGCTATACGGCGTGTCCCTCTGTGTAGTGTCAGTGTGCCCGGCTATATGGCGTGCCCCCCAGTGTAGTGTCAGTGTGTGCCCGGCTATACGGTGTGTCCCTCTGTAGTGTCAGTGTGCTCGGCTATACGGCGTGCCCCCCAGTGCAGTGTCAGTGTTACCGGCTATACGGCGTGTCCCTCTGTGTAGTGTCAGTGTGCCCGGCTATATGGCGTGCCCCCCAGTGCAGTGTCAGTGTGCCCGGCTATACGGCGTGCCCCCCAGTGTAGTGTCAGTGTGCCCGGCTATACGACGTGTCCCTCTGTGTGTCAGTGTGTGCCCGGCTATACGACGTGTCCCTCTGTGTAGTGTCAGTGTGCCCGGCTATATGGCGTGTCCCCCAGTGTAGTGTCAGTGTGTGCCCGGCTATACGACGTGTCCCTCTGTGTAGTGTCAGTGTGCCCGGCTATATGGCGTGTCCCCCAGTGTAGTGTCAGTGTGTGCCCGGCTATACGACGTGTCCCTCTGTGTAGTGTCAGTGTGCCCGGCTATATGGCGTGTCCCCCAGTGTAGTGTCAGTGTGTGCCCGGCTATACGACGTGTCCCTCTGTGTGACAGTGTGTGCCCGGCTATACGGCGTGCCGCCCAGTGTAGTGTCAGTGTGTGCCCGGCTATACGGCGTGTTCCCCAGTGCAGTGTCAGTGTGCCCGGCTATACCAAACCAAGCAAAGAATGGACTACAAAAAGGCCCGCACAACCATATATCATGAAGAAATACAAAAAACGTTTTATTCAAACACCACAACAAAACATTTAAAATACAATACCATGTACAAATCACCCCTATACAATTATATCTGTAGGCAATAAATCCCTATGGCCATATAGTATATAGAGCGCAGTGGAAAGGGTTAAGCAATAGACATAATACCTCAAAGATATCTCGGCTGAAAACAAAGCCCGCATGAATGCGATAATCCACAGTGGCTACGCTATACTGAAAGAGCCCCCTAGTGAAGCCTGGATAACGAGGTGAAGTATAATGCCTGCAAAAACCATAAAGGTAACATAGCGCCAAAAATACTCAGCTGATTCAGAGAGGAGCTGGGCAAAAACCCGCACACAATCCAGCCATAAGGTCCCAAACGAATGCCCATGCCTAAGTGCCCGGCATAAGGACAAGAAATGGGGTGAGTAGAGAGAGCCCCATGCGTATCGCCGCCGCAGCGGCTTCGTCAGGGGAAGTATATTAAGTGTGCCCAGCTATACGGCGTGTGCCTCTGTGTAGTGTCGGTGTGTGTCCGGCTATACGGCGTGCCCCCCAGTGTAGTGTCAGTGTGTGCCCGGCTATACGGCGTGTCCCTCTGTGTAGTGTCAGTGTGCCCGGCTATATGGCGTGCCCCCCCAGTGTAGTGTCAGTGTGCCCGGCTATACGGCGTGTCCCTCTGTGTAGTGTCAGTGTGTGTCCGGCTATACGACGTGCCGCCCAGTGTAGTGTGTGTGTGCCCAGCTATACGGCGTGTCCCTCTGTGTAGTGTTAGTGTGTGCCTGGGCTTACGGCGTGTCCCCGAGTGTAGTGTCAGTGTGTGCCTGGCTATACGGCATATCCCTGATTGTAGTGATAATGTGTCCTGCTGTATGGTGTGTGCACGGCTATATTTTGTGCCCCCCCCCCCCCCCCCGAGTGTAATGTCATTGTTTGTGTATATGGCATTTGTCCACCCCCCAAATATAGTGTCAGTGTGACCCACCGCCATCCCTGGCTGTACGGTGAGTGTGTGCCGCTGGCTATAGCTGTAGTCTGTGTGCCCCATAACCTCCCACTCCTTGTCGGCTGTAGTGTCGATGCGTGTGGTGCTCCTGTAGTGTCTGGTGCGTGTGGTGCTGCTGTAGTGTCCGGTGCGTGTGACGCTCCTGTAGTGTCCGGTGCGTGTGGCGCTGCTGTAGTGTCAACGGTACGTGTGGCGCTGCTGTAGTGTCGGTGCGTGTGGCGCTGCTGTAGTGTCCGCGGTGCATGTGGGACTGCTGTAGTGTTTGCGGTGCGCGTGGCGCTGCTGTAGCATTGGTGCGCGTGGCGCTGCCGTAGCGTCTGTGCGCGTGGCGCTGCCGTAGCGTCTGTGCGCGTGGCGCTGCCATAGTGTCGGTGCGTGTGGCGCTGCTGTAGTGTCTGTGCGTGTGGCGCTGCTGTAGTGTTTTGCGGTGCGCGTGTCGCTGCCGTAGCGTCTGTGCGCGTGGCTTTGCCATAGTGTTGGTGCGTGTGCCGCTGCTGTAGTGTCCTCGGTGCATGTGGGACTGCCGTAATGTTTGCGGTGCACGCGACGCTGCCGTAGTGTATGTGCGTGTGGCGCTGCTGTAGTGTATGTGCGTGTGGCGCTGCTGTAGTGTATGTGCGTGTGGCGCTGCTGTAGTGTATGTGCGTGTGGCGCTGCTGTAGTGTATGTGCGTGTGGCGCTGCTGTAGTGTATGTGCGTGTGGCGCTGCTGTAGTGTATGTGCGTGTGGCGCTGCTGTAGTGTATGTGCGTGTGGCGCTGCTGTAGTGTATGTGCGTGTGGCGCTGCTGTAGTGTATGTGCGTGTGGCGCTGCTGTAGTGTATGTGCGTGTGGCGCTGCTGTAGTGTATGTGCGTGTGGCGCTGCTGTAGTGTATGTGCGTGTGGCGCTGCTGTAGTGTATGTGCGTGTGGCGCTGCTGTAGTGTATGTGCGTGTGGCGCTGCTGTAGTGTATGTGCGTGTGGCGCTGCTGTAGTGTATGTGCGTGTGGCGCTGCTGTAGTGTATGTGCGTGTGGCGCTGCTGTAGTGTATGTGCGTGTGGCGCTGCTGTAGTGTATGTGCGTGTGGCGCTGCTGTAGTGTATGTGCGTGTGGCGCTGCTGTAGTGTATGTGCGTGTGGCGCTGCTGTAGTGTATGTGCGTGTGGCGCTGCTGTAGTGTATGTGCGTGTGGCGCTGCTGTAGTGTATGTGCGTGTGGCGCTGCTGTAGTGTATGTGCGTGTGGCGCTGCTGTAGTGTATGTGCGTGTGGCGCTGCTGTAGTGTATGTGCGTGTGGCGCTGCTGTAGTGTATGTGCGTGTGGCGCTGCTGTAGTGTATGTGCGTGTGGCGCTGCTGTAGTGTATGTGCGTGTGGCGCTGCTGTAGTGTATGTGCGTGTGGCGCTGCTGTAGTGTATGTGCGTGTGGCGCTGCTGTAGTGTATGTGCGTGTGGCGCTGCTGTAGTGTATGTGCGTGTGGCGCTGCTGTAGTGTATGTGCGTGTGGCGCTGCTGTAGTGTATGTGCGTGTGGCGCTGCTGTAGTGTATGTGCGTGTGGCGCTGCTGTAGTGTCCGCGGTGCGTGTGGCGCTGCTGTAGTGTCCGCGGTGCGTGTGGAGCTGCTGTAGTGTCCGCGATGTGTGTGGCGCTGCTGTAGTGTCCATGACGTGTGTGGCGCTGCTGTAGTGTCCGTGACGCGTGTGGCACTGCCGTAGTGTTTGCAGTGCGCGTGGTGCTGCCTAAGGCTACTTTCACACTAGCGTCGGTACGGGGCCGTCGTGATGCGTCGGCCCGACGTACCGACGCTAGCGTTGTCTCCGCCGCACAACGGGTGCAGCGGATCCTGCTTTTCAGCGCATCCGCTGCCCCATTGTGAGGTGCGGGGAGGTGGGGGCAGAGTTCCGGCCGCGCATGCGCAGTCGGAAAAGACAGTCCGTCGGCTGCAAAAAAGTTACATGGAACGTTTTTTGCGGCCGACGGTCCGCCAAAACATGGCGCAACCGTCGCGGTTTGCAGGATGCGTTTTTTCTGCAAAACGACGCATTGTGACGGATTGCAGTTAACGCTAGTGTGAAAGTAGCCTTAGCGTCGGTGCGCGTGGCGCTGCCATAATGTCGGTGCACGTGGCGCTGCCATAGTGTCGGTGCGTGTGGCTCTGCCGTAGTGTCTGTGCGTGTGGCACTGCTGTAGTGTCCGCGGTGCGTGTGGCGCTGCTGTAGTGTCGGTGCATGTGGCGCTGCTGTAGTGTCCGCGGTGCATGTGGCGCTGCTGTAGTGTTTGTGGTGCGCGTGGCACTGCCGTAGCGTCTGTGCGCGTGGCTCTGCCATATTGTCGGTGCATTTGCCACTGCTGTATTGTCCGCGGTGTGTGTGTGTGGTGCTGCTGTATTGTCTGCGGTGCATGTGTAACTGCTGTAGTGTCCGCGGTGCTTGTGGCGCTGCTGTAATGTCCAGGGCGTGTGACGCTGTTGTGTCTGCGGTGCGTGTGGCATGGCTGTAGTGTCCGCGGTGCGTGTGGCGCTGCCGTAGTGTCCGCCGTGCGTGTGGCGCTGCTGTAGTGTTCGCGGTGCTTGTGGCGTTGCTGTAGTGTTCCCGGTGCGTGTGGTGCTGCTGTAGTGTCTGTGGTGCTGCTGTAGTGTCTGCGGTGCGTGTGGCGCTGCTGTAGTGTTCACGGTGCTTGTGGCACTGCTGTAGTGTTCGCGGTGCGTGTGGCGCTGCTGTAGTGTTCGCGGTGCGTGTGGCTCTGCTGTAGTGTCTGCGGTGCGTGTGGCTCTGCTGTAGTGTCTGCGGTGCGTGTGGCGCTGCTGTAGTGTCGGTGCGTGTGGCGCTGCTGTAGTGTCGGTGCGTGTGGCGCTGCTGTAGTGTTCGCAGTGTGTGTGGCGCTGCTGTAGTGTCTGCGGTGCGTGTGGCGCTGCTGTAGTGTCTGCGGTGCGTGTGGCGCTGCTGTAGTGTTCGCAGTGTGTGTGGCGCTGCTGTAGTGTCGGTGCGTGTGGCGCTGCTGTAGTGTCGGTGCGTGTGGCGCTGCTGTAGTGTCGGTGCGTGTGGCGCTGCTGTAGTGTTCGCAGTGTGTGTGGCGCTGCTGTAGTGTCTGCGGTGCGTGTGGCGCTGCTGTAGTGTCTGCGGTGCGTGTGGCGCTGCTGTAGTGTTCGCAGTGTGTGTGGCGCTGCTGTAGTGTCGGTGCGTGTGGCGCTGCTGTAGTGTCGGTGCGTGTGGCGCTGCTGTAGTGTCGGTGCGTGTGGCGCTGCTGTAGTGTCGGTGCGTGTGGCGCTGCTGTAGTGTCGGTGCGTGTGGCGCTGCTGTAGTGTCGGTGCGTGTGGCGCTGCTGTAGTGTCGGTGCGTGTGGCGCTGCTGTAGTGTCGGTGCGTGTGGCGCTGCTGTAGTGTCGGTGCGTGTGGCGCTGCTGTAGTGTCGGTGCGTGTGGCGCTGCTGTAGTGTCTGCGGTGCGTGTGGCGCTGCTGTAGTGTCGGTGCGTGTGGCGCTGCTGTAGTGTCGGTGCGTGTGGCGCTGCTGTAGTGTCGGTGCGTGTGGCGCTGCTGTAGTGTCGGTGCGTGTGGCGCTGCTGTAGTGTCGGTGCGTGTGGCGCTGCTGTAGTGTCGGTGCGTGTGGCGCTGCTGTAGTGTTCGCAGTGCGTGTGGTGCATGCAGGTGACGGGGATGCACAGATCAGCCACTGTGGAGATATCAAATACCGGTAGGCTTTTTAAAAAAAAAAAAAATAATAATAATATTGTTTGAGGATAAAGGGGATTTTCATAAAAATATTCTTGAAAGCAATTTATTTGTTTCATTTTCACTTTATTTTTTTGATTCCCCTTATGGGCTTCACGATTGCGGTGTGTAGTAAATATCCGTCCCCTATGGACCCCTCCTTAGGATCAGCTCCTTTTTTGAGGGTAGGGCAGTGGTAAGGACTGGGGGGGATGGGAATTTAGAGGAGTTGTTATTTTCCTGACGTAAAATAAAACAATTACCTAGAAGGTTTGTCGCCCTCATGATTGAGTCTCCTCCTCTGGCTTACACATGTGGCCCCTATGGCGGAGACATGGGCCGTCCTCTGCTCTTTGTAGCCGTACTCACTTCATTTTTGTGACTTTCCAGCTCCCGAACGGCGTCACATATCACATGGGAACCTACCAGGACCGGCTCGGGAAGCTCCAGGAACACCTGCGGCAGCTCTCCATCCTCTTCCGGAAGCTGAGGTTGGTGTACGATAAGTGCAACGAGAACTGCGCTGGGCTGGAGCCGGTGTCCGTAGAGGTACGTGATGCTGACTGATCACACTTACTGCCTATGGGTAGTGGTCCTGAACCCGAAAGATCGCATCCTGGTCGCTCCAGGTTGTGGGACACGACAGAGGGTGCACAGATTTTCCGATTTACCACCTATGAGAGCAAGAGGATCAGGCATGTTGAGCCTCAACATATCTGATCCGCAACATCATCCACCCCTTTAATTGTCAATATTGCTTTGAAAACACATGCGCCCTCAGCCGAGCGGAGCGTCCACGTGTGCAGGGAGTCGGGTGTACATAACTGTTGGCTGAACGAGCCAGATTAGATTAAGTCCCATTCAGGACCTGCATCTATTGGTGTGGGGAGCGGATTTTGCTGCTGCGGATTTCAGTACAGATTCTCCTCTCTGAGTGGATGTACCCTGACGCTGCGGACAATCACACTACATCATTGTAACATCGCAGCGTAACGTCGGTGACTCAGATCACGTTGGGACCTGCGATCTGCCACCACTGCGATAAGCAAGTTGATAAAAAGTCAATTCATTTTGACTATTGTTGACTTGCTTGTTTGTGATCACCAGCATTGCGCTGCGTTGTAGCACATGGTACGGTCTCTGGCATTGTTGCGCTTAGTCGCCCTGTAGCTCCAGCCTAAATCTTAGCTTCCAATGAATTATTGCCATTTTTCCTCCTTATTGACACATCCACAAGTGTGAAGTATTTTACCATAAGCTCAGACATAAATGGCGATGCAGTGTCCCGATTTTTGCAGTCTGACCCGGACCGTCTTCCTCTTTCAGCACAGTGCGCCATTGCCTTCCCGCTCTGTATTATGTGTTCCGTGTTAGACAACAAACTACATTTTACGTCTTTTTTTTTTTTTCTTAGCAATTAATTCCATACATTGAAGATGACTACTGGAAGAATGACGACCGCGGCTTCGCCAGTCAGCTTCGGTACGCAAGCGAAGAAAGGAGGGAAATTTTGGAAGTAAATAAGGTAATGTTGAGAACATGGAGCTATAGTACTTTGCCATGCCCTGAATGATGAAGAAGCTTTCTAACAAAATAGGGGTTAGGAATATATGGTGGTCAGAGGCTGGCGGGGTTAGAGGAAGAGGCGGGCAGAGTTAGAGGAAGAGGCTGGCGGAGTTAAAGGAAAGAGGCTGGCGGAGTTAGAGGAAGAGGCTGGCGGGGTTAGAGGAAGAGGCTGGCGGGGTTAGAGGAAGAGGCTGGCGGGGTTAGAGGAAGAGGCTGGCGGGGTTAGAGGAAGAGGCTGGCGGGGTTAGAGGAAGAGGCTGGCGTAGTTAGAGGAAGAGGCTGGCGGGGTTAGAGGAAGAGGCTGGCGGAGTTAGAGGAAGAGGCTGGCGGAGTTAGAGGAAGAGGCTGGCGGGGTTAGAGGAAGAGGCTGGCGGGGTTAGAGGAAGAGGCTGGCGGGGTTAGAGAAAGAGACTGGCGGGGTTAGAGGAAGAGGCGGGCAGAGTTAAAGGAAAGAGGCTGGCGGGGTTAGAGGAAGAGGCTGGCGGGGTTAGAGGAAGAGACTGGCGGGGTTAGAGGAAGAGGCGGGCAGAGTTAAAGGAAAGAGGCTGGCGGGGTTAGAGGAAGAGGCTGGCGTAGTTAGAGGAAGAGGCTGGCGGAGTTAGAGGAAGAGGCTGGCGGGGTTAGAGGAAGAGACTGGCGGGGTTAGAGGAAGAGACTGGCGGGGTTAGAGGAAGAGACTGGCGGGGTTAGAGGAAGAGGCGGACGAGTGATTAGAAGTGAGTGGGATTTGCAGTAACAACGTAGCAGAGCGATCTACGGTCTTTGTGTGTCCCGAGTTACATAACAATGTATCTCACTGTGCCCCTCGCTTTTGGCAATTCCCTTTGAAAGTTACGCGAACAGTGTACCAAAGCCCGTTTTATTTTTTTTATCCTTACTCTTGGACACTTTTAGCCCGAACAGGATCTCCCGTCTCACCTGAGAATGGATAAGATGGGAATACTCCAAAATCGGGGCTGAGTAGTATAAGATGTGAAATACTTCAGCCCTTTACTTCCTCCCTGCTGATGTCAGAGAATAGGACGGAGAGATTAGGTTCTAATAATCTGGATAATAGATACATGGTCGATTGTCAGGTCACCTATAGAAAAACCAGATGCATGGGGGATCGCAGAAAAGAGAGATAGTGCCAGCATTGATGTCCTCTTCTAGAAACACTTCTTTATTGAGAAGTCCAAAAAAAATAAAATATTTGGCCTTAATTGATATTCTGCCAAAATATGGGATATTTCTTGACACTACGTGCAACAACTAAAGATTTGGTCTGAAACCCGTTTTCCTTTTGTATTGGTAATGGAAGCTGTGAATTTTTAGACTCATCAATAAAAAGTGTTTTTAGAAGAAAAGTTCAATGCTGGAATTATATCTCTTTTCTACTTGTCTCAAAAATAATAAATGTTTTACCTAAATTGGGAACATATTTAGTCTGAAGAGAGGATGGTTGGCTGATAGTCCTGTGCTTCCTGCAGCCTCTGCACCAACGCAGACTGTATAGGAGAGTCTAGCTTAATTATATTGGGTCGTCTTCTTAGTAACACGTTTTACTGCTATGTTTTTTTTTTACTTTTTTTTTTTTTTTTTTGTATTTTTCTCACAGAAATTAAAACAGAAGAATCAACAGCTGAAACAAATTATGGACCAATTACGGAATCTGATCTGGGATATTAACGCCATGTTAGCCATGAGGAACTAAGCCGGTTCGGCGATTTAATTTTTTTTTAAATTTAATATCACATCAAGGGATGTTTTCTGTGTAATAAATATTGTTTGTTTTTTGTCCTAAAAAAAACAATTATTACTCAGAATTGATTAGAAATACTGACCCAGTTTTTAAGTGTGACAAATAATCTGACCACAAAGAGGACTGTGAATTACCAAAGCTCCAAGATCTCCACTCAATTCTCTAGCTAAGGCATGTGAGATGATAAATGCAGATATCACAGTCACTAGAGGTATATTTGGGGTACAACTACTAAACAAATGGGGTTTGAGACAAGTTCTGACTTGTTATGATACGGTGGTCTAGGAGCAACATGGAACGAGCTCTGAAGGAAGTGGTAACTGTACTGACCGCAGTCCCTGAGCTCAACACAACACTAGAAGTAGCCGTGGAATGCTCCTAACTCTCCCTAGGCATCTCGTCACAGCCTAAGAGCTAACTACCCCTAAAGATAGAAGCAGGAAAGCTATCTTGCCTCAGAGAAAATCCCCCAAGGATAGATTAGCCCCCCCAAATAATGACTGTGAGTGGAGAGGGAAAAGACATACACAGAATGAAACCAGGATGAGCACAGGAGGCCAGTCTAGCTAAATAGATAGGACAGGATGGAATACTGTGCGGTCAGTATAAAACACTACAAAAATCCACGCAGAGTTTACAAAAAATCTCCACACCTGACTAAAGGTGTGGAGGGTAAATCTGCTTCCCAGAGCTTCCAGCAAGACAGAATTAATTCATACTGATAAGCTGGACAAACATAGAAAGCACAGAATGGATAAGTCCACAATCTATGGACAGAAAAGAACAAGCAAAAACTTAGCTTTGCTGAACTGGTCAGGATAACAGGGAACTCCAAAGAGATGTGAATCCAACCAGGAACCATTTACAAGTGGCACTGGCTGAAGAAAGAGCCAGGCCTAAATAGCCGAGCAGAAGAGACGATAAGTGGAGGCAGCTGATGACAGCTAACTCCAAGGAGCAGCCATACCACTAGAAACCACAAGAGGGAGCCCAAGAGCAGAACTCACAAAAGTGCCACTTACAACCACCGGAGGGAGCCCAAGAGCGGAATTCACAACAGTACTACCCAAAGTCATCGCAGTGGATCCCAGTGTCACTGCAGTACAGCAGTTTGGAGATACCGATGTGTTCTCGGATACATAACAAGGAATAACGACCGGGATGAGGGGTCAATGAAGATCTACCATAGGGAGGGGGGCACCTGCTTTCCTTCACTGTAACGTTTGGAAAGTTGCAGTCTTACTTGGACCCAGTGGGGTCAGCACTAGCTGTCCCGGTGATCGCATGACACTGGCCTAACTTCACTCTTCCTTTCTATGGACGTAATTGACATCCGATTAAAGTGAGAGCTGCTGGTCTGTCACTGTCTACGAATGTCTTGATTTGTATGGGAGAGTAAAGCCAGAGCTAATTGGCCCCAGTGATTGTGTGGCATAATAATGTCACGCGATCCCCGGGGAGAGCTACAGCCGAGACCACTGAAACGGGGCCGGGCGTACTGGAGGTGAGTATAACTGTTATTATTTTACAGGGGGGAAAAATATAGATTCGGATGGGGTTGTCCGATTTATGTACCAACCCATTTAAAGGGGTTGTCCAGAGTTGTCACCTATCTTCTGGATAGATAGGCTAGTGGCGGTCTGACAGACTGGCAGAACAGCCACTTTCATCCCCGGTAGAATGGACTACGACGCTTCTTCTCAACTGCTCCTCCAATGATTCCCTACGGGGCTGCCGAGTTGTGCACTCAATGTTCGTCACATTTATAGAGAATGAGTGGAGCTGCAGTCGGTCATCCTTCCAGTTGTTCCATTTTGTGGTAGGAATGATAGTTCTCCGCTCTGCCGATCTGTGCTGGTCCCGGCACTTGGACCTCCATCGATCAGTAATCGATCGCCTATCAATGTGGATAAGTGATGAATTGTTTTCAGGAGGCATGTGAGCTGTAGTCCTGAAGTGATAATCTCCTGCTGATAAAACACTGATTGTACAGAAACAGAGCCTAGTAAGTGACACATCACTGGAATCAGGATCTGTGTCCCTACATCATGGTGCTCTCAGATTTCTTAATGGGAGTCTGTCAGCAGGTTTTTACTAAGTAAACCGCTTCCCAACCGACAAAGCTAGCAAAGGATCTTAGGCACTGTTCACATTACCATCATGGTTTCCACTAATTTATGATGACTATGGCCGGTCCTGATGACCTCTTTGACTTATAATGAATCTTATGTATAACCAATGTTTTTTTTTTTTTCCATCAAAAAATGCCGAATCCTCCAAAAGAAGTGGGAAAGTGACAAATGTGAACAGGTCCTAACTGCGACGTCTTTAGACACTTGTGATGAGACACTGCGTGTGCAGTCGGCCATGATGGGGATATTGGTTCCATCACAATGTGCTTTCACAGATTGGAATGAAATTCTAAACCTTTTAGAGAAAAAAAAAAACCCGATCACAGCTGGCACCTGTTAAAAAATCATTTTGGAAATCATCTTTGCTATTACGTGCTCAGCGTCCCCGCGGGGATCCATGTGTCAGACGCACACACGTTCTACAGGATGGAACATTTCTTCTCTTCAGGGACTTCCTTCTACTTGTCTGAGACTTTTACCAACATAACATAGATTTATAAAACATCTTGAAGGATACGTACTCGACCCCCTAAATGCTGCGCACTCTTCCACTTCCAGAATTTCATACTTTTAATTTTCATAACCACATTGGAAATTATCTAAAATATTTTTTAGTCATCTATGATTTTATATAGGATAATTTATAATTTTTTTTACCTATTTTATTTTTATTATTTTTTACTTATTTTTATTATATTTTGCCTATTTTTTTAATCTTTTTTTTTTTTTTTACGTAATTATTTTTATTTTAGGGGTTGGAGGCTGTCAGTAAAAAAAATGACTTTTCAATGATCAATCCAAGCAGCTAGTTGCTCCTTTGACGTTGCCAAACATTTTAGTGCACCTTTCCACCTACTTGTTTTCCATCTATCTCAACTTTTTTCTGGCTCCTGTTGTGCCAGAGTTGTCAATCAAGGAAGAAAAGGATGGAGATCGATAAGGAGGAAGGTGCACTGAGCTGCTCGGCCACACCAAGGGTACACCGAGAGCCGGTGCTTGGTTTGAACAGTCGTTTCGTGCTATGAGATCATCGGTCATCACACATCTTCCCCTTGCGCATGTATAACAGGCTTATATTTAGAAGGAAATTAGTAAATTGCTTCGCTCTAGGGTCATGGGTCTTTTATTTGGCGCTGTGCCTTTTTTTCATTTTAAGTGGTCTCATGATGGCAACCACTGTTAAGGATATGCTCAAGTTTAAAGAGGTATTTTCCAAGAAGTTGTCCTCTATATATGCGGTAGTAGATAACTTCCCAAACTGTTGGGGGTCTGCCTGCTGGGACTCCTACCAGTCCAGAGTGTCCAGTGATCGATCATGGGCCCTGCTGCTTCATTCACTTTATTGGGACCTCCGTAGATAACGGAGGTCTTCTCTCAGCTGTTCACTGGCACTTAAAGAAGAATGAATAGAGCGGTAGTGCGTATGATCGACCACCGCGCCATTCTGGTCTCTTCACTTTTCCGGTTCTTGGGATCAGTAGCGATCACAGAGGTCAGACCCCAGCGATCGGGAAGTTAGCCTCTATCCCGTGTATAGGGGATAACCTCTAAATTTTAGTATACCCCTGTAGGGACATATGAATGCCGTAGAGGAGGGTTCCCCAGCTTGGGGATATCTCCGAGTCAGAGAAAAGAGTCAATCTTTAGGGTAGGTTCCGGATCTGGCAGACTCAATTACGTTGCTGTTGTACTTCATGAGTTGCCAAGGCTCCTTTCAGCAAAATATAAAAGTTCAATACTCCAGACCCCTGATCAGAAGCCAATGTACAAGTATGGAGTTAGCTAGTAGATTAGAGGTTGTCTCATGAAGACTCTTGTGCCGTAGAAGATGGAACTGTAATCAGCCGTTCACAGAAGGTCTGGCTTATTCAGGTCCTAAGTATCAGCTGGGGAAGCCAGTTCTAGCCATGCGTCTCTCATGAATTGGTAAGAATATGTACATTGATATAGTGGCCAGTTACACTTATGGCTAACCATGTAATCGGTAAATGAGCTAGGTCCGCCTTTTTCAGTAAAAAAACAAAAATACAAATTATTCTGTTATAATAATCCGTACTACAGACATATTGACATAAAATAGATTATTAATTGTAGTTACCATATTGGCCATTAGATGTCAGTATATCTTAGGAAAGCATCTCATTTTACAACCTGCTGTAAAATTGAATTTTAGATTCTTGTTGGCTTAACACTTAAAAAGATTGTGATAGTTTACAGTATAATTCATGCTGTACTGGGGGAAAATATATAAAGCATACAGAAAGCTGATCAAAGACATATAGAGCGTTGTGTAAAAGTTTTAGGATGGTGAGGAAAAAACTCTGCAAAGTAAGATTGCTTTAAAAAAGTGTTAGTTTATTGTTATCAATTAACGAAATATTAAAGTGAATGAGCAAAAGGGAAATCTAAATCACATCAATAGTTTGCGACTGCCCTTCATCTTCAGGAGACCATCAAAGCATCATTTCCTCTAAGTACTTGCACACATTTTGCAAAAGAACCTGTCAGGGAGGTTGCTCCAAACATCTTGGAGAAATAACCACAGATCTTCTGTGGATGTCACTCGTACAATACTATCTTTTCATATAATCCCAGACAGACTGGATGAGGATGAGATCAGGGCTCTGCGGGGGCCGGATCATCACTCCCTGGATTCCTCGTTCCTCTTCATGACATTGGCTGTGTGTTCGAGGTTGTCCTCCAGCTTTAGAATATATTTGGAGGCAATCAGACGCCTCCCTGATGGTATTACATGATGGAGAAGTATCTGGCTGTATTTCTCAGGATTGAGGATGCCAAGAAATGGGCAACGATGAAGATCATGGAAACTTAGTGCAGCAGCTGAAGGACCCATCATGCTACTTTCCTTTGAAATCAGAATATGTCCAGCAGTGCCATCAGCTGAGACCTGACAGCAACTGGGGGATCCTTCTACACCCATCTACTCTTTGGGAAAGTCTGTCCAGGATTGTGGCCAAACACTATACCCTCTACATGGAGACAAGGCCGGGTGACTAAACTATGCATGAAAACATAGAAACTGGGGTGCATTAAAATGGCCGCAGGTGATCTGGACTGAAGACTCAAAATCATAGAATGTTAGAAGGAACCTCTCCAGAGTCATCTGGTCCAACCCCCTGCTCAATGCTTGATTCATTAAACCATCTCAGACAGATGTCTGTCCAGCCTCTGTTTGAAGACTTCCATTGAAGGAGGACTCGCCACCTCTCGTGGTGAAATAATTGCTGTTATTGAAGGCAGATTGATTGCGAAAGAGCTGGAGAGCGGTACCATAATGAGGGTCTGTAGGAGCAGTGAAGCATGCGGGAGGGTTGTGCAAGTTTGCGGCTGCATTTCAGCAGATGAAGTTGGGGATTTGGTCAGGATTAGCGGTGTCTTCTATTTTGAGAGATGCAGGCAAATACTTCTCCATCATGTAATACCATCAGGGAGGCGTCTGATTGGCTCCAATTTTATTCTAAAGCCTGACAACGACCCCAAACATCCAGCCAATGTCATTAGGAAATATCTTCAGCATAAAGCAGAACATGGAGTCCCGGAATTGATGTGGCCTCCACAGAGCTCAGCATCTGGGACTACCGGAAGAGACAGAAGATCTGGGGTTAGTTCTCCATAATATTTCTATTGCTGACTTCCTTTAAAAACTGTTGAAGTGTAACTAGAAGAACTGATGGCGACAACGGACGGTCATCAAATATTGTGGGGCTTTAGATTCTTCTTGCCTTCATTCTCTTTGCATTTTGTTAAATTAATATAAACTATTGACACTTTTCTTCATTCTTACTTTGGAGCATTTTTTTTTCACACCTGCCTAAGGGTATGTGTCCACGTTCAGGATTGCATCAGGATTTGGTCAGTATTTTACCTCAGTATTTGTAAGCCAAAACCAGGAGTGGAACAATTAGAGGAAAAGTATAATAGAAACATATGCTCCACTTTTGCATTTATCACCCACTCCTGGTTTTGGCTTACAAATACTGATAAAAAATCCTGACCAAATCCTGATGCAATCCTGAACGTGGACACATACCCTTACACTTTTGCACAGTGCTGTGCATATAGGAAAAAACTGCTGTCGGAATAACTGGGGACGATTACCAAATCTAAGCCAAATGGCTTTATTTTGGTTCTCTCGGAACCATGGCAATACCTAACCTCATAGAAGCAGCTTTGTTTATCTGCCGCCAAAACCTGCTGCTCGTCGTGATTACTGCCGTTACCGACCAGCAGTTCCACTTCACAAAGAGGTAATTCGGCCGCTCCACATAAACGATCGCAGAATCCAGTGCAAGATGAATCGGGCAAAACCGTCAGCGGGAGCTGTCCATGCCTTACTGATTTCAATAGTTAACCAACCATTTCTTTCCGTACTGCAGCAGACAGATTCCCATTTAGCAAAAATATGAAAAATCTCACTCCAGTGTCAAAACAGTACATAAAAGATATAAAATACGCCGGGGATGCTGGGCTGCGGCAATGCGGTCTCAGAGCGGAGGAGCCACGTTCCCCGGGCTGCCGCTTTATGCTTAACAATATATTCATTGAGAATTATACAGTGGAGCACGCTGCGAGGCGCCAGCTCTGAGGACCTCAGCGCGCATCGGGACTATAAGGGTCAGATCACAGCACCGGGCTGGAGGCTCCGCTGGCTTATATCTGCAGGTGGATACGTTCACACATTTTTGTTCTTTGTGGGTTTCGATATCTCAGTTTCCCATCATTTTATAATCCTATAACGGCCCGTTCACATTGCGCTCTTTGTTGTGAATTCTGTGGTCAAGCTCACTCCTGTGGTCATGAGCGGTACTTCGGCTGATTCTGTCTATGAGCTTCCTCTGGTGGATGTGAGTGGGGCTGCGGCTTCTGAGTTTCCTTCCTCAGGTGACGAGGTTAAGTCGTTAGGTGCTGCTCTATTTAACTCCACCTAGTTCTTTGTTCCTGGCCTCCAGTCAATGTTCCAGTATTGGTTTTGCTCTCTCCTGGATCGTTCTTGTGGCCTGTCTGCCCTGCATAAGCTAAGTTCTGCTTGTTACTTTTGTTTGCTATTTTTTCTGTCCAGCTTGCTATATTGATTTGTCTTGCATGCTGGAAGCTCTGGGACGCAGAGGAAGCACCTCCGTACCGTTAGTCGGTGCGGAGGGTCTTTTTGCGCCCTCTGCGTGGTTGTTTGTAGGTTTTTGTGCTGACCGCAAAGCTATCTTTCCTATCCTCGGTCTATTTAGTAAGTCGGGCCTCACTTTGCTAAAATCTATTTCATCTCTGTGTTTGTGTTTTCATCTTTGCTCACAGTCATTATATGTGGGGGGCTGCCTTTTCCTTTGGGGAATTTCTCTGAGGCAAGGTAGGCTTATTTTTCTATCTTCAGGGCTAGCTAGTTTCTCAGGCTGTGCCGAGTTGCATAGGGAGCGTTAGGAGCAATCCACGGCTACCTCTAGTGTGGTGTGATAGGATTAGGGATTGCGGTCAGCAGAGTTCCCACGTCTCAGAGCTCGTCCTATGTGATTAGCAACTATCAGGTCATTTTCTGTGCTCGTAACCACCAGGTCCATTGGGGTTCTGAATCACCTGATCATAACAGCTCTTCCCTGCGTCCAGTGGTCCCGTTAGGGCTAATATCGGAACCCTCGGCAAAACGGGGTTTGGGCGTATGCACCGATTGGGTCATTGGCTATACTGATGCACATGGAGTCACTGTGTGCGCTGTCTTGCATAATTTTGGGCCGTATATTGGAGGCCGACACCAAGCCGTAGATTTTGTCTACCTGTCCGCCTCCAGTAGGCATATATATGGCTGAAAATGATACAGGGCACATGGTGACTCCATCTGCATCATTACAGTCAATGGCTTCGTCGCCACATACGCCCAAATCCTGTTTTGCAGGGGGTTCGGACGTAAGCCCTGACGGGACCACTGGAGAGGAACGCAGTGTGAAAGGGGTCTAACTGATGGAACAATCACCCAATTCATGGAAGAACTGATTCAACAACTTGTAGAAATAAAGCCTCAAAGATCTCACGTCAAATTACGGAAACTTTGCTTCCCTAGCCTGGATCTGAATGCCCTCGGCCAAGGAAGAGAGACAGGGTGGCACTGTTCCTCGTTCCCTAGCCCTCGCCAGATCTCAGAAGGCCAGCATGGTTTCCAGCTGCAAAAGTGGAGCTTATTAACCCCTACCCGTACTGTGCTGTAAATGAACGGTGCAGAATACTCTGGTGCAATGGCCGATATAGGAGACAACTTCAGTTCCTGCCATTAAACACATCAGATATTACTTATTATTATTGTTCTGGGTCCACACTACTCAGCAAAGACCCCTCCCCAAACTGCTACAATGCAATACCTTGTGATTCAGAAGTATTTGATCATATTAGGCCACTTTCACATTTCCGGCGGTACGGGCCCGTCGCAATGCGTCGGGCTGACGTACCGACGGACGTTGTGAAATAACTGCACGACGTGGGCAGCGGATGCAGTTTTTCAACGCATCCGCTGCCCATTCTGCAGTCCGGGGAGTAGGGAGTGGAGTTTCGGTCACGCATGCGCGGTCGCAAATGGCGGACGCGATGCACAAAAAAGCATTACATGGAACTTTTTTTGTGCTGACGGTCCGCCAAAACACGACGCATCCGTCGCACGATGGATGCAACGTGTGGCAATCCGTCGCGATCCGTCGCTAATACAAGTGTATGGGAAAAAAACGCATCCTGCAAGCACATTTGCAGGATCCGTTTTTTTCCCAAACCGACGGATTGCAACGGAGCTCTAAAAACGGAAGTGTGGGCATACACCCATGAGTACTAAGAGAACTAAGTAATGTAATAGATAAACCATTATTTCTTATTTTTAGTGACTCTATAGCGACAGGGTCTGTTCCGCAGGACTGGCGCATAGCAAATGTGGTGCCAATATTCAAAAAGGGCTCTAAAAGTGAACCTGGAAATTATAGGCCAGTAAGTCTAACCTCTATTGTTGGTAAAATATTTGAAGGGTTTCTGAGGGATGTTATTCTGGATTATCTCAATGAGAATAACTGTTTAACTCCATATCAGCATGGGTTTATGAGAAATCGCTCCTGTCAAACCAATCTAATCAGTTTTTATGAAGAGGTAAGCTATAGACTGGACCACGGTGAGTCATTGGACGTGGTATATCTCGATTTTTCCAAAGCGTTTGATACCGTGCCGCACAAGAGGTTGGTACACAAAATGAGAATGCTTGGTCTGGGGGAAAATGTGTGTAAATGGGTTAGTAACTGGCTTAGTGATAGAAAGCAGAGGGTGGTTATAAATGGTATAGTCTCTAACTGGGTCGCTGTGACCAGTGGGGTACCGCAGGGGTCAGTATTGGGACCTGTTCTCTTCAACATATTCATTAATGATCTGGTAGAAGGTTTACACAGTAAAATATCGATATTTGCAGATGATACAAAACTATGTAAAGCAGTTAATACAAGAGAAGATAGTATTCTGCTACAGATGGATCTGGATAAGTTGGAAACTTGGGCTGAAAGGTGGCAGATGAGGTTTAACAATGATAAATGTAAGGTTATACACATGGGAAGAGGGAATCAATATCACCATTACACACTGAACGGGAAACCACTGGGTAAATCTGACAGGGAGAAGGACTTGGGGATCCTAGTTAATGATAAACTTACCTGGAGCAGCCAGTGCCAGGCAGCAGCTGCCAAGGCAAACAGGATCATGGGGTGCATTAAAAGAGGTCTGGATACACATGATGAGAGCATTATACTGCCTCTGTACAAATCCCTAGTTAGACCGCACATGGAGTACTGTGTCCAGTTTTGGGCACCGGTGCTCAGGAAGGATATAATGGAACTAGAGAGAGTACAAAGGAGGGCAACAAAATTAATAAAGGGGATGGGAGAACTACAATACCCAGATAGATTAGCGAAATTAGGATTATTTAGTCTAGAAAAAAGACGACTGAGGGGCGATCTAATAACCATGTATAAGTATATAAGGGGACAATACAAATATCTCGCTGAGGATCTGTTTATACCAAGGAAGGTGACGGGCACAAGGGGGCATTCTTTGCGTCTGGAGGAGAGAAGGTTTTTCCACCAACATAGAAGAGGATTCTTTACTGTTAGGGCAGTGAGAATCTGGAATTGCTTGCCTGAGGAGGTGGTGATGGCGAACTCAGTCGAGGGGTTCAAGAGAGGCCTGGATGTCTTCCTGGAGCAGAACAATATTGTATCATACAATTATTAGGTTCTGTAGAAGGACGTAGATCTGGGTATTTATTATGATGGAATATAGGCTGAACTGGATGGACAAATGTCTTTTTTCGGCCTTACTAACTATGTTACTATGTTACTATGTTACTAAATTAGCCTTACAGAGGTCCCATATGAGGATAAGGCAGTGGCTACATAATCAACTGGTTGCCATGCAGGTCACGCCGCCAAAAAACGCTGCATGTCGCTGCTACATCACGGCATGGTGGAAATTAATGGGATCACATTATGGCCCGCATGGTACAAGCAAGTAGCAAACTAGTTGGATTTTTTGTGACTTGCTTGCTGCGGTCACTGTATCGTGTGGTGCAAAATGCACCCCATTCAATAGTATGTCCCGATTTAACAGCGATCTTTGGCAGCACAACCCATGTAATGGCCAAAAGTGCCGCATAGCCCCTGTCATAAAATTACAATGGTCAATAAATTTTCTAAAGAAAAGAGTTGTGCAGATTTATTAAAATATATACCCATGGCTGCCTTTGCTTTGCCGTAACAAAGTAAGCAGTATTTTTTTTTTATCAAAGCCCCTGTTGCTCCGGTGCCACTTGTCTGTAGTTCCCTGTAAGTGTGGTGGTGTCCAATTTTTATCCTGTGACCACTGCTGCCCTTCATTGTGCGCAGCGGTCTCATGCCATGTACCGTAGTATGACTGCTGTGCTCAGTTATTGGCTGCAGTGTACACATGATGTTGACTAGACATCACCACTGCAGCCTCTCGGCAAACATTAGCAGGAAGCAGCAGGAAATAAGTACTACTTATTTTGTTAAGGTAAAGCTAAATCAGCCATGTATGAATTAAAAAAAAATCTAGCAACACTAAAGAAAATATCTCTACAAATTGATAAAACCATTAAAAATGAAAAAAAAAATAAAAAAACATAATGTAAAAAAAAAACCCCTTAAAACACCAAATTAAAAAAAAAGGTGGAATTCCAGTAGTCCCATCCTCTTCCAAAAAGCATTAAAAATATAATTTGCCTTGCAAAAAACAAACCATCAATGGAAATTTAATGCCTGCTGCAGCGTAGTGGCACAAAACCTCCACCAGGGGGTGACGGTGATAGGTACACTCACAGAGAAACCACAAAGCAGTAGGCAGGAGCCACTAGGTGGCAGCAGAGTCTTCAGAAAAGCCGGGTTGGCAACTGAGAAGGAATGAGTACCAGAGGTCACAGCAATACACATGGTCAGAAACAAGCCAAAGAAGTCAGAGCCGGTTGGGAGCAGGAAAGCCAGAGACGGAAGACAATCAAACAGGTCAGGGGACAAGCCGAGTCAAATACCAGGAGGTCACAACAGAAGTCACAGGGGAAAACAGGAACGGAACCTAGGTAAACAGGCAGAGGACAAATCAGGGTATAACAGGATCAGCTGCTCAAGCCAGAGACTGGAACTATAACCGACACCGCTTGCAGGAAACAGTAGACTGAAATAGCCAGACAGATACCAAAACGAGGCAGGGAAGATTAACCCCCACATGACCATCCCGGCGAGGGAGTAATCAGAAACAAACCCCGGACTGGATCATGACAGGAAACACATGGCTCGCTGAATGTGTCAGCAACTAATAGGAGGACAGATCTGCGGCTGGTAAGCAATGAAGAGAAGCCTGTGCTGAGCGGAAACTCGGGTCCTCCACAGTTTTGCTCAATGAGTTATTATGATGCCATCCATTTTTGGGGTCCAGATGATCTGCAATCAGTGACTGTCAAGAGAAAATCTGAGGATAAATCTCTGAGACACAGTTCCAATAATTAAAGGGGGTTTCACAACATTATAAAAGGTGATAATTGCAAAGTTCTTGTAAAAACAGGCAACTTTACTTGTTAGTAAAAAATCCTCTTTGTTATCCAGAATGCAGGGTTTTTTTTATTCTATTGTCCGCTCGTTGCCTAGTTTACCGACCACGTGCGAAGTCTATCAAAGATGAACGATCTCATTTGCTATAGAACTTGTAAGCGCTGCTCTGAAGCTGACCAGATTACTGGATCTGGCCAGCTGTAGAGCCCCTGTGCTCCTCTAAAGCTGGAGATGCAGAGTTCTCTCTACTTGCATCATCAAAGAGTGTGCAGTTCAGGCCAGAGATTCAACCATGTCACCGGCTGTCACTGTCAATCACTGTGGAACGCACCGCCTCCTGGAAAGCAGGAAGCTAGGGAGCGGTGTGCTGCTGAAGATTTATCTTGAGAACATTCCATTAAAGAGGAATGTTGCTTAATAACCTAGGATGTCCTGAATCCCCCTCACTCACAGGTATTGAGCTTCAGGAAAGGGAGACCACCAATCTCTTACCCTTGATTCAAAATTCAAGTCAAGATGGTTAGAGAGGGTTTCTTGGGTGACATTTTGGAAAGGGTTTACCCTAGACCCTATACTTAGGCTTTTTTTCCTGTGTGCGTTAGACCTTCATTTTTTTATTCACATGGTGTCACGTGGTCAATGGCTACCACGAACAGGCTTGGCCCAAGTTTTTCATTTCCCTGATCTCAGCGGTTGCATTGCCTTCACCCTTTAATCCCTATACAGAGATCAGGACTTACACAAGGGTCCCTGGGATAGGGCCTCAAAGTCAACCGCTGTTTCCGGTGGCGCAAGCTGCCAAGAAGGATAGTCAGGTAGCCGAGTCAGATACAGGAGGTCACCCCAAGGAACAAAATAAAAAAACAAGTGGATAGTCAAATGTCAAGTAGAGGTCGAAGAACAGGAATGATCAGGATAAAACAAAGGATCACAGCACCGAGGTACATACCAGGATAGCAGAACTATTGACTGGCAGTGGGAACTGAATACAGGGGTTTATATAGTAACATCCCAACCCAGTGCTGACAGAAGATTGAAAACCCAAATTAACGAGATTAACCCTGCAGCTTCTGGACTGGCCAGAGCCACAAGTCCCAGCAATAATACATGATAAATGCTGTCTAGCATCACCCGCAATAGGAGAGCGCTGTAGCCCACCAGCCGAAGCAGTAACCGGCACAGATACAGATACACTTGGCTAACAAAAGACCCAAGTACCGTTTAGAAAAAAATCACAGTGATCTGACAGCTGTAGGTCCCAAGCTATTTTATAGCTCCTAGTCAGAGCTGCGTTTCCAGAACCTTGCCATCTGTAATCATGGAGACAAATAGATCGGCATAGGAGCTATATACGCAAAGTGGTAGTTGATTTTTTTTTAATGAAAACCATTTGCAAACTTCCTTTATTATGTATTTTAGATGCATCGAAATCATAAAATCTAGTGGCAAAGATTTAATATGAAGAGGGGTAAAAATAAAGAATATATCCTTCTTTTGGGTTGAATTTAGGGAAATCTGCCCAGAAGACTCTGGAGTCTTTTTTACTCCTCTCTCCATACTAATTATTTCCTAGGTTCAATCACTTTTCTCACCAGGAGGAGACTGATAACCTCATTTTCCTCTCCGGCTAATTACGTCGGTTCTCACTCTACTTGACCTCGACAAAGAATTAAGAACGAAAGATCCGCAAAGAAATCTAGAATAAAAGTCACAAACGGAGATGACTAAATATTGAGATTTGCTGCAGTGACCTTAAATGAGGGGAGTTTGATTGTCGCATTAACTGTTTGGTAATTACCAAAAGAACTGAACTTTACAGGATTCCGTAAAGTCTGACGCGTAGAATTCCATTAGCATCCGGTCCTAAGGGGGCGCTCTGCCCCGGACTGTGGGACGAAGACCCGCTTCTTGACTTATTTATTGTAAATAGCCGTATAATGGAGAGGCCTTCATGCCTATATCTAAAGGTATAAGATCATATCTACACAAATTATAATTGCTCTCCAGGCAACAGGGCAGCCATAACGTAGCTTAATGAGCATGCGAATCAATTTATACGATACCCTTAGGTGGCAGCATAAAGCAGCGAAGAGGCCCGGAAATAGGCTAGAACGAGAAAAAGAAAGAAACGAAAAAATACAAAACTCATCTGTAATGGGAATCAGTGAGTTTGCAGTGTACTAATTGGTTTTTTGAGGTGCACCCATTGTTTGATTGCCTCCATTTATTAAATCAAAGCCCAGCGCTCATTTACAACACATGATATATTAGACATTATCTGTACGCGGGAAGCTATTTTTACATTTACGCCGAATGTTAAATGAGTGGAATGGACAGAAATGCTTAATAATACACCAGAGGGGGAGGGGAGGAGGCGCGTACGAGTGTCTATAGGCTTTGTGGGCTACGTGTATTTTAAGATTATGCATGGCCCGACTCTATATATCACTCCACCGCTCCCTGCTGTATAATGAAGCCTGGAATTAGCATTTTAGTTATAAAAATGTTAAGGATTCTTGGCAGCGAGCTGCTACGTCTCGCTCAGATCTTTATTGCCAGTATTAAAGGGCTGGCATATTCCGTCTGGTTTTGCAGGTGTGAGGCTGAAGGGGGCGCCGTTAGGTAAGAAAGAGGGGGGGCATTTATTAATGCGTTTGCTACAAAATCTTGGTGCAAATTGAGACATTTCATTGTAGTTAATACCCAAAGCCAATTTTTTTCAATGCTTTTTTTTAGTAATTATGGCAAAACTTAATAGTAATGAGAAAAGGGACTTGTTTAATCTTCTGACATAAACAACTGTGTGTTAAGTTCACCAGGTGGGGTGAATCCTAAAAGCCCAAGGTTGGGTGGGCACACGGGCGTCGATGCAGCAGACAGAGGTAGCAGAGTTACAGGAGACCTTAGACAGACTGGAGTCCCACAACATGTAGCAGAAGTACAGAAGACCGCAGACAGCTTGGAGTCCCAAAACAGGTACTAAAAGTCCTGAAATCCGCAGACAAGTAGATGAGGTCCTGGAAACTGCAGACAGGCAGCAGAAGTCCTGGAAACTGCAGATAGGTAGTGGAAGTCCTGGAAACTGCAGACAGGTAACAGAGGCTAGACAAATAGCAGAGCTCCTGGAGAGCTCAAACACGTAGCAGAGGTTATGGAAGCCGCAAACAGGTAGCAGAGGTCCTGGAGATCACAGACAGGTAGCAGAGGTTATGGAAGCTGCAAACAGGTAGCAGAGGTCCTGGAAACCACAGACAGGTAGCAGAGGTATGGAAGCCGCAAACAGGTAGCAGAGGTCCTGGAGACCACAGACAGGTAGCAGAGGTTATGGAAGCCGCAAACAGGTAGCAGAGGCCCCGGAGACCTCAGACAGGTACCAGAGGTTATGGAAGCCGCAAACAGGTAGCAGAGGCCCTGGAGATCTCAGACAGGTAGCAGAGGTTATGGAAGCCGCAAACAGGAAGCAGAGGTCCTGGAGACCACAGATAGGTAGCAGAGGTTATGGAAGCCACAAACAGGAAGCAGAGGTCCTGGAGACCACAGATAGGTAGCAGAGGTTATGGAAGCCGCAAACAGGTAGCAGAGGTCATGGAGACCACAGACAGGTAGCAGAGGCCTTGAATACCGCAGACACGTAGCAGAGGCCCTGGAGATATCAGACAGGCAGCAGAGGTCCTGGAGACCCTAGACAAGTAGCAGAGGCCCTGAAGACCGCAGACACATAGCAGAGGCCCTGGAGATGTCAGACAGGTAGCAGAGGTTATGGAAGCCGCAAACAGATAGCAGAGGTCCTGGAGACATTAGACAGGTAGCAGAGGCCTTGAAGACCACAGATAAGTAGCAGAGGTTCTGGAGACCGCAGACAGATAGCCGAGGTCCTGGAGATCACAGACAAGTAGCAGAGCTCCTGGAGACTGCAGACATGGAGCAGAGGCCCTGGAGGTCTCAGACAGGTAGCAGAGGTTACAAAAGCTGCAAACAGGTAGCAGAGGTCCTGGAAGTCACAGGTGGAGAGAAGACATCCTGGGACTCACTGACGGAAAAATAGCAGAGGACCTGAAACACTGAGAACAGGTAGCAGTGGTCCTGGAAGAGTGGGAACAGGTAGCAGTGGTCCTGGAAGAGTGAGAACAGGTAGCAGACAGAACTCAGGAGCTATAAAAAAGTCATAATATCAAGTATTTTGGTGAGCCTTGTGTAGGCCCAGACAGATGATCATATGGGATCATGCTGGGTCATCTGCAAAACCCAACATGGAGCACAACACGGTTCAGCGGACCGGAGTGTGGAGCTGAAGTGAGTGGATTAAAGATTTGGCATACATTTTAAGTCATTTTTGATAAATATGGGTCTGTACCTTATGGGTATTATATTTAATTATATATATTTTATCATTATGGCTTGGATTCATCAAGTACGGTAATTTGTGCCAAATCTTTAGCATATTCTCTACTACCCTGCCACTCCATATTCATCAGATGTCAGAACTTTAATAATAAACTTGCCGCCAGTTATTCCAACGTAAATTTTCAAGCATGGTAGTACACTTCCAATCTTAGATAAGAGACTTAATCCAGTGTGTCGGATTTTGCAAGGTAATGCAACATTTTGTGCGAATTCCAACTTTTTATGCCAACGTCAAAAAAGAACCGGAGACAAATGTGTCAACTTTTGCAAGATGGTGTAGAATATTATGCAAATTTTATCTTTTTGTGCAGGTTAAGAATGGTTGGGACAATATTGTATTTGCTCCACAACTTTTTGAAGCCAGATGTGACCCGATTACAATATGCAACATTTTTAGTAGAGATGAAAGGATTGATTCGCAGGACTCGGGTCCATCGGTCAAGTCAGTAGTCTCTGGCCACTGGACGCAAGGTTGGCAAATGTCTTACCTTTCAGGATCCCTGGTGCAGCTTTTGATTAGCTGGACTGGTGCGACATGATCTGTGCGTCATGCTGCAATGATAATGTCATGCTGGACCAGGTAATAAGCTAGGAAGCTAAGGAAGTTAGAGATTTGTGAGCCTTTTCTCGAATGGCCAGAGAGCCACAGCTTAGGTGGGAGAATCAGTCCACAGGACAATGATTAGTCATGTACTCCACAAATCAAGCCTTTTTGGATGAATTGCAGTAAAAAAAAGCCATTTTTTAAAGCAAGCCATAAGAGGTCCAATTTGCAGTTTGCAAAAAGCCATGTAGCGGACACAGCGAGTACATGGAAGAAGGTGCTCTGATCAGATGAAACCAAAGAAGAACTTTTTTGGGTGAAATACAAACTGCTATGTGTGATGGAAAAATAACACTGCACATCACCCTGAAAACACCATCCCCATCATCAAACATGGTGGTGGCATCATAATGCTATGGGGATGCTTTTCTACAGCAGGGTCAGGGAAGCTGGTCAAATTTGCTGGAGAGATGGATATAATTAAATACAGGACAATCCTGGAGGAAAACCTGTTAGAAGCTGCAAAAGCCTTGAAACTGTGGGGGTAGATTCACCTTCCAGCAAGACAATGACCCGTAACATCCTGAATTGCCTAGTCACAGTCCAGGCCGAAATCCCATTTAGAATCTGAAGCAAAACTTGAAAATTGCTCTTCACAGATGTCTCCATCCAATCTCGCTGAGCGAGAGCGAATGCGCACAGAAGAATGGGCAAAAATGTCACCTCTACATGTTCAAATCTGGTGGGAGGCAGACCCCAAAAGACTTGCAGTAGTAATTGCAGCAAAAAGTGGTTCTACAAAGTATTAAACGTCACAATTTTCAGATTTTATCAGCTTCTCACATAGATTTAATATTTTATTTTATGGCATACAGTGTCCTCTCTTATTATATACACAATTCTCTCTTTTTACATGGTGACCCTTATTATGATAAACATTTTTCTCCTTTATTAACCCCTTAATCCCATTGGACGTACTATCCCGTCAAGGTGACCTGGGAGTTAATTCCCAGTGACGGGATAGTACGTCCAGTGCGATCAGCCGCGCTCATGGGGGGAGTGCAGCCAATCGCGGCTTGGTGTCAGCTGACTATCGCAGCTGACATCCCGCACTATGTGCCAGGAGCGGAACGGTATAAACGCCCCCCCAACCCCCCATTTAGAAATTCATGAATAGCTGGTTTTTGGTCATACTGCCTCACAAAAATCGGAATAAAAAGCGATCAAGAAATGTCACGTGCCCGAAAATGTTACCAATAAAAACATCAACTCTTCCCGCAAAAAACAAGACCTCACATGACTGTGGACCAAAATATGGAAAAATTATAGCTCTCAAAATATAACGCAAAAAAATATTTTTTGCAATAAAAAGCATCTTTTTGTGTGTGTCAGCTGCCAATCATAAAAAAACGCTATAAAAGTAAATTAAACCCCACTTCATCACCCCCTTAGTTAGGGAAAAATAAGAAAAAATTTAAAAATGTATTTATTTCCATTTTCCCATTAGGGTTAGGCCTAGGGTTAGGGCTAGGGTTAGGGCTAGGGTTAGGGTTGGGGCTAGGGTTAGGGTTTGGATTACATTTAGGGTTAGGGGTGTGTCAGGGTTAGGGGTGTGGTTAGGGTTATGGTTGGGATTAGGGTTAGGGGTGTGTCAGGGTTAGGGGTGTGTCAGGGTTAGGGGTGTGGTTAGGGTTATGGTTGGGATTAGGGTTAGGGGTGTGGTTAGGGTTGGGGTTAGGGGTGTGGTTGGGATTAGTGGTGTGTTTGGGTTAGGGTTTCTGTTAGAATTGGGGGTTTCCATTTTTTAGGCACATCAGGGGCTCCCCAAACGCGACATGGCGTCCGATCTCAATTCCAGCCAATTCTGCTTTGAAAAAGTAAAACAGTGCTCCTTCCCTTCCGAGCTTTCCCGTGCGCCCAAACGGTGGTTCCCCCCACATATGGGGTATCAGCGTACGCAGGACAAATTGGACAACAACTTTTGGATTCCAATTTCTCTTTTTACCCTTAGGAAAATACAAAACTGGGTGTTGAAGATAATTTTTGTGGAAAAAAATGATTTTTTTATTTTCACGGCTCTGCGTTACAAAACTGTAGTGAAATACTTGGGGATTCAAAGTTCTCACAACACATCTAGATAAGTTCCTTGGGGGGTCTAGTTTACAATATGGGGTCACTTGTGGGGGGTTTCTACTGTTTAGGTACATTAGGGGCTCTGCAAACGCAATGTGACGCCTGCAGACCAATCCATCTAAGTCTGCATTCCAAATGGTGCTCCTTCCCTTCCGAGCTCTGCCATACGCCCAAACGGTGGTTACCCCCACATATAGGGTATCAGCGTACTCAGGACAAATTGCACAACAATGTTTGGGGTCCAATTTCTCCTGTTACCCTTGGGAAAATACAAAACTGGGGGCTTAAAAATAATTTTTGTGGGAAAAAAAGAATTTTTATTTTCACGGTTCTGCGTCACAAACTGTAGTGAAACACTTGGGGGTTCAAAGCTCTCACAACACATCTATATAAGATCCTTAGGGGGTCTACTTTCCAAAATGGTGTCACTTGTGGGGAGTTTCAGGGTATGTGCACACGTCAGGATTTTTTCCTGACAAAATCCTGAGAATTCTGCCAGAAATCCGCGTGCTTTTTTAGCGCGGATTTCTCACGGAATTTGCGCGTTTTTTGCGCGGATTTTTAGCGTTTTTTTTTTTTTCGGAATGACCTTTTTGTTAGGAAATCCGCAAAAAATCCGGAAAAAGATAGAGCATGTTCGGATTTTTTGCGGTATGCGTTTTTTTTGCGGAAAAAAACGCTAACATCTGCACAAAAAATGCGGAATGCATTCTAAAACATAGGATGCATAATGTTAGCGTTTTTTGACCGGATTTATAGCGTTTTTATAGCGAAATTCCGCAAAAAAACGCTAAAAATCCTGACGTGTGCACATACCCTTAATGTTTAGGCACATCAGGGGCTCCCCAACGCAACATGGCGTCCCATCTCAATTCCAACCAACTTTGCATTGAAAAGTCAAACGGCGCTCCTTCCCTTCCGAGCTCTGTCATGCACCCAAAGTGGTTTACTCCCACATAAGGGGTATCAGCGGACTCAGGAAAAATTGTACAACAAGTTTTGGGGTACAATTTCTTCTGGTACCCTTGGGAAAATAAAAAATTGGGGGCGAAAATTCATTTTTATGAAAAAATATTATATTTTATTTTTTCGGCTCTACATTATAAACTTCTGTGAAGCACTTGGTGGTCAAAGTGCTCACCACACATCTAGATAAGTTCCTTAGGGGCTCTACTTTACAAAATGGTGTCACTTGTGGGGGGTTTCAATGATTAGGCACATCAGGGGCTCTCCAAACGCAACATGGCGTCCCATCTCAATTCCAGTCAATTTTGCATTGAAAAGTCAAATGGCGCTCCTTCTATTCCGAGCTCTGCCATGCGCCCAAACAGTTGTTTACCCCCAAATATGGGGTATCGGCGTACTCAGGACAAATTGTACAACAACTTTTGTGGTCCACTTCCTCCTGTTACCCTTTGTAAAATAAAACAAATTGGAGCTGAATAATTTTTTTGTGAAAAAAATTAAATGTTCATTTTTTTTTAAACATTCCAAAAATTCCTGTGAAGCACCAGAAGGGTTAATAAACTTCTTGAATGTGGTTTTGAGCATCTTGAGGGGTGCAGTTTTTAGAATGGTGTCACACTTGGGTATTTTCTATCATATAGACCCCTCAAAATGACTTCAAATGTGATGTGGTCCCTAAAAAAATGGTGTTGTAAAAATGAGAAATTGCTGGTCAAATTTTAAGCCTTGTAACTCCCTAACAAAACAAAAATTTTGCTTTCAAAATTGTGCTGATGTAAAGTAAACATGTGGGAAATGTTACTTATTAAGTATTTTGTGTGACATATCTCTGTCATTTAAAAGCATAAAAATTCAAATTTGGAAAATTGCGAAATTTTCGCCAAATTTCCGTTTTTTCACAAATAAGCGCAGGTACTATCAAAGAAATTTTACCACTATCATGAAGTACAATATGTCTCGAGAAAATAATGTCAGAATCACCAGGATCCGTTGAAGCGTTCTAGAGTTATAACCTCATAAAGGGACAGTGGTCAGAATTGTAAAAATTGGCCCGGTCATTAACGTGCAAACCACCCTCTGGGCTTAAGGGGTTAATACATTTAGCAACGGATGCCTCTGTATGTAGTTTGCACTTCTTTAGCGGTCTGACATGTGGCAAGTATTCGTTTTACGGTCTCAGGAATTCCATCTTATATGTGTTTAATCTCTGAGTGTGCAGCTGGAAATATATCTCTGTCAAAAAGTGTTGAGAATTGTTGACCACTCCCTTTGTACTCAAAATAATGCAAATAATGGCTGGTGCACATGTGTCATAACACCGATCCAGTCTGTACAGAGCCATAATAGGTCTGCATGGTCCCCTACTGTACCTCTATATGACGCTGATTTCATACAGAGGTACGTAGAGACTTTATCTTTTAGATTCTATACAAATCGTAGCTTACTCGATTGGGCCTTCTTATGTATTATTATTGCTTTCAGGAAGAATATCTCTGTATGGCAGTGCACAGAGGATGAACGACTCCATATGAAGTTGTGTGGACCCTAAAAGGTTTGAATACCTTGCAATGACTTTATCCTATTGCAAGGACAGATATTAAAACCAATAAAGCCAGCTCACCGAACAACTACCGCAGGTGCACGGAACTCCGCGTTGATTCACGTCAGTCACATGTGAAGAAAGAAAAAAACTGGTTCCAGCTCCATATTCATAAAATTCAAACTTGGCACTATATTGATCCATTAAAAGCAGTAGATGTGTGGCTCTCCAAACGGCACAACGGGAAGAAAGAGCGACGCGTTTCGATCACTACAGATCTTTGTCAAAGCTAAACACATAATGCCCAATCAGCATTATATGGACACCATTCACCAATAGAAAAGTATCAGAAAGTCACATGACAAATCCAAGGTCCTAAACATACAAGAAAATATGTACAGTATATATATATATATATATATATATATATATATATATATATGTATATATATATATACTGTACATCTACAATGCACAAATCCAAAATAAAAAAACATAAAAAGAAAAGAACTACACTAAAATCAAAATAGTAATATATATCTATAATTTGACATTAATCGTGATACGTTAATTCATTACGTTTATTAAGGCCAGCAGGAAACCTGGTATTCAGTTAATATATCCAGAATGCCTCACGTGTGAGGAGACGCCGTCTGACATCCCCCCACGTAAGGGCTTGTTCACATGTTCTATGCCATATACATGAAAAAACTTGGTACTCCCGGCATGTTGTGCAATAATATGTTTTGCAGCCGCCGAGACATTACGACCTGAATCACCAGTATTGCCTATATCATATAAATGCCCAGTGATCCGTACCCTGATTCTGCGTGATGTACATCCAATATAAGATAACTGACATGCAGTACAATCTATTTTATAAAGCACATGAGTGGTATTTGTCATGCAGCTGCAGTGCAGTACAGCGCAACCTCCACCAGGGGGAGCCTGGTAGGGAAGCCAGACTGCACACACAGAGCAACTGAACAGACGCCACCTAGTGGCGAGAGCGAGGTAAGGAAAACCAAGTCAGAGCACAACAGTGCAAAAGGATTTAGACAGAATGGATAGTCAGGACATAGCAAGGGATCTGTAAACCAGGACGGGCAAAATACGGTACAATAGGGACAAACTGAAACGGAGTCAAAAAGCCAAGCCAAGAGATCAGAACCAGGGAATCAAGCAGATATACAGACAAACAAAGAGACACTAGGAAAGGGCAGGCAGGGGGAGATAACAGACACAGGACAAGTCAGGGTTCACAGTAGGACAAATCAAGAGCTTCCAGAGTCAGGTTCACATGCCAAAGACAGAGCTATAGCTCTGGATACCTGGAAGCTAAATAGCAAACACCCTCTGGATACCTGGAAGCTAAATAGCAAACCTGAGCCCAGAATGAGGCAGAGCAAAGTTAACCCAGTTAAAGGCAAGACTAAACTCCGGAACGGATCATGACAGTATTGCAATTAATGAATTGCTTAATATTGAAACTTGCCGAAATATCATAGTTATTAAAAGTTTTAGTAATCTGCGCGTGTTTGCAAGTTTTACAATTATTGGAACCGCATATGAAAAACACAGTGCAGTTTAGCCACTTTTTATTTCTGGCTCTATCTGCAAAAAACATGCTTGGTGAAATTTTATTGCCGATAGTGGGGGCTCTCCTGGCTACCACATTGACTCCCGACTTTAAAATGTTGGCCAAATTTTCATCTTCATATAAAGCTGGGAGAAATGTATTAAATACTTTTCTGTTGGTGAATGGTGTCCATATAATGTTGATTGGGCATTATGTGTTTAGCTTTGACAAAGATCTGTAGTGATCGAAACGCGTCGCTCTTTCTTCCCGTTGTGCCACTTGGAGAGCCACACATCTACTGCTTTCAATGGATCAATATAGTGCCAAGTTTGAGTTTCATGAATATGGAGCTGGAACCGGTTTTTTCTTTCTTCACAAAGGACCGATAGTGACTTGTCGGATTGCTGCTTCCAACAGGTGGCGCTATAGAGTTTAATCCTCTTCCTCTCTGAAGAGGCAATTTGCCTATTGCAATAAGGTAATGACTCAGAAAATGATTTTCGCCCTTTACTGTACCCATTTATTAATTCCACGTACCACATGAATTAATGGATTACCGCAATGGCACAGTAAACAGCCTATCTTGATTGTGTGTCATTGGCTTTACCTTCTACCCAGACGACATATTCCATCTGCAAATGATTAAATTCTCATTTATTCCAAATGCAGATTAGACAAAACCCCATAAATGTCACCAAATGTCACACTTGAGTTTTTACACCACAGTCATGATAAATGCTTAATACTTCATAATATGCAAAGGCCAAGAAAGGTCGTTAATGAGGTTTGGGTTTTTTTTTTCAGCCTTTTGTTATCTATGTCTTCCCTCTGATACACATCTACCTTACTGTTCATATAGATTTTAACTTCTAAACCAAAATAATATTTGCAATTCAAATCAGGATGGGAACACGCCTGAGATGCGCGCTGACTGCATGCAAAATGCAGATTTTTTTTAGATTTACGATCTGGAACGTTTAATCTATTAATCTAAAGAGCAACTGATATCTGCAATTGGTAAAAGGTCATCTAATTCTAAAGAGGCCGAAACTCAGGTGGTTTCTTGACTTTTGATATAGAGGAAGATTTATCAAAATATTTATAGGATGCCAGGTTTTACAAGGTGTCAAAATTGGCACAAAGTGCATCAAAATTTGCTAAAACAGCACACCTAGTATGATCAGGGGTGTAATTGAACTTTATTCTTACAACAAAGAATCATGGAACAGGCAGCAAGTGGGTGTTGTACAACTTCTGAACAATTATGGTGTCAGTCTATGATAGGTCGATGCCAACTCCACTCCATATATGGTATTCAATCCAATGTCCAGTGTTCAGTGACTACTTCACATTCCAAAATTTCCTTCCAGGGTGTTGCTCCATGATATAGTCGCCATCTTGCCACATTACATCTGAGTTGGCTTATGTAAGGTTTAATAATTCATTTCATTAGCCATTCTCTTCTTCACATAATGATCGCAGAGGTCACAACTAGTGATGAGTGAGTATACTCGTTACTCGGGTTTTCCCGAGCACGCTCGGGTGGTCTCTGAGTATTTGTAACTGCTCGGAGATTTAATTTTCTTCGCCTCAGCTGCCTGATTTACAGCCACTAGACAGCTTGATTACATGTGGGGATTCCCTAGCAACCAGGAAACCCCCACATGTACTTAGGCTGGCTAGCAGGCTAGCAGCCATAAATCATTCAGCTGCGCCAACAAAAACGAAATCTCTGAGCAGTAACAAATACTCGGAGACCACCCGAGCGTGCTCGGGAAAACCCAAGCTACGAGTATACTCGCTCATCACTAGTCATGACCATGATCAAGCCCATGCAGGGGAGGAATCTGCCGACACCAGTGAAAACTTCAACTGGATGTGCATCCTGGGCTGCACATTCAGCTGAAGTGTATTGAGGCATAAAAAGCCGCCGGGTCTGAGCTCTGCAATACACGCTGCCGGCCAATCAAATAATTATTTTTTCCTGTAGGATGCCAGAGCATGCAGAAGCAGCACCACGACTACCTGACTGAGGGGGGACATATTTACCAGGAAGGAGCCCAAGATGGGAGACATTATTACATAATGATGGAGTGGTGCAACTCGTATGTCCTTATAGAATTCAGAAGGCTACAAGGCCCCGTACATCTGACCAACATACAGGGGAGTCGGGTCCAAATTTTGCACTGGGGCCCATGAGAAATATGGTGCACTGTCTCTTCCTTAAGTAATCTGTTCTTTAATGCATAGAAAATAGATTCTACTCACCTTCCCTCCGCTCCCTCCACTGTGCAGCATCCTCTTCTGAAGCCGGTAGCTGACAGGGGTGTACACGTTAGTGGGGGCGCATGATAGTGACATTACGTTCTCCTGTCACTCGCACGTTGAAGTCACATCCCGGTCTCAGAAGAGGACGCCGCACAGCGGGGAGAGGAGGGAAGGTGAGTAGAATCATTTTTTCTTTTTTCTATGCATTAAAGAACAGCAGCAGATTGAAGGTATTATCCGAGTATCTTGGGTGTGCTCAGATAATATATTCGCATCTCTGTGGCTGCATGGGTGGGGCTTATCGGACTGTAGTTACGCCACTGAGTATGAGTAATTTGGCGCACCGTCTCTTCTATATGTGATCTGATGGCTACCATGTACAAAAGCATTTTTCTCTGGAAATGGCATGCCATTTTTATAAATTTGGTGTATCTTAATGGGAATCTGTCAGAGGTCAGGAATTGGCCAGGAATCGGCACACCATCGTGTAGAAAGATTCAAAGTGGATTGTCTCAGAGATGTAACATCAATTTCCAGCCAGAAAGAAACCTATAAGCAGGGCAATTTATGGACTTATAGACTTTCTATATAGGCGGTACACTACTTGGTTCTCTCCTGGGTATGTTGAGTGCTTTTGTATAATAAGCAAACAATGGTCTCAATCTGACCCCCATCAATCAGTCTTCCGAAATGATGTTGCAACTTGTCAAAGGTTTAATAAAAGTTTAGTTACTCTGTAAGTGTTCTTTAAAAAGATTGTCTCTTTACCGATATTTATGGCATAAGTAGAAAATTTGCCAGAAATGTCTGACAGATACCATGGGAATAAATACAAGGACCATCTCCCAAACAAGGCGACCGCCCACCAGTCAGAACGGGGAATCAGGGAAGCCGCATCTACACAATATTTATGATTATTTGAATCTGAAGCTTTCTCTTGGGTTGTTCACCTATTGTAACATTTTTTTTCCTTTTTACTTAACCCATTACTTGCCAAATTAGCAATTTTCATATTTTTTTATGACAGATTTTTAATGATTTGGGTTCTAATGAATCAGAAACATAATTTGCAAAATTTTTTCAAGTACGGATTTTTCAGAAAAGGCCGTCCCAATATTCAATTAAAAATGACAATGACATGATTTCCTATTTTGTAAACATTCATTTTACAAACACAGCACAAAAAATTGGACCTAATTATAAAAATTATAAAATCTTAGTTGCTAGAAGCCAAAGATTAGGCGTCCCAAAAAAAGGACATTGGTAGATAATGGGTTAATTAAATACATGTATTTGGGGCTAAAAAAAATCATTTTTGCTATTTGGTTTCAGTAAAAATGTTGCACCGCCTTCTTTTTACAATTTCTATTTTTCCTTCAACCTTGACAAAATCAGCTGAGAATGAGTTGAGCTTAAAAAAAAGTTAAACAAAAACGTTAAAGACTCTTTCGTTGGACCATTAGAATGAACTCACTAATGAATTCCCCCAGACTTTTACATAGATAAGCGCCAACAGAGAATATGGAGAGGGGTTTTTTTCCTAGACAACCTCTTTAACTAGATCTAGAAAGCAGCCAACAGCACGTCAATAATGGGATGCTCGCTCCAAATCCAAGGACCGAATTTGGTAATAAACAGTCCAACATATAAAAAAGAAGAACAGTGTCCAGTCCAGGTGATGATTGATAAAGACCTTAATTGGTTGAAACGTCGCATCATGGTGGAATAAAATTTGCTACATTTTTTCATCACCTGGGTTGGATCCTGTTCTTCTTTGTTATATGTTGAACCTCTTTAACGAGCTCAGAACCCAACCTTACCAGGCACAATTTTTTTTGTTGTTCTTTTGTACTTGTATTTTAAAAATGTTTCTCACTTGGTTACTCAAATAACTTTGCATATTTTTTTCCGTGATACATGGGGCTTCATTTTTATGTTATTTTTATTCTTTGTTCTTTTCAAAAATCATAAAGATTTAATGTGGTTTTTTTGCATTTTCTAAGTTATTTTTTTGTGACCACAAAAAAGCACTAAAATACATTTTAAAACCTGTTCCTGCTTCTATACTTTAATATACTGGACAATTTTTTTGTTTTTTCAACAGTGACAGGGTCAGTTACCATCAATTTGGAGTGGCATTATTTTTATTTATTTATTTTTTATTTATTTTTTTTTCATTATTTTCACATACGGTGCATCCCCCATACGATCATACAAAATCTTTAGGGGCATTTAAACACTTAAATACTTTTTTTTTTTTAATCTGATTTCTCCTGTAACTGTGGTTAGTATATTAGCCCCGGTTACAGTGGAAATGAAGCATTCTAGCTGCATAGAAAGGCTAACTCTGTCTTCTAGAACCCAGCAGCTTCTGCTCCCTCCCTACACCCAGCAATCATATAACCACTGGGTCCGCCATTAGCACTTCCTAAGGCCAGTCTCACATGTCCAGATAATTCCGGTACCGGAGAAATCGGTACCGGAGTTATCCGTGTCCGTGTGTCTGTGTGCTCACATAGCACATCAGTGTGGCACAGGTGCGGGAGCCGGGTGCCGCCTGAGGACCACACGGACCGTGCAGGAGAGACAGCGCTGTCCCCTGCGTGTGGTGCTGAAGGCGGCATTCTTCCCTTCTGTCCTGCTCGGCTGAAAGCAGCGCTTGCAGGAGAGAAGGGATGAAAAATCAAGTTTTTTTTTGTTAAAAATTAAGTTTGGGGTGGAGCCACATATTCATCACTGTAATGAGCGGTACCACGTGACCGCTCACACAGGACAAGCTGCCGGCGCTGAGAGGAGGCATCGGGGGAGCTGGGTGAGTATTTCTCTGCTAGGGGGCGGGCGCGCGGGGGGTGGGGAGGGGTAGGAGTTTGGAGATAACCCCAAACTTTGTATTTAACAAAAAAAACTTGATTTTTCATCCCTTCTCTCCTGCAAGCGCTGCTTCCAGCCGAGCAGGACAGAAGGGATGAATGCCGCCTTCAGCACCACACGCAAGGGACAGCGCTTAACTGTAGCGCTGCTTCTCCTGCGGCGGTAAGTGCACACGGAGGAGAGTGCACACTGTTCTCTGTGTGCACGTGTGCGGGACGCTTTGCGGACCGTGCTGCCGGAGAAAAGCGGACATGTCTCCGTGTTTTCAACACGGACACAAGGTCTGTGAAAACACGGTGACGTGTGCATAGACCCATTCATTTGAATGGGTCTACGTGTGTCAGTGTCTCCGGTACGTGAGAAAATTGTCACTACACGTACCGGAGCCACTGACGTGAGAAACCGGCCTAAGACTGTATGCACAGGGCTCGTTCAGAAATAGAGAAGGCAGAGACGATAATAAACCATCTCTGCCTTCTCTGTGGGGAGCCTTAAGCATGCTTGTGCTCTACTGTACAATGATGATTTACATGGACTGCCCGGAGGTATAAAGTGTATGGGTGGTCCAGAAGCAGTTAAACAGAAAGTATCATCCACTATGCAAATTTTTTATTTAAAAAAATGCAAAAATGTAAAAAAAACGAGGTTTCAAAAATGTTTTTAGTGTCTTTTTTCTTAAGTAAATGGATAAACAGATAATCCATATGTTATCTGAGAAGTCATCTCATCTGCTTGTAGCATTGTATATCCTTTTGTGTCGTAAATCCATCCTGCAGGCGGCTGTCGGCGGTACGTAACATCATATGGCGTTGTTTGCATTGAAATGCGTCTTGATGCAGGCTTCGGCTTTGAAGCTCCTATTCCCTTTTGGTCGGTGGATTATCACAGCTACAATAATTCCAGCTTCATGTCATTTGTTTTTATTTGAAAAAGCCGCACTTGGGACGTAGACTGAAAGCCAGCATTTTGTTTGCATTTCTGTTAGATACATCATATTGACAGTGCAGTCACATTCGGAATGGCCGAAACAAACCACAAGAGGGATACAACAAGCAAGATCAACAGTATCTGGAATTTTCATTGCATCGTGTTCATTTTCTAGGTGGCGAGGGCAGGGGCGGCCGCCTGTCGTGTTCGCCTTTGAACGGTTAAAGATTTCTCTTTGACTTTCCAGCTTTGTTGTTTGTCATCAAACTAAAATATCCTTCCTAGGGTCTAATAAGAGGGTCATAAACTTTGGATATTACACGACGTAGAATGGCATTTTAGAATCTCTTGCCAGAATTTTTAGTCTTCGGCAATGGAGAAAGGAAAAGCCATAGAATTAGATCATCGTATTCATTTCTATTTCATAAATCAATAGTACGCGTGAAAATAAGAAACTTTATAACATATCTTATTAGAAAAATCTGCTTCTTTCTCCTCCAGGACTGATTTTCATTTTGTTACCGTTCTCCATAGAATTTTATGAGCACCAACTGCCATCTCCTATTTCAGCAATGGAAAACTTTGAATTCACTGGTTTTTTTACCCCTGAATTGAGAATTTTGAGAGTGAATTATCAGTATTATTTTTCTAATAAATCATATTACAAAATTTCTTATCTTCATAAGCATTATTTATTTATGAAATAAGATTAAAATGACAATGAATCTGTAAAACTTAGGTCCCGGTTCATTATTGCATTTGCGCCTCTTCTTTGTCTAGTTTTTGATGCTTTATGCCTGTATTTCGTTTGCACCTTGCTCTTCTTTAAATTGCGCCCTTTTTTAGTCTGTTTTATACAACAGGTGAAATAAGTACTAAGCATGTCACTAATTTTGTAAGTAAATATATGTTTTAAAGGTGCTATTGACATGAAATGCTCACTAGATATCAGAAACAAGCCATCCAATCCACACAGGCAAAGAAATCAAATCATAGATGTCCATAAATTAAGTTATGTGTAATAATGAGAAATGACACAGGGAAAAAGTATTGAGCATATGAAGAAAGAGAGATGCAAAAAGCCATGGAAATTCATGACACCAGCGGAAATCTATCAGTAAGTAGAAAGCAATCCTGACACTTAATGAAAAATAATATCAGCTGGATCAACTGATGGCTTATGGAAATAATATCAGCTGGTTCAAGATGCCAAAGAAGAAACATCTCATGATGAGTAAAACCAGTGAGCTGTCTCAAGACGTTCACAACCTTATTGTCACAAAACATACTCATGGCATTGGTTACAGAAAAAATTCTAAACTAGTTAACGTTCCAGTCAGTACTGTTGGTGTCATAATCCGGAAGTAGAAAGAACATCATTAAACTGTCCACGACCAGGTGCTCCTTGCAAGATTTCAGAAGAGGAGTGAAAAGATTTATCAAAAGAGTTGACCACCTGTGGAGAGCTACAGAAACACCTGGAATCAGCAGGTACAATTGTTTCAAAGAAAGCTATAACTAATAGTCCAATTTAAGGGAGGATATTAGCGAAGGGAATGAGGATGTCGAGTCCATATGGGTTGAAATTCATGGAGGGAAAAATGGTAACAAAATTCTCATTGGGGTCTGTTACAAACCCCCAAATATAACAGAGAGCATGGAAAGTCTACTTCTAAAGCAGATAGATGAAGCTGCAACCCATAATGAGGTCCTGGTTATGGGGGACTTTAACTACCCGGATATTAACTGGGAAACAGAAACCTGTGAAACCCATAAAGGCAACAGGTTTCTGCTAATAACCAAGAAAAATTATCTTTCACAATTGGTGCAGAATCCAACCAGAGGAGCAGCACTTTTAGACCTAATACTATCTAATAGACCTGACAGAATAACAAATCTGCAGGTGGTTGGGCATTTAGGAAATAGCGACCACAATATTGTGCAGTTTCACCTGTCTTTCACTAGGGGGACTTGTCAGGGAGTCACAAAAACACTGAACTTTAGGAAGGCAAAGTTTGACCAGCTTAGAGATGCCCTTAATCTGGTAGACTGGGACAATATCCTCAGAAATGAGAATACAGATAATAAATGGGAAATGTTTAAGAACATCCTAAATAGGCAGTGTAAGCGGTTTATACCTTGTGGGAATAAAAGGACTAGAAATAGGAAAAACCCAATGTGGCTAAACAAAGAAGTAAGACAGGCAATTAACAGTAAAAAGAAAGCATTTGCACTACTAAAGCAGGATGGCACCATTGAAGCTCTAAAAAACTATAGGGAGAAAAATACTTTATCTAAAAAACTAATTAAAGCTGCCAAAAAGGAAACAGAGAAGCACATTGCTAAGGAGAGTAAAACTAATCCCAAACTGTTCTTCAACTATATCAATAGTAAAAGAATAAAAACTGAAAAATGTAGGCCCAAGTAAAGTCTTCCCACAGTGGAGGTATATGTGAAGGTACAATTGTACCTATGCAGCCTGTTAAGGTTGTAAAATTATGCAGCCTGACAAGGGTTAAAAAATAGTGAGGAAAGAATGGTTGTAGATGACGAGGAAAAAGCTAACATATTAAACACCTTCTTCTCCACGGTATTCACGGTGGAAAATGAAATGCTAGGTGAAATCCCAAGAAACAATGAAAACCCTATATTAAGGGTCACCAATCTAACCCAAGAAGAGGTGCGAAACCGGCTAAATAAGATTAAAATAGATAAATCTCCGGGTCCGGATGGCATACACCCACGAGTACTAAGAGAACTAAGTAATGTAATAGATAAACCATTATTTCTTATTTTTAGGGACTCTATAGCGACGGGGTCTGTTCCGCAGGACTGGCGCATAGCAAATGTGGTGCCAATATTCAAAAAGGGCTCTAAAAGTGAACCTGGAAATTATAGGCCAGTAAGTCTAACCTCTATTGTTGGTAAAATATTTGAAGGGTTTCTGAGGGATGTTATTCTGGATTATCTCAATGAGAATAACTGTTTAACTCCATATCAGCATGGGTTTATGAGAAATCGCTCCTGTCAAACCAATCTAATCAGTTTTTATGAAGAGGTAAGCTATAGACTGGACCACGGTGAGTCATTGGACGTGGTATATCTCGATTTTTCCAAAGCGTTTGATACCGTGCCGCACAAGAGGTTGGTACACAAAATGAGAATGCTTGGTCTGGGGGAAAATGTGTGTAAATGGGTTAGTAACTGGCTTAGTGATAGAAAGCAGAGGGTGGTTATAAATGGTATAGTCTCTAACTGGGTCGCTGTGACCAGTGGGGTACCGCAGGGGTCAGTATTGGGACCTGTTCTCTTCAACATATTCATTAATGATCTGGTAGAAGGTTTACACAGTAAAATATCGATATTTGCAGATGATACAAAACTATGTAAAGCAGTTAATACAAGAGAAGATAGTATTCTGCTACAGATGGATCTGGATAAGTTGGAAACTTGGGCTGAAAGGTGGCAGATGAGGTTTAACAATGATAAATGTAAGGTTATACACATGGGAAGAGGGAATCAATATCACCATTACACACTGAACGGGAAACCACTGGGTAAATCTGACAGGGAGAAGGACTTGGGGATCCTAGTTAATGATAAACTTACCTGGAGCAGCCAGTGCCAGGCAGCAGCTGCCAAGGCAAACAGGATCATGGGGTGCATTAAAAGAGGTCTGGATACACATGATGAGAGCATTATACTGCCTCTGTACAAATCCCTAGTTAGACCGCACATGGAGTACTGTGTCCAGTTTTGGGCACCGGTGCTCAGGAAGGATATAATGGAACTAGAGAGAGTACAAAGGAGGGCAACAAAATTAATAAAGGGGATGGGAGAACTACAATACCCAGATAGATTAGCGAAATTAGGATTATTTAGTCTAGAAAAAAGACGACTGAGGGGCGATCTAATAACCATGTATAAGTATATAAGGGGACAATACAAATATCTCGCTGAGGATCTGTTTATACCAAGGAAGGTGACGGGCACAAGGGGGCATTCTTTGCGTCTGGAGGAGAGAAGGTTTTTCCACCAACATAGAAGAGGATTCTTTACTGTTAGGGCAGTGAGAATCTGGAATTGCTTGCCTGAGGAGGTGGTGATGGCGAACTCAGTCGAGGGGTTCAAGAGAGGCCTGGATGTCTTCCTGGAGCAGAACAATATTGTATCATACAATTATTAGGTTCTGTAGAAGGACGAAGATCTGGGTATTTATTATGATGGAATATAGGCTGAACTGGATGGACAAATGTCTTTTTTCGGCCTTACTAACTATGTTACTATGTAATACACTCAACCTCCATAGTGAACCCTCACCACGCAAGATCATCTAAAGCCACCACTACTGGAAACCGAGGAGCTTCTGTACGTGATACATTTATAATGACATTCATTGGAGGAAAGGCCTGAGAACGTGCATGATGTGTGGTTGGGCATGTTACCTGATAGGTGACCAAATGTCTCATGATCCAGAACTTCTTTGATTGTTCCATCTTTTCGTCCCAGTCCAGACCATCATAATAACTTTTTTTCAGCCTTGAAATGTGTCTGCAGAGTTTATTATTCGGATGTCTTGGTTCTTCAAGTTTCAAGCACTTTCCCTAACTTTTCACAGTGTACTCCCCATCCTTCTGCTATCCCCATTTCTGTATTACTGCACCTGTCGAGTTGCACAGTGCCCACAGTGACTGTACTTTAGAAATAATGTTACCATTACTAATGTTTTTCTCTCAAAAATGGTGCAACATAGAGAATGTACCTGTAAACAATAATGTTTGCTGATAATGTTGCCGGGAAGGTAGGACATATCTTTTAGTACATATTTGCATTATTTGCTGTATGCTTCTTTCCATGCTCATATTTTTCTAAGGTCTCTCGCTTGATTTTGGATTATTCAACACACTCCTTTTCTCTTAACTGCCTGGTTTTAATGATGTTGGCGCATTTTCACTGATTAATTGATGTTGTTTCGGCCAATTACATTTTTATTACTAGTTTACGCCGTGTTCCTCTCTATTACTACCATGATCAATGGTTATTAGTGGCACTATTATCGCACGCTACGGTGGAGGTTCATTTGTGCTGCTACTATTTGTAGAACAATATTTAATGGTACTGTAGTGGCTAGCCATTCCTCTTCCCACTGTCATTAGAGCGGATCTGTCAGCTTAATAGGCTGTCCTTTAAAAGGGTGACATATTACTAATCCCAGTAGCCAACGAGGCACAAAAAAATAGTGTGCCGTTCATCTAATAGAAGCCAAAAAAATATACCGGTAACATGGTATATTTGTGATGGGAGCAGATGTTCCGGTACGGTCAGATCAAAATGAGCTTCCACATTCAGAAATCGCCCCAGCTAGTCTGTTTGGGACAATCTAAAGCACTCCTTGGTTTTCACCCTTTTATCCTTTACAGGATCTTTGGATGAGGCTACATGAGCTCCCAAGAAGCCTTGCGAGAGGAGTGAAGTGGACTGGTGGAGTGAGCTGGATATAGCTAGCCAAGAATGCAACCAGAAAAAACAGGAGTCCATGTCAAAATCAGGGTCTAGAACAAAAATTGGGGAAAGACTGGTCAGTAATCAATTGAGACAGCCAAAACAAACTAAAGGACAAATAGGGCCCTATGAAAGCTTCAGCAGTAAAAAGGTTAATTCAGAAAAGTGGTCAACAATAGAACAGACCAAATACCAAATAGCAATTCAATATTTCTACTCCAGGTATTGTTCTAAATGCAGTAACTGGCATTGAGTAAATGAGGCAGCAAGCTTTAGTAGGGTTTGGGAACCTTCTAATGTCTATCGACCCAGCCCTATAATTGGTCCATTGACTGGGCTTCCAGATTGGCAGGAAATAAATTAATCAGCCTAGTTTGGCAACCCATCATTTTCTCCAATGCTACTAAGACGTCCAGAATAATAGCAACTGGCAGAAGAGAACATCGACCATATGTTGAGTCTCGACTTGAGCAATTTGATTTGCGCTATCCTAGTGCGGCATTCAGTCCTTCATGTGGACTGGTCTTACCCTTCACTTCTGCACTTGGCATCTTCAACCCAGTCTAGTCACTATACCTGATGTGATTTGTGTTGTGCCATAAGATCATGGCATTGCAGGGCTTGAAAAAGGACCAGAATGCTGGGCAGAAGATGCCAGGTGCAGAAGTGAAGATCGGTTGTCAAGGAGGACCAAAGTGTACACTGGACCAGGGTAGCACAAATCAAATTGCTCATCTCTAGTCTTTACACATGACTCAGGCCACTCACTTAGCCAACCAGTATTCTATTGTGCACTCTTTAGAGGCAAGAGCCATGAAACAGTTGTCTATAGCAGGGGTCCCCAACTCCAGTCCTCAAGGCCCACCAACAGGTCATGTTTTCAGGATTTCCTTTGCATTGCACAGGTGATGCAATTATTACCTGGGCAAGACTAAGGAAATCCTGGAAACATGACATGTTGGTGGGCCTTGAGGGCTGGAGTTGGGGACCCCTGGTCTATAGAAGGAAATCTTTAGTTTTAAGAGAAGACTTTGATTTGGCTGAATATGCTGAGCCATGGATCATGATACATTATAGGATTGTTATTAATTTATAGTGAGGTGTCCTCCAGAAGGTAGCACTAGAGAGGATCATTTTAGGTAAATAGATAATAAACATAGTGACAGTGTAGGATGGGGCCAGGGCTGTAGTCGTGGCCGACAGTAATCCCTATATCACCCGCTGGCCCCTTCCCTTCCGAGTACATTGGCACTGCTCCTCTACGCCATCTGAGTTCTCCTGGTACGGGGTTATTTCCTCTGCAGACGGTTCCACAAATAAAGAGACACAGTCTGGCTTCACTTTAACTTCAACTCTTTTACTCAGCACAGCATCTTCCAGGGTACAATCAATCACAGCAGTTGGCAACGCTTTCCCTTGCCTCCTCTCTACCTGTTGTGAATTCTGTGTCAGAGCTCCCTCCTGTGGTCACAAGTGGTACTTCGGCTGATTCTCTTTGTGAGCTTCCGTTGGTGGAGGAAAGTGGTACTGCGGCTTCTGAGTTTCCTTCCTCAGGTGATATGGTGAAGTCGTTAGGTGCTGCTCTATTTAACTCCACCTAGTGCTTTGATCCTGGCCTCCAGTCAATGTTCTAGTATTGGACCTGTTTCCTCCTGGATCGTTCCTGTGGCCTGCTTCTCTGCATAGCTAAGTTCCGCTTTGCTATTTTGTTTGCTGTTTTTTCTGTCCAGCTTGTCTATTTGTTTTTTCCTGCTTGCTGGAAGCTCTGGGACGCAGAGGGTGTACCTCCGTGCCATTAGTTCGGTACGGAGGGTCTTTTTGCCCCCTTTGCGTGGTTTTTGTAGGGTTTTGTGTTGACCGCAAAGTTATCTTTCCTATCCTCGCTCTGTTCAGAAAGTCGGGCCTCACTTTGCTAAATCTATTTCATCTCTACGTTTGTCTTTTCATCTTAACTCACAGTCATTATATGTGGGGGCTGCCTTTTCCTTTGGGGTATTTCTCTGAGGCAAGGTAGGCTTATTTTCTTTCTTCAGGCTAGCTAGTTTCTCAGGCTGTGCCGAGTTGCATAGGGAGCGTTAGGCGCAATCCACGGCTGCCTCTAGTGTGGTTGGAGAGGATTAGGGATTGCGGTCAGCAGAGTTCCCACGTCTCAGAGCTCGTTCTATGTTTTTGGGTTATTGTCAGGTCACTCTATGTGCTCTGACCTCTATGTCCATTGTGGTACTGAATTACCTTATCATAACAGTACTGGAGGCCCAAAGTACTAATGATTCTCAATAGAGGGAAAAAAGAAGTTCTGATACCATTTTTTTTTCTCTGCACTGTGTTTTGCCTTTTTTTTCCCCTAGACATTTGGGTGGTTCAGGACACAGGTGTAGCGATGGACATTAAAGGTCTGTCTTAATGTGTGGATCAGCTCACGGCAAGAGTACAAAATTTTCAAGACTTTGTGGTTCAGAATTCTATGTTAGAACCGAGAATTCCTATTCCTGATTTGTTTTTTGGAGATAGAACTAAATTTCTGAGTTTCAAAAATAATTGTAAACTATTTCTGGCTTTGAAACCTCGCTCCTCTGGTGACCCAGTTCAACAAGTTAGGATCATTATTTCTTTTTTACGTGGCGACCCTCAGGACTGGGCATTTTCTCTTGTGTCAGGAGATCCTGCATTAAGTAATATCGATGCGTTTTTCCTGGCTCTCGGATTGCTGCACGATGAACCTAATTCAGTGGATCAGGCAGAGAAAAATTTGCTGGCTCTGTGTCAGGGTCAGGATGAGATAGAGGTAAATTGTCAGAAATTTAGAAAGTGGTCCGTACTCACTCAATGGAATGAAGGTGCGCTCGCAGCTATTTTCAGAAAGGGTCTCTCTGAAGCCCTTAAGGATGTCATGGTGGGATTTCCTATGCCTGCTGCTCTGAATGAGTCTATGTCTTTGGCCATTCAGATCGGTCGACGCTTGCGTGAGCGTAAATCTGTGCACCATTTGGCGGTATTACCTGAGCTTAAACCTGAGCCTATGCAGTGCGATAGGACTTTGACCAGAGTTGAACGGCAAGAACACAGACGTCTGAATGGGCTGTGTTTCTACTGTTGTGATTCCACTCATGCTATCTCTGATTGTCCTAAGCGCACTAAGCGGTTCGCTAGGTCTGCCACCATTGGTACGGTACAGTCAAAATTTCTTCTGTCCGTTACCTTGATCTGCTCTTTGTCATCGTATTCTGTCATGGCATTTGTGGATTCAGGCGCTGCCCTGAATTTGATGGACTTGGAGTATGCTAGGCGTTGTGGGTTTTTCTTGGAGCACTTGCAGTGTCCTATTCCATTGAGAGGAATTGATGCTACGCCTTTGGCCAAGAATAAGCCTCAGTACTGGACCCAGCTGACCATGTGCATGGCTCCTGCACATCAGGAGGTTATTCGCTTTCTGGTGTTGCATAATCTGCATGATGTGGTCGTGTTGGGGTTGCCATGGCTACAAGTCCATAATCCAGTATTAGATTGGAAATCCATGTCTGTGTCCAGCTGGGGTTGTCAGGGGGTACATGGTGACTGACTATTTCGTCATCCACCCCTTCTGAGGTTCCAGAGTTCTTGTCTGATTACCGGGATGTATTTGATGAGCCCAAGTCCGATACCCTACCTCCGCATAGGGATTGTGATTGTGCTATCGATTTGATTCCTGGTAGTAAATTCCCAAAAGGTCAACTGTTTAATTTATCTGTGCCTGAGCACGCCGCTATGCGGAGTTATGTGAAGGAGTCCTTGGAGAAGGGGTATATTCGCCCGTCATCGTCGCCATTAGGAGCAGGGTTCTTTTTTGTAGCCAAGAAGGATGGTTCGCTGAGACCTTGTATAGATTACCGCCTTCTAAATAAGATCACGGTTAAATTTCAGTACCCCTTGCCGTTGTTATCTGATTTGTTTGCTCGGATTAATGGGGCTAGTTGGTTCACCAAGATAGATCTTTGTGGTGCGTATAATCTTGTGCGTATTAAGCGAGGCGATGAATGGAAAACTGCATTTAATACGCCCGAGGGCCATTTTGAGTATCTAGTAATGCCATTTGTACTTGCCAATGCTCCATCAGTGTTTCAGTCCTTTATGCATGACATCTTCCGAGAGTACCTGGATAAATTCCTGATTGTGTACTTGGATGACATTTTGATCTTCTCGGATGATTGGGAGTCTCATGTGAAGCAGGTCAGAACGGTGTTTCAGGTCCTGCGTGCTAATTCTTTGTTTGTGAAGGGATCAAAGTGTCTCTTTGGTGTTCAGAAGGTTTCATTTTTGGGGTTCATCTTTTCCCCTTCTACTATCGAGATGGACCCTGTTAAGGTCCAAGCCATCCATGATTGGACTCAGCCGACATCTCTGAAAAGTCTGCAAAAGTTCCTGGGCTTTGCTAATTTCTATCGTCGCTTCATCTGCAATTTTTCTAGTATTGCTAAACCATTGACCGATTTGACCAAGAAGGGTGCTGATGTGGTCAATTGGTCTTCTGCTGCTGTGGAAGCTTTTCAAGAGTTGAAGCGTCGTTTTTCTTCTGCCCCTGTGTTGTGTCAACCAGATGTTTCGCTTCCATTCCAGGTCGAGGTTGATGCTTCTGAGATTGGAGCAGGGGCTGTTTTGTCGCAGAGAAGTTCTGATTGCTCGGTGATGAAACCATGCGCCTTCTTTTCCAGGAAGTTTTCGCCTGCTGAGCGAAATTATGATGTGGGCAATCGAGAGTTGCTGGCCATGAAGTGGGCATTCGAGGAGTGGCGTCATTGGCTTGAAGGAGCTAAGCATCGCGTGGTGGTCTTGACTGATCATAAGAACTTGACTTATCTCGAGTCTGCCAAGTGGTTGAATCCTAGACAGGCTCGTTGGTCGCAGTTTTTTGCCCGTTTTGACTTTGTGATTTCGTACCTTCCGGGCTCTAAAAATGTGAAGGCGGATGCTCTGTCTAGGAGTTTTGTGCCCGACTCTCTGGGTTTATCTGAGCCGGCGGGTATCCTCAAAGAGGGAGTAATTGTGTCTGCCATCTCCCCTGATTTGCGGCGGGTGCTGCAAAAATTTCAGGCTAATAGACCTGACCGTTGCCCAGCGGAGAAACTGTTTGTCCCTGATAAATGGACGAGTAGAGTTATCTCTGAGGTTCATTGTTCGGTGTTGGCTGGTCATCCTGGAATCTTTGGTACCAGAGATATGGTGGCTAGATCCTTTTGGTGGCCGTCTCTGTCGTGGGATGTGCGTTCGTTTGTGCAGTCCTGTGGGATTTGTGCTCGGGCTAAGCCCTGCTGTTCTCGTGCCAGTGGGTTGCTTTTGCCCTTGCCGGTCACGAAGAGGCCTTGGACACATATCTCTATGGATTTTATTTCAGATCTTCCCGTCTCTCAAAAGATGTCAGTCATTTGGGTGGTCTGTGATCGCTTCTCTAAGATGGTCCATTTGATACCCTTGTCTAAATTACCTTCCTCCTCTGATTTGGTGCCGTTGTTCTTCCAGCATGTGGTTCGTTTACATGGCATTCCAGAGAATATCGTTTCTGACAGAGTTTCCCAGTTTGTTTCGAGGTTTTGGCGAGCCTTTTGTGGTAGGATGGGCATTGACTTGTCTTTTTCCTCGGCTTTCCATCCTCAGACTAATGGCCAGACCGAACGAACCAATCAGACCTTGGAAACATATCTGAGATGCTTTGTTTCTGCTGATCAGGATGACTGGGTGTCCTTTTTGCCTTTGGCTGAGTTCGCCCTTAATAATCGGGCCAGCTCGACTACCTTGGTTTCGCCGTTTTTCTGCAACTCTGGGTTCCATCCTCGTTTCTCTTCAGGGCAGGTTGAGTCTTCGGACTGTCCTGGTGTGGATACTGTGGTGGACAGGTTGCAGCAGATTTGGACTCATGTAGTGGACAATTTGACCTTGTCCCAGGAGAAGGCTCAACGTTTTGCTAATCGTAGACGCTGTGTGGGTCCCCGACTTCGTGTTGGGGATTTGATTTGGTTATCTTCTCGTCATATTCCTATGAAGGTTTCCTCTCCTAAGTTTAAACCTCGTTTCATTGGTCCGTATAGGATTTCTGAGGTTCTTAATCCTGTGTCTTTTCGTCTGACCCTTCCAGATTCTTTTTCCATACATAACGTATTCCATAGGTCATTGTTGCGGAGATACGTGGCACCTATGGTTCCATCTGTTGATCCTCCTGCCCCGGTTTTGGTGGAGGGGGAGTTGGAGTATATTGTGGAGAAGATTTTGGATTCTCGTGTTTCAAGACGGAAACTCCAGTATCTGGTTAAGTGGAAGGGTTATGCTCAGGAAGATAATTCCTGGGTCTTTGCCTCTGATGTCCATGCTCCCGATCTTGTTCGTGCCTTTCATATGGCTCATCCTGGTCGTCCTGGGGGCTCTGGTGAGGGTTCGGTGACCCCTCCTCAAGGGGGGGGGGGACTGTTGTGAATTCTGTGGCAGAGCTCCCTCCTGTGGTCACAAGTGGTACTTCGGCTGATTCTCTTTGTGAGCTTCCGTTGGTGGAGGAAAGTGGTACTGCGGCTTCTGAGTTTCCTTCCTCAGGTGATATGGTGAAGTCGTTAGGTGCTGCTCTATTTAACTCCACCTAGTGCTTTGATCCTGGCCTCCAGTCAATGTTCTAGTATTGGACCTGTTTCCTCCTGGATCGTTCCTGTGGCGTGCTGCTCTGCATAGCTAAGTTCCGCTTTGCTATTTTGTTTGCTGTTTTTTCTGTCCAGCTTGTCTATTTGTTTTTTCCTGCTTGCTGGAAGCTGTGGGACGCAGAGGGTGTACCTCCGTGCCGTTAGTTCGGTACGGAGGGTCTTTTTGCCCCCTTTGCGTGGTTTTTGTAGGGTTTTGTGTTGACCGCAAAGTTATCTTTCCTATCCTCGCTCTGTTCAGAAAGTCGGGCCTCACTTTGCTAAATCTATTTCATCTCTACGTTTGTCTTTTCATCTTAACTCACAGTCATTATATGTGGGGGCTGCCTTTTCCTTTGGGGTATTTCTCTGAGGCAAGGTAGGCTTACTTTCTTTCTTCAGGCTAGCTAGTTTCTCAGGCTGTGCCGAGTTGCATAGGGAGCGTTAGGCGCAATCCACGGCTGCCTCTAGTGTGGTTGGAGAGGATTAGGGATTGCGGTCAGCAGAGTTCCCACGTCTCAGAGCTCGTTCTATGTTTTTGGGTTATTGTCAGGTCACTGTATGTGCTCTGACCTCTATGTCCATTGTGGTACTGAATTACCTTATCATAACAGTACTGGAGGCCCAAAGTACTAATGATTCTCAATAGAGGGAAAAAAGAAGTTCTGATACCATTTTTTTTTCTCTGCACTGTGTTTTGCCTTTTTTTTCCCCTAGACATTTGGGTGGTTCAGGACACAGGTGTAGCGATGGACATTAAAGGTCTGTCTTAATGTGTGGATCAGCTCACGGCAAGAGTACAAAATTTTCAAGACTTTGTGGTTCAGAATTCTATGTTAGAACCGAGAATTCCTATTCCTGATTTGTTTTTTGGAGATAGAACTAAATTTCTGAGTTTCAAAAATAATTGTAAACTATTTCTGGCTTTGAAACCTCGCTCCTCTGGTGACCCAGTTCAACAAGTTAGGATCATTATTTCTTTTTTACGTGGCGACCCTCAGGACTGGGCATTTTCTCTTGTGTCAGGAGATCCTGCATTAAGTAATATCGATGCGTTTTTCCTGGCTCTCGGATTGCTGCACGATGAACCTAATTCAGTGGATCAGGCAGAGAAAAATTTGCTGGCTCTGTGTCAGGGTCAGGATGAGATAGAGGTAAATTGTCAGAAATTTAGAAAGTGGTCCGTACTCACTCAATGGAATGAAGGTGCGCTCGCAGCTATTTTCAGAAAGGGTCTCTCTGAAGCCCTTAAGGATGTCATGGTGGGATTTCCTATGCCTGCTGCTCTGAATGAGTCTATGTCTTTGGCCATTCAGATCGGTCGACGCTTGCGTGAGCGTAAATCTGTGCACCATTTGGCGGTATTACCTGAGCTTAAACCTGAGCCTATGCAGTGCGATAGGACTTTGACCAGAGTTGAACGGCAAGAACACAGACGTCTGAATGGGCTGTGTTTCTACTGTTGTGATTCCACTCATGCTATCTCTGATTGTCCTAAGCGCACTAAGCGGTTCGCTAGGTCTGCCACCATTGGTACGGTGTGGCGTGCTGCTCTGCATAGCTAAGTTCCGCTTTGCTATTTTGTTTGCTGTTTTTTCTGTCCAGCTTGTCTATTTGTTTTTTCCTGCTTGCTGGAAGCTGTGGGACGCAGAGGGTGTACCTCCGTGCCGTTAGTTCGGTACGGAGGGTCTTTTTGCCCCCTTTGCGTGGTTTTTGTAGGGTTTTGTGTTGACCGCAAAGTTATCTTTCCTATCCTCGCTCTGTTCAGAAAGTCGGGCCTCACTTTGCTAAATCTATTTCATCTCTACGTTTGTCTTTTCATCTTAACTCACAGTCATTATATGTGGGGGCTGCCTTTTCCTTTGGGGTATTTCTCTGAGGCAAGGTAGGCTTACTTTCTTTCTTCAGGCTAGCTAGTTTCTCAGGCTGTGCCGAGTTGCATAGGGAGCGTTAGGCGCAATCCACGGCTGCCTCTAGTGTGGTTGGAGAGGATTAGGGATTGCGGTCAGCAGAGTTCCCACGTCTCAGAGCTCGTTCTATGTTTTTGGGTTATTGTCAGGTCACTGTGTGTGCTCTGACCTCTATGTCCATTGTGGTACTGAATTACCTTATCATAACACTACCGCTAAGCCTATCTCCAGGATGGGCCATATTTTCCAGTCCCCCAGTGTCCTCAATGCCCATAATTTCTGCTTCTCGTGGGGACATTCTCTGCCTTTTCACCCCGGTCCTAAGAATAGCGGCCCATGCAAAAATCTGCCACATCTTGGATTACTTGCTCCCGTTCTGCTTAGCCTTCTTCCTCAGTGCTACAGGCCCAGTCACTCTGCGTGGGCTAGCTCTGCTGCTGTACTCTCTTCTGTGCTCTGGTCCCCTGGGTACTAGATGCTGGGCCCACTCTTCTACAATGTTACGCAGCACGGTGTCGCTCCCGAGCTAGCCAGCCCTAGTGAGCTACACGGGCACTCCGGGCCCAACTGACTCAAATCGGGAAGACCTCTCTATCTTATCCCACAGTGCCCCTCCTATGTTAACTATTTCCTACCCTAACTACCTCTAAGCTATAAGACTAACCCTGCAATGCCCCCATCTAGTGGCCACTTTGAGGTTCTCCTCCCCTTAGCACTATACCTTCAACTAGTGACCAGATCAGGGTGTTAACTTTCCCTAACATGTAGTAAATGTGCAAAACATATTATACATCATAACATTAATGGTAATACATTTTATTAGTGTAGCAGTACCAAAAATACAGTAGTGATAATACACCAAATAGTGTAGCAAAATCATATTAAACAAACATATCAAAGCCATAAAACATATCAATATCACACCCCCTACAACATCACAGTACAGAGATAATAAACACTCTCATTTTTGTAGGTGGCATATGGCCAGCTTGGCTCTCAAAGTCCTAGGGTCCAGGTGGTACTGTAATCACTACACTTCCTTTAGATACAACTGTACAGTGCTATGTCCGTGTTTGAATCCTCTTCTATGACCTTTGCCTCTGCCTCCAGGCGCCACTGCTTTTGCACCGCTGATAACACTGGGGCATGCAATTCCAGTCTTGTTTTTTACTGATCCTCCTGGGATTTGGGGTCCCTCCCAGACAAGGTGTCTATGTCTTGCTGTAGTGTACTGGTTATCTGCTGTAATCAGCTCTCTGCTGTCAGCTTCTTGCTATCACTGGTTATTTGTTGTAATCAGCTCTCTGATGTCAGCGGAGCCACTCTCTATTTAAACCCCCAGGCACTACTTCTAGCTGCCAGTTATAGTTTGCAACTACTCTGGTCTGTTGCTTGTCAAGTCTTAGTATCCGGCAGTTTCTCGTGTTTAGTTTCTGACCTCTGCTTTTATTTTGATAAACCAATTATTTTACTAGTTTGTCTCTGGTAGCAACTGGGCTCTACGACCTTTCTCTCTGCCAGCTTGCTCCACAGGCCAGCAGCCATTCTATTGACATAACCCAAGGAACTCTTAGTAAGTCCAAAACTCTGTAAAGGGGTGAAAGCCACGGTTTCCCTAGGATCTGGTGAATGGAATGGCTTGTGCCCTATTAAGAGCTGACAGGCTACCACGAACAGAGCTCTAGTACATAAATATGAACCCTGATTACCATGGACATATCCAAGTCATGAAACAGCCAAGCAATGATGTATGGTGTACCTAATATTATGGTAGATTTCACCACCACTATATGTTCCTACAACTTCTACATATGACCATGGTATATGAAGAAGTAATCTGGATTGTTGCAGATCTTGGATTTCATCCTATAGAAGATAAAGGTATGCGACCAATGTTTCAAGGTGATCTCTATCAATCTACAGGAGCTTCAGACCCGCAGCGCCCCAACTTTTCTAAGAGCTATTAGTAATGATTAGCACGTGCTAACAAGCTATCTTGGTTAGTACTACTGTGCCACCTAAAGTAGGGTATCCAGTGGAAACAATGACATCTGAAGCATGAGAGTAGGAGTAAATAGCGTAAAGGTCAGTTTTTAATGAGATATTATCATGAGATAATTTATGATGCTGCAAGCATGGCTTTTCCAGGTAATTGTCTTTCACAGATATATAGATCAAAACCTACAATAAAGGAGAAGGCTCTTGTATGTTTAACATTGCTTTTATGGCGTCGGCTTGTATTTACTGCGTATAATTGCAGTCCTGTGCAGAAATAATAAGCCGGAGAGTTCATGGTCAAAATGAGACGAGCAGTGGGGTCAATCTGTTTTATGTCCTGGTGAGAAAGAATTGTAATTAACATTTCTGTCATCGCTGTGTAACGACTCTCAATGAAGTTACCAAAGTCAAATCGAGTCAGGATTGTACACGGAAGGCTTTTTATGTAAAAACATATCACTTTATGTATGAAAGGTAGTATTGTAATGAGCAGACTCGGCTTAATGTTATGTTACCTGCCAGCAAATTGGCTTTTCCTATGTCAGTAGGATAATTATGGAACTTTTCTGGGACCAAGTCCTGTTTTGGGTCATGTTTATACTTATACCTAGCATTACCTCTACATGTGGTCAGCCATGGTAAACTCAATCTTATCATTGAGCTTATGATCCTTGTCAAGTTCTCCATGTAATGTTTGCAGAAGAGATGAGTAGATAGATTTGTGGGAAAAAACAATACGTGAACAATACTGGAAAGCTTATAATTCCTCGGAAAATACATCAGGAAGAGAGGAGAAAGGGGAAAAGAGAACAACGAGGACAATAAGAGCTTATACTCTATAGAAGCGAGAGATAGAGAGAGGACCCCGCTGACCATAAGATCTTACACTCTACAGGAGAGAGAGGACCCCACTGACCATAAGAACTAATACTCTACAGGAGAGAGAGGACCCCACTGACCATAAGAACTAATACTCTACAGGAGAGAGAGGACCCCACTGACCATAAGAGCTTACACTCTACAGGAGAGGGAGGACCCCACTGACCATAAGAACTAATACTCTACAGGAGAGAGAGAGAGGACCCCGCTGACCATAAGAGCTTACACTCTACAGGAGAGAGAGGACCCCGCTGACCATAAGATCTTACACTCTACAGGAGAGAGAGGACCCCACTGACCATAAGAACTAATACTCTACAGGAGAGAGAGGACCCCACTGACCATAATAACTAATACTCTACAGGAGAGAGAGAGGACCCCACTGACCATAAGAACTAATACTCTACAGGAGAGAGAGTACCCCACTGACCATAAGAACTAATACTCTACAGGAGAGAGAGGACCCCACTGACCATAAGAACTAATACTCTACAGGAGAGAGAGGACTCCGCTGACCATAAGAACTAATATTCTACAGGAGAGAGAGGACCCCGCTGCCCATAAGAGCTTACACTCTACAGGAGAGAGAGGACCCCGCTGACCATAAGATCTTACACTCTACAGGAGAGAGAGGACCCCGCTGACCATAAGATCTTACACTCTACAGGAGAGAGAGGACCCCACTGACCATAAGAACTAATACTCTACAGGAGAGAGAGGACCCCACTGACCATAAGAACTGATACTCTACAGGAGAGAGAGTACCCCACTGACCATAAGAACTAATACTCTACAGGAGAGGACCCCACTGACCATAAGAACTAATACTCTACAGGAGAGAGAGTACCCCACTGACCATAAGAACTAATACTCTACAGGAGAGGACCCCACTGACCATAAGAACTAATACTCTACAGGAGAGAGAGGACCCCACTGACCATAAGAAATAATACTCTACAGGAGAGAGAGAGGACTCCGCTGACCATAAGAACTAATATTCTACAGGAGAGAGAGGACCCCGCTGCCCATAAGAGCTTACACTCTACAGGAGAGAGAGGATCCCGCTGATCATAAGATCTTACACTCTACAGGAGAGAAAGAGAGGACACCACTAACCATAAGAGCTTACAGTCTACAGGAGAGAGAGAGGATCCTGCTGACCATAGGATCTTACACTCTACAGGAGAGAGAGAGGACCCCACTGACCATAAGAGCTTACACTCTACAAGAGAGAGATGACCCTGCTGACCATAAGAGCTTACACTCTACAGGAGAGAGAGGACCCCACTGACCATAAGAGCTTACACTCTACAGGAGAGAGAGGACCCCGCTGACCATAAGATCTTACACTCTACAGGAGAGAGAGGACCCCACTGACCATAAGAACTAATACTCTACAGGAGAGAGAGGACCCCACTGACCATAAGAACTGATACTCTACAGGAGAGAGAGTACCCCACTGACCATAAGAACTAATACTCTACAGGAGAGGACCCCACTGACCATAAGAACTAATACTCTACAGGAGAGAGAGTACCCCACTGACCATAAGAACTAATACTCTACAGGAGAGGACCCCACTGACCATAAGAACTAATACTCTACAGGAGAGAGAGGACCCCACTGACCATAAGAAATAATACTCTACAGGAGAGAGAGAGGACTCCGCTGACCATAAGAACTAATATTCTACAGGAGAGAGAGGACCCCGCTGCCCATAAGAGCTTACACTCTACAGGAGAGAGAGGATCCCGCTGATCATAAGATCTTACACTCTACAGGAGAGAAAGAGAGGACACCACTGACCATAAGAGCTTACAGTCTACAGGAGAGAGAGAGGATCCTGCTGACCATAGGATCTTACACTCTACAGGAGAGAGAGAGGACCCCACTGACCATAAGAGCTTACACTCTACAAGAGAGAGATGACCCTGCTGACCATAAGAGCTTACACTCTACAGGAGAGAGAGGACCCCACTGACCATAAGAGCTTACACTCTACAGGAGAGAGAGGACCCCACTGACCATAAGAGCTTACACTCTACAGGAGAGAGAGGACCCCGCTGACCATAAGAGCTTACACTCTACAGGAGAGAGAGGACCCCACTGACCATAAGAGCTTATACTCTACAGGAGAGAGAGGACCCCGCTGACCATAAGAGCTTACACTCTACAAGAGAGAGAGAGGACCCCGCTGACCATAAGAGCTTACACTCTACAGGAGAGAGAAGACCCCACTGACCATAAGAGCTTACACTCCTTAGGAGAGAGAGGACCCCACTGACCATAAGAGCTTACACTCTACAGGAGAGAGAGGACCCCACTGACCATAAGAGCTTACACTCTACAGGAGAGAGAGGACCCCACTGACCATAAGAGCTTACACTCTACAGGAGAGAGAGGATCCCGCTGACCATAAGAGCTTACACTCTACAGGAGAGAGAAGACCCCACTGACCATAAGAGCTTACACTCCTTAGGAGAGGACCCCACTGACCATAAGAGCTTACACTCTACAGGAGAGAGAGGACCCCACTGACCATAAGAGCTTACACTCTACAGGAGAGAGAGGATCCCGCTGACCATAAGAGCTTACACTCTACAGGAGAGAGAGGACCCCACTGACCATAAGAGCTTACACTCTACAGGAGAGATAGGACCATGCTGACCATAAGAGCTTACACTCTACAGGAGAGAGAGGACCCCGCTGACCATAAGAGCTTACACTCTGCAGGAGAGAGAGGACCCCACTGACCATAAGAGCTTACACTCTACAGGAGAGAGAGGACCATGCTGACCATAAGAGCTTACACTCTACAGGAGAGAGAGGACCCCGCTGACCATAAGAGCTTACACTCTACAGGAGAGAGAGGACCCCACTGACCATAAGAGCTTACACTCTACAGGAGAGAGAGGACCCCACTGGCCATAAGAACTTACACTCTACAGGAGAGATAGGACCATGCTGACCATAAGAGCTTACACTCCTTAGGAGAGAGAGGACCCCACTGACCATAAGAGCTTACACTCTACAGGAGAGAGAGGACCCCACTGACCATAAGAGCTTATACTCTACAGGAGAGAGAAGACCCCACTGACCATAAGAGCTTACACTCTACAAGAGAGAGAGAGGACCCCGCTGACCATAAGAGCTTACACTCTACAGGAGAGAGAAGACCCCACTGACCATAAGAGCTTACACTCCTTAGGAGAGAGAGGACCCCACTGACCATAAGAACTAATACTCTACAGGAGAGAGAGTACCCCACTGACCATAAGAACTAATACTCTACAGGAGAGGACCCCACTGACCATAAGAACTAATACTCTACAGGAGAGAGAGGACCCCACTGACCATAAGAAATAATACTCTACAGGAGAGAGAGAGGACTCCGCTGACCATAAGAACTAATATTCTACAGGAGAGAGAGGACCCCGCTGCCCATAAGAGCTTACACTCTACAGGAGAGAGAGGATCCCGCTGATCATAAGATCTTACACTCTACAGGAGAGAAAGAGAGGACACCACTGACCATAAGAGCTTACAGTCTACAGGAGAGAGAGAGGATCCTGCTGACCATAGGATCTTACACTCTACAGGAGAGAGAGAGGACCCCACTGACCATAAGAGCTTACACTCTACAAGAGAGAGATGACCCTGCTGACCATAAGAGCTTACACTCTACAGGAGAGAGAGGACCCCACTGACCATAAGAGCTTACACTCTACAGGAGAGAGAGGACCCCACTGACCATAAGAGCTTACACTCTACAGGAGAGAGAGGACCCCGCTGACCATAAGAGCTTACACTCTACAGGAGAGAGAGGACCCCACTGACCATAAGAGCTTATACTCTACAGGAGAGAGAGGACCCCGCTGACCATAAGAGCTTACACTCTACAAGAGAGAGAGAGGACCCCGCTGACCATAAGAGCTTACACTCTACAGGAGAGAGAAGACCCCACTGACCATAAGAGCTTACACTCCTTAGGAGAGAGAGGACCCCACTGACCATAAGAGCTTACACTCTACAGGAGAGAGAGGACCCCACTGACCATAAGAGCTTACACTCTACAGGAGAGAGAGGACCCCACTGACCATAAGAGCTTACACTCTACAGGAGAGAGAGGATCCCGCTGACCATAAGAGCTTACACTCTACAGGAGAGAGAAGACCCCACTGACCATAAGAGCTTACACTCCTTAGGAGAGGACCCCACTGACCATAAGAGCTTACACTCTACAGGAGAGAGAGGACCCCACTGACCATAAGAGCTTACACTCTACAGGAGAGAGAGGATCCCGCTGACCATAAGAGCTTACACTCTACAGGAGAGAGAGGACCCCACTGACCATAAGAGCTTACACTCTACAGGAGAGATAGGACCATGCTGACCATAAGAGCTTACACTCTACAGGAGAGAGAGGACCCCGCTGACCATAAGAGCTTACACTCTGCAGGAGAGAGAGGACCCCACTGACCATAAGAGCTTACACTCTACAGGAGAGAGAGGACCATGCTGACCATAAGAGCTTACACTCTACAGGAGAGAGAGGACCCCGCTGACCATAAGAGCTTACACTCTACAGGAGAGAGAGGACCCCACTGACCATAAGAGCTTACACTCTACAGGAGAGAGAGGACCCCACTGGCCATAAGAACTTACACTCTACAGGAGAGATAGGACCATGCTGACCATAAGAGCTTACACTCCTTAGGAGAGAGAGGACCCCACTGACCATAAGAGCTTACACTCTACAGGAGAGAGAGGACCCCACTGACCATAAGAGCTTATACTCTACAGGAGAGAGAAGACCCCACTGACCATAAGAGCTTACACTCTACAAGAGAGAGAGAGGACCCCGCTGACCATAAGAGCTTACACTCTACAGGAGAGAGAAGACCCCACTGACCATAAGAGCTTACACTCCTTAGGAGAGAGAGGACCCCACTGACCATAAGAGCTTACACTCTACAGGAGAGAGAGGACCCCACTGACCATAAGAGCTTACACTCTACAGGAGAGAGAGGACCCCACTGACCATAAGAGCTTACACTCTACAGGAGAGAGAGGATCCCGCTGACCATAAGAGCTTACACTCTACAGGAGAGAGAAGACCCCACTGACCATAAGAGCTTACACTCCTTAGGAGAGGACCCCACTGACCATAAGAGCTTACACTCTACAGGAGAGAGAGGACCCCACTGACCATAAGAGCTTACACTCTACAGGAGAGAGAGGATCCCGCTGACCATAAGAGCTTACACTCTACAGGAGAGAGAGGACCCCACTGACCATAAGAGCTTACACTCTACAGGAGAGAGAGGACCCCACTGGCCATAAGAACTTACACTCTACAGGAGAGATAGGACCATGCTGACCATAAGAGCTTACACTCTACAGGAGAGAGAGGACCCCGCTGACCATAAGAGCTTACACTCTGCAGGAGAGAGAGGACCCCACTGACCATAAGAGCTTACACTCTACAGGAGAGAGAGGACCATGCTGACCATAAGAGCTTACACTCTACAGGAGAGAGAGGACCCCGCTGACCATAAGAGCTTACACTCTACAGGAGAGAGAGGACCCCACTGACCATAAGAGCTTACACTCTACAGGAGAGAGAGGACCATGCTGACCATAAGAGCTTACACTCTACAGGAGATAGAGAGGACCCCGCTGACCATAGGATCTTACACTATACAGGAGAGAGAGAGGACCCCGCTGACCATAGGCTCTTCCACTCTACAGAATAGAAGGAGGACACCGCTGGCCATAAGAGCTTACACTCTACAGGAAAGGGAGACTTACCCAGTGACTCTGGTGATGGAAAATGACTCTGCCGCTGGGAGCCACTGACCTGTGATGGCCTGATATTGCAACTCAGCGCCATTGAATTGTATGAAACTGTACTCCAATACCGCACACAACCCATGGTCAGGGCTGGCGCTGTTTCCGATAGAAAGCAGCTATGTTTTTCTGAACCTGGACAGCCTCTTTGATAAACTATAAAGCCATTTTATAATTCAGCAGATCACAGCAGGATACAAAGCTCCTGGAATAAAGTCCCTGGAATTACTTTGTGTGTGTGGAATTGTATATTACACCCAGCAATATTCTGCATTGTGAGTAAACAGGGAGTGCTGGGGATGCACAGCTCCTTTATGAATTCTTAGAAGATGACCTTGGTGCCGTGCACTAAGTCACTTGACAAAGGTCAGTAAATAAATTACAATGAATAATAAGGATTACACGCTGCCGAAGTCTCCGAGGTTTAATACAGAATCATCATCCCACGAAAAATCAATGTCATTTGGGGAAAACAAAACTTCATCTAAGAAATTCATTAAAGTGAAAAATACGAGCGATTTTCTGGAAAGGTTACAACACGCTAAATATGTCTGATCAAGTCTGTCACATTCTGTCAAAGAAGTGGAAAGATTCATTCCCCTAATTTGTACTAAGGTTGTAGATGATGTAACATGAGGACATTTTTATTACTAAAGTGTACTTCAAGTAAAAAATAAAAGCCTTTATAGGCCTTTAGGATGTTTTATCATTATTTTGCCTTGCTGCAGAGACAGCTGGTCCCGATTCTTGGTTTTACCAGCCTACTAGCTAATAGAGTTGAGCGAATATGTTTAGAATCGGTCGCCGAATCCGAATTTGCCATATTCATGCCATATTGGTACTCTATTCGTGCAAAATTTATGTTTGATGATTGGTTCCGAACATGTTGGGTCATTTCTATTCCCATTGACTCCAATGACATTCAGCAAAAACAATATTCGCCGCTGATCATAATCGGAACCAAATTTTAAAAAAATTCACTCAACTTTATTATCTAAAATGATCCTGGAGGTCCATTCCAACTCTAAGATTCTATGATTCTATGAGTGGGCTCCCAGAGCTCTCATCATTGTTGGGAGCTGACTTATAAAATGGCTTTTCCAAATTTTTTTAAAAGTAGGCAATGGAAGGTGATAAGAAAATAAACGATAAAAAAATAACTTACCCATTTAATCCTCCACCATTCTGGTGATGTATCTCCAATGCACACCACCAATCTTTGTGTACTTGGATGCAGGTATGATATACTGTAGGTTACCGCTGCTGCGAATCACTGGCCACAGAGGTTTTGTACCATCATATGTAACAAAAGCCATTGAGCAACTGCAGTGGCCACAGGTGGTATACAGCACATCTTTGTAACAATCAGGTACATAAAGGCCGTTTGGGCGCACAGGAACAGAAGAGCATAAATTAGGACATGGAGCAGCTCAATAAGAGGTTGGTGAGCTTTATAAAGCCTGTGGGAGAAACCATGATCATTATGAAAATTACACCAACCCCTTCCTGCTCCGGGTTCATGAATGGTCACAGGAGCTGAACCCGCTCCACGCACTGCGTGGTATTACATAACAGGCACCTGCCTCTAAAAGCAACGACTGGAGCTTGCTCTGATCGCTGGGGTTTGCCCACTTAAATGCTGCTGTCAATCTCAGACAGTGATCTTTAAGTGATGTGATTCTGGTGGAGCATCTATTCTGGGGACCAACCTTTGCAACTCGATCACAGGGTGCCGATGGGTGGCTATTGCAGCATGGACTTGATGAAAGTCCCTGTCACTGTCATCTTGGTTCTCCTAGGAAGTCCATCCAGGCTTGGACTGGGCCACAGGAGAATAGGAGAATCCTCCGGTGGGCCCCTGTGCACGAGTGGAATACCACCAAGAGCAGTAATTGGCACAATACAGGTCCTTCTCAAAAAATTAGCATATAGTGTTAAATTTCATTATTTACCATAATGTAATGATTACAATTAAACTTTCATATATTATAGATTCATTATCCACCAACTGAAATTTGTCACGTCTTTTATTGTTTTAATACTGATGATTTTGGCATACAACTCCTGATAACCCAAAAAACCTGTCTCAATAAATTAGCATATCAAGAAAAGGTTCTCTAAACGACCTATTACCCTAATCTTCTGAATCAACTAATTAACTCTAAACACATGCAAAAGATACCTGAGGCTTTTATAAACTCCCTGCCTGGTTCATTACTCAAAACCCCCATCATGGGTAAGACTAGCGACCTGACAGATGTCAAGAAGGCCATCATTGACACCCTCAAGCAAGAGGGTAAGACCCAGAAAGAAATTTCTCAACAAATAGGCTGTTTCCAGAGTGCTGTATCAAGGCACCTCAATGGTAAGTCTGTTGGAAGGAAACAATGTGGCAGAAAACGCTGTACAACGAGAAGAGGAGACCGGACCCTGAGGAAGATTGTGGAGAAGGACTGATTCCAGACCTTGGGGAACCTGAGGAAGCAGTGGACTGAGTCTGGTGTGGAAACATCCAGAGCCACCGTGCACAGGCGTGTGCAGGAAATGGGCTACAGGTGCCGCATTCCCCAGGTAAAGCCACTTTTGAACCATAAACAGCGGCAGAGGCGCCTGACCTGGGCTACAGAGAAGCAGCACTGGACTGTTGCTAAGTGGTCCCAAGTACTTTTTTCTGATGAAAGCAAATTTTGCATGTCATTCGGAAATCAAGGTGCCAGAGTCTGGAGGAAGACTGGGGAGAAGGAAATGCCAAAATGCCTGAAGTCCAGTGTCAAGTACCCACAGTCAGTGATGGTGTGGGGTGCCATGTCAGCTGCTGGTGTTGGTCCACTGTGTTTCATCAAGGGCAGGGTCAATGCAGCTAGCTATCAGGAGATTTTGGAGCACTTCATGCTTCCATCGGCTGAAATGCTTTATGGAGATGAAGATTTCATTTTTCAGCACGACCTGGCACCTGCTCACAGTGCCAAAACCACTGGTAAATGGTTTACTGACCATTGTATTACTGTGCTCAATTGGCCTGCCAACTCTCCTGACCTGAACCCCATAGAGAATCTGTGGAATATTGTGAAGAGAAAGTTGAGAGACGCAAGACCCAACACTCTGGATGAGCTTAAGGCCGCTATTGAAGCATCCTGGGCCTCCATAACATCTCAGCAGTGTCACAGGCTGATTGCCTCCATGCCACGCCGCATTGAAGCAGTCATTTCTGCCAAAGGATTCCCGACCAAGTATTGAGTGCATAACTGAACATTATTATTTGATGGTTTTTTTGTTTGTTATTAAAAAACACTTTTATTTGATTGGATGGGTGAAATATGCTAATTTATTGAGACAGGTTTTTTGGGTTATCAGGAGTTGTATGCCAAAATCATCAGTATTAAAACAATAAAAGACCTGACAAATTTCAGTTGGTGGATAATGAATCTATAATATATGAAAGTTTAATTGTAATCATTAGGGTTGAGCGAAACGGGTCGTTCATTTTCAAAAGTCGCCGACTTTTGGCAAAGTCGGGTTTCATGAAACCCGATCCGACCCCTGTGCGGGGTCGGCCATGCGGTACGCGACTTTCGCGCCAAAGTCGCGTTTCAATGACGCGAAAAGCGCCATTTCTCAGCCAATGAAGGTAAACGCAGAGTGTGGGCAGCGTGATGACATAGGTCCTGGTCCCCACCATCTTAGAGAAGGGCATTGCAGTGATTGGCTTGCTGTCCGCAGCGTCACAGGGGCTATAAAGGGGAGATCCCGCCGACCGCCATGTTACTGCTGCTGATCTGAGCTTAGGGAGAGGTTGCTGCCGCTTCGTCAGAAGCAGGGATAGCGTTAGGCAGGGTCCATTAACCACCAAACCGCTTGTGCTGTAGCGATTTCCACTGCCCAACACCACCTTCGGTGTGCAGGAACAGTGGAAGCTACATTTTTTTTTTTTTTTCCCCTCAGCGCTGTAGCTCATTGGGCTGCCCTAGAAGGCTCCCTGATAGCTGCATTGCTGTGTGTACGCCGCTGTGCAAACCAACTGCTTTTTTCAAAGCACAAATCCTCTTGTTCCTTCCTTTCTGCACAGCTATCTTTTTTGTTTGTCCACACTTTTTATTTAATTTGTGCATCAGTCCACTCCTTATTGCTGCCTGCCATACCTGGCTGAGATTACTGCAGGGAGATAGTAATTGAAGAACACTCCCTGTTTTTTTTTTTTTTTTTTTTTTTTTGTGGGAGATTAAGATTGACATTTCTGCTAGAGTGCCATCTCTGTCTGTGTCATCTCTCACTCAGTGGGCCATAGAAAGCCTATTTATTTTTTTGCTTGATTTGGGTTATAAAATCTACCTGAGAAAATCACTACATCAATCAGTGGGAGAAAAATATTGGCCTTTGGGCTTGTGTGCCAGTCCTAAGCGTGCCATCTCTCTCTCTCAGATAGTGGGCCATAGAAAGCCTATGGCTTGTGTGCCACTCCTGTGTGCATCATCACTCACTCAGTGGGCCATAGAAAGCCCTTTTTTTTTTTTTTTTTGCTTTATTTGGGTTCTAAATTCTACCTGAAAAAATCAATAAATCAATCAGTGGGAGATTAATATTGGCCTTTGGGCTTGTGTGCCAGTCCTAAGCGTGCCATCTCTCTCTCTCAGATAGTGGGCCATAGAAAGCCTATTTATTATTTTTTTTATTGGGTTTATAAATTTTCCCTGGAACAAAAAAAAAAAAAGTGGGAGATTAATATTGGCCTCTGGGCTTGTGTGCCAGTCCTGAGCGTGCCATCTCTCTCACAAATAGTGGGCCATAGAAAGCCTAATTTTTTTTTTTTTTGGTTTTATAAATTCTCCCTGAAAAAAAAAAGGGAGATTAATATTGGCCTTTGGGCTTGTGTGCCAGTCCTAAGCGTGCCATCTCTCTCTCTCAGATAGTGGGCCATAGAAAGCCTAATTTTTTTTTTTTTTTGGTTTTATAAATTCTCCCTGAAAAAAAAAAGGGAGATTAATATTGGCCTTTGGGCTTGTGTGCCAGTCCTGAGCGTGCCATCTCTCTCACAAATAGTGGGCCATAGAAAGCCTATTTATGTTTTTGGTTGATTTGGGTTCTAAATTCTACCTGAAAAAATCAATAAGTCAATCAGTGGGAGATAAATATTGGCCTCTGGGCTTGTGTGCCACTCCTGACTCCTGTGTGCGTCATCTCTCACTCAGTGGGCCATAGAAAGCCTTTTTTTGTTTTATTTGTTTTCTAAATTCTCCCTGAAAAAATCATTTTATTTTATTTGGTTTCTAAATTCTTCCTGAAAAAATCATTTTATTCTATTATTTTTTTTTCCTAAAGTCTCCCTGAAAAAAAAAAAAAAAAAAAAATCAGTGGGAGATTAATATTGCCCTTTCTGCTTGTGTGCCAGTCTTGACTCCTGGGTGTGCCATCTCTCTCTCTCTCTCTCCAATTGTGGGCCATAGAAAGCCTATTATTTCTTTAGCTTGATTTGGGTTCCAAAATCTACCTGAAAAAATCACTACATCAATCAGTGGGAGATAAATATTGGCCTCTGGGCTTGTGTGCCACTCCTGACTCCTGTGTGCGTCATCTCTCACTCAGTGGGCCATAGAAAGCCTTTTTTTGTTTTATTTGTTTTCTAAATTCTCCCTGAAAAAATCATTTTATTTTATTTGGTTTCTAAATTCTTCCTGAAAAAATCATTTTATTCTATTTTTTTTTTTTCCTAAAGTCTCCCTGAAAAAAAAACAAAAACAAATCAGTGGGAGATTAATATTGCCCTTTCTGCTTGTGTGCCAGTCTTGACTCCTGGGTGTGCCATCTCTCTCTCCAATTGTGGGCCATAGAAAGCCTATTATTTTTTTAGCTTGATTTGGGTTCCAAAATCTACCTGAAAAAATCACTACATCAATCAGTGGGAGATAAATATTGGCCCCTGGGCTTGTGTGCCACTCCTGTCTCCTGTGTGCGTCATCTCTCACTCAGTGGGCCATAGAAAGCCTTTTTTTGTTTTATTTGTTTTCTAAATTCTCCCTAAAAAAATCATTTTATTTTATTTGGTTTCTAAATTCTTCCTGAAAAAATCATTTTATTCTATTATTTTTTTTTCCTAAAGTCTCCTTGAAAAAAAAAAAAAAATCAAATCAGTGGGAGATTAATATTTACATTTGTGCTTCAGTGACAGTCCTGCGTGTGTGGCATCTCTCTCATTTGTTGCCACCAACAACAGAGTGTGTAACATTGTGCCTGATTTTCGTTGTGGTCTCACTCACCTGTAAAGGGGTAGCTAAATCATACTGAAGTTATAGCTCACCGTGTAAGTTGTGTGACAGCAACAAATACCGTTAGTTTGTTTACGTTTTTAAAACAATGAGGAAGTCTGGTGGAAGAGGTCGTGGCCGGGGGCGTTCATTGTCAGCTGGTAATGAGGGTAGTGGTAGTGGTGGAGCATCAGCTGGTCGTGGGAAAAAAAATATTGCACCTAAGTCTGGAGCTGTGGAGCCAGGTTCGTCGTCTGGCTACACAAGGCCTCGAACGCTAACTTTTCTGGGAGTAGGAAAACCGCTTTTAAAGCCGGAGCAGCAAGAGCAAGTTTTGGCTTATCTTGCTGACTCAGCCTCTAGCTCTTTTACCTCCTCTCGTGAAACTGGTAAATGTCAAAGCAGCGCGTCGTTAGTGGATGTTCACGGTCAGGGACAAGTCGCTTCCTTGTCCTCTTCAGCAAAAACAACAACAGAGAAGAATGCAGCAGGCGACACAACGGGTTACTCCATGGAGCTCTTTACACATACCGTCCCTGGCTTACAAAGTGAAGCAGTTAACAGTCCATGCCCATTACAAGTTGAATCTGACATGGAGTGCACTGATGCACAGCCACAGCCAGACTACTATGCTGGTCCTTTGACTCAGACCACAACATTGCCCTCGCAGGGTAATGATCAAGAATCAGACCCTGATGAGACTATGTTGCCCCATCACGAACGCTATACCACCAACCGACACGGTGACACAGACGAAGTTGCACACGAGCTACAAGAAGAGGTAATAGATGACCCAGTTCTTGACCCCGATTGGCAGCCATTGGGGGAACAGGGTGCAGGCGGCAGCAGTTCTGAAGCGGAGGAGGAGGGGCCGCAGCAGGCATGAACATCGCAACAGGTTCCATCTGCCGGGCCCGTATCTTGCCCAAAACGCGTGGCAAAGCCAAAACCTGTTGGAGGACAGCGTGGCCATCCGGTTAAAGCTCAGTCTGCAATGCCTGAAAAGGTATCCGATGCTAGAAAGAGTGCAGTCTGGCATTTTTTTAAACAACATCCAATTGATCAGCGCAAAGTCATCTGTCAAAAATGTTCAACTACCTTAAGCAGAGGACAGAATCTGAAAAGTCTCAATACAAGTTGCATGCATAGACATTTAACCACCATGCATTTGCAAGCCTGGACTAACTACCAAACGTCCCTTAAGGTTGTAGCACCCTCGGCCAATGAAGCTAGTCAGCAACGCAACATCCCTTCCGGCAGTGTAGGGCCAATATTTTCCGCACCACCTGCAGTATCTGTGCAGGTTTCTTTGCCAGGCCAAAGCAGTCAGGGTCAGGGAATCACCAGTTTCGTAGTAGGAAACACTGCATCTAGGGCACCGGCGGCAACAATACCATCTCCCACCGTCTCTCAGTCTGCGATGTCCACCGGCACCCCCGCTAGTTCCACGATCTCCAGCTCTCCAGTCCAGCTCACCCTACATGAGACTATGGTTAGAAAAAGGAAGTACTTAGCCTCGCATCCGCGTACACAGGGTTTGAACGCCCACATAGCTAGACTAATCTCGTTAGAGATGATGCCCTACCGGTTAGTTGAAAGCGAAGCTTTCAAAGCCCTGATGGACTACGCTGTACCACGCTACGAGCTACCCAGTCGACACTTTTTTTCCAGAAAAGCCATCCCAGCCCTCCACCAGCATGTTAAAGAGCGCATCGTCCATGCACTCAGGCAATCTGTGAGCACAAAGGTGCACCTGACAACAGATGCATGGACCAGTAGGCATGGCCAGGGACGTTACGTGTCCATCACGGCACACTGGGTGAATGTTGTGGATGCAGGGTCCACAGGGGACAGCAAGTTTGGGACAGTTCTGCCTAGCCCACGGTCTAGGAAACAGTTGGCTGTAGCCGTTCGCACCCCCTCCTCCTCTTCTTCGTCCTCATGCAGAAGCGAGAGCTCGTCCACAGACCGCAGTCGCACAACCACTCCATCCGCAGCTGCCACTGTTGCACACCAGGTCTCCCATTATGGGGCAGCTACTGGCAAACGTCAGCAGGCTGTATTGGCTATGAAGTGTTTGGGCGACAACAGACACACCGCGGAAGTTCTGTCCGAGTTCTTGCAGAAAGAAACGCAGTCGTGGCTGGGCACTGTAGATCTTGAGGCAGGCAAGGTAGTGAGTGATAACGGAAGGAATTTCATGGCTGCCATCTCCCTTTCCCAACTGAAACACATTCCTTGCCTGGCTCACACCTTAAACCTGGTGGTGCAGTGCTTCCTGAAAAGTTATCCGGGGTTATCCGACCTGCTCCTCAAAGTGCGTGGACTTTGCTCACATATCCGCCGTTCGCCCGTACACTCCAGCCGTATGCAGACCTATCAGCGTTCTTTGAACCTTCCCCAGCATCGCCTAATCATAGACGTTGCAACAAGGTGGAACTCAACACTGCACATGCTTCAGAGACTGTGCGAACAGAGGCGGGCTGTTATGTTTTTGTGGGAGGATACACATACACGGGCAGGCAGTAGGATGGCAGACATGGAGTTGTCAGGTGTGCAGTGGTCGAAGATTCAAGACATGTGTCAAGTCCTTCAGTGTTTTGAGGAATGCACACGGCTGGTTAGTGCAGACAACGCCATAATAAGCATGAGCATCCCCCTAATGCGTCTGCTGATGCAAAGTTTGACGCACATAAAGGATCAGGCGTCTGCAGCTGAGGAAGAGGAAAGCCTTGATGACAGTCAGCCATTGTCTGGCCAGGGCAGTGTACAGGACGAGTTAGCGGGCGAAGAGGAGGAGGAGGACGAGGAGGATGATGGGGATGATTATATTTTTAATGAGGAAGCTTTTCCGGGGCCACTGGAAATTGGTGGCGCGGCAAGGCCGGGTTCTGGTTTTTGGAGGGACACAAGTGACGTGGATTTGCCTGAAACTGCCCCTCAACCAAGCACAACCGCAGATTTGAGAACTGGAACTTTGGCCCACATGGCGGATTATGCCTTACGTATCCTCAAAAGGGACACACGCATAACTAAAATGATGAATGATGACGATTACTGGTTGGCCTGCCTCCTTGATCCTCGCTATAAAGGCAAATTGCAAAATATAATGCCACATGAGAACTTGGAACTAATATTAGCAACCAAACAATCAACTCTTGTTGACCGTTTGCTTCTGGCATTCCCTGCACACAGCGCCCGTGATCGTTCTCACACGAGCTGCAGGGGCCAGCAGACCAGAGGAGTTAGAGGGGCAGAAATCAGAAGTGGCGTTGGCCAGAGGGGTTTTCTGACCAGGTTGTGGAGTGATTTTGCTATGACCGCAGACAGGACAGGTACTGCAGCATCAATTCAAAGTGACAGGAGACAACATTTGTCCAGTATGGTTACAAACTATTTTTCATCCCTTATCGATGTTCTCCCTCAACCGTCATTCCCATTTGATTACTGGGCATCAAAATTAGACACCTGGCCAGAATTGGCAGAATATGCATTGCAGGAGCTTGCTTGCCCGGCAGCTAGTGTCCTATCAGAAAGAGTATTCAGTGCTGCAGGTTCAATACTAACAGAAAAAAGGACTCGTCTGGCTACCCAAAATGTAGATGATCTAACCTTCATTAAAATGAACCACAACTGGATTTCGAAATCTTTTGCCCCACCTTGCCCGGCTGACACCTAGCTTTCCTATGAAAAGGTCTTGCCTGTGGACTATTCTGAATGCCTTTTCCAATCTCGTAATTTTCTGCACCTGATTGTCCAGCATACGACATGTTTACACCTCACTAAATGGCCAAACTCCCCACACGGGGCCGTGGTATCGACACTTGGCGACAGCACCCGTGAGAGTGCTGTTTGTCTGAAGAGGTGGGTGTGCCCGCTTTTAGTCGACGGCACTGCCACTGGGTCCCTCCTAGTACAATAAAGTGTCTCTGGCGGTGGTGGTGCGCACCCAACATCAGACACACCGTTGTAATATGAGGGGCCCTGGGCCTGTACCGCCGGCCACAAGACAGTTCCCCCCCCCAGCTCAAACAGTGCTCTACCACTTGCAAAATTATCTCACAGCTCCACCAATGTTTAGTCTATGCGCTGACATCCTTCAATGCCTGCCACTGACAATACCATTGTATTGACATTTTTGTTATGTTAGGCCTTCGAAGCCTGTCTGCGGTCACTCCTTCCACTAGGCCTCCACTGACCACACCACTGCTGCCCGTGTACCCCTGGAACCAATTTAAAATTGCCTACAGCCAGCCCAATTTTTTTATTTTAGGCCTTCGATGCCTGTCTGCGGTCACTCCTTCCACTTGGCCTCCACTGACCACACCACTGCTGCCCGTGTACCCCTGGAACCAATTTTACAGTGTCTACAGCCTAATTTTGTTATGTTAGGCCTACTACGCCTGTCTGCGGTCCCTCCTTCCAATACTCGTCCACTGACCACACCACTGCTGCCCGTGGACCCCTGGAACCTATTTTTAATTGCATAGAGCATCCTTTTTTTAATAGTAGGCGTACAAAGTCTGTCTGCGGTCCACTATTGAAATTGTCCTCCACTGCCCAGAGCACTGCTGCTTGTGTACCCCTGTAACTTTTTTAAGCTGCAGTGAGCCACATTTTTGGGTTAAGTCCTACTACCTGTGTCTGTCTGCGCCACTCAATTCAGCTGTGTTCCTTTGAAAAAAGCTGAGCGTCAATAGTCTTGTTTTCAGCCTCTAGGAATTTTAAAACTGCATTGGGGGTACAACTTTGGTAGGGCCTACTAACGGTGTCTGCCTACCCAAGGTGTGCCCCAGGTTTCCTCGCCATTGCTTCGATCTTAATGCTCTCGTTTAGTAGTTGTTGGAAACTACACTGGATTAGGCCTACAAATTGGGTATGGGGTGTAGAGAGATGGTGTGTTCCACTCCAAGGTGCTCTCCAGGTTGCCTTTCCTGAGCTTCGATCTTCCGGCTCTCGTTTAGTAGTTGTTGGAAACTACGCTGCATTAGGCCTACAAATTGGGTATGGGGTGTAGAGAGATGGTGTGTTCCACTCCAAGGTGTTCCCCAGGTTTCGTCCACATTGCTTCGGTCTTCCGACTCTCGTTTAGTAGTTGTAGAAAACTACACTGCATTAGGCCTACAAATTGGGTATGGGGTGTAGAGAGATGGTGTGTTCCACTCCAAGGTGTTCTCCAGGTTGCCTTTCCTGAGCTTCGATCTTCCGGCTCTCGTTTAGTAGTTGTTGGAAACTACGCTGCATTAGGCCTACAAATTGGGTATGGGGTGTAGAGAGATGGTGTGTTCCACTCCAAGGTGTTCCCCAGGTTTCCTCGCCAATGCTTCGATCTTCATGCTCTCGTTTAGTAGTTGTTGGAAACTACGCTGCATTAGACCTACAAATTGGGTATGGGGTGTAGAGAGATGGTGTGTTCCACTCCAAGGTGTTCTCCAGGTTGCCTTTCCTGAGCTTCGATCTTCCGGCTCTCGTTTAGTAGTTGTTGGAAACTACGCTGCATTAGGCCTACAAATTGGGTATGGGGTGTAGAGAGATGGTGTGTTCCACTCCAAGGTGTTCCCCAGGTTTCGTCCACATTGCTTCGGTCTTCCGACTCTCGTTTAGTAGTTGTAGAAAACTACACTGCATTAGGCCTACAAATTGGGTATGGGGTGTAGAGAGATGGTGTGTTCCACTCCAAGGTGTTCTCCAGGTTGCCTTTCCTGAGCTTCGATCTTCCGGCTCTCGTTTAGTAGTTGTTGGAAACTACGCTGCATTAGGCCTACAAATTGGGTATGGGGTGTAGAGAGATGGTGTGTTCCACTCCAAGGTGTTCCCCAGGTTTCCTCGCCAATGCTTCGATCTTCATGCTCTCGTTTAGTAGTTGTTGGAAACTACGCTGCATTAGACCTACAAATTGGGTATGGGGTGTAGAGAGATGGTGTGTTCCACTCCAAGGTGTTCTCCAGGTTGCCTTTCCTGAGCTTCGATCTTCCGGCTCTCGTTTAGTAGTTGTTGAAAACTACGCTGCATTAGGCCTACAAATTGGGTATGGGGTGTAGAGAGATGGTGTGTTCCACTCCAAGGTGTTCCCCAGGTTTCCTCGCCAATGCTTCGATCTTCATGCTCTCGTTTAGTAGTTGTTGGAAACTACGCTGCATTAGACCTACAAATTGGGTATGGGGTGTAGAGAGATGGTGTGTTCCACTCCAAGGTGTTCTCCAGGTTACCTTTCCTGAGCTCCGATCTTCCGGCTCTCGTTTAGTAGTTCTTGGAAACTACACTGCATTAGGCCTACAAATTGGGTATGGGGTGTAGAGAGATGGTGTGTTCCACTCCAAGGTGTTCTACAGGTTGCCTTTCCTGAGCTTCGATCTTCCGGCTCTCGTTTAGTAGTTCTTGGAAACTACACTGCATTAGGCCTACAAATTGGGTATGGGGTGTAGAGAGATGGTGTGTTCCACTCCAAGGTGTTCCCCAGGTTTCGTCCACATTGCTTCGGTCTTCCGGCTCTCGTTTAGTAGTTCTTGGAAACTACACTGCATTAGGCCTACAAATTGGGTATGGGGTGTAGAGAGATGGTGTGTTCCACTCCAAGGTGTTCTCCAGGTTGCCTTTCCTGAGCTTCGATCTTCCGGCTCTCGTTTAGTAGTTGTTGGAAACTACACTGCATTAGGCCTACAAATTGGGTATGGGGTGTAGAGAGATGGTGTGTTCCACTCCAAGGTGTTCCCCAGGTTTCCTCGCCAATGCTTCGATCTTCATGCTCTCGTTTAGTAGTTGTTGTAAACTACACTGCATTAGGCCTACAAATTGGGTATGGGGTGTAGAGAGATGGTGTGTTCCACTCCAAGGTGTTCTCCAGGTTGCCTTTCCTGAGCTTCGATCTTCCGGCTCTCGTTTAGTAGTTGTTGGAAACTACACTGCATTAGGCCTACAAATTGGGTATGGGGTGTAGAGAGATGGTGTGTTCCACTCCAAGGTGTTCTCCAGGTTACCTTTCCTGAGCTCCGATCTTCCGGCTCTCGTTTAGTAGTTCTTGGAAACTACACTGCATTAGGCCTACAAATTGGGTATGGGGTATAGAGAGATGGTGTGTTCCACTCCAAGGTGTTTTCCAGGTTGCCTTTCCTGAGCTTCGATCTTCCGGCTCTCGTTTAGTAGTTGTTGGAAACTACGCTGCATTAGGCCTACAAATTGGGTATGGGGTGTAGAGAGATGGTGTGTTACACTCCAAGGTGTTCCCCAGGTTTCGTCCACATTGCTTCGGTCTTCCGACTCTCGTTTAGTAGTTGTAGAAAACTACACTGCATTAGGCCTACAAATTGGGTATGGGGTGTAGAGAGATGGTGTGTTCCACTCCAAGGTGTTCTCCAGGTTGCCTTTCCTGAGCTTCGATCTTCCGGCTCTCGTTTAGTAGTTGTTGGAAACTACGCTGCATTAGGCCTACAAATTGGGTATGGGGTGTAGAGAGATGGTGTGTTCCACTCCAAGGTGTTCCCCAGGTTTCCTCGCCAATGCTTCGATCTTCATGCTCTCGTTTAGTAGTTGTTGGAAACTACGCTGCATTAGACCTACAAATTGGGTATGGGGTGTAGAGAGATGGTGTGTTCCACTCCAAGGTGTTCTCCAGGTTGCCTTTCCTGAGCTTCGATCTTCCGGCTCTCGTTTAGTAGTTGTTGGAAACTACGCTGCATTAGGCCTACAAATTGGGTATGGGGTGTAGAGAGATGGTGTGTTTCACTCCAAGGTGTTCCCCAGGTTTCCTCGCCAATGCTTCGATCTTCATGCTCTCGTTTAGTAGTTGTTGGAAACTACGCTGCATTAGACCTACAAATTGGGTATGGGGTGTAGAGAGATGGTGTGTTCCACTCCAAGGTGTTCTCCAGGTTACCTTTCCTGAGCTCCGATCTTCCGGCTCTCGTTTAGTAGTTCTTGGAAACTACACTGCATTAGGCCTACAAATTGGGTATGGGGTGTAGAGAGATGGTGTGTTCCACTCCAAGGTGTTCTACAGGTTGCCTTTCCTGAGCTTCGATCTTCCGGCTCTCGTTTAGTAGTTCTTGGAAACTACACTGCATTAGGCCTACAAATTGGGTATGGGGTGTAGAGAGATGGTGTGTTCCACTCCAAGGTGTTCTCCAGGTTGCCTTTCCTGAGCTTCGATCTTCCGGCTCTCGTTTAGTAGTTCTTGGAAACTACACTGCATTAGGCCTACAAATTGGGTATGGGGTGTAGAGAGATGGTGTGTTCCACTCCAAGGTGTTCTCCAGGTTGCCTTTCCTGAGCTTCGATCTTCCGGCTCTCGTTTAGTAGTTGTTGGAAACTACGCTGCATTAGGCCTACAAATTGGGTATGGGGTGTAGAGAGATGGTGTGTTACACTCCAAGGTGTTCTCCAGGTTGCCTTTCCTGAACTTCTATCTTCAGGCTCTCATTAAATTGTGGTTAAACGGAACAACTGCATTTGGCGTACTAGTTGGTTTGGGGCCTACTATCGGTGTCTGCCACTCCTTGCTGTTCTCCTCCACTGAACAAAGCTGTGCCGCCTGTTTACTACGGTTGTCAATTTTGAACTGCATTTCGACTACTTACTGATTTGGGCCTACTCTCTGTGTCAGCTTCTCATTCCAGTTGTCCTCGACTGCAATGCCCCCTGGTTAGTCCTGTGTTACCAATTTTGAACTGCATTTAGCCAACTTTATTCTTTGGGCCTATATCTGTGTTTCCTCCTCATCCTGCCCATTGCCCAGCCAGTGATAGATGAGTCTGCTGGTACATTGACCCATAACGCAAAATTCCCCGTGCACGCTACACAGCAAGATTGTGACCCTGCTGAAAGTCAGGTTCCTCTTCCCGCATACCATACCACCTTACACGGGGACAAAGAGGAAGGTGCAGATGAAAGTGCAGGTTCCTTCATCAGGTGGGGGGAGGAATACTAGTTGGCGACGTCACTGGCACAGGGCCTCTCATAGTACGCAAAAGTGTTGCTGCCGGTGGGAGGCGCCCCCGCCGTGCAAACACACCGCTGTACTTTGAGGGGCCCTGTGCCTGTGCCAATGCCAACGAGTGGGCCCCCCCTGCTTGCTCAGGATCACAGCACTTGCAAAGTTGAAATACTTACCTCTCCCTGCTCCACTGCCGTGACGTGGTCCAGATTTCCTGGGCCCACTAATTACTTGAACCAGCCCTACCCCCCACAACTTTAGCCAAATGACCCCCAATTTCAAATGCCTTCCAATTATTATAAGGTAAATTACGATTGACAAGCTTCTTTAACAAGAATGGATGTTTTTGCCATTAAAATGGGCAGTGTAGGTGTTTTCCTGGCCTCCACTCACTGCCGACTATGCTCCCCCATTGACTTGCATTGGGTTTCGTGTTTCGGGCGATACCCGACTTTTCGCGATAATCGGCCGATTCCACTCGACTCGACTTCTAAGATAGTCGGGTTTCGCGAAACACGGCTCGACTCTAAAAAGGTCAAGGTCGCTCAACCCTAGTAATCATTACATTATGGTAAATAATGAAATTTAACACTATATGCTAATTTTTTGAGAAGGACCTGTATACTTGGATCACTATGTACAGACAAAGGCAACATCTTATTCATTTACCAATCTACCCAGTTCATTGTTATATACAGTAGTGTAGCTACTGGGGTGGCAGAGGGGGCCATCGCCCCGGGCCCTGTCACATGAAGGGACACATCGGGAGCCAGGGCCACTGCTGTGACCAGGCAGAACACAGCATAGAAGCAGAGCAGTATAATGTCTGCTCCCATCTGAGACGGAGACTCTGCACCCTGGCTACTAGCACAGTGGCAGCTGCAGTCTCCCCTCCTGCAGTGAATGGTTTCGCCCCTCTGACCTGATCATGAAGCTTTTCCCATGGCTGCAGTTTTCTTCACTCTGTGCACCATGGGATTGGCTCAGGCACGCTGGGTCCTAGTGCCCACCTGCATTTCACCTAGACACTTCCTGGTCCTGCCTGCAGTGCAAACTTTATCAGTAAGTGGGGATGGAACTTATTAGGTTTATTAAATTCAGGTATGTCACTGTGATGTGAATGTGAGACTATTGGGGTATTGCATACCTCCCAACCGTCCCGGATCCAGCGGGACTGTCCTGATTTTGACAGTCAGCCCCGCGATCCCGGGCGGGACATTAATTGTCCCGCACTGGTTGGGAGGTATGTGATATTACCCGGTCGGTCAGCTGAGAGCTCCCTGCACCCGGCCAGCACAGCAGCACATAATGGCTGCTCTGTGCACAGGACCTGTGATGAGGTCACATGATGGGAGGAGTCAGGGGTCACATGATCGGATTCGGGAGGAGGACCTCCGTGTACAGGACTTTGCTGGTTGCCATGGCGCCGGAGGAGGGTAAGGCAGCGTATGTGTGAGGTCAGGAGGTGTTTACAGGGTGGATGTAGCAGAGCCGTGTGTGTGTACGAGGTGTATGGAGCTGAGCCGTGTGTGTAAGGGGTGTACGGAGCCGTGTGCATGAGGTGTACGGAGCGCAGCCGCGTGTGTACGAGGTGTACGGAGCCGTGTGTACGAGGTGTACGGAGCACAGCCGCGTGTGTACGAGGTGTACGGAGCCGTGTGCATGAGGTGTACGGAGCACAGCCGAGTGTGTACGAGGTGTACGGAGCCGTGTGTACGAGGTGTACGGAGCGCAGCCGCGTGTGTACGAGGTGTACGGAGCCGTGTGTACGAGGTGTACAGAGCACAGCCGAGTGTGTATGAGGTGTACGGAGCCATGTGCATGAGGTGTACGGAGCGCAGCCGCGTCTGTACGAGGTGTATGGAGCCGTGTGTACGAGGTGTACGGAGCGCAGCCGCGTGTGTACGAGGTGTACGGAGCCGTGTGTACGAGGTGTACGGAGCGGAGCCATGTGTGTAAGAGGTGTACGGAGCCGTGTGCATGAGGTGTACGGAGCCGTGTATACGAGGTGTACGGAGCGCAGCCGCGTGTGTACGAGGTGTACGGAGCCGTGTGTACGAGGTGTACGGAGCCGTGTATACGAGGTGTACGGAGCGCAGCCGCGTGTGTACGAGGTGTACGGAGCGGAGTCGTGTGTTGAGGTGTATGGAGCACAGCCGCGTGTGTTACGAGGTGTACGGAGCACAGCCGCGTGTGTACGAGGTGTACGGAGCACAGCCGCGTGTGTACGAGGTGTGTGGAGCGGAGCAGCGTGTGAAAGGTGTACGGAGCGGAGTCGTGTGTAAGAGGTGTACGGAGCCATGTGTACGAGGTGTACGGAGCACAGCCGCGTGTGTACAAGGTGTACGGAGCGGAGCAGCATGTGAAAGGTGTACGGAGCGGAGTCGTGTGTGTATGAGGTGTACGGAGCACAGCCGCGTGTGTACGAGGTGTACGGAGCACAGCCGCGTGTGTACGAGGTGTACGGAGCGGAGTCGTGTAAGAGGTGTTCGGATGAGAGCAGAGTGTGAAAGGTGTATGAATTGGAGCCACGTGTGTACGAGGTGTACAGAGCAGAGCCACGTGTGTACAAGGTGTGCGGAGCAGAGCCATGTGTGTGCAAGGTATACTGAGCGGAGCAGTGTGTGCAATGTGTATAGAGCGGAGCCGTGTGTGTACGAGGTGTACGGAGTAGTGCCGTGTGTGTACGAGATGTATGGAGAGGAGCCGTATGTGTATGAGGTGTACGCAGCGGAGCCGTGTGTGCAAGGTATACGGAGCGGAGTAGCTTCTGCAATGTGTATGGAGCGGAGCGGTGTGTGTATGAGGTGTACGTAGTGCCGTGTGTACGAGATGTATGGAGCGGAGCCGTGTGTGTATGAGGTGTATGGAGCGGAGCTGAATGTGTACGAGGTGAACGTAACGGAGCCGTGTGTGTTTGAGATGTATGGAGTGGAGCCGTGTGTATGGAGCGGAGCCGTGTATGCAAAGTGTACGGAGCGCAGCCGCGTGTGTAGGAGTAGCTATGTGTGGCCATTATACGGTACGAAGTATCATGTGCGATCATTATACAGTATGGAGCATCATGTGTGGCCATTATACAGTATTGAGCATCATGTGGGGCCGTTATACAGTATGGAGCATTATGTGCGGTCATTATACAGTATGGAGCATCATGTGGGGCCATTATACAGTATAGAGCATCATGTGGGGCCATTATACAGTATGGAGCATCATGTGGGCCATTATACAGTATGGAGCATCATGTGTGGCCATTATACAGTATGGAGCATCATGTGTGGCCGTTATACAGTATGTAGCATCATGTGTGGCCGTTATACAGTATGGAGCATCATGTGTGGCCGTTGTACAGTATGTAGCATCATGTGTGGCCGTTATACAGTATGTAGCATCATGTGTGGCTGTTATACAGTATGGAGCATCATGTTGGGGCATTATACAGTATTGAGCATCATGTGGGGTCATTATACAGTATTGAGCATTATGTGCGGCAATTATACAATATGGAGCATTATGTGTGGCCGTTATACAGTATTGAGCATCATGTGGGGTCGTTATACAGTATTGAGCATCATGTGCGGCCATTATACAGTATGGAGCATCATGTGTGGCCATTATACAGTATTGAGCATCATGTGTGGCCATTATACAGTATGGAGCATCATGTGCAGTCATTATACAGTATGGAGCACTGTGTGGCCATTATACAGTATGGAGCATCATGTGCGGCCATTATACAGTATGGAGCACTGTGTGGCCATTATACAGTATGGAGCATCATGTGCGGCCATTATACAGTATGGAGCACTGTGTGGCCATTATACAGTATGGAGCATCATGTGCGGCCATTATACAGTATGGAGCACTGTGTGGCCATTATACAGTATGGAGCATCATGTGCGGCCATTATACAGTATGGAGCACTGTGTGGCCATTATACAGTATGGAGCATCATGTGCAGTCATTATACAGTATGGAGCACTGTGTGGCCATTATACAGTATGGAGCATCATGTGCAGCCATTATACAGTATGGAGCACTGTGTGGCCATTATACAGTATGGAGCATCATGTGCAGTCATTATACAGTATGGAGCACTGTGTGGCCATTATACAGTATGGAGCATCATGTGCGGCCATTATACAGTATGGAGCACTGCGTGGCCGTTATACAGTATTGAGCATCATACGTGGCCATTATACAGTATTGAGCACTGTGTGGCCATTATACAGTATGGAGCATCATGTGCGGCCATTATACAGTATGGAGCACTGTGTGGCCGATATACAGTATTGAGCATCATGTGTGGCCATTATTCAGTATTGAGCATCATGTGTGGCCATTATACAGTATTGAGCATCATGTGTGGCCATTATACAGTATGGAGCACTGTGTGGCCATATTTTTTTGTTTATAATTATTCTTTATGAACAGTGTGATCAGCAGTGCTAAATGGGTGTGGTTGAGACGTGGATATGGGTGTGACTAGTGAATGGGTGTGGCCAGAGGCGTGGCCTAAAATTTGTCCCTCTTTCTTCAAAAGTTGGGAGGTATGGGTATTGTGGGCGCTGAAAGTGAGGGAGGGGGAACAGGGTACTGGGGGGTGAATGTGATACCATGGGGGTGTTGTGGGGGCTGAAGGTGGGTGAGGTGGGACAGGGCACTGAGGGGGTGGATGTGAGTTGAGGGCATTGGGGCTGAATATTATGTTTTGTTATGATATTATATGTACTCCATCACATGTAATATTTGCTGTCTGGGGAGGCTGGAGATTGGAGATGGGGGAGTAGGGGGCTTTTGATACGTACCACCTGGGTCTTTTATAAGTATTAGTATACGAAGCCCCCATATAGTAACCAAGAGCTGCGTCACATTTACAGCACCACTTCAGCATTATTTTTTATTTCATTGCTGGAGCGGTGCTGAAAATCCACGTCCCTTGCTCTCCGTCTGATACTCACCTTCTGGCGTTTTCATCTGTTTTTGTCTCCGCTCGGCTCCGTCTCCTGCAGTTTGTGACCTGTCTGCGGCTCCAGTGTTTCATGGAGCAGCGCAGAGGTCACTAATCAATGTGAGTCTATGGGAGCCTCGTTCTAGCCTCTTTCTCACTCTCAGGCTATGTGCTCACGTTGCAGATTTGGCTGCGGATCCGCAGTGGATTGGCTGCTGCAGATTCACAGCAGTTTTCCATGCGGTGTACAGTACCATGGAAACCTATAGAAAACAAAATCCACAGTGCACATGCTGCAGAAAATACCGCGCGGTAACGCTGAGTTGTATTTTCTGCAGCATGTCAATTCTTTGTGCGGATTCTGCAGCGTTTTACACCTGCACCTGTATAGGAATCCACAGGTGTAAAAACGCAGGCGAAATCCGCAGGAAATTCGCGGTAAATCCACAGGTAAAACGCAGCACGTTTTACCTGTGGATTTTGCAAAAACGGTGCAGAAAAATCCGCAACGTGTGCACATAGTCTCATAGTCTTACATTGAGCGCTTGTGACATAGCTTCTCACTTCTGGCCAGTCAGAAGCTGCGCTCACAAGTTTGAGCCGTGGGACTGCAACAGTGCCGCAAAATAGTGAATACGCCGGAGGATGAGTAAATGACCGGGGACAGGGACTTGCACTTAAAACGCCACTCCAGTGTTGGAAAAAAACCCTGCTAGAGTGGTGCTTTAATAATAAGCAATTTATTACTATAAAGTTGATAAAGGCTTGGAATAAATGTCTGCAGTCACTTTATGTGACTGCAGACTGCCAAATCATGGCAGGGAGCTGCGGGCCCATCATACTGTGTATAAGGGAGCTGCGGGCCCATCATACTGTATATAAAGGAGATGCGGGCCCATCATACTGTGTATAAGGAAGCTGTGGCCACATCATAATGTGTATAGAGGAGCTGAGGGCCCATCATACTGTATATAAAGGAGATGCGGGCCCATCATACTGTGTATAAGGAAGCTGTGGCCACATCATAATGTGTATAGAGGAGCTGTGGCCCCATCATACTGTGTATAAGGAAGCTGTGGCCACATCATACTGTGTATAGAGGAGCTGAGGGCCCATCATACTGTGTATAGAGGAGCTGTGGGCCCATCATACTGTGTATAGAGGAGCTGTGGGCCCATCATACTGTATATAAATGAGATGCAGGCCCATCATACTGTGTATAAGGAAGCTGTGGCCCCATTATACTGTGTATAAGGAAGCTGTGGCCACATCATACTGTGTATAGAGGAGCTGAGGGCCCATCATACTGTGTATAAGGAAGCTGTGGCCCCATCATACTGTGTATAAGGAAGCTGTGGCCACATCATACTGTGTATAGAGGAGCTGTGGGCCCATCATACTGTGTATAAGGGAGCTGTGGCCCCATCATACTGTGTATAAGGAAGCTGTGGCCACATCATACTGTGTATAGAGGAGCTGAGAGCCCATCATACTGTTTATAAGGGAGCTGTGGGCCCATCATACTGTGTATAAGGGAGCTGTGGACCCACCATACTGTGTATAAGGGAACTGCGGGCCCATCATACTGTGTATAAGGGAGCTGCGGGCCCATCATACCGTGTATAAGGAAGCTGTGGACCCACCATACTGTGTATAAGGGAGCTGCGGGCCCATCATACTGTGTATAAGGGAGCTGCGGGCTCATCATACTGTGTATAAGGGAGCTGCGGGCCCATCTTACTGTGTATAAGGGAGCTGCGGGCCCATCATACTGTGTATAAGGGAGCTGCGGGCTCATCATACTGTGTATAAGGGAGCTGCGGGCTCATCATACTGTGTATAAGGGAGCTGCGGGCCCATCATTCTGTGTATAAGGGAGCTGCGGGCCCATCATACTGTGTATAAGGGAGCTGCGGGCCCATCATACTGTGTATAAGGGAGCTGCGGGCCCATCATACTGTGTATAAGGAAGCTGTGGCCACATCATACTGTGTACAGGAGAACTGTTAGGCTATGTGTACACGTTCAGGTTTTTTCGCGTTTTTTTCACGGTAAAAACGCTATAAAAACTCATTAAAAACGCATACATTATGCATCTTATCATTTAAAATGCATTCTGCATGTTTTGTGCACATGATGCGTTTTTTTCCGTAAAAAAATGCATCGCTGTAAAAAAAGCAGCATGTTCATTAATTTTGCGGATTTTCTGCGTTTTTCCTGCTATTCTATGCATTTGGGAAAAAACGCACCAAAAACGCGGTAAAAACGCGGTAAAAACGCATGCGGATTTCTGGCAGAAATGTCCGGTTTTTGTCAGGAAAATTTCTGCAAGAAATCCTGATGTGCACATACCCTGAGGGACATCATACTGTTTGACGGAAGCTGCGGGCCCATCATACTGTGTATAAGGGAGCTGTGAAGGCATATTGTGCATATGGGAGCTGTTGGCCCATTACACTGTTTATAGAGGAGCTCTGGGGGGAAATTATACTTTGTATAGTGGAGCTCTGTCAGCATTATACTGTATATAGGGTAACAGTGAGAACATCATACGGTGTATCGGGGAGTTATAGAATCATCATACTCTGTATAAGGAAGCTGTGGGCCCATCATACTGTGTACAGGGGAACTGTGGGGGACATCATACTGTTTGACAGGAGCTGCATGCCCATAATACTGTTTATAAGGAACTGTGAAGGCATATTGTGCATATGGGAGCTGTTGGCCCATTACACTGTATATAGGGGAGCTCTGGGGGGCATTATACTTTCTATAGTGGAGTTCTGTCAGCATTATACTGTGTATTGGGGAGCATTGGGCTCATACTATCTATTAGGGAGCAGTGGGATCATACTGTGTAGAGGGGAGCAGTGGGAAGATCATACGGTGTATTGAGGAGTTATAGAATCATCATACTCTATATAGGGGAGCTGTGGGGGCCTTAGACTGTGTATAGGGAAGCTTTGTGCTCACCATACTGTGTATAATGGAGCAGTACATGGAGGAACTTAGGGGACATTATTAAATGTAAAGTGGGTACTTAAGCATTACTGTATTGTTATAGGGGCACTCAGAGTATTGCGACCATCCAAGTTGTATATCGTCACAATATGGCGGTAAAATCAATATTCGTTTTTGTATATAGATTTATTTTCAATAACAGCGCGGTCATATTCTGAGGTTCCACTATATTCACAATTATAGTGCGCAACCGTAACTGTAATCAGGGTTAACTGCTTAGGGGTCCACTCAGGTGTTTCGCCCCCCCTAAGTTGAAACCCTAGCTACGCCTCTGGTCATATAAATTTGTGATTAAGGATAATGCCACATTTGCATTAAACTGAAAAGTGGGGCCCTAGAGTTGGTTAGTGGTTGGTTATTGCAGGATGTACCTCAAGCTATCACAGGCACAAGTCCCCAAGGGGGACTAAAACATTAAAGGGAACCTGTCACCCCGTTTTTTGAGATTGAGCTATAAATACTGTTAAATAGGGCCTGCGCTGTGTGTTCCTATAGTGTATGTAGTGTACCCCGATTCCCCATGTATGCTGAGAAATAACTTACCAAAGTCGCCGTTTTCGCCTGTCAATCAGGCTGGTCAGGTCGGGAGGGCGTGGTGACATCGCTGGTTCTTCCTCAGCTTTACGTTGGTGGCGTAGTGGCGTAGTGGTGAAGACACAGCGCGCGATCTGCGCTGTCATCCCTTTCGTCGGTGGGGGCGGCCATCTTCCTGGGGCCTCGCGTGCGCAGATCGAGTGCTCTGCTGCACGGGGCTTTGGGAAAATGGCCGCCGCGATCTCTAATGCGCACGCGCGGCATCCCGCGGCCATTTTCCTGAAGCCCCGTGCAGCAGAGCACTCGATCTGCGCACGCGCGGCCCCAGGAAGATGGCCGCCCCCACCGACGAAAGGGATGACAGCGCAGATCGCGCGCTGTGTCTTCACCACTACGCCACTACGCCACCAACGTAAAGCTGAGGAAGAACCAGCGATGTCACCACGCCCTCCCGACCTGACTAGCCTGATTGACAGGCGAAAACGGCGACTTTGGTAAGTTATTTCTCAGCATACATAGGGAATCGGGGTACACTACATACACTATAGGAACACACAGCGCAGGCCCTATTTAACAGTATTTATAGCTCAATCTCAAAAAACGGGGTGACAGGTTTCCTTTAAAAGGAAATGAGAAAAATGTTTTTAAAACTATTATAAAAAAATAAAACATTTTGTGTTACTCCCTCCTTTTCCCACTAAAAAAAATAAATAAATATTTGGTTTCACTGTTTCATCAAAAATACTAAACATTATTTAACCCAGTTCACCAAGCAAAGAACAACCCTTTTTAAAGCCACTAAAATAGTAATAATAAAAAAATATAATCTTTGTATTGTCACTCTCATTTCAACCCAAAGAATCATGTCACCATGTCATTTTACTGGTGTAAACATGAAACCCAGAGAGCAATGGCTGAATTTAAGATATTTTGTCACCTTTTCTTTTGGAATTTTTTTCATATAGTATTTGGTACAATGAATGGTGCTATAATTATTCAAATGTAGAACTAATCCTGCAAAAAGTATTCTTATAGGGCTAATATATAAACAATATTAAAATGAGGTCAAATGTTGCATGTGCCCACCTTAATGACCTTGGAGGACGGGCTATAGCCTATAGCATGTCCTATACAGTGGGGTAAATACTGTAATATTTGATCCCTTGCTGATTTTGTAAGTTTGCCCACTGGCAAAGACATGAGCAGTCTATAATTTTAAGGGTAGGTTAATATTAACATTGAGACTCAATTAATCAGTCACACTCTAACCTCTACAACATGGGCAAGACCAAAGAGCTTTATAAGGATGTCAGAGACAAGATCATAAACCTGCACAAAGCTGGAATGGGCTACAAAACCATAAGTAAGACGCTGGGTGAGAAGGAGATAACTGTTGGTGCAATAATAAGAAAATGGTAGAAATACAAAATGACTGTCATTCAACATCGATCTGGGGCACCATGCAAAATCTCACCTCATGGGGTATCCTTGATCATGAGGAAGTTGAGAGATCAGCCTAAAACTACACAGGGGGAACTTGTTAATGATCTCAAGACAGCTGGGACCACAGTCACCAAGAAAACCATTGCTAAAACATTACGCCATTAAGGTTTAACATCCTGCAGTGCCCGCAAGGTCCCCCTGCTCAATAAGGCACATGTGCAGGCCCATCTGAAGTTTGCCAATGAACACCTCGATGATTCTGTGAGTGATTGGGAGAAGGTGCTGTTGTCAGATGAGACAAAAATTGGGTTATTTGGCATTAACTCAACTCGGCCTGTTTGGAGGAAGAGAAATGCTGCCTATGACCCAAAGAACACCATCCCCACTGTCAAGCATGGAGGTGGAAACATTATGTTTTGGGGGTGTTTCTCTGCTAAGGGCACAGGACTACTTCACCGCATCAATGGGAGAATGGATGGAGCCATGTACCGTAAAATCCTGAGTGACAACCTCCTTCCCTCCACCAGGGCATTAAAAATGGGTCATGGCTGGGTCTTCCAGCAAGACAATGACCCAAAACATACAGCCAAGGCAACAAAAGAGTGGCTCAAAATGAAGCATATTAATGTCATGGAGTGGCCTAGCCAGTCTCCAGACCTTAATCCCCTAGAAAACTTATGGAGGGAGTTGAATCTCCGGGTTGCCAAGCGACAGCCTAAAAATCTTAATGATTTAGAGATGATCTGCAAAGAGGAGTAGACCAACATTCCTCCTGACTTGTGCGCAAACCTCATCATCAACTACAAAAAACGTCTGACTGCTGTGCTTGCCAACAAGGGTTTTGACACCAAGTATTAAGTCTCGTTTGCCAGGGGGATCAAAAACTTATTTCTCACTGCAAAATGCAAATAAATGTATATAATTTATATAATATGATTTTCTGGATTTTATTTTTGATATTTTATCTCTCGATGTTAAAATTAACCTACCCCTAAAATTATAGACTGTTCATGTCTCTGTCAGTGGGCAAACTTACAAAATCAGCAAGGGATCAAATAATTATTTCCTCCACTGTGCATGCCTTGGCTGGTCTCCTTAGCAGTTTGTAATTTTTGTTTTGCCCTCGGCAGTCATTATTTCCATGGGTACTCAACGCTGGTTCTTTCTTTTTGGAAAACAGGGCGTCATGAAAGATTCAATTGTTGCGGATATATACCAATATATTACAAACATCACTTCACTTCATTTTATATGCAAGAGGCACATATGACCGAGAGGAGAGCAGGTGCAGAGACATCAGATTCCCCATGGATGCCCTCTCCAGAGCCATCAACACGATGGAAGCGCCACTGACTGCAGGAGAGGCAGCGAAACACTGCGGGGCTCATCCTGACAGCCTTCTCCTTTCTCAACGAAGCATATTGGCACCCACATTCCGTTGACTGTTTTGGAGACAGCAGCTGTGGGGAATAAGATTTCATTGCGCCAGTGATTTACTATTGTCTACTGTGTACATATTACTACTCAATAAAGGGAGTGATTTGTCTACTAAGCATTTCATAGGGGAGTGCTACAAATGCTGTTTGTAAGATGGGTCAATAATTAAAGGGGTTGTTAAGGACTGCGATATTGATGGCTTATCCTCAGGCAACTATTCTACAATAGGCACTGAGCTTCAGTTCTTGGAAATAGCTACCACTAAGGGCAGGGGCAGAAGAGCGTATTGTCAGTGCAAGTGTCATCCATCAAACATCAGATCGCACTTGGACCAATGTTATGTTACGGGGCTGTGCAAGTCTGATTTTTTTAGTGGATAGAATTTGTCTGATTAATATATCTCAGCATGCCTGAGTTTGATTCCATATTCAGCTTGCACTTGGCCATGCAAGTCAATGAATCCATGAAAAACATCGGACTCCACCCGGATGACAGCTAGAGGAGATGGAGACATTTTATCTTCCATCTTCTTCTCATCCGAGAGAATTAGATCACACTCTGATCAAACTTTGGCAAAGTCAGTCTGAATGTCTCAGATGAGAGAATATACGCCTGTCGGCACCTGCCACTTAGAGTTGAGCAAAATGATTTAGAGGACCCTGGTTGGTGCAATGCAGGTCATGACGTCACAGGAGCCTACTGATTATAAGCGGCACCCATGATGCCAGCTGGTAGAAGGTTTTTATCTGGGTACCGCAGACTACCAACGTGACCACTGGACCTGAGTCCTACAAATTGTTTTGCTCAACTCTACGACTAATGTTTCAGTTCCATATCGGCCACTACTGGACCTGCAAAAATGATGATTGGGTTACAAGGTCAGACCCCTACCGATCTGATATCACAGACCTAGATAACTCCTTTAACAGGTTTGCAAATATATTCGCAAAGCCAATGTACTGCAACTTCTACTTCAAAGTACACAGCAATAATCCCCCTTGGATTACTTTTCTTTCTACAGGGTGGGCCATTTATATGGATACACCTGGGTGGGCCATTAATAAAGATGCAATCGAAAATGGCCGACTTCAAAATGGCCGCCATGGTCATCACCACCCATCTTGAAAAGTTTCCCATCTCCCATATACTAATGTGCCACAAAGAGGAAGTTGATCTCAGCAACCATTCCCATTTTATTTAGGTTTATCCATATACATGGCCCACCCAGGTGTATCCATATAAATGGCCCACCCTGTACTTTGCATTTAGAGCAAGTTGGCAAGTACAACAGTCATCTGTGAGACATCCATCAAGAAGGAGTAAAGGACTCTGTCATGATACAATGACTGTTCACATCAAGCACGGGCACTTGGTGCACACTCGGGTGGCCAAGCAGTTCACTGCACCTTCCCATCAAGTCAGAGGAGGGCAGGGATAGATGAAAACAAGTAGAAGGGAAAGTGCCTGTGCTTGGCTTGAACAGTCATATTGTGCTGACATACTCTTTTTACCTAATTTATTACATGGGTAAAATTGCAAAGTGACTGAAAAACAAGCAATTTTCCAATTTACCTGTTATCTAAATTCTCAAGAACAGAGAGATTTTAATTTTATTGTGTACAGCTCGCGATCCACTTACCAGACACCTCTGAGGGGCGAGTTTCCTGGGCAATTAGGCTCTGTAGTTTACAGCGTGTAAGCACTGATCTACAGCTGGCCAGGTCAGTGTTCCGGCACTTCTCCCATAGGTACCAATGCTTGCATCATGGAAGATGTCCATGTCCTGGGTCCTAACTATTAATCTTCAGGATCGCACCGTCCGCCCAACACACAGAAATCCAGACGGTAGAAGAGCAGTGCGCTCCTCAAGAAAAAAACTAAACCATTCTGATGCCATTTACAATATTGTTTCCTTCTTACGTAGCAGACAAACCCACTGGCCCTTTAGGCACCAGGGCCCATGCACAACTGCTTACCGCTGCACTTTCTGTCATTAATGGGCTAGTCTCATAAACAATATATATATCACCTATCCACATAATAGGTGAGAAATGTATAATCGCTTGGGGTCTGACAACTGAGACCCCCATCGATCATGAGAATGGAGGTTTCAAAATGGATTAAAAGATCAAATACGTTGTAAGTACTAAATATTAGCTTAGACATACTTTTGTGTATGATCTTGGCGGTGTTCCGAAATCCAAAGTAATTATCCTCATAAATCTCTATCTATTTAGTGTTATAATTAAACAATTTTCTAATATACTTGCATTTAAAATTCCCTACCATCCCTATGTACACTATCGAATTCATTGTTTTCTGAACCCCATCCTAATGGCCCACCAACACACCATGTTTTCAGGAACCTGTGGCAGTTTTTGACGCCTTAATAATAATCCCATCACTGATGCAATACGAAGGAAATCCTGAAAACATAACTGTGAGGGCTGGAAGTTGAAAAACAGAGACTCAACTTTTTTTATATATTTTTTTCACTTACTTTTTGATGACCCTTTGTTTTGGAATCCCCAGTGCAGGCAGAGATAAGCACAGAGAGTCATCACGGGGCAGAGGCTGCAGTCACTGCTGCAACAACTACCCCATCTTTGTAATGAAGTGTCATCAGTGACACTCATTTCAGGAGCTGGGCTAATCCCTGCACGATGTGTACTGTGCAATGAGCACAATGACAGTGCGCTCTCTGTTGTCGACTCAGATAAGCAGTTACGAGTAGGAAACAGAGCACGTTGTCAGATTTGCTGGCGTGCAGAGACCAGTGACATAATTTGCAGGAGCGGTGCTTGTCTCTGGACTTGGGTTGTCTGACTATGCTCCATGGTGTCGACTTGTTACTGGTGATCTGAGCCGCCGAGAGAGCGCACTGTCATTGTGCACATTGCACAGGGACTAGCCCAGCCCCTGAAACAAAGGTCACTGATGATGCTTTATGTTAGGGAGGGGACTGCAGCCTCTACCCCCTGATGACGCTTCGTTTGAGTATCCCAGCATGCACTACAGATTCTCAATTGAAGCGACATAAAAAAGGAAGTGAAAAAAAAGTAGAAAAGCAGTTAAATAGTGTAGTTAGGGAAGTAAAGAATATTTTTAATGCACATATATTAGAAAATAGTTTAGATTTATGGCACTAAATAAATAGGGATTTAGGATTAAAATTACTTTGGACTTCGGACCACCCCCTTAAATTGTTTATCATTAAGATATATTTGGGGGGCTTGCATGGGTTCTTATAACAAACACGGAGTCACCCCGCCACCCCAGAATCTGATCAATTACAGACTTCTGTGACACTAGATGGTGCAATCAATGCTTCGGGAACCGGCACCGAAAACTAGAGTTGCTAGCGCCGGTCCTATGGGGGTGGCAGGAGATGAATATGCCTCGGTTTGATTTAATTTCACATTTTTTGTGCAATTTAAATACCTGTAATTTAAAATTTAAAAAAAAAAAATATGAATAGAATTGGAAAAAAATTGTACAGCAAAGCAATAAAGACCCTGATGGAAAAAAACAAACAAAAAAAACAAAAGTGTATTGATTGCCTGGAACCTGTAGCGGTACAGTGAGGTGGATACATACAGGAGTATAATTAAGCTAAATGGCAATATTCCCCGCATCCCCGCACCACAGGAAGCCTGTTTCTGTCCTATCATTATTCATTTTCATTGATTTGGATTGTTTTTCCTACCAGATGTGACTCCAGCTGGCTGAACTGCGGCGCATGACAGTCAGCGTAAACCGCCGCTGCTCTCTTGACATTTCAGTCTATAACAAATGGTAAAGATGGCAGCCGCTCAAATTTAAAATGTTTCCAACAAATGTGAGAGATTCTGGGGCGCCAGAGGCGGCTGTACCCAGTGCCAAGAACTGGATTGACTCTGGATTTTCAAAAGCATCTGGCACAGATATTGATAGGTGCACAGTGTCAGATTAGGGAATTATTTATAGTCTCTTTACAAAAGCTTAATAAAAAATAGTACTTTTAATGCCTCGGCTTAGCTTTCATATTATATGTGATATATTAATAATACATACATAGTAACATAGTAACATAGTTAGTAAGGCCGAAAAAAGACATTTGTCCATCCAGTTCAGCCTATATTCCATCATAATAAATCCCCAGATCTACGTCCTTCTACAGAACCTAATAATTGTATGATATAATATTGTTCTGCTCCAGGAAGACATCCAGGCCTCTCTTGAACCCCTCGACTGAGTTCGCCATCACCACCTCCTCAGGCAAGCAATTCCAGATTCTCACTGCCCTAACAGTAAAGAATCCTCTTCTATGTTGGTGGAAAAACCTTCTCTCCTCCAGACGCAAAGAATGCCCCCTTGTGCCCGTCACCTTCCTTGGTATAAACAGATCCTCAGCGAGATATTTGTATTGTCCCCTTATATACTTATACATGGTTATTAGATCGCCCCTCAGTCGTCTTTTTTCTAGACTAAATAATCCTAATTTCGCTAATCTATCTGGGTATTGTAGTTCTCCCATCCCCTTTATTAATTTTGTTGCCCTCCTTTGTACTCTCTCTAGTTCCATTATATCCTTCCTGAGCACCGGTGCCCAAAACTGGACACAGTACTCCATGTGCGGTCTAACTAGGGATTTGTACAGAGGCAGTATAATGCTCTCATCATGTGTATCCAGACCTCTTTTAATGCACCCCATGATCCTGTTTGCCTTGGCAGCTGCTGCCTGGCACTGGCTGCTCCAGGTAAGTTTATCATTAACTAGGATCCCCAAGTCCTTCTCCCTGTCAGATTTACCCAGTGGTTTCCCGTTCAGTGTGTAATGGTGATATTGATTCCCTCTTCCCATGTGTATAACCTTACATTTATCATTGTTAAACCTCATCTGCCACCTTTCAGCCCAAGTTTCCAACTTATCCAGATCCATCTGTAGCAGAATACTATCTTCTCTTGTATTAACTGCTTTACATAGTTTTGTATCATCTGCAAATATCGATATTTTACTGTGTAAACCTTCTACCAGATCATTAATGAATATGTTGAAGAGAACAGGTCCCAATACTGACCCCTGCGGTACCCCACTGGTCACAGCGACCCAGTTAGAGACTATACCATTTATAACCACCCTCTGCTTTCTATCACTAAGCCAGTTACTAACCCATTTACACACATTTTCCCCCAGACCAAGCATTCTCATTTTGTGTACCAACCTCTTGTGCGGCACGGTATCAAACGCTTTGGAAAAATCGAGATATACCACGTCCAATGACTCACCGTGGTCCAGTCTATAGCTTACCTCTTCATAAAAACTGATTAGATTGGTTTGACAGGAGCGATTTCTCATAAACCCATGCTGATATGGAGTTAAACAGTTATTCTCATTGAGATAATCCAGAATAACATCCCTCAGAAACCCTTCAAATATTTTACCAACAATAGAGGTTAGACTTACTGGCCTATAATTTCCAGGTTCACTTTTAGAGCCCTTTTTGAATATTGGCACCACATTTGCTATGCGCCAGTCCTGCGGAACAGACCCTGTCGCTATAGAGTCACTAAAAATAAGAAATAATGGTTTATCTATTACATTACTTAGTTCTCTTAGTACTCGTGGGTGTATGCCATCCGGACCCGGAGATTTATCTATTTTAATCTTATTTAGCCGGTTTCGCACCTCTTCTTGGGTTAGATTGGTGACCCTTAATATAGGGTTTTCATTGTTTCTTGGGATTTCACCTAGCATTTCATTTTCCACCGTGAATACCGTGGAGAAGAAGGTGTTTAATATGTTAGCTTTTTCCTCGTCATCTACAACCATTCTTTCCACACTATTTTTTAAGGGGCCTACATTTTCAGTTTTTATTCTTTTACTATTGATATAGTTGAAGAACAGTTTGGGATTAGTTTTACTCTCCTTAGCAATGTGCTTCTCTGTTTCCTTTTTGGCAGCTTTAATTAGTTTTTTAGATAAAGTATTTTTCTCCCTATAGTTTTTTAGAGCTTCAATGGTGCCATCCTGCTTTAGTAGTGCAAATGCTTTCTTTTTACTGTTAATTGCCTGTCTTACTTCTTTGTTTAGCCACATTGGGTTTTTCCTACTTCTAGTCCTTTTATTCCCACAAGGTATAAACCGCTTACACTGCCTATTTAGGATGTTCTTAAACATTTCCCATTTATTATCTGTATTCTCATTTCTGAGGATATTGTCCCAGTCTACCAGATTAAGGGCATCTCTAAGCTGGTCAAACTTTGCCTTCCTAAAGTTCAATGTTTTTGTGACTCCCTGACAAGTCCCCCTAGTGAAAGACAGGTGAAACTGCACAATATTGTGGTCGCTATTTCCTAAATGCCCAACCACCTGCAGATTTGTTATTCTGTCAGGTCTATTAGATAGTATTAGGTCTAAAAGTGCTGCTCCTCTGGTTGGATTCTGCACCAATTGTGAAAGATAATTTTTCTTGGTTATTAGCAGAAACCTGTTGCCTTTATGGGTTTCACAGGTTTCTGTTTCCCAGTTAATATCCGGGTAGTTAAAGTCCCCCATAACCAGGACCTCATTATGGGTTGCAGCTTCATCTATCTGCTTTAGAAGTAGACTTTCCATGCTTTCTGTTATATTTGGGGGTTTGTAACAGACCCCAATGAGAATTTTGTTACCATTTTTCCCTCCATGAATTTCAACCCATATGGACTCGACATCCTCATTCCCTTCGCTAATATCCTCCCTTAAAGTGGACTTTAGACAAGACTTTACATAGAGACAAACCCCTCCTCCTCTCCGATTTTTACGATCCTTTCTAAACAGACTGTAACCCTGTAAGTTAACTGCCCAGTCATAGCTTTCATCTAACCATGTCTCGGTTATTCCCACTATGTCAAAGTTACCTGTAGATATTTCTGCTTCTAGTTCTTCCATCTTGTTTGTCAGGCTTCTGGCGTTTGCGAGCATGCAGTTTAGAGGATTTTGTTTTGTTCCAATCTCCTCACTGTGGATTGTTTTAGAAATGTTCTTACCTCCCTTCTGAGTATGTTTTCCTGGGTCGTCTTTGTTCGAGTCTAATGTTTTTCTTCCCGTCCCCTCTTCTTCTAGTTTAACGCCCTCCTGATGAGTGTAGCGAGTCTTCTGGCGAATGTGTGTTTCCCAGGTTTGTTGAGGTGTAGTCCGTCTCTGGCGAGGAGTCCATCATACCAGTAATTCACACCGTGGTCCAGGAATCCAAATCCTTGTTGTCTGCACCATCGTCTTAGCCAGTTGTTTGCATCAAGGATCCTGTTCCATCTCCTGGTGCCATGCCCGTCTACTGGAAGGATAGAAGAAAAAACTACCTGTGCATCCAGTTCCTTTACTTTCTTCCCCAACTCTTCAAAGTCCTTGCAGATTGTCGGTAGGTCCTTCCTTGCCGTGTCATTGGTGCCAACATGTATCAGAAGAAATGGGTGGACGTCCTTGGAGCTGAAGAGCTTTGGTATCCTATCGGTCACATCCTTGATCATCGCACCTGGAAGGCAGCATACTTCTCTTGCAGTTATGTCCGGTCTGCAGATGGCTGCTTCGGTGCCTCTCAGTAGTGAGTCTCCCACCACCACCACTCTTCGTTGCTTCTTGGCTGTACTTTTTGCTGTCACTTGTTGCTGTGTGCCCTTTTCTTTTTTGCTTGCTGGTATTGCTTCATTCTTAGGTGTGCCATCTTCATCCTCTACAAAGATTTGATATCGGTTCTTCAGTTGTGTGGTTGGTGATTTCTCCATGGTCTTCTTGCTTCTTTTGGTCACATGCTTCCACTTATCTGCTTTTGGAGGTTCTCTGACACTTTTTGCACCTTCTGTGACCAGTAGAGATGCTTCTGTTCTGTCTAGAAAGTCTTCATTCTCTTTGATGAGTTTCAAAGTTGCTATTCTTTCTTCCAGACCCCGCACCTTTTCTTCTAAAAGGGCCACTAGTCTACACTTCTGACAGGTGAAATTGGATTCTTCTTCTGGTCGATCTGTGAACATGTAGCACATGCTGCAGCTCACCATGTAGGTTGTCACATCTGCCATGTTGCTCCTAGATCCTGCTGACTTGCTGTGTGTTTTCCTTCTTGTGTAATCTACTCAGCCAAGCTCTCTTGCAATAATGTCCTACAGGCAAAAATTCACGCGCCGTAAGGCGCGCGGTTTGGTGATGCTTTCGAAGCAGCTGGTCCCGGCTGTACCCAACGATCTTCTAGCTTAGGGAGACTTCGCTTCTCCCAGAAGGCACCTGGAATATGCAAATTAGCCTCCTGAAGCTTGAATCCCTGGTTTGGTGATGCTTTCGAAGCAGCTGGTCCCGGCTGTACCCAACGATCTTCTAGCTTAGGGAGACTTCGCTTCTCCCAGAAGGCACCTGGAATTTGCAAATTAGCCTCCTGAAGCTTGAATCCCTGGTTTGGTGATGCTTTCGAAGCAGCTGGTCCCGGCTGTACCCAACGATCTTCTAGCTTAGGGAGACTTCGCTTCTCCCAGAAGGCACCTGGAATATGCAAATTAGCCTCCTGAAGCTTGAATCCCTGGTTTGGTGATGCTTTCGAAGCAGCTGGTCCCGGCTGTACCCAACGATCTTCTAGCTTAGGGAGACTTCGCTTCTCCCAGAAGGCACCTGGAATATGCAAATTAGCCTCCTGAAGCTTGAATCCCTGGTTGTCGCTTGTCGCTTCCAATTATCGACTGGTAAAATTTAGTTTAACCCTTTAAAAGGCTTGTCCACAGTTTACATAGAGAATGGAACAACCGTGCGAATTAAAAATCGTGTTGCACACGTCCGATTTGTAGGTTCGTCTGCATTAGCCCTTAGGTAGAGTCCGGAGACAAAGTATATATTTAGGACTGTACCAGTGACAGGCACTGAGGACTATACCACGGATAAAAAGTCAAATGTACCCCAAAAAAGTAACAATGAAATTGCTAACTCATCTCCACAACACATATACAATCCCCCCACACAGTTCCTTTGAAGTGTAGGGAGATGGACTTGCTGCCCACATTTCACGTTGAAGACATTTGCATTGTTGCAGTGCATTTTAATGAGTAATGTGAATTGTGATATGCGTTATTAGCGTTGGTGTTGTATTTTGCCTGATAGTAAGGGAGAGTTAGGGTTAATGATTGGGACTAGCCCAGAGTGGGAAGGAATAAAGTGAAGGGACAGAGACACGTTCCTGTCAGGATGTCAGATAGGCCGCATCATGCCACAGAAGCAGACCTAAGGTCTGACTCGTCATCGGAGGCGGGTGACATGGGTGTCCCTAACGTGCATGGATATTGAACCAGAGGATCCTGAGTAGCAAGAGAGAGGAGTGACTGAAGGACAGAGTTATCATCTGGAGGTAGATGCTAAGACAGGACGCCTAGCAGCATGGCCCCGAGTTTATAACTCAGAGAAATAATAGGCCAGGGCAGAAAAAGATTGTGAGAAGAGGAGAGTTGCCCTGGCGCGATTTCCAAGGCATTAGCCAGTAGAGAAGCTAAATATCAGCCAAATTGGCAAGCTAGTCACCTTGAGAGGTAAGAGGACGTGGAGCCGTGGGTTGAGAATAGGAATCTCACTAACTGGGCTGTAGTACTGACTGGTGGTCCTGGCCAACCAAAGTCATCGGTTACATGCAGCCGGCAAAGGCGTGGTGCTCCCTTAGACAAAGTCCACACACCGCCAGAACCATGTTTCATGTAACCTGCCAGGGACGTGAGAGACGAGTACCTCGCCCAAAACTACTACTTTGCAACCCACATTATTGACATAAGAATAGAAAAGTTAATAAACTACAGTATATTAATTTTGTATTGTCATAATAAATGTGGACCCACAGAATCAAGGTAACATGTCATTTACAACGCATAGAAAATGGAAAAAAACAAAGCAATTGTGCTGCTCTCCATCTTCCTTGGCCTACAGGATATATTACATTTCTTGCTCTTGAAGAAAACTGGTGCAATGAAATTGATAAATATGGCGCAGTGTCACAAAGTGATAAACATAGCGCAATGTCCCTTAATGAATTTTTTTCATAATGATAGCCAAATTCCAAAGATAATTGTCAATGTAATATAGCGTCTTACTTCAACATATGGATTCTTACAGGACGGAATTCATTTTTTTCTGTCCTTTTAGTTCAGTCTTTGCTCCGGCATTTGTCGCCGTCTTCTTCACGAAAGCTGAGCAGAAGATTATTTTGCTTCGTCTCTGGAGGATCCGCATCATTTAGAGGAAGCTGTAGCAGCGCTCTCATTTGTCTATGTGTTTGGCTCTGACCTGATGTTGACTCCATGGTTTCGTACCCTTGAGACATTTTCAGTTTAAATAGAATAAAAGTATTTAAGCCATACATGTGCTACAGGATTTCAATTAATCTCCACATGAATGATCTTAGCACCCTACTCCATTAAAGAAAACACTTTAGGGTCATGTTTATTCCCATGAGGAATGACAGTCATGAATGTCTCCGTATGTTTGGTATTCCGTAGAAAGAAGTCACATCCTTTTAATGGAGGAATTCTATACAGTGTATAGTTGTAGAAAACAGATTTGGAGGAACATTACATTGGAAACTGTAATGCTTCTTTTCTCCTGTGCTGCTGAGAAATTGACCTTGCTGAAAAATTCTTCCAAAATTGACAGCTCTTTGAGGGCTCCAAAAATGACACAACCTATGATTAGCCAATAAATAAAAACTACCTTAGGCTACTAAACATCTTTGAAAAGTAGACTATTGGAATTGTCCATTCTCTAATCAGATTTACCAAGAAGCCAAATGCAAAACTTTTCCTAAAATTATTGCCATTTTGGAGTAAATATGGAGTGGAGATTTTCCCACGGCTCTCATGGAGGTACAGTACTACCTTTCCTGGTTGGATTCTCAGTCTGCAACCCCCAAAAGTAAAATGTTCATTTCAGTACTTTTGCTCCAAAGTCAACACATCAATTTTAAAATTAACTTCTTTTTATGATACTCTGTCGGGAGATGTATATCCTCTATGTGGCAATCCACTGGTCATAAAGTATGGTGAGTTTCAGTCTCTCAAAGGTTTTGCTGACATGTAACGATTTTATTTATTTATACTTTTTTTAACTGCCTTCAGATCGATCTCGAACCATGGTGACATGATGGGTGAACGCTCTGTAGGAAGATTGATCAAGCCTAGATTGGTCCACCATGTTCTTCCCCGCCATTATCTTGATAGTATCAAGCCATTAGGTTGCTGATCTTACTCTTCACTTTGTTCCTTCTAGTCTTCCCACCATGATGTCCTTCTCCAGTGATTGCTCTCTTCGTATGCTGTGCCTAAAGTAGGCAAGTTGTAGCTTGGTGATCCTTGCTTCGAGTGACAAGTCTGGCTTGATTTGATCTAAAATTGATTTGTTTTTTGTTTTTGCCATCCATGGTGTTGATAACATCCTTCTCCAGCACCCCATTTTAAAGGCGTCCATTCTTCTTCTATCTTGTTTATCGTCCAGGTTTTGCATCCGTATGTTACCACAGAAAAGACCAAACTATGTATGAGCCCTGTCTTCATCTCCAGTGATATGTTCCTCGACTTGAAGACCTTGTCCAGTGACTTCACTGTTGACTTGCCTATAGCCATCCTCCTATTGACTTCCACTGAAGTGCGTTCTTCATAATAACTATGTGAAAGAAGCTGTCTAATTGCGTAATACAGTCCATGCATTTTCATCATAGAGGAACTTCTGGTGGCTGTGATGGTGACTCAGTTGTGCTTACAATGTACAGTTGTGGCCAAAAGTATTGAAACCCCTGCAATCCTGTCAGATAAAACTCATTTTCTTCCTGAAAATGATTGCAATCACAAATTCTTTTATTATCTTCATTTAATTTGTCTTAAATGAAAAAAACACAAAAGAGAATGAAGCAAAAAGCAAAACATTGATCATTTCACACAAAACTCCAGAAATGGGCCAGACAAAAGTATTGGCACCCTCAGCCTAATACTTCGTTGCACAACCTTTAGCCAAAATAACTGCGACCAACCGCTTCTGGTAACCATCAATGAGTTTCTTACAATGCTCTGCTGGAATTTTAGACCATTCTTCTTTGGCAAACTGCTCCAGGTCCCTGATATTTGAAGGGTGCCTTTTCCAAACTACCATTTTTAGATCTCTCCACAGGTGTTCTATGGGATTCAGGTCTGGACTCATTGCTGGCCACTTTAGAAGTCTCCAATGCTTTCTCTCAAACCATTTTCTAGTGCTTTTTGAAGTGTGTTTTGGGTCATTGTCCTGCTGGAAGACCCATGACCTCTGAGGGAGACCCAGCTTTCTCACACTGGGCCCTACATTATGCAGCAAAATTTGTTGGTAGTCTTCAGACTTCATAATGCCATGCACATGGTCAAGCAGTCCAGTGCCAGAGGCAGCAAAGCAACCTTAAAACATCAGGGAACCTCCGCCATGTTTGACTGTAGGGACCGTGTTCTTTTCATTGAATGCCTCTTTTTTCTCCTGTAAACTCTATGTTGATGCCTTTTCCCAAAAAGCTCTACTTTTGTCTCATCTGACCAGAGACCATTCTTCCAAAACGTTTTAGGCTTTTTCAGGTAAGTTTTGGCAAACTCCAGCCTGGCTTTTTTATGTCTCGGGGTAAGAAGTGGGGTCTTCCTGGGTCTCCTGCCATACAGACCCTTTTCATTCAGAAGCCGACTGATAGTACGGGTGGACAGTGTTGTACCCTTGGACTGCAGGGCAGCTTGAACTTGTTTGGATGTTAGTCGAGGTTATTTATCCAACATCCGCACAATTTTGCGTTGAAATCTCTTGTCAATTTTTACTTTCTGTCTACATCTAGGGAGGTTAGCCAGAGTGCCATGGGCTTTAAACTTCTTGATGACACTGCGCACGGTAGACACAGGAACATTCAGGTCTTTGGAGATGGACTTGTAGCCTTGAGATTGCTCATGCTTCCTCACAATTTGGTTTCTCAAGTCCTCAGACAGTTCTTTGGTCTTCTTTCTTTTCTCCTTGCGCAATGTGGTACACACAAGGACACAGGACAGAGGTTGAGTCAACTTTAATCCATGTCAACTGGCTGCAAGTGTGATTTAGTTATTGCCAACAACTGTTAGGTGCCACAGGTAAGTTACAGGTGCTGTTAATTACACTAATTAGAGAAGCATCACATGATTTTTCGAACAGTGCCAATACTTTTGTCCACCTCTTTTTTATGTTTGGTGTGGAATTATATCCAATTTGGCTTTAGGACAATTCTTCTTTGTGTTTTTTTCATTTAAGACAAATTAAATGAAGATAATAACAAAGAATTTGTGTTTGCAATCATTTTCAGGAAGAAGCTGAGTATTATAATAATAATAATTATAATAATAATAATTTTTATTTATATAGCGCCAACATATTCCGCAGCGCTTTACAAATTATAGAGGGGACTTGTACAGACAATAGACATTACAGCATAACAGAAATACAGTTCAAAACAGATACCAGGAGGAATGAGGGCCCTGCTCGCAAGCTTACAAACTATGAGGAAAAGGGGAGACACGAGAGGTGGATGGTAACAATTGCTTTAGTTATTCGGACAGTTATCTGACAGAATTGCAGGGGTGTCAATACTTTTGGCCATAACTGTAAGTACTCCTAGGACAATTGAGCCTCCAAATATAATCCTTCAAAACCCAACCATAAAAAGAGGCCATCAATATTACAGTAGTGGACAATCCCTTGAAAAATTATGTTGTCCTTACCACACAAAATCACTAAAAAAAGCCAGCTTATAAATGTTTTCCTTTTGTCCAACTTGCTGCCCACTGCCTCTGTATAGTGTAATCCATCTCTAGTAGCAAAAATGCCAAGATAGATCATGGGAAATAGGAGTTTAAGGGGTAAAGTTTCTCCTTGTGGAGAGCTCAAATTTGGCATAGGAACACATATAGGCCATCTGGTGCTCCCTTGGAAATTTAAATATGCATGTAGGAAAGATATAAATTTCATTTACATACACATGGTTTGGGGTATTTGCCCCTCCTCAGCGCAAAACAGGAGAACTGATTTGGATGGGTGAGAATCCTATGACTGGGCGTCAAAGGGTCGATATTGACTTTTATGATTTCTAATTCTAATAGATGGTAACAGAGTTCCAATCCTCTTTTAAAAAGGCTATTTGCACATTAGGTTTTACAAACTTCATGATATTGTGCTTTCTTCATTTTTTTAATTTCTTGGATGAACTTCCTTTGCAAAACTAGCTTGACCATGAACCTTACTCTTAAAATAGTGGAAAGGGGAAGGCGAGGGTCTATCTAAATGCAAAGAGCTTGCTATAGAGCCAAACAGGGGGTACAACTGCCAAACTAGAGTGAGGAGAGAATGAAGTGGTGCAAATAAAACAAGAAGTCCTGCATGATAAAAGTAACTCGAAGGGAATTTATCAGTAGGATTAACCCTTAAAAGTCATTTATATGGACACACAGGTCATAGGGAATTGATTAAGATAATTCCTTGATCTCTGCGATTCGATATCTTATTCCAAAGAAATCTATATTTTTTTTAAATCTGTAAATGAGATGTTAAGATTTATGGGCCTGACATAGATCTCAATGCCTCCAGATTTTATTTGAAATGAAAAGGGGCGTTACCAGAGTGAGACATGTAATGACTGACAGTGTGCTCTCGTGATCTACTTGTCTCACACTGTTAAAATGTAAATTTCTCTGGAATAAGACATCTAATTGCAGATTTCACAATTCAGTGGGAGCTACTGAAAATTTTTAAATGTTCACATGCCTATTCAACATAGCTTATGTCAAATTATTAAATTAAAAACGTAATTACTTTTGTGTCATTTTGTAAAAAAAAAAGCTCAAGGTGCAGTTCCAGACACGGTCGATGAAAAAAATGGGAGAAAAAAACCCCAAACATTTTTACTTTTTTAAACCATGGACAATTCCTTTAAATAACAGTTAAATTTTACTGTTAAATAAAAAAACCTATCAAATTCACAGTTTACAAATGTCACAGTAAACAGAAATATTAACATCTCAGAAAATCAATAGTGGTCAGCTAATGGATGCACATCAGGAAGTGCTAAAAGAATTCAATGATAAAACCTTTTCACAGGATTCTCTAAACTGAAGATATTGTGCAAAAATTGTTTAGTTGCGGTAACTGTATCTTCCAGACCGTGACGTTTTTCAACGCATCTCAGTTCTCCATTAGGGGTCAGAGCAAGGTCATATAAGATAGCTGTATGCTTGAATGTGTAAAGTGATTGCTGAAGGTAGTCTTCCATATCTAAAAAAAAAATGTTAAAATTCACTTTATATTCATCTTTACCAGAATTCCCAATACAAACTTCATACATTACACTGGCCAATACACATTTTGATTCCTCAAATACTAGTCCTGTTTCTGGGTATACTTGACCTGCTGATTCCAAAAATGGCAGCAGTTTTCCCATATAAGCTAAAGCTTTTGAGATACAGAACATATGCCATATACCTCTCGTTGTTCTCCTCAACCATACAAAATCTTCATGTTTTAATGTTGTGCTGAAATTGATGTATTTTAAAGAGGAGTTGTCACCAAATTTTTCATGTTGAACTGGACTCATGATGTAATTGTGGCTGCAAAGCAAAAATTTTAGCAGTCACAGAATTTGGCACCATGTGAGTTAACTCTTGTTAAGTCCAAGTAGGCGTTATCAGACAGTTTTCACTGGGGGCGTGTACTTCTTCTCCTTGTATGATCCTGACCAATCATAAGCAGGCTGCAATACAGCAAAAAAGGACCACGCCCCCACAACAGATTATGTTTCTCAGAGTGTGAGATGTAATGATACAGCTCTGATCAGGGTTGACAGCCACCCAGAAATTCCAGGACAGTCTGTAAAAACTTTTTCGACTTGTCCGTGAAAAAATATGTAAGGCTTCAGTGATTTTTTTTGAAGCTGGAGAAATGTACACTGGTAATTGTGATTGTGGTTATCATGGTTTTATGGTTTACAGTGAATGCAGCTAAAGTCTTCATATTAGAATTATGAATTGTAGACATGTATCACTTAATCTTAATGATTTGCTATCGTTTACCAATGTGTCCATAAAAAAATATTGTCCCTCCATGATTTTTTAATAAGCTGTCCATACAAAATAAACAGTAAACTGATTTCCAGGTCTAACCTCGTGCATGAATAGAAAATGCTAGGAGATTAAAGCACAGGTGTGACACCTTTCAGATAAAATACCTGTGGAGAAGTGGCAGAACAACTGAACAGCCCTTTGCCCCACATTGACTGTTCTGAGAGGAGTCATACTTATGTTTGTTGTGCTAAGAGTAGCTTGTAATCACTCTGCAGTGAAAGCTACTCCTGTGTGAGATGTAGTCTAGTCCCTACTCATAGATAAGCTGTGAAGCTGGGTAGTCAATAGCTCTGGGGTCAGATGTCAAGAGGACTCATCATAATCAAAGGGGTAAGGCAAAGGTGTAGTCAGGTCACAGGCCAAAGTCAGAAAACGAGCAAGTTAGTGGATGAAGGCAAAAGGACAAGGCAAACGGATGATCACAGGCAAGGTTGGGCAACAAAGATCAAATACAGGAACAGAGTACAGAGCAAGCGCACACTACTTGAGTTAAGCTACAACTGACACTAATTGGAGGTAGAGAGCCAACTAAATAGCCAGGTAAGCACTTGAATAGGAGACACATGGAGGAAGCCCTGGCACGCCCTGAACCTGATTGGATAGCTGCACTGTCACTCAACACACTGATATCTCATCACAGCCATGCCTCCGATTAAATGGCTGAACTGTCACACCTCTATCCTAGGTTGTCTTAAAGTCCATGCCTTACCATCCAAGCCCATTTTGTCCTGGAAATCACATCCTGCTCCTTCTCCTGCTTCTGCAACAAGCACTTAGTGGTCATATATGTATACCCTACAAGGGTAGTTTTTAAAATTTTTTTAGGTTACTACACTCCACAGACCTATTCAGGCCGCAGCCTTATACATATTGGAACATGGTCATTGCCACGCTAAGGCCTTTACCTGAGCTCTGTAGCACTGCGTGTCACCTGAGAAATACACTCCATAGATCTCAACATTCTCTGAGACATATCCTGTAATTAGTCCATTGTTGCTCAAAACCATGCTAAATATACATTCTGCCTGGTTGTGTAGTTTCCAGAAGAAGTGCATTGTCTTGTGCAGATTGGTCATTGGCACTCCTGTCTATTTCCCTTGAGGAGGCTGCTTCCAAGTAAAATGAGACTTGTACATGTTCCTGACATGAGTTTCAGGCCTGACAGACTGACCACAATGCAGGCCCTCGCTTGCATACACAGTATTCCGAATTTAATTCTAATGCTTTTGGTGTCTGGTAGAATCTAATATCCTGACATTGGTCGTACAGCTCCCCCAAGTCCTGTATTATATTGACCTGACAGCGGCTTCACCCACTATGACAGTGACTCCGTTTGGATTCGGTTGCAAAAATGAACTGTGGAGCTCACAAAATGCAGGTTTCACAGCACCTGGTGGACTCTGAAAATGTGAAGCAAGGGCCGCATAATGACATGGCGGTGGACGTGATGGGGGTGGCGGGCGAAGACTAAAATTCAAATGGGCATGTTTTAGCTGGTATTGTAAAGGGATGGGGAATATGTATTCCACTATCTAGCTAACTTTTTTTACATGAGGGAGGGACCTCCCAAATGTAGCAGTGAGAACCCTCTCAAATGTTAAAGGAAAAAATAAAGCCAGCACGCTCCTTGTGAACATATGCTAAAGGGGAGGCATAATTTTTATTATTATTATTTTGATTTTGCTTTATATACAAGTAATTATGAAGGAAAAATTGTTTCTTAGCATTTTTCCATTTGAAAAACAAATTTAGGTTTGGTTTGGTAGGTCTTCTTATAAATACGTACAACCGGCGCAATAGTCTGACAACATTATTCCCAGAAACCATATGTGACTCATAAAGGCATGCAGGCATCTTCTTCATGCTGTTTCCATTTAGTTTTAGCTCTTTGCCATCCATTTCAGGTTTTTTCTCATGCCCCAGACCTGTTTGTTGGGTCCAGCAGAAAAATATTCGTCTTTCCCGTTGACTTGCATTGGATTCGTTATTTGGTATGAATGCACAGATATTAGAAATTATTTGTGCCGATTTTCCCGAATCCATATATGTCACTATTCGCTCATCACTATTCCAACACTTTCGGCCATGGCTGTATGTGAAGTCTATTGGTATAGTATAGCATGGCCATTTACACTTCTATGGATCACCTATTATGACTCCATAGAGCTTGGGGTTGTTAGATTGAATTCATTGTGTATATGCCTGATACCACCTTACACCCTCCTTATTACCTTGCTGGAAAAATTAAACATCAATTGTCAAGTCTTTGGAAATGATAAGCTATTATCGGTAGAACGTAATTAGTCCTGGTTTAATTCCCCTTTAATGCTATAGATTCTGTAAATTAAACCCAATATAGCTCGTTGATGAAATTCCAGCTCTGCAGATCTTATGATATAATTGCCTGAGCACTGACCTTTTTAGCTGTACAGAAAGACTGGTGGAATATTAGGTCTCAATTAAAGGAAAATCGTATCAAGCTGAGTGAGGAAAGGTTGTTAGTGAATGGAAAGACGCCAGAGCATGCGGCCATAAAAACGTTATTTAAAAGCGGAGCAAGAAGTTGTTGTTTTTTCTTTCAGAAAAGATTAACAACCTTTCTTTGCATTTCATGGCACTGCGAATAAAAGTAGACAGCTGCCTATTTATATTTATCAATGGGTTGAGGCCGGTTGGTATTTTCCTCATACACACGACACACAGCTGTCACCTTACAGATCTTATTCACTCCCTTATCTTATATATCTGCATGCGCAGAAAACACTAAATAAAAGCCTTGATAGTTTAAGATCATTTTTAGTATCCTACTATATCTAAGCATTCAGCAATACAACAGTGCTGTCAAAAGCTTATCAATCTTCTAATATTAGTGAGATGACTCTGCTCAACGCGACCCAATCTGTACTGCAAATCTAGCAAGTGAGCTACAAAAAACAGGATTGTGTATATTTCAGTGGCCACTATGAAAACTGGAATATATCATCATTTTTTAGGTAGTCACTTTTTTTTAATGTCTGATTTCAAACTAATATAGTATCTAATGTTGATCAATCCTTTTTAACAGCTTTTTTTGTAAAATTTTTGTAAAAATGTTTGTAAAACATCAAGTAGAATTCAATACCACACAAAGTTATTTACCCATCTCCATACGAAAACAGAACATTTCTCAGAAGATTACTTCAGCCAGTTGTAGTTCAACTTGTAGAGAGGAAATCGATCATAGCGAAAGGAAGCCAGAACAGGTGAATTACAAGTAAGTTCCGGAAAATTATGTCTCTAACACATTTTTTTTTAGAACAAAGACAAAGTGGAACAATGTTTTATGATAATTAAATGTCTGCTGATCTGTTCAAGTCTACACAACAAAGCTGATGAGTGAGCTAAATAAAACTGAAAATTCCAGATTATTTATTGTGTGTGTGTGTATGTGAGAAAACTGGAATATTTCAAGAATTGTTCTGATATTTTTTCTCTAATTATCTATGTAGTATATGAGTAATTGGGCTCAATTAGTATAATAGCACAGAGATAGATAAATGGATAGAAAGAAAACATGATTTGGTAAGCTCTGTCTATGGGTGACAATGGATAGATAGATAGATAGATAGATAGATAGATAGATAGATAGATAGATAGATAGATAGATAGAATAGTAATTTGCAAGTGTTGATGAGTGATATTAGAGTGATTTTCAGCAACTAGGGATGAGCGAATCCTTGTGTATTTGGCTTAGACCACTGTCCAGCCCTCACAGAAAGTGAATGGAGCAAGGGGGCGCGCATGCGCTGTAGCTCGCACACTCTGTCCATTTACTATCCTGGCTTCTGTCATGGACAATAAAGTTTGTTGAAAGGTTGAGTGCAGAGTAGCCAATCTACAAACTTTGCAGCAGTAGCCCCTCCCTCAGTCATTAGCATAGGTTGCTAATGGTGAAGGAGAAGGTGCAAAGCCGAATACACAGGGATTTGTTCATCCCTAATGGCAACGAATCAAACTTTAATAAAATGTGCTGTTATGTTTGCTATTTAGGCCTCCCACAGGTTTAGTCACTGTTGTCATAAACAATGGCATCTTCAAATTGGAGTGTTAGAGGAATGTGGTTAATTGGAGGCAGTATTAGGCCGGCTTCACACTTGCGAGTTATACGGACGTAAGAGCGCAGAAACTATATCCGTGAAACTCGCAAAACATACGGCACAATTATTCTCTATGCCCCTGCTCCTATCTGCCGTATTAAACTGATCAGTATTATATGGCTTTCTACGGCCGTAGAAAATCGCAGCATGCTGCGTTTGTCACCGTATTGCGCAAATAAAACGTCAATGAAAGTCTATGGAAGCTCCAAAAATACGGATCACACACGGACCAGCAGTGTGACTTGCGAGGAATACGCAGCGCTGTTAGAGAGAAAAGCCGGTAATTCATTGCGGTGTACAGTAAAATCACACTGACAGCTTCCAGTAGAATAGGTAGAATAAATGTGTACACATAGAATAGGTATATATATACAGTGGGGCAAAAAAGTATTTAGTCAGTCAGCAATAGTGCAAGTTCCACCACTTAAAAAGATGAGAGGCGTCTGTAATTTACATCATAGGTAGACCTCAACTATGGGAGACAAACTGAGAAAAAAAAATCCAGAAAATCACATTGTCTGTTTTTTTAACATTTTATTTGCATATTATGGTGGAAAATAAGTATTTGGTCAGAAACAAAATTTCATCTCAATACTTTGTAATATATCCTTTGTTGGCAATGACAGAGGTCAAACGTTTTCTGTAAGTCTTCACAAGGTTGCCACACACTGTTGTTGGTATGTTGGCCCATTCCTCCATGCAGATCTCCTCTAGAGCAGTGATGTTTTTGGCTTTTCGCTTGGCAACACGGACTTTCAACTCCCTCCAAAGGTTTTCCATAGGGTTGAGATCTGGAGACTGGCTAGGCCACTCCAGGACCTTGAAATGCTTCTTACGAAGCCACTCCTTCGTTGCCCTGGCGGTGTGCTTTGGATCATTGTCATGTTGAAAGACTCAGCCACGTTTCATCTTCAATGCCCTTGCTGATGGAAGGAGGTTTGCACTCAAAATCTCACGATACATGGCCCCATTCATTCTTTCATGTACCCGGATCAGTCGTCCTGGCCCCTTTGCAGAGAAACAGCCCCAAAGCATGATGTTTCCACCACCATGCTTTACAGTAGGTATGGTGTTTGATGGATGCAACTCAGTATTCTTTTTCCTCCAAACACGACAAGTTGTGTTTCTACCAAACAGTTCCAGTTTGGTTTCATCAGACCATAGGACATTCTCCCAAAACTCCTCTGGATCATCCAAATGCTCTCTAGCAAACTTCAGACGGGCCCAGACATGTATTGGCTTAAGCAGTGGGACACGTCTGGCACTGCAGGATCTGAGTCCATGGTGGCGTAGTGTGTTACTTATGGTAGGCCTTGTTACATTGGTCCCAGCTCTCTGCAGTTCATTCACTAGGTCCCCCCGCGTGGTTCTGGGATTTTTGCTCACCGTTCTTGTGATCATTCTGACCCCACGGGGTGGGATTTTGCGTGGAGCCCCAGATCGAGGGAGATTATCAGTGGTCTTGTATGTCTTCCATTTTCTAATTATTGCTCCCACTGTTGATTTCTTCACTCCAAGCTGGTTCGCTATTGCAGATTCAGTCTTCCCAGCCTGGTGCAGGGCTACAATTTTGTTTCTGGTGTCCTTTGACAGCTCTTTGGTCTTCACCATAGTGGAGTTTGGAGTCAGACTGTTTGAGGGTGTGCACAGGTGTCTTTTTTATACTGATAACAAGTTTAAACAGGTGCCATTACTACAGGTAATGAGTGGAGGAAAGAGGAGACTCTTAAAGAAGAAGTTACAGGTCTGTGAGAGCCTGAAATCTTGATTGTTTGTTTCTGACCAAATACTTATTTTCCACCATAATATGCAAAAAAAATGATAAAAAAACAGACAATGTGATTTTCTGGATTTTTTTTTCTCAGTTTGTCTCCCATAGTTGAGGTCTACCTATGATGTAAATTACAGACGCCTCTCATCTTTTTAAGTGGTGGAACTTGCACTATTGCTGACTGACTAAATACTTTTTTGCCCCACTGTATATATATGTCAGTGAGACACATATATGTATATATATTCTTACTTCATACAGCCGCGATATAGCAAAAAGCCGGTAATTCAGTGCGGTGTACAGTAAAATCACACTGACAGCTTACAGTAGAATAAGTAGAATAAATGTGTACACATAGAATAGGTATATATATATATATATATATATGTCAGTGAGACAGCTTTAAAGCCGGTAATTCAATTACCGGCTTTTGCTTTCTCCTTCCTAAAACCCGACATGATATGAGACATGATTACATACAGTAAACCATCTCATATCACCATTTTTTTTGCATATTCCACACTACTAATGTTAGTAGTGTGTCTATGCAAAATTTGGCCGTTCTAGCTAGTAAATTAAGGGGTTAAATGGCGGAAAAAATTGGCGTGGGCTCCCGTACAATTTTCTCCGCCAGAGTAGTAAAGCCAGTGACTGAGGGCAGATATTAATAGCCTGGAGAGGGTCCATGGTTATTGCCCCCCCCCCCTGGCTAAAAACACCTGCCCCCAGCCACCCCAGAAAAGGCACATCTGTAAGATGCGCCTATTCTGGCACTTGGCCACTCTCTTCCCATTCCCGTGTAACGGTGGGATATGGGGTAATGAAGGGTTAATGCCACCTTGCTATTGTAAGGTGACATTAAGCCAGATTAATAATGGAGAGGCGTCAATTATGGCACCTATCCATTATTAATCCAATACTAGTAAAGGGTTAAAAAAATACACAAACACATTATTAAAAATTATTTTCATGAAATAAAAACAAAGGTTGTTGTAATATTTTATTGAACGCCCAATCCAGTCACTGAAGACCCTCTTTCTGTAACAAAAAAAACATAATAAACCAACAATATCCATACCTTCCGCAGATCTGTAAAGTCCAATGATGTAAATCCATCTAAAGGGGTTAAAATATTTTGCAGCCACGAGCTTTGCTAATGCAACGTTGCTCATGTCTGCAAAACCCCGGAGAATGTAGGTAAAGTAGGTCATTGACCTATATTTACCTGCATTTGCGGTGAGGCGCCCTCTGCTGGCTGTTCCTAGATCGTGGGAACTTACCTAGAAAGATCCCTGGCTCGAGTTCATATGAGGACAACCAGCAGAGGGAGCCATTTTCGAACTCGGCTTCAGGAAAATGGCCACCGCGATGTCCATCTGCGCACGCGCGGCATCCCGTGGCCATTTTCCTGAAGCCCCGGGAAGCAGGAGACTCCATCTGCGCACGCGCGGCCTCAGGAAGATGGCCGCGCCCACCAAGAAACCGCTGAATAGCGGCGAGCGCGCTCTTTTTCTACAGCTGCGCAGTGCATTCAGCACTTGCGCATGCGAGAAGCACTACGCCACCAACGGGAACATAAGCAAGATGTGGGGGAGAAACAGCGCTGTGACCACTCCCATCTGACCTGACCAGCCTGATTGACAGGCGAAAAAGGACACTTTTGTAAGGTATTTCGGCAGCATAGGTAGGGAATCAGGGGACAAAAAATACCCTATTGTAAAGCACAGCTCAGGCCCTATTTAACAGTATTTTTATCTCCTACTGAAAAAACGGGGTGACAGGTTCCCTTTAATATATATACATATATGTGTCTACTGACATATATATATATATATATATGTATATATATATATATATATATAGACAGTATATATGTTTTTTTTTTTTTTTACACATGGATCCCTTGTATATCCGTATGTCGGTTTTGCAAGCCTGCGATAAAAACACGCAGTACGGATGACATACGGATTACATACGGAGGATGCCATGCGCAAAAAACGCTGAAACACCCTGCCTACGGAGGAGCTACGGACCACTGTTTTCGGGACTTTTCAGCGTATTACGGCCATAATATACGGACCGTATTTTCATACGCTGAGTGTGAAGCCGGCCTTACCGGTTCAAAGCTGCCATTCAACTGGCAGGTGTTGGCCAGGTTTTATTTCCTGCACTGTACAGTATTGCAACCAACATGTACCAGTGCTACCGTCACAGCCAACAAAGTACTTCGGTTCTGGGAAAAAGCAAGAATCCCAACGAGGCAACATCACGTGATCAGTAAGGTGAAGAGTCTGATTGGTCAATGGTAGAGACTCAAGGAGAATGCCAAACGGGGAACCAAGCCACAAGAATCCAAGGAGAAGTAATTTGTTAATAAACTTGATAATTTGTTTGATGTCGCTCATGCTGATGTCATGAAACTTATAAAACCTCATGAAGACTGTAACTTCCTGCTGACTCAAAGGGAAAAAGGCATCGTGCAAGCAGAAAACTGGGCAAAGTTTAGGTTAGAAGATTTAGAAGGTGTCTTGCCTCAAGCTTTAAACATGCCTCAATCACACTTACTCTCATCATGCTGACATACGGTCTAACAGTTTTGGCTCAATTACTCCTCAGCCTCCTTCGCTATCTCCGAACCCCAGAACCCTCTAACCTGCCTCCCCACCTTACCTCCTTTGCTGACCTGCTACTCAACCTCAGTTCTCTCCTAATAAAACACGAAACAAGCCGCCCACTCTCCTTCTCCTATCTGCTCTGTCTCTCTCTGCTTCTCCTCACTGCTGGAGACATATCTCCCAATCCTGGACCCCCACAGCTCATATCTCCCATTACTACCCCCTCCTATCGCTCCCAACCCAATATAAACACCCAAAAGAAATCTTGCCCACCTCAGATCCGTGCCCATGACGTTCACCTCCCTGCACCCTCTTTCTGGATCACTATGGAATACCCGCTCCATCTGCAATAAACTCCGTGTCATTTCCCGCCTTGACTACTGCAACCTCCTGCTCTGTGGCCTCCCCTCGAACACTCTTGCACCCCTCCAATCTATTCTAAACTACGCTGCCTGATTAATCCATCTGTCCACCCGCTATTCCGCAGCCTCTCCCCTCTGTCAATCCCTGCACTGGCTCCCCATTACCCAATGACTCCAGTTCAAAATCCTAACCATGACATACAAAGCCATCCACAACCTGTCTCTTCTATACATCTGTGACCTTGTCTCCTGGTAGTTACCTGCACGCAATCTCCGATCCTCATATGATCTTCTATATTCCCCTCTAATCTCCTCTTCCCACAATCGCATACAAGATTTCTCCCAAGCATCCCCCATACTCTGGAACTCTCTACACCAACATATCAGACTCTCACCTACCGTGGAAACCTTCAAAAGAACATGAAGACCTACCTCTTCTGACAAGCCTACAACCTACAGTAACCACCGATAGACCAAACCGCTGCACAACCAGCTCTACCCTCACCTACTGTATCCTTACCCATCCCTTGTAGATTGTGAGCCCTCGCAGGCAGGGTCCTCTCTCCAAAGTAACAGTCATGACTTGTATTGATTAAGATTGTTGTACTTGTTTTTATTATGTATACCCCTCCTCTCATGTAAAGCGCCATGGAATAAATGGCGCTATAACAAAAAATAATAATAATAGCAATGAGAGAATTACAGGCAGAGAAACAAAAAAAAAGCATCGGCTGAACTGTGCAGTAGTAGTAGCAGTTGAAGTGACAACAGTGCTTCCAACAACGATAATGATGAGGGCGAAAGGCATAAGTCGGTAAGATCTGTCTACATTGTGACTCCGGAAGTTGCTGCAGCTCTAGACGGAACTAATACCAGTCATAGAAAAGCGACCAACATCATTGCTGCTGCTGCTCTCAGGCTCTTGGCCATGATCTAGACAGTCTCACGCTGAATAGGGAGTCCATCAGTCAGGCTCGATGCCGGCATCGAGAGATTGCAGCTATCAAAACTTCCTTCGATAGTGGTCCACTGACTTTACACTAGGATGGGAAAAGGTTTGCAAGCCAGGCAGACCTGCAATGACACTGCTGAGTGACTGGCAGTACTAGTGCCAGGAGGAACAAACGGACAAGTTGTTGGTCCCAGAGATACCTAATAGCACAGGAGCAGCACAAGCTAAGGCTGTATTCGAGGTTCTGCAGGATTGGCAGCACTTTGATAAAGCAAAGTTTATGTCATTCAACATGACTAGCAGTAATACTGGTACAAAGTCTGGTGCGTGCTTCCTCTTCCAACAGAAACTGCAGAAAGAACTACTGAGTTTGCCGTGTAGGCCCCACATTCAAAAGCTAATTAGGCTAGGTTCACATTGCGTTATGTGAACCCGTTAAACGGACTACATTACACCGCGGCATAACGCGGTGTAACGTAGTCTGTTAAGGCCGCCATTGCTTGTAATGGCGAACGCATTGCTAGCGCACGCCCACATTGGGCGTGCGCTAGCGATGTGCCGTCATTTGAGTGACAGACCTCAAACGCTGCTTGTAAACGCGATCCCTTTTGGGACATTGCGTTAGCGCAGTCCGTAGCACTATGCGCTAAACGGACTGCCCTAACGCAATGTGAACCTAGTATTGCAAGCATGTTTGATAAATTGTGGCCGGCATCAATAGGTCCAAATCTAAAGTTGTTTGAGATATTTTCGGATGCCTGGAATCAACTGGATAAAACCAAGTTTTCAGCTGGAATGGAAGATAATATAGTTTCAACTGAATTTTGCACCTACCATCTTGCAAAATGTCATCCAAGAGATGATTACAAGGAATTGTTAACACTGGCACTCCTGTTCCTTTGTTCACTGGCTAACCAGGGCGTACGCATCAACATTCCAAGCGCCTACCATCAGGCCTGAAGGATGCCTAAAGTGATGTACGCTCTAAAAAGCTTCATGTTTCGTCACCAATTTTATTTTAACATTGACAGTTAAAAAATCTACATCAATTTTACTATTAGCTTATACTTGCAGGCTTGGTACCTCTGTCAGATCCCAGCTGCATCGCTACAAAATGGCTTAACATTACTGCATGAACTCGTGACATGCAAAGGAATCAACACAACTGTTGCTGATGCAGCAATTAAAATTGGCAACAGACACAGGTGGTACCGCAGTGAGATTATGGTGGGTCTGGCTTTTTTTGACAGGTTCCAACCGTAGGAAAGGTTGAGATAATATTGGCTCTGCAGAAGGAAGGTAACGATGTCTGCTCAACTCACTTGCAGATTGCCAAAAACCTTGTGTCACACAAGAAGCATCATCACTTCATGTCGTGCAACACAAAAAACTGTTTCACATATACTGTATTTACCAGAAATGTAATGCTGTTTACCCATGTACAAAGCCACTCCCTATATATATCTACTCAAGGAGAAAATAGAGTCCAAATAGCCAATAAAAACACCAACATTTTATTTTAACAGAAAATATTAATGCACAAAAAAAAAAGTAAGCAAAAAAATAATTATTATATACAACCTATACAGTACATGGATTTTAACCCCTTTACCCCCAAGGGTGGTTTGCACGTCAATGACCAGGCCAATTTTTACAATTCTGACCACTGTCCCTTTATGAGGTTATAACTCTGGAACGCTTCAACGGATCCTGGTGATTCTGACATTGTTTTCTCGTGACATATTGTACTTCATGATAGTGGTAAAATTTCTTTGATAGTACCTGCGTTTATTTGTGAAAAAAACGGAAATTTGGCAAAAATTTTGAAAATTTCGCAATTTTCAAACTTTGAATTTTTATGCAATTAAATCACAGAGATATGTCACACAAAATACTTAATAAGTAACATTTCCCACATGTCTCCTTTACATCAGCATAATTTTGGAACCAAATTTTTTTTTTGTTAGGGAGTTATAAGGGTTAAAAGTTGACCAGCAATTTCTCATTTTTACAACACCATTTTTTTTTTAGGGACCACATCTCATTTGAAGTCATTTTGAGGGGTCTATATGATAGAAAATACCCAAGTGTGACACCATTCTAAAAACTGCACCCCTGAAGGTGCTCAAAACCACATTCAAGAAGTTTATTAACCCTTCAGGTGTTTAATTGGAATTTTTGGAATGTTTAAATAAAAATGAACATTTAACTTTTTTACACAAAAAAGTTACTTCAGCTCCAATTTGTTTTATTTTACCAAGGGTAACAGGAGAAAATGGACCCCAAACGTTATTGTCCAATTTGTCCTGAGTACGCTGATACCCCATATGTGGCAGTAAACCACTGTTTGGGCGCATAGGAGAGCTCGGAAGGGAAGGAGCGCCGTTTGACTTTTCAATGCAAAATTGACAGAAATTGAGATGGGACGCCATGTTGCGTTTGGAGAGCCACTGATGTGCCTAAACATTGAAACCCCCCACAAGTGACACCATTTTGGAAAGTAGACCCCCTAAGGAACTTATCTGGATGTGTGGTGAGCACTTTGACCCACCAAGTGCTTCACAGAAGTTTATAATGCAGAACCGTAAATATAAAAAATCATATTTTTTCACAAAAATTATATTTTTGCCCCCAATTTTTTATTTTTCCAAGGGTAAGAGAAGAAATTGGACCTCAAAAGTTGTTGTCCAATTTATCCTGAGTATGCTGATACCCCATATGTGGCAGTAAACCACTGTTTGGGCGCATGGGAGAGCTCGGAAGGGAAGGAGCGCCGTTTGACTTTTCAATGCAAAATTGACAGGAATTGAGATGGGACGCCATGTTGCGTTTGGAGAGCCACTGATGTGCCTAAACATTGAAACCCCCCACAAGTGACACCATTTTGGAAAGTAGACCCCCTAAGGAACTTATCTGGATGTGTGGTGAGCACTTCGACCCACCAAGGGCTTCACAGAAGTTTATAATGCAGAGCCATTAAAATAAAACAAAATTTTTTTCCCACAAAAATTATTTTTTAGCCCCCAGTTTTGTATTTTCCCTAGGGTAACAGGAGAAATTGGACCCCAAAAGTTGTTGTCCAATTTGTCCTGAGTACGCTGATACTCCATATGTGGGGGGGAACCACCGTTTGGGCGCATGGGAGGGCTCGGAAGGGAAGGAGCGCCATTTGGAATGCAGACTTAGATGGAATGGTCTGCAGGCGTCACATTGCGTTTGCAGAGCCCCTAATGTACCTAAACAGTAGAAACCCCCCACAAGTGACACCATTTTGGAAAGTAGACCCCCTAAGGAACTCATCTTGATGTGTTGTGAGAGCTTTGAACCTCCAAGTATTTCACTACAGTTTATAACGCAGAGCCGTGCAAATAAAAAATATTTTTTTTTCCACAAAAATTATATTTTAGCCCCCAGTTTTGTATTTTTCCAAGGTTAGCAGGAGAAATTGGACCCTAAATGTTGTTGTCCAATTTGTCCTGAGTACGCTGATACCCGATATGTGGGGGGGAACCACCGTTTGGGCGCATGGGAGGGCTCGGAAGGGAAGAAGCATCATTTGGAATGCAGACTTAGATGGATTGGTCTGCAGGCGTCACATTGCGTTTGCAGAGCCCCTAATGTACCTAAACAGTAGAAACCCCCCACAAGTGACCCCATATTGGAAACTAGACCCCTCAATGAACTTATCTAGATTTGTTGTGAGAACGTTGAACCCCCAAGTGTTTCACTACAGTTTATAACGCAGAGCCGTGAAAATAAAAAATCTTTTTGTTTTCCCACAAAAATTATATTTTAGCCCCCAGTTTTGTATTTTCCCAAGGGTAACAGGAGAATTTGGACCACAAAAGTTGTTGTCCTATTTGTCCTGAGTACGCTGATACTCCATATGTTGGGGTAAACCCCTGTTTGGGCACACGGGCGAGCTCGGAAGGGAAGGAGCACTGTTTTACTTTTTCAACGCAGAATTGGCTGGAATTGAGATCGGACGCCATGTCGTGTTTGGAGAGCCCCTGATGTGCCGAAACAGTGGAAACCCCCCAATTATAACTGAAACCCTAATCTAAACACACCCCTAACCCTAATTCCAACGGTAACCCTAACCACACCTCTAGCCATGACACACCTCTAACCCTAATCCCAACCCTATTCCCAACCGTAAATGTAATCTAAACCCTAACCGTAACTTTAGCCCCAACCCTAACTGTAGCCCCAACCCTAACCCTAGCCCTAACCCTAGCCCTAACCCTAGCCCTAACCCTAGCCCTAACCCTAGCCCTAGCCCTAACCCTAGCCCTAACCCTAGCCCTAACCCTAGCCCTAATCCTAGCCCTAACTCTAGCCCTAACCCTAGCCCTAGCCCTAATCCTAACCCTAGCCCTAACCCTAGCCCTAACCCTAGCCCTAATGGGAAAATGGAAATAAATACATTTTTTTTTATTTTTCCCTAACTAAGGGGGTGATGAAGGGGGGTTTGATTTACTTTTATAGCGAGTTTTTTAGCGGATTTTTATGATTGGCAGCCGTCACACACTGAAAGACGCTTTTTATTGCAAAAAATATTTTTTGCAATACCACATTTTGAGAGCTATAATTTTTCCATATTTTGGTCCACAGAGTCATGTAGGTCTTGTTTTTTGCGGGACGAGTTGACCTTTTTATTGAAAACATTTTCTGGCACGTGACATTTTTTGATCGCTTTTTATTCCGATTTTTGTGAGGAAGAATGACCAAAAACCAGCTATTCATGAATTTCTATTGGGGAAGCCGTTTATACCGTTCCGCGTTTGGTAAAATTGATAAAGCAGTTTTATTCTTCGGGTCAGTACGATTACAGCGATACCTCATTTATATCATTTTTTTTATGTTTTGGCGCTTTTATACGATAAAAACTATTTTACAGAAAAAATAATTATTTTTGCATCGCTTTATTCTCAGGACTATAACTTTTTTATTTTTTTGCTGATGTTGCTGTATGGCGGTTCATTTTTTGCGGGACAAGATGACGCTTTCAGCGGTACTATGGTTATTTATAACTGTCTTTTTGATCGCGTGTTATTCCACTTTATGTTCGGCGGTATGATAATAAAGCGTTGTTTTTTACATAGTTACATAGTTACATAGTTATTAAGGTTGAAGGAAGACTATATGTCCATCCAGTTCAACCCATAGCCTAACCTAACATGCCCTAACATGTTGATCCAGAGGAAGGCAAAAAAACCCATGTGGCAAAGAGTAAGCTCCACATTGGGGAAAAAAATTCCTTCCCGACTCCACATATGGCAATCAGACTAGTTCCCTGGATCAATGCCCTATCAAGGAATCTAGTGTATATACCCTGTAACATTATACTTTTCCAGAAAGGTATCCAGTCCCCTCTTAAATTTAAGTAATGAATCACTCATTACAACATCATACGGCAGAGAGTTCCATAGTCTCACTGTTCTTACAGTAAAGAATCCGCGTCTGTTATTATGCTTAAACCTTTTTTCCTCCAAACGCAGAGGATGCCCCCTTGTCCCTGTTTCAGGTCTATGATTAAAAAGATCATCAGAAAGGTCTTTGTACTGTCCCCTCATATATTTATACATTAAAATAAGATCACCCCTTAGTCTTCGTTTTTCCAAACTAAATAACCCCAAGTGTAATAACCTATCTTGGTATTGCAGACCCCCCAGTCCTCTAATAACCTTGGTCGCTCTTCTCTGCACCCGCTCCAGTTCAGCTATGTCTTTCTTAAACACCGGAAACCAGAACTGTGCACAGTATTCTAAGTGTGGTCGAACTAGTGACTTGTATAGAGGTAAAATTATATTCTCCTCATGAGCATCTATGCCTCTTTTAATACATCCCATTATTTTATTTGCCTTTGTAGCAGCTGCCTGACACTGGCCCCTGAATATGAGTTTGTCATCCACCCATACACCCAGGTCTTTTTCATTGACGGTTTTGCCCAGAGTTCTAGAATTAAGCACATAATTATACATCTTATTACTTCTACTTAAGTGCATGACCTTACATTTATCCCCATTAAAGCTCATTTGCCATTTATCAGCCCAAGCTTCTAGTTTACATAAATCATCCTGTAATATAAAATTGTCCTCCTCTGTATTGATTACCCTGCAGAGTTTAGTGTCATCTGCAAATATTGAAATTCTACTCTGAATGCCCCCTACAAGGTCATTAATAAATATGTTAAAAAGAAGAGGGCCCAATACAGACCCCTGTGGTACCCCACTGCTAACCGCTACCCAGTCCGAGTGTGCTCCATTAATAACCACCCTTTGTTTCCTATCCCTGAGCCAGCTCTCAACCCACTTGCACATATTTTCCCCTATCCCCATTATTCTCATTTTATGTATCAACCTTTTGTGTGGCACCGTATCAAAAGCTTTTGAAAAGTCCAAATACACTACATCCACTGGGTTCACTTGGTCCAATCCGGAACTTACCTCTTCATAGAAACTGATCAAATTAGTCTGACATGAACGGTCCCTAGTAAACCCGTGCTGATACTGGGTCATGAGGTTACTCCTCTTCAGATACTCCAGTATAGCATCCCTTAGAATGCCCTCCAGGATTTTACCCACAGTAGAGGTTAAGCTTACTGGCCTATAATTTCCGAGTTCAGTTTTTGTTCCCTTTTTGAATATTGGCACCACATTTGCTATACGCCAGTCCTGTGGCACAGACCCTGTTATTATGGAGTCTTTAAAGATTAAAAATAATGGTCTATCAATGACTGTACTTAATTCCTGCAGTACTCGAGGGTGTATCCCATCCGGGCCCGGAGATTTGTCAATTTTAGTGATTTTTAGACGCCGCCGCACTTCCTGCTGGGTTAAGCAGGTGACAATTAATTGGGAATTTTTATCACTAGACATTTTGTCTGCCATGGGATTTTCTTGTGTAAATACTGATGAAAAAAAGTCATTTAGCATATTGGCTTTTTCCTCATCCTCATCCACCATCTCACCCAGACTATTTTTAAGGGGGCCAACACTATCATTTTTTAGTTTCTTACTATTTATGTAGTTAAAGAATATTTTAGGATTATTTTTACTCTCTCTGGCAATGAGTCTCTCTGTCTCAATCTTTGCTGCCTTGATTTGCTTTTTACAGAATTTATTTAATTTTCTGTATTTATTTAATGCCTCCTCACTACCTACTTCCTTTAATTCTCTAAATGCTTTCTTTTTGTCACTTATTGCGCCCCTTACAGCTCTATTTAGCCATATTGGTTTCCTCCTATTTCTAGTATGTCTATTCCCATACGGTATATACTGTGCACAGGTCCTATCCAGGATGCTAATAAACGTCTCCCATTTTCTTTGTGTATTTTTGTGTCTCAGGATATTGTCCCAGTTAATTGCACCAAGATCCTCTCTCATCCATTGGAAATTTGCCCTCCTGAAGTTTAGTGTCCTTGTAACCCCTCTACTACACATCTTTTTAAAGGATACATGAAAACTTATTATTTTGTGATCGCTATTTCCCAAGTGACCCCCAACCCTTATATTTGATATGCGGTCTGGTCTGTTGGTTAATATTAGGTCTAGCAGTGCCCCCTTTCTTGTTGGGTCCTGAACCAGTTGTGAAAGGTAATTGTCTCTCATAGTTGTCAAAAACCGATTACCTTTGCTGGAACTGCAGGTTTCTGTTCCCCAATCTATTTCAGGGTAGTTGAAGTCCCCCATAATAATGACTTCTCCTTGAGTCGCAGCTTCATCTATTTGCTTTACGAGGATATTCTCCATTGCTTCCATTATTTTTGGAGATTTATAACAAACCCCTATCAGTAATTTATTATTTTTTCCCCCTCCCCTTATCTCCACCCACAGGGATTCTACATTTTCATTAAATTCACCTATACTATCACGCAGGATGGGTTTTAATGACGATTTTACATATAGACACACCCAACCCCCTCGCTTATCTGTACAGTCATTTCTGAACAGGCTATGTCATGGCTCTCATCCAGCCACGTTTCAGATATCCCCACCATGTCATAATTATGCTCCAACAACATTAGTTCTAATTCGTCCATTTTGTTGGCGAGGCTTCTGGCATTAGAATACATGCACTTTATGTTCCTCTCTGTACTTCTATTTCTTAAATTATTAACTGTTCTGACCCCACCCCCATGCCTCGTTTTTTTTTCTTATGGTGTTTACTGAAGGGGTTAACTAGTGGGACAGTTTTATAGATCGGGTCGTTACGGACGCGGCGGTACTAAATATGTGTACTTTTATTGTTTTTTTTTTTTATTTAGATGAAGAAATGTATTTATGGGAATAATATTTTTTTTTTTTCATTATTTTGGAATATTTTTTTATTTTTTTTTTACACATTTGGAAATTTTTTTTTAAACTTTTTTTACTTTGTCCCAGGGGGGGACATCACAGATCAGTGATCTGACAGTTTGCACAGCACTCTGTCAGATCACTGATCTGACTAGCAGCGCTGCAGGCTTCACAGTGCCTGCTCTGAGCAGGCTCTGTGAAGCCACCTCCCTCCCTGCAGGACCCGGATCCGCGGCCATCTTGGATCCGGGGCTGGAGCAGGCAGGGAGGGAGTTAAGACCCCCGCAGCAACGCGATCACATCGCGTTGCTGCGGGGGGCTCAGGGAAGCCCGCAGGGAGCCCCCTCCCTGCGCGGTGCTTCCCTGCACCGCCGGCACATCGCGATCATGTTTAATCGCGGTGTGCCAGGGGTTAATGTGCCGGGGGCGGTCCGTGACCGCTCCTGGCACATAGTGCCCGATGTCAGCTGCGATAAGCAGCTGACACCCGGCCGTGATCGGCGGTGCTCCCCCCGTGAGCGCTGCCGATCGCTATGACGTACTATCCCGTCCAGGGTCAGATAAGCCCAGGGCACCTCAACGGGATAGTACGTCTAAGGTCACAGAGGGGTTAAATCACTAGGTGCACGCCCCTTGAGGAAGCGGTGTTTTTACAAAACACTGTTTGTTGCATTGGGAATAAACCAAGATTTTCTTCATCAAGACCCTTGTCTGTGGTACACTAAAGCAAGTTACATTGATGCTTACTCAAAAGTCACCAGATTATTCCCAGAGGTGAGACCTAAAAATTTGCACAAAAAACAAACATTTTTTGGCTGTCACCCAAATATATATACAGTTGTGCCCAAAAGTTTACATAACCAGCAGAATTTTTGCTTTTGTGGCCTTTTTTCTGGGAATATGAATGATAACACCAAAAAATTTTCTCCACTCATGGTTAGTGTTTGGGTGATGCCACGTATGGTCAAACTACTGTGTTTTTTTTTAAATTATAATGACAATCCAAAACATCCAAATGACCCTGATCAAAAGTTCACATACCCCATTTCTTTTTACTGTGTATTGCTCCATCTAACATCAATGACAGCTTGAAATCTTTTGTGGAAGTTGTGGATGAGGTTCTTTATTTTCTCAGATGGTAAAGGTGCCCACTCTTCTTGGCAAGAAGCCTCCAGTTCCTGTAAATTCCTGGGTTGTCCAGCATGTACTGTGTGTTTGAGATCTCCCCAGAGTGGCTCAATGAAATTGAGGTCAGGAGACTGAGATGGCCACTCCAGAACCTTCACTTTATTCTGATGTTTTCCAATGACAGGTCGACTTGTCCTTGTGTTTTGGATCGTTGTCATGTTGGAATTTACAAGTACGTCCCATGCGCAGCTTCCGGGCTGATGAGTGCAAATTTGCCTCCAGTATTTGCTGATAACATGCTGCATTCATCTTTCCTTCAACTCTGACCAAGTTTCCTGTGCCTTTGTAGCTCGCACATCCCAAAACATCAGTGTTCCAAAAGTTTTGAGGCTTGTCTCTGTGCTGTTCTGTGTATTGTAGGTGAGATACTTTGTGGCATTTGCTCAGTAATGGCTTTCTTCTGGCGACTCGACAATGCAGCCCATTTTTCTTCAAGTGCCTACTTATTGTGCATCTTGAAACAGCCACATCGCTAGTTTTCAGAGAGTCCTGTATTTCAGCTGATGTTATTTGTGGGTTTTTCTTTGCACCCCGAACAATTTTACTTGCAGTTGTGGCTGACAAATTCTGTTGTTCTACCTGACCGTGGTTTTGTTTTAACCGAGCCCTGATTTTCTATTTGTTAATCACATTTTGAACGCTGCTGACTGGCATTATCAATTCTTTGGATATCTTTTTGTATCCCTCTACTGTGTTATACAGTTTAATTACCTTTTCCCGTAGATCCGTTGACAATTCTTTTGCCTTTGCAGCTCCCCAGGGTCCTGGTCATCGCAGTGGTATTGCTTTCCTCCAGGGGAGAGTAATACTGCGTTTGGAGGCAAAGAAGGATAACTGCATCCAGGTATCACAAACATGCAACACATTCACACTGCAGGCCACCAGGGGGAGCTTCTGCTCCTATTTATTAGGTCACTCCCCATATATATAGATAACTGGTAGTCTGTAGGAAAAATCAGTCAGTTCCAGACAGAAGTTAGTTGCTGACTCAGCTCAGTCACTTCCAGACAGTAGTCTGAGGAGGACAGAGGGTCAACGGAGCTGTGCTTGCCCTCAGAGCTGCAGCTCCCAGAAAGAGACATTTTGAAGGCAGAACTGTATTGCGAGCATGAAGGAAGTCAAAGCGAAGGAGAGGATACCAGAAGGGGACCAGCCCTGGACAGGCTGCCTCCTTCTGAGGCGCAGAATCCCTGTAGCCGGGACACCGAGGGAGTAAGGACCTCTACGCCTTATTCTAGAGACCGGCAGGACAGCTAATTGCAGGTCACCTGTCCGCACCTACACCCAGAAGGCACGGTGACACCCATAGAGCCGGGTTATCTAAGAGACCCTATAAACAGGCTCAAGTCACCAGTCATACGGGTTTTGTCATATCCTATACGGGGGACAGAGAGAGAGCGAAACATCACATCTGTGAGCCCCTTATGTGAAGCCATAGGCAGTAAGGGACTACACCACTGCAGCACAAGGGAAGGCTGCTGATTTCCACCTGGACAAGGGGACTCTGGACTTGCCTCCAAACTGACTGGACTCTGCCTACCCTGTGGTCTGGTGCCCTGGACTGTGGATGCTGAAGTCTTCAGTAAAGGTAAAGAGACTGCAACTTTGTGTCCTCATTCTTCACTGCGCCATTCACCACTCACCATCTACACACCGGGAAGCCCTGGGGATATACTTCACCTGCGGGAAGGTATACCATCTAGCTGCCATAACATCACCCCAGCAGACCCCTTAAAGCACCCTGACCGAATACCACAGGTGGTGTCATGAACATAAAGTTTATCCCTTTAAAGACTTTTCCCTTTTACATGGGCGCCCAGGGCCATGGACCGGGTTGCAGCCACTGTGACATCCCCCTGTGAACACCGAACCCGATACCGAGTTCCCCTTGCCCGCGGGGTGACTCACTTTCCCCATGACTCACAATCCAGAAACATCAGTGGCTGGATGAAACATGCAAGAGTGTTAGGGGTCGAGTTCCCGCCTCTGCACAGAGGGAATCTCGGGCCATCTCCGCTGCGGTCTCCCACTCTTCTCCTGCCACAGTGGAGCCTGCTCAGCGGAGACGTCGGTCCCAGCGTCTTGCTCGGTCTGACTCTGTGCAAAGAGTTACTGCTGCTTTTCTTGCTTCTGCCATTGAAGTCAGTGCTGGGCAGCGGCGAGCAGACGCTTCTGGGACTAAGTCCTGCTTTTCTCATTCTGAGCATGCCCAGAGTAAGATCTCTCAGTGGAGATCGAGGGTCACATGTTAAGTGTCATGATCCCAATGGCAGGGGATCACAAAAGGACAAGCACAAAAAACAAAACAAGCTCTAGGGTGATGGAAACTGAGCTGACCGCGATCCTGAACCTCAACACACAACTAGCTGTAGCCGGGGAACGTGCCTACGATGATTCTAGACGTCTCGCGCCAGCCGAAGAACTAACTTTCCCTATTAGAAGAAACACAGACCTCTCTTGCCTCCAGAGAAACACCCCACAGAAATAGCAGCCCCCCACATGTAATGACGGTGAAATGAGAGGAAAGCACATACGTAGTTATGAAAACAGATTCAGCAAAATGAGGCCCGCTAAAGCTAGATAGCAGAGGATACAAAAGTGAACTGCGCGGTCAGCGAAAAACCCTACAAAAAACCATCCTGAAATTACTTGAACTCATGTTCCAACTCATGGAACATGAGGAGTAATATCAGCCCACTAGAGCAACCAGCAAAAAGGAATCACATATCTGCAAGCTGGACTAAGACAAAAATTAAGCAAAACGTGGAACAGGAAAATCAAAAACTTAGCTTGTCCTGAAGATTACAGAAGCGGAAAGCAGAGGTAACGAGACACACTGATAACATTGATAGCCGGCGAGGAAATGACAAGAAAGCCAGGTTAAGTAGGAAACACCCATAACCTGATGGAACAGGTGGACACCAGAGACTGCAGAGAACACAAGTCACCCAGTACCATCTGTAACCACCAGAGGGAGCCCAAAAACAGAATCCACAACAGTACCCCCCCTTGAGGAGGGGTCACCGAACCCTCACGAGAACCACCAGGGCGACCAGGATGAGCCCTATGAAATGCACGGACCAAATCAGCAGCATGAACATCAGAGGTAACCACCCAAGAATTATCCTCCTGACCATAACCCTTCCACTTGACCAAATATTGGAGTTTCTGTCTGGAAACACGAGAATCCAAGATCTTCTCCACAACATACTCCAATTCTCCCTCCACCAGCACCGGAGCAGGAGGCTCAAGCGAAGGAACAACAGGTACCTCATACTTCCGCAACAACGACCGATGGAACACATTATGAATAGCAAACGATGCCGGGAGATCCAAACGAAACGACACAGGGTTAAGAATTTCCAAGATCCTATAGGGACCGATGAACCGAGGCTTGAACTTAGGAGAAGAGACCTTCATAGGAACAAAACGTGAAGACAATCACACCAAGTCCCCAACACGAAGTCGAGGACCCACGCGGCGACGGCGATTAGCAAACTGCTGAGCCCTCTCCTGGGACAACTTCAAATTGTCCACCACATGACTCCAAATCTGATGCAACCTATCCACCACCATGTCCACTCCAGGACAATCAGAAGGCTCCACCTGACCAGAGGAAAAACGAGGATGAAACCCCGAATTACAAAAGAAAGGAGAAACCAAGGTAGCAGAACTAGCCCGATTATTAAGGGCAAATTCGGCAAGCGGCAAAAAGGTAACCCAGTCATCTTGATCAGCAGAAACAAAACACCTTAAATAAGTTTCCAAGGTCTGATTAGTTCGTTCCGTCTGGCCATTCGTCTGAGGATGGAATGCAGACGAAAAGGACAAATCAATGCCCATCTTAGCACAGAACGTCCGCCAAAATCTAGACACAAACTGGGATCCCCTGTCAGAAACGATGTTCTCCGGAATCCCATGCAAACGAACCACGTTCTGAAAAAACAGAGGGACCAACTCAGAGGAGGAAGGCAACTTAAGCAAGGGTACCAGATGAACCATCTTAGAAAAGCGGTCACACACAACCCAGATGACGGACATTTTTTGAGAGACAGGGAGATCCAAAATAAAGTCCATGGAAATGTGCGTCCAAGGCCTCTTCGGAATAGGCAAAGGTGACAACAATCCACTGGCCCGAGAACAGCAAGGCTTAGCCCGAGCGCAAACTTCACAAGACTGCACAAAAGAACGCACATCCCTCGACAAGGAAGGCCACCAAAAAGACCTGGCCACCAAGTCTCTAGTACCAAATATTCCAGGATGACCTGCCAACGCAGAAGAATGGACCTCGGAGATGACTCTACTGGTCCAATTATCCGGAACAAACAGTCTTTCAGGCGGACAACGATCAGGTTTATCCGCCTGAAACTCCTGCAAAGCACGTCGCAAGTCTGGGGAGACAGCCGACAAAATCACCCCATCCCTAAGGATACCAGTGGGCTCAGAATTTCCAGGGGAGTCAGGCACAAAACTCCTAGAAAGAGCATCCGCCTTCACATTCTTTGAACCTGGCAGGTATGAAACCACAAAATCGAAACGGGAGAAAAACAGTGACCAACGAGCCTGTCTAGGATTCAGACGCTTGGCAGACTCAAGGTAAATCAGATTTTTGTGATCAGTCAAGACCACCACACGATGTCTAGCACCCTCAAGCCAATGACGCCACTCCTCAAATGCCCACTTCATGGCCAAAAGCTCCCGATTACCAACATCATAATTCCGCTCAGTGGGCGAAAACTTTCTAGAAAAGAACGCACATGGCTTCATCACTGAGCAATCGGAGCTTCTCTGTGACAAAACCGCCCCCGCTCCAATCTCGGGAGCATCAACCTCAACCTGAAAAGGAAGCGAAACATCTGGCTGACGCAACACAGGAGCAGAAGAAAACCGGCGCTTAAGTTCCTGAAAGGCCTCCACAGCCGCAGGAGACCAATCAGCAACATCAGAACCCTTCTTAGTCAAATCCGTCAAAGGCTTAACAACACTAGAAAAATTAGTTATGAAACGACGATAAAAATTAGCAAAGCCCAAGAACTTCTGTAGACTCTTAAGAGATGTAGGCTGCGTCCAGTCACAAATAGCCTGAACCTTGACGGGATCCATCTCAATAGTAGAAGGGGAAAAAATATACCCCAAAAAAGAAATCTTCTGGACTCCAAAGAGACACTTTGAACCTTTTACAAACAAAGAATTGGCCCGCAGGACCTGAAACACCTTCCTGACCTGCTGAACATGGGACTCCCAGTCATCCGAAAAAACCAAAACATCATCCAAATACACAATCATAAATTTATCCAGATATTCACGGAAAATATCGTGCGTAAAGGACTGGAAGACAGAAGGAGCATTAGAAAGTCCAAAAGGCATCACCAAATACTCAAAATGGCCCTCAGGCGTATTAAATGCGGTTTTCCACTCCTCACCCTGCTTTATCCGCACAAGATTATACGCACCCCAAAGCTCAATCTTAGTGAACCATTTAGCCCCCTTAATGCGAGCGAACAAATCAGTCAACAATGGCAAAGGATACTGATATTTAACTGTAATCTTATTCAAAAGACGGTAATCTATACAAGGCCTCAAGGAACCATATTTTTTGGCCACAAAAAAAAAACCTGCTCCCAAAGGGGACGAAGATGGACGGATATGTCCCTTTTCCAAGGAATCCTTAACATAATCCCGCATAGCAGTATGCTCTGGCACTGACAGATTGAACAAACGACCTTTAGGAAATTTACTGCCAGGAATCAAATCTATAGCACAATCGCAATCCCTGTGAGGAGGAAGCGAATTGAGCTTAGGCTCCTCAAAAACATCCCGATAATCAGACAAAAATACTGGAACCTCAGAAGGAGTAGATGAAGCAATAGAAATCGGAGGTGCATCATCATGAACCCCCTGACATCCCCAGCTTAACACAGACATCGTTTTCCAGTCCAAGACTGGGTTATGAGTTTGTAACCATGGCAGACCAAGCACTAAGACATCATGTAAATTATACAGTACCAGGAAGCGAATCACCTCCTGATGAACGGGAGTCATACGCATGGTCACTTGTGTCCAGTACTGAGGTTTATTCATAGCCAAAGGTGTAGAGTCAATTCCTTTCAAAGGAATAGGGACTTCCAGAGGCTCCAGACTAAACCCACAGCGGTTGGCAAATGACCAATCCATAAGACTCAGGGCAGTGCCTGAATCCACATAGGCATCGACGGAAATGGCTGATAATGAACAAATCAGAGTCACAGACAGAATGAACTTAGACTGTAAAGTACTAATGGCAACAGACTTATCAACCTTTTTTGTGCGTTTAGAGCATGCTGATATAACATGAGCTGAATCACCACAATAAAAACACAACCCATTTTTCCGCCTATAGTTTTGCCGTTCACTTCTGGACTGAATTCTATCACATTGCATTGTCTCAGGTGCCTGTTCAGAAGACACCGCCAAATGGTGCACAGGTTTGCACTCCCGTAAACGCCGATCAATCTGAATAGCCATAGTCATAGACTCATTCAGACCTGTAGGCGCAGGGAACCCCACCATGGCATCTTTAATGGCCTCAGAAAGGCCATCTCTGAATCTTGCAGCCAGGGCGCACTCATTCCACTGAGTAAGCACCGACCATTTCCGAAATTTCTGACAATATATTTCTGCTTCATCTTGCCCCTGAGAGAGAGCCAATAAAGCTTTTTCAGCCTGAATCTCTAGGTTAGGTTCCTCATAGAGCAAACCCAATGCCAGAAAAAACGCATCCACATTGAGCAACGCAGGATCCCCTGGTGCCAATGCAAATGCCCAATTCTGAGGGTCACCCCGCAGGAAAGATATAACAATCTTGACTTGCTGAGCAGGGTCTCCAGAAGAGCGAGATTTCAAAGAAAGAAACAACTTGCAATTGTTCCTAAAATTCAGAAAACTAGATCTATCTCCAGAAAAAAACTCTGGGATAGGAATTCTAGGTTCAGACATAGGAGCATGTACAACAAAATCTTGTATATTTTGAACCTTAGCAGCAAGATTATTCAGGCTGGAAACCAAACTCTGGACGTCCATGATAAACAGCTGAGGTCAGAGCCATTCAAGGATTAAGAGGAGGTAAGACGCAGCCAGGCTGCAATTAAGGCTATGCAGCAAACTCTGAGGGGAAAAAAAAAAAAACTTCCTCAGACTACTTTTCCTCCTACTTCAGCCAATACGATTATCACTTTTTGGCCGGCTATACTGTCATGATCCCAATGGCAGGGGATCACAAAAGGACAAGCACAAAAAACAAAACAAGCTCTAGGGTGATGGAAACTGAGCTGACCGCGATCCTGAACCTCAACACACAACTAGCTGTAGCCGGGGAACGTGCCTACGATGATTCTAGACGTCTCACGCCAGCCGAAGAACTAACTTTCCCTATTAGAAGAAACACAGACCTCTCTTGCCTCCAGAGAAACACCCCACAGAAATAGCAGCCCCCCACATGTAATGACGGTGAAATGAGAGGAAAGCACATACGTAGTTATGAAAACAGATTCAGCAAAATGAGGCCCGCTAAAGCTAGATAGCAGAGGATACAAAAGTGAACTGCGTGGTCAGCGAAAAACCCTATAAAAAACCATCCTGAAATTACTTGAACTCATGTTCCAACTCATGGAACATGAGGAGTAATATCAGCCCACTAGAGCAACCAGCAAAAAGGAATCACATATCTGCAAGCTGGACTAAGACAAAAATTAAGCAAAACGTGGAACAGGAAAATCAAAAACTTAGCTTGTCCTGAAGATTACAGAAGCGGAAAGCAGAGGTAACAAGACACACTGATAACATTGATAGCCGGCGAGGAAATGACAAGAAAGCCAGGTTAAGTAGGAAACACCCATAACCTAATAAATAATTATTATTATTATTATTATTATAACCTGATGGAACAGGTGGACACCAGAGACTGCAGAGAACACAAGTCACCCAGTACCATCTGTAACCACCAGAGGGAGCCCAAAAACAGAATCCACAACAGTTAAGATACTGCAGCTAAGTCCATTAGTCTTTCTAGGAAGGTCCTGTAGGTGCTCTGGCTTTGTGGCAGCCTCACATTGGTCCTTCTAGGAAGGTCTTGTACATGCTGCAGCTATAAAGGGCTCGCATGGCCGCACGGCCATGCGCTAGTATCAATCCTAATGTGTGCTTTGCGCCAGTGTGGTTATGCATCAATGTGTTCAGGGACCCGACTGAAATAAGCCCCTAGAATACCGGCACCTCCGGTGAGGAGATTGCGTGTGTGCATAACTACTGACTGCTTTCAGTTCAGCAGCAAGCTTGTGCTCCTGTAAGGCTAACAGGGCACAGTGCTTTCCTCTTTCGGCTACTCCGTGAGGTAACAGAGTTAGTCTATACCGCCAAACAGTGCCATCATTCACTAGCAGCAGGTTCCTCCTGCACGGTGGACCCCGGGCTGCGAACGCACCATTCATAATAAACATCTTTACTTACTGAGTGCGTTCCGCTAGCCCTAACAGAGTCTGTCTGGATCGCAGAAACTCACTCAGCTTTTATGAACACACTGATTACAAGCAAACAGGTCATAGGTGAGTGAGGATGTTACTTTTAGTAGCCAGTCAAACCCATTTGTGTCAATTACTGTGCATGTCAACTGCTCAAAAAAAGAAAGATATAAAAATATATATATATATGTATCTATATATATATATATATATATATCTATATATATATATAGATATATATATATATACAGTATATATATATATATATATATATATACAGATATATACAGTATATATATATATGTCACATTTCAGCAAGATGCAGAAGGCGATTGCTCTTTAAAAAAATTGTCACGTACCTAAGCTGCATTGTTCTACCTTTTTGCTCTATGGAATAGACGCTGCTATGTCTCCTCACCATATGCCACATTTCTAACATTTCCTAACTGGACAGAGATTTATACTGCCGCGTTTTACAACCTGGGTTCGTTCCAGAGCATTTCCTTTGCTATGATATTGATTTGGATGCAGTTTTAGTGCCTCTGTGCAGATTGCACTCTGGGAGATATATACAAACAGGTGAACTACAAGATTTTCCTCCTTTATTCATCAAGTTGACATCATGGCCCTCCTGAGACAGATTAAAATATACTAAGTTTTATTGTGTTTTGTCAGAGTTATTAGTTCTTCTCCTCTTTTCTCTGATATTTTAGCATATCTTTCTGGGCAATTCATAGTCTCAGGGCAGCTTTTGAATCTTCCTGATTATAACTCTCGGCATTGTAAATCTCAAGTTTCACTTTTCAATGTGTTTAGAATTAGGGTGAATTAATAGCAGTAAAGGTGTAAGCTTCGGAGACTATACCAAGTACCATAAATAAATAAATATAAATAATCTTTATTTTTATATAGCGCTAACATATTCCGCAGCGCTTTACAGTTTGCATACATTATCATCACTGTCCCCGCTGGGGCTCACAATCTAAATAGGCAGCATCAATAGTAAAAAAGTTGATCACGCAGGGTTAATAGCAGCGTTAATGGAGTGCGTTACACCGCGGCATAACACGGTCCATTAGCTCTGCCATTAACCCTGTGTGAGCGCTGACTGGAGGGGGGAATGGAGCGGGCACTGACTGCGGGGAGGAAGGAGCGGCCATGTTGCTGCCGGACTGTGCCCGTCGCTGATTGGTCGTGGCAATGGTCGTGGGCGTTTTGCCACGACCAATCAGCGACTTGGATTCCATGACAGACAGAGGCCGCGACCAATGAATATCTGGGGCAGAAAGAAGGAAGTGACCCTTAGACAATTATATAGAAGATTGTAGGGTATTTGCTCAATTTTTTTTTTCATCTTAGAGTTTGTCTGAATAGTGGACCAGGTCAGCATGAATCTTTTAGCTCAACTGTATCCACAACACAATCCACATATATTACTTTTGGTCACTGATTTGGCTGTGGATTTCCCCCTATTTCATTGAGAAGCATAAAATAGGGTGAAAATCTTCACAATAACAAGCATGCTGCAGATATCAAAATCCTCATTTACATGCAGATATTTCCCACAATATGTAAACGTAATTTCAATAACCTCCTTCTCTGGTGCAGATTTGCAGTGAAGAATCCTCACTGCAAATCCTGAATGTGTGACTATGATGGAGATCTATAACAGAAGTATAAAGCCAGCTGAGGTGAATTCTCTACAATGGTGGCCTCAGGTAACTAGGAGCCTGTGCGGTGTTGATCGCCGCCAGCTGTCAGCTGATTCTGACAGCTGACACCCGGCACTCAGTACCAGGAGTGGTGCCGCACCACTCCTAGCACTTTAACCCGCTAAATGCTTCGATCCCTCTACCCTCCGATCGGTGCCCCCGCGACGTCATCACGTGAACCCGATCGTGGTTCAGCCAGTTTGTGCTGTCAGTTTATAAAGCATTGCAATGCTCCTGCATTCCTATGCTTTATAAGAGATCAGACTGCAAAAAGTCCCAAAGTAAGAAAAAGTAGAAAGAAAGGGTTTAACTGTCCCACTAGTTAAACCCTTTAGTGAATAATGCAAAAATAAATTTAAAAAAAGGCAAAAACTATTCTTTTTCATCATACTGCCAAACAAAAAGTGGAATAAACCGCAATCAGAAAGACAAATGTAAATACCTATGGTAACTCTGAAAGCATAATCCTGTTCCGCAAAAATCGAGTCACCATTCAGCTCCATCAGAAGAAAAATAAAAAAGTTATAGTTTTCAGAATAAAGCGATGCAAAAATAATTATTTTTTCTATAAAATATTTTTTATTCTGTAAAAGCGTCAAAACATAAAAAAATATGAATGTGGTATCGCTGTAATCGTACTGACCCAAAGAATAAAGCTGCCTTATCAATTTTACCAAATGAGGAATGATATTAAAAAAACAATTCCTGAATTGCTGTTTTTGGTTTTTTCTGACTCTCAAAATTCGTAATAGAAAGGGATTAAAAAATGTCATCTGGCCAAAAATGGTGACAATACAATTGTCAGCTCGTCCCACAAAAAAAGCCCTTACATGACTCTGTTGGCAGAAATATGGAAAAATTACAGCTCTCAAAATATGGTGATGAAAAAGCGTCTTTTAGTGTGACAGCAGACAAACATAAAAACCCAATATAAATCTGGTATCGCTGTAATCACATTGACCGGATAAATGAATAAACGAAGTTTTAGTGGTAAAAATTTATTATTTTTTTCTTCACTGTCCAATGGTATAATATTCTGTGACCCACTTGTGGTGTTAATATGATCACTGCCCTTGTAGATGAATTCACTAAGAAGTATAGTTTGTAAAATGGGTCTCTTATGGGGGGTTCTGCTGTTCTGGCACCTCACGGGCTCTGCCAATGTGACATGGCACCCTCAAACTAGTCCAGCAAAATCTGAACTCCAATATGGCACATCTTTCCTTCTGAGCTTTGAACTGTGCCCCAAAAGTAGTTTTTGACCACATATGGTGTATTGGCGTACTCAGGAGAAATTGCACAACAAAGTCTGGGTTCCATTTTCTTCTATCCTTGTGAAAATGAAAGAAATTGGGGCTAAAACACCAGTTTTATTAGAAAAATGTATTTTTTTTTTCATTTTCACAGATCAACATTGTAAAATTTTGTGAAGCACCTGCGGATTCAAAGTGCTCACCACATGTCTAGATAAATTCCTTGAGGGGTCTAGTATTCAAAATGGAATCACTTGTGGAAGTTTTCCACTATATAGACGCGACAGGGGCTTTCCAAATGTGACATGACACCCGCAGACCATTCCATCAAAGTCTGAGTTCCAAAAAGTCAGTCCCTGCCGTGCACACAAGCAGTAGTTTCCCCCCACATACAGGTTTATCTGCATACTCAGGAGAAATTGCACACATTTTGGTGTCCATTTTCTCCTGTTACCCTTTTGAAAATAAAAAAAAATTGCGGCTAAAATAACATTTTTGATAGTTTTGTTTTAAAAATTGTGCTGATGTAAAGTAGACATGTGAGGAATGTTATTTATTAACTATTTTGTTCTCTCGGATTTAAGGGCATAAAAATTTAAAGTTTGAAAATTGTGAAATTTTCAAAATTTTCACCAAATTTCGATTTTTTTTCTCAAATAAAAGCAAGTCATATCGAACAAATTTTACCACTATCATGAAGTACAATATGTCACAAAAAACAGTCTCATAATGACTGGTATCCGTTGACGTTTCCAGAGTTCTTACAAAATGACAGTGGTCAGAATTTTAACATTTGGCCTGCTCATGAATGTGAAAACAGGCTCGGGGGTGAAGGGATTAAAGAAAACAATTCTAGTCTGAATATCAATCACATTCGTATTGCTTTCCATTCCCCTGCACGCACAGGATGACAACGGCACAGGAGCAAAATTTAGAACAAGCTTGTGGCAATATATCACGGTCTCATGCCAATCAAGCCAGAATAAGCATGTTTAGGGAGTGATAAAAAGCACATGTATATAACATAGGGTACTTAGCTATCAATATTTTGATCAAAAAAGTGTAAAAGCTATCCCACTGCGATAAGTTATACCCAATCGGGACGGTACCTAACTCTTGTAGTTCACCTCACTATGTGTCAGCAGATGTAGGAGTAGATGGGGCAGAACATTTACTTATTTACTTACTACAGGATATTTGCTCATTTTGTTTTTAATTTAGTTTATTTTTGGTAAATTGCCACAGTGTGAATGTACACCTACGCATTGCACTTATACCAACATGTATTCCGGCTCATTTCTTTGGTTTTGATTTAGTTTTTTGTACTTCGTACAAACAGGGGTGTGGTCCATGGGCAGGTGGATGAACAGTCTGGTCTGGATCCTGGTCTATCTCCATCTATTTTGACATCTGATTACACATAACGAGGTGAACTACAAGAGTTAGGCATGCCTTGTTATGGTGGGATGGTTTTTATAACTTTTTGATTAAAATAATGTTCCAGGAGTGAACTAGATGACTTCTCATTTAGGTGTCTCCTCCTCCATGACTCTAAATAGTTATCTACAAACACCGCAAACAGCATACAAGCTTCTTCACATAGTATATACTCTTGTGTATTTATGTGCTCAATTTGGGTTTACTTCCAAATACTATTTTTCTGGTTTGAAGTATTTTAAACATGAACACGTAATACGTTTTGGTGAAGTTTCTTTTCTAAAGTGATTAAATAAAATGATGTTGTACAGACTTATAGAGGGTATTTTCATCTGTATATTTAACAGAAAAGAAAATATATTACTGAGTAGTAGACCCAATTTACTGCGGTAGCTCAACTGTTCAGAAGTTACACAAGGGTAAATGTGAATTGATTTATTTAAGCAGAAGGGAATTCGGGAATAAACCTTAAGAAGCCTGAGTGTTAAGACGTAATTATCAGGGCACCAGGAGTCCAGAGCTGCCTGAATATAAGACATGGCACAGGGAGCCGCTTATCATTACCTCTGCAGACCCCGAGCACAAAGTGTTCTTTTTTCCAGAATTTCATGTTAAATTAAAGAAGACATTCAGATGTCTCTAGAGGTTCTTGTATACAGAGAACATTCCGGTCTACACAACTTTGTGAAAGTTTTACCTTGTAAATGCCATTTTTTTTAACGGTAAAGATAACGTGTAAGTTATTGGCCAAAACTGGCGTATTGTGCACAAGACTTTATGAAGAAATTAATGGAGTGAAATGCGCTAAATGCAGTCATTGGGTGCTAATCTTAATAACTCAAAGCTTCCGTGTGCTACCACAGGGAGTGGAGTACATCTCTGTAAATTTTGGAAATTATCCAAACGCCCTTGACCTTGCTCCATCTTCACGAGGCTCTGCTCACTTTCCAAAAAGTTCTACAAGTTCTTGAAAAGTTTACAGAAAGTTTTATGCCAGAATTTTTGAGAAAACTGCTTATGTTTTTTGTTTTTAAGCAATGTTAAAGGGATTCTCCCCTTTGACATGCAATCTACATTTTTTTTCAATGGAAAGCCCAACGCTTATCCCATCGCCTATCCCATCATTCCGACTTTAGGCCTGCCATTACTTTTCAAGTTGCTATTGTCATGTAATTTTAGTATAACCAATAACCTATTGCTTCTTGTTTTTATATCTTTTGTTTCTGTCTCACTACCACCTCCTGAATGATACAATGTTGCAGCGAATAAACCTTCTATAATCTTTACTGTTTCACATATAATTATGCAAAAATACTAAGTTTATTAGCCAATTATTCATAAAAAGTATAAATATAAAATGCAGAAAATTATGGAAGTACCGTGAAAATTATACAGAATTCCAAAATCTAAAACTTCCAATAATTATTTAAAATAATTCATTACAATGATAGTATGATGTATAAGTAAATATAATAAAAAATGCTAGATGCAAAAAGACTAATAATTAAATACAATTGTAAATCAAAGCAAAACATATAAGAGATGTGGAGTGCAACGTCAGAAAAAAAGAGACCCTGAGGACTGGACGGCAAGAAGGGAGCAGTGGGGCAGGCAGAAAGATGAGAAGTGAGTTGAGAATTTTTTTTTTACAACATGCATTTATTATGCTCTGCGGTATTATTATTATTATTATTATTTATTTTTAGATCATCATTGATTCCGTGGTACTGTGCATGAGAAGGGGTTAGATGCAAAATACAAATATAATACTTCTATTGTAATATGAGCCATTTTGGACAAAAAAGGCCAACAAAAATCAGGAATTCCTAAAAGTTAACAAATATGTAAATAATAAGGAATGCTCAGGTTGTGAAGAATAACTTGTAAATCAAATTTTATGGGAAAATTTGAGCAAACAGGCAAATTCGAATTTCGCCAAATTTGCTCATCTCTACTGATATATTAAAGACTTTGCCAAAAATAACACATCAGTACATAGTATTAAAAATACAAATATAATTATATCAACAGCGTATTTATCCCTGACATATTCATAAAATATGATTTGCATAAAGGAATATATGACACGTAAATAAAAGTATATGGAGAATGAAGAAAATAGAGCAAGGTGAAAGTATAAGTGCAAAAAGTACATACAATACTCTTTATCTTTACCTCTTGCCAAAAATTAGCTCAGGCTCCGGTAGGTGTTAAGGTACCGTTACACTAAGCGTCGCTGTTTAGGTCGCTAGGAGACGTCAAACACGGCAACACCAGAACGATGCAGGAGCGATCCAATGACGTAACGGTGACTCACTTATCGCTCTCGCCGGTTGTTAGCTCCATGTTAAAACATTGCTGACATCGTTGCTTTTGCTGTCAAACATGACGAATCACGCCGACCTGACGACCAAATAAAGTTCCGGACTTCTAGCTTCGACCATCGATATCACAGCGGGATCCAGATCGCTGCTGCGTGTCAAACACAACGAGATCGCTATCCAGGACGCTGCAACGTCACAGATCGTTGTCGTTCTCGTTGTAAAGTTGCTCAGTGTGAAGGTACCTTTACTTGTATGTGCTCTATACAGTATGTGGATTATTGCCCAATTCAAAAACTGAGACTAAGCTGATCTACCAGGAAATCCATGGCCACTTTCCATCATGTGCTTCTAATATCTCCAGTGAGAGAATAAGTCATCGTCTCCCAAAAATTACCCGGCAAAGTCCTGTTTAGGTCCTTTCTTTCCCCCTCCTTGAGTCACTTTCTTCAGACAACATTTAGGAGGCAGCTACCTTTCCTTATGTGGCTGGGGTAAAATGGAGAAGGCTTAATGTTAAGTGCTCATTTAGATATCCATCTTTTTGCGTAAGGCCATGTGCACACGTTCAGTATTTGGTCAGTATTTCATATCAGTATTGGTAAGACAAACTCAGGAGTGGGTGATAAATACAGAAGTGGTGACATGTTTCTATTATACTTTTCCTCTATTTGTTCCACTTCTGGTTTTAGCTTACAAATACCGATGAAAAATACTGACCAAATACTGAATGTGTGAACGTGGGCTAAAAAGTTTTATCTGTGCATTTAATGGATAGAACTCATGCTTAATATAGTTTATGGGGCAATTCACATGTCCGATTTGTTTTGTGGACCGATTGATGGAGACTTGTCCGATATTGATCCGAGTGTCGGATCAAAACAGGCAATGCAAGTCTACAGGTCCTTAAAAAAATCAGACAGTATTCGGATGCCATCCACGTTATTTAATTTCTGTTTTTCACAGACTGCTAGTTGGAGAAGGAAGAGAAACATTTTTTTCTCTTATTTGAGAAAAATTGATGAAACTCTGAAGACAAAAGCCAAAGAGATGAGTATGATTCTTAAGAAGGGCTTCCAAGGGGTTTCATTGTCAATGACACAGACTTTCCTCTTTTTACTGCAGTCTCTTGATTTGATTGATCTGCGTAGGAGGGGCAAAAGGAAAATAATCTGCGTAGGAGGGACAAAAGGGAATATCATCTACATAGGAGGTAAAAAAAGGAAATATAATCTGCATAGGAGGGACAAAAGGAAATATGATCTGTATAGGAGGGACAAAAGGGAATATGATCTGTATAGGAGGGACAAAAGGGAATATGATCTGTATAGGAGGGACAAAAGGAAACATGATCTGTATAGGAGGGACAAAAGGGAATATGATCTGTATAGGAGGGACAAAAGGAAACATGATCTGCATATCAGGGACAAAAGGGAATAAGATCTGCATAGGAGGGACAAAAGGAAATATGATCTGCATATCAGGGACAAAAGGGAATAAGATCTGCATAGGAGGGACAAAAGGAAATATGATCTGCATAGGAGGGACAAAAGGAAATATGATCTGTATAAGAGGAACAAAAGGAAATATGATCTGCATAGGAGGGACAAAAGGAAATATGATCTGTATAAGAGGAACAAAAGGAAATATGATCTGCATAGGAGGGACAAAAGGGAATATGGTCTGCATAGGAGGGACAAAAGGGAATATGATCTGCATATCAGGGACAAAAGGGAATATGATCTGCATAGGAGGGACAAAAGGGAATAAGATCTGCATAGGAGGAACAAAAAGGAATATTACCCTCTTGAATCCAAAGTACATAGAGTTCTGAGAAAAAGAGAGATGTTCTAGATCAACTACCGCCCACTATGGCTCAGCTCAGGTACCTGTTAGTTTTTAGAATGGAAAAAAAGCTCTTCAAAATGCACTTTTTTCCATTCTAAAAACTGACATTTAACGAAACCAGGATGATACCCATAATAATCCATGGGCCCGTCTACATCTCTATATATCATTTAGACAACTGAACCATATTGGACAAAAAAAAGAAGAAAAAATCAGATTTCAAAAATGGAGCAAACAAAATTCACTAATGAAAGTGTGAGTCCAGCAGAACTCCAAAAAGCTAGTGACATTTTTCATTCCTTGTATCCCCTTCTGTATGCCCATGTTCATATACAGGCGATCACATCACTTACAATATGGCTTTTTTTATGTAATTTTCAGCCAGTCTTGGTATGTTAGTTTAACTTTTTGTGGAAACTTGGACAAGGGTTTTATATTCTTCCCGAATGATCAATTTTGGGCTGAATTTCATTATAATTACATGTGAATTCAGGGAACGACTTAATTACATATTTATACAGTAGATTAGTCTAAAGAGAGACGTGCCTATGGAGATGTGCGTTAAATATTAATTGGGTAAGATACCGGGCCAAGTTTCCAAACAAGTAAACAGTTGGCAATTACTGAGTTTTTTGGGGGTATCTGTTTATTCACCATTGCTTTATGAATATCTTACAACGGATTCACATGGAAAATATCTGTGCTCCAAGTACACAAAATAGCAGAAATCTGAGTATTATATATACCGTCATGACAATAACTAAGAAACAATAAGTCCACCTTCTCGAATTCTACGGTTATACGATTCAAGGCATAAATATAAAAAATATCTGGTACTTAGAAGTTCTTAAAATTAAGTACATAAAACCTTAGATGAACAACAACACATGAGAAATTATACTGTGCCATTATTTATTTTACCAAAACTAGGCCAAGTACAGAGGCACAGAGACATTGTGTAAAAAATTAAGTACACCCTTACTGCTTCCATTGCAATTAAGAGGATAAGTAGCAGGCATATGCTGCTAACAAAATGTTTTTGATTAATTGTTTATCAGCAATTGTGAACACCTTCAAAAAAGCAGACGTTTTGGCAGTGTGCTGGTCTGGAGCATTCAGGTGTGTTTTAATGTAATAACAAGGAGAAAAAAACATCTACAGAGGTCTTTTGGCTTACCGGTTAACCATTTGATATGTGATGTGCCGACATGGTGGAATTCAACTCTGCACATGTTGGAGTAACTGTGGCAGCAGCAATGAGCCCTGGTGCAGTATGTCCTTTCGCATTGCTCGGGCCAGTGCAGTACGGACATAGTGTAAATCATGCTTGTGGAGTGAGCACAGATGAAAGACCTCTGCACCCTTCTGCACAAATTCAAAATGGCTACTAAAGTGGTTAGTGCTGATGATGCCGTCATCTGCAACACTTATGCTCATCTACATGCAGGAGTACATTAAGAGTAGTCTGCGGGAAGAGGAGGTGGTCCCAGAGGAAGAGGTGGAAGCAGAGGAGGATGCATAAGGGATAACAATATCTCTAAATTATGGACTGTCGTCGCACAGATTGGTGCCATGGGAGGGTGGATTACATTGAGCGAGGGGGGCTTATGGTACCAGACAAACTGTTAGTGAAGTTGCAGGAACCGAGCAACAAATGGAGGAGGAGGATGTTGAGGAAGATGCGATTGGTGCTTGACAGTCAGGAGATGAAGATGATAATGATCCTCTATCTGTTGTCCATAGTTGATGGGATGGAGGAAGAAAGCTTGAGTGTTACCCCACCATCAGCACATGATGGACCTCATGGAAGCGCCCAACACATGAGCGCCTTCTTGTCTGCAGCATGATACCGCATTGTTAGGATTAAAAATAGTGCTGAATACTGAGTTGTCACTCTGTTAGATCCATGGTGCAAGACTAAATTTTGACAGATGCTTCCCAACCTGGAAAGGGACGCGTGCATGCTGGAGTCTCGAAACACACTTATAGACAATCTTAAGAGCGGTGTTCCCCAACACAGCAGTGAGGAGCACAGTGTGCATAGCAGTTATAGATTTCCAAACCTGGGAACATCAAATCATCAACACAAAAACATTAGCAGCAGTATAAGTGGCATAAGCAATTTCTGTGAGTTATTTCTCACATTTTTTAGACCGGTTAGCCTGTGCATCATCAGAACAGAGTACAAGTCTGACAAGTTGTGAAAGACTGGTGAGGATGGTGCAGGAGTATCTCGTGCTCAATATCAAATGCCATTGGGGGAAATTGGACCCTTTTTCATTTTGGTCTTCATAAATGGAAAAGTGACCAGAGCTCACCTGTCACACCTTAGAGGTTTTGGTATGCCTGGCAGCCAACATTCTCTCAGAATGTGTATTCAGCACTGCTGGTGGTGTGCTGATGGATAAGCGCATCTGGCTGTCCCCTGAAAATGTAGACCTTCTAAATTTCATCAAGATGAACAAGTCATGGATCTCCAATGACTTTTGCACCCCAGTCGCAGACTGGGCAGACGAGGCGATGGTGTAGTTTTTAGTGTGATGCTCAATGCTTGCGTTATTGCAGTCTGTGACACCTTTGTCATGGCTTCTGTGCCTACTGCTGATGTTACAAACAATTTTTTTGAAATGTGCAGACTCAAGGTTGGGTTTCCATTTGGTGGGTTACCTGTAGTGGTAGGTGTCTCAGTGCAACATTATGCTGTTTCTACTCTGGGGAAATTGATGCCACTTTAGTGGTGTGTGACAATCAATTTTGGAAATGTGGAGACTCATACTTGGGTCTCCATCTGTTGGGTCGCCTGTAGTGGTAGGGGTGTCAGAGACCTATTATAATATAATAGAAACTAGGGAGCAAACAAGCGCAATAGGGTCTTAACTGGTAACAAGGTAGAATTGAAACATGTTGACTTTTAGACCTATTTTGAATAAAACTTTGAACGAAGCTATCGGTATCATGGATTCTTCAGCAGCGCAGATTTAGACATTTCATCTTTTTTCAAAAGGCCCATTATACTATTTCTACTCTAGGGAAATTGATGCCACTTTAGTGATGTGTGGCAATATTTTTTGGAAATGTTTGGACTCCAAGTTGGGTCTCCTTTATGTGTGTTGCCTGTAGCAGTATGGCTCCCAGATCGGTAGGCTTGCACTTACTTTCAGTCAACTACCCGTGTTACTATACTTACATTTTTATAACATTTGTGGTGTACCGAGCTCATATTTGTGCCACCTGAGTGTGGCTGAGCAAAAATGAGCTATTACAGCTCCCAGCAAAGAAGGATTACACCGGTCCCTCACCCATCTCGTCTTCATTGAAACTTCAATTCAAAGCTCTAAATCATGGCCCAGACCCTGACACCTCATGCATAGCACATTGCTAACTTCTGCTGTGCCATTATCAAATTCCTATGAGTACATAGGAAAGAAAATATGCGGCACTCACCCCAATTCAGCTTCGAAGCACCTAGTGTGCGAAACGGCCGTCGTCCAAGCTCCAACGCCGCACCCTCCTACTCACCTGATGTCCTAACGGATTTTTGTATCTGTTTTATGTTTTCCATTAAAGTTCACGCTTCCCACCGCTGTATTGGGGTGAGTGCCGCATATTTTCTTTCCTATGTACTCATACGAACTATTGGTTTTCATTTATATGCAGAGCACCACTACCCCTTAGCATGCGTGACGTCCAGCGCTTTGGATCCTATTTTTAGTACTGACCTCTGAAAGCAGTATCAATCTAGTGCCGTCCTGCTCTATACTTCTATGTGGTTTATCATTATCAAATTTCTACTGTGGGTCTATTGATGCCACTTTTCCTGTCATCTGCCCCTAATTTTTGGAAATGTTTGGACTCCAAGGTCGGTCTCCATGGGTGTTGTTTGTAGCAGTAGGGCTCCCAGACCAGGCAGGCCTGCACTTACATTCAGTCTATCATACTATCTTACTATACTATCATACAATCCTTATTTTTTATAACATTTGAGGTTTACCAAGCTGATATCTATGCCACCTGAGTGTGGCTGAGCAAAAGGGCAGTTTCAGCTGTTGCATAAGGTATCAGGGCCTCTTTTCCTGTTGTCTGTCAAATAATTTTTGGAAATGTTTGGACTCCAATTTGGGTCTCCTTCATATGTGTTGCTTGAATTTGGCAGGGCTCTCAGAGCACCAGGCCTACACCGGTCACTCATTTACCTGTTACTGATCAATGATTTAGCTACAAATGCTGGTCTAAGCCGTGTCCTATGCATCCATGCTGCGCAATTATACTATTTGTACTCTGGGTCAATTGATGCCTCTTTTCCTGGTATCTGCCTATAATTTGAGCTGTTTTGGAAGCATTTTGGCCCCTTATTAAGGTGTTATCTATGCATTAGGTTTTGCCTCCCATTGAACTCAATAGGGTTTGTGTATAATCGGCAAACCCGAACCGAACCTTGAAAGGTTCCCTCATCTCTACTCATGACATAAATAAAGTTACATGACCGCTGCAGTCAATCAACAGCCACTGATTGGCTGCAGCTTTCACAATTCAGAATTACAGTATACTCACCTTACTGTTAACCTCTCTGACCCCTCGACTCCTCATTGTGACTCTTTTGGTATTTGTCACTGTGGAGGCACAAGGGTCAATGAGTTCTATTGTCTGCTAGCCTGGCTGTCTTTAGAAAGGTCACATGGGTCATGGATCATCCCACTGAACAACCATTCTCCTTCCCTGTGGGCAAAATACTACTCAGACAACACAGAGTGAGGGTTACATACAGTGATAATACTTTACCGGATCACCAACAGTCAACAACAACATATTATTATTTATTGTTATAGCGCCATTTATTCCATGGCGCTTTACATGTGAGGAGGGGTATACATAATAAAAACAAGTACAATAATCTTAAACAATACAAGTCATAACTGGTACAGGAGGAGAGAAGACCCTTCTCACGAGGGCTCACAATCTACAGGGGATGGGTGAGAATACAGTAGGTGAGGGTAGAGCTGGTCATGCAGCGGTTTGGTCGATCGGTGGTAACTGCAGGTTGTAGGCTTGTCTGAAGAGGTGGGTCTTCAGGTTCTTTTTGAAGGTTTCGATGGTAGGCGAGAGTCTGATATGTTGTGGTAGAGAATTCCAGAGTAGAGGTGATGCGCGAGAGAAATCTTGTATGCGATTGTGGGAAGAGGAGATAAGAGGGGAGTAGAGAAGGAGATCTTGTGAGGATCGGAGGTTGCATGCAGGTAAGTACCAGGAGACGAGGTCACAGATATACGGAGGACACAGGTTGTGGATGGCTTTTTACGTCATGGTTAGGGTTTTGAACTGGAGTCTTTGGGTAATGGGGAGCCAGTGCAGGGATTGACAGAGGGGAGAGGCCAGGGAATAGCGGGGGGACAGGTGGATTAGTTGGGCAGCAGAGTTTAGAATAGATTGGAGGGGTGCAAGAGTTTTCAAGGGGAGGCCACATAGCAGGAGGTTGCAGTAGTCAAGGCGGGAGATGATGAGGGCAAGGACTAGGGTTTTTGCAGATTCTTGGTTGAGGAATGTACGGATCCGTGAAATATTTTTGACTTGAAGTCAGCAGGAAGTGGAATGAGTTTGTATATGTGGTTTGAAAGCGAGATCAGTGTCAAGGATTACACCGAGGCAGCAAGCTTGTGGGACTGGGGAGAGTGGGCAGCCGTTTACTGTAATGGATAGGTCCGTTGGGGGGTTGTGTGAAATGGGGAAAGATGATTAATTCTGTTTTGTCTATGTTAAATTTTAGAAATCTAGTGAAGAAGGATGAAATAGCGAACAGATATTGAGAGATTCTGGTTAGTAGGGTGGTGATATCTAGTACTTTCCTAGCAAGTACACAAGATGGTGCAAATTACAGCATCTCACCCTTCTGCTGGCTGTCGGGGATTAGAACCTCTGGGAATCCAGGGCCAACTATCCAAATGAGTAGCAGCCCGCTTTTTATGGGCACCACTGAGAGGAAGCAGCGGCAAGCTTTGGAAGCTGACTGAGCACAGCGAGATATGTGGCTAGGTGATCAGATTTTCGCAATCCAGGTTCTCCAAACGTCTTCATGAGTTCAGTGATGGGCATTGGAGCAGATCTGTATTCCACCAGCTGAAGCCATGGTTCTTTAGGCTGATGTCCTGTAGAGTCAGCCCACTTGTAATATTCCACAGCTCTCATTCAGGGCATTTTCCCACAGGATTGGGGGAAAGTGCGGGGAAGTAATCCCTCATTGATCAATTGTTCAATTAGCCTCCATATTTATCATCCAAGTTGTGCAGACTAGTACACTACAGAGGACTGATGCAATGCATAATCAGCAGGCATTACACAAATTAACATGCAACAAGAGTCAATGGACAGACTCACATGCAACAATCCCTTGACCTACTGAATTAAGAATAATACACCCCCACACCAGTGACCAGATTAATTCTGGTCACATTTTATTATCACCATCACTCACGCATTTCATGAAATTGTGACCTTACATGTGCTTACACATAACCTTGGGGCCTCATCAGAGCCAAAAGTCACAGCTCAGCATGATGAAACCGTGGGATTCAGCATGAGTGGTAATGATGAAAAGTTGCAATGAGGGCTGGACTGATGACAGTGAGGATCAAGGGGCCGAAGAGGTGAGAGGTAAGGGGACTATAAAGATTTTTTTTCATTTTTTTTACATCTTACTTGTATTATGCTCTGGAGTCTGGAGAAACTCAAGCACATAATAAGGGATATTCAATTAGCGGAGAATAACTTCTCTGCAAATCGAATTTCCGCGTGGACAGGCACATTTTAATTTTGCCTGATCCGCTCATATCTAATCTGAATTTAGGTGACTATATCTGTGATGTTGTAAGGACAAGATGCAGCTGATTGGGGTAGTGTCATAAGGGTACCGTCACACACTGCCATTTCGATCGCTACGACGGTACGATTCGTGACGTTCCAGCGATATCGTTACGATATCGCTGTGTCTGACACGCAGCAGCGATCAGGGATCCTGCTGAGAATCGTACGTCGTAGCAGATTGTTTGGAACTTTCTTTCATCGCTGGATCTCCCGCTGTCATCGCTAGATCGGTGTGTGTGACACCGATCTAGCGATGCGATCTAGCGATGCGTTCGCTTGTAACCAGGGTAAACATCGGGTTACTAAGCGCAGGGCCGCGCTTAGTAACCCGATGTTTACCCTGGTTACAAGCGTAAAACTAAAAAAAAACAAACAGCACATACTTACATTCTGGTGTCCGTCAGGTCCCTTGCCGTCTGCTTCCCGCACTCAGTGACTGCCGGCCGTAAAGTGAAAGCAGAGCACAGCGGTGACGTCACCGCTGTGCTGTGCTTTCACTTTCACTTTACGGCCGGCAGTCACTGAGTGCGGGAAGCAGACGGCAAGGGACCTGACGGACACCAGAATGTAAGTATGTGCTGTTTGGTTTTTTTTACGCTGGTAACCAGGGTAAACATCGGGTTACTAAGCGCGGTCCTGCGCTTAGTAACCCGATGTTTACCCTGGTTACCCGGGGACCTCGGCATCGTTGGTCGCTGGAGAGCTGTCTGTGTGACAGCTCCCCAGCGACCACACTACGATTTACCTACGATCACAGCCAGGTCGTATCGCTGGTCGTGATCGTAGGTAAATCGTATAGTGTGATGGTACCCTTAAGCGTGTGTGAATAGGACACTTTCAGGCTAACCACATCATGGAAATGCTGTCAGCAGCAGGGGAGAAGTATGCTACTTTTGCGGAAAGCAGTGACCTCTCCACTTCTATAATTATATTCTTTAGAATAGGAAGGAAATGTCACAGCAACTCATGTACAACACTTGTGATATTGTAAAGATATTTTTACTTTTACAAGAGCTACATTGCCAGATGTGCCTGCCAGCAATTTAGTATGTTAATTGATCGAGCTTTTATTACCGCTCATCAAAATCTGACATGTAGCATATGTTGACTACTGCCTGTTATTGCCTTGGTCACCTGAACAGGCTTAGTTATCTCACGTACCGTAAAACACTAATTATGAAGACAGTAGACATTCTGAACAAATAATTGCATCTTTTAATATCGGTATCTATTTTTTTTTAAAGGACTCATTACAGCAGTTGCGTAGGTAGAGCCAGAGAGATGTCTGCAGAGGTCAGGCTATACTTTCATGGGATTAAATTTATTTTTTAAAAGAAATCTTGCCGTTTTATTGTTCCCATCATAATATAATATCCAGGTAATAATAATACAGCCAGGGTAATAAAGATGTTTCAACCTACACTCACATTCTTATATTGCTTTACCTCCAATTTGCCTGTTTTTCTCAGTTTTTTTTTGCGTTATTCCCATACACACAAAAGAAATAAACATGTGTATAACAAAACGTATGTAATTGCATTCATTTCCGGGGAGAAATACTTCATTTTCTGGAACATTTTCAAGGGTGCCGACACTTTCATTGTAACGTTTTTTAAACTGGTGTAAATGCTCTCTACTCCTGATTCCGGCGATGTTTTTACTTTTGTTCCAGTGTCCTCTTCATTCATCAGACATGACCCCTCTACCTTATACTGTATGAAAATCTAGTATTTTAACCAATAAGGCGTGGTCATCAAGAATACGCCAACAGAAAATCGCCCACTTGGCGGAAAGACTAGATTTGCATACAATGCCAAATCTCAAGACCAGAGGCAAGGAACAAAAAAAAAAAAAACAACAGCGCTGGATTTAGGAGAACAGTGGCATTTACTCCAGTTAAAAAAAATCATTATTTATGGCATGTTCCATATCTTAAAGTTCCACGTTAATATATCATGAATGTATAGGTCACTGACACCTACAAGATCTACGGGCTCTTACCCCTTTTTTTAAGCCAAGTCACTGACACTTATGCCCCTGTCCTCAATACATTAAAGGGTTTATCTATGACTTTTGTTATTTTGCTATAGGACAGGTAGTTGCTAACTACCTGCCTGTTCTGCCCCACTACGATCTCTTCCGGCCCAGAGAGACCACAGACTGCTCCTGGTTGCAATTCTCCTGGTTCCTTTGACTTCACAACAACAGAGCAGCTCTTTCTTTTCTGCTCTGCTTCCCTGCAGGGGCGTCATGCTGATTGACAGCCAGTACCCCAGTTCCTAACTGAAGGGAGCAGATAACCAATTAGCAACTACCTGACAGTAAGTTAGAAAAAAAAAACAAAAGTCCCAGATAATCCCTTTAAGTGTACGGGTCACTGCTGCCTACAAGATCAACACACACTTTGTATGCTGCTGTCATCATTCCCATCATCACTTGATGGAAAAATCAACGTTTATTCTTAACTCGTCTTATGCAAAACGAGAAACTTTTCCTGTTTCCTTATTTCCCACCTGTGATTCTTATTTGGCAGTTGTAAGTTCTTCCCTATTAATTCTTTTGGATTAGTTTTAAATAAAAAAAAAAAAACAGATTTCAAATAAAATGTTAAAGGGAACCTGTCACCCCCCCAGGGCCTATTAAAGTAAAAGAGCCACCTTTAGCAGCACTAAGGCTGCATTCTGTGAAGGTGGCTCTTATGCTTAGTATCCCTAGGAATGCTGAAATAATCACTTTTATAAATTGCCCGCCATACCTCTATTGAGTCACGGAAGTATGTCTTCTCCCCCGGTGTCAACCGCCTCCGAGATGTCAATCATCTCCCTCTTGCGTCTGTGCGCCGCCTCCTGTGTTCAAAATACATGCCCGACGCCTGCGCTCTGCCAACATTTCTCTCCTGATGAAAGTTCACGGGCAGCTCGCACGGCGCATGCCCTAGAAATGTTGGCAGAGCGCAGGCGTCGGGCATGTATTTTGAACACAGGAGGCGGTGCACAGACGCAAGAGGGAGATGATTGACGTCTCGGAGGCGGTTGACACCGGGGGAGAAGATATACCTCCGTGACTCAATAGAGGTATGGCAGGCAATTTATAAAAATGATTATTTCAGCATTCCTAGGGATACTAGACATAAGCGCCACCTTCACAGAATGCAGCCTTAATGCTGCTGAAGGTGGCTCTTTTACTTAAAAACGCCCTTGGGGGGGGGGGGGGGGTGACAGTTTCCCTTTAAATGTCTTGATTTATTGAGTATGGTAATTTTCTGTTGACTTCCTGGGACCGATCCATCTTCATTTTCAACACTTCCAAATAATGTCAAGCAGATTACTTGATTACTCATTTCCATAATAGAAAGATTATTCTCATCCCCCCTAGGTCATTGTCACTTGTGGCCTGAGATAGTGACAAGCTATTGGATAAAACAGCTACAAAAAGCAATGTGAACAATAAAGCTTTTCTTCTAGAGCCTTGAAGATTGACAATAGAATAATATAAGATTGAAGTCTGAGAAGTTAAAAGTATTGTCACAAATTGAAAATAAAATAATAATAACAACACAACATAATGGTAAATAAAAAGAGTTATGTTTTTGAAAAGGTGTTATTGGGGTCTGTATTACTGTATAACTCAGCATCAACTTTCTAGAAGAAAACCAAGAAAATGAGTCTGTAACTTATCAATCAGTAGAACGAAGGGTCTTAAACTCAATAACTCAGCAACATCTTTCCAGAGGGAAAGCCAAGAATATGGGTCAGTAGCTAACAATCAGTAAAAAGAAGGGTCTTATATTGAACTAAATGGTAGCCCCATTCTGATACATCGGGTATTCTAGAATATGTATGTAGTTTATTTATGAAGATTTTAGAATACATTGAATACCGCGACCAATTAGCAAAGCGTGGTTCAAATTCCGCGCCAATTCGCGGCCGGACTGCGCCTGTTGCTGATTGTTCGCGGCCGGCCATGTAGTATATAGCACAGCCACGTAGTATATAACAGCCCACGTAGTATATTGCACAGCCACGTAGTATATTGCACAGCCACGTAGTATATTGCACAGCCACATAGTATATAGCACAGCCACGTAGTATATAGCACAGCCCATGGAGTATATAGCGCAGCCCACGGAGTATATAGCACAGTCACATAGTATATAACAGCCCACGGAGTATATAGCACAGCCACGTAGTATATAGCACAGCCCACAGAGTGTATAACAGCCCACATAGCATATAACACAGCCACGAAGTATATAACAGCCCACACACGCAGTATATATAGACATAGGCTCTAGGGTGATGGAAACTGAGCTGACCGCGATCCTGAACCTCAACACACAACTAGCTGTAGCCGGGGAACGTGCCTACGATGATTCTAGACGTCTCGCGCCAGCCGAAGAACTAACTTTCCCTATTAGAAGAAACACAGACCTCTCTTGCCTCCAGAGAAACACCCCACAGAAATAGCAGCCCCCCACATGTAATGACGGTGAAATGAGAGGAAAGCACATACGTAGTTATGAAAACAGATTCAGCAAAATGAGGCCCGCTAAAGCTAGATAGCAGAGGATACAAAAGTGAACTGCGCGGTCAGCGAAAAACCCTACAAAAAACCATCCTGAAATTACTTGAACTCATGTTCCAACTCATGGAACATGAGGAGTAATATCAGCCCACTAGAGCAACCAGCAAAAAGGAATCACATATCTGCGAGCTGGACTAAGACAAAAATTAAGCAAAACGTGGAACAGGAAAATCAAAAACTTAGCTTGTCCTGAAGAATACAGAAGCGGGAAGCGGAGGTAACAAGACACACTGATTACATTGATAGCCGGCGAGGAAATGACAAGAAAGCCAGGTTAAATAGGAAACTCTCATATCCTGATAGAACAGGTGGACACCAGAGACCGCAGAGAACACAAGTCACCCAGTACCATCTGTAACCACCAGAGGGAGCCCAAAAACAGAATCCACAACAGTAGTGTATAGCACAGCCACATAGTATATTGCCCAGTATATAGCAATGTAGGCATCATATCCCTGTTTAAAAAAAAGAATAAAAATAAAAAATTGTTATATACTCACCTTCCGTTGGCCCCCGGATCGAAACGGTTACCGACGCTCCTCGCGCGCTCCTGTCTGAAAAGTGCATTGCGGTCTCGCGAGATGATGACGTAGTGGTCTCGCGAGACCACTACGTCATCATCATGTAAGATCACAATGCATGGAGCGGTCACCGGAGCGTCGCAGGCCTGTTCTGGATCCAAGGGGCCGACGGATGGTGAGTATAGAACTTTTTTTACATTTTTTTTATTATTTTTAACATTAGATCGTTTTAGTATTGATGCTGCATAGGCAGCATCAATAGTAAAAAGTTGGTCACACAGGGTTAATAGTAGCATTAATGGAGTGTGTTACACCGCGGCATAACACGGTCCATTAGCTCTGCCATTAACCCTGTGTGAGCGCTGACTGGAGGGGAGTACGGAACGGGCACTGACTGCGGGGAGCAAGGAGCGGCCATTTTGCCGTCGGACTGTGCCCGTCGCTGATTGGTCGTGGCTGTTTTGCCGCGACCAATCAGCGACTTGGGATTTCCATTACAGACAGACAGAAAGACAGACAGAAAGACAGACAGACGGAAGTGACTCTTAGACAATTATATAGTAGATAACTCGGCAACATCTTTCCAGAGGGAAGCCAAGAATATGGGTCTGTACCTAGCCAATCAGTAAAATGAAGGGGCTTAAATTCAATAACTTGGCAACATCCTTCCATCGGGAAGCCAAGATAGTGAAGGGAGTCCAAACTGAGCCAACTTTTACTAATAGCTGGGTGGGTCCCATGATCTCGTCTCGCCGATACCCTTTGTTAACCATGTTCCAAATATTTTGAGATGTGTTTCTGCCATCAATTTTTAAATTACTTACGGTATTTTTTTTTCACATGATATGGAAACACATCCAACGTTCCCGTTCTGATCTGTGTTCTGTGATCTGTTGTGAATAAAATATGGCTTCAAGATATTTCCAAACCATTTCGCTCTTGTTTTCTTTACATTTTACACAGTGTCCCAACTTTTTGGAATTGTGACTGTATAATCATTAAGTTCTCACAGATTCTATGAATGTTGGCCTGAGGTTGGTATGAGACCTTAGTCCTGCTATTTTCCAGTTTTGTATCTTGTTAGTTATTATTAAGCTATCTTTAAAAAAGCCAAGTCACGTACCTGCCTCTGAACATAAAGATGTGCATCATGCATAGAATACAAATCCCAGCATGCTATGGGCAGGGGGCTACTGATAGCCTATCGATAGCCCAAAGGTTCGGCACTTACATGTTTCTTCATGTTGCACTTAACACTCCTCTCCTGTAGACCTCTACTGCCGAAGGGAAATTACACAATGTGCTTTCAGGACTAAAACCCCCATTGCGCATAGAAAAATGACTGAGATTAGCAGCCCAACAAAGCAGAAGGAAAGCATGTTTGAGTCTGTTATCTGGAAGTTACCGCTGATAGTTGTTCTGTTTTGTGTTTTTCGTTAACTTATTGTCTGATTATTCGGACCTAGAATACTCAAATATGTCCATCTATTCTCATAAGCAAAAGTAATTTTTATTTCTTTAGTAAGTAACTAAACGGGAAACTTTTTAAAATAACTATTCTTATCTCAATTTATAGATTATTTCACTTGGTAGCGCACCAGTTTGTTCTCCAGAGCTGCACTGCATCTTATACCTGGGGACAGGAAGTTGCAATCATAGTCAACCATATTGTGGGCTATGAATCTGAGCTTTTTTGTCAAGAAGGATTTTGTTTTTTAAGGTTAAATTTTGTTTTTTTACTTAGTTATGGTTGGGGCTGAGATAGAGAAGGGGACTGGCTTGGCTAATGAACTGTGCCAGGCAACCAGCTGCTCATACACATGACTGATACATGGAAAGTAATTAAGTCAACATCATGAGACACCTCTCTCTCATAGCGGAAAAACGTGACTGCTATGGGGCTCTTAGACAGGGAAGGGGAAGTCATAATTGGGCCTCTCTCTCTATCCGTCTATTATCTATCTATTATCTATCATCTATTTATCTATCTATCATCTATCTATCTATTATCTACCACTCTATCCTCCTCCTCCTCCTGGACCTGTCCTCTGCCTTTGACACAGTGGACCATTCCCTATTACTACAGACCCTCTCATCCCTTGGCATCACAGACTTGGCCCTATCCTGGATCTCATCATACCTAACAGACCAGACATTCAGCGCCTCTCATTCACACACCACCTCCTCACCTCGCCCCATATCTGTCGGAGTCCCGCAAGGTTCAGTCCTTGGGCCCCTGCTCTTCTCCATTTACACCTTTGGCCTGGGACAGCTCATAGAATCTCACGGTTTTCAGTATCACCTCTATGCTGATGACACACAGATCTACATCTCTGGACCAGATATTACCACCCTACTAACCAGAATCCCTCAATGTCTGTCTGCTATTTCATCCTTCTTCTCCACTAGATTTCTAAAACTTAACATGGACAAAACAGAATTCATCATCTTTCCCCCATCTCACGCGACCACCCCCAACAAACCTACCCATTACAGTAAACGGCTGCCCACTCTCCCCAGTCTCACAAGCCCGCTGTCTCGGGGTAATCCTTGACGCTGATCTCTCCTTCAAACCACATATCCAAGCCCTTTCCACTTCCTGCCGCCTTCAACTCAAAAATATTTCACGGATCCGTACATTCCTAAACCAAGAATCTGCAAAAACCCTAGTCCATGCCCTCATCATCTCTCGCCTTGACTACTGCAACCTCCTGCTCTGTGGCCTCCCCTCTAACACTCTCGCACCCCTCCAATCTATTCTAAACTCTGCTGCCCAACTAATCCACCTATCCCCCCGTTATTCCCCGGCCTCTCCCCTCTGTCAGTCCCTTCACTGGCTCCCCATTGCCCAGAGACTCTAGTACAAAACCCTAACCATAACATACAAAGCCATCCACAACCTGTCTCCTCCATACATCTGTGACCTCGCCTCCCGGTACTTACCTACACGCAACCTCCGATCCTCACAAGATCTCCTTCTCTACTCCCCTCTTATCTCCTCTTCCCACAATCGTATACAAGATTTCTCTTGCGTATCACCCCTACTCTGGAACCCTCTACCACAACACATCAGACTCTCGCCTACCATCGAAACCTTCAAAAAGAGCCTGAAGACCCACCTCTTCCGACAAGCCTACAACCTGCAGTAACCACCGATCGACCAAACCGCTGCAAGATCAGCTCTATCCTCACCTACTGTATCCTCACCCATCCCTTGTAGATTGTGAGCCTTCGCGGGCAGGGTCCTCTCTCCTCCTGTACCAGTTGTGACTTGTATTGTTTAAGATTATTGTACTTGTTTTTATTATGCATACCCCTCCTCACATGGAATAAATGGCGCTATAATAAATAATAATAATATCTATTATCTATCTATCTATCTATCTATCTATCTGTCTGTCTTTCTAAGTAAAGATGCAGCCCTTCAATTCATTTAAAGTTAATCTTTTAGCATGATAATGTAGGGCAAGTGAGCCTGATTACAGTGATGTGTCACTTTGGCTGTGTGTTGTAGATTTAATACAATCAGTGTTTTATCAGCAGGATATTATCACTAAAGGACTACATCCCATATGCAGACCAGTCAGTCTAATTGGTGTAATTCCACCCCCTATCACTGATTGGCAGCTTGCTGACATTTCACAGTGAATATGGAAAGCAACCAATCAGTGGTCTGGGAGGAGCTATACACAGCTCAGCATTCTCATCTCTGATAGAATCCCTGTTTTCTCTGCTGTAGCAGCCCAGTAAGTGACACAGGGATCAACGTCTGAACAGAAGCAACCAACGTCAGCTGCTTCAGAGAACGTTACAGAATCGAACCGAAAAGTATTATTTCTGTATCCGGGTTTAAATAAACCCAGTCTTGAATTGTTCCGACATTTGATTCTATGGACGCTGAGTCTGCGCTGGTCCTGTCTACTCCTCATCTTGGATGCGTAGGTAGGAAGAATCTCACAGCGCCTCATCCGTCAGCTACACCTCCATTCGCCTTATGTGGAGACCGAACAGTCAGAAATGGTCTTCGAGTCCGGTCGTGGTGTCTGCCTTACGCCTGCACATCAGATCACACAGGAATCTCCCTAACAACAGGCAGCTCAGAGAGAGGCGCAGCAGAGTCGCCAAGAAGTCATCTACAAACTTCACCAAGCCGTTTTCACGTTTAAAATTAACCCTTTGCTTCCACAAATAAAAGAACCGTTTATTATATGTGCAGTTTCACCTCAAATCACACCTTTCGGCCAGGGTCACACTAGAGAGTAATACGGACGTATGAGAGGCGTAAAGACAACGCATTGCACACGGACCAATGATTCTCTATGGGGCAGCTCCCATCAGCCGTATATTTCTCGCCCATATTTTACGGGCTGAGAAAATCGCAGCATGCTGCGTTTGTCAGCTTATTGCGCCAAAAATCCGCCAATGAATGTCTATGGGGGCGAGAAAAATACGGATTACACACGGACCATGCGAGAAATACGCAAGTCTTTTCCAGGTGACAGGAACTGTGCCAAGCCTTCAATCAGGAAGCTTAGACATGCTAATTAGCTTAAAAAGCCAGACAGACATTGCGGAAGTCTGCCGCACGCCTCCACGGAGTCTCCTGCACCATGGCTTCGCTAATTAATGTCAAAATGCTGCTGGTCCTGGTGCAAGAGAGGCCAGAAATCTGGGATCAGAGAGATGCCCATTATTCCAACTGGGCAAGAAAAGAGGCGGCATGGAGGAGCATATGTGGCCTCCTTTTTGATCATTTTGGACAGCGGCCACGTGAGGGACAGCAGCAAATAAGTTCACTCATATTTCTCAAATAATATTATAAACTGCAGTAACTAACAGGTTTACACACTATCCCCCTAAATCCTATTGTGATGTTTGCAATCTTATTATTATTACTGAAGATATTTTTTACAAAAATCCAGCTTACTAGGCCACATGACTATGTAAAGTCACTGACACCTTGTTGTACCACTGTGCACAATGGCCTTATACATTATTTTATTCTCCGCCATTGCAGTGGACGATGTTATGAGACAATAGCACAACATTAGGGACCAGTATTGGCGAGAAAGACAGCAGCGGGCCAGGAGCGGTGCATCTGCTCCTACCAAGAGGAAATATATATTACGACCGGCTGTCATTTTTGCATCCCAGTATGGATCTGAGACCGTAAGTACAAACCTCACACCCCATTACACATGTATTTAATGCTCATATATTCAATTTTGTTTTATCATTGTCATACTTTCATAACAGAACTCAGTCTAACCTCACCGATTGGGAGACCGGGTCCGACTGTGATTGATCTGGTCGGGGAAAGTGAAGAGGTGGCTGGCCCACATGTTCCGCCAACAACTGGCCCAGATGTTGCACCACCACCCACAGCTGCACCAGCTCCAGTCAGCCAGGAAGATCCTGGGAACAGCAGCAGCCCGACTGTCCCGCTGGAGGCCTCCCCACAGCCTGCTGTTACTTCTCGCCGTGGCCACAGAAGGAGAGAGCTATTGGAAAGCAGAAGGCATGTGGATAGTGGTGTCCTAAATTATCTTGCCAGGGCTGCTCAGGATGAGGGTGAGGAGGCATATTCACGCAACCTGGCCAAGTACATCCGTCCCCGACCCCGTGAGGTGAATCTACGTGTGACAGGGTGCTTTCAGATCCTTCTTGATGCATGCACCCCCCCAATAGCCCTTATGAGTTATTTGAATACTTGGAGAGGTGGCAGCTGTCACCCCGTAACCTAATGCGTCATAAAACAACCCAACAAGTGCATGCTCAAGAGGGATCTGATGTACCTCCTCCACATGTGCCTACACCTCAACCCTTTGCCCTCCCCAAAACCAACCAATGCAACCACCTATCCAAATGTCATCCTATGGCCATATTGGGGGGGATATGAGTCACGTGGCTACTATCCTCACGAGGCCCATAATCTAAACGCCAATCCGCAACTGGCCAATACGAGCATGGCCAGTATTTTCAGCATGGGCAACAGAAATTACCCACACAGGGTGAAGGACAATTGGGGCAACAAAAGCTGCAAGACCAAGAACCCGAACTGCCGCCATCACCTCCACCAACTTATCAGAACCTTTAATAAGTTGTTTCTGGTTTAAAATTTTGTTGTTTTCAACATATTTCTTATTATGCTCTGACAGCATATTAAGAATTGTGATTTATGTTAGGCCAAATTTAAATGACCTCAAAAGCCATATAACGTAAATATGGTTTTTGCAAATAAGTATTTGGCTCTTGCATATATAAAAAAAATTCAACTGCCAATTTATGTTTGTTGGAACAATCATTAATACACCATACATAATTACTAGATTCATAACCATCTCTTAAATAAGTAAATTCAACACACACAGTAACTTAACATAAGATGTTTTATATATATATATATATATATATATATATATATATATACTGTATATATATACAGTTAGGTCCATATATATTTGGACAGAGACAACATTTTTCTAATTTTGGTTATAGACATCACCACAATGAATTTTAAACAAAACAATTCAGATGCAGTTGAAGTTCAGACTTTCAGCTTTCATTTGAGGGTATCCACATTAAAATTCAATGAAGGGTTTAGGAGTTTCAGCTCCTTAACATGTGCCACCCTGTTTTTAAAGGGACCAAAAGTAATTGGACAGATTCAATAATTTTAAATAAAATGTTCATTTTTAGTACTTGGTTGAAAACCCTTTGTTGGCAATGACTGACTGAAGTCTTGAACTCATGGACATCACCAGACGCTGTGTTTCCTCCTTTTTGATGCTCTGCCAGGCCTTCACTGCGGTGGTTTTCAGTTGCTGTTTGTTTGTGGGCCTTTCTGTCTGAAGTTTAGTCTTTAACAAGTGAAATGCTGCTCTATTGGGTTGAGATGAGGTGATTGACTTGGCCATTGAAGAATATTCCACTTCCTTGCTTTAATAAACTCCTGGGTTGCTTTGGCTTTATGTTTTGGGTCATTGTCCATCTGTAGTATGAAACGACGACCAATCAGTTTGGCTGCATTTGGCTGGATCTGAGCACACAGTATGGCTCTGAATACCTCAGAATTCATTCGACTGCTTCTGTCTTGTGTCACATCATCAATAAACATTAGTGACCCAGTGCCACTGGCAGCCATGCATGCCCAAGCCATCACACTGCCTCCGCCGTATTTTACAGATGATGTGGTATGCTCTGGATCATGAGCTGTACCTCGCCTTCGCCATACTTTTCTCTTTCCATCATTCTGGTAGAGGTTGATCTTGGTTTCATCTGTCCAAAGAATGTTCTTCCAGAACTGTGCTGGCTTTTTTAGATATTTTTTAGCAAAGTCCAGTCTAGCCTTTTTATTCTTGATGCTTATGAGTGGCTTGCACCGTGCAGTGAACCCTCTGTATTTACTTTCATGCAGTCTTCTCTTTATGGTAGATTTGGATATTGATACGCCGACCTCCTGGAGAGTGTTGGTCACTTGGTTGGCTGTTGTGAAGGGGTTTCTCTTCACCATGGAGATTATTCTGCGATCATCCACCACTGTTGTCTTCCGTGGACGCCCAGGTCTTTTTGCATTGATGAGTTCACCAGTGCTTTCTTTCTTTCTTTCTCAGGATGTACCAAACTGTAGATTTTACCACTCCTAATATTGTAGCAATTTCTTGGATGGGTTTTTTCTGTTTTCGCGGCTTAAGGATGGCTTGTTTCACCTGCATGGAGAGCTCCTTTGACCGCATTTTAACTTCACAGCAAAACCTTCCAAATGCAGCACCACACCTCAAATCATCTCCAGGCCTTTTATCTGCTTAATTGAGAATGACATAACGAAGGAATTGCTCACACCTGTCCATGAAATAGCCTTGGAGTCAATTGTCCAATTACTTTTGGTCCCTTTAAAAACAGGGTGGCACATGTTAAGGAGCTGAAACTCCTAAACACTTCATCCAATTTTAATGTGGATACCCTCAAATGAAAGCTGAAAGTCTGAACTTCAACTGCATCTGAATTGTTTTGTTTAAAATTCATTGTGGTAATGTCTATAATCAAAATTAGAAAAATGTTGTCTCTGTCCAAATATATATGGACCTAACTGTATACAGTGGGGCAAAAAAGTATTTAGTCAGTCAGCAATAGTGCAAGTTCCACCACTTAAAAAGATGAGAGGCGTCTGTAATTTTGTTAAATATTAATTATTCTTATTTTTATTCTGTACCGAGCACATGGTTTCTTGCTGACACTATCAAAAGCTATTTCTGTGTATGTAGCTCAGAGTATAAGTTAACTCCATATACAGAAGACCCGTGATCAGTGTTGAACATATATAAACGTCTCTTAGGAGGGGGTGGGGGGCTTTTGTCACGTGGGACGGTCATCTCCCTTCCTTCACCATCATTCTCCATGGACATGAGACAAGACACGAGGAACAACAGCTGTTAGCTACTCCATGCCATGATGACTTCAGACTTCACACAGACAGATGACTTCTACCATTCTACCTTTTAAAGATGAGTAACAGGAGAAGCGCTGATATCTACACATGGACACTCTGTTTGTAATTGTTTCATCTACCTTTTATGTTTTTGCTGCGATGGTGGATAACTCAATAAACCACTATACTTTCGTCAGAATATCATGACATTTTTCTTTTAAGAATAACGCACCTGGTTAAGTCTTGATTAGATATTTTTGCGCAATAACGATTTTTAACAAATTTACATCATAGGTAGACCTCAACTATGGGAGACAAACTGAGAAAAAAAAATCCAGAAAATCACATTGTCTGTTTTTTTAACATTTTATTTGCATATTATGGTGGAAAATAAGTATTTGGTCAGAAACAAAATTTCATCTCAATACTTTGTAATGTATCCTTTGTTGGCAATGACAGAGGTCAAACGTTTTCTGTAAGTCTTCACAAGGTTGCCACACACTGTTGTTGGTATGTTGGCCCATTCCTCCATGCAGATCTCCTCTAGAGCAGTGATGTTTTTGGCTTTTCGCTTGGCAACACAGACTTTCAACTCCCTCCAAAGGTTTTCTATAGGGTTGAGATCTGGAGACTGGCTAGGTCACTCCAGGACCTTGAAATGCTTCTTACGAAGCCACTCCTTCGTTGCCCTGGCGGTGTGCTTTGGATCATTGTCATGTTGAAAGACCCAGCCACGTTTCATCTTCAATGCCCTTGCTGATGGAAGGAGGTTTGCACTCAAAATCTCATGATACATGGCCCCATTCATTCTTTCATGTACCCGGATCAGTCGTCCTGGCCCCTTTGCAGAGAAACAGCCCCAAAGCATGATGTTTCCACCACCATGCTTTACAGTAGGTATGGTGTTTGATGGATGCAACTCAGTATTCTTTTTCCTCCAAACACGACAAGTTGTGTTTCTACCAAACAGTTCCAGTTTGGTTTCATCAGACCATAGGACATTCTCCCAAAACTCCTCTGGATCATCCAAATGCTCTCTAGCAAACTTCAGACGGGCCCGGACATGTACTGGCTTAAGCAGTGGGACACGTCTGACACTGCAGGATCTGAGTCCATGGTGGCGTAGTGTGTTACTTATGGTAGGCCTTGTTACATTGGTCCCAGCTCTCTGCAGTTCATTCACTAGGTCCCCCCGCGTGGTTCTGCGATTTTTGCTCACCATTCTTGTGATCATTTTGACCCCTCGGGGTGGGATTTTGCGTGGAGCCCCAGATCAAGGGAGATTATCAGTGGTCTTGTATGTCTTCCATTTTCTAATTATTGCTCCCACTGTTGATTTCTTCACTCCAAGCTGGTTGGCTATTGCAGATTCAGTCTTCCCAGCCTGGTGCAGGGCTACAATTTTGTTTCTGGTGTCCTTTGACAGCTCTTTGGTCTTCACCATAGTGGAGTTTGGAGTCAGACTGTTTGAGGGTGTGCACAGGTGTATTTTTATACTGATAACAAGTTTAAACAGGTGCCATTACTACAGGTAATGAGTGGAGGAAAGAGGAGACTCTTAAAGAAGAAGTTACAGGTCTGTGAGAGCCAGAAATCTTGATTGTTTGTTTCTGACCAAATACTTATTTTCCACCATAATATGCAAATAAATTGTTAAAAAAACAGACAATGATTTTCTGGATTTTTTTTTCTCAGTTTGTCTCCCATAGTTGAGGTCTACCTATGATGTAAATTACAGACGCCTCTCATCTTTTTAAGTGGTGGAACTTGCACTATTGCTGACTGACTAAATACTTTTTTCCCCACTGTATATATATATATATATATATATATACACATACATATATATAGACAAATTTTCAAATTACAACATATAGACAGCATTATCTTGCCAGGAAGTAGCACCCTGAGGTGAAAGAAAATAATCTGTAAAAATATCACAGACTTTGAGTCCAGAAAGTGGACGACGCTGAGGGATGACATGTGGTGTAGGCCTACCCACATTGGACAACACACCTTCAGCACCATCAGCTAAGAAGCACTCATGTAGTCTGGTGAACTTATGTAATACTACACAAGCTATTATAACTTTGTTCACGTTGGATTCACTGAACTGAACTGCAGACTGGAGGACCCGCCATTTGGAACAAAGAATTGCAAAGGCACACTCCACCAGTCGCCGTGCCCGTGATAACCGCAAGTTAAATATCCACCGCCGGTGGTCCAGGTTTCGACGGGGATATGGCCTCATGACATGCCTTGTTAATTGGAAGGCCTCATCTGCCACAAGGACATATGCCACAGCTTCTACATTGGAGCCTGGAAGCTGACGTGGTGGTGGTAGGTCCAACTGGTTATCGCGCAGCCGCCGACCCATATGGAAGAATTGAAGACTCTAGAGTCTCCAGTTCTCCCATGGGCCCCAATATCTACAATTATAAACCTGTAGTGACTGTCAAACCACAGCTAACAGCACTACAGAAAAATACTGTTTATAATTAGAGAATTGGGAATTCCCATCAAGGGATCCAATACAATTTAGGAAATCACAATGCTCCTAAAAGCCACACGCAATCTGCATCCAGTCTTCCATCTTGGGCACAGGCATGAGCAGTTCATGTAGTTTGGACCAGATTTCAATACACGTAGGCCGCACTATGCCGGAGATAGTTGACCTCCCAATTAAAAATTCCAGATGTAGGCCAGCATAAGATATTCCAGTTGACAGGAAGCTGAAAGCAGACAAAAATCTCAATTATTACCAATGTTTTAATGCTTAGGAAAAATCATATACAACACAAGAAATGTGTGGAAATAAAAAGGCAGGATACCAGTACCTTCCAAAATTTACACTGGCTATATAAATTTAACATTAACTACATGATGTAAGTTAGATTTTCTTTTAATTTTTACATATAATATTAATCAATCTACTTCAGCTGCTAAGCAAAACTAAATAACACATTTATATTATAAAAACATCATCAACATAGAGAATGTGAGGATGGTGAATACATACCGTAAAATAAGGAGAAGACGCTCCTCTGCGGATATACATTTCCACATCCTGGTGTTCTGAAATGTAATTCCAGGTCGCACTGTCTCCAACAAAATGTGGCAATACTCATGCGACGGTACTGGAAAAAATTTTCTGGATGTGTCCGCAGAGATGTATATAGCCTGTGAAAATGGCCTTTTGTGAGGCGTTGCCTCAAAAGCGGATGGACTCACATTCTTCTCCTCCTCCGCGGATCCACTATCACTGGGTATGGCTGGCCAAAGCGACGTGACAACACCCAGTTATATAACACCCGCTCAGCTGGGGTGAAATGCAGAAGGTCAGACATGTTGCCAAAGAACCACCAACACACCAACAGAAGCACAGCAACAAAATGATTGGAGGGTGCCACCTGTTGTAGAGGCCTTAAATAGGGTTGCTGATGATGATTTAAATTAATTTCAGGCCTCAAAAACGTTAAATGTCCATTTTGGAAGGTTGCGAAAAAAAACGCAGTACGGATGCCATACGGATTACATACGCAGGATTACATGGGCAAAATACGCTGCCACACCCTGCCAACTGATTACATACGGATCACTGTTAAGGGAACTTTTCTGCGTATCTCAGCTGTAAAAAACGGACCGTATTTTACTATGCTAGGTGTGACCCTGGCCTTCGAGAGACTTACTGCGTATTTTACCTCAGATTGTTATAACAATTTTCCAAGTAGCAATGGCGACCCAGATTGGGACTTATGTAATTCACACAAAATATTTTTGGAATTTAATTGGGGTGACCCATAAAATCTGTGCAGTAATTTCCGCACCCAAAAATCAAAATGGCCTAAAAATGTCTCCCAGCGTTGAAATACAGCAAGTGCAACCTGATCCTGAAAATTATGAAGAGCAGGAAGCAGATTCCAAACTTTCAGCAGATCAAATTGCACGACCAGTACGCTCTCACAAACCGACGCTAAAAGCCTTTGAAAACTACCATACCACAAAAGATGAGCTCTGCAATAACCTAGAAAGTCTAGGGAATTAGTCACTTCCCTCATGTCAGGTTTTCAACACTACAAAAGTGATGCAGTGAGTTTACGAGATGCTATGAGACGGCTGAACACAACTCACAAAAGATACAAGAGACTGTCTTCAAGGCATTCGACCTTTCTAAAAGACTCTAATATCAATGAACCTCTGTAGGAGCTAAGCAAAGCAGAATCAACAGACCGAGAAAGAGACGCCCAGGTGCAGGGTGTTAAGAATAAATTAGAACTCCCTCCTTTTCCTGAAGTTTAACACTGCAGCTCCAGCAGCATCATCATCAAGGTATGAAAGAACATCTTGAGTGAACTTGGGTTCTGTTTCAGATGCTGCGCCTTATTTGAGCAAATGGTGAAGGACTGTAAATCTGCCGTTAAGTGCGAGGAGTGTTGTACCCACAGACACAACCAGAAGTACAACCAGAAAAGGCAGTGGAAATGTATGCTCTCATTGATGATCAGAGCAATCAATCCCTAGCTGGACCTAAGTTCTTTGAAGCCTTTGGAATCAAGGGACCAACAAAACCCCACACCCTGAACACTTGATCAGGCCGCATAGAGACCAGTGGCTGAAGGGCAAAAGGATTCATCACTTCTCCTATCAATGGAGGCAAGGAAATACATTTACCAACGCTGATCGAATGTGATCAAATACCTGTCTCCAGAAGATGCATTTCACCAAATACACTTAAGGCACCTAGCCAACATTATCCCACCAATGGATATGGACGCTTAAATTCTCCTGCTTGGCAGAGACAATTTAAGAGTACACAGCAGTGTAATTGTCCAGACTACGCCCCATACGCTCAGAGACTGGGGTGGGCAGTCATAGGAAATATATGCTTAAATCTCTGATGATCCCCCGAAGCACCATCAAATCAATTATCATCAAATGGAAAAAACATGGTATCACAACAAACCTGCCAAGAGAGGGCTGCTCACCAAAGCTCTCAGCCTGTGCAAGGAGGGCATTAATCAGAGAGGTAGTGCAGAGACCTAAGGTAACCCTGAAGGAGCTGCTGAGTTCCCAAGCACAGACTGGAGTATCTGTCCATATGGCCACAAAAACAGTACACTCCATAGAGGTGGCCTTTATACACTGCTCAAAAAAATAAAGGGAACACTAAAATCCCACATCCTTGATATCACTGAATGAAATATTCCAGTTGTAAATCTTTATTCATTACATAGTGGAAAGTGTTGAGAACAATAAAACCTAAAAATTATCAACGTAAATCACAACTAATATTCTACGGAGGTCTGGAGTTGGAATGATGCTCAAAATCAAACTGGAAAATGAAGTTACAGGCTAATCCAACTTCAGTGGAAATGTCTCAAGACAAGGAAATGATTCTCAGTAGTGTGTGTGACCTCCACGTGCCTGTATGACCTCCCTACAATGCCTGGGCATGCTCCTGATGAGGCGGCGAATGGTCTCCTGAGGGATCTCCTCCTAGACCTGGACTAAAGCATCCACCAACTCCTGGACAGTCTGTGGTGCAACGTGACGTTGGTGGATGGTGCGACACATGATGTCCCAGATGTTTTCAATGGGATTCAGGTCTGGGGAACGGGTGGGCCAGTCCATAGCTTCAATACCTTCATCTTGCAGGAACTGATGACACACTCCAGCCACATGAGATCTGGCATTGTCCTGCCTTAGGAGGAACACTGGGCCAACCGCACCAGCATATGGTCTCACAAGGGGTCTGAGGATCTCATCTCAGTACCTAATGGCAGTCAGGCTACCTTTGGCGAGCATATGGAGGGCTGTGCGGCCCTCCAAAGAAACCACACCATTATTGACCCACTGCCAAACTGGTCATGCTGAAGGATCACAAAAACGCACAGAGAGGTAAAAAATACTCTGTTGTAAAAAAGTCACAATAAATAAGCAAGTGCTAGTCAAAAAATGAAAAAAATACAGGGTATTTAGTTAACCCTGCTGTTCTGTTCGGTCTGGGGAGACCTATTTTGAACTTTGGTATTTTTTGGGGTGTTCAAGATGCGGTTCTGAAACTTGTGGTTGATTGACTTAAATGAGGATGGGTCGGTCGGCCACGGGTTTCAGAGCCGCATCTTGAATATTTTAAAGAATATTGAAGTTCAAAGTCGGTCATTTTTGACCAACAGAACAGCAGGGTTAATACTTTTTTTGCAAAAAAATGTATGTTAAGCTGCTCCACCAATCGCCAAGGTATACCCATAATAGAGCAGTCCTATCTAATGTATATAATCCCTATCTGATGTATTTAAAAACCTGATCATCTGTATAGTACCTGTATAAGCAGGGTTCAGAGAGAAAAAATATACATGTGGACATGCAGGATGGAACAGCTACAATGCAAATGACCCACTGCCAAACTGGTCATGCTGAAGGATGTTGCAGGCAGCAGATCGCTCTCCACGGCGTTTCCAGACTCTGTCACGTCTGTCACATGTGCTCAGTGTGAACCTGCTTTCATCTGTGAAGAGCACAGGGCACCAGTGGTGAATTTGCCAATCCTGGTGTTCTGTAGCAAATGCCAAGCGTCCTGCACGGTGTTGGGCTGTGAGCACAACCCCATCTGTGGACGTCAGGCACTCAGACCATCCTCATTGAGTCGGTTTCTAACCGTTTGTGTAGACACATGCACATTTGTGGCCTGCTTGAGGTCATTTTGCAGGGCTCTGGCAGTTCTCCTCTTGTTCCTCCTGGCACAAAGGCTGAGGTAGCAGTCCTGCTGCTAGGTTGTTGCCCTTCTACGGCCCCTCCACGTCTCCTGGTACACTGGCCTGTCTACTGGTAGTGCCTCCAGCCTCTGGACACTACGCAAACAGACACAGCAAACCTTCTTGCCACAGCTCGCATTGATGTGCCATCCTGCATGAGCTGCACTACCTGAGCCACTTGTGTGGGTTGTAGAGTCCGTCTCATGCTACCACGAGTGTGAAAGCACAACCAACATTCAAAAGTGACCAAAACATCAGCCAGAAAGCATTAGTACTGAGATGTGGTCTGTAGTCCCCACCTGCAGAACCACTCCTTTATTGAGGGTGCCTTGATATTTGCCAATAATTTCTATTTGTTGTCTATTCAATTTGCACAACAGCATGTGAAATTGATTGTCAAACAGTGTTGCTTCCTAAGTGGACAGTTTGATTTCACAGGAGTTTGATTTACTTGGAGTTATATAGTGTTGTTTAAAGGGAATCTGTCACCCCAAAATTCGCCTATAAGCTAAGGCCACCGGCATCAGGGGCTTATCTACAGCATTCTATAATGCTGTAGATAAGCCCCAATGCAACCTGAAAGATAAGAAAAACAATTTAGATTATACTCACTGAGGGGCAGTCCCGGTGCGTTCCGTTCCGATGGGCGTTGCGGTCCGGGTCCAGCGCCTCCCATCTTCAAGCGATGACGTCCTCTTCTTTGCTTTCTGCCATGGCTCCTGCACAGGTGTACTTTATCTGCCCTGTTGAGGGCAGAGCAAAGTACTGCAGTGCGCAGGTGCCGGGAAAGGTCAGAGAGTCCCAGCGCCTGCGCACTGCAGTACTTTGCTCTGCCCTCAACAGGGCAGATAAAGTACACTTGCGCAGGAGTCATGGCAGGAAGCAAAGAAGAGGACGTCATCGTATGATGATGGGAGGCGCTGGACCCAGACCGCGACGCCCATAGGAACGGACCACACCGGGACCTCCCCTCGGTGAGTATAATCTAAATTGTTTTCCTTATCTTTCAGATTGCATTGGGGACTTATCTACAGCATTACAGAGTGCTGTAGATAAGCCACTGATGCTGGTGACCTTAGCTTATAGGCAAATTTTGGGGAGACAGATTCCCTTAAGTGTTCCCTTTATTTTTATGAGCAGTGCATAAGAGTGAGCAGAAAAAAACCCTATACTTATACAGAAAAATTGTAAGGCTCGTTTTGAGTTTGTAAAAAAACATGTGGGATACTCCCCAAATGTATAGAGGAAGGTGCTGTGGTCAGATGAGACCAAAAATGAACTTTTAGGCCACCAAGGTAAACGCTATTTCTGGTGCCAAATCAACACAGGTCATCATCCCAAGAGCACCACCCCAAGAACTGCGGTTTTTCGGAAGCAGATACAGGGAAAATTGTCTGAGTTGTGGGGAAGATGGATGGTACAAAATGCAAAACCTGTTTTTAATCTGTCAGTGATTTGAGACTTGGACAGAGGTTCACCTTCCAACAAGACAATGACCTAAAACATTTTCTTAAGCAACACTGGAGTGGGAAACGTGTAAATTTTTTGGAGTGGCTTAGTCAAACCCCAGACCTTAAAGGGAACCTGTCACCCCCAAAATCGAAGGTGAGCTAAGTCCACCGGCATCAGGGGCTTATCTACAGCATGCTGTAATGCTGTAGATAAGCCCCCAATGTAACCTGAAAGATGGGAAAAAGAGGTTAGATTATACTCACCCAGGGGCAGTCCTCGTCTGGTTCTGGTCCAATGGGCATCGCGGTCCGGTCTGGGGCCTCCCATCTTCTTACGAAGACGTCCTCTTCTTGTCTTCATGCTGCAGCTCTGGCGCAGGCCTACTTTGTCTGTCCTGTTGAGGGCAGAGCAAAGTACTCCAGTGCGCAGGCGCCGGGCCTCTCTGACCTTTCCCGGCGCCTGCGCACTGCTGTACTTTGCTCTGCCCTCAACAGAGCAGACAAAGTATGCCTGCGCCGGAGCCGCAGTGTGAAGACAAGAAGAGGACGTCATCGTTAGGAGGCCCCTGACCAGACCGCGATGCCCATCGGACCCGGACCACAGCAGGACCGCCCCTGGGTGAGTATAATCTAACCTCTTTTTCCTCATCTTTCAGGATACATCAGAGGCTTATCTACAGCATTACCGAATGCCAGGGGCTGACTGGCAAATTTTAGCCTGGGGGGCAAGCACAAGCAGTGGCCCATGAGTAGCGGCCCATCCTTAAAGGGGTTGTTGGATCTTAAGCTACATGTCTACAGTCACTATGTGTGAATCCTCATATCGTGCGCACTGTGCGCTGTGAGGATTCTCTGGTGCCATCGCCGGGAACAGGTGGTCTGGTGACCGCAAGCATGTGATAGATAGAGATATTATATATATACAGTGGGGCAAAAAAGTATTTAGTCAGTCAGCAATAGTGCAAGTTCCACCACTTAAAAAGATGAGAGGCGTCTGTAATTTACATCATAGGTAGACCTCAACTATGGGAGACAAACTGAGAAAAAAAAATCCAGAAAATCACATTGTCTGTTTTTTTAACATTTTATTTGCATATTATGGTGGAAAATAAGTATTTGGTCAGAAACAAAATTTCATCTCAATACTTTGTAATATATCCTTTGTTGGCAATGACAGAGGTCAAACGTTTTCTGTAAGTCTTCACAAGGTTGCCACACACTGTTGTTGGTATGTTGGCCCATTCCTCCATGCAGATCTCCTCTAGAGCAGTGATGTTTTTGGCTTTTCGCTTGGCAACACGGACTTTCAACTCCCTCCAAAGGTTTTCTATAGGGTTGAGATCTGGAGACTGGCTAGGTCACTCCAGGACCTTGAAATGCTTCTTACGAAGCCACTCCTTTGTTGCCCTGGTGGTGTGCTTTGGATCATTGTCATGTTGAAAGTCCCAGCCACGTTTCATCTTCAATGCCCTTGCTGATGGAAGGAGGTTTGCACTCAAAATCTCACGATACATGGCCCCATTCATTCTTTCATGTACCCGGATCAGTCGTCCTGGCCCCTTTGCAGAGAAACAGCCCCAAAGCATGATGTTTCCACCACCATGCTTTACAGTAGGTATGGTGTTTGATGGATGCAACTCAGTATTCTTTTTCCTCCAAACACGACAAGTTGTGTTTCTACCAAACAGTTCCAGTTTGGTTTCATCAGACCATAGGACATTCTCCCAAAACTCCTCTGGATCATCCAAATGCTCTCTAGCAAACTTCAGACGGGCCCGGACATGTACTGGCTTAAGCAGTGGGACACGTCTGGCACTGCAGGATCTGAGTCCATGGTGGCGTAGTGTGTTACTTATGGTAGGCCTTGTTACATTGGTCCCAGCTCTCTGCAGTTCATTCACTAGGTCCCCCCGCGTGGTTCTGGGATTTTTGCTCACCGTTCTTGTGATCATTCTGACCCCACGGGGTGGGATTTTGCGTGGAGCCCCAGATCGAGGGAGATTATCAGTGGTCTTGTATGTCTTCCATTTCCTAATTATTGCTCCCACTGTTGATTTCTTCACTCCAAGCTGGTTGGCTATTGCAGATTCAGTCTTCCCAGCCTGGTGCAGGGCTACAATTTTGTTTCTGGTGTCCTTTGACAGCTCTTTGGTCTTCACCATAGTGGAGTTTGGAGTCAGACTGTTTGAGGGTGTGCACAGGTGTCTTTTTATACTGATAACAAGTTTAAACAGGTGCCATTACTACAGGTAATGAGTGGAGGAAAGAGGAGACTCTTAAAGAAGAAGTTACAGGTCTGTGAGAGCCAGAAATCTTGATTGTTTGTTTCTGACCAAATACTTATTTTCCACCATAATATGCAAATAAATTGTTAAAAAAACAGACAATGTGATTTTCTGGATTTTTTTTTCTCAGTTTGTCTCCCATAGTTGAGGTCTACCTATGATGTAAATTACAGACGCCTCTCATCTTTTTAAGTGGTGGAACTTGCACTATTGCTGACTGACTAAATACTTTTTTGCCCCACTGTATATATATATATATATATATATATATATATATATATATATATATATATATATATATATATATATATATATATATATATATATATATATATATATATATATATATATATATTTAGACACACACATTCCCACTGTATAATGACAGGCACAGCCCCACTGTATAATGACACGCACAATGCTACTGTATCATGACACACACACACACACACACAGCCCCACTGTATAATTAATGACACACACAGCCCCACTGTATAGTGACAGACACACAGCCCCACTCTATAATGAGGAGTAGTACTGTGCAGTGTATAGATACAGAATAAGGCCACATTCAGTATTTGACCTCAGTATTTGTAGCCAAAACCAGGAGTGGGTGATAAATACAGAAGTGGTGCATATGTTTCTACTATACATTTCCTCTGGATTGTCCCACTCCTGGTTTTGGCTTACAAATACTGATGAAAACACTGAACAAATACTGACCGTGTGAACGTGGGCTTAATACAGGTGCTCATTAGGGTGGAATAACACTAGCATATGGCATCAGATGTGATATGTCAATGATACTCGGCTCTTGCTCTGCTGTGAGCGTGATCAGAGTGTCCGTGCTCCAATGCTCTCGCAGCACAGGTGTGGAGGAGACGGAGAAATTAATTTCTCCATCTCCTCAATGGTCTGACTCGCCGTGTATCAGACTGCAACATCTGCTGAGAAAAAAAAAAAAAAACACGACTGCACACGGACAGCAAGAGAGAAGAAGATTGTACCACTTTTGTGGAAGAAAATGGAACCGATTTTTTTTTTAATACTCTTTATTAGTCAATGTGGCAACATTTCACTTCCATATCAGAGAAATGTTCAGTTATGGATCCAAAACGTTGCCACATGGGCCAATAAAGAGTCCGCTACTTTTCTCATAATTAATCGTTGTGCTAGATAGACAGATACACACATACAATAGAAAAGATACTGAGAATTACACCATTTATGCAGGACATTAGAAGTATACACAGCTCCACAATATACTGTATATACTTGAGTATAAGTCAACCCAAGTATATGCCGAGGCACCTAATTTTGCCACAAAAAACTGTGAAAACGTATTGAGTCGAGTATAAGCCGGGTATGCATTGTCCCCACATCCCCGTCCTTGTATGCATGGCTCCCCTGTCCCTGTATGCATGGTTCCTCATCCCCGTCCTTGTCTGCATGGCTCCTTATCCCCGTGTCTGTGTGCATGGCTTCTTATCCCTGTTCATGTATGCATGGTTCCCAAAAAAAAAACAAAAAAAAAAAACATCCTACTTACCTTCACTGCATGCCCTCGCAGCATCTCGTTCCGGTGCCAGCAGCTCCTGTGGCCGGGCGATCACGTGTCCCCCGCTCATTAGGGCAATGAATATTTACCCACACCTATGGGAGTGGAGAGGGGTGAATACTCATTACCTTAATGAGCAGAAGACACGTGATCGGTCGCCCTGAAGAGCTGCTAGCGCCAAAACGAGATGCAGCGAGGGTGCGCAGGGAAGGTAAGTATGATGTGTGCTGGAAGCCGGCGGCTGTGGCTGTCAACGCTCTAAGAGAAATGAATATTCACTGCCATTGCAGTGAATATTCATTTCTCTTTAGCAGCGGCACAGGCTTTAGCCACAGCCGCCGGTTCCTGCCTCTGTCACCCGCTGCTCCTTCTCCATCTTTCTGGGACAATGATTTGTGAATAAAGGTACCGTTACACTAAACGATTTACCAATGATCATGACCAGCGATACGACCTGGCCGTGATCGTTGGCAAGTCGTTGTGTGGTCGCTGGGGAGCTGTCACATAGACCAACGATCAGAGGAAAGACTTCGCCATCATTGAAACTGTCTTCAACGATGCCGAAGTCCCCGGGTAACCAGGGTAAACATCGGGTTACTAAGTGCAGGGCCGCTCTTAGTAACCCGATATTTACCCTGGTTACCATTGTAAAAGTAAAAAAAAAAAAAACAGTACATACTCACCTTCCTGTCACGTCCCCCAGCATCAGCTTCCCTGCACTGTGTAAGCGCCGGCCGTAAAGCAGAGCGGTGACATCACCGCTGTGCTCTGTTTTACGGCCGGCCGGCCGGCACTGACACAGTCAGTGAGGAAAGCTGACGCTGAGGGACGTGACATGTGAGTATGTAATGTTTTGTTTTTTTTAACTTTTACAATGGTAACCAGGGTAAATATCGGGTTACTAAGCGCGGCCCTGCGCTTAGTAACCCGATATTTACCCTGGTTACCAGTGAACATATCGCTGGATCAGCGTCACACACGCCGATTCAGCGATGACAGCGGGTGATCAGCGACCAAAAAAAAAGGTCCATTCCCAGCGACCAACGATCTCCCAGCAGGGGCCTGATCGTTGGTCGCTGTCACGCATAACGATTTCGTTAACGATATCGTTGCTACGTCACAAAAAGCAACGATATCGTTAACGAAATCGTTATGTGTGAAGGTACCTTAAGCCGAGGGGAGTGTTTTCAGCACAAAAAAATATGCTGAAAAACTCGGCTTATACACGAGTATATATGGTATACTACAATCTATTATATACAGAGAGGCATATTATATACCGTGTTAAGGAATATAGAGCGGTGCATATATTATATAGTGTAGAGATGTGGCAGCAGTGTATATAGTGTGAATTCCACACTATATGCATAGCGCCATACTATATAAACATCTCTACACTATATAAACATCTCTACAATGTACGGTAATTAAGACAGCATTATACTATATTATGATGCATACATCACATAGGAGACACTGCGACTGCTGAACATATATCACATTGAAACTACTGTACATACAATACATATTAGATGGTGGCCCGATTCTAACGCATCGGGTATTCTAGAATATGTATGTCCACATAGTATATTGCCCAGTCACGTAGTATATTGCCCAGCCACGTAGTATATTGCCCAGCCACGTAGTATATTGCCCAGCCACGTAGAATATTGCCCAGTCACGTAGTATATTGCCCAGCCACGTAGTATATTGCCCAGCCACGTAGTATATTGCCCAGCCACGTAGTATATTACCCAGTCACGTAGTATATTGCACAGCCACGTAGTATATTGCACAGTCACGTAGTATATTGCCCAGTCACGTAGTATATTGCCCAGCCACGTAGTATATTACCCAGTCACGTAGTATATTGCACAGCCACGTAGTATATTGCACAGTCACGTAGTATATTGCCCAGCGACGTAGTATATTACCCAGTCACGTAGTATATTGCACAGCCACGTAGTATATTGCCCAGCCACGTAGTATATTGCCCAGTCACGTAGTATATTACCCAGTCACGTAGTATATTGCACAGCCACGTAGTATATTGCCCAGTCACGTAGTATATTGCACAGCCACGTAGTATATTGCACAGTCACGTAGTATATTGCCCAGCGACGTAGTATATTACCCAGTCACGTAGTATATTGCACAGCCACGTAGTATATTGCCCAGCCACGTAGTATATTGCCCAGTCACGTAGTATATTACCCAGTCACGTAGTATATTGCACAGCCACGTAGTATTCAGCACACAGCCACGTAGTATATTGCCCAGCCACGTAGTATTCAGCACACAGCCACGTAGTATATTGCCCAGCCACGTAGTATATTGCCCAGTCACGTAGTATATTGCCCAGCCACGTAGTATATTGCCCAGCCACGTAGTATATTACCCAGTCACGTAGTATATTGCACAGCCACGTAGTATATTGCACAGTCACGTAGTATATTGCCCAGTCACGTAGTATATTGCCCAGCCACGTAGTATATTACCCAGTCACGTAGTATATTGCACAGCCACGTAGTATATTGCACAGTCACGTAGTATATTGCCCAGCGACGTAGTATATTACCCAGTCACGTAGTATATTGCACAGCCACGTAGTATATTGCCCAGCCACGTAGTATATTGCCCAGTCACGTAGTATATTACCCAGTCACGTAGTATATTGCACAGCCACGTAGTATTCAGCACACAGCCACGTAGTATATTGCCCAGCCACGTAGTATTCAGCACACAGCCACGTAGTATATTGCCCAGCCACGTAGTATATTGCCCAGTCACGTAGTATATTGCCCAGCCACGTAGTATATTGCCCAGCTACGTAATATATTGCCCAGTCACGTAGTATATTGCCCAGTCACGTAGTATATTGCCCAGCCACGTAGTATATTGCCCAGCCATGTAGTACATTGCCCAGCCATGTAGTACATTGCCCAGTTACATAGTATTCAGCACACAGCCACGTAGTATATTGCCCAGCCACGTAGTATATTGCCCAGTCAAGTAGTATATTGCCCAGCCATGTAGTATATTGCCCAGTCACGTAGTATATTGCCCAGCCATGTAGTACATTGCCCAGTCATGTAGTATATTGCCCAGCCACGTAGTATTCAGCACACAGCCACGTAGTATATTGCCCAGTCAAGTAGTATATTGCCCAGCCACGTAGTATATTGCCCAGCCATGTAGTACATTGCCCAGTCACGTAGTATATTGCCCAGCCATGTAGTACATTGCCCAGTCACGTAGTATATTGCCCAGCCACGTAGTATTCAGCACACAGCCACGTAGTATATTGCCCAGTCACGTAGTATATTGCCCAGTCACGTAGTATATTGCCCAGCCATGTAGTACATTGCCCAGTCACGTAGTATATTGCCCAGCCATGTAGTACATTGCCCAGCCATGTAGTACATTGCCCAGCCACGTAGTATTCAGCACACAGCCACGTAGTATATTGCCCAGTCAAGTAGTATATTGCCCAGCCACGTAGTATATTGCCCAGACAGGTAGGTATATAACACTGCCCACGCAGTATTTAGCAGTGTGTGCACCATATCCCTGTTAAAAAAAAATTAATTAAAATAAAAAAGTTATATACTCACCCCTGGGATCCAGCGAAGCTGTGTGATGCGGCCGCCATCTTCCGTTCCCAGGATGCATTGCAAAATTACCCAGATGACTTAGCGGTCTTGTGAGACCGCTAAGTCTTATGGGTAAGTACGCAATGCATCTTTGGGAACGGAAGATGGCGGCCGTCTGGAGCGCATCGTCCGACGACGGAAGGTGAGAATAGCAGGTTTTTGTTTTTTTAACATTACATCTTTTTACTATTGATGCTGCATAGGCAGAATCAATAGTAAAAACTTGGTCACAAAGGGTTAATAGCGGCGGTAACGGAGTGCGCTAACCGCGCCATAACGCGGTCTGTTACCGCTGGCATTAACCCTGTGTGAGCGATGACTGGAGGGGATTATGGAGCGGTCACTGACTGCGGGGAGTATGGAGCGGGCGCCGGGCACACGGACTGCGGGGAGTATGGAGCGGGCGCCGGGCACACTGATTGCGGGGAGTATGGAGCGGGCGCCGGGGACACTGACTGCGGCGAGTATGGAGCGGGCGGTGGGCACTGTGACTGCAGGGGTGTAGGGGAGGGACTAATCGGACTGTGCCCATCGTTGATTGGTCGCGGCAGCCATGACAGGCAGCTGGCGAGACCAATCAGCGACGCGGGATTTCCGTTACGGAAATTGCCGACAGAAAGACGGAAGTACCCCTTAGGCAATTATATATATATATAGATTAGACACAGTAGTAGAAAAAACGGAACAGCACAACGCTTTACCTATCTTCTGGGTGCAAAGCCTCCAGGCAGCCCGTCCACCGGCTCTCCTTAGTCCATAGATTCAAGCAAAAAACAGGCAGCACTCCATTATATCTCAAGGCTTGAGAAAGGCTCATTTGGAGCCGAAACGTCGTGGTAAAGACATGTGGGTCTAATTAAACTCTGCACAGTTGACAAAGATACAATGGAGTGCTGCCTGTTTTTTGCTTGAATCTATAGATTAGACACAGATAGATAGTGCGACTATACACAGCAGTGTCGCCTATATAACGCATATACATTAGTCGGTACATTATACAGGTGATACTGCAAATGTTGGATACACGTTATATAGGCGATAGTGCTGTATATAATGATAGTATCACCTATATATCATATATACAGCAGTCTATATTCATTATATAGGCAATACTGCTTCTGATGTGTATATACGTTATATATAGGTGTTACTGCTGTGTATATATGTACGTGTGTGTGTGTGTGTATATATACATACACACACACACACACACACACCAGTATCACCTACATAACGACATATATACACAGAAGTATCACCTATATGCACATCAGTAGCAGTATTGCCTATATAATGTGTATAGACTGCTATATATATACATTATATAGGCGATACTGCTGTATATAATCACTATACCACCAATATAATGTATGTATAGCAGTCTATATCCTATATAGGTGACACTGCTACTGATGTGTATATACCTTATATAGGTGATACTGCTGTGTATACATGTACATATATGTGTGTGTATATATATATATATACATACATACACACACCGCAGTGTCACCTATATAAGGTATATACGCATCAGTAGCAGTGTCACCTATTAAGATATAGACTGCTATACATGCATCATAGTGGTATAGTGATTATATACAGCAGTATCACCTATATAATGTATATATATAGCAGTCTATACACATTATATAGGCAATACTGCTGTATATACATTAAAAAAATCATCTTGGGACTCACCCAGGTCCCTGAGATGGGGGGAGGTCGGGAGGATGAAGAGCTGAGGTGGGTCGGGTGACGGGTCCTGGCCAGCGTTGGCAGTGAAGTGGAGAGGAAGGATCATCCCAGGCATTGGTGAGCAGTCTGTCTGACGCTGGTGCAGGCCGGCCAGCATCAGACACAGTCAGGCTATGCGCGCCGGCTTTTTCAAATATGTGCGCGCAGCCGCGCATGGTCTCCTCTCTCCTGCTTGCCCGCTCTGACATGGCCAGCGAGCACGCGCAGGAACTAGGACCGCGGCCGTGCTCGCACACTAGTGCGGGCCGCCGCGGCACTTCAGAGCAGGCAACGCGCGCGCACAGGACCTGACTAAAGGGCTGGCTGGAGGGACGCGGCGCGCTATGTATTAAAATCGCTGCCGATCCTCCAGCGGCCCTGTGCACCTGCTCAGGCACCGGCCCGGGGGGCAGATGCATTCCTGCCACCCGGCCCAGTCCGCCCCTGCCAAATGCTGTAGATAAACCCCTGATGCCGGTGGGCTTAGCTCACCTTCGATTTTGGGGTGACAGGTTCCCTTTAATTCAATCAAGAATCTGTGGTCAGATTTGAAGATTGCTGTTCACCAGAGGAAACCATATAACTTGAAGGAGCTGGACCAGTTTTGCCTTGATATGGAAAGCTCTTAGAGACTTATCCAAAGCAACTTGCAGCTGTAATCACTGCCAAAGGAGGCTCTACAAACTTTGGGGGATGAATAGTTATGCACGCTTAAGTTTTCAGTTATTTTGTCATACTAGTTTGCTTCACAATAAAAAGAAAAAAATTTTCACAGTTGTCAACATGATATTTACATGAACTGATGTAAACCCTCAAAAAAATGTAAATTCCAGGTTGTGAAGTAGCAAAACACGAAAAATGTCAAGGGAGGTGAATAGAGATGGGCAAACACAAACAGTAAAGACCGTGGTCTGTAATGAACACCTAGTGTTCGTGCACGGACCCCAAACACGGACTTCTTCATTAAGTCCATGTTACTGTTTGGGTTCGGCACCCCAAACATCAGCTATTTCTCAAGCTCAATCTATGTGATAGCGCGAGAACCACAGTGGGCTCTGATTGGGGGTAAGTTAGTTATCTCTGGTCAGAGCACTGCTTCCCATGCTGTCAGATGACAGTTTGAGCCAGCAGCTGCAACCGGCAGTAAAAAGGTTACCACCAATCACAGCATTGGCTGATGAGAAAGCACTACTTTCATCAGTGTACGCCTGCTGTGGCTGATAACAGAGAGAGCAGGCGGCAGCTGATGGGAGTGTTCATCAGCCAGCGCCTGTGCTATAAATAAATAAAAAACTATAACTTGTGGCCTCTTCTGTTTTTGATAACCAGCACATGCAAAACTGACAGCTGCAGGCTACAGCCCTCAACCATCAGCTTTATCCTGGCTGGTTATCAAGAATAGAGGGGTCCAACACCATTTAGTTAAATTATTTATTAAATAATTTTAAAAAGTAGCTTGGGGTTCCCCCCATTTTTGACAACCAATCAGGTTAAAGAAGAAACCTGGGGGCTGGTATTCATGGACTGGTAAGAGGGCATGGATATTGTCCCCCAGCCTAAAAATAGCAGCCAAGGAAAATGATGTGCACTCAGGTCAGGGACAAGGAGGTGCTGGTAAACTGACCGTGAGGTCAAGTCAATCATTCAAAAAAGATTACCGCACACTCAAGACTGGTAAGACGCAAAAGGTGTATGCCAATTTTATTGAAGAAAACAAAACAAAAAAGAAGTGGTTGCCACATTCATATTCATTTGAAATAGACAAAAACCCGACGTTTCGACCCTCCCGCGTCTTACTCATGGGGTTACTCAAGTCCTTTGACATAGATGCATAATAGTGGCAGTGGTAGCGGGTGTACGACCGATCCCTTGTTAAGGCACAACCTTATAATAAAGCCAGTCCGGGCAGAAGTGTCCCGGGAGCACAGAATCTGGGTGGTGAGGGCCGTTAGACACCTAGTGGGTCTGAAAAGGGTCCCTGGGAGGATTAGCGGCGCATCCTGCGCCTTCCTGCGATGTCCTGGGGGGAGACAGCCACCCCAGAAAAGGCATATCTATTGGATACGCCAATTCTGGTGCTTTGCCTTGCTCTTTCCACTTGCCTTGGTGTGGTGGCAAGTGGTGTAATTTTTGTGGGGTTGATAACAGTTGTTTTATGTCTGCTGACATCAAGCCCAGAGGTTAGTAATGGAGAGGCGTCTAATTATCAAAAATCAAAGAGGTTCCCACATCATTTTTTGTACATTTATTTTTTCATTTATAGCACAGGTGCCGGCTGATGATTACTCCCATCAGCCCCTGCCTGCTCTCACTGTTATAAGCGACAGCAGGCGTACGCTGATGAAAAGTTCCCAGGCTCGAGTTCATATGTGGACATCCAGCAGAGGGCACATCACCGCAACTCGAGGTAACTACAGGTCATTGACCTACATTCCATTCATTCGCCAGGTTTTTACAGGCAGGGGCGGCTGCATTAGCAGGCTTCTGCTTGTAAAATTAGTTAACCCTTTCAGATGGATTTACAGCGTGGGACGAGACTGATCGTCGTAAGGTATGGAATATTGTTGTTTGTTTTGTTTACATTTGTTCCAGGTGACCAGGGGCGGACTGGGCCGGGTGGCAGGAATGCATCTGCCCCCCGGACTGGTGCCTGAGCAGGTGCACAGGGCCGCTGGAGGATCGGCAGCGATTTTAATACATAGCGCGCCGCGTCCCTCCAGCCGGCCCTTTAGTCAGGTCCTGTGAGCGCGCGTTGCCTGCTCTGAAGTGCCGCCGCGGCCCGCACTAGTGTGCGAGCACGGCCGCGGTCCTAGTTCCTGCGCGTGCTCGCTGGCCATGTCAGAGCGGGCAAGCAGGAGAGAGGAGACCATGCGCGGCTGCGCGCACATATTTGAAAAAGCCGGTGCGCATAGCCTGACTGTGTCTGATGCTGGCCGGCCTGCACCAGCGTCAGACAGACTGCTCACCAATGCCTGGGATGATCCTTCCTCTCCACTTCACTGCCAACGCTGGCCAGGACCCGTCACCCAACCCACCTCAGCTCTTCATCCTCCCGACCTCCCCCCATCTCAGGGACCTGGGTGAGTCCCAAGATGATTTTTTTAATGTATATACAGCAGTATTGCCTATATAATGTGTATAGACTGCTATATATATACATTATATAGGTGATACTGCTGTATATAATCACTATACCACTATGATGCATGTATAGCAGTCTATATCTTAATAGGTGACACTGCTACTGATGCGTATATACCTTATATAGGTGACATTGCGGTGTGTGTATGTATGTATGTATATATATATATATACACACACATATATGTACATGTATACACAGCAGTATCACCTATATAAGGTATATACACATCAGTAGCAGTGTCACCTATATAGGATATAGACTGCTATACATACATTATATTGGTGGTATAGTGATTATATACAGCAGTATCGCCTATATAATGTATATATATAGCAGTCTATACACATTATATAGGCAATACTGCTACTGATGTGCATATAGGTGATACTTCTGTGTATATATGTCGTTATGTAGGTGATACTGGTGTGTGTGTGTGTGTGTGTGTATGTATATATACACACACACACACACGTACATATATACACAGCAGTAACACCTATATATAACGTATATACACATCAGAAGCAGTATTGCCTATATAATGAATATAGACTGCTGTATATATGATATATAGGTGATACTATCATTATATACAGCACTATCGCCTATATAACGTGTATCCAACATTTGCAGTATCACCTGTATAATGTACCGACTAATGTATATGCGTTATATAGGCGACACTGCTGTGTATAGTCGCACTATCTATCTGTGTCTAATCTATAGATCCAAGCAAAAAACAGGCAGCACTCCATTATATCTTTGTCAACTGTGCAGAGTTTAATTAGACCCACATGTCTTTACCACGACGTTTCGGCTCCAAATGAGCCTTTCTCAAGCCTTGAGATATAATGGAGTGCTGCCTGTTTTTTGCTTGAATCTATGGACTAAGGAGAGCCGGTGGACGGGCTGCCTGGAGGCTTTGCACCCAGAAGATAGGTAAAGCGTTGTGCTGTTCCGTTTTTTCTACTACTGTGTCTAATCTATATATATATATATAATTGCCTAAGGGGTACTTCCGTCTTTCTGTCGGCAATTTCCGTAACGGAAATCCCGCGTCGCTGATTGGTCTCGCCAGCTGCCTGTCATGGCTGCCGCGACCAATCAACGATGGGCACAGTCCGATTAGTCCCTCCCCTACACCCCTGCAGTCACAGTGCCCACCGCCTGCTCCATACTCGCCGCAGTCAGTGTCCCAGGCGCCCGCTCCATACTCCCCGCAATCAGTGTGCCCGGCGCCCGCTCCATACTCCCCGCAGTCCGTGTGCCCGGCGCCCGCTCCATACTCCCCGCAGTCAGTGACCGCTCCATAATCCCCTCCAGTCATCGCTCACACAGGGTTAATGCCAGCGGTAACAGACCGCGTTATGGCGCGGTTAGCGCACTCCGTTACCGCCGCTATTAACCCTTTGTGACCAAGTTTTTACTATTGATTCTGCCTATGCAGCATCAATAGTAAAAAGATGTAATGTTAAAAAAACAAAAACCTGCTATTCTCACCTTCCGTCGTCGGACGATGCGCTCCAGCCGGCCGCCATCTTCCGTTCCCAAAGATGCATTGCGTACTTACCCATAAGACTTAGCGGTCTCACGAGACCGCTAAGTCATCTGGGTAATTTTGCAATGCATCCTGGGAACGGAAGATGGCGGCCGCATCACACAGCTTCGCTGGATCCCAGGGGTGAGTATATAACTTTTTTATTTTAATTAATTTTTTTTTAACAGGGATATGGTGCACACACTGCTAAATACTGCGTGGGCAGTGTTATATACCTACCTGTCTGGGCAATATACTACGTGGCTGGGCAATATACTACTTGACTGGGCAATATACTACGTGGCTGTGTGCTGAATACTACGTGGCTGGGCAATGTACTACATGACTGGGCAATGTACTACATGGCTGGGCAATATACTACGTGACTGGGCAATGTACTACATGGCTGGGCAATATACTACGTGACTGGGCAATATACTACGTGACTGGGCAATATACTACGTGGCTGTGTGCTGAATACTACATGGCTGGGCAATGTACTACATGGCTGGGCAATGTACTACATGGCTGGGCAATATACTACGTGACTGGGCAATGTACTACATGGCTGGGCAATATACTACGTGACTGGGCAATATACTACATGGCTGGGCAATATACTACGTGACTGGGCAATATACTACGTGGCTGGGCAATTTACTACGTGGCTGTGTGCTGAATACTATGTGACTGGGCAATGTACTACATGGCTGGGCAATGTACTACATGGCTGGGCAATATACTACGTGGCTGGACAATATACTACGTGACTGGGCAATATACTACGTGACTGGGCAATATATTACGTAGCTGGGCAATATACTACGTGACTGGGCAATATATTACGTGGCTGGGCAATATACTACGTGGCTGTGTGCTGAATACTACGTGGCTGGGCAATGTACTACATGGCTGGGCAATGTACTACATGGCTAGGCAATATACTACGTGGCTGGGCAATATACTACGTGACTGGGCAATATACTACGTGACTGGGCAATATATTACGTAGCTGGGCAATATACTACGTGGCTGGGCAATATACTACGTGGCTGTGCAATATACTACGTGACTGGGTAATATACAACGTGACTGGGCAATATACCACGTGGCTGGGCAATATACTACGTGGCTGTGCAATATACTACGTGACTGGGTAATATACTACGTCGCTGGGCAATATACTACGTGACTGTGCAATATACTACGTGGCTGTGCAATATACTACGTGACTGGGTAATATACTACGTGGCTGGGCAATATACTACGTGACTGGGCAATATACTACGTGACTGTGCAATATACTACGTGGCTGTGCAATATACTACGTGACTGGGTAATATACTACGTGACTGTGCAATATACTACGTGGCTGTGCAATATACTACGTGACTGGGTAATATACTACGTGGCTGGGCAATATACTACGTGGCTGGGCAATATACTATGTGGCTGGGCAATATACTACGTGACTGGGCAATATACTACGTGGCTGGGCAATATACTACGTGGCTGGGCAATATACTATGTGGCTGGGCAATATACTACGTGACTGGGCAATATACTACGTGACTGGGCAATATACTATGTGGACATACATATTCTAGAATACCCGATGCGTTAGAATCGGGCCACCATCTAATATGTATTGTATGTACAGTAGTTTCAATGTGATATATGTTCAGCAGTCGCAGTGTCTCCTATGTGATGTATGCATCATAATATAGTATAACTAGCTATTGAACCCGTTCTACGCCCGGGTGGCGAGCATTTAAATTGGTATATTGTCTCCATCATGGTATGTGCTGCTCCATCCTGCGTCCCCATCCTGTCATGTGCTGCTCCATCCTGCGTCCCCATCCTGTCATGCGCTGCTCCATCCTGCATCCCCATCCTGTCATGTGCTGCTCCATCCTGCATCCCCATCCTGTCATGCGCTGCTCCATCCTGCGTTCCCTTTCCTGTCATGCGCTGCTCCCATCTTGCGTCCCCATCCTGTCATGCGCTGCTCCCATCCTGCGTCCCCATCCTGTCATGCGCTGCTCCCATCCTGTGATGCGCTGCTCCCATCCTGCGTCCCCATCCTGTCATGTGCTGCTCCATCCTGCGTCCCCATCCTGTCATGCGCTGCTCCATCATGCGTCCCCATCCTGTCATGCGCTGCTGCATCCTGCGTCCCCATCCTTATGTGCTGCTGCATCCTGCGTCCCCATCCTGTCATGCGCTGCTGCATCCTGCGTCCCCATCCTTATGTGCTGCTGCATCCTGCGTCCCCATCCTTATGTGCTGCTGCATCCTGCGACCCTATCCTTATGTGCTGCTGCATCCTGCGTCCCCATCCTTATGTGCTGCTCCATCCTGCGTCCCCATCCTTATGTGCTGCTCCATCCTGCGTCCCCTTCCTTATGTGCTGCTCCATCCTGTGTCCCCATACTGTTATGTGCTGCTCCATCCTGCGTCCCCATCCTTATGTGCTGCTCCATCCTGCGTCCCCATCCTTATGTCCTGCTCCATCCTGCGTCCCCATACTGTTATGTGCTGCTCCATCCTGCGTCCCCATCCTTATGTGCTGCTCCATCCTGCGTCCCCATCCTTATGTGCTGCTCCATCCTGCGTCCCCATCCTTATGTGCTGCTCCATCCTGCGTCCCCATCCTTATGTCCTGCTCCATCCTGCGTCCCCATACTGTTATGTGCTGCTCCATCCTGCGTCCCCATCCTTATGTGCTGCTGCATCCTGCGTCCCCATCCTTATGTGCTGCTCCATCCTGCGTCCCCATCCTTATGTGCTGCTCCATCCTGCGTCCCCATACTGTTATGTGCTGCTCCATCCTGCGTCCCTATCCTTATGTGCTGCTCCATCCTGCGTCCCCATCCTTATGTGCTGCTCCATCCTGCGTCCCCATCCTTATGTGCTGCTCCATCCTGCGTCCCCATCCTTATGTCCTGCTCCATCCTGCGTCCCCATCCTTATGTCCTGCTCCATCCTGCGTCCCCATCATTATGTCCTGCTCCATCCTGCGTCCCCATCCTTATGTCCTGCTCCATCTTGCGTCCCCATCCTTATGTCCTGCTCCATCCTGCGTCCCCATACTGTTATGTGCTGCTCCATCCTGCGTCCCCATCCTTATGTGCTGCTCCATCCTGCGTCCCCATCCTTATGTCCTGCTCCATCCTGCGTCCCCATACTGTTATGTGCTGCTCCATCCTGCGTCCCCATCCTTATGTGCTGCTCCATCCTGCGTCCCCATCCTTATGTGCTGCTCCATCCTGCGTCCCCATCCTTATGTGCTGCTCCATCCTGCGTCCCCATCCTTATGTGCTGCTCCATCCTGCGTCCCCATCCTTATGTGCTGCTGCATCCTGCGTCCCCATCCTTATGTGCTGCTCCATCCTGCGTCCCCATCCTTATGTGCTTCTCCATCCTGCGTCCCCATCCTTATGTTCTGCTCCATCCTGCGTCCCCATCCTTATGTGCTGCTCCATCCTGCGTCCCCATCCTTATGTGCTGCTCCATCCTGCGTCCCCATCCTTATGTGCTGCTCCATCCTGCGTCCCCATCCTTATGTGCTGCTCCATCCTGCGTCCCCATACTGTTATGTGCTGCTCCATCCTGCGTCCCCATCCTTATGTGCTGCTCCATCCTGCGTCCCCATCCTTATGTGCTGCTCCATCCTGCGTCCCCATTCTTATGTGCTGCTCCATCCTGCGTCCCCATACTGCCTCTGACCCGCTCGGCGCCGAGTGCTGGGGGGCCTGAGCAGGCGGGGACACCGGCGCGCTGTGGGGGTCAGGTGCCGGTATCGCCGCCAGCTCAGGCCCCCCCAGCACTTACTATACTCACCTGTCCGGCGTTCCATCGCTGAGCGCCGCCATCTTCCCGGTCTCCTGGCTGTGACTGTTCAGTCAGAGGGCGGCTCCGGCGCGCATTAAGCGCGTCATCGCGCCCTCTGAACTGAAGGCCACAGACCGAAGACCGGGAAGATGGCGCCGCTCAGCGATGGAACGGGGACAGGTGAATATAGGCCGATACTCACCCTCCTGGCGGTCCCTGCTTCTGCGGTGGAGATCGCGGTGTGTGTTCAGTGTGAACGCACACCGCGATCTCCCGGGAGCGTCGCTCTGTGAGGCCCAGACTGCGCCGGCGCTTGCGCTTGCGCAGTCTATAGAGGCTTCGGACAGAGTGACGCTCCCAGCGTTATATTATAGATGCTGTCTTAATTACCGTACATTGTAGAGATGTTTATATAGTGTAGAGATGTTTATATAGTATGGCGCTATGCATATAGTGTGGAATTCACACTATATACACTGCTGCCACATCTCTACACTATATAATATATGCACCGCTCTATATTCCTTAACACGGTATATAATATGCCTCTCTGTATATAATAGATTGTAGTATACCATATATACTCGTGTATAAGCCGAGTTTTTCAGCATATTTTTTTGTGCTGAAAACACTCCCCTCGGCTTAAGGTACCTTCACACATAACGATTTCGTTAACGATATCGTTGCTTTTTGTGACGTAGCAACGATATCGTTAACGAAATCGTTATGCGTGACAGCGACCAACGATCAGGTCCCTGCTGGGAGATCGTTGGTCGCTGGGAATAGACCTTTTTTTTTAGTCGCTGATCACCCGCTGTCATCGCTGAATCGGCGTGTGTGACGCTGATCCAGCGATATGTTCACTGGTAACCAGGATAAATATCGGGTTACTAAGCGCAGGGCCGGGCTTAGTAACCCGATATTTACCCTGGTTACCATTGTAAAAGTTAAAAAAAACAAAACATTACATACTCACATGTCACGTCCCTCAGCGTCAGCTTTCCTCACTGACTGTGTCAGCGCCGGCCGGCCGGCCGTAAAGCAGAGCACAGCGGTGATGTCACCGCTCTGCTTTACGGCCGGCGCTTACACAGTGCAGGGAAGCTGATGCTGGGGGACGTGACAGGAAGGTGAGTATGTACTGGTTTTTTTTTTTTTTACTTTTACAATGGTAACCAGGGTAAATATCGGGTTACTAAGAGCGGCCTTGCACTTAGTAACCCGATGTTTACCCTGGTTACCCGGGGACTTCGGCATCGTTGAAGACAGTTTCAACGATGCCGAAGTCTTTCCTCTGATCGTTGGTCTATGTGACAGCTCCCCAGCGACCACACAACGACTTGCCAACGATCACGGCCAGGTCGTATCGCTGGTCATGATCATTGGTAAATCGTTTAGTGTAACGGTACCTTTATTCACAAATCATTGTCCCAGAAAGATGGAGAAGGAGCAGCGGGTAACAGAGGCAGGAACCGGCGGCTGTGGCTAAAGCCTGTGCCGCTGCTAAAGAGAAATGAATATTCACTGCAATGGCAGTGAATATTCATTTCTCTTAGAGCGTTGACAGCCACAGCCGCCGGCTCCCAGCACACATCATACTTACCTTCCCTGCGCACCCTCGCTGCATCTCGTTTTGGCGCTAGCAGCTCTTCAGGGCGACCGATCACGTGTCTTCTGCTCATTAAGGTAATGAGTATTCACCCCTCTCCACTCCCATAGGTGTGGGTAAATATTCATTGCCCTAATGAGCGGGGGACACGTGATCGCCCCCGGCCACAGGAGCTGCTGGCACCGGAACGAGATGCTGCGAGGGCATGCAGTGAAGGTAAGTAGGATGTTTTTTTTTGTTTGTTTTTTTTTGGGAACCATGCATACATGAACAGGGATAAGAAGCCATGCACACAGACACGGGGATAAGGAGCCATGCAGACAAGGACGGGGATGAGGAACCATGCATACAGGGACAGGGGAGCCATGCATACAAGGACGGGGATGTGGGGACAATGCATACCCGGCTTATACTCGACTCAATACGTTTTCACAGTTTTTTGTGGCAAAATTAGGTGCCTCGGCATATACTTGGGTTGACTTATACTCAAGTATATACAGTATATTGTGGAGCTGTGTATACTTCTAATGTCCTGCATAAATGGTGTAATTCTCAGTATCTTTTCTATTGTATGTGTGTATCTGTCTATCTAGCACAACGATTAATTATGAGAAAAGTAGCGGACTCTTTATTGGCCCATGTGGCAACGTTTTGGATCCATAACTGAACATTTCTCTGATATGGAAGTGAAATGTTGCCACATTGACTAATAAAGAGTATTAAAAAAAAAATCGGTTCCATTTTCTTCCACAAAAGTGGTACAATCTTCTTCTCTCTTGCTGTCCGTGTGCAGTCGTGTTTTTTTTTTTTTTTCTCAGCAGATGTTGCAGTCTGATACACGGCGAGTCAGACCATTGAGGAGATGGAGAAATTAATTTCTCCGTCTCCTCCACACCTGTGCTGCGAGAGCATTGGAGCACGGACACTCTGATCACGCTCACAGCAGAGCAAGAGCCGAGTATCATTGACATATCACATCTGATGCCATATGCTAGTGTTATTCCACCCTAATGAGCACCTGTATTAAGCCCACGTTCACACGGTCAGTATTTGTTCAGTGTTTTCATCAGTATTTGTAAGCCAAAACCAGGAGTGGGACAATCCAGAGGAAATGTATAGTAGAAACATATGCACCACTTCTGTATTTATCACCCACTCCTGGTTTTGGCTACAAATACTGAGGTCAAATACTGAATGTGGCCTTATTCTGTATCTATACACTGCACAGTACTACTCCTCATTATAGAGTGGGGCTGTGTGTCTGTCACTATACAGTGGGGCTGTGTGTGTCATTAATTATACAGTGGGGCTGTGTGTGTGTGTGTGTCATGATACAGTAGCATTGTGCGTGTCATTATACAGTGGGGCTGTGCCTGTCATTATACAGTGGGAATGTGTGTGTCTAAATATATATATATATATATATATATATATATATATATATATATATATATATATATGTAATATCTCTATCTATCACATGCTTGCGGTCACCAGACCACCTGTTCCCGGCGATGGCACCAGAGAATCCTCACAGCGCACAGTGCGCACGATATGAGGATTCACACATAGTGACTGTAGACATGTAGCTTAAGATCCAACAACCCCTTTAAGGATGGGCCGCTACTCATGGGCCACTGCTTGTGCTTGCCCCCCAGGCTAAAATTTGCCAGTCAGCCCCTGCAGGTGACAAGGGTCTTCAGGTGGATTACCAGTATAATAAAATGTTACAACAACCTGTGTATTTATTTCATTAAAATACTTTGTAATAATGTGTGTGTTTTTTTAACCATTTCATACAATTGGATTAATAATGGATAGGTGTCATAATTGACACCTCTCCATTATTAATCTGGCTTAATGTCACCTTACAATAGCAAGGTGACATTAACCGTTCATTACCCCATATCCCACGGCTACACAGGAATGGGAAGTGAGTGGCCAAGTGCCAGAATAGGCACATCTTCCAAATGTGCCTTTTCTGGGGTGGCTGGGGGCTGATGTTTTTAGCCGGGGGGGGGGGGGGGGCAATGACCATGGACCCTCTCCAGGCTATTAATATCTGCCCTCAGTCCTCAGTCACTGGCCTTACCACTCTGGAGGAGAAAATTGCATGGGAGCCCACGCCAATTTTTTCCGCGATTTAACCTTTTAATTTAATAGCTAGAGCGCCCAAATTTTGCACATACACACTACTAACATTAGTAGTGTGGAATATGCAAAAAAAAGGGATATGAGATGGTTTACTGTATGTAAACCAGGTCTCATATCATGTCGGGTTTGAGAAGGAGATAGGAAAAGCCGGCAATTGAATTACCGGCTTTTAAGCTATCTAGCGCTGTATGAAATATTAATATATATATATATATATATGTCTATTGACATATATATATATATATATATATATAATATATATGTATATATACCCCTGTACTATGTGTAGACATTTATCTTAGCTATTCTATTCTAACCTGTCAGTGTGATTTTACTGTACACCGCACTGAATTGCCGGCTTTTTGCTAGAATACCGATGCGTATTTCTCACAAGTCACACTGTTGGTCCATGTGTAATCCGTATTTTTCTCGCCCACATAGACTTTCATTGGCGTATTTTTTGCCCAATACGGTGACAAACGCAGCATGAGTAGAAGACCGTATAATACGGATCAGCAAAATAAGGCAGATAGGAGCTGGGCCAAAGAGAATAATTGTACCGTATGCAATCCGTATTTTCTCCACTTCTCATACGTCCGTAAAACTCGCTAGTGTGAGGCCGGCCTTATACTCCAGACTGAATAGAATGAAGTGTTTTGAAAATTTTGTTTCCATTTTTTCATCATTTGCAGATCAGTAACATGTCTATTCATTCTGCGACTTCCAGAGCTTCATGGCTATGAATTATCCTTTTTGGTGTTGCAAAAAAGGCGATATCTACATAAAATTTGGTAAGCAAATAAGAAATGTATTATTGTATTATTATTGTTGATGTCATTTTCATTGCTATTTTTATTATTATTACTAATCATAATAATAATAAATGTTTTTATAGTGGACCTGATACTGTAAGGCTGGTTTCACATTGGCGTTTTTTGGGGTGCGTTTTTGCGTAAAAAACGCATGGTGAAAAAACGCATGTAAACGCGTGTAAACGCTGCGTTTTTTTGACGCATGCGTTTTTGCATGTGGTGAAAAAAACGCGGCGTTTTGACGCGTTTACATGCGTTTTTACATGCGTTTGCGTTTTTTAAACGCATGCTGAGAAATGTGTGACAGCTGCCAATCATCAAAATAAAGTAAAAAAACCACTATAAACAGAAATAGTTAGGGTTAGGGGTAGGGGTAGGGATCATAACCCTAACCCTAACCCTAAAGGGATCCTACCCCTAACCCTACCCCTAACCCTAACCCTAAGGGATCCTAACCCTAACCCTACCCGTAACCCTACCCCTAACCCTAACCCTAAGGGATCCTAACCCTACCCCTATCCCTAACCCTACCCCTAACCCTAACCCTAAGGGATCCTAACCCTAACCCTACCCCTAACCCTAACCCTACCCCTAACCCTAAGGGATCCTAACCCTAACCCTACCCCTAACCCTAAGGGATCCTAACCCTACCCCTAACCCTACCCCTAACCCTAAGGGATCCTAACCCTAACCCTACCCCTAACCCTACCCCTAACCCTAACCATAAAGGGATTAGGGTTAGGGTTAGGATCCCTTAGGGTTAGTGGTAGGGTTAGGGGTAGGGTTAGGGGTAGGGTTAGGGTCCCTTAGGGTTAGGATTAGGGGTAGGGGTAGGGTTAGGGGTAGGGTTAGGGGTAGGGTTAGGTTCCCTTTATCACCTTTATGTTGGGGGGTGGCATATCAGTGTGTTTTCTGTTTTTTTAATAAAAAAACGCATGCGTTTTTTACAGCAAAAAACGCATGCACCAAAAAACGCATGCGTCCCCATTGACTCCAATGTATTTTTTGACCCAAAAAAAACGCATGAAAACGCATGCGTTTTTTTTTTGGTCCAAAAAACGCTTCTAAAAATACTACAAGTAGCATTTCAGAAAATGAACGCATGCAGTAAAAAAACGCATGCGTCACAAAACACGACCAAACGCGTACACAAAAAAACGCATGCGTTTTCAATGTTAAATATAGGGAAAATAAACGCTGCAGACAAAAACGCAAGTTTGAAACCACCCTAACTCTGCAGAGTGATGTTTGGGATCAGTATAAAATATGGATCAAATCCAAATTCATAGCAAAATGCCCATGGTATAATCTTATTTTTTTTTATTTATTTTTTTTATAAAAAAATGATTTTGAGAAAAAAAAAATGTGTGTATGAGGCATAAAAAACCTCAGGCAAAATAAAAATAATGAATTTTGATCCCAAAAGTTTTAAGTGCAAAATTCAAGTGGCTCTAAATTACCTCTTCCGACCCTTGACCTTTCTTTATATGATATCGCTGATACAGAATAGCTACGTAAATAACATGTCAGTAAAGATTTGTGATGTCAGGAAATTTTTACCAGATGATCAATAAGAAATATTTTCTAACCTGCTTGGGCCTAGATCCGAGTAATCACACGACTGATATATTACATCTAGAGGAACTGCAAGAACTGAGATGAAAAAGCCATGTTGTGGTGTGTGAAATAAAATTTTCATTGTGCAGCCATTCCCTGGAGACAGTTTTTTTTTTTCCTGTCTTTTTTTTTCCGGTCTCCAATCTCATCTTTACTGAGATGTCCTTGTAAGGCCTAACTAGATTTGGGACTTTTTTTCTGGATAGTTTCATAAAAAGCAAATAGCTCCATAGATGAATTGTAATAAAACTCAGAAATATTTTCTTAGAGAGCCTTTGGTGACAATGTGAATCATAAAAGCAGCGTCTCCTGGGTTTTGCTCCGTGCTTGCAGCCACAAGATGGAACTCTTTCCCTTTTATTTCCAAATAAATCTCTGCTCTGAAACTTTCCAAAGCGCAATGCTGTTCACTAGATATAGGAAATGGTATGGGGCACGTCTGGATGCTGTGAGGTCCTATGTTGGGCATGAGAAGTACCGTACTCCTTGTGCTATCCGTAAGACCACGCTCATGCATTTCAATACTTATATGGGTGCAGGGTGTTCTTCAAAATGGGCTGTAAATGCTTAAGATCAAGGCAAGAATAGCACGCAAGAGATGAGCGGATCGATTCTCAAAGGATTAAGTTTCAGTTGAATTTTCTGACATGTTGAGATTTGATTTGTTGTTCGCAAAAAACACACATTCCCACCACCCTTTACCACACTGCTGAAGCATCAGACAGCGGCTAATGTCTTTTCGTATTGCCGCGTGACCTCCCCATAATGTCCTGCAGTAATCACATCTCGCGGATTATCACACCTTGTACAGTGGTGGTCAGTACCTGGGCCATTACAGATCAGTGGTTCCCAGTGGAGCACAGTTTGTACTGTAGCTCTTATGGTCAGCGGGGTCCTCTCTCTCTCCTGTAGAGTGTAAATTCTTCTGATCAGCGGGGTCCTCTCTCTCCTGTAGAGTGTAAGCTCTTATGGTTAGCGGGGTCCTCTGTCTCCTGTAGAGTGTAAGCTCTTATGGTGAGTGGGGTCCTCTCTCTCTCCTGTAGAGTGTAAGCTCTTATGGTCAGCGGGGTCCTCTCTCTCTGCTGTACAGTGTAATCTCTTATGGTCAGCAGGGTCCTCTCTCTCCTGTAGAGTGTAAGCTCTTATGGTGAGTGGGGTCCTCTCTCTCTCCTGTAGAGTGTAAGCTCTTATGGTCAGCGGGGTCCTCTGTCTCCTGTAGAGTGTAAGCTCTTATGATCAGCAGGGTCCTCTCTCTCTCCTGTAGAGTGTAATCTCTTCTGATCAGCGGTGTTCTCTCTCTCTCTTCTGTAGAGTATAAGTTCTTATGGTCAGTGGGGTCCTCTCTCTCTCTTCTGTAGAATGTAAGCTCTTATGGTCAGCGGGGTCCTCTCTCTCCTGTAGAGTGTAAGCTCTTCTGATCAGCAGGGTCCTCTCTCTTCTGTAGAGAGTAAGCTCTTATGATCAGAAGAGTCCTCGCTCTCTGCTCTTGAACGTAAGGTCTTATGATCAATGTGTTTTCTCTATTTATGGTCATTGGGGTCTTCTCTCTCCTGTAGAGTGTAATCTGCTATGGTCAGTGGAGTCCTCTCTCTCCTATACTGTAGAGTATAAACTCTTATGGATAGCGGGTAAGGTTGTCTCTATCTCCTGTAGAGTGTAAGCTCTTATGGTCACTGAGGTCCTCTCTCTCATGTACAGTGTAAGCTCTTATGGTCAGTGAGGTCTTCTCTCCTATAAAGAGTAAACTCTTATGGCTAGTGGGTAAGGTTGTCTCTATCTCTGTAGAGCGTAAGCTGGTCTTCTGTAGAGTGCAAGCTCTTATAGTCATTGGGGTTTTCTCTCTCTCCTGAAGAGTGTAAGCTCTTATGGCCAGCGGGGTGCTCTATGTTTATCTCTCCTCTCCCCATGTGTATTTCCTGATCAATTACAAGTTTTTCAATATTGAGATTCACGCAAATTCACAGAAAAATCAAAATTTTGGGGAAAATTCTGAGAAGTCATCAAATTTGCATTTCATCTCTATTGCGTGCCATTTAATCCAGAAATAAGGCTCCTTGAGTGCCTCTCTAACATAAATGATGCACTCTGACTGCTTGAAAAATTATTGCCCTGTAACAAGGCGGACCGGTGGGGGGGTAGTTATGGCAGAGTTATATAAAGGTACATGTGGCACCTCAGGAGTTCGGGTACCACAGTAGTGCTGCCTTCCTCTCGGGGAGGGTAGTGCTATGCCTGGAAACAAGAGGGATTTCTTTGGCAGGTAACCACACACACAACACCTTCTGAATCTAGGCCAGGAGGGGGAGCTCTAAACCCGGTTTCAGGGCAGCTTCCCTGAATAAAGATCCTGGTCTGGAGGAGTAGTCAGTCAGTTGGTCCAGAGAGACGAGAGAGAGCAGACTTCTAGTAGAGACAGGAAAGGAGCAGAGGAGAGATTGAGGGCTCAGGGAGGCTGCGAGTGGGCCTCCTGTGAGCCAGAGCGCAGAGACCGGGTACCAGGAGCCCAAGGCTGTGGGGAGCTGCAGGCCCCACAGCAGAACCGGAGGGCATAGGACTATATGTACACTGCCTGTATTAAGCCTGTGGTACAGCAGCATTCTGGAGCCTGGAGTCACCATGCAGAGACCCCAGATGGAACGGCTCAAGCTGCCTACCATACAAGTACTGTCCCAGGACAGAAGAGAACCAGGACCTTGTTAGGACACTTCAAGCAGCAAGGGACTATAGTGAGCGCAAAGTGGAAGGCTCCCAACCTGACTTGCCAAGGGGATTTCACTTGTTTCCGGGCTGCCTGGACTCCTTGTGTACCTGTTGCCAGTACCCTGGACTGAGGCCTACTACAACTTCAGTAAACCAGATAAAGACTGCAACGCTGTGTCCTTCACTCATTTACCGGCATACACCATCATTGCCATACACCTTAGGAGCCCTGGGGACCCTGCTTCACCTGTGGGAAGCGTCACCATCCAGCTGCCATACCATCATCTCAGAGGACCCCTTTAAGCGGCGTCGGTCCCTACTGACCGAGAACGACAGGTGGCGTCACGAATAGACTTTATTACCAAATTCCCCTTAAAGACCGTTCCCCTTTAATTGGGCGCCCAGGGCCACGGACCGGGTCGCAGCCACCGTGACATCCCCTTTAAGTGTGACCGGACGCGGTGCCGAGTACCCCAGGCTCTGGCGGGTGACTCATACTGTTCTCAGACAGAGTCCGCTGAGCAAGTGGTCAGTGAGCACCCCCGTCACCTTGTACATAAAATGGACAGGACTGACACAGCTTCTTCCCATGGGTTACCTTACTTTCCTTTGGGTGACAGCAATCCAGGCAGTAAAGGTCCATAAACACAGCTGTAGTCCAACAGCGAATAATTTTTTATTAAACAATGACGAAAAGGAAAGAAAAAGACAAGTTCAATACTGGCTTCCTGCTCTCTCCCTGACATTTGCTACGGCCGTACCCACAACAGCCGCAGTAGCCGAAGTTTGCAGAGGTCCACTAGCTGGGATCTGGGTGCTTAAAACCCCTTCAGTGGGGGGCCCTTCCAAAGTCCTGGAGACCCGTGTTGCAGTCCCTAAGTCCTTGAATCTCCTCTTTGGTCAGACCTCATCTGGAATACTGTGTCCAGTTTTGGGCACCACATTTAAATAAAGACATCAACAAACTGGAGCAAGTTCAGAGAAGAGCGACCAGAATGGTGACCGGTCTGCAAACCATGTCCTATGAGGAACGGTTACAGGTTTTGGGAATGTTTCGCATGCAAAAAAGAAGACTGAGAGGAGACTTAATAGCGGTCAACAAATATCTCAAGGGCTGTCACATTGTAGAAGGATCATCTCTATTCTCATTTGCACAAGGAAAGACTAGAAGCAATGGAATGAAACTGAAAGGGAGAAGATACAGATTAGATATTAGAAAAAAACTTTTTGACAGTAAAGGCCCCGTCACACATAGCGACGCTTGAGCGATTCCAACAAAGATACGACCTGTCAGGGATCGCTCAAGCGTCGCTATGTGGTCGCTGGTGAGATGTCAAACAGTGAGATCTCACCAACGACGCAGCAGCGATGCGGCGACCTGTAGCGACCTGTAGCGACCTGTAGAACGATGCTATTTCATGATGATTCAATGGGACGTCCTGTCAGCGAGGTCGTTGGTAAGGTGTCAAACACAGCGATGTGTGCTACCCAGCGGGACCTCAACGATCAAAAAATGGCCCAGGCCATTCCGACACGACCAGCGATCTCACAGCAGGGGCCTGGTCGCTGCTACGTGTCACACATAGCGAGATCGTTACTGAGATCGCTGTTGCGTCACAAAACTTGTGACTCAGCAGCGATCTCGCTAGCGATCTCGCTGTGTGTGACGGGGGCTTTAGGGTGATCAATGAGTGGAGCAGGCGGCCATGAGAGGTGGTGAGTTCTCCTTCAATGGAAGTCTTCGAACAGAGGCTGGACAGACACCTGTCTGAGATAATTTAGTGAATCCTGCTTTTAGCAGGGGGTTGGACCAGATGACCCAGGAGGTCCCTTCCAACTCTAACATTCTATGATTCTATGATTCTATGAATCCTTGAGTCCTTAAGTCCTTTTGAGCCTGGGGCAACAGCTCTCTCCCATCCGGGAGTCTGGCAATGCCCCGTCTCTGCAGAACATCTGCTCTGTGTTAACATACCCGAGCTTCTGACTGGGGACAGCAGCTTCCTGTTCCCTCTCTTCTGCTGGCTCAGCCCACCAAATTAACTAGCTCTTTCCCTAACTCTAACACATAAGCATAGACTTAGGGAACTCCCCACATTACAGGAATAACAAGACATAACACGTTAATACACATACAAACATTGCAAAAATAGCCCATTAAGAACACATAGACATTTTACATTAACGTCTTAACCCATAGGTGCTCCATTCGAGTACCGCCTATATTACAATAATGATCGCATAACATATTTACATAAAGTGCATGGGGGTCACACGGAAAGAGGAGAGGGCACAACTGAGAGGACCTGCCACCTCCTTCCAGCCCCAAATGTAAAACATTCATGCCCCCTTAAGAAGCAATGATGCCAGTGGATTGCCCTTTGGAGAAGTAATAATGCCAACTTTATGCCACCAAATGGGAAATAAAATGAAGATTATACTTTCCTAGCCCAAGCAAACAAGTTCTCTTCTTCCCTGCACACAGAGTGATTCAATGCAGTGACGTTACAGCACCACTTTCACCGGGACTGTGATGTGGCCTTCAGGATGGAGAGTGGCGGACCTTAGCATTTCTGCGTTACCACAGGATCCAACTGAGCTGAGTGCAGTACCATGCGGACCTAACCTAAAAATTCTCTCACACAAAAGATGAATGTTGGTTAGTAATTTCGACTGACAACTGTCTAATGTCTATGTGATGCCCAGCTCTTCTGGATTCCCTAGCAACCAGGCAACTCTCACATGTACTTATGCTGGCTAACAGATGTAAATCATTCAGCTGCGGCGAAGAAAACTAAATATCCGTGCACTAAAAAATACTCGGAGGACACTCGAGTGTGCTCGGGAAATCTCGAGTAACGAGTATATTCGCTCATCACTAATGAACAGTCTATAATTTTAAGGGTAGCTTAATTTTAACATTGAGAGATAGAATATCAAAAATAAAATCCAGAAAATCACATTGTATAAATTATATAAATTTATTTGCATTTTGCAGTCAGAAATAAGTATTTGATCCCTCTGGCAAACAAGACTTAATACTTGATGGCAAAACCCTTGTTGGCAAGCAGAAGTTTTTTGTAGTTGATGGTGAGATTTGCGCACATGCCAGGAGGAATTTTGGTCCACTCCTCTTTGCAGATCATCTCTAAATCATTATGGTTTTGAGGCTGTCGCTTGGCAACTTAGAGCTCCACTCCCTCCATAAGTTTTCTGTGGGATTAAGGTTCCGGAGACTAGCTAGGCCACTCCATGACCTTAATGTGCTTCTTTTTCAGGCACTCCTTTGTTGCCTTGGCTGTATGCTTTGGGTCATTGTCTTGCTGGAAGACCCAGCCACGACCCATTTTTATTGTCCTGACGAAGGGAATTAGGTTGTCACTCAGGATTTTACGGTACATGGCTCCATCCATTCTCCCATTGATACATTGAAGTAGTCCTGCTCCCTTAGCAGAGAAACACCCCCAAAACATAATGTTTCCACCTCCATGCTTGACAGTGGGGACGGTGTTCTTTGAGTCATAGGCAGCATTTCTCTTCCTCCAAACACTGTGAGTTGAGTTAATGCCAAAGACCTCAACTTTTGTCTCATCTGACCACAGCACCTTCTCCCAATCACTCACAGAATCATGCAGGTGTTCATTGGCAAACTTCAGACGGGCCTGCACATGTGGCATGGCTTGGGAGGAATAGCTGTTAACCAAATGAGGGGTTTGCCGGTAGGTATCTAAGATGCATTGCCTACTTAATATTATTTTTAATTGGTGGCTTTGAATTAATTTGAATTTATTGTGAAATGTTAGTAGTAAACCTTCCTATAATAGAGCCTCTTGCACATGGCCAGTGCATCCGCCTATTTGGTATTTTATTGCCCAAGTTCTGTGACTGAACATGACAACTCCCGTCTGGGACCCGGCAAACTATCACTTTGGATTTCTCTGCTTTGGGAAAAGAACTGCGTTTTCAGTGTTTTCCTTGAGTGCCACTTTAACCCAAGCTTAATTTTCCCCATGCAAGTAAAATAAGTAGAGGTATTATGGCTCAAATGGGCTAGTTTCTTTTTACATGACAGGTTCCCTTTCAGGAAGTCTATAAAGAAGACTTGTTGCTCAGGATAATTATGTCATTTTCAGTTGGTAAATGCCGCTGTCCTTCTGAATCTGACCTAGTTTTCCTCTCCATTCCTGAGACATGGCCTCCTCTTCCCTGTATATAAATCTAATCTCTTTACCCAAGTGGGCGTGGTCATCAATGAGGCATTTAGGGAAAAGCTGATGGTCACGCCCAGTTGGTTAAAAATATAAATTTACTTGCAGAGAACATGGGGTCATATTCTGGGAAAGGAGAGGCGCAGGAACAAAATGAAAACAAAGTCGGATTGGGGAGAACACCGGCATTTACAGCAAGTAAAAAACACAGGTTTATGGCAAGTGACATGTCCTCTTTAAGTTGTGTTAGAATAGAGATCGTCTCTCACTTTAGTTATTTTATGGGATCTCATGATGAGGTTTTCGGTGTCTTGGGTGATTGTCTTTGAAACGCTGATCAGAATAGTGAAGGGGCCAGGAGTACCCTATACATACGAGGTCTTAAAATCCGACTTTAAGTAAACACTTATGATTAAACAGCCATGATAAAAATGAAGGTTAATGACTGCGCTTGCTTCAGGACTCAGTCGAATCGTTTATTCACTGGCTGCATTTATCTGGAATTCATTCCTTGTATTCAGCCACTTATACAGCATACTATCTAGCGCAGGCACCTGCTTTCCAAACACAATTGCTAAGCACTTACAAACACAGAGAATCTTTGTCCTTTGGCCTTTGGAATAAAAAAGATGAAAAACTCTTTCTGTATTATTCCAGCTTACTCCATCGACTTTTTAACAAACAAACAAACAAACCTGGAACACGTTTTCCAATCTTTATCAATGGGACGGTTATGAATGTATTATTCTTCCATTCAGCGGTTTTTATAGTGTCAGCAATGCAAAGCAATGTTCCAAAAATATAACATGCTCTTTTCCAAGTGCTCACGCAGAATAATGTTACTTAGGTTAAGAAAGAGATGAATGTTAGCAAATAATGGATTGATTTGAAGCGAGTGCAATGTATTTCTAATATCACCAGTCCTCAGGTAATATGGGGTTTCTGTACAGTAAAGCTCTAAACCTGACAGACTAGTACTTTATATATGGGGTCTTGAAATAGTGAAAGGGTCTCATGTAATAGATTGAAATCTCAAGAGTAGGGAAATAATGCAAAGCCATTTTTGGTGCATGAACAATTATTGTGCAATCCATGTGCACATGGGTGAAACTTGAAACTTGTTGGCCCCAATGCAAAATCTCCAACATTATCGTGGTTCTTCAAAAATATTGGCTTTCTCTGACTTTTTATGCACCTACAGGCTCCAGGGACCAGGTTCGACTGCAACCCTTGCACCCACAATTGCTATACCATTGCATGTGCATCTACAAGTAGCTGTGTCTCAACATTATTTAAAGAGGACTTGTCACTTGCCCAAAAAGTGAGTTAAATATCTTGTAAAAATCCCTGCCCTCCCCTGATTCTGCAGCACTTTTCCACTTTGCTCTACATCGCTTCCTGGCAAAGCTATTCACATTGGTTTCTTCTGGAGCACAGTATGTGCAATCTCTGCTTTAAGCCCAACTTTGCGTTTCATCAGAGTCTTCTCTGGGGGCGTGCACTTTCACCCCTCCCTCCCAGACACAGTCAATCACAACTCGGCAGCTGATCTAGCAATCTATCAGTCTCGCACACTGTCGAGCTGTGAGTGGCAGCATTTGGGAGGGAGGGGTGAGAGCACACGCCTCCAGGGAAGACTCTGAAGAAACAAATAGTTGCACCGCAAGAAGAGATTTCACATATGGTGTTCCAGAAGTATTCAAACAAGAATATACAGTGGGAAAAGAACAACAGAATTAGGGGAGATTGGGGATGTTTATAAGTAATATAACTAAATTTTTTGAGCAATTTAAAGGCCCTCTTTAAGTAACTAAGGCTTAACTGCAGTACCAGACTTTGCCATATTTCAAATACTATAGTAAGTGTCATAGCCTCTCTAGTCTGCTAAATAATTAGGATCCTTGGATAAATCATTGTTAAAAACTAGAAAGCTCCTGAGCCTTAGGATGATCAAGTCTCAGAGTGCAACATCTGTATCGTGTGAAGCCCTGGCCTCCTGCTTCTCTTAACGTTTCAACATCATCCGATTTCTTCTCATCCCCTTTCTGATGGCAGCATTCCAACAGAGAATGTCTGTAAGTGCATAGCATCAAGGACCCAATGGATCCCATTGAAGGAAAAATTAGAAAGGAGTTGTCAGCAGCATAGCGAGTCCCAACTAAGAGAATGCACCAGCAGGCTCACACAGGTCAGTTCACATCTGTTATTTAAAACCAGCAAAGGATCTCAGCATATCGTCAAGGTTCCTTCATTTTGGAATACATTTTAAAAAAAAGTGCCGTTTCTGCTTCAGCTGCCACTTCCAGTTTCTTTTGCCAGTCATCTAATAACAGATTAGTTCCATTTAGGTCCATTAAACATTGATAGGTGATTAATGCTGTACATATGTTAAAAGTTAGCTCTTTCTCTACTGGGTTTCAAATAAAGATGTGAAGATATAAAGATACTTGCATATGTATAAATATGGCAGATACTCAGTATATCTGGAACCATTGCCTGAACAAAATGTCACAACAAACTTGAACAGCACATTCTTTAAAGAGGACTTGTCATTTGCTTAAAAAAAATTAAGTTAAAGGGAACCTGTCACCCCGTTTTTTGAGATTGAGCTATAAATACTGTTAAATAGGGCCTGCGCTGTGTGTTCCTATAGTGTATGTAGTGTACCCCGATTCCCTATGTATGCTGAGAAATAACTTACCAAAGTCGCCGTTTTCGCCTGTCAATCAGGCTGGTCAGGTCGGGAGGGCATGGTGACATCGGTGGTTCTTCCTCAGCTTTACGTTGGTGGCGTAGTGGCGTAGTGGTGAACAAGCAGCGCGCGATCTGCGCTGTAATCCCTTGCATCGGTGGGGGCGGCCATCTTCCTGGGGCCGCGCGTGCGCAGATCGAGTGCTCTGCTGCACGGGGCTTCAGGAAAATGGCCGCGGGATGCCGCGCGTGCGCATTAGAGATCGCGGCGGCCATTTTCCCAAAGCCGAGATGCAAACTCGGCTTTGGTAAAATGGCCGCCGCGATCTCTAATGCGAACGCGCGGCATCCCGCGGCCATTTTCCTGAAGCCCCGTGCAGCAGAGCACTCGATCTGCGCACGCGCGGCCCCAGGAAGATGGCCGCCCCCACCGATGCAAGGGATGACAGCGCAGATCGCGCACTGTGTCTTCACCACTACGCCACTACGCCACCAACGTAAAGCTGAGGAAGAACCACCGATGTCACCACGCCCTCCCGACCTGACCAGCCTGATTGACAGGCGAAAACGGCGACTTTGGTAAGTTATTTCTCAGCATACATAGGGAATCGGGGTACACTACATACACTATAGGAACACACAGCGCAGGCCCTATTTAACAGTATTTATAGCTCAATCTCAAAAAACGGGGGTGACAGGTTCCCTTTAAACACATTGCAAAATTCCATGAGTTCCCCTGATTCTGCTGCTGTTTTCTGTTTCGCACTGCATCGCTCCATTGCAGAGATATTCCCGTTTGTTGCTTTTGGACCGCAGTATGTGAAATCTCTGCTTGTACTGCAACATTTCTTCACAGTCTTCTATAGGGGTTTGCATCTCCCCCTTCCAAATGCTTCCAATCACAGCTTTGGCAGCTGATCTAGTAGTCTACCAGTCTCAGACATCTACCAGTCAAGAAAATTCCTGGATAGTCCATAAAAATAGAGCTCTATTTTTCCTCTGTCCATGAAAAAAATGTAATGTGGTTGTGATTTTCTTGAAGCTGTAACAGCTTGTACAGAATATTATGACTGTATTTATCACTCTATCCCAGTTCACAGTGAATGCAGCTAATGTCTTTATATAAGATTAATAGTCTGTAGACACTTATAATCTAACTGATCTGTTAGGGTCACCTAATGTGCCTGTAAAAAAGTTGTCTGTCCTGGATTTATTGAAAAGCAGTCCAGAAAAAAGTAAAAATAAAGTTAGCAACTCAAGGCAGTGCCTGGGAAGGTGGGGTGAAAGCATGCGCCCCCAGAAAACACTGTGTAGAAACACTTAGTTGCACTAAAGCAGAGATTTCACATACTGCGCTACAAAATACAAAATCAAGATGTGTAAAAAAAAAGCTCTACTATGGAGGGACACAAGACAAAACTGGGATTTTTACAAAATATTTAACTTTTTTTTTTGTTTGAGTAAGGGATGCCCAGTGATCTCTCAAGACCACATGGCTCTACTGCTATAGGGTGTTTTATTCTTTTTAGGATATGAGTGAGTTTTTTCTTAATGGAAAAAAGCAAAGTATGGCCAGCTTGAAGGTGCTGCAGCAAGTCCCACATTGCTGGCATCTTCCGACACACCGAGCGGGGAACGAGAAGCGGTGTCCACTTTACTACTGATTCCACTTTCCTATCTGAGCTACCTTGGATTCCTCCTAGCTGCTGATCCCACTTCCTCCTCTGCTCAGACTATTCTAATCTCTTTCACAAGGAAACAGATCTGCAGTTGGCTTTTTCTGTATGCTGCACAGGGAGTTTTAGCTTTAAGTCAGAGACTTGATAGCTGATGAATGGGTTTTTAGTTTTCGGGACACCTGCCCCTCTCTCATTAGCAAAAATTGCAAAGTTGGAAGGATTGGGAGAAGAACAACATTTTTCATGCCCCTGGTCTTCAACAAACATTGTAGTATTAAGAGAGGAGTGTATTAGCGGCATACATTTAGCGCCAGATTCATCATTGCATTTCGACCTTTTTTTTGGCATGAATATGTGTTAATTAGTGAATTTTTTATTTGAGGCAAATTCATCAAACTATTTGATCAGCTGAAAAGTGTCCAAAAACACAGCTGACATCAAGCCCTGGTGCTAGTAATGAAGACACCTCATTACTAACTCAAGAAAAAATATAACACCCTGTCGAGACATGGGGGTCTGCAGGCGCCCTGGTCCGCTATCTGAAACCGCATGAACTAGGGATCGTCCGACTGAACACCCGCTCTTCTTTTAACATGGGCGTAATGCTACTCAGACAGCATAGGATGGTGGTAACAAAATGTGGCAATATTTTATTGAACCACAAAACAGGCAGATAACATATAGAACAGTCCCAGCACAGTACCCAAGATGGTGCACATTACAGAGTCTCACTCTTTCGCTGACTCGCTGAGATAATAGCAGCTGTTACTTCTGATCTTCCAGGGCCAATTACCCCACCTGTGGCACGCACAGAGAGAAGGTAACGATAAGCGTAGAAAGATGACAGTCCATTCAGGTACAAGGGCCAATTGACCAGAGGGTCACAATCTGTCTTCATCTTCCAGGGCCACCTACTCCACCTGTGGCATGTACAAAGAGTCATCAAGGATAAGAGCACAATGTGTTACATCAAATGTCAACTTACAAGTCAACATTACAGGCACACACAAGCAAAAGCCTGTTTTCTTGACCAACCAGAAAGAAACACATAAATTCAAAAGTCAACATATAGATAACAGTCTATTCTATCTGGCTTGCTAAAAATAGACGTCTAGTTAATTAAAATTCAATGCTGTGTCCTCACACACTCAAACAAAAGCTTTATTTAAATAAGCACTCTCCAACACTTTCCCTGGTTCACCACTTTATAAAAAAAAAACAATCAGGTCTGACGTAGTCAAGCGCCTCCGACGTAGTCCAGGGAATGAAAACCTGAAAATAACATACACACAAAACACAGAGAAATAAAACATAGACACTTTCCCTTGTTTATCATTTTTTTTAAAAAAGTTACCACACAGACCTGATGTAGTCCAGCGAATCCAACGAAGTCCAGTCACTCCTCGGTACAAAGTCTATGGAGCCTCATTCTGACGCTCTATAGGCTTTGCAAACAGTCACTTTCTGGCCACCCTGCCCTGCACGAGACTCAGCGACTCGAAAAAGCGTTGACATCAGTAACGTTACTGCTCATCAGTGACAGATATCTATCTATTATCTATCCATCTATTATCTTTGCACATCTTTAATACATAAAAATCAGTCTTTTCTATCTTGCATTCTATTCTGTTCCAGTATGTGTCACATGGATGGCACACGTACCGCAGATGAATGGGACACATATACACACGGTCAGCCAAGAGAAAACGCACAGATAGTAGAAACAGACTGTTTCACGCTCTTGTTTTTTTAACCCCTTCATGACCCAGCCTATTTTGACCTTAAAGACCTTGCCGTTTTTTGCAATTCTGACCAGTGTCCCTTTATGAGGTAATAACTCAGGAACGCTTCAATGGATCCTAGCGGTTCTGCGATTGTTTTTTCGTGACATATTGGGCTTCATGTTAGTGGTAAATTTAGGTCAATAAATTCTGTGTTTATTTGTGATAAAAACGGAAATTTGGCGAAAATGTTGAAAATATCGCAATTTTCACATTTTGAATTTTTATTCTGTTAAACCAGAGAGTTATGTGACACAAAATAGTTAATAAATAACATTTCCCACACGTCTACTTTACATCAGCACAATTTTGGAAACAAAATTTTTTTTTGCTACGAAGTTATAAGGGTTAAAATTTGACCAGCGATTTCTCATTTTTACAACGAAATTTACAAAACCATTTTTTTTAGTGACCACCTCACATTTGAAGTCAGTTTGAGGGGTCTATATGGCTGAAAATACCCAAAAGTGACACCATTCTAAAAACTGCACCCCTCAAGGTGCACAAAACCACATTCAAGAAGTTTATTAACCCTTCAGGTGCTTCACAGCAGCAGAAGCAACATGGAAGGAAAAAATGAACATTTAACTTTTTAGTCACAAAAATGATTTTTCAGCAGCAATTTTTTTATTTTCCCAATGGTAAAAGGAGAAACTGAACAATGAAAGTTGTTATCCAATTTGTCCTGAGTACGCTGATACCTCATATGTGGGGGTAAACCACTGTTTGGGCGCACGGCAGGGCTCGGAAGGGAAGGAGCGCCATTTGACTTTTTGAATGAAAAATTGGCTCCACTCTTTAGCGGACACCATGTCGCATGTGGAAAGCTCCCGTGTGCCTAAACATTGGAGCTCCCCCAGAAGTGACCCCATTTTGGAAACTAGACGCCCCAAGGAACTTATCTAGATGCATAGTGAGCCCTTTAAACCCCCAGGTGCTTCACAAATTGATCCGTAAAAATGAAAAAGTACTTTTTTTTCACACAAAAAATTCTTTTAGCCTCAATTTTTTCATTTTCACATGGACAACAGGATAAAATGGATCCTAAAATTTGTTGGGCAATTTCTCCTGAGTACGCCGATACCTCTCATGTGGGGGTGAACCACTGTTTGGGCACATGGTAAGGCTCGGAAGGGAAGGAGCGCCATTTGACTTTTTAAATGAGAAATTATCTCCATCGTTAGCGGACACCATGTCGCATTTGGAGAGACCCTGTGTGCCTAAACATTGGCGCTCCCCCACAAGTGACCCCATTTTGGAAACTAGACCCCCCAAGGAACTTATCTAGATGCCTAGTGAGCACTTTAAACCCTCAGGTGCTTCACAAATTGATCCGTAAAAATGAAAAAGTACTTTTTTTTTCACAAAAAATTTCTTTTCGCCTCAATTTTTTCATTTTCACATGGGCAATAGGATAAAATGGATCCTAAAATTTGTTGAGCAATTTCTCTCGAGTACGCCGATGCCTCATATGTGGGGGTAAACCACTGTTTGGGCACACGGCAGGGCTCGGAAGGGAAGGCGCGCCTTTTGACTTTTTGAATGGAAAATTAGCTCCAATTGTTAGCGGACACCATGTCGCGTTTGGAGAGCCCCTGTGTGCCTATGCATTGGAGCTCCCCCACAAGTGACCCCATTTTGGAAACTAGACCCCCCAAGGAACTTATCTAGATGCATAATGAGCACTTTAAACCCCCAGGTGCTTCACAGAAGTTTATAATCCAGAGCCATGAAAATAAAAAATAATTTTTCTTTTCTCAAAAATGATTTTTTAGCCTGGAATTTCCTATTTTGCCAATGGTAATAGGAGAAATTGGACCACAAATGTTGTTGTCCAGTTTGTCCTGAGTACGCAGATACCCCATATGTGGGGGTAAACCACTGTTTGGGCGCACGGCAGGGCTCAGAAGGGAAGGCACGCCATTTGGCTTTTTAAATGGAAAATTAGCTCCAATCATTAGCGGACACCATGTCGCGTTTGGAGAGCCCCTGTGTGCCTAAACATTGGAGATCCCCCACAAATGACCCCATTTTGGAAACTAGACCCCCAAAGGAACTAATCTAGATGTGTGGTGAGCACTTTGAGCCCTCAAGTGCTTCACAGAAGTTTATAACGCAGAGCCATGAAAATAAAAAAAAAAATTTCTTTTCTCAAAAATGATTTTTTAGCCCGCAATTTTTTATTTTCCCAAGGGTAACAGGAGAAATTTGACCCCAAAAGTTGTTGCCAGTTTCTCCTGAGTACGCTGATACCCCATATGTGGGGGTAAACCACTGTTTAGGCACATGCTGGGGCTCGGAAGTGAAGTAGTGACGTTTTGAAATGCAGACTTTGATGGAATGCTCTGCGGGCATCACGTTGCGTTTGCAGAGCCCCTGATGTGGCTAAACAGTAGAAACCCCCCACAAGTGACCCCATTTTGGAAACTAGACCCCGAAAGGAACTTATCTAGATGTGAGGTGAGCACTTTGAACCCCCAAGTGCTTCACAGAAGTTTATAACGCAGAGCCGTGAAAATAATAAATACGTTTTCTTTCCTCAAAAATAATATTTTAGCCCAGAATTTTTTATTTTCCCAAGGGTTACAGGAGAAATTGGGCTGCAAAAGTTGTTGTCCAGTTTCTCCTGAGTAAGCTGATACCCCATGTGTGGGGGTAAACCACTGTTTGGGCACACGTCGGGGCTCAGAAGGGAAGTAGTGACTTTTGAAATGCAGACTTTGATGGAATGCTCTGCGGGCGTCACGTTGCGTTTGCAGAGCCCCTGATGTGCCTAAACAGTAGAAACCCCCCACAAGTGACCCCATTTTGGAAACTAGACCCCCCAAGGAACTTATCTAGATATGTGGTGAGCACTTTCAACCCCCAAGTGCTTTACAGAAGTTTATAACGCAGAGCCGTGAAAATAATAAATACGTTTTCTTTCCTCAAAAATAATTTTTTAGCCCAGAATTTTTTATTTTCCCAAGGGTTACAGGAGAAATTGGACCCCAAAAGTTGTTGTACAGTTTCTCCTGAGTACGCTGATACCCCATGTGTGGGGGTAAACCACTGTTTGCGCACACGTCGGGGCTCAGAAGGGAAGTAGTGACTTTTGAAATGCAGACTTTGATGGAATGGTTTGCGGACGTCACGTTGCGTTTGCAGAGCACCTGGTGTGCCTAAACAGTAGAAACCCCCCACAAGTGACCCCATTTTGGAAACTAGACCCCCCAAGGAACTTATCTAGATATGTGGTGAGCACTTTGAACCCTCAAGTGCTTCACAGACGTTTACAACGCAGAGCCGTGAAAATAAAAAATCATTTTTCTTTCCTCAAAAATGATGTTTTAGCAAGCAATTTTTTATTTTCTCAAGGGTAACAGGAGAAATTGGACCCCAGTAATTGTTGCGCAGTTTGTCCTGAGTATGCTGGTACCCCATATGTGGGGGTAAACCATTGTTTGGGCACACGTCAGGGCTCGGAAGTGAGGGAGCACCATTTGACTTTTTGAATACAAGATTGGCTGGAATCAATGGTGGCGCCATGTTGCGTTTGGAGACCCCCTGATGTGCCTAAACAGTGGAAACCCCTCAATTCTAACTCCAACACACCCCTAACCCTTATCCAAACTGTAGCCGTAACCCTAATCACAACCCTAACCCCAACACACCCCTAACCACAACCCTAACCCCAACACACCCCTAACCCTAACCACAACCCTAATTCCAACCCAACCCTAACCCTAAGGCTATGTTTCAACGTTGCGGATTCGTATGAGATTTTTCAGCACCATTTTTGAAAAATCCACGGGTAAAAGGCACTGCGTTTTACCTGCGGATTTACCGCGGATTGCCAGTGTTTTTTGTGCAGATTTCACCTGTGGATTCCTATTGAGGAACAGGTGTAAAACGCTGCGGAATCCGCACAAAGAATTGACATGCTGCGGAAAATACAACGCAGCGTTTCCGCGTGGTATTGTCCGCACCATGGGCACAGCGAATTTGGTTTTCCATATGTTTACATGGTACTGTAAACCTGATGGAACTCTGCTGCGGATCCGCAGCCAAATCCGCACCGTGTGCACATAGCCTAATTCTAAAGGTATGTGCACACCCTGCGGAAAACGCTGCGGATCCGCAGCAGTTTCCCATGAGTTTACAGTTCAATGTAAACCTATGGGAAACAAAAATCGCTGTACACATGCTGCAGAAAAACTGCACGGAAACGCAGCGGTTTACATTCCGCAGCATGTCACTTCTTTCTGCGGATTACGCAGCGGTTTTACAACTGCTCCAATAGAAAATCGCAGTTGTAAAACCGCAGTGAAATGCGCAGAAAAACCGCGGTAAATCCACAGCGGTTTAGCCCTGCGGATTTATCAAATCCTCTGCGGAAAAATCCGCAGAGGACCAGAATACGTGTGCACATCCCGAACCCTAACCCTACCCCTAACCCTACCCCTAACCCTACCCCTAACCCTACCCCTAACCCTACCCCTACCCCTAACCCTACCCCTAACCCTAACCCTAACCCTAGTTCTTACCTCAACAATAGTGGGAAAAAAAAATTCTTTATTTTTTGTATTGTCCCTACCTATGGGGGTGACAAAGGGGGGGGTCATTTACTATTTTTTTTATTTTGATCACTGAGATAGGTTATATCTCAGTGATCAAAACTCACTTTGGAACGAATCTGCCGGCCGGCAGATTCGGCGGGCGCACTGCACATGCGCCCGCCATTTTGGAAGATGGCGGCGCCAAGGAAAGAAGACGGACGGACCCCGGGAGGCTAGGTAAGTATAAGGGGGGGGAGATCAGGGCACGGGGGGGCCGTCGGAGCACGGGGGGTGGATCGGAGCATGGGGGGGTGGATCGGAACACGGGGGGGGTGGATTGGAGCACGGGGTGGGGGATCGCTGTGCGGAGGGGTGGATCGGAGCACGGGGGGTTGGATTGGAGCACGGGGGGTGGGATTGGAGCACGGGGGAGCGGACAGGAGGACGGGGGAGCGGAGCACAGGACGGAGGGGAGCGGACCACAGAACGGAGGGCTGGGGGGGCGATTGGTGGGGTGGGGTGGGGGCACATAAGTGTTTCCAGCCATGGCCGATGATATTGCAGCATCGGCCATGGCTGGATTGTAATATTTCACCAGTTTTTTAGGTGAAATATTACAAATCGCTCTGATTGGCAGTTTCACTTTCAACAGCCAATCAGAGCGATCGTAGCCACGGGGGGGGGGGGGGGTGAAGCCACCCCCCTGGGCTAAACTACCACTCCCCCTGTCCCTGCAGATCGGGTGAAATGGGAGTTAGCCCTTTCACCGGATCTGCAGGGACGCGATCTTTCCATGATGCATATGCTGCGTCATGGGTCGGAATGGCACCGACTTTCATGACTCAGCGTATGCATCAAAGGTCGGGAAGGGGTTAAGCGGACATTTGAAGGGGTCCTTAGGCTGATTCATATAGTAACATAGTTAGTTAGTAAGTAAGGCCGAAAAAAGACATTTGTCCATTCAGTTCAGCCTATATTCCATCATAATAAATCCCCAGATCTACGTCCTTCTACAGAACCTAATAATTGTATGATACAATATTGTTCTGCTCCAGGAAGACATCCAGACCTCTCTTGAACCCCTCGACTGAGTTCGCCATCACCACCTCCTCAGGCAAGCAATTCCAGATTCTCACCACCCTAACAGTAAAGAATCCTCTTCTATGTTGGTGGAAAAACCTTCTCTCCTCCAGACGCAAAGAATGCCCCCTTGTGCCCGTCACCTTCCTTGGTATAAACAGATCCTCAGCGAGATATTTGTATTGTCCCCTTATATACTTATACATGGTTATTAGATCGCCCCTCAGTCGTCTTTTTTCTAGACTAAATAATCCTAATTTCGCTAATCTATCTGGGTATTGTAGTTCTCCCATCCCCTTTATTAATTTTGTTGCCCTCCTTTGTACTCTCTCTAGTCCCATTATATCCTTCCTGAGCACCGGTGCCCAAAACTGGACACAGTACTCCATGTGCGGTCTAACTAGGGATTTGTACAGAGGCAGTATAATGCTCTCATCATGTGTATCCAGACCTCTTTTAATGCACCCCATGATCCTGTTTGCCTTGGCAGCTGCTGCCTGGCACTGGCTGCTCCAGGTAAGTTTATCATTAACTAGGATCCCCAAGTCCTTCTCCCTGTCAGATTTACCCAGTGGTTTCCCGTTCAGTGTGTAATGGTGATATTGATTCCTTCTTCCCATGTGTATAACCTTACATTTATCATTGTTAAACCTCATCTGCCACCTTTCAGCCCAAGTTTCCAACTTATCCAGATCCATCTGTAGCAGAATACTATCTTCTCTTGTATTAACTGCTTTACATAGTTTTGTATCATCTGCAAATATCGATATTTTACTGTGTAAACTTTCTACCAGATCATTAATGAATATGTTGAAGAGAACAGGTCCCAATACCGACCCCTGCGGTACCCCACTGGTCACAGCGACCCAGTTAGAGACTATACCATTTATAACCACCCTCTGCTTTCTATCACTAAGCCAGTTACTAACCCATTTACACACATTTTCCCCCAGACCAAGCATTCTCATTTTGTGTACCAACCTCTTGTGCGGCACGGTATCACACGCTTTGGAAAAATCGAGATATACCACGTCCAATGACTCACCGTGGTCCAGCCTATAGCTTACCTCTTCATAAAAACTGATTAGATTGGTTTGACAGCAGCGATTTCTCATAAACCCATGCTGATATGGAGTTAAACAGTTATTCTCATTGAGATAATCCAGAATAACATCCTTCAGAAACCCTTCAAATATTTTACCAACAATAGAGGTTAGACATACTGGCCTATAATTTCCAGGTTCACTTTTAGAGCCCTTTTTGAATATTGGCACCACATTTGCTATGCGCCAGTCCTGCGGAACAGACCCCGTCGCTATAGAGTCCCTAAAAATAAGAAATAATGGTTTATCTATTACATTACTTAGTTCTCTTAGTACTCGTGGGTGTATGCCATCCGGACCCGGAGATTTATCTATTTTAATCTTATTTAGCCGGTTTCGCACCTCTTCTTGGGTTAGATTGGTGACCCTTAATATAGGGTTTTCATTGTTTCTTGGGATTTCACCTAGCATTTCATTTTCCACCGTGAATACCGTGGAGAAGAAGGTGTTTAATATGTTAGCTTTTTCCTCGTCATCTACAACCATACTTTCCTCACAATTTTTTAAGGGGCCTACATTTTCAGTTTTTATTCTTTTACTATTGATATAGTTGAAGAACAGTTTGGGATTAGTTTTACTCTCCTTAGCAATGTGCTTCTCTGTTTCCTTTTTGGCAGCCTTAATTAGTTTTTTAGATAAAGTATTTTTCCCCCTATAGTTTTTTAGAGCTTCAATGGTGCCATCCTGCTTTAGTAGTGCAAATGCTTTCTTTTTACTGTTAATTGCCTGTCTTACTTCTTTGTTTAGCCACATTGGGTTTTTCCTATTTCTAGTCCTTTTATTCCCACAAGGTATAAACTGCTTACAGTGCCTATTTAGGATGTTCTTAAACATTTTCCATTTATTATCTGTATTCTTATTTCTGAGGATATTGTCCCAGTCTACCAGATTAAGGGCATCTCTAAGCTGGTCAAACTTTGCCTTCCTAAAGTTCAGTGGGAACTTTTTAAAAAATTCACAAAATTTGGCCCAAATGTAGTCCAGTCCTCCACTGGAGTGATTTTACGTACGCCACATTATTTTTGCCACAATTTTTTTTTTACATTTTGCAAAATGTAAAAAAAAAAGATCTTTTTTTTTGCTCGAACTTTGTGCAGCACGTGCGCCACCTTGAAAATATGGAGCGAAAACTGGCAAAAAAAAACACTAAACAAAGAGGAAAAGTAACTTTAAAAAATCTGCAAATGCTGAATCGGGGCCATTGTTTTAAGTGGTACTGGTGCTGAAATACAAAGGATTTGCACATTTGTTGCTATTTAAATGTGCTTTTTGACACCTTTCAATGTCATTTATGCATAAATTAAACAGCCGCAGTCCTAATGCTGATCCCAGTGGGACTCCCTGTGTAAAGCTCCATTTTGATAAATGTGTTCCATTTATAATCTTCTGCTTCTATTTATTTCTCTATACTAAAAACAATTTGTCTGTTCGCACTGTTTACATTGGAAGAGTAATCACCGGAGCGGCTCATTAAAATATCTCTCTAACTTTCCTCAGAACGTTAGTTGGAACCATCCATCAGGCTTCATGTCTGTATAGGAGACTTCGGAAGTGATCATGCATATTCTGATCATATATTAATCATCTTCATTAGCTATTTGTAAAATGGCGCTCATTATGGGACCTCTGATGGTAAAGGTTACATAGGCCGCTCAACATGGGCACGCTGTGGATATATTGGTATACTACCAGTAGAAAGGTCGGAGTTTGTGGAGATATTCAACAAATCTTATATTAGAAACTTAAAGAAGTATTCAAATATTAGACAACAGGATACAACATAAATGTCTAACAGATGAGGTTCTTATCTCTAGAACAGGGGTCCGCCTGTTGTAGCATCCCCTGTGAATGGACATATGGCCACGTTCTGGAGATCAATGTAAGTCCAATAGGTGGGAACTGCATCTATAAGACAAATATGGAATATTCTATCAATATGCCAGCAACATTCCCGCTGTCTTGGGGTCATACTTGATTCAGAGCTGGTTCGCTCTTGTTATCTGCACCTCAAAAACATTTCTAGAATTCGAAGTTTTCTTACTTTCGATTCTGCAAAAACTCTTACTGTTGCTCTTATTCATTCTCGTCTGGACTATTGTAACTCTCTACTAATCGGCCTCCCTCTTACCAAACTCTCCGCTACCCAATCTGTCTTGAATGCTGCAGCCAGGATCATATTCCTCATCAACCAATACACCGATGCCTCTACGTTGTGCCGGTCATTGCACTGGTTACCTATCCACTCCAGAATTCAATATAAACTTATCACTCTCACCCCTCGTCTCAGTCTACGACCCTACCCATGCCCTCCATTCTACTAATGACCTATAGTTAACATCCTCAATAATCAGAACCTCCCACTCCCATGTCCAAGACTTCTCACATGCTGCGCCAATTCTTTGAATGCACTACCCTGGATAATTCGATTAACCCCCAATACCAACAGTTTTAAGTGTGCCCTAAAAATGCATTTCTTCAGACTGGCCTACCGCCTCAACACATTTATTTAACTATCACTGCATTGCCCATTCAAAATTTTCACTATAACCAGGTTCCTCCTATCATGTTCTCACACGCTTTATGCATTTAATAGCCCTCTGTGTCTGTACTTTTACATATTGTGGCTTATAACCAGTTTATGCAGCATTACATGAACACCCGATTTCTTACATCATGGCTGGTCAGAACAATGAAAACAATTGTTATCTTCCACCTTTCTTGTATACCCTATTTCATCAGAGATTGTCAGCTTGTGAGCAGGGCCCTCATTCCTCTTAGTGTCTGTGGATTTATTTGATTATTGTTATACTGTAATGTCTTTTATTGTCTATACAAGTCCCCTCGAAAATGTAAAGTGCTGCAGAATATGTCAGTGCTATAGAAATTAAATTTTTATTATTATTATTATTATAAATATCTGGCTGGGTCTTCAGTTATATAGAAATGGGTTCTGTCACGAAATGTAATGACCCAACGGTGGGTTGGTCAGCGAACAGCGCAACACTCAACGGGATTGAAATGGGGAGTGGAAGGCCCTACCAATAGAGAGTGAGGGATGGACACCTCCTCCTCCAACCTGAGCCTGTTCCTGCCCTTCCCTAATGCCCTAAGTGAGTCCTTCCCCCGCCGACGTCACATACTTCGTCCCTCGCTTTCATCTCACACTGCCCTGGCTAGTGCACAGGCCGGCAAGGGCGCTAGCCTTACCACTGCAGATGGTACAAACTCAGGGGACAGTGAAAAACACGAGACAGACAAGGTAAAAACACCACACTTAGCTAAACAACTTTCTCTGCTGCAAAGCACAGCAGAAGAAAGGCACCAGGACAACGAACTTCATGAAACCAGCATATTCACCACTGCAACCAGAGAGGTCCTTACTCCAGGCTTGGTCAACATAGATAGCTCTATCACCAACAGTCAGCTGATGCATCAGGTGACTATTTAAAGGTTGGTGGGAGTAGTCACCACCCACATCAGCTGACCTAGCAACTCTGCAATTGCAACACTGCCAGCAAGGGAAACTGACATTATCCCCTGCTGGCCTGAAAGGAAAAAAGCTACATTTAAATCATAGTGGAACCAGAGCTGCCACGAATCCAAAAATGGATCGTGACAGGTTCTTTCTAGATATGAGTGGATCTTTTAAATTTGAATTTGCTGGGTTCGCTGAATTCTACTGCAAATTAATTTCTCACCAAATAAATTTGTGTGAATCTCATTGCTAGAAAGCTTCTAATTGCTTGGAAAATACAGGTGGGGTAGAGGAGAGAGAGAAAAAGAACCAAGCTGACGATAGGAGCTTACACTCTACAGGAGAGGGAGAGGGAGAAAGAGTGGACCCCACTGACCATAAGAGCTTACACTCTACAAGAGAGAGAGGACCCCACTGACCATAAGAGCTTACACTCTACAAGAGGGAGAGTACCCTACTGACCATAAGAGCTTACACTCTACAAGAGAGAGAGGACCCTACTGACCATAAGAGCTTACACTCTACAAGAGGGAGAGGACCCCACTGACCATAAGAGCTTACACTCTACAGGAGAGAGAGGACCCTACTGACCATAAGAGCTTACACTCTACAAGAGGGAGAGGACCCTACTGACCATAAGAGCTTACACTCTACAGGTGTTAGTATCTGTTTTGTTTTGACCATCCGCCATCTTGTTGTGGTTTTCTAGCTGCTGGTCTTTTTCCGCTGGTGCTGGATTGTCTTGGTCAGGTGACTGTATTACCCTTTATTACCCAGCACCTGCCTCCCATTCCTTGCTGGACAACAGTGTTAATCTGCTAGAGTTCTGGCTAGGTGCTTAGACAGCTTTCTGTGTTTGATATTTTGCAGTTCTGGCATCTCTGGTTCTGCTATCTTTTGTTTCTGTTTTCAGTTTGTTCCTGCAGCCTTCTCTGTGTTTCCTATTAGGAGGTGACCTGTTTTTTGTACCCAGTCCTTGGATCTTTTAAGGACCTCCTTCCACTTATCTAGAGGTCTTCGCTGAGTTTTGACCAGGATCATCGGTGGGTCTATTCGCAAGGAATGGGTCGCCCACTCCATCGTAGGGTTTCATCCTAGTCTTAGTACAGGGTCAGATTGCCCCCTTCTCTCCTAGTTCTGTGCTGCAGTTTCGGAACAACAGGAGAGAGAGGACCCCGCTGACCATAAGAGCTTACACTCTACAGGGGAGAGAGAGGACCCCGCTGACCATAAGAGCTTACACTCTACAGGAGAGAGAGGACCCTGCTGACCATAAGAGCTTACACTCTACAGGAGAGAGAGGACCCTGCTGACCATAAGAGCTTACACTCTACAGGAGAGAGGACCCTTCTGACCATAAGAGCTTACACTCTACAAGAGAGAGAGGACCCTGCTGACCATAAGAGCTTACACTCTACAGGAGAGAGGACCCTTCTGACCATAAGAGCTTACACTCTACAAGAGAGAGAGGACCCTGCTGACCATAAGAGCTTACACTCTACAGGAGAGAGAGGACCCCACTGACCATAAGAGCTTACACTCTACAGGAGAGAAAGAGGGCCCCATTAATCATAAGAGCTTACACTCTACAGAAGAGAGAGAGGACCCCGCTGACCATAATAGCTTACACTCTACAGGAGAGAGAGGACCCCGCTGACCATAAGAGCTTATACTCTACAGGAGAGAGAGAACCCCGCTGACCATAAGAGCTTACTCTCTACAGGAGAGAGAGGACCCCGCTGACCATAAGAGCTTACACTCTACAGGAGAGAGAGAGGACCCTGTTGCCCATAAGAACTTACGCTCTACAGGAGAGAGAGGACCCTGCTGACCATAAGAGCTTACACTCTACAGGATAGAGAGAGGACCCCACTGACCATAAGAGCTTACACTCTACAAGAGAGAGAGAGGACTCTGCTGACCATAAGAGCTTACACTCTACAGGAGAGAAAGAGGGCCCCATTAACCATAAGAGCTTGTACTCTACAGGAGAGAAAGAGGACAAGAGTTGCCCGCTAGGGGCGTTGGGTACCCGGTACCGGGTCCGGTGTTCACATAGGGATGTCACGGTGGCGACCCGGTCCGTGACCCTGGGCGCCCATGTAAAAGGGAAATTGAATAAAGTTTATCTTTGTGACCCCACCTGTGGTATTCGGCCAGTGGGGACTGATGCTACTTTAAGGGGTCCTCTGGAGTGATGTTATGGCAGCTAGATTGTATAACTTCCCACTGGTGAAGTATATCTCCAGGGCTCCCAGTGTGTAGATGGAAGATGGTGAATATATATATACATATATATACATTCAGTGGGTACGGAAAGTATTCAGACACTTTAAATTTGTCACTATTTTTTTCTTGCCATAATACAAATTCTAATAGTCTATTCAGTAGGACTATCAGCTGTGTATATACCAGACTTCTGCACAACACAACTGATGGTCCCAACCCCATTTATAAGGCAAGACATCCCACTTATTAAACCTGACAGGGCACACCTGTGAAGTGAAAACCATTTCCGGTGACTACCTCTTGAAGCTCATCAAGAGAATGCCAAGAGTGTGCAAAGCAGTCATCAAAGCAAAAGGTGGCTACTTTGAAGAACCTAGAATATAAGACATAATTTCAGTTGTGTCACACTTTTTTGTTAAGTATATAATTCCACATGTGTTAATTCATAGTTTTGATGCCTTCAGTGTGAATGTACAATTTTCATAGTCATGAAAATACAGAAAAATCTTTACATGAGAAGGTGTGTCCAAACTTTTGGTCTGTACTGTAGATATACTGTATATTTAATTTATATACACACATATGGTACTCCAATTTCCAAACAATTGAGCAGCAGTATAAAATGTAAAGGAAGCAAGATATGGAAATCAACATACTTGTATTTATGGGTGATCTTTCACATGTCTGTGATAACCGGTCGAGTTGTAATTCACGGACTGGCTGCACTTCTCTTAACCTGAGTGTAACAGCTTCATAGAAATAAATGAAGCTATCACACTCAGACCAGGAGATGTGCGGCCAGTACGTGCCTTGCGATACGACATCGGACCGATTATCACGGACATCTGAAAGAGCCCTAATTCACTGCAGAACATAAGACACAGGTCAGAAGGTGAACATCGGACAATTCTCCATTTCATTTGTAACATAGTAACATGAACATTTAAGGTTGAAGGAAGATTTTAAGTCCATCTGTTTCAACCCATATCCTAACATGTTGATCCAGAAGAAGGCAAAAAAAAAACCAAGTGGCAAACAGTAAGCTTCACAATGGGGAAAAAAATATATATTGTGTATATTATTGCTGTATCATGACATCACTGTATATATTACACCTGTACTATGACATCACTGTGTATATTATACCTGCACTCTGACATCACTGTGTATACTATATTATACCTGTACTATGACATCTTGTATACATTATACCTGTAGTATGATTACCCTATATATTATACCTGTATTATGACATCACTGTATATATTATACCTGTACTATGACATCACTGTGTATATTATACCTGCACTATGGCATCACTGTATATATAATACCTGTACTATATATCACTGTCCATGTTATACCTGCTCTATGACATCTTGTATATATGATACCTGTATTATGACGTCACTGTACTATATATCACTGTAACCAACAAAGAAAGAAAAACCGAAGGCATGTCCAATAATTCAATATATGAAAGAATTTATTAGGGGATATACAACAAAATGAGGTGGGGCGGAGGACAAATACCAGAGAAAAGGGGCACAGCACAAGGGACAAAATTGATTGCAAATTAATATAGCAATAAGGCAGTAGGATAATAAATATTGTATATATATCTAATATATAATTGCCTAGAATACTACTTCCTGCAATTTGTGCCAACTTCCGTGGCTTTGTCCGGAGCTAATGTCCGGAGCTAATGTGCGGAGATAATGTCCGGAGCTAATGTCCGGAGCTAATGTGCGGAGCTAATGTGCGGAGCTAATGTCCGGAGCTAATGTCCGGAGCTAATGTCCGGAGCTAATGTCCGGAGCTAATGTCCGGAGATAAGTGACATCAACAGTGTCCAGTGTCTGATTGGTTGCCGCCTGCTGCGAACGACCAATCAGAAACGTGCCGTACTGTGACACACTCCGCCCGCCATTTTGGTGTGATTTTTGAATTTTTACCTCACAGCAAGTTTCTACTGCGTGGAGGCGGGCCCAGTGACGTTGCTCTTCAAGCTCCTGCCGAATTTCGTCAAAAAAATGATAATACCATTTACCAAAACTATATATATTTAGTTGTGAAGTGGTTCAGTGACATTTTCACACCAATTTTGAACTTTTGTTTGGTGTTTTCTCCATATACTGCCTATTATTTTTGTTCTTTCTTACTATTATTTATTAATTGTATTATTCTTACATTTGAATAAATAAAGTATATATGGATTCTAGACTCCCGATTCTTTAGAATCGGGCTGCCATCTAGTCTAATATATAAAGCTGAATGTGTGTGTATGTGTGTGTGTATGTCCGGGATTGGCATCTGCACCGTCGCAGCTACAGCCACAAAATTTTGCACAGTCACACGTCTGGACCCCGAGAGCGTCATAGGCTATGTTGTGAGGTGAAATTTTAACCCCGCGCTTTCCAATTCACCAAACAATTTTGCCCCTATCTACATAATGGGGAAAAAGTGAAAGGAAAAGTGTTGGAGGCGTCGCAGCTACAGCCACAAAATTTTGCACAGTCACACGTCTGGCCCCCGAGAGCGTCATAGGCTATGTTGTGAGGTGAGATTTTAACCCCGCACTTTCCAATTCACCAAACAATTTTGCCCCTATCTACATAATGGGGAAAAAGTGAAAGGAATAGTGTTGGAGGCGTCGCAGCTACAGCCACAAAATTTTTCACAGTCACACGTCTGGACCCCGAGAGCGTCATAGGCTCTGTGACGTTGTGTATGTTGTGAGGTGAGATGTTAACCCCGCGCTTTCCAATTCACCAAACTATTTTGCCCCTATGTACATAATGGGGAAAAGTGAAAGGAAAAGTGTTGGAGGCAAATTGACAGCTGCCAGATGTGAACAAGAGCGATGGCGCCAAAGAGTATATACTGTACAGTTGCTAAGGTGGGGCCCCGACATGGGATACTCGCCACACACGGGGATATGAACACACACAAAATGGGCCACACACTACCACGTGCTTGAACACATATACCACCCTCAGCACACATTTCACCACACATACACCAACCTCGCCACATAAAAGTCGAAACACAAAAGTCGCCACTCAAAACTCGCCACGCGAAAACTCGCTACATGCAAAAACTAGGCTCACGCAAAACTCGCCACAAGTGCAAAACTCACCTCATGGAAAACTCGCCACACGCAAAACTTGCACACGCGGAAAAATTGCCACATGCACAAAAGTTGCAACACATGCAAAAGTTGCCTCACACAAAACTTGCACATACTCAAAAGGCACCACACATAAAACTCGCCATGCGCAAAACTTGCCATGTACAAAACTTGCTGCACACAACTTGCTACACTAACCTGTCACATGCAACTCGACACACAAAAAGTTGCTACACGCATGTTGCCACACAAAACTCATCTCACAAAAGTCGCTACATGCATGTCGCCACACGCAACTCAACACACACAACTTGACACATGAAACTCGCCCTAAAACACACACAAGTCTGGTATTATCCTTCAAAAATAAAAATCTGATTAATAAGCAGACAAACTACAAGAGCAAAAAATGTACCATATAGGAAATACAGTAGCTGTCAGTCACATGACCTGTCTATTATGTGTATGTGTGAGCTAATATATACTGCCAGGGGGAGGGCTTCCTGTTGGCTGGGGATTTATCAGGCTGCCAATTTAGCTTACAAATACTGAGGTAAAATTACTGAGCAAATAACGTGTGAACGAGGTCTAATACATGAGGAGATGACACACAGGTATATACTATATACAGGAGGAGATGACACATAGATATATACTATATACAGGAGAGATGACACACAGGTATATACTATATAGAGGAGGAGATGACATACAGGTACATACTATATACAGTAGGAGATGACATACAGGTATAAACTATATATAGGAGGAGATGACACACAGGTATATACTATATACAGGAGGAGATGACATACAGGTATATGCTATATATAGAAGATGACATACAGGTATATACTATATACAGGAGGAGATGACAGATATATACTATATACAGGAGGAGATGACATACAGGTATATACTATATATAGAAGGAGATGACATACAGGTATATACTATATATAGAAGATGACATACAGGTATATACTATATACAGGGGAGATGACACACAGCAGGTATATACTATATACAGGGGAGATGACATACAGGTATATACTATATACAGGAGATGACATACAGGTGTATACTATATATAAGGGAGATGCAAACATGTATATACTGAGGTGAAAATGAGGGGTGTGAGGTGAAAATGAAAAGGTGTGAGTGCAAACTGAGAGGAGCGAGGGAAAATAGTGGAGTGATCGGAAAATGACAGATGTGAGGTCGAAATGACAAGTGTTAGGGGGGAATGAGAGGAGTGAGGGAGAAAATGAGAGGTGTGAGGGAGAAAATGAGAGATGTGAGGGGGAAAATGAAAGATGTGATTGGGAAAATGAGAGGTGTGATGGGAAAATAAGAGAAGTAACATAGTAACATAGTTAGTAAGGCCGAAAAAAGACATTTGTCCATCCAGTTCAGCCTATATTCCATCATAATAAATCCCCAGATCTACGTCCTTCTACAGAACCTAATTGTATGATACAATATTGTTCTGCTCCAGGAAGACATCCAGGCCTCTCTTGAACCCCTCGACTGAGTTCGCCATCACCACCTCCTCAGGCAAGCAATTCCAGATTCTCACTGCCCTAACAGTAAAGAATCCTCTTCTATGTTGGTGGAAAAACCTTCTCTCCTCCAGACGCAAAGAATGCCCCCTTGTGCCCGTCACCTTCCTTGGTATAAACAGATCCTCAGCGAGATATTTGTATTGTCCCCTTATATACTTATACATGGTTATTAGATCGCCCCTCAGTCGTCTTTTTTCTAGACTAAATAATCCTAATTTCGCTAATCTATCTGGGTATTGTAGTTCTCCCATCCCCTTTATTAATTTTGTTGCCCTCCTTTGTACTCTCTCTAGTTCCATTATATCCTTCCTGAGCACCGGTGCCCAAAACTGGACACAGTACTCCATGTGCGGTCTAACTAGGGATTTGTACAGAGGCAGTATAATGCTCTCATCATGTGTATCCAGACCTCTTTTAATGCACCCCATGATCCTGTTTGCCTTGGCAGCTGCTGCCTGGCACTGGCTGCTCCAGGTAAGTTTATCATTAACTAGGATCCCCAAGTCCTTCTCCCTGAGGTGCTATAACTAACCACAGATATTTACTATGCCCAGGCAACGCCGGGCTCTTCAGCTAGTTTAATATATAAAGCTGAATGTGTGTGTATGTGTGTGTGTATGTATGTATGTATGTCCGGGATTGGCATCTGCACCGTCGCAGCTACAGCCACAAAATTTTGCACAGTCACACGTCTGGACCCCGAGAGCGTCATAGGCTATGTTGTGAGGCGAAATTTTAACCCCGCGCGTTCCAATTTACCAAACAATTTTGCCCCTATCTACATAATGGGGAAAAAGTGAAAGGAAAAGTGTTGGAGGCGTCGCAGCTACAGCCACAAAATTTTGCACAGTCACACGTCTGGACCCCGAGAGCGTCATAGGCTATGTTGTGAGGTGAAATTTTAACACCGCGCTTTCCAATTCACCAAACTATTTTGCCCCTATATACATAATGGGGAAAAGTGAAAGGAAAAGTGTTGGAGGCAAATTGACAGCTGCCAGATGTGAACAAGGGGGACTTAAAGAATGAGAGCGATGGCGCCAAAGAGTATATACCGTCCGGTGCTAAGGTGGGGCCCCGACATGGGATACTCACCACACACGGGGATATGAACACACACACACACAGAATGCGCCACACATTACCATGTGCTTGAACACATATACCACCCTCAGCACACATTTCACCACACATACACCAACCTCGCCACATAAAAGTCGAAACACAAAAGTCGCCGCTCAAAACTCGCCACACGCAAAACTCGCCAAATGCAAAAACTAGGCTCACGCAAAACTCGCCACAAATGCAAAACTCACCTCATGGAAAATTGGCCACACGCAAAACTTGCACACGCGGAAAAATTGCCACATGCACAAAAGTTGCAACACATGCAAAAGTTGCCTCACACAAATCTTGCACATACTCAAAAGGCACCACACATAAAACTCGCCACGCGCAAGGGGAGATGACATACAGGTATATACTATATATAAGGGAGATGACAAACATGTATATACTGAGGTGAAAATGAGAGATGTGAGGTGAAAATGAAAAGGTGTGAGTGCAAAGTGAGAGGAGTGAGGGAAAATAGTGGAGTGATCGGAAAATGACAGATGTGAGGTCGAAATGACAAGTGTTAGGGGGGAATGAGAGGAGTGAGGGAGACAATGAGAGGAGTGAGGGAGAAAATGAGAGGTGTGAGGGAGAAAATGAGAGATTTGAGGGGGAAAATGAGAGATGTGAGGGAGAAAATGAGAGATGTGAGGGGGAAAATGAAAGAATGTGATTGGGAAAATGAGAGGCGTGATGGGAAAATAAGAGAAATGGGTTGCTATAACTAACCACAGATATTTACTATGCCCAGGCAACGCCGGGCTCTTCAGCTAGTATATTATAAAACCACACTGGTCAAAATTTGCCAAATGTATATGACGCCAGATGGAAGTAAAATAGCAATCAAAGACAGTATAGCAATGTACAAATATTAGGTATCATATAAAGGATAAAGTACAGGTGCAAATAAATATAGGGGGCAAAGACAAGGCAGCTACATAGAAACAATGTAAACAACAGAGAATAGCATATATAAGTGCTGCTGACTTAAAGGGAACCTGTCACCTGAATTTGGTGGGATCGGTTTTTGGGTCATATGGGCAGAGTTTTCAGGTGTTTGATTCACACTTTCCTTACCCGCTGGCTGCATGCTGGCTGCAATATTGGATTGAAGTTCATTCTATGTCCTCCGTAGTACACCCAGCACAAGGACTTTCTTCTTCATCATGGGGGCAATTGCGCTAATACCAGGATTGTTGGCTTGGAGCATGTCAAGAGCTTGGGCAGGGGTGGTTCCCTATATAAGCGACTTCTACAAGTGGAGTCTTGATGGATCTATCTACTCCACTCTACAGCACCTCAGGGAATTAATAAGGATCTCCTTTTCACAGGTTTCCTGGGCTGAACCCTCTGTTTATGGGTCATATCTCTGTTTTCATCGTGATGGACGGCATTCTGGACAGGACTTCGTGTACATAGGATTAACATGAGAGGACTTATCTTCAGTGTGGGATGCACTGAATGCTTCATGCAGTTCTTCTGTCCGGGGAATTCGGACAAAATTGGAGAAACGTGGACTCGTGTGGACCCTTATGGATATTGAAAATTATATGGAGGGGTTGGCAATCCTAATTTGGGATGGAAGGCTCCGCTGCATGGGTTCTTTTTCATTATATGTTATGGTTATGAATTCATATATGTTTAGTTGTGATGTATGTTTTACATTTTTGTTATTAATATCATTTGTGTTCTTTTTTGTCTATATTTATATTTATTTTTATTATTTATTTTTATTATTATTTTGTTATTCTTTGTTTGTTATTTGTTGTCTTCACCCATGCAGACATTTTGCTTTCCAGGATTATTCTCCCTGACAGTGGGGCTGTATTTCCAGGTTCACTCTTAGTGGTCTCATCCACTCATTTTTTCTATTCCTTTTCCTCCGCCCCCTTCCGTTCTTATGTAGATATGTTTATAAAAGCCAGGTGTCACCTACTGCTGGGGTGTCAAACTGCATTCTTCGAGGGCTGCAAACAGGTCATGTTTTCAGGATTTCCTTGTACTGCACAGGTGATAATTTAATCACCAACTCATTATTTGTGTAGGTGATTAAATTATCACCTGTGCAGTACAAGGAAATCCTGAAAACATGACCTGTTTGCAGCCCTCGAGGAATGCAGTTTGACACCCCTGACCTACTGCCTTTCCGGGTGAGTTTTCTTTCTGACCTGGGCTCCTCCCCCCCCATGCGGACCGCCGTCTTTACCATCGGTGCGTGCGCATTGGAACAGTATGGGCAAAGATGTCTGCCCATTTCTAGTGTTCTCTATCTTCTGCGCAGGCGCTAGTATCCTTGTGTTCCTGACCTCCTCTACCTTCCACTTCCGGTCTCATGGTATCCGATTCAGGGCAGCACACACAGCGACACTCGCTGATGACCGTACCGTTTAATATAAAAGGATGTTACTTCTTGCGGTAAGCTACTTCCCCTGACGAAGCAGTCTTTGTAACCGCGATACGCGTTGGGATCTCCCACCATCCGGTCTTGTTCTGCATATTGGTCACTGGGCTACCCTCCTTATTTTAGGTATTATTGGGTAGCTGCCTATACACTGCTGGGGGGACGTTTTCAGCAGGGTCTCTTTGACTGTGGCCTTTGGTCATGGATAGTGTTTGTCACAATGTGCATTAGGATTGATGCCTTGTTATATTTGGCACCTATGTGTGCATATTAGAGGTGGAGGAGGGAACAGACCCCTGTCCTCCCCTCTTTATTCGGAATCAGTACATTTCTCTCATATATGAGTGTTTGTATATTTGCACTACTAGCATATCTGCATCTTGATTATTCCAGCAGTGTAATAACACGTGACTTTTTATTGCATGCAGCACCATGTATATTATTTATGCTATTTATGCAACAATTGTTTTTGAACAGGCCTCATGGGGGAGTTTGTTTGTGTATTGGTTTTAATTGGTTTTAATACTTTTTGTTACCAATAAAGTTGTTCCTTTTTTGATATACTTAATGGGTGGTGTGCGGATTTTTTAGTGGTTTCTTTCTCTTCTTTTCCTTTGATATTGTTACCAGCCACTTTCTTGCACCCCCGTCATCTTTGTATGGATTAGTTTATATTGTAGTGCGCCAGCTATATTGTTGTATCCGGGGGGAGAGATTCTCAACGCTGCGAAGCCTGCCCCCATTGTGACATTACTGCCCTCTCAATGCGATAGCATCCGGCCTCCATCTAGTTGCATATATTATACCTGTACTTTGACATCACTCTAGATATTATACCTGTACTTTGACATCACTGTCTATATTTTAGCTGCACTATGACATCACTGTATATGTTATACTTGTACTATGGCATCACTGTATATATAATACCTGTACCATGACATCATTGTGTATATTATACCTGCACTATGACATCACTGCATATATTATACCTATACTATGATATAATTCTATATATTATACCTGTATTATGACATTAACGTATATATTATACCTGCACTATGACATCACTGTATATATCATACCTGTACTATGACATCACTGTATATAATATACATACTATGATATAACTCTATATATTAAACCTGTACTATGATTACTGTATATGTTATATCTATACTATGATATCTGTATTTATTATACCTACACTGTGACATCACTGTATATATTATACCTGTACTTTGCCATCACTCTATATATTATACGTGTACTTTGACATCACTGTGTATATTATACCTGCACAATTACATCACTGTATATATTATACCTGCACAATGACATCACTGTGTATATTATATCTGTACTATGACATCTCTGCATATATTAAACCTGTACTATGATATAACTCTGTATATTATACCTGTACTGTGACATCACTGTATATATTATACCTGTATTATGACATCACTGTATATGTTATACCTGCACTATGACAACACTGTATATTATAACTGTACTATGGTATAATTGTTGTGATGCAGTGACCCCTGTTACAGCTAGGGGGCACTGTATGTGCTCCCCAGGACACGCATGGAGGTGTAATGGGGATAGTGAGACAGTGTCCGGCATTGTGGTGAATGACCGGTATGTGTCGCAGAGGAGGAGGTCTTCTGCGCTGTAAGCCTCCCTTAATATGGGGAGATGCTCCCTGCAATGCAACCCGGAGTACTTGTTCTTTGGTGCACATAAGCACTAAGATGTTGTTTAGTGCACCTGGGTCCGGGTTGCGGGTAGCTATGAGAGATGGGAGGGTCTGGCTACCCACATACTCACCACTGGGTGGCGGTGCTCTCTGTACCTCTTTTTCCTGTGGGAAGTGCGGGTGTTTGAGGACCTGCAGTGATGTCAGGATCACGTGACCAGGCCATGTGATCCATACCTCACCTGTGGGGTGTGGTTACAAGGTACATAATGTGACCAGGGTGTGAGTCACATGTTCCTGTATGCTCTGAGTGTGGACCTGAATGGTTCTGTGCTGGAAGGTCCTGGAAGCCTAAGTGTTGGGAGTGTTGTCTTCCTGTAGAGCACGTGGTGGGACTCTGGTACTGGTGGCCTGGGGAGTTGGACGGTCCCAGCCAGGGACGGACATCCTGAATAGCACCCGGACAGGTCACCTGTAGTGAGGACCTTGGACTGACGAGGAGTCAGCCTGTGGAGCAGGAGATCCTGAGAGGTAACCCCGGGTATGGGGAAAGGACTATGTGCCTTGATAAAGGACAGTTACTGAACTGTGCAGTCACCCGTTGACTGGAGAGACACAGGCGTGACTACGTGTAAATAATAATAATAATAATAATAATTTTTATTTATATAGCGCCAACATATTCCGCAGCGCTTTACAAATTATAGACGGGAATTGTACAGACAATAGACATTACAGCATAACAGAAATACAGTTCAATACAGATACCAGGAGGAGTGAGGGCCCTGCTCGCAAGCTTACAAACTATGAGGAAAAGGGGAGACACGAGAGGTGGATGGTAACAATTGCTTTAGTTATTCGGACCAGCCATAGTGTAAGGCTCGGGTGTTCATGTAAAGCTGCATGAACCAGTTATCTGCCTAAGTATGTAGCAGTACAGACACAGAGGGCTATTAACTGCATAAAGTGCATGAGAACATGAAACTATTGAACGTGTAAAGTATTGATGTGATTCCTGCAACGCTGACAAGCAGGTAATCCAGACTGTGTATGTTTGGCTCCAGAGCGAGCCTGAATATTGGTCTCTTCCAAGTGTGTATGTGTGCATAGCCACATTCCTGATGGAGCAGAGCCATGCTATGAACACTGTTACTTTGCTTTGCTATGCTATGAAGGCTGTTACTTTGTGTTTTGTGCCACTGGGGTTTATGTAGTAATAAAATCCAGCTGAACTTTTGCAGAAATACGGTCTTTCTGTGTGTTATATCGCTGCCAAGCGAATATTCCCCAATGCGTTAGTGAGCGCTATCTCACAAAGTATATATTACAGCTGTACTATGACATAACTGTTATACTTGTACTATGACAACATTGTATATATTATACCTGCACTATGACATCACTGTCTATATTATACCTGCACTATGACATCACTGTATACAGTGGGGAAAGAAGTATTTAGTCAGCCAGCAATTGTGCAAGTTCTCCCACTTAAAAAGATGATAGAGGCCTGTAATTGACATCATCCAACAAATCCAGAAAATCACCTTGTCTGATTTGGCAAGATTTATTTTACAAATTATGGTGCAAAGTAAGCATTTGGTCATTAACAAAAGTTCATTTCAATATTTTGTTATTTATCCTTTGTTGGCAATGACAGAGGTCAAACGTTTTCTGTAAGTCTTCACAAGGTTGCCACACACTGTTGTTGGTATGTTGGCCCATTCCTCCATGCAGATCTCCTCTAGAGCTGTGATGTTTTGGGCCTGTCGCTGGCCAACATGGACTTTCAACTCCCTCCAAAGGTTTTCTATGGGGTTGAGATCTGGAGACTGGCTAGGCCACTCCAGGACCTTCATATGCTTCTTAAGAAGCCACTCCTTCGTTGCCCTGGAGGTGTGCTTGGGATCATTATCATGCTGAAAGACCCATCCACGTTTCATTTTAATGCCCTTGCTGATGGAAGGAGGTTTGCAATCAAAATCTCACAATAAATGGCCCCATTCATCCTTTCATGTACACGGATCAGTCGTCCTCGTCCCTTTGCAGAGAAACAGCCCCAAAGCATGATGTTGCCACCCCCATGCTTTACAGTAGGTATGGTGTTCTTTGGATGCAATTCAGCATTCTGTCTCCTCCAAACATGACAAGTTTTGTTTCTACCACACAGTTCCATTTTGGTTTCATCAGACCATAGGACATTCTCCCAATACTTCTGGATCATCCAAATGCTCTCTAGCAAACTTCAGATGAGCCCGGACACGTACTGGCTTAAGCAGGGGGACACGTCTGGCACTGGTGGTGTAGTGTGTTACTGATAGTAGCCTTTGTTACGGTGATCCCAGCTTTATGCAGGTCTTTCACTAGGTCCCCCAGCGTGGTTCTGGGATTTTTGCTCACCATTCTTGTGATCATTTTGACCCCACAGGGTGAGATCTTGTGTGGAGCCCCAGATCGAGGGAGATTATCAGTGGTCTTGTATGTCTTCCATTTTCTTATTTTTGCTCCCACATTTGATTTCATCACACCAAGCTGCTTGCCTATTGCAGATTCAGTCTTCCCAGCCTGTACTATGACATCACTGTATATTATACCTGTACTATGACATCACTGTATATATTATACCTGTATTATAACAGCATTGTGTATATTATACCTGCACTATGACATCACTGTATATTATACCTGTAATATGACATCACTGTATATATACCTGTATTATGACATCACTGTATATATAATACCTGTATTATGACATCACTGTATATATTATACCTGCACTATGCTGTAATGACATTAGTATAATAGGCCCGATTCTCTCGCTTGAGACAATCGACTGCCTTGTGATCCAAGCCTAAAAACGATGGCGTTCCTTCCCTTAAATTCTGCAGCCAAGGTTTTCATGCGCCTCCCTGATTACGACACTACCTTATTTCAGCTTGTAACACCTTGAATATTTTTAGTTTCTGCATTTTAATTGTGAACTGTTTTTTGCATGGAGATTGCCATAACGTCCTCTTCATAAGTCTTATACCTGATACCTAAAAATATGTAAGTTCCCTGTGAATAATCTAGCACTGTCTTCATCTTATTAGTATTCAGCAGATATCTCAGAATTTCTTATGTAGCACTTGCATTTTCTGCTTGTCTGCTTCTATTGCTCCCAGGCCCCATACACTCAATCCCATTTTTCTCTTTTTTTTCTAACAACTCCTACAACTTCCCTTTACGGATTAATAGTTCTAGCCTGAGATGACGATTACGTGCTCAGGTTCATAGGTTGCAAGCAGAATTATCTTAATGACCAAAAACAAGGAAATGTGTACTCACAAAATGGACTCCCCTCCCCACTTTTGTGGTCAGTGAGATAAACGATATCGCCTAAATTGTAAAAAACCCATAAAACAGAATATGTAAAGCAATCCCCATAGCCGGCAGATGTTGTTCTATCGAGCGTCTGGTGGAAGTATCATTTTCTTCGTAAAAGTGCTACGAAATTGACTCCAATAACCTGTATATGATACTAGTGAAATGGCCAATCTGCTACTACAAGCTGAAAAATGGGTGAAAGTGTAAATGATCCCTGCAGTATGTATGTGCCCATGGTTTTTATAGGGTGGATTAAGTTCAAAGTCATTTTTTCAATGCTGTAATCTTCTCAGAAGAAAAAAATAATAATTTTTAGAAATTTCAACTCTCAAGCTTGGTTTGTTTTTTTCTCAAAAATTTGATTTGCAGAAAATTGAAATACTACAAAGCCTCTAATTATCCGGAAAAGATTTGTGTAACGCTCTGAGGTCTCCTAGGACTGTATCAAATAGCTTGCTAGATTTTTTACAAACACAGCTTTGGTAATGTCAAAGTGACATCAAAGTATCTGGCTATGAATAAACACTGGATGCAAGTAATTGGTAACCATCAGCCTGTTTCACAACACACTGAACTAACAGACATTTTATGCTTTTTAAAATATAAAAAGTGCCCAAAAATTATCCTTTCTTTGGCCAGATGCCTTCCTTGCTGGTGTTTAAACACATACTATATACATGGAGAAAGCTATGCTTTTTTGGCAAGGGTTAGTTAACAAATTAGTTAACAAATTGCCGTTTGTTAAATGATGAAGTGATAGCTTTTTAACAAGTCTTCAAAAAATTATTCCTATTTTGAGATCAACAGCAGATTTGCTGTTTGAAAAATTAAGAAGCAATGGCTTTGTTCCAAGCTATGCAAAAATTATCCCTTTTGTGGCATCAGTTTTAGGTTTTTTTACCCTGTGAAGGGTGGGGTTCCCAGCAGAAGTATAGTGTAGTATGTAATACAATAGATAAGCATGAAATGTGTGGCAGCCTACTGGCAGTATAGAATATTATGGTATAGGAAAGGGAATGTCTGACAGAGTATGGTCAGACGCCCCCTGAAGAAGGATACTCCGAAACGCGCGTCGGGGTGGGCTGGAGCCGACATCTCATCTCTGCTATATAACCGGTATGTTCCCTATAGGGGTTACGCTTATTTTATGTTCAGTGCATGCACATCTATAGAGGCACTGTTGTACCTGTGTGTTTTATTGATACTAAACAGCATATATATACAAAACATGCAGGGTGAACATACCGCTGGTCTACAATTCATGTTTATTATTAAAATTATATGCATGAGGAGTTTTGTCAGGTCTCCATGTGCTCCATGTAGGTTGTAGGTTGTTTTACCCACTATTGTTCATTCCCTTGTCATTCATGTTATATATTTAATAAAATCTACGTTTTGCATCATTTGGATTTTGTGCACCATTTTTTTGTGGTTTTTGTTTATGGTCAGAACTGGCAGCCCCGGTAACAGTAGAAGTAGCACAGTATAGATATATCATGATGGACAGACAGGAGATGCCAACTGGGTGGTATACTGGAGGCTGGACAGTACATTGGAGGCTGGCCATAACAAGCTGGGCCAGTCCTTGTCACTGATCCAATCTGCTGAGCCAGAAGTCCATGGGATTGAGGCACAGGATATCTACTGGAGGAAGAGCACAGGCCAAGTATGACCAAATCTGGTTGTCCAACTTCTAAATCTCTGTTTTCTGATGTGTATCAGGTTGTCCCAGTGGCAGACAAAACATCTTGTCATCATGTCAATGATACTGTAATCGCTGCTGCTCCATCGACTACTTCTTATAGCCCCAGCGCTGGCACAGGCAGGGAGCGTTGACTCCACCGGGAGCAGAGATGGGTGGCTCGTCAGCCGTGCTGTCAGCAGATATTCGCTTGGCAAAAGCTTCGCAGAGAAGGACACACAGCTTATCCTGGTATAAAGACAACTTTGACTCTTTTTCGTAAGCTAAAAAAAATCCATCATTTTTTATACTGAGGGTCTAAAAGAATTTCTATCCAAGATGGTAACATTATCACTGTCCTCCAACAAGAATTCCACCACACAACATACCACCATGACTGAGAGCCCTTTGGTTCAACCTCTGCACCCTGCTGTGAAATAAGGCTGCCTTGAACAGAGTTGTCATTATCATCATAAATTTCACCCTGGCTATTAGCCTCGTCCCATGCCTGTAACTGGGATAATGCATTGTCCCCTCCACATCCAATTAAACTCATAAAGTAAACCTCAGGAAAAATATAAAACCACTATTTATTTATTAAAATCAAGGCGACGAACCCAACCCCTAGTGACCAATAAACAAAAACAACCAAGAAAACATACAAAAAGTGCTATAAAAACACCATTGAACTAATGGGGTTGGCTATATAACCCTAGTAAGGCAACCTAGATACTCTCCTACCTAGCTGCGGAGGTTGACACCCTAGGGGGAACGTACTGGCGCCCCCGCTCCACGATGACTATCCCTAGGAGCCCTGGTGTACCCTACACCCCCTAATGACCACCTCTACCCAGCATCTAAAGGGTCCTCTGATGCTATACAGAGATCAGCTACACTAGGGAAAGCCTATACCCCAGAATGAACAAGGAAGATGATAGACACCTATGGCGGTAGGTGAAATGCGAATATCAGCATAACAGATAGTACTCCAATACTGAACAATAGCGGGTAACTGCAAGAGACAAGATATGTTGCTACCAGGTCGAACTGCCTAGTGCACTTTCACTGGAGCATCCTAATTAGGTACCCCTAATACACCACCGATAACTTTATCATCTCTAGACATTAGTGTATATATAAACTGATAGTACTCATCTGCCGGCATATCCACACTACCGCCATCTATGAAGAACGCCTCAACGCGTTTCGCCTGCCACGGCTCTTCAGGAGGCCAGATAAAGACAAAGATAAATTGTGTCACTTATGATGATGGATGACTTGAGCGCCCAGGCTCACCTTAGCTACTTATATAGCCATTGCCGAAATTGCTTCCTCACGGTGCCGTCTGACAACTTCCTGTGGCGTGCCCCCAGTTGGACTGCGCATGTCCACTGCGATCTAAGCACAGAGGACTGCGCATGTCCGCTAAAACTGCGCCCAGAGGACACAGTCTGCAGCCCACTGCGCAGGCATCCCCGCGTGTGTCCCAGACGGAAGATCAAGATGCGTTACTGCGCATGACAGCGTCAGACTGCGCAGTGCCCCCGGCAAATGGACACACGCGGCGGATGCTCCGCCTGTCACCTAGGTACGGCAGCACATATGTACGAGGCAGAGATAAGTACTGCGCATGTCAGGATCGCATCACACATAATATACCCGCTGACCCTCTACACGGATACAGCGGAACAGCACCGCCCCCCAGAACTACAAGACGACATAGATCGCATCCAGACAGGGCCTTTATTAGATACTAGAGGTATATATACTCATCTACCCATGTTCACCATTATAGGTTTCATCACTATTTTACGGTTTACGGTTTCATCACTATTTTACGGTGCGTTGTACAAGATTACACTTTGACTCTATAGTAGCCTAAAAGATAGAAAAATAAAAAATAAAAATCAAACAAATCACGGGGCCTTCCTAGATGTGTGACAGCATAAACAACATATACGCAGAAAAGCCTCAGCCGGAGGTTGTCCACATATAGTATACAGGGCACAATACGGATAATACTGACGTACAGGTTGGGCATAAGGTATAATCTTCTGGGTTTCCAGGATGAAAGATTACATACCATGGGCCAACAGAAACCAGGGCACCAAGAGAGAATATACAGATATAATACGGCAATGGCGGATATTAGACGGTGAGACACAGATACAAAAAGAAAATATCCTAAGAATACAAATGCATATTAGATACGTCATGGAGATCCATGTGAATCCCCAAAAATTGGGACCCCATCGAAAACAATGGTTAGGCCATAGAGTCCATCGAGCCGAACCTACAGGCAGTATAAAATCGCACATCGAAATGTATGACATTATAGGTGAAAGGTTACAGAAAACATGTGTAGGATATTTGTTCGTTAATCCCCTTTGGTTCGAGGGACTCCATCCTAAAGATCCATTCACATTCACGTCTCAGAATCAATCTATCCAGATTTCCTCCTCTTGGGTTCACTTTAACCACCTCAAGGATGCTGAATCTCACCCCTGTTGGATCTTCACTATGGTGAGTATGCATATGTTTCGCCAGTGGGGTGTCCCTCTTATGGCGAATATCGCCCATATGTTCCCCCACTCTTCTCCTGAACTCCCTCTTGGTTTTCCCAACATAATCCTTTGGGCAGGAGCAGGACGCCACATATACCACACCATTGGTTTTACAATTTGAAAAATCGCGTTGGTAGAAAATTCTGCCTGTAGTGGAGCTACGAACCTGTTTACATGGTTTCATCAACTGACACAGACTGCAATCTCCACACCTAAAAAAGCCACAGGGCCTCCTATCCAGCCAGGTCCCAGCGGGTTTGGGTCGCTGGTACTGGCTATGCACCAGCAGATCTTTAATGGAGCGGCCCTTTCTGAACGTTATATTGGGACGTTCACCCACCACATCAGTCAGATCTGGATCTAATTTCAGAATATCCCAATGCCTAGCAAAAGCTCTTCTGACCTCATGATGCTGTGTGTCAAATGTGCCAATGACCCTTACAGTGTCCTCAACCTCCGTACTCCTATGTTTCTGCAACAACTCTTGTCTATCGGTTCTCCTTGCAAAGTCATAAGCCCTGCTCACGATAGGTCTCGGGTACCCCTTCTCTCTGAATCTGTCGAACATATCACCAGATTGGCTCCTAAATGTATCATCCCTGGAACAGTTCCTCCTTAGTCTGAGGAATTGCCCCTTAGGTATCCCCCTCTTAAGGGAGACCGGATGGTGGCTGTCCCAGTGTAGCAGACTGTTAGTGCTTGTCGGCTTTCGATAGATGCTCGTACCTACTTGCCCACACTCCTCTTTCACAATTTTTATGTCCAGAAACGCCAACTCTATCTCACTGATCTCCGATGTGAATTTGAGGCCCACCTTATTGATGTTCAAACAACCCATAAACATTGTAAACTCCTCCTTTGTGCCAGTCCATACCATAAACACATCGTCAATATATCTGTACCAGATGGAAATAAATTTATGCCACCACCTCTCTTCATCCCCAAAAACGATGGTCTCCTCCCACCAGCCCAGGAACAGATTTGCATACGATGGGGCACAGGGGCACCCCATCGCTGTGCCCCTGAGCTGGTGGAAGTGTTTACCATCGAAGGTGAAGGCATTATGGGTAAGTATATATTCAAGCAATGTTATGACGAAGTCGTTATGTTCCCTACATCTGATAGATCTTTGTTGCAGAAAAATCTAACTCCCTCAATACCTGCCTGATGCGGGATACTGCTATATAGCGCTTCTATATCAATGGAAGTAAGCCAGGCGTCTCTTCCCAAGTTAACCCCCTCTAGCTTTAGAAGCAGATCCGACGTATCACTAAGATAGGATGGCATAGCAGTGACGAATGGGCGGAGGACTTGGTCAACATATAGTCCACAATTTTGTGTCAGGGAGTCAACCCCAGAGACAATGGGACGTCCTTTCAAGGGATGATAACCCTTATGCACCTTAGGTAGTGCGTAAAAAGTAGCAGTTAAGGGAAATTGTGGTAGCATAAAGTCAAATTCACCCTGTGAGATAAGTTGGCACAATAGCGCATCTTCTAGAATTAATCTCAGTTCATTTTTAAACAGATCCAGGGGGTTAGTGGTGAGTACTTCATACGTAGTCCTGTCTTGTAGGATAGAGACACAGATCGCTCGGTACTCAAGATGATCCATGATCACTAGATTACCCCCTTTATCAGAGGGCTTTATGATCAACAGATCATTAGACTTAAGGCCATCTAGTGTTCTACGTTCATCTTCTGTGAGATTGTCCCCAGTCCGCCAATCTGTTTGCCTCAATTTTTTAAGATCTCTTTCCACCAGAAGAGTAAATAGATCTATATTACTTGTGTCTCCGTGTGGTGGCATCTTTACACTTCTATTTTTTAGTGAAGTAAAAGGGCCTTTACCTTCCTCCGGTATACTATTAGACTCCAGGAGTAGACCACAGAGGGCCTCATATCCCTCCATGTCTTCCTGGTCCAAACCTAGACCCTCGCACTATTCACGAGTTTTATGTTTAAAGAACTTTTTCCATTTTAACTTTCTGGTGAATAAATTAAGGTCTTTCACCCATCCAAAACAATCAAAATTATTCATTGGAACAAAATTGAGGCCTCTCTGCAGGACACCATACTCATGTCTAGAGAGCACATGCGAGGACAGGTTGATGATATGGCCCCTATTCAATTGAGCTGAGTTCTTAATTGGTACCCTGTTCTCGCACCCTGCTCCAAAAAAGAGATCGGTGCAGAGGAGGAAGCCCCAAAAGATTGACCGGGGGCGGGGTATCCTGTAACTGGGATAACGCAATGTCCCCCCCCACATTCACCAGTTGCTGCTCTTCCCCTTCCTGTAACTGGGATAATGCAATGTCCCCCTCCACATCCACCAGTTGCTGCTCTTCCCCTTCCTGTAACTGGGATAATGCATTGTCCCCTCCACATCCACCAGTTGCTGTTCTTCCCCTTCCTGTAACTGGGGTAATGCAGTGTCCCCCTCCACATCCACCAGTTGCTGCTCTTCCCCTTCCTGTAACTGGAATAACGCAATATCCCACTCCACATCCACCAGTTGCTGCTCTTCCCCTTCCTGTAACTTGGGTAATGCAGTGTCCCCCTCCACATCCACCAGTTGCTGCTCTTCCCCTTCCTGTAACTGGATTAACGCAATATCCCACTCCACATCCACCAGTTGCTGCTCTTCCCCTTCCTGTAACTGGGGTAATGCAATGTCCCCCTCCACATTCACCAGTTGCTGTTCTTCCCCTTCCTGTAACTGGGATAACGCAATATCCCGCTCCACATCCACCAGTTGCTGCTCTTCCCCTTCCTGTAACTGGTGTACTGCAATGTCCCCCTCCACATCCACCAGTTGCTGCACTTCCCCTTCCTGTAACTGGGGTAATGCAGTGTCCCCCTCCACATCCACCACTTGCTGCTCTTCCCCTTCCTGTAACTGGGATAACACAATGTCCCCGTCCACATTCACCAGTTGCTGCTCTTCCCCTTCCTGTAACTGGAATAACGCAATGTCCCCCTCCACATCCACCAGTTGCTGCTCTTCCCCTTCCTGTAACTGGGATAACGCAATGTCCCACTCCACATTCACCAGTTGCTGCTCTTCCCCTTCCTGTAACTGGGGTAATGCAGTGTCCCCCTCCACATCCACCAGTTGCTGCTCTTCTCCTTCCTGTAACTGGAATAACGCAATGTCCCCCTCCACATCCACCAGTTGCTGCTCTTCCCCTTCCTGTAACTGGGATAACGCAATGTCCCCCTCCACATTCACCAGTTGCTGCACTTCCCCTTCCTGTAACTGGGGTAATGCAGTGTCCCCCTCCACATCCACCAGTTGCTGCTCTTCTCCTTCCTGTAACTGGGATAACGCAATGTACCCCTCCACATTCACCAGTTGCTGCTCTTCCCCTTCCTGTAACTGGGATAACACAATGTCCCCGTCCACATTCACCAGTTGCTGCTCTTCCCCTTCCTGTAACTGGAATAACGCAATGTCCCCCTCCACATTCACCAGTTGCTGCTCTTCCCCTTCCTGTAACTGGGATACTGCAATGTCCCCCTCCACATCCACCAGTTGCTGCACTTCCCCTTCCTGTAACTGGGGTAATGCAGTGTCCCCGTCCACATTCACCAGTTGCTGCTCTTCTCCTTCCTGTAACTGGAATAACGCAATGTCCCCCTCCACATCCACCAGTTGCTGCTCTTCCCCTTCCTGTAACTGGGATAACGCAATGTCCCCCTCCACATTCACCAGTTGCTGCTCTTCCCCTTCCTGTAACTGGGATAACGCAATGTCCCCCTCCACATTCACCAGTTGCTGCTCTTCCCCTTCCTGTAACTGGGATAACGCAATGTCCCCCTCCACATTCACCAGTTGCTGCTCTTCCCCTTCCTGTAACTGGGATAACGCAATGTCCCCTCCACATCCACCAGTTGCTGCTCTTCCCCTTCCTGTAACTGGGATAACGCAATGTCCCCCTCCACATTCACCAGTTGCTGCTCTTCCCCTTCCTGTAACTGGGATAACGCAATGTCCCCCTCCACATTCACCAGTTGCTGCTCTTCCCCTTCCTATAACTGGGATAATGCAATGTCCCCCTCCACATTCACCAGTTGCTGCTCTTCCCCTTCCTATAACTGGGATAATGCAATGTCCCTCTCCACATTCACCAGTTGCTGCTCTTCCCCTTCCTGTAACTGGGATAACGCAATGTCCCCCTCCACATACACCAGTTGCTGCTCTTCCCCTTCCTGTAACTGGGATAACGCAATGTCCCCCTCCACATTCACCAGTTGCTGCTCTTCCCCTTCCTATAACTGGGATAATGCAATGTCCCCCTCCACATACACCAGTTGCTGCTCTTCCCCTTCCTGTAACTGGGATAACGCAATGTCCCCCTCCACATTCACCAGTTGCTGCTCTTCCCCTTCCTATAACTGGGATAATGCAATGTCCCCGTCCACATTCACCAGTTGCTGCTCTTCCCCTTCCTATAACTGGGATAATGCAATGTCCCCGTCCACATTCACCAGTTGCTGCTCTTCCCCTTCCTGCACACTCTGCAGCATGTACAGTAACATTAACCTTAAAGAGGACATGTGCCCAGGTCAGAAGCGGGCAGCTTTTCCTCTTATTTAATTTCCACTCCTCCCCTGAGTATTACCTTTTTTCTTATATCCACCATAAGGTTGTAGAGATATTGGTCTATTTATTTAATGCTAAGTTTTATAGTTTTTACCACTTGGATGTAGCCTACAGGATGATAATGTAGAGCAAGCCTAAAGACACGCCCCAGAGGATCCTGTGAGCCATGCCTCCCTCAGTAAAGACCATAAAAATCATCATTAATTAAAAAGGCCCCATATCTCTGGAACCATATAGGGGACTTAAAGAAAAAAAGCTGAAAAATCAGAGCAAATGCACTTTTTACCTAGTGAAAACGCCTCTTCAAGATGGACACTAGACAAAAGTTGATTGATGGTTGAATAACCATTAACTAAACCATCATTTGGTGAAACAAATATTCTGTGTACATGGACTTTGTTTAAAAATGGCTTGGGTTCAAAATAATTTTAAAAAAATAATGCTCACCCTCATCGAGAGACCATATTTAGGAAAAGTACCCAATATATGGTATCAAGGGAATACATTATTCACTGACCCTGTAGAGTTGGATACTGATGTATAAGAACCATTAGACTCATAGAAAGAGGTTAACGCTCTGCGATAAGATTCATATAACTCCATACTCTAGTTAAAACAGGATTTAAAATTCTGGATTTTAATGTTTTGGAGCAGATGTTCTCTTTATTGGAGTTTTATGGCAGCCTTGTCTATCAACAAGCAACATCAACTGCTCCACAAGTCACCAGAATTAGGTGTAATCCACACAATAAGAGATGAAATCTCATCAGGGGCGGAAAAATTTCCAGAAACTTTTTTTTCCATCCGATTCTCTAAAGGTTTCTCGGTAATAAATGTTTATGATTCTAAGCTGAAATGAAAAATATTGGATTTTTCTCATAACTTCTAACATAATTTTTCTAAGCAACGTGTCTTATATTAGGTTTTAACTATGATCACCGGTGATGAGGCTTGTGAGACCACAGTCCTGACTTGACTGCAAAAGAAAATATAAATTAGACTTTACTTATGATTTAACTGAGGGGAATCCAGCCCGCTGCCATCTGTCAAAGTAGATCTGTATCTGCCAATTACAGAATGAAAGTGAGAAAATGAGATTATGTTTCCAGTGCGCGCAATACAGCTTTCTTCTCTCCTATGACTTTCTAAAAAAGATTTGCACAAAATAATAATGATTATTCTAGAAATAGTTCTGACATTATTAATCAAAAAGGGGAACTTTAAATAATGCAGAATGTAAAAGACAAAAAATTGTGAAAATTTACAATAATGAAATAATATAAACATAATACAAAAATAATAATAATAATAATAAAAACAATAATATATGATTACTATAATAATCTAATATATAAAGCTAAATGTGTGTGTGTGTATGTGTGTATGTCCAGGATTGGCATCTGCACCGTCACAGCTACAGCCACAAAATTTTGCACAGTCACACGTCTGGACCCCGAGAGCGTCATAGGCTATGTTGTGAGGTGAAATTTTAACCCTGTGCTTTCCAATTCACCAAACAATTTTGCCCTTATCTACAGGTCCTTCTCAAAAAATTAGCATATAGTGTTAAATTTCATTATTTACCATAATGTAATGATTACAATTAAACTTTCATATATTATAGATTCATTATCCACCAACTGAAATTTGTCAGGTCTTTTATTGTTTTAATACTGATGATTTTGGCATACAACTCCTGATAACCCAAAAAACCTGTCTCAATAAATTAGCATATCAAGAAAAGGTTCTCTAAACGACCTATTACCCTAATCTTCTGAATCAACTAATTAACTCTAAACACATGCAAAAGATACCTGAGGCTTTTATAAACTCCCTGCCTGGTTCATTACTCAAAACCCCCATCATGGGTAAGACTAGCGACCTGACAGATGTCAAGAAGGCCATCATTGACACCCTCAAGCAAGAGGGTAAGACCCAGAAAGAAATTTCTCAACAAATAGGCTGTTCCCAGAGTGCTGTATCAAGGCACCTCAATGGTAAGTCTGTTGGAAGGAAACAATGTGGCAGAAAACGCTGTACAACGAGAAGAGGAGACCGGACCCTGAGGAAGATTGTGGAGAAGGACCGATTCCAGACCTTGGGGAACCTGAGGAAGCAGTGGACTGAGTCTGGTGTGGAAACATCCAGAGCCACCGTGCACAGGCGTGTGCAGGAAATGGGCTACAGGTGCCGCATTCCCCAGGTAAAGCCACTTTTGAACCATAAACAGCGGCAGAGGCGCCTGACCTGGGCTACAGAGAAGCAGCACTGGACTGTTGCTAAGTGGTCCCAAGTACTTTTTTCTGATGAAAGCAAATTTTGCATGTCATTCGGAAATCAAGGTGCCAGAGTCTGGAGGAAGACTGGGGAGAAGGAAATGCCAAAATGCCTGAAGTCCAGTGTCAAGTACCCACAGTCAGTGATGGTGTGGGGTGCCATGTCAGCTGCAGGTGTTGGTCCACTGTGTTTCATCAAGGGCAGGGTCAATGCAGCTAGCTATCAGGAGATTTTGGAGCACTTCATGCTTCCATCGGCTGAAATGCTTTATGGAGATGAAGATTTCATTTTTCAGCACGACCTGGCACCTGCTCACAGTGCCAAAACCACTGGTAAATGGTTTACTGACCATGGTATTACTGTGCTCAATTGGCCTGCCAACTCTCCTGACCTGAACCCCATAGAGAATCTGTGGGATATTGTGAAGAGAAAGTTGAGAGACGCAAGACCCAACACTCTGGATGAGCTTAAGGCCGCTATTGAAGCATCCTGGGCCTCCATAACATCTCAGCAGTGTCACAGGCTGATTGCCTCCATGCCACGCCGCATTGAAGCAGTCATTTCTGCCAAAGGATTCCCGACCAAGTATTGAGTGCATAACTGAACATTATTATTTGTTGTTTTTTTTGTTTGTTATTAAAAAACACTTTTATTTGATTGGATGGGTGAAATATGCTAATTTATTGAGACAGGTTTTTTGGGTTATCAGGAGTTGTATGCCAAAATCATCAGTATTAAAACAATAAAAGACCTGACAAATTTCAGTTGGTGGATAATGAATCTATAATATATGAAAGTTTAATTGTAATCATTACATTATGGTAAATAATGAAATTTAACACTATATGCTAATTTTTTGAGAAGGACCTGTATATAATGGGGGAAAAAGTGAAAGGAAAACTGTTGGAGGCAAATAGACAGCTGCCAGATGTGAAGGGGGACTTAAAGAATGAAAGCGATGGTGCCAAAGAGTATCTACCGTACAGTTGCTAAGGTGGGGCCCCGACATGGGATACTCACCACACACGGGGATATGAACACACACACAAAATGCGCCACACACTACCACGTGCTTGAACACATATACCACCCTCAGCACACATTTCACCACACATACACCAACCTCGCCACATAAAAGTCGAAACACAAAAGTCGCCGCTCAAAACTCGCCACGCGCAAAACACGCCACGTGCAAAATTTGCCACATGCAAAACTAGTCTCACGCAAAACTCACCTCATGGAAAACTCGCCACACACAAAACTTGCACGCGCGGAAAAATTGCCACATGCACAAACGTTGCAACACATGCAAAAGTTGCCTCACACAAAACTTGCATATACTCAATACGCACCACACATAAAACTCGCCACCCACAAAACTCGCCATGCGCAACACTTGCTGCACACAACTTGCTACACTAACCTGTCACATGCAACTCGACACGCAAAAATTTGCTACACGCATGTCGCCACACAAAACTCATCTCACAACAGTCGCTACATGCATGTCGCCACATGCAACTCAACACACACAACTTGACACAGGAAACTCGCCCTAAAACACACACAAGTCTGGTATTATCCTTCAAAAATAAAACTCTGATTAATAAGCAGACAAACTACAAGAGCAACAAATGTACCATATAGGAAATACAGCAGCTGTCAGTCACATGACCTGTCTATTATGTGTATGTGTGAGGTAATATATACTGCCAGGGGGAGGGCTTCCTGTTGGCTGGGGATTTATCAGGCTGCCAATTTAGCTTACAAATACTGAGGTAAAAATACTGACCAAATAACGTGTGAACGAGGTCTAATACAGGAGGAGATGACATACAGGTATATACAGGAGAGATGACACACAGGTATATACTATATACAGGAGAGATGACACACAGGTATATACTATATAGAGGAGGAGATGACTTATAGGTACATCTATATATATAATTGTCTAAAGGTTTTTCCGTCTGTCTGTCTGTCTTTCTGTCTGTCTGTCTGTCTTTCTGTCTGTCTGTCTGTCTGTCCTGGAAATCCCGCCTCTCTGATTGGTCGAGGCACAGCATCGACGTAGATGTCATAATGGTTGCCATGGCGACGATGATGTCATAAAGGTTCCCTCGACCAATCAGTGACGGGCACAGTCTGCCGCGAATTCTGGAATCATCATTGTCCATATACTACGGGAACATGCATATTCTAGAATACCCGATGCGTTAGAATCGGGCCACAATCTAGTACTATATACAGGGGAGATGACACACAGGTATATACTATATACAGGGGAGATGACACACAGGTATATACTATACACAGGAGCAGATGACATACAGGTACATACTATATACAGGGGAGATGACACACAGGTATATACAGGAGGAGATGACATACAGGTACATAGTATATACAGGAGAGATGACACACAGGTATATAATATATACAGGAGGAGATGACATACAGGTATATACTATATATAGGAGGAGATTACATACATGTATATACTATATACAGGAGGAGATGACACACAGGTATATACTATATAAAAGAGGAGATGACACATAAGTATATACAGGAGGAGATGACATACAGCAGGTATATACTATATTCAGGGGAGATTACATACAGGTATATACTATATACAGGAGATGACATACAGGTATATACTATATATAGGAGAAGATGATATACAGGTATATACTATATACAGAAGAGATGACATATAGGTATATACTATATATAGGAGTAGATGAATGGGAAACCACTGGGTAAATCTGACAGGGAGAAGGACTTGGGGATCCTAGTTAATGATAAACTTACCTGGAGCAGCCAGTGCCAGGCAGCAGCTGCCAAGGCAAACAGGATCATGGGGTGCATTAAAAGAGGTCTGGATACACATGATGAGAGCATTATACTGCCTCTGTACAAATCCCTAGTTAGACCGCACATGGAGTACTGTGTCCAGTTTTGGGCACCGGTGCTCAGGAAGGATATAATGGAACTAGAGAGAGTACAAAGGAGGGCAACAAAATTAATAAAGGGGATGGGAGAACTACAATACCCAGATAGATTAGCGAAATTAGGATTATTTAGTCTAGAAAAAAGACGACTGAGGGGCGATCTAATAACCATGTATAAGTATATAAGGGGACAATACAAATATCTCGCTGAGGATCGGTTTATACCAAGGAAGGTGACGGGCACAAGGGGGCATTCTTTGCGTCTGGAGGAGAGAAGGTTTTTCCACCAACATAGAAGAGGATTCTTTACTGTTAGGGCAGTGAGAATCTGGAATTGCTTGCCTGAGGAGGTGGTGATGGCGAACTCAGTCGAGGGGTTCAAGAGAGGCCTGGATGTCTTCCTGGACCAGAACAATATTGTATCATACAATTATTAGGTTCTGTAGAAGGACGTAGATCTGGGGATTTATTATGATGGAATATAGGCTGAACTGGATGGACAAATGTCTTTTTTCGGCCTTACTAACTATGTTACTATGTTACTATGTTACATACAGGTATATACTATATACAAGGGAGATGACATACAGGTGTATACTATATATAAGGGAGATGACAAACACGTATATACTGAGGGGAAAATGAGAGGTGTGAGGTGAAAATGAGGGGTGTGAGGTGAAAATGAAAAGGTGTGACTGCAAAATGAGAGGAGTGAAGGAAAATAGTGGAGTGATCGGAAAATGACAGATGTGAGGTCGAAATGACAAGTGTTAGGGGGAATGAGAGGAGAGAGGGGGGAATGAGAGGAGTGAGGGGGAAAATAAGAGGAGTGAGGTGCTATAACTAACCACAGATATTTACTATGCCCAGGCAACGCCGGGCTCTTCAGCTTGTATAACCATAAAATAGTAAAATCATAATAATACAAGATAATATAAATATTATAATATGCAATATAATTGTCAAAATATAATGATGATAATAATAATAATAATAATAATAATATCACTTCCATTATCATTATAATACAAAATAATGCAAATAATTATAAATGTTTTTCTATAATAATATAGTAATAAAATAGTAAGTACAATAATGATGCAACATAATATAAACATAATAATAATAATAATAATAATAATAATTATTATTATTATTATTATTATTATTATTATTATGTAGCCATACAATAGTATGATTATAATATTAGATAATTCAAATATTATTCTATTATACAATTACAATAATAATATAATCCTAAAATAGTATGACATTAAGAACGCTAAATTCTACAAATATAATAATATCTAAAATATTTTTCATAATAATAATAATAATATGAATATTGTTATAATCATTACTAGATGTATGATGTTATTATTAGTATGATTATAATATTTTTTTATTTTAACTAAAATAATATCGTTATACAAATGTACAATATTAATACAAAATAATACAAATGTAATAATTATGTATTTGTACTATAATAATGTAAATACCAATAAAAAACACTTCACAAAAGGACCCAAAAGTATGACAAAAATATATAAATTTTATTGAATATACATAAATAGAATAAAAACAAGGCAGTAGCCACCAGTGCAGCAGCAACGGTGGGACTCACTCAGGGACAACCTCAATATAAAAGCATATACGGCAGTGGTAGTATAGTGTCTAGCTATATATGGAATAACAATTAGTGAAATGCAAATAAGTATATGTGGAACAAATAGCAAAATTAAGTGAATAATTAAGGTAAGTTGTACCATGTGAGTAATAATGCGTTTCGCAATTAAATGCTTCGTCCAGGGGTGGTTGGGTACTGGCCAGAAAAGGGTTATAAGTTGGTCATGACCAATAGAAACAAGGCAGCAATAAAAGGAAAGATACCGGCACCTGTGTACAAAAAGTCCTGATAGGGTAGCGTCCCGTGCAGTGTAGAAGCGCCAGTGTGAAGAAACCGGAACCGGAAGTGGTGATTGTCATGATATGTACTTTTGCCCTGTCCTGTATTTGAATAATATGCCATTTTATGTACGTAACTGTTCTCTGGTTTCTATTAGCTGTAATTTATGTATTTTCTTGTGCTGGGAGTTCACCTGTAACAATATGTCTCCTTCCCCCAATACTTGCAGCCCTCAGCTCTAATGTAATTAAGCTTTGTCAACATCACTAGTGGAGGAATAGCCATTCTTCCTCACAGCAGGTGGCTAGTCAAATGTACATACTACATAGACTACGTGGAGCCCACCAGTCTAGAATCTTCTGGTGGACCCAACCATTGAATAGAAGGTGTGACCCCTACCCCCCTTCGTGGGCAGATCCCAGGAGCTCAGACAATCCATTCTTATTTTGAGATCAGATGTGAGTTGATCCTTGAAGGAGAAGGAGTGGGGATTCTTAGCTGAGGCAAGACCCCATGTCCATCTGTGACTGCGGAAGCGAATGGGGCGAGACTTGAGCTGAGGACATATCTCGTCGCTCGTGGGATTGTTTTGGGATCCCTTGGACTCGTGTGGACTATTGCTTTGTTAGCTGGCACAAGGATTATCGGGAGGTGGCCCCGAACCTGTTCTGTTGGACTAATTGTGGACTCTGTAGATCTCCCTGCATGTGTTGTTCCAGCGTTCTTGATAATAAATCTGTTGAATCATCCCTCGGCCTGTTGTCCCTTCTTGCTCTGCCGTACACCCCGTCACAAACTGATTGGCAGCAGAGGGACCAGAGCAGAAGGAATGGAGGACAAAGGCCCATCAACATCGGGAACCAACACCGCAGAGTACAAGAACTGGACTTTGGGGAGCCTACAATCAAAGGCCCGTGAAGTAGGAGTCCGTTTTAAGGGACTCTCGAAGGAGCAGCTTATTGAGGCTTTGGAAGGAGTTCGCCTGCAAGATGACGCTGAGGAAGGATCCTCACAGCAAATGGAGGAAAGACTGCAGCCGGAGGTAAATACCCCAAAAAGTCAGTGGGTTATGTGGTACGAGGAGGAGTTGGCATTGCTGGGAGAAGAGGCCACCACAGACTATAAGAAAGAGGCCATTCACCGAGCTCAAGAGAGGGAGAGGGAGGCCATTCACAGAGCTGAGGAGAGGGAGGCCATTCACAGAGCTGAGGAGAGGGAGAGGGACACCATTCACAGAGCCGAGGAGAGGGAGGCCATTCACAGAGCCGAGGAGAGGGAGGCCATTCACAGAGCCGAGGACAGAGCTCAGGAGATGGCATTGCTGGAGAGGCAGATCGCTTTGGAAGCAGCTAGAAGCTCCAGACAGACTCTAACCCCAGCACCCACCATGAGGGAACTCCCCAGTGTGTCTCGCAAAGACTTCAAGCCCTTTAATGAGGCTGCAGGCGACATTGAGGGCTTCTTCCAGGACTTTGAGCATCAGTGTCGATTAATGGAAGTCCCAGAAAGGGACCGAGTCCGACATCTGGTGGGGCTCTTAGAGGGTGGAGCTGCCGCAGCCTATAGAGCTATGGACCCTCAGGGGAACTGTGAGTATGCGGAGATTAAACGGACTATTCTAGAACATTATGCTGTTACCCAAGACACTTACAGGACTCAGTTCCGTACTTTAGCCTGTGATGAGGAAGTGTCTTTCAAGATGTATGCCCACAGACTCAAACAGATATGTCGTCGCTGGCTGGAGGCAGAGGGGGCCTTAACCTGGGAGACCTTCCTCCAGGTTATCCTAAAAGAGCAGTTTTACTTCAAGTGCCCTGCTGAGATCCGGGAATGGGTGCGTGAAAGGAGACTAGCCACTGTGGAGGAAGCTGCAGCTCTAGCTGATGAGGCTCTCACCATCAAGCCTCAGTGGAGGATTCTGTTGGAGGATGGAGAGAGGCCTACCAGCTCCACAACACCGGTGGCCCCCTGTTCTTCTGTCCCCATTGTTCCCCGTTCCTCTAAGCCACCACCTCATGCTGATACCCGTGTAAATGTGCCTCCAGTTGCTTCTACTGCGTGTTCTGGAATACGACGAGGAGAGGAAGTAGCAGAGCGCAGGTGTTATGGTTGTGGGCATCTGGGGCATCTGCAGGCCTCATGCCCAGCCAGCCCATGGAGGAGTCGTCCTCAAAACCCTACAGCACCTTCAGGTGGGGCCGGCCTCCAGGTTTCCTTACCCCTCGCCCAAGAGGACGCCTTGGATGGAGTGAGACCCAGCACAGATGCTATCAATGTGGACAGCCAGGGCATCTGCAAGCCTCCTGCCCAGCTGTTCAAATGAGGATTAATCCTGTACCCAGTCGTATTATTAATTATGTACAGCCAAGTGCCATGGAGGACGACGTGTCACCACTACGTGAGGACTGGCCTTGTGCCTCACCCACCCATGTTGCACCACTAGGAGTTTATGGTGTGCGACCTGCAGCTATGACGACTTCTGCTCATCGAGGTAAGCACTTGCAGGAGGTCGTGCTGGATGGACAGAGACTTATTGGATTTTGTGACTCAGGGGCTTTCCTCACACTGGCTGATCCCCGAGTGGTTCGGCCTGAGGCAATCCATCGAGGACCTGGGATTGTCATTGAACTGGCTGGTGGACAATGGAGGACTATTCCCACAGCCACTGTGGATCTGAACTTTGATTTTGGGGTCAGACGATGTGTGGTTGGGGTGATGGGTGGTCTGCCTGCCGATGTTCTCCTGGGCAATGATGTGGGAGAGCTACGATGCCAATTCGTGGCTGCATGAAGCCACATGTAAGTTATGCTCTGCCTGTGTGTACTTAACCAGCGACCTGTAGCGGTCCCTGGTACGTACACAAATTGGGAGGGGAAGGGATTGTCATGATATGTACTTTTGCCCTGTCCTGTGTTTGAATAATATGCCATTTTATGTATGTAACTGTTCTCTGGTTTCTATTAGCTGTAATTTATGTATTTTCTTGTGCTGGGAGTTCACCTGTAACAATATGTCTCCTTCCCCCAATTCCCTTCCCTCAGCTCTAATGTAATTAAGCTTTGTCAACATCACTAGTGGAGGAATAGCCATTCTTCCTCACAGCAGGTGGCTAGTCAAATGTACATACTATATAGACTACGTGGAGCCCACCAGTCTAGAATCTTCTGGTGGACCCAACCATTGAATAGAAGGTGTGACCCCTACCCCCCTTCGTGGGCGGATCCCAGGAGCTCAGACAATCCATTCTTATTTTGAGATCAGATGTGAGTTGATCCTTGAAGGAGAAGGAGTGGGGATTCTTAGCTGAGGCAAGACCCCATGTCCATCTGTGACTGCGGAAGCGAATGGGGCGAGACTTGAGCTGAGGACATATCTCGTCGCTCGTGGGATTGTTTTGGGATCCCTTGGACTCGTGTGGACTATTGCTTTGTTAGCTGGCACAAGGATTATCGGGAGGTGCCCCCGAACCTGTTCTGTTGGACTAATTGTGGACTCTGTAGATCTCCCTGCATGTGTTGTTCCAGCGTTCTTGATAATAAATCTGTTGAATCATCCCTCAGCCTGTTGTCCCTTCTTGCTCTGCCGTACACCCCGTCACAGTGATGTTGGTTAAGTCTGAGGTAACTGCGCAAGCAAGGACAAAGAGCAACCGTTGCTACAACAATCCAAGAACCAGTAGTTGCAGCCGGAGATAGAGTACGGCCGTGAATTATTCATGGCGCAGGCGCATATTAGAACGGTGGCTGTTGCCAGAGTAAAGTAAGGCCGAGAATGTATTGGGCAGCGCAAGCGCACAAGGAGTCAGCAACCGTAGCCACACCTGTGCAAGCGTGGACAAAGAGCAACCGTTGCTACAACAATCCAAGAACTAGTAGTTGCAGCCGGAGATAGAGTACGGCCATGGGTAGTTCATAGCACAGGCGCATATTAGAACGGTGGCTATTGCCAGAGTAGGGTAAAGCCGAGAACGTATCAGCCAGCGCAAGCGCACAAAGAGACAGCAACCGTAGCCACAACAATCAAGGAAACCAAAAGATGGAGCACATTACACAAATACTTCACAGCGAACGTGCGTATAAATAGCGCACCATAACCAACATAGTGGTCCATAGGGGCCGGGACAGAGGATAGCATAATAGCCAATCTATATTAACTCGAACCCACAAGCATAAAGAGTTGCCAAGCGACATATATGGCCAACCACACACTGCACATTTGCAACCAAAACAAAACGCACAAAGTGAACAATATCTAAGCAACTAATTAAATAATCATAAAAAATATATACTTAATAAATAACCCGAACATGAATGGGAAAAGCAGCAATCAATGCGGAAATGTCACTTAGAAGCGAGGGCAAGGACGGGAAATATATGTATATACTTATTTATTCAATGCATAAAGAGGACACATAATAAAGTGACAGTTGTTCCCTGGGAAAGGCACCATAACGCCATAGTAAAGAACCAAAAATAAGTAGAAGAAATATTAACAACCTAAGAAATAATTGCTGGGAGCACTAGAGACATATGCAGGAAAAGCAACCCAAGCGTAGCCAACACATGCGCAAAAAACAAATAAAAAGTAAGTAATGAAAGAATAATAAATAATAAAAAAGAAAAAGAAAAATCAATGAGTCTAAACCACAGAAAACAAAAATAAAGCATGCAAAAATCAATAATAAAAATCCGCAGCAGAATAAATACAACCTGTGAAGGGAAAAATGTAATGAGTGACGTAAATAGTACAACACCATGATAGCAACCTATGAAAATACGTAAGTGCAGAATACTGATAGATATATATACTGTATATGTGTATATATAAGTAAATGCAAATAGGCAGGCATAAAATACCTGCCTAGAGGGTACAGATAAATAACCAGTGACCAATAGTGAACTATTAGTATATTATTACTAAAATAAACAGCAATTATATAAAAAATCAAATGTGATGACATGTGGCATATTTATTTCTATACCACTGCCGTATATGCTTTTATATTGAGGTTGTCCCTGAGTGAGTCCCACCGTTGCTGCTGCACTGGTGGCTACTGCCTTGTTTTTATTCTATGTACCGTATATACTTGAGTATAAGCCGACCCGAGTATAAGCCGACCCCCCTAATTTTGCCACAAAAAAACTGGGAAAACTTATTGACTCGAGTATAAGCCTAGGGTGGAAAATGGAGCAGCTACCGGTTAATGTCAAAAATAAAAATAGATACCAATAAAAGTAAAATTAATTGAGACATCAGTAGGTTAAGTGTTTTTGAATATTTATATTGAATCAGGAGCCCCATATAATGCTCCATACAGTTCATTATTGCCCCATAGATGCTCCATATAAAGCTGTGCCCCATATACAATGCTCTGCACCGTTCATTATTGCCCCATAGCTGTGCCATATAGTGCTCTGCACCGTTCATTATTCCCCCATAGCTGTGCCATATAGTGCTCTGCACCGTTCATTATTGCCCCATAACTCTGCCATATAGTGCTCTGCACCGTTCATTATTGTCCCATAGCTGTGCCATATAGTGCTCTGCACCGTTCATTATTGCCCCATAGCTGTGCCATATAGTGCTCTGCACCGTTCATTATTGCCCCATAGCTGTGCCATATAGTGCTCTGCACCGTTCATTATTGCCCCATAGCTGTGCCATATAGTGCTCTGCACCGTTCATTATTGCCCCATAGCTCTGCCATATAGTGCTCTGCACCGTTCATTATTGCCCCATAGCTCTGCCATATAGTGCTCTGCACCGTTCATTATTGCCCCATAGCTCTGCCATATAGTGCTCTGCACCGTTCATTATTGTCCCATAGCTGTGCCATATAGTGCTCTGCACCGTTCATTATTGCCCCAAAGCTGTGCCATATAGTGCCCTGCACCGTTCATTATTGCCCCATAGCTGTGCCATATAGTGCTCTGCACCGTTCATTATTGCCCCATAGCTGTGCCATATAGTGCTCTGCACCGTTCATTATTGCCCCATAGCTGTGCCATATAGTGCTCTGCACCGTTCATTATTGTCCCATAGCTGTGCCATATAGTGCTCTGCACCGTTCATTATTGCCCCATAGCTGTGCCATATAGTGCTCTGCACCGTTCATTATTGCCCCATAGCTGTGCCATATAGTGCTCTGCACCGTTCATTATTGCCCCATAGCTGTGCCATATAGTGCCCTGCACCGTTCATTATTGCCCCATAGCTGTGCCATATAGTGCTCTGCACCGTTCCTTATTGCCCCATAGCTCTGCCATATAGTGCTCTGCACCGTTCATTATTGCCCCATAGCTCTGCCATATAGTGCTCTGCACCGTTCATTATTGTCCCATAGCTGTGCCATATAGTGCTCTGCACCGTTCATTATTGCCCCATAGCTGTGCCATATAGTGCTCTGCACCGTTCATTATTGCCCCATAGCTGTGCCATATAGTGCTCTGCACCATTCATTATTGCCCCATAGCTGTGCCATATAGTGCTCTGCACCATTCATTATTGCCCCATAGCTGTGCCATATAAAGCTGTGCCATTGCTGCTGCTGCTGCAGTAAAAAGAAAAGCCATACTCACCTCTCTTGATTGCAGCTCCCGGCGTCTCGTCTCGGCGTCTCTCCGCACTGACTGATCAGGCAGAGGGCGGCGCGCACACTATATGCGTCATCGCGCCCTCTGACCTGCACAGTCAGTGCGGAGAGACGCCGGGAAGATGGAGCGACGCTCGGCGTGTGGAACGGGGATAGGTGAATATGCGATACTTACCTGCTCCCGGCGTCCTGCTCCTTCTTCCGGACAGCTGGTCTTCGGTGCCGCAGCCTCTTGCTCTATCAGCGGCCACTGTTACCTCTGATTAGAGAAATGAATATGCGGCTCCACCCCTATGGGAGTGGAGTCCATATTCATTTTTCTAATGAGCGGTCCCACGTGACCGCTGACGAGGGGAAGAGCTGCAGCACCCGGAGACCATGGGATGGCAGGGGGATCGTCAGGATCGCCGGGACTAGGTGAGTATGTCTCAGCGCCCTCTCCCCCTCACCCGCCGACCCTGCCACCCACCATGACTCGAGTATAAGCCGAGAGGGGCACTTTCAGCTCAAAAATTTGGGCTGAAAATCTCGGCTTATACTCGAGTATATACGGTATGTATATTCTATAAAATTTATATATTTTTGTCATACTTTTTGGTCCTTTTGTGAAGGGTTTTTTATTGGTATTTTCATTATGGTTCCTTCATGGTCCTGTTAGGGATATTATTTGGTGTAGTAATAAAATAGTAAAATAAAAATAAAATAATAATAATAATAATAATAGTAACAATATTGGAATAGAAAAGTAATAAAACTAATACTAGACTGAGAATTGCTGACACTGCCAGCAGGTTTTACATTAGAGGAGTATTCCGGTCTATGAAAATAGTGGCTTGTAAAAATTTTGGCACCTTAGTCAAAATTACTGTTATTGTTATCAGTTGAGCAAATTGAAGCTTTAATGATCTCTAAAAGGCCTAAAGTTAAACAACAGTCTTTCATTTCTTGTTTGAGGGATTTTCATTCATTCTTCATTGGAAATTCTTCCAGTACTGTGAGATTCCTGGGTCGTCTTGCATGCTCTGCTATTTTGAGGTTGTCTATTGTGGATTTTGATGTGTGTTAGAATCATTATCATTTCTAGAAGCCATCCTCTTCCTCTTTTCAACTTCAGCTTTTTACAGCTGGTGTTATGTTTGCATCAAGAATTTGTTGAAATATCTTTGAATCCATTCTTCCCTCCACCCGCGAAATGTTCCCTGTGCCATTGGCTGCAACCCAACCCCTAGGAGTGATTGATCCACCCTCGTGCTTAATGGTTGGCGAGATGTTCTTTTCCTGAAATTCTGTGACCTTTTTTTTCCACACATATCTTTGATCATTGTGACCAAAGAGTTTTATTTTAATCTTATCTGTCCACAGGATTTGGTTCCAAAATGCATCAAGCTTGTTTAGATGTTCTTTTCCATACTTCTAACCCTGAATTTTATGGTGAGGACGCAGGAGAGATTTTCTTCTAATGGCTCCTTCATGAAGGTCATATTTGTGCAGGTGTCTATGAACAGTAGAACAATTTATCACAACTCCAGAGACTGCTAAATGTTTCTGAAGGTCTTCTGGCAGTAAAAACGGGGGTTATGAATTGCCTTCCTAGCAATCCTACAAGCAGGTCTCATTGACATTTTGCTTAGCCTTCAGGACCTTATCTTGACCTCAACTGTTCCTGTTAGCTGCAATTTCTTAACTACATTTCGATCTGAAGAAAGGGCAACTTAACTTGAAAACGCTTTGCTATCTTCTTATAGCCTTCCCCTGTTTTGTGGGCCTCCACCATTTTCAATTTCAGAGTTCTAGACAGCTAGTTAGAAGAACCTATGGCTGCTGTTTTTTGGCACAAGGTTAAAGGTGTCTGGGTTTTCATAAAGCTGAGAAATTTACATCACCCGACCTATTCTAGCGATGATATGGAACAAGCCATAAGCCAAATCGGCTAATTAATGTCTGAAACCTTGGTCACAGTTATCTGAGCACACAAATCTCCAAGGGTGCCCAAACTTTCGTATCAGCTCAATTTCCTTTTTGTAATTTTTAAAATGTAAAAATCGACAATATTTGTTTTCCCCTAAAATAGAAAGGAAATGTGTCATCTTTAACTTAACACCTTTTACAGATCATTTCAGCTTCAACTTGCTTAACTGTTCATAACAGTAATTTTGACAATGGGTGCCCAAACTTTTACATGCCACTGTATGCGAGGGTGTTTATAGTTGTACTTAAAAGTGATATTCACAGTACATTGTATTACCTACAGTATGTACACCAAGTGCAGAATGACCAATGGGTATTTTGACCATATCATTATTTTTATGCAGATTTTCCAACCCCAAGCTGTATAAACGTGAATACTTATTGAGGGAAGCAGATCAGGTGATGTGTATTTGTGTAATGATGAAGGATGTGGTCTAATCCATACTACGCCCTTTATTAAAGTGTGCAAAATATTTAAGCAGATTGTTTTCCTCTAGCAGAGGGAAGCCTCCCATTAACTGCCAAAAGATTTGAGAAGAATCAAACGTGAAGCAACCAGGAAGCCATTATTCTCCAGTGCAGTCATATTGCAGAACTGCCACCTCCCTGAAGAACCAGAAGTACAAGGTGTTCAGTGCTCAGATACACGGTCGAGGTGAAGAGGCTGAACCCGACCACCACTGAGCAAGGCACAGAAGTACAAGGTGTTCAGTGCTCAGACACACAGTCGAGGTGAAGAGGCTGAAACCGACCACCACTGAGCAAGGCACAGAAGTACAAGGTGTTCAGTGCTCAGAGACACGGCCGAGGTGAGGAGGCTGAGCCCGACCACCACAGAGCAAGACACAGAAGTACAAGGTGTTCAGTGCTCAGAGAAATGGCTGACGTGAGGAGGCTGAGCCCGACCACCACAGAGCAAGACACAGAAGTACAAGGTGTTCAGTGCTCAGAGAGATGGTCGAGGTGAAGAGGCTGAAACCGACCACCACTGAGCGAGGCACAGAAGTACAAGGTGTTCAGTGCGCAGACACACGGTCGAGGTGAAGAGGCTGAGCCCGACCACCACTGAGCAAGACACAGAAGTACAAGGTGTTCAGTGCTCAGATACACGGTCGAGGTGAAGAGGCTGAACCCGACCACCACTGAGCAAGGCACAGAAGTACAAGGTGTTCAGTGCTCAGACACACAGTCGAGGTGAAGAGGCTGAAACCGACCACCACTGAGCAAGGCACAGAAGTACAAGGTGTTCAGTGCTCAGAGAAATGGCTGACGTGAGGAGGCTGAGCCCGACCACCACAGAGCAAGACACAGAAGTACAAGGTGTTCAGTGCTCAGAGAGATGGTCGAGGTGAAGAGGCTGAAACCGACCACCACTGAGCGAGGCACAGAAGTACAAGGTGTTCAGTGCGCAGACACACGGTCGAGGTGAAGAGGCTGAGCCCGACCACCACTGAGCAAGACACAGAAGTACAAGGTGTTCAGTGCTCAGATACACGGTCGAGGTGAAGAGGCTGAACCCGACCACCACTGAGCAAGGCACAGAAGTACAAGGTGTTCAGTGCTCAGACACACAGTCGAGGTGAAGAGGCTGAAACCGACCACCACTGAGCAAGGCACAGAAGTACAAGGTGTTCAGTGCGCAGACACACGGTCGAGGTGAAGAGGCTGAGCCCGACCACCACTGAGCAAGACACAGAAGTACAAGGTGTTCAGTGCTCAGAGACACAGTCGAGGCGAAGAGGCTGAAACCGACCACCACTGAGCAAGGCACAGAAGTACAAGGTGTTTAGTGCTCAGAGAAATGGCTGACGTGAGGAGGCTGAGCCCGACCACCACAGAGCAAGACACAGAAGTACAAGGTGTTCAGTGCTCAGAGAAATGGCTGACGTGAGGAGGCTGAGCCCGACCACCACTGAGCAAGACACAGAAGTACAAGGTGTTCAGTGCTCAGAGAAATGGCTGACGTGAGGAGGCTGAGCCCGACCACCACAGAGCAAGACACAGAAGTACAAGTTGTTCAGTGCTCAGAGAGATGGTCGAGGTGAAGAGGCTGAAACCGACCACCACTGAGCGAGGCACAGAAGTACAAGGTGTTCAGTGCGCAGACACACGGTCGAGGTGAAGAGGCTGAGCCCGACCACCACTGAGCAAGACACAGAAGTACAAGGTGTTCAGTGCTCAGATACACGGTCGAGGTGAAGAGGCTGAACCCGACCACCACTGAGCAAGGCACAGAAGTACAAGGTGTTCAGTGCTCAGACACACAGTCGAGGTGAAGAGGCTGAAACCGACCACCACTGAGCAAGGCACAGAAGTACAAGGTGTTCAGTGCGCAGACACACGGTCGAGGTGAAGAGGCTGAGCCCGACCACCACTGAGCAAGACACAGAAGTACAAGGTGTTCAGTGCTCAGAGACACAGTCGAGGCGAAGAGGCTGAAACCGACCACCACTGAGCAAGACACAGAAGTACAAGGTGTTTAGTGCTCAGAGAAATGGCTGACGTGAGGAGGCTGAGCCCGACCACCACAGAGCAAGACACAGAAGTACAAGGTGTTCAGTGCTCAGAGAAATGGCTGACGTGAGGAGGCTGAGCCCGACCACCACTGAGCAAGACACAGAAGTACAAGGTGTTCAGTGCTCAGAGAAATGGCTGACGTGAGGAGGCTGAGCCCGATTACCACTGAGCAAGGCACAGAAGTACAAGTTGTTCAGTGCTCAGAGAGATGGCGAGGCTGAGCCCGATCACTACTGAGCAAGATACAGAAGTGGAAATGTCAAGTCTGGGCCAAGAAATGTTTAAGGTTTTATGGACTTAATGAGCTAAGAATGACTCTTGACGGACCAGCAAGGTGGAGGTGGTTACTGCTAAGGGCTGGGATTATTAAAGATACGCTAGTTGGATCTTTTTGGGTTAAAGATGGACTCAAAATCAACTCCCACACCTACCGCCTGTTTTAAGAAGTCACTTTCTTTAAGCAGCAATACAGGAAAAAGCCTTCATCTTACAAGAAAACCATGATTTTTATGCAGGACAATGCTCCACCGTAGCATCGAAGTCTCCACAGCTTGGCTGACAGTAAAGGCCTTAAAGAAGAAAGAATAATCACCCGGCTTCTTCCCCACCTAACCTAAACCCTATGGAGAACTTGTGGTTCCTTCTTAAATGAGAGATTTACAGTGAAGGGAAACAGTGTCTGGGAGGCTGTGGTTGGTCCTGCCCAAAACGTTGATTGTCAACAAATTAAGAAACTGACAGACTCGATGAATGAGGCTTATAGCTGTAATTGAGAAGAAGGTCACTATATTGGTCACTGATTTTTTTTTTTTTTAAATGTCAGAAATCTATTTTATACATTTTGATTATTCTCACTGAAACAGATGAAAAAACAATTGAAAGGGATAATTAACATTTTTAATTTATCGTACTTTCTTGATTATAAGATGCACTTTTTTCCTCCAAAATTTTGGAGGAAGATTGGGGGTGCATCTTATAGTCCTGAATTACCTTATGTGGCCTCTGCTGTGGATCGGGGTGGAATGGCAGCAGCGGAGGAGGGGGTCATGTAAGGCAGGACTCAGTGGCTCCAGCTAACAAGTGTGCCTGCTGTTAAAGCAAATAAATATTCACTGCTCCCCACGCCCATAGTACCTCCCACCTTTATGCACTGAAGCCGATGCCGAGAGGTGGGAAGGACTATGTAAGTGAAGAGCAGTGACTATTCATTTTCTTTAATAGCAGGCACACTGTCAGCCACAGCTGCTGGCTTCCTGCAACGGCTCGTCGATCACGTGTGCCCGCTATTAAAGAGAATGAATATTGACTGCTCTCCATAGTCCGGGGCATGGGGACTAGTGAATATTCCGGCAGCTGACCTTGGCATGTGAGGGCACATGGCAGTGACATCATGTGCTACTTAAACTCTGAAATCAGCTGCTGGCATCAGAACAGGACACCACACTGCGAAGAGTCAGCGGGAAGGTGATTAGAATAGTTTATTTTTTTATGTGTGTAGCATGATGGGAGCCATATATACAGTCATGGCCAAAAGTAATGACACCCCTGCAATTCTGTCAAATAATATTCAGTTTCTTCCTGAAAATGATTGCAAACACAAATTATTTGGTATTATTATCTTTATTTAATTTGTCTTAAATGAAAATGTCTGTTAACATGTTAAATGCCGCTGTCAATCTAGAAGCGCATCATTAGCTCCACCCATCGGTGCCCATGTCACATGACCGCAAGTCATTGATGGGTTGGCATGACAACCCGAGGTCTGCAGGAGATCCCTATGGTAGTCATTGCTGGATAGCTATGAGTGGCTGGCGCTCATAGCAGATGAACATTATAGCTACACATAGCAGGGCTTAAGCCCTGCTATGTGTATCACAGGTGATCAGATGATCACAGCTTCTATTCTCCCATAGAGACTATTGAAGCCAGTAAAAAGTTTAAAAAAATGATTTCTAAAAATATTAAAAAATGTAAAAAAGTTTAAATCAAGCCCCTTTTTCCCCATTCAAAATAAAACAATTAAAAAAAAAAAAAGCACATATTTGGTATTGCCGAGTTCAAAATTGCCCAATTTATCAATATAAGAGAATTAAATTAATCCTATCGGTAAACGGTGTAACAAGAAAAAAAAACAAAGTGCCGGAGTTACATTCTTTTGGTCTCCGCAACATTGCATTAAAATGTAATAATGGGTGATCAAAACATTGTATCTACCCCAAAAAGGTGTCCATAAAAACTTCAGCTCGGCACGTAAAAAATAAAACTTCACCCAGCCCCAGATCATGAAAAATTTAGATGCTATGGGTCCTGGAAAATTTCGCTATTGTTTTGTTTTGTTTTTTTAAGTAACTTTGATTTTTTTTTCACCACTTAAATAAAAAAGTACCTATACATGTTTGGTGTCTGTGAACTCATAATGGCAGGTCAGTTTCAGCATTTAGTGAACATGGTAAAAGAAAAAAAAAACAATTGTGGAATTACACTTTTTTGCAATTTCACCGCACTTGCAATTTTTTCCCCATTTTCCAATGCACTACATGGTAAAACCAATGATGTTGTTCAAAAATAAAACTCGTCCTGCAAAAAGTAAGCGCTCATATGGCCTTATTGATGGAAAAATAAAAAACTTATGGCTCTGGGAAGAAGGGGTGCTAAAAACGAAACCGGAAAAGCCCATGGAGGTAATGGCGTTAAGAAAGACAAAAACTCTTTATTTTCTTAAATATTCAGATTTCAAGTTTATTAACCTTCAGGACTGACCGACAGCTGTGGAGTTGTTCAATAATAAAAGTAATGATCAAAAATACTAGTTACTTAATACCTGTGCACACAGTAATATCACCGGCATGATATCAGTTGAGCTTTATATTATGCAATTAATGGAGTTTGTTGAGGATTTTGACTTCCCCATTGAACCCAATGGGTAAAATCTGCAACCAATTTGCTACCGTATGTAAAATGCATCTTCTTTTTTAAATCTTCACCCCAAATCGACTTTCTGTGCAGATTCTTCCCCAAGTTTTTCCACAGTGTGTCCCTTACGTTTGGTCAAATCTGAGCCATTTTCCTTCTACTGTTATAATTTTCAGATTTCTGACCCAGAAAATCAGGATTAAACATTCACAGTGTGTCTACCCGGTGTGAATATATATTTTCTGTTATTAAATCAGACGCTTGTTTCATGGTTTTCTTTTAGAGTATTTGCCATTTTTTATTCTAAGAAAATTTGTGCTACTGGTTACACACGTACTGAAAATTACGAAAAGACAGTGGGTCACGTAACATTTCTTATATCCTTTTTTTTTTTTCAAAGTTTCTTTCCTCATTTTACACATATAAAATCTTTTTCCTACCCTTATAACTTTTATTTTTCTACTTACTTTTGTCCTAAAACAGCAAGTTCACTATATAGGTCAGCGGCTGCTCCCAGGAGAGCGGAGAGGTGTTTGTAAGGGATACAGCCAAGCGGAAAAGAACATAAAGGGACATCGGCATCAAGGTCTCACAGCTTCGTACCATCATCATGAAAGGATAATACATAATACATGGAGCACTTTATGCTGGCTATTTTGCAGATGTGTTAGTAACCTTACGGTTGACATGTCAAGAGTAGCCGCAATCGATTCCTTACAAATATCTTCAAAATGAGCACAAATGTATCCGCAGCATCATAGATGCATCTTTACAAGTTTACAGCATCCATCCTACTGGAATCAAGCATTTTTTTTCTCTGTCACATTTTTATATTACCTTTTTTCCTTAATTATATGGTAACGTTGTGTTCCCCCTTAAAGTTTCTCATTACTGAAATCGCTACTCAATCAAGAAATATTTAGACCAGTAATCACTGAATCAGGAGGATCCATGGCCTCGAGACATGAGCGGGAGATATCATTAATCTGAGTGCTGGAAGGATTGTCCAACTAAAAAAATGGATTTACATTTCTAAGGCTACGTTCACATTTGCGTTGTTGGGCGCAGCGTCGGCGACGTGACGCAACCAGCAACGCATGTACACAACGCAGCGTTTTGCGATGCATGCATTGTCATAAGATCCTACAGATCAGGAATTTCGGCGCAGGGAAAACGCTACAAGTAGCATCCTCTGCGCCCTGTCTTGTGCGTCTATATGACGCATACGTCGTAAAACGCAGTACAACGCATACCGGTGCATGTCCATGCGTCCCCATGTTAAAGATAGGGGCGCATGACGCATGCGTCAGTATGCGTCGCCGACGCTGCGCCCAACAACGCAAATGTGAACGTAGCCTTAAATTGGTAATTTATAGAACATACTAATATACTTTATGTCTTAAAAGAGCCCCAGTCGTCATTTATCCTCTCTGGTCGAGGGCTCAGCAGCTCCAATTCCAGATGGTGAGAACCATGGCAGGACCGGCTGTAATTTTTATTGTATTTCTTTCTTTTGGACGGAAACGTTGCTTTACTTGTCTACCCTAAATGTACTTCACCGTGTGATTTTTAAGGATGGAATAATGGAATAAAGGTTACATTTTATCCCTATTTTCTCTGGTGCCTTGGATTTTCTATGGCTTTGGACCTTGCGGTGGGTCTAACCGAGTCAGCATGGAGCCGCCAGTGGCGCATGAGAAGGACTCATGGACTAAGACTGCTTTGCTGCTTTTTTAACCAAGCAAAAAGATGCAGAGTTGACCCATCTTTGAAAAGGAGAAATGGACACCATGACTTTCTAGCCTAGGTAGAAAAAAAGTCAGCCTTGGAATTGTTGGTCCATTTGGATTTATGCTATGGGGACATTCCTCTTTGCTGCTCTTTGATACACACCACTTACTAAAGATGAGAAAAACAGAACAAACTCTAATTCAAGCTCATCTCTGGTCATATGCCTTGACTGACTGAAGCGAATTCCCAATCCTAATCCCCTTCTCCGGATTATCATGCACATACAGTACTAGTCTAATATGTCCAGAAACTATCGTGGATTGTAATGCTGAACGACTCATATTCAAAAACATTCTGCTAGCACTTTAGGTAATGGAACTTCCTTTACTTCACTTTTACTTCCTAGGCAGTCCACTGCCTCAAGACTCCCTTAAAGGGAATCTGTCACCCCATTTTTGGCCTGAAAACTGTGGCCACTGCCATCAGGGGCTTATCTACAGCATTCTGGAATGCTGTAGATAAGCCCCCAATGTAACCTGAAAGATAAGAAAAACAAGTTAGATTATACTCACCCAGGGGCGGTCCCGGTGCGGTCTGGGTCCAATGGGCGACGCAGGTCCGGGTCTGGCACCTCCCATCTTCATGCGATGATGTCCTCTTCCTTGCTTCCTGTCGCGGCTCCTGCACAGGTGTACTTTGTCTGTCCTGTTGAGGGAAGAGCAAAGTGCTGCAGTGCACAGGCGCCGGGAAAGGTCAGAGAGGCCCAGCGCCTGCGCACTGCAGTGTTTTGATCTGCCCTCAACGGGACAAATCAGTATGCCTGCGCAGGAGCCGCGACAGGAAGCAAGGAAGAGGACGTCATCGCATGAACATGGGAGGCACTGGACCCGGACCGCGACGGCCATCGGAACCGGACTGCATCAGGACCGCTCCTGGGTGAGTATAATCTCGTTTTTATATTCTTTCAGGTTACATCGGGGGCTTATCTACAAAATTACAGAATGCAGTAGATAAGCCCCTGATGGCGGTGGCTGCAGCTTTTAAGCCAAAAATGGGGTGACATTCCTTTTAAGGATTTTCAAAAATTTTTGTTTACATTTTTTATTTATCTAATGCAGGAACCCAAAGAAGGGGTGGCTAAATGTTTAGCACTGTTGCTTTGCAGCGATGGGGTCCTTGGTTTAAATGCCACCAATAATTTTAACCCAGGACCCCAGTGTTTGTAGGTTCTCCCTGTGCTTGCGTTGGTTTCCTCCGGGTACTCCCACGTGCCAAACACATACTTGTAGGATTTTAGATTGTGAGCCCCCTATAGTGACATTGATGATAATGTCTGTAAAGCGCTGTGAAAATGATGGCTCTCAAAAATTAAGCATAACAAATTAATTAGTAAAGACCCCTCCCAGCGTTGAAGATCAGCATCAAAACAATCATAAATTTAACAAAACATGTGTCAAAGTATTTAGGAGACACAACAATAGAACTTGAAAAGAAAATGAAAGGAGTGGAAGAAGGAGAAACTAAAGTGAAAGAAGTGGATTAAGGTAAAGGGGACAGGAAAACCTAAGGATTGTGTCATGTTGCTCTGGTCACTGTGGACAATATTCTGCGGTACCAAGCTGCATTCAAACCAGTAGTAGAGATCCCCCAGAGGAAGCAATATGCGAAACACAAGCCGGGTCATGGCCGGCTGCCAAATTCTTAGTTCTCTGATAACATTCATTTCTGATACAGACATTTATTTACTTACTTCATTACCTCTTACGTGTGTATGAGTATATAATCTGTGCCTGAATCTGATAATATGGATATTTATTTTTCAGTATGGTGTGCTAGGATCAGGCTGCCCCTTTTTAGCTTGTCATTGTGATGTCCTTTTTATTATAAATTTTTTACTCAATAAAGATTTCTTCTACAGTATTTATGGTATTCATTGTGTCTTTTACCTGTTATATGTATGTTATTTATGTTATGTCTTACCTCTTCTTGCATTAATTGCATTTTGGGAGTGTTGTGTTGCTGGTGTTATAGTAAACACCATTTCTAAGAAGCTTTGTTGTAGGAGTTGAGATGAGTAAATCGATTTTGAAGTGAATCAAATTTGTGACAAATTTTTAGGAATTGATAAACCAGCGAATGCAAACAATATGTGATTTCCTTTGCGAAAATTGCCTCAAATGGCTGCCATCATTTTGCACACTGCAAAAGAAGGATCACATAACTTCATGCACAGCTGTTTGGACTTTCCTACAGAACCTTGCATCTATCAGATCGCATGGTATAGCACAGCCAATCAGGAGGGATTATCCTAGCCTCTATAAAAGTCGAGGCAGGGAATGCAGCAGGCAATCCGTGGTAACTCTGCATAGTGAGAGGATGTCACATGTCTCAGCTTCCATCCTCTTACCATAAATATGTATGTTTTGGTTGCTTTTACATCACTAAGGCTGTGTTCATGTTAAAGACCTTGAAAGAAGTTGGATACAGTCCTAGGAGACCTCAGAGTCTTACACACGTCCTTTCAGGAGGGATCCTCCATTTGTAAGGATCTCTCTGTTTGTAGAACTTGCGATATGCAGTAAATTGAGTTTCTTCGCAAAGTTTGTTGCAGCTTGTAAAATCAGATTCCAAAATATTTACTCATTTCCAACCAGGATTCATTTTAAGAATCTAGCAACAGCCCTGACACCCAGTGCTCAGGCTCTTTGTACCACAATTTATGAAAAGTGGTATTGTGCTATTATAATCTGGGATACCATCTTAGACAGAGATACGTGGCTTGCAACATGCTCAATATTGGGGTACGGCAAAGAATTTGCACCAAAGTCTTCGAGAGTTGGATTTCACCGATGTGCGGCAACAAGAATCTTTTATTTATAAGAGTGATGTTGTTGTGCTGTGCATTGGAAGAAAACACATCATTTAACCTGCTCTGCTGTACCGGGGGATTGACTTTCATCCTCCAATCTGAAGATCTAATATAACAAGTAATGTTTTTATTGAGTTCTGAGCTGCCACAAAAATATTGTTTATCATATCAATAGTGTTTAGAATTTCTCCATCTACCTTATTACCCAGGCTGCTCGATGAACTAAGCCTATAATCTCTAGGGTTCAGTTGCCTGCAACCTCAGCACGAGCGGGAGGCAAAGCAGGACAGTAACAATGAGCAATAGTGTGCAACTTTATCTTGTTATCAGCTTATCCTGAGATCCAGTGTACTCCCGATAACTGTATACTTTTGCAATCCTTGTAGTACAATATACCGTTTGAAACATCAGAGAGAAAAGCCGAGATGCTGAAACATTTGCAGAAATATTGCTTGAAGGTAAATACGTCTGAAAACAAAATACAATATTGGAATATTGATGGCAGCCAGAAACAAGTTGGCTAACGTTCCAAAAATGTATAACTTAAAAACTTAAAATATTAACTACATTTTTATGCTAAAAGAATAAAGCAATCCAACTAAGAATCCAACTAGGCAGATCAATCACACCAGGACCAAGGTGGGAAGGTCATGTTGGGTTCAACCTAGTTGATCAAGGTCTTGAATCATTCAAGACTATACTTTGGCATCTTCAGGTTAAATCAGGCACTATGGACCCATTGGCGATCTGGCAGCAGCGTTTTGTATTAGCTGAACTGCCGCCCCTCGGACTGGGAGTCAACAGTTCTCTGTGCCAGCAGTCAAGCAGACAGCCGGCTCAAAGAAGCTGTAGCGTGCCGGCTCCCAGTAATCGATTGTACTTATGTCTTTACCTCCCACACAGTAAATACAAACTCCCCCTTACACACACACATACCACACACAGTAAATACCACACACACAGTAATTTCCCCCCCCCCCCCACAACCTTCGGTGTCTTCACTATTTACTGTATGGAGGAGGTATTTAGTGTGTGGTGGAGGTGTTTACTGTGTGGGGGAGGTCTCACCCTCCACGACGCTCAGGTGAAATTCCTACTGTATGCAGATGACCTGCTGCTGCTGTCACCAGCCGAGAAAGGCCTCCAGGACAACCTGAAAATCCTAGAGAAATTCAGCTCCACCTGGGCCCTACCGGTCAACCTAAAGAAAACCAACAACATGGTGTTCAAGAGGAGAAAGAGAAGATCAGACCAGCACCCATCATTTGTCCTCAACAACTGCGACCTCACAGGAACGAACAAATATACCTACCTGGGCCTAGAGATTCACCGGTCAGGGAGCTTCAAACAAGCCATAGAGACCCTGTAAGACAAGGCCTGCAAAACCTTTTATGCCATCCGAAGGACACTCTACCATCTGAAGCCACCAGTGAGGGTCTGGCTAAAAATCTTCGACTCCATCATCGCCCCAATCCTCCTGTATGGCAGCGAAGTCTGGGGTCCTCACACCTACCCAGACTGGTCAAAGTGGGATTCCAGTCCAACACAAATATTCCACCTGGAATTCTGTAAGCACCTTCTCCAGGTCCATCAGAGCACCTCCAACAGTGCTTGTCGGGCCGAGCTGGGCAGATTCCCTCTACACCTAACAGTTCTAAAGAGGGCGCTGTCATTCCGGGCTCACCTGCATAGGAGCAATCCAAGCTCCCATCACCATAAAGCCCTGATACATGTAGGTGAAACAGAAAAACCAGAACCCTCGGAACAGCCCAGCCAAACCCAACTGGACCAGAACACCAATCACAACAACCTGACAAAAGTCGGAATCAGGAAGATGGCAGACGAAGGCCAGGAGAGGTATGTCAGTGACTGGAAGAATGATATCATCAGCTCATAGAAACTGATCATGTATCGGAGCCTACAGAGAGACTACAGACTGGCCCCATATCTGGAGAAACTCCCGGACCCCAGAGACCGCCAGATCCTGAGCCGATATATAGACTCAGTGCCCACAGTCTGGCCATCGAATGTGGCCAACACAGGCAGAGCTACAAGCCCAGGGAGGAAAGACTGTGCCAACACTGTGACCAGGAGGCCATAGAGGACGAAACCCACTTCCTACTACACTGCTCCAAATACTCAGCAGTGAGGGACACTCACTTCAGGAGACTCTCACATCTCTTCCCAGACTTCATCACCATGAAGGAGGAAGAGAAAACATATATCCTGCTGGGAGAAGAAGAGAGAGCAGTGGAGATAGCAGCGCGGTATGTGAGCGAATGTCATAGACTGCGAGAAAGAGAACTATGATGCCATGGACTATAGCCCCCACAATGGATCTGCCCCATCCACCTCCCCTATGCCATGGACTATTATTATTATTATTATTATTATTATTTATTGTTATAGCGCCATTTATTCCATGGCGCTTTACATGTGAGTATAGCCCCCACCCTGGATCTGCCCCATCCACCTTCCCTATGCCATGGACTATAGCCCCTACCCTGGATCTGCCCCCATTCACCTCCCCTATGCCATGGACTATAGCCCCCACCCTGGATCTGCCCCCATCCACCTCCCCTATGCCATGGACTATAGCCCCCACCCTGGATCTGCCCCCATCCACCTCCCCTATGCCATGGACTATAGCCCCCACCCTGGATCTGCCCCCATCCACCTCCCCTATGCCATGGACTATAGCCCCCACCCTGGATCTGCCCCATCCACCTCCCCTATGCCATGGACTATAGCCCCTACCCTGGATCTGCCCCAACCACCTTCCCTACAGCTCCTACCCAACATCCCCACACTCCCTATCCCTATTGCCTTTATACACTTGCCTTGGCAAAACTGAAAATTTACTACCAATGGGGAAGGTATTTACTGTGTGGAGGAGGTATTTACTGTGTGGAGGAGGTATTTACTGTGTGGGGGAGGTATTTACTGTGTGGAGGAGGTATTTACTGTGTGGGGGAGGTATTTACTGTGTGGGGGAGGTATTTACTGTGTGGGGGAGGTATTTACTGTGTGGAGGAGGTATTTACTGTGTGGAGGAGGTATTTACTGTGTGAAGGAGGTATTTACTGTGTGGGGGAGGTATTTACTGTGTGGAGGAAGGTATTTACTACCAATGGAGGAGGTATTTACTGTGTGGGGGAAGATATTTACTACCAATGGAGGAGGTATTTACTGTGTGGGGGAGGTATTTATTGTGTGGCGGAGGTATTTACTACCATTGCGGAAGGTATTTACTGTGTGGGGGAGGTATTTGCTGTGTGGAGGAAGGTATTTACTACCAATGGAGGAGGTATTTACTGTGTGGGGGAGGTATTTACTGTGTGGAGGAGGTATTTTCCTGTGTGGGGGAGGTATTTACTATGTGGAGGAGGTATTTACTGTGTGGAGGAGGTATTTACTGTGTGGAGGAGGTATTTACTACCATTGGGGAAGGTATTTACTGTGTGGAGGAGGTATTTACTGTGTGGAGAAGGTATTTACTACCATTGGGGAAGGTATTTACTGTGTGGGGGAGGTATTTACTATGTGGAGGAAGGTATTTACTACCAATGGAGGAGGTATTTACTGTGTGTGGGGAGGTATTTACTGTGTGGAGGAAGGTATTTACTACCAATGGAGGAGGTATTTACTGTGTGGGGGAGGTATTTACTGTGTGGCGGAGGTATTTACTACCACTGTGGAAGGTATTTACTGTGTGGGGAAGGTATTTACTGTGTGGAGGAAGGTATTTACTACCAATGGAGGAGGTATTTACTGTGTGGGGGAGGTATTTACTGTGTGGAGGAGGTATTTACTGTGTGGGGGAGGTATTTACTATGTGGAGGAGGTATTTACTGTGTGGAGGAGGTATTTACTACCATTGGGGAAGGTATTTACTGTGTGGAGGAGGTATTTACTGTTTGGAGGAGGTATTTACTACCATTGGGGAAGGTATTTACTGTGTGGAGGAGGTATTTACTGTGTGGAGGAGGTATGTACTACCATTGAGGAAGGTATTTACTGTGTGGGGGAGGTATTTACTATGTGGAGGAGGTATTTTCTGTGTGGAGGAGGTATTTACTACCATTGGGGAAGGTATTTACTGTGTGGAGGAGTTATTTACTGTGTGGGGGAGGTATTTACTGTGTGGAGGAGGTATTTACTGTGTGGGGGAGGTATTTACTGTGTGGAGGAGCTATTTACTGTGTGGCGGAGGTATTTACTACCATTGGGGAACGTATTTACTGTGTGGAGGAGGTATTTACTGTTTGGAGGAGGTATTTACTACCATTGGGGAAGGTATTTACTGTGTGGAGGAGGTATTTACTGTGTGGAGGAGCTATTTACTACCATTGGGGGAGGTATTTACTGTGTGGAGGAGGTATTTACTGTGTGGAGGAGGTATTTACTACCATTGGGGAAGGTATTTACTGTGTGGGGGAGGTATTTACTATGTGGAGGAGGTATTTACTGTGTGGAGGAGGTATTTACTGTGTGGAGGAGGTATTTACTACCATTGAGGAAGGTATTTACTGTGTGGAGGAGGTATTTACTGTTTGGAGGAGGTATTTACTACCATTGGGGAAGGTATTTTCTGTGTGGAGGAGGTATTTACTGTGTGGAGGAGGTATTTACTACCATTGGGGAAGGTATTTACTGTGTGGAGGAGGTATTTACTGTGTGGGGGATGTATTTACTGTGTGGAGGAGGTATTTACTGTGTGGCGGAGGTATTTACTGTGTGGGGGAGGTATTTCCTGTATGGAGGAGGTATTTACTGTGTGGATGAAGGCATTTACTGTGTGGGGGAGGTATTTACTATGCGGAGGAGGTATTTACTGTGTGGAGGAGGTATTTACTGTGTGGAGGAGATATTTACTACCAATGGGGAAGGTATTTACTGTGTTGATGAGGTATTTACTATGTGGGGGAGGTATTTACTGTGTGGATGAGGTATGTACTATGTGGGGGAGGTATTTACTGTGTGGGGGAGTTATTTACTACCATTGGGGAAGGTATTTACTGTGTGGGGGAGGTATTTACTGTGTGGAGGAGGTATTTACTACAGTACCATTGGGGAAGGTATTTACTACCATTAGTGGAGGTATATACTGTGTGGGGAAGGTATTTACTACCATTGGGGGGGTATTTACTGTGTGGGGGAGGTATTTACTGTGTGGGGAAGGTATTTACTACCATTGGGGGAGGTATTTACTGTGTGGGGGAGGTATTTACTTTGTGGAGGAGGTATTTACTACTATTGGGGGAGGTATTTATTGTGTGGAGGAGCTATTTACTGTTTGGGGGGAGGTATTTACTACCATTGGGGAAGGTATTTACTGTGCAGAGGAGGTATTTCTTGTGTGGGGAGGTATTTACTACCAATAGGGGAGGTATTTACTGTGTGGGGGAGATATTTATTGCCGTGGGGGGAGGTATTTACTGCGAGGGGGTATTTACTCTGTGGGGGGTATTTATTGTGTGTGGGGGAGACTTAATGTAATGAGCCTGGGGAAGATTTACTGTGATGGGGTATTTAGTGTAAGGGTACCGTCACACTATAACATTTCGATCGCTACGACGGTACGATTCGTGACGTTCCAGCGATATCGTTACGATATCGCTGTGTCTGACACGCAGCAGCGATCAGGGATCCTGCTGAGAATCGTACGTCGTAGCAGATCGTATGGAACTTTCTTTCATCGCTGGATCTCCCGCTGTCATCGCTAGATCGGTGTGTGTGACACCGATCTAGCGATCTAGCGATGCGATCCAGCGATGCGTTCGCTTGTAACCAGGGTAAACATCGGGTAACTAAGCGCAGGACCGCGCTTAGTTACCCGATGTTTACCCTGGTTACAAGCGTTAAACTAAAAAAAAACAAACAGCACATACTTACATTCTGGTGTTCGTCAGGTCCCTTGCCGTCTCTGCTTCCCGCACTGTGACTGCCGGCCGTAAAGTGAAAGCAGAGCACAGCGGCTGTGCTTTCACTTTCACTTTACGGCCGGCAGTCACTGAGTGCGGGAAGCAGATTGCAAGGGACCTGACGGACACCAGAATGTAAGTATGTGCTGTTTGTTTTTTTTAGTTTAACGCTTGTAACCAGGGTAAACATCGGGTAACTAAGCGCGGTCCTGCGCTTAGTTACCCGATGTTTACCCTGGTTACCCAGGGACCTCGGCATCGTTGGTCACTGGAGAGCTGTCTGTGTGACAGCTCCCCAGCGACCACACTACGATTTACCTACGATCACGGCCAGGTCATATCGCTGGTCGTGATCGTAGGTAAATCGTATAGTGTGACGGTACCCTAAGAGACAATTATTTATCCAGTGGCTCAGTGTATTGCAGATATTTTCATTCAGGAGCATTATAATGACACTGCTATCTTTAATTGCGTCATGTGGGGATATGCTGCAGGAGACCAGAGAAGATGGAAGTCTGTAGAGACAGGCTGTGGATGAGAAAACTCATTATGGCATCTGGACAAGATGAAGAAGAAAAGAAAGAGAAGGTCTCCAGAGAAAACATACGGTACAGTTGTGGCCAAAATTATTGACACCTCTGCAATTCTGTCAGATAATACTCAGTTTCTTCCTGAAAATGATTGCAAACACAAAAAGAATTGTCCTAAAGCCAAATTGGATATTATTCCACACCAAACATAAAAAAGGGGGTGGACAAAAGTAACGGCACTGTTTGAAAAAATCATGTGATGCTTCTCTAATTTGTGTAATTAACAGCACCTGTAACTTACCTGTGGCACCTAACAGGTGTTGGCAATAACTAAATCACACTTGCAGCCACTTGACATGGATTAAAGTTGACTCAACCTCTGCCCTGTGTCCTTGTGTGTACCACATTGAGCATGGAGAAAAGAAAGAAGACCAAAGAACTGTCTGAGGACTTCAGAAACCAAATTGTGAGGAAGCATAAGCAATCTCAAGGCTACAAGTCCATCTCCAAAGACCTGAATGTTCCTGTGTGTACCGTGTGCAGTGTCATCAAGAAGTTTAAAGCCCATGGCACTGTGTCTAACCTCCCTAGATGTGGACGGAAAAGAAAAATTGACAAGAGATTTCAACGCAAGATTGTGCGGATGTTGGATAAAGAACCTCGACTAACATCCAAACAAGTTCAAGCTGCCCTGCAGTCCGAGGGTACAACAGTGTCAACCCATACTATCCGTCGGCGTCTGAATGAAAAGGGACTGTATGGTAGGAGACCCAGGAAGACCCCACTTCTTACCCCGAGACATAAAGTCAGGCTCGAGTTTGCCAAAACTTACCTGAAAAAGCCTAAAACGTTTTGGAAGAATGTTCTCTGGTCAGACGAGACAAAAGTAGAGTTTTTTGGGCAAAGGCATTAACATAGAGTTTACAGGAGAAAAAAAGAGGCATTCAAAGAAAAGAACACGGTCCCTACAGTCAAACATGGCGGAGGTTCCCTGATGTTTTGGGGTTTCTTTGCTGCCTCTGGCACAAGACTGCTTGACCGTGTGCATGGCATTATGAAGTCTGAAGACTAGCAACAAATTTTGCTGCATAATGTTGGGCCCAGTGTGAGAAAGATGGGTCTCCCTCAGAGGTCATGGGTCTTCCAGCAGGACAATGACCCAAAACACACTTCAAAAAGCACTAGAAAATGGTTTGAGAGAAAGCACTGGAGACTTCTAAGGTGGCCAGCAATGAGTCCAGACCTGAATCCCATAGATCACCTGTGGAGAGATCTAAAAATGGCAGTCTGGAGAAGGCCCCCTTCAAATATCAGGGACCTGGAGCAGTTTGCCAAAGAAGAATGGTCTAAAATTCCAGCAGAGCATTGTAAGAAACTCATTGATGGTTACCGGAAGCGGTTGGTCGCAGTTATTTTGGCTAAAGGTTGTGCAACCAAGTATTAGGCTGAGGGTGCCAATACTTTTGTCTTCCCCATTTTTTGAGTTTTGTGTGAAATGATCAATGTTTTGCTTTTTGCTTCATTCTCTTTTGAGTTTTTTCATTTAAGACAAATTAAATGAAGATAATTCCAAAGAATTTGTGATTGCAATCATTTTCAGGAAGAAACTGAGCATTATCGGACAGAATTGCAGGGGTGTCAATACTTTTGGCCACAACTGTATGTACTTGAGTATAAGCTGACCCGATGATAAGCCGAGACCCCTAATTTTGCCACAAAAAAACAGGGAAAACGTAATGACTCGAGTATAAGCCTAGGGTGGAAAATGCAGCAGCTGCCGGTAAATGTCAAAAATAAAAATAGGTACCAATAAAAGTAAAATTAATTGAGACATCAGTTGGTTAAGTGTTTTTGAATATCCATATTGAATCAGGAGCTCCATATAATGCTCCATACAGTTCATGATGGGCCCCATAAGATGCTCCAAACAAAATATGCCAAATATAATGCTGCACAAATGCTGATTATGGCTCCATAAGATGCTCCATAGAGACATTTACCCCATATAATGCTGCACAAATGCTGATTATGACCCCATAAGATGCTCCATACAGACATTTACCCTGGCGCATTTACTGGCGCATAGCAAATGTGGTGCCAATATTCAAAAAGGGCTCTAAAAGTGAACCTGGAAATTATAGGCCAGTAAGTCTAACCTCTATTGTGGGTAAAATATTTGAAGGGTTTCTGAGGGATGTTATTCTGGATTATCTCAATGAGAATAACTGTTTAACTCCATATCAGCATGGGTTTATGAGAAATCGCTCCTGTCAAACCAATCTAATCAGTTTTTATGAAGAGGTAAGCTATAGGCTGGACCACGGTGAGTCATTGGACGTGGTATATCTCGATTTTTCCAAAGCGTTTGATACCGTGCCGCACAAGAGGTTGGTACACAAAATGAGAATGCTTGGTCTGGGGGAAAATGTGTGTAAATGGGTTAGTAACTGGCTTAGTGATAGAAAGCAGAGGGTGGTTATAAATGGTATAGTCTCTAACTGGGTCGCTGTGACCAGTGGGGTACCGCAGGGGTCGGTATTGGGACCTGTTCTCTTCAACATATTCATTAATGATCTGGTAGAAGGTTTACACAGTAAAATATCGATATTTGCAGATGATACAAAACTATGTAAAGCAGTTAATACAAGAGAAGATAGTATTCTGCTACAGATGGATCTGGATAAGTTGGAAACTTGGGCTGAAAGGTGGCAGATGAGGTTTAACAATGATAAATGTAAGGTTATACACATGGGAAGAAGGAATCAATATCACCATTACACACTGAATGGGAAACCACTGGGTAAATCTGACAGGGAGAAGGACTTGGGGATCCTAGTTAATGATAAACTTACCTGGAGCAGCCAGTGCCAGGCAGCAGCTGCCAAGGCAAACAGGATCATGGGGTGCATTAAAAGAGGTCTGGATACACATGATGAGAGCATTATACTGCCTCTGTACAAATCCCTAGTTAGACCGCACATGGAGTACTGTGTCCAGTTTTGGGCACCGGTGCTCAGGAAGGATATAATGGAACTAGAGAGAGTACAAAGGAGGGCAACAAAATTAATAAAGGGGATGGGAGAACTACAATACCCAGATAGATTAGCGAAATTAGGATTATTTAGTCTAGAAAAAAGACGACTGAGGGGCGATCTAATAACCATGTATAAGTATATAAGGGGACAATACAAATATCTCGCTGAGGATCTGTTTATACCAAGGAAGGTGACGGGCACAAGGGGGCATTCTTTGCGTCTGGAGGAGAGAAGGTTTTTCCACCAACATAGAAGAGGATTCTTTACTGTTAGGGCAGTGAGAATCTGGAATTGCTTGCCTGAGGAGGTGGTGATGGCGAACTCAGTCGAGGGGTTCAAGAGAGGCCTGGATGTCTTCCTGGAGCAGAACAATATTGTATCATACAATCATTAGGTTCTGTAGAAGGACGTAGATCTGGGGATTTATTATGATGGAATATAGGCTGAACTGGATGGACAAATGTCTTTTTTCGGCCTTACTAACTATGTTACTATGTCACTATGTTACCCCATATAATGCTGCACAAATGCTGATTATGGCCCCATAAAATGCTCCATGCAGACATTTGCCCCGTATAATACTGCACAAATGCTGATTATGGCCCCATAAGATGCTCCATAGAGATATTTGCCCCATATGCTGTTGCTGCGATAAAAAAAAATCACATATTCACCTCTCGTCGCTCAGGCCCCTGGCACTTGCTATATTCACCTGTCCCACGTTCCACCACTGAGCGCCACTGTGTCTTCCGCGTCCTCTACACTGACTGTTCAGGCAGAGGGCGCGCGTACACTATTTGCGTCATCGCGCCCTCTGACCTGAGCGTCACTTCAGAGGACGCGGTAGACGGAGCAGCGCCGACGATGGAACATGGGATAGGTGAATATGCCCCCGTTATACTCACCTGCTCCTGGCGCGGTCCCTGCACGTCCCTGGTTCTCCGCTCCCCTGCAGCTTCTTCCTGTATTCAGCGGTCACATGGCACCGCTCATTACAGTAATGAACATGCGGCTCCACCCCAATGCGGGGTGGAGCCGCATATTCATTACTGTAATGAGTGGTTCCTTGTGACCGCTCAATACAGGAAGAAGCTGCCGGCACCCGGAGAACCAGGGACTTTCAGGGACCGCGCCAGGAGCAGGTGAGTATTATTAGACAGCTGCCGCTCTCCCTCCCCTGCCAAGCCCTGGAAATGACTCGAGTATAAGCCGAAAGGGGCAATTTCAGCCTAAAAAAATGGGCTGAAATTCTCGGCTTATACTCGAGTATATACGGTAATCTATCATGCAGCTGGATGTAAATTTTTTTGTGACTAATTCTCATATTTTTATTTGTTAGGAGCATTAAAGGGGTTGTCCAAGTCTGTGATGAGTCTGCAGTCATTCTATGTGACTGCGGACTTCTGAATGCTCACAGTGTGCACTGCACTCTGTCAGGATTCTCAGGTTCCACTGATTTGCATACATATAGTAACATGCCGACTAGAAATGTGTGGCCTCTCAATAAAAATGAATTGAGCGAGCTTGGACACGTCTAGTCGGAATGTGTCCAGAAGTATCCAAATTACATATTTGTGCAAGGGAGAATCCGAAAAGTGTGCAGTGCATGCATGCATTAAAGACTTTCATCTCCAATCTGTATGAGCCCTTTAATTATAAAATGAAGCCCTGCAGCCAATCCTAACAGCGTGTAATATCCTCATTGTCAGGATTCATCTCTGCAGGTTCCAGCAGTCATTACATAGTCGTTTCACTCATATGCAATTTTGAAGGGGGGGTGAGGGGCGCCGAACTGAGTTCTTGCCCCGGGTGCCAGAAAACCTAGATTCACCTCTGCTGTCATGCGCTAGCATGCAGATGTCAGCTGCTGGCCTCTCATTGGCCGGCAGCTTGCATTGGTATTACTGTGCATAGTCGTAGAGCTGCCATACCTGACACGAGAAACTTTTATTGGACAGGAATACCTCCCTTGACCATTTTGAAAATGAAAAATAAAGGTGCACCGATCTGTTTGTTAGAGGCAGCGGCAGCAGAACAAAGGACATTAGGTATGGTGGCTTTGTAAAGGTATAGTCATATTTAGTGTTGGGGTGAAAGGTCACTTTAGGAAATACTACATATACTATAGTTTGGGGTTTATCCAATCTCTTCTGACATCAGTAAGTAAAGCAGACTAATAAGATTTTGGTTACTTGATCGTAATTCCATCTGAAACCAACATGAAAAAAATGAAAATGGTAAGGCAACAGCAAGCAACTGAGGACAGAGACATATTTGGTCTTGGATCTTCTATTCTCTCGCTTTACTTTTTTACTCACAGCACAAACATAAAACATTTAATCAAGTGACCTCTTGACCAAAGATGAGAAGTTATCTCCCTAAAATACTGATCTTAGAATAATGAGGTCACAACGGAAACCTGAGTAAAATGGTTTAACCTGAGGATGCCAAAGTATAGTCTTGAAGGATTCAAGACCTTGATCAACTATGTTGAACCCAACATGATCATCTCACCTTAGTCTTGGTGTGACGGATCTGCTTAGTCGGATTCTTCATAGGATTGCGTGCAACCACAGCTTTATTCTTTTAGCATGAAAATGTAGTTAATAATTTAAATTAGTAGAAACTTTCTAAAATCTTTTCGAATTGATCTACTGGCTAACACGGTACCAAGATATACAGTATAAAGTATCTTTCCTAAAATCTTTTCAAAATCCTGTTTTAAAGATTTCCATTACCTAATGTATCTCAGAACGTATCTAATTTCAAAGAAATATATGAAGCTGTCACACTCGGGTCCGGAAAGCCGCTGGCCAGTCCGAACATTGCGCTCCGATCTCGGTCCGATTTATACGTCCGTCTGACTGCGCACTAACAATGTACAGTGATCACACCGAGCAAACAAATTTTCATTTAAATCTCGTGCCATTAATAAATTATAGGCTGTGATACATCACATTTCCATCTCATCAAAATGCAAAGTACATGTTTGTTTTAAAGAAAATAAATTTAATGGCTTCTAAATAGCAGCTGCTATCTCCGGGTCTGAATACTCCCACTCTCTCTGCTTCATTGTGAGATTTTTACCTGCCAAGTCTAATCAGACACCAGGATGATCATTAATATCAGCTAACGTCAACACCGTTATTCGGAGAATCCTTTTTTTTCCCCTAGTTAAACACGGAACACAAAGAGCTAAAACGATTATTTATTTACCAACAAACCCTTGACACTTAGAAATAAGTTTTGTTCATTTGTAGGTTTTTAACGAATGAGGTAGAAGACTTTTTTAAAGGAGACGTAGGAAAAATATTTATAGATGTGGCCTTTCTAAACCTTTATTCTTGGCTCAACGTATCCTAAAATTAGTGACAAAATGGTCAGCTCTAAAAAAAAAAAAAAAAAAAAAGTGACTTTACAATTCTCCACTGGGAAATGTTATGCTGTATGTGCCCATGGAGTGGTTGTGATTTGCATTAGAACCTTTCAAAGGTTTTTCTAGCATATCACTGCAATGTATTATATGGGATTTTACCCAAATTTGGGAAAGGGTAAGGGTTAAAAAACATTTTATCACATTAAAGGGGTTGTCCAGGACTAACATATTGATCTATCCAGAAGAAGGTCATCAGTATCATATTGGTGAGAGTCCAACACCCGGTACTTCGATGTTTGGGTCCATCAGGTTTGGCCAAACTTTATAAAAAAAAAGGTTGGTTAGGGTACCAGAACGGTATCTGAACTTGATCCCGAACCCGAACCCCATTCAAGTGAATGGGTGACTCAAACATCCGGCCGTTCCCACGATGTAATCTGTGTGACAGCGTGGGAAACACCAGTTCTAACCTTACTGAAGTCAACACCGGTCTGAGCCGCTGGGTATCGCAGTTCTCACATTGTCACACAGAGGACAACATGTGAGCCAGCAGCAGTGACAGGCAGTGAAAATAAATAAAAATAAGGAATGCAGACCTGAATTTCAGTGCTATAAAATGATTGTAAAATGATGGTAGTAAGGGGTAGGGGGCTGCAAAAAGAAAAATTGGGGTAAGAGTGGGACAATTGCCCTGCAAACATATGTGGATAGGAAAGCGATCTAAAATATCAGAGACTAAAAAAAATAACCAAAAGAAAAATAGAACCATAAAGCAGAGGTCCAAGTGGAGTTTGAGGCGGAGGTGGAATTGGTCGTGTGTGTGCAAGAGGGGGAGGGGGCCTATATATATACTAGATTGTGGCCCGATTCTAACGCATCGGGTATTCTAGAATATGCATGTCCCCGTAGTATATGGACAATGATGATTCCAGAATTCGTGGCAGACTGTGCCCGTCGCTGATTGGTCGAGGCAACCTTTATGACATCATCGTCGCCATGGCAACCATTATGACATCTACGTCGATACTGTGCCCGTCGCTGAATTTGAAACGTGGGATTTCTACGCCCTTTATGACATCATCGTCGCTGTGCCCATTGCTGATTGGTCGAGGCCTGGCGACCTCGACCAATCAGAGACGCGGGATGTCTACGTCCTTTATGACATCATCGTCGCTGTGCCCGTCGCTGATTGGTCGAGGCCGCAATCAGAGACGCGGGATTTCTACGTCGATACTGTGCCCGTCGCTGATTGGTCGAGGCCTAGCGGCCTCGACCAATCAGAAACGCGGGATTTCCAGGACAGACAGACAGACAGACAGACAGACGGAAAAACCCTTAGACAATTATATATATAGATATATATATATATTTTTTTTTTTTAAGGCAAATGACTTAAAATAACAGAGAATAAAAAAACAAACAAAAAATAAAAAAAATAGAACCATGAGTCAGAAGTCCAAGTGGAGTATGAGGTTTAGGTGGACGTGGCGTTGTAGATGGAAGAAGTGGAGGAGGAGGTAGCCAACTCTGTTTTATTGTTTTTTTTGTTTGTTTAAATTTGGGGACACACCAAAATGAAACAGATGCTAAATAGAGTGTAAATATATCTGGGTGCGGCTGATATAGTTGTCTAGTCAGCCAAAGGTACAGACAAGTCATGTGTGATCCACACCTGATTCATCTTAATGAATGCTAGCTTCCCTACACTGTCTGTGGACAGGTGAATGTGCTTGTCTGTGATTACACCACCTACGGTGCTAAAGACATGCTCTCACAGTACACTTGCAGCAGGGCAGGCCAGCACATCCAAGGCATACAGGGCAAGCAGTGGCCATGTGTCCAATTTGGACACTGAAAAGTTAAATGGAGCAGACCCATCAATTAGTATGTGGATATGTGTGGACATGTACTCTTCCATCATGTTGTGGAAACACTGCTTCCTGCTGATAAGGGCAGTATCACATGGTAGTGCCAGAAGTTGTGGCATTTTTCCAAATTGCGGCCTTGCTATCCCTGCCTTTTGAGGTTGTCGCAGTACCTGAGCTGTGTTGGCGATTCCTCTTCCGCCTCGGCCTTGTTCTTCCACTGAGCCACCGCTGTCAGGTGGGAAAGCTCTCAATAGTTTCTCTACCCGCATGTGCTTGTATTCACACGTTTTGTGATCCCCCTCCAGTTACGAAGTAATGATGCTACATTGTCCTTGTAGCGTTGGTAACAATATGGGCAACTCAGCGGCCATTGCACAGGCATCTTAGCATGTATTCACTCATGTGTGCCAGGCTGCCCAGAGGCATCGATAACCTGTCCTCGGTGGGAGGTGTATGGTCTGGTTACTCTGTATCTCCCCAGCCATGCTCCAGTGATATCCGTGAGCTGCTCTGAGTGCCACCCTGCTGTGAACATGGTTCCACCTCCACATCCTCATCCTCCAAAACTGTCCCGTGGTTGGACACTTGTGTGCCTGGCTGCTGTTGGTACAAGAACCCAATCTCTGAGTCATGTGCTACCACCTAATCCTTCATTGCCTGAAGTATTGTTCCCTGCAGACACACAAGTGGTATAGTAATGCTGATGATGTCATCATCATCAGCTCTGGCCATGTTGCTGGAATATTTAAAGCAGCGCAAGATGGCACACCCATCCCGCATGGACGCCCACTCATTGGTGGTGAGGTGGAGTTGTTCCACAGAGCTATTCACCCTTGCATGCTGCAACTGAAATTCCACTTTTGCCTGCTGCTGCTCACACAGCCTCTCAAGCATTTGCAGGGTGGAGTTCCACCTTGTTGGTACGTTGCATATGAGGTGATGAGCAGGAAGACACAGCAACACAGACAGGCGAGCAGCAGCAGGGTGAGAATTTTTGAAGAAGCACTGCACCGCCTAATTAAGAACATGCGCCAGGCAAGAGATGTGCATCAAACTGGCTAGGCCCAGAGCTGCCCACAGATTTTATCTGTTATTGCGCACCACCAGGACAGGCTTAAGGTTCAGTGGCACCAACCACTCATCTGTCTGCTCTTTGATCTCCGTTCACAGCTCCTGCGTGGTATGGGATCTGTCCCCCAAACAGACCAGTTTCAGAACAGTCTGCTGTTGCTTCCCCCTGGCTTTACTGAAGTTGGTGGTGCAGGTCTTACTGTGACTGGATGATGAGGTGGTGGAGGAAGCGGGGTAGGAGGAAGAGGCAACCTGGACAGATAAACATCCAGCAATTCTAGGTGGTGGTAGGACATGCGCTACAACGCCTTCCACCTCTGGTCCAGCTGCGACTACATTTACCCAGTTAGGGAGGTATAATGTCCTTGGCCGTGCTTATTGGTCCACAAATCTGTGGTTATGTGGACCTTGCCACTGATGGCGTTGCGCAGTGCACACCTGATTTGGTCCGCCACATGTGTGTGCAGAGCAGTGAAAGCCCGCCTGGAAAAGTAGTAGGAGCTGGGAACAAGGCATTGTGGGCCACTCATTTTTTTTAATATAGAGTCCGAATAAGTGGACTTCGAGAGCGCTGCAGATTTAGGAAAGAATCATAAACAGTTTGATTGAAGGTGGTTTATCTGTCAACGTGTTTCAGAGTCAAATCCGACTCCTTCTTCAGGCCTACCACATGTGAAAGTGGCAACATAACATCCTTGCGGTTTTTCAAGACTGCCAAAAGAGGAATGGGTGGAGGGAAAAAATGGGGAATATCACATGTATATCTTCATCATACAAATCAATATTTTATTAATTTATAATCATAAGCATTAAAAAATGGGATGAAAATAAAAAAGGAAGAACAGGAGAAGAAATATAAAAAGATAAAAGACACTAAAATGTCCGAGTGTTATGACAGTAAAAAAAATGAAAGGATTCTATATGAACCTGCTTTGTAGTGTCAAATCGAATCCTTTAAATATATATATTTAGCATCATCCTGCCCCCAAAATTCTGGTCTATCAAAATATAAAACTATTTAAACTGTACGTTAAAAAAAAAATCAAAACTTCAGATTTGACATTTTTAGGATACTGAACTTCCACAGAAAAATAAAAAATAAAAAAAGAGTTAAAAATGACACATCTACCCTAAAATAGTATCAATGAAAACATCAGCTAAACATGCTAAAAGACAAGCCCTCATCCAGTTCCATCAACGGAACAATAAAAAAAGTTATAATCTCAGAAAAAGGTGACAGAAACAAAATGTTCTTTTCTCAAATTTCAGATTTTTTTTCACAATTAAATTAATAAAAATAAATCTGGACAAGTTTAGTACTGCAGTAATCATACTGGCTGAGAGAATCATATTGCCAGGTCATTTTATCACGCAATGAATGCTGCACAAAACACAACCCAAAAATGGTGAAATTATATGATATTTTGGCAATAGTGCTTTACATGGATTTTTTTCCCGATTTCACATACATTTTCTTAGTAAAATGAATGGTGTCATTCAAAACTAGAATCCATCATGTAAAAACAAGCTTGATAGAAAAAATAAGTTATGGCTCTTAGAACAAGGGCAGGTAAAAAGGAAAGAGTCAAAAAATGAAAAATTCCATGGGGTTAAGAAATTAATCAGCACAAACTTTCAAAACTATTTAGCTTAAAATAAAAAATATATATATTTAAAGGATTGGACTTAAATCTTGGGGCTCGAATTTTTCAATCCTTTACTTTTGAAGGTCATACTTTTTTTTATTTCTACATTGAAATCAAAATTTATGAAGCGTCAATGGGTTAAAAAAGTGATTCATTCCGTTTTAATCTAGACATAATTTCCAACACGTCTGAGGACACTATGTTTTGCTTGTGCCAGTGTTCGTTGGTGTCCCCTGCTGAGTAATGCACTATGTATGCAGTGCTAAAATTTCATACCTTCTTTTGTACCGGAACATATAAATTACCCTTCAATACAGTTTCTACATTTAGAGAACAAGCTCAAATAATTGGGTTTCCACTTTAAAGCAGTTCTGGAAATACACGTTTAACATGGTCCATTAGTGTCAAGTCCATCAAGTTCAACCTCTCTTAGACTGAACTATTTAGTCCACTACAGGGAAAAACCACTCCTCTGCCCAGTGGTGGACAATTTGGTATCAGAATTTGAAAAATAAACAATCCTTCATGACCCTATTAAGCTGCATGAGTTTTCTGCTCTTGTCATATTTTTTTATTTTTAGCAATAATAACTTCATAAAGATATTGGGGCTATACTTGTTCTGTCATATGATTTTATTTGCGTATGTTTAAAGATATAGAAATGACAATATCTCATCTTCCTTTTTCTCTATATCATCTTCTACCTCCATCATCTTCTCCATGCCTTCCTTTTCCTTTCTAATGTTTTCCCTCTATCTTTTAATTTCCTTAATTTTCTTCATTATCTCTTCCTCATTCCTCTCTTTGTCATATTCTTTTTTTACATGCCTTTTGTTCCTTTTCCTTCTCTCCGACTTTTTTGTCCTCTTCCTCGTGCTCCTCTTTTTACGCCACGTTCTCTTCAAATACTTTTTCTTTTCCCCCAAGCTCTTCTTTTTCAATTTCCTTCTCTTTGGCTTTCTTTTCCCCTACCTCATGTTCTTTTTCACTTTTCGTTTCCATCTCTTTGACTTCTTTCACCTGTACATTATGCTCCTCTTGTTTTTCTCTTCATTCTCTTCAATTTCTTTTTCGTCTCCTGTTTCCTTAGTTTTCTTTCTCATGTTTCTCTTCAATCTGTTATTTTTTTACTTTCCCTCATGTTCCTTTTATTTTTCCTCTATTCCTTCTTTTTGACTTTTTAACATGCCTCTTCTTCTTAATTCCTCACTCCTTCTCTTGTTTCTTTTCCTTCATTTACACCTCTTCTGATAATGCTAATTCTAACTCTGGCTTAAATTTCGCAAATGGCACAACGTCTTTCTATTCTACTTATTCTTCATACTTTTCTTCTTCATACTAACCTTTCTAATATACCTATTCATTACCATCTCCTTTTAGTAATACTCTTTGTTTCTGTTTTGTTCTTTCTTGTAATTCCCCAGTCCTCTACCTCTTGCTGGTCGTCATCATTTTCTTTATCTAATTCTTCAAATTCTCAAGAATTTTTCTTTTGTTTCTCATGCATTTTTTAATTGTCTTCCTCTACCTGTCACGGGTGTCTCAGGTGTGACAGACAGTCATCCTGGATCCAGCTGTAGAAGCACCTTCTTGATTTTTCCATCTCTGTTATGAAGCGATATCCTTCTCTCTCTCTAAAACCCAATATTTACCTCTATCGTCTGTTGTTAATCAAACACCTGTGCCGAAAGTTTAAATACATTCAATTACTGCAGCATGGTGCAGGTGTTGGCTCATACTTGTCTCTCGGAGATCCGTCAATCGATCTGCTCATCTCTAGTCCCAAGAGTCCTGGATACGGAGGATAGTCCCAGATTTGGGTCTACACCCTGCAGTCTCAAGCATCTTCTAAATGTCCCTCGCTACCTCCGCCACTCTGACATCTCTCCCTGCCAGGGTGGAAAGAAATGGTAAATGGGCGTACATTGGGGTATAGCCAGGGGTGTAGAGCACAACATAATTTGTCCCTGTTTCTGGTCTTCAAAAGTCAGGAGGTATGCCTAGGAATAGGCCATCAATTTTAAAGTAGCGGGCAACCTCTTTAAGGTTGTCACTCTAGGGAATGTCAACAGACATTTAAAACTTATTAAAGGCTGCACTGCAGGGGAGTTATCAGTTTTGTTTAAGGGAGCACTCAGTGGGCATTGTTTTTACAGGGGGAACTCCAGAGGCATTGTTACCTTTTAATGGGGAAATCAGGTTCAACATTAATTTTTATTAATGCATTATTACTGTAAGTGGATGCTAAGGGGGGGGGGCATTTTTACTGTAAGGGGACATATGGGGGCATTGTTACTTTAAGAGGGTATTATTTATCACTATGACTACATACTTTGGACATTATAATAAAGGGCACATGGGGGAATTTTTACTGTTTAAGGAGACTATATTTATATCTAGTGGAATAAAAGAGGCATTATTTCTTTATAGAGGCACACATTGTGACTTACTACATTATATGGAGCACAGTTGGGCACACAAGAATAATTATTACTCTCAAGATGGCAACATTTGCCGGTATTAATAGACTAAAAGGGGCATTATTATTTTATAGATGTACCCATGGGGACTTACTACTTTATAGGGAGCACCGTTGGGCACACAAGGATAATTATTACTCTCAAGATGGAACAAAGGCCGGTATTAATACTGTTTGTGTGCACAAAGAGGGCACTATTGCCATGTGGGGCACCGAAAGTAGCGCTATTACTGTTAGATGAGATCTGAGATCACTTGTGCTGTGTTGGGTTCAAAAGATGACACTTTTTCTAGCCTCGTCCTTGACAGTTGCTTTAAGTTTTCACTTTCTAAAACATATATATATTGTTATAGGGAAATTATTTGTCATATTTTTAAATTGCAAATCTCAAGCATCAATGCAAGCCTGTGAGACTATAAAATGATTTCCATCCAGCAGAACAGAAGCAATGTTATTTCCCATTTTATGCTGGTAACTTGAGTCTGCAGAACATGTGATAAAGTCGTAAAATAAACTGCAAAAAATTGTAAAATTACTTTTCATATAGAATATGCACAGACAATAATGTGAAAAATCAGAATAAGGTCGCAACGATTTTCTGAATACAAAGAAGGTAAAAAAATGATGACAGTTCTGTACGGTTTGTGCACATTTGGGGCGGCCGATGTGTTCTGATGTGTTGAATATATTTGAATAGGGTCTCTGAGAATGAATCTGATTGTGTGAGTTTCTTCAAGGTTGTATTTTCCCTTCTTTCCAAAAAATGTATTGTTCGGTCTGATGGCCGCCGCAAGAATTTATCATAGCGTGTGGGCACCAGAAATGGTGGAATTAGTTTGTGAACCCCAGTGCCTACAGGAATAAAGATTAATATGATAAAAAAATATACATTGCTTTTGTAACTATAATATAGAAACAAAGGAAGAGAGTTGCGCATGCGCAGCCACCTCTCCATCCACAGCAGCTGTGAGTTTCTAGCATATTCCTGAGATAGGTGCAGCACCCCAATCTATCTGAGATTTAGGGGATATCCTGTGAAGATGCTTATAACTAGTGATGAGAAAAAAAATGGAATTGAATTCTACTAAAATTTTACAAAAATCTGCATTTGCCAAAATGTAGATCTTCCGCGCAGATGAATCAAAATGGCTGCCACTTGACATGTTGTCAATTTATGACTATTCCTTCATCAAATCCTAAATGTATAAATGTATGTGTAATATAGGGAGTTACACTAGATGGTTATCTACATGTTTGCCGGTCAGCAGTTATTTAATAGCCTATTTAAACAGGCTGACCGCACTTCTAAGAGCATAGAACGTTCGGTAATAGATTGTTCAGTGTGCTTATTTATATCCAGCAGTGCATGTTCTGTTTACACATGATATTGTGCTGCCAAAAAAATAGATTTTTCACCAAGGAAAAAATAATTTCACGTATTTTGCTTGGTTGTCAGGTAAATGGAATCCTTTTTTTACTCTGGCCAATCATTAGGAAACAAACACCTTTTAAATGAACAGTTTTTCTAATATTAGATTATGGTACATTCAGTGGCATTACACCAATTGTGGAAGACCATGTGGCCACTATGAGGCCCATAAGTAGAAGGGTGGGCACTGCCAACACTGGGGCCCCCAATTCCCAACATTGTTCTTTTGCACTTTCACTTTTCATCCGCTCCCTCCTCCATCATTCTCCCTCTGCATCTGAGCTCAGGTGTCTCAGCTCAGTTTTCAAGAAGTCACCACATCGCACCTGCTGTGCCAAGCAGTGCGGAGCTTCAGAAGACACACTGCAGAGACTGAATGTATGTAATGTATGCACACAGTGACTGCACCAGCAGAATAGAGAGTGCAGCTCTGGAGTATAATACAGGATGTAACTCAGGATCAGTAATGTAATGTATGTACACAGTGACTGCACCAGCAGAATAGTGAGTGCAGCTCTGGGGTATAATACAGGATATAACTCAGGATCAGTAATGTAATGTATGTGCACAGTGACTGCACCAGCAGAATAGTGAGTGCAGCTCTGGGGTATAATACAGGATATAACTCAGGATCAGTAATGTAATGTATGTGCACAGTGACTGCACCAGCAGAATAGTGAGTGCAGCTCTGGGGTATAATACAGGATGTAACTCAGGATCAGTAATGTAATGTATGTACACAGTGATGGCACCAGCAGAATAGTGAGTGCAGCTCTGGGGTATAATACAGGATGTAACTCAGGATCAGTAATGTAATATATGTACACAGTGACGGCACCAGCAGAATAGTGAGTGCAGCTCTGGGGTATAATACAGGATGTAACTCAGGATCAGTAATGTAATGTATGCACACAGTGACTGCACCAGCAGAATAGAGAGTGCAGCTCTGGAGTATAATACAGGATGTAACTCAGGATCAGTAATGTAATGTATGTACACAGTGACTGCACCTGCAGAATAGAGAGTGCAGCTCTGGAGTATAATACAGGATGTAACTCAGTATCAGTAATGTAATGTATGTACACAGTGACTGCACCAGCAGAATAGTGAGTGCAGCTCTGGGGTATAATACAGGATATAACTCAGGATCAGTAATGTAATGTATGTGCACAGTGACTGCACCAACAGAATAGTGAGTGCAGCTCTGGAGTATAATACAGGATGTAACTCAGGATCAGTAATGTAATGTATGTACACAGTGACTGCACCAGCAGAATAGTGAGTGCAGCTCTGGGGTATAATACAGGATGTAACTCAGGATCAGTAATGTAATGTATGTACACAGTGACTGCACCAGCAGAATAGTGAGTGCAGCTCTGGGGTATAATACAGGCTGTAACTCAGGATCAGTAATGTAATGTATGTACACAGTGACTGCACCAGCAGAATAGTGAGTGCAGCTCTGGGGTATAATACAGGCTGTAACTCAGGATCAGTAATGTAATGTATGTACACAGTGACTGCACCAGCAGAATAGTGAGTGCAGCTCTGGGGTATAATACAGGCTGTAACTCAGGATCAGTAATGTAATGTATGTACACAGTGACTGCACCAGCAGAATAGTGAGTGCAGCTCTGGAGTATAATACAGGATGTAACTCAGCATCAGTACAGGATCAGTAATGTAATGTATGTACACAGTGACTGCACCAGCAGAATAGTGAGTGCAGCTCTGGGGTATAATACAGGATGTAACTCAGGATCAGTAATGTAATGTATGTACACAGTGACTGTACCAGCAGAATAGTGAGTGCAGCTCTGGGGTATAATACAGGATGTAACTCAGGATCAGTAATGTAATGTATGTACACAGTGACTGCACCAGCAGAATAGTGAGTGCAGCTCTGGGGTATAATACAGGCTGTAACTCAGGATCAGTAATGTAATGTATGTACACAGTGACTGCACCAGCAGAATAGTGAGTGCAGCTCTGGGGTATAATACAGGCTGTAACTCAGGATCAGTAATGTAATGTATGTACACAGTGACTGCACCAGCAGAATAGTGAGTGCAGCTCTGGGGTATAATACAGGCTGTAACTCAGGATCAGTAATCTAATGTATGTACACAGTGACTGCACCAGCAGAATAGTGAGTGCAGCTCTGGAGTATAATACAGGATGTAACTCAGCATCAGTACAGGATCAGTAATGTAATGTACAGTGGGGCAAAAAAGTATTTAGTCAGTCAGCAATAGTGCAAGTTCCACCACTTAAAAAGATGAGAGGCGTCTGTAATTTACATCATAGGTAGACCTCAACTATGGGAGACAAACTGAGAAAAAAAAATCCAGAAAATCACATTGTCTGTTTTTTTAACATTTTATTTGCATATTATGGTGGAAAATAAGTATTTGGTCAGAAACAAAATTTCATCTCAATACTTTGTAATATATCCTTTGTTGGCAATGACAGAGGTCAAACGTTTTCTGTAAGTCTTCACAAGGTTGCCACACACTGTTGTTGGTATGTTGGCCCATTCCTCCATGCAGATCTCCTCTAGAGCAGTGATGTTTTTGGCTTTTCGCTTGGCAACACGGACTTTCAACTCCCTCCAAAGGTTTTCTATAGGGTTGAGATCTGGAGACTGGCTAGGCCACTCCAGGACCTTGAAATGCTTCTTACGAAGCCACTCCTTCGTTGCCCTGGCGGTGTGCTTTGGATCATTGTCATGTTGAAAGACCCAGCCACGTTTCATCTTCAATGCCCTTGCTGATGGAAGGAGGTTTGCACTCAAAATCTCACGATACATGGCCCCATTCATTCTTTCATGTACCCGGATCAGTCGTCCTGGCCCCTTTGCAGAGAAACAGCCCCAAAGCATGATGTTTCCACCACCATGCTTTACAGTAGGTATGGTGTTTGATGGATGCAACTCAGTATTCTTTTTCCTCCAAACACGACAAGTTGTGTTTCTACCAAACAGTTCCAGTTTGGTTTCATCAGACCATAGGACATTCTCCCAAAACTCCTCTGGATCATCCAAATGCTCTCTCGCAAACTTCAGACGGGCCCGGACATGTACTGGCTTAAGCAGTGGGACACGTCTGGCACTGCAGGATCTGAGTCCATGGTGGCGTAGTGTGTTACTTATGGTAGGCCTTGTTACATTGGTCCCAGCTCTCTGCAGTTCATTCACTAGGTCCCCCCGCGTGGTTCTGGGATTTTTGCTCACCGTTCTTGTGATCATTCTGACCCCACGGGGTGGGATTTTGCGTGGAGCCCCAGATCGAGGGAGATTATCAGTGGTCTTGTATGTCTTCCATTTTCTAATTATTGCTCCCACTGTTGATTTCTTCACTCCAAGCTGGTTGGCTATTGCAGATTCAGTCTTCCCAGCCTGGTGGAGGGGTACAATTTTGTTTCTGGTGTCCTTTGACAGCTCTTTGGTCTTCACCATAGTGGAGTTTGGAGTCAGACTGTTTGAGGGTGTGCACAGGTGTCTTTTTATACTGATAACAAGTATAAACAGGTGCCATTACTACAGGTAATGAGTGGAGGAAAGAGGAGACTCTTAAAGAAGAAGTTACAGGTCTGTGAGAGCCAGAAATCTTGATTGTTTGTTTCTGGCCAAATACTTATTTTCCACCATAATATGCAAAAAAAATGTTAAAAAAACAGACAATGTGATTTTCTGGATTTTTTTTTCTCAGTTTGTCTCCCAGAGTTGAGGTCTACCTATGATGTAAATTACAGACGCCTCTCATCTTTTTAAGTGGTGGAACTTGCACTACTGCTGACTGACTAAATACTTTTTTGCCCCACTGTATGTACACAGTGACTGCACCAGCAGAATAGTGAGTGCAGCTCTGGGGTATAATACAGGCTGTAACTCAGGATCAGTAATGTAATGTATGTACACAGTGACTGCACCAGCAGAATAGTGAGTGCAGCTCTGGAGTATAATACAGGATGTAACTTAGGATAGGTAAAGGATAGACTTTGGAATGTAATAACAAAATTATTTAAATTGTACTATTTATGTAGACTATACAATTGTTGGACTTTAATATCTTTCCACAACTTTCCTATTTTCATTTCTTTTCTGTTGTCATGTATTTGTTAGTGGAGCCATTAATATATATGTAAAGTTCACATTTAGTGAAACACGGCCAGTTTCTGACTACATCGTGCACATAGTAAATAATCTTCCTTCTCACCAGACAAGTCACTTATGACCTAAAGATGTCAACCAGGAGCCGTCTCATATATTTATGTGTTATGATAGCCGACCTCTGACTCTTTGTTACTGAATGTGAATCTGCTAATTATATAAAATATACAAACAGGGCACAACTCAGATAACCCCGACAGACTGCAGCACCAGAAACAACTGAGAATTTACTTATCTGTGAAGGAAAAGATTGAGAAAGAAAAGAGGAAGAAGAGATGGAAATAACCCTTTCTGAGACTCCCTTTTTAGCCTACTAAAACATAATGGGGTTTTGTTGTTTTTTAGCAAAGATAAATGCTGTGCATAATGTGTACAGTATATCACAAAAGTGAGTACACCCCTCACAACTTTGTAAATATTTGATCACATATTTTCGTGAGAGAACACTGAAGATGTGACACTGTGATACAATGTAAAGAGGTCAGTGTACACCTTGTATAAGGGTATGCTCACACGCATGTGTTTTTTTTCTAGTTTTTTATGCTAATTTTCGCTACATTTTAATGTACTACAGTTTTACTATGTCTATGAGATTTCAGAAATTTCATGCACACAGCTTGTTTTTACATTGGGTATTTCAGAATAGAGCATGTCACTTCTGTTGGGATTTTTTCAGCGTTTTTTTAAAGTAATGGGTGGTGAAAAAAACGCTGAAAAAAAAGCAGGTATCAGGTTTTGCTGCGTTTTTTTCTGCCAAAAACTGATTAAGTAGAATAAGATTTTTTTTTTACACTAAACTTTATCAGTCTGCACAAGGGACAAATGTAGCATGACAAAAACTCAGAAAAAAAAAAGTAAAAAAAATGCAATAAAATGTTAAAATCACATTTACGATACACTACCGGTGGGTCTAGTTGCATTTCCCACTCCACTATATCATCTACCATAGGCATAAGTGACGGGGAAATACGGTGAGAAATGGCTGGCTATTAAGGGATGGAAAGGGGTTATTTTTGCTCTTTTTAATTCTTTTTAATTCTGCCCTAAATACACGTCATTCTAGAGGAAAGAATGCTTCTTAACCTTTTTATGTTGTAAAATTCATTTTATCTTCAGTTTTGCATGTTTCTTTGTCAGTCTGTAAAAATGGAGTAATACTATGACCACATTGTTCCCAGCAGCGACCTGGGAGTCAGAGATGCATCCAGATGTCATCCCCATGCTGTTCCCTTTCCACATAAGCGCTGTTTCCATCCATTTAATGATTTTCCTGCCTCTCCAGCCCTCCTGTTAGGGTCTCCTGGAAAAATGCTTGAGTTTCTCATTGACTTACATTAATGTATACTTGGTACTTGAGTAGAGCCCATCCGAGCATCCAACCTGGTCGATTCAAGTACTGAGTACTCAAGAATTTTACCACTCGATCATCACTAGTGCTCAGAGGCGTAGCTAGAGCTTTTGCCGCCCGAGGCTGTTCCCGAGTTTGGCGCCCCCCCCCCCCCCCCCGCTCAATACACACAAAGGTTACCAAAAATGGTTTTCCTGTTTTGTAGAACTTAAACTGGGCCTAATGGTGTCACCCCCACATGCCAAACCTGTGACTTAATACCACCACATCATGACCAGGCCACATAGTGACCGAATAATACTACATACAAGGGACAAATACCACAACACCATTTCCAGACCACATATTACCACCACATAGTAACTGAATACTACAATACTGATCAGTAATAAAAAAAAAAAAACACAATACTATCACCATAAGTGCCAGTATTCACAGGAGATCTGTACTTAGTATGCAGTGTCTGTGTAGAGGTAATACAGAGATCGCTGGTGGTATTATACACAGGACCTCTATATAGTATACAGTGTATAGTGTCAGTGTATAGGTAACACTGACTCACCAGTGACGTCTCTAGGTGAAGTCCTTCATCTTTCATCCAGCACAGACCGCCATCATTCCTTCCAGCCAGGACTCGTTTCTGCAGGAAATAACACAGTTATCTCGAGCTCCGCTTGCAGAACACATTACTTAATTTTTCACAACTTCTACATTACACCACATGAAGATAAAAAGGCGATATAGTGTCACTCTGCACAGTAACAGGACCGCCCCCCCATTTAAAACAGTATACTCAAAAAATAAAATAAATACATCACTGCAGTAATAATATCCCTTAATTATCCCCTATGGTAACACTATTCCCCACCCTGGCCCCGTTTATCTCATTCCTGGCTCCAGCCATATGTTCTCGCATCCTGCCCTCATGAGTATCCATTCTACCCCATATGATCTCCCCATCCTGCCCCACCAGCCTCCATCGTATCCGTCCTGGCCCATGATCCAATCCTGCCCCGTGTCTCCAATCATGCCCCGTATCTACATTCTGCCCATGCCTCAAGTCCTGCCCCCAGTGTGTCCAGCATATTACCCCCATGTTGTCCAGCAATCTGCCCCAGTGTGTCCAGCATATTACCCCCATGTTGTCCAGCAATCTGCCCCAGTGTGTCCAGCATATTACCCCCAGTGTGTCCAGCAATCTGCCCCAGTGTCCAGCCTTTCCCCAGTGTGTCCAGCAGTCTGCCCCAGTGTGTCCAGCATATTACCCCCAGTGTCCAGCATATTACCCCCAGTGTGTCCAGCAATCTGCCCCAGTGTCCAGCATTGCCCCAGTGTGTCCAGAAGTCTGCCCCAGGGTCTCCAGCATTGCCTCAATGTGTCCAGAAATCTGCCCCAGGGTCTCCAGTATTGCCCCAGTGTGTCCAGCAATCTGCCCCATGGTCTCCAGTATTGCCCCAGTGTGTCCAGCATTGCCCCCAGACAGTCAGACATAAAGAAAAAAAAAAAAAAGTAAAATCCTCACCTCTCCCGTTCCTAGCGCAGGTCCGGTGCAGCCAGTCAGCGTCTCTCCGGCTCTGCGACGCTCAGGACAGAGAGGCAGAGCGGCGCGCACAGTAGTGACGTCATCGCGCCCTCTGCTCTGAGACGTCGCAGAGTCAGAGGACGCTGAAGCCGCAGGAACCAGGAGAGGTGAGTATTAGAGCGGGGGGTGGGGGCGGGGGCGGGGCCCGGGGATGGGGGGAGCTGGCCCTGGTCGTGGCGGCGGACGGCGCCGCCCGAAGATTTAAAGGGGCGTCTTTTTTTTTTTTTTTCTTCTCCTGCAGCGCCGGCCGCCCCCGGCATTGTGCCGCCCGGGGCGGACCGCCCCCCCGCACCCCCTTCCTTCGCCACTGCTAGTGCTACAAGGTCTCAGGTGTGAATGGAGAACAGATGTGTTAAATTTGGTGGCCACTAGAAGTTCAACATTTGCACCTCATGGCAAAGAACTCTATGAGGATCTGAAAAAAGAATTGTTGCTGTACATAAAGATGGTGTAGGCTATGTGGGGCAGTGAGGCAGATTTAGGGAAAACCGGCTCTGGGCTTTTGTGTTTTGAAACAGATTGCAGATGGTATTGGTGCAGTCCATTTCATACCGGGCCGGGTTTTCCATGTGGCTGAGGGCCACAGGTTCTTTGGTTGAAACCCTGCAGTAAAGGGTTTGGGTGTGTCAGGGTCAGAGTCATTGTCAGCCTGGTGTTTGCTAGAGGGCAGAGCAGTCGGGTCTGCAGAGCTCCACCTGTGTGACGCAACACAGGCAAGCAGAGCTAAACAGCAAGGGGAGCTGAGAAGCCTGGGTCCCACAGCACACACAGAGGTGCAGTCAACCACGGCAACTGGTCTTGAAGGTGGACTGGCGTGTTTATTGGCTGCAAACTGGAGGATATGGTTCACAGCTGTGATCCGGATGATATCGTGTACTGTGAAATGCTGTGAGTTAAACATTAATGAGACTTTGCTTTAAACTTTGCTCGGTCATTGCCACATCACTGCATACGGTGCTACCGCTGCACTACATATGGCTGGAGAATGCGGAGCAGTGTGAACTGAGGCATACCCCAAAGCATGCTGCATGTTGGTGAGCAAGCCTGCTGGAAAAATGGATGAGCTTTTGAAGGAGGTGATCCTCATGCAGCAGCAGCAGGAGTTACTGGAGCAAGAGTCTTTGCAGCGGCAAGTTGCGCTGCAGTTGCAGTGGCAGCACCAGAAGCAAGAGGCGCTGCAGTTCCAGGGCCGCAGCAAGAGGTGCTGAAGTTGCAGCAGCAGGAAACTCCTAAGGTGAGGGGCGACCAGTGGTGTAAAGAGGAGACCCCTAAGATGAGGGGCAAACATAGGTGTAAAGAAGAGACCCCTATGGTAAGGGGCGATCAGAGGGTGTACCAGTGGTCCTTTGCAGAGACTCTTCTCACCAGGTCTCAGGCGTATGACTTATTGAAGTTGGTGGAGGAACGGCTCCAGCCTGAGACTTTAACCCCAGCCCAGATGGTAGAGAGGGTGTGGTCGACTGGCTGGTGAGGGCTCTGCTGGCCGCCCTGAAGTGTTGGGTGGGGCAAGAGGACCTGGGCACTCTGGACCAGCTCATAAGTTGGATTGAGCAGTATACAGCCACTCAGGACTTTGTGCAGGAGCATGACAAAAGTTCTGTTCCCCTAAAGTGGTTCCCAGGTGTAGTCGAGCCACAGCGATTAGGTGTTGGTGGTGCCAGGGGCCCGGACATGTGGCTTTCAACTGCCCCTGATATCTGAACCCATGGACTGCGGGTATACCCACCGAGGGTCAATTTATGCCCAGCCAGTCTGTTCTGCCGACAGCGTGCCCCAGCTGTGCCAGGTACTGGTGAACGGGTATCAAACAGAGGCTCTCCTGGACATGGGGAGCAGAGTAACTTTGCTCATGGGTCCCTTGTTGCCGGGGACAACCCCAAAGGACAAAAAGTGGAGGTGATGAGTATCCATAGAGAAATCCGGGAGTACCCGACCACAGAGATTAATTTTTCTACATCATGTGGGGACATTAAACATGTGGTGGGAGTGGTGAAAACCCTTCCATATGGGACTGTGTTGGGATGAGACTTGCCCCTATTCTGGTCCCTGTGGGAGACCAGGGTCAACTCTCTCAAATTAAATGTTGGTCCGGGCATAGAACCCAAAGATCTTAAGCCAAGTATACCTGCTATAGTGGTCGACAACCTAGTAACAGAGTGTAAACCCGATAGGTTCCTCCTAGAGGTATTGGCTGGAGAGGTTGAGGATGTTGTTCTGGGCGCAGAACCCGAAGATCCTGAGTCAGGGATACCTGCCATAGGGGTCACCAACCTAGGGACAGAGTGTAAACCCGATAAGTTCCTCCTAGAGGTTCTGGCAGGAGAGCTGGGAATGTCCCCCGGTAAGTTTGGGACAGCTCAGTTACAGGGTCCACGCAGAGACGCAGGTATAGAAAACACACGTATGAAAAGAAAGCCTGGAGGATCCAGGAGTGTGTGGTCGTGGAGGCAACTAAGGTCATACTCATGAGGAACCCTCTGGCATCAGCCAAGGATGTTGCCGGGGGTCATGGTAAAATGGATAGAGCTCTTGCTAATCAGTAGCCTCGGGAGACTCAGGTTCGGGTGCGACTTAGTACAGATGTAGGCCCGGAGTTGCCAGGGCAGACCGGGGCGTTTCAGTGTGACATAGTTACCGAGGCACGGGTAAGGGTACAGAGGAAACAGTACCAAGGGCCCAAAGGCAGGTCCATAGGTCACGGGATGAGCAGCGGGGTTAGTGAACCCCAAATAAACAAGGTCGAGACCACCCAAAGCTTCCCAAATCTACTGTTAATCAGGAAAGTGGGTGTGTCTTCTGCAATGGAGAATGAGGAGGTGGGTGGTCACGTAACGAAGTATAGAGGAGAAACACAAAGGGGAGGGATGCATGCATCAACCGATGGTTCCGGTCCCTACTTTGGTTTCTCATTGCAATGTCGGGTGGGGGTGTCACAGGGACATGCGGATGCCCTGTCACGTGCCCATGTGGGGTGACAAGTGTTCATCTGAGGGGGAGTGACCGGTGTCACATGTGAGGGTCACTGTATATTTCCCCCAGGATGCGCACGGAGGCATATTGAGGCTATGAGAGGGCATTGCAGTCACTGTACCTGTGGTTGCAATGCAGACTAAAGTGAGTATAGGTCTTGGCCATGTTAGTTGTCCAAGGCAAATTTAGGGAAAACCGGATCTGGGCTTTTGTGTTTTGAATCAGACTGCAGATGGTATTGTGCAGTCCGTTTCATTCCCGGTCAGGTTTTCCATGTGGCTGAGGGCCACAGGTTCTTTGGTTGAAACCCTGCAGTAAAGGGTTTGGGTGTGTCAGGGTCAGAGTGATTGTCAGTCTGGTGTTTGCAAGAGGGCAGAGCAGTTGGCTCTGCAGAGCTCCACCTGTGTGAGGCAACACAGGCAAGTGTATCAAAACAGCCAGGGGAGCTGACACACCTGGCACCCACAGCGTACACAGCAAGGCAGTCACCAATAACAACTTGTCTTGGAGGTGGACTGGTGTGTTTATTGGCTGCAAACTGGAGGATATGGTTCACAGCTGTGATCTGGAGGATATCGTGTACTGTGAAATGTTGTGAGTTAAACATTAAAGAGACTTTTGCTTTGAACTTTGCTGGGTCACTGCCTCGTCACTACATATGTTGCTACCGCTGCACTACAGCTGTAAGAAGACTCCCAACAGCATGAAACTGAGCTGCAGCACAGTGGCCAAGAGTCCATACACTGGTTTAACAAGACAGGTTCCACTTAGAACAGGCCTAACATGTTCGACAAAAGAAGATGAGAGCACATGCTGAGCATCATATCCAGAAGTTTTCTTTTCAAAGTAGACATACGAGTGGTGCCGGCATTGCTGCAGAGATTAAAAGGGTCTGTCAGTGCTGAGAACATACACCGCACACTGCATCAAATTTGTCTGCATGGTTGTCGTACCAGAAAAAAGCCTCTTCTAATGATAATACACTATAAAGCCTGTAAACAGTTTGCTGAAGATAAGCAGGCTAAGGCTATGGATTACTAGAACCATGTGCTGTGGTCTGATGAGACCTAGATAAACTTATTTGGTTCAGATATTGTCAAGAGTGTGTAGATGCAACCGGACGAGGAGTACAAAGGCAAGAGAGTCTTGCCTACAGTCCAGCATGGTGGTGGGAGTGTCATGGTTTGGTGCTGCATGAGTGCTGCCAGCTGTGAGGAGCTACAGTTTATAGAAGGAACAATAAAGGCACGGATGATTGACCTCGTGGAGACCAATACATCCAACACCGCGGAGACACCATTACATGTTTCTCAACGCAGTGATCCAGAACACTGCCCCCAAATATGCAAATGCATGTAGAGGAGCTGCGGAGACACCATCACGTGATGGTGTCTCCACAGCTCCTCTACATGCATAGAAGGAACAATGACGGCCAACATGTACAGTGACATACTGAAGCAGAGCATGACGACCACTTCCTTGCTAAATAAACTGATGGTAAAGGACTGGCCAAGCATGTCACCAGACCTAAACCCTATTGAATATCGGTGGGATATCCTCAAATGGAAGGTGGAGGAGTTCAAGTTCTCTAACATCCTCCATCTCCGTGATGTTGTCATGGAGGAGTGGAAGAGGATTCCAGTGGCAGCCTGTGAAGGGCCATGCCCAATAGAGTTAAGGCAGTGCCTGAAAATAATGGTAGCCACACTAGCCACACAAACTATTGACACTTTGGGCATATTTTGGCCATTTTCACTTAGGACCATACTCACTTTTGTTGCTAGTGGTTTAAACATTAATGGCCGTGTGCTGAGTTATTTAGAGGGCACACCAAATTTACACTGTTATACAAGATGTACACTGACCACTTTACATTATATCAAAGTGTCATATCCTCTGTTACGCTGGTGAGTGTGGACCCACTACATCATGGGCTGGGCTTACCCTGGAGGTAAGTGACTATCTGGTCTTCACTAGAGCCCCTGATGGTAGAGTTAGGTTTGAGCTGCAGGTAGCTGCCAGACACTACTCAATGACAATCCCCCGTTACTAGAGCAGCTGTCCCCAAGGATCAGGATTTCAGGTGCGGACTCGGACTCCAAGGCAGGACCGGATATTGATGCTGCCTCAAACAGTGCGGGTTCTGGGACAAAGTATTTGCCTGTTGTTATGAACAAAACTCCATTTTCTTTTCTTTTTAATGCAGCAATTATGTATTTTGTGAGTGCACTTCTTTATAAATTGTTTTAATACTTCTTTTTTTAATGAATTGATTGTTGTCATGACAAATGAAGAGCTTGGAATAGGCTGAATAGGTGGAGCCAATCTTCTCTAGTGAATAAAAAAATCTTAATTGAGTACTCTGCACTTTATGGCTGTAACTTTTGTAGTACTTCTGGCATGAAAAAGACCCTTTTGGGTCGAAACATTGCTTCACTCGTCTACCTCAATTGTATTTCACCATGTGATCTTTAAGGATGGAATAAAGGTTATATTTTATCTCTATTTTTTCTAGTGTTCCAGAATCTTGGATTTTCTATGGCTTTGGACCTTGTGGGGGGTCTAATCGAGTCAGCACGGAACCACTAGTGGTGCATGAGAATCATCCTTGGACTAAGTGGGTTCTGGAACACTTGCAGGACAGACACTGGCCCTGGTTCAGATAGTGTGGATCCTGGAATACTTGACAGGATGGGTAACAGGTGCTGGTTCAGACTAGATGGGTTTTGGAACACAGGTACTGGATGGGTAACAGAATCAGTTGCTGGTTCAAATTAGACATGTTCTGGAATACAGGTACTAGACAGGTTCAGGTGTAGGTTCAGACTAGACGGATTCAGGTTCAAGTACAGACAGGTAACAGGTTCAGGTTCAGAGACAGACAGGTAATAGTTTCAGGTGCAAGAACAGACAGGATGGTTTCAGGTCCAGGTACCAACAGGTCAGTTCATGTTCAGGATTCAGGTTCAGATAGCTGGACAGATAGATGATAGATAGATAGATACATAGATTGATAGATAGATATGAGCAAGGGTGTGTCCAGGTTTTCTGGTACCCAGGGCAAGAATTCAGTCCCCCCAGCACATATGCTATTTGCATATTACACACAGTTAGGAGTATCAAGATGCAGGGCTTCCAAAACAAGCAGTATGAAACGCGCGTTGTGGCAGTGGGACGCCCAGGATCCCGTGCACTCTAAATAATACCCATAGATATTTCTTATGTCATTTTTGACCGGTCAGCGTTTTTGTAGATACACTTTTCACTATATTTTTCACTATATTTTTTGAATCTACACTTTTGCATTATGCCTTGCATCTTGGCATAGCTGACTTTGGTTCAATATTATAATTACATGGTACTCTTCCCCACATTTTAACCCATTGTCTATGAGTTTACTCTGCATGATTTCCTTAATAACATGGTGGGACCTTTGATTGTTTCATGTAGCATGTACATGGTTTTTAGGCTCGCTACAATATAGGTTCATACTCTTACTGTATGATTGTCATACTATTTTGTTTATGGGTTAGTGTACTACATAAACTTTTTTGCATTATTAATTGGAAAATACTATTTCCTTACAATATTGCTTATTTGGTTGCACAGTGCACTTTTCCTTCAGTACTGTATTATATGATATATCTCTGTGCGTAGTGCTATTTTTTAATAGCTGATAGTGATGAGCGAGTGTACTCGTTGCTCCCAAGCACGCTCGGGTGACCTCTGAGTATTTCTGACGGCTCGGCGATTTAGTTTTCATCGTGGCAGTTGAATGATTTACAGCTACTAGCCAGGCTGAGTACATGTGGGGGTTGCCTGGTTGCTAGGAAATCCCCACAATGTAATCAAGCAGGCTAGTAGCTGTAAATTATTCAGCTGCTGCAATGAAAACTAAATCTCCGAGCAGTCATAAATACTCGGAGGTCACCCAAGCGTGCTCGGGAAAACCTGAGCAATGAGTATACTCGCTCATCACTAATAGCTGATGCTACGTGGTACCCCATGGCATTGAGTCCTTTTTTTCAGTGATCCAAGCACCTTTCTACTTTTTCACTTTGTACATTGTTTTATCTTTGTATTAATAAAGAATACTTTTATGAAGTATCTTTTGTCACTATTATTGTGATTGAAGTTGTATATATAGGTACATAAACCCAAATATTTTACGGGTTTTTTATTTGTGGACATTATTTTGTGATAATAGGGCTTTATTTTATCATTAAAGGAGTTGTCCAGGTTTCAGGTGAAAGTCTGCAGTCACTCTAAGTGCCCATGCACTGCACACTTTTAGGATTCTGCTGTCACGGGTTTACCGCTAGAGAAAGGACCAGAAGACTGCAGCATCTAATTTCTTCTACTCCTGCACTGATTAGAAGCACTTCACCTTCACCTTCATATTAAATGGTGCAGGTTTCTTTTAGCAGTGCAAGGGTTAACTGTCATGATCCCAATGGCAGGGGATCACAAAAGGACAAGCACAAAAACAAAACAAGCTCTAGGGTGATGGAACCTGAGCTGACCGCAATCCTGAACCTAAACACACAACTAGCAGTAGCCGGGGAACGTGCCTACGATGATTCCTAGACGTCTCGCGCCAGCCGAAGGATTAACTTCCCCTATCAGAAGAAACACAGACCTCACTTGCCTCCAGAGAAACACCCCACAGAAATAGCAGCCCCCCACATGTAATAACGGTGAAATGAGAGGAAAGCACATACGTAGTTATGAAAATAGAATCAGCAAAAATGAGGCCCGCTAAAGCTAGATAGCAGAGGATACAAAAGTGAACTGCGCGGTCAGCGAAAAACCCTTCAAAAAACCATCCTGAAATTACTTGAACTCATGTGCCAACTCATGGAACATGAGGAGTAATTTCAGCCCACTAGAGCAACCAGCAGCAAGGAATCACATATCTGCAAGCTGGACTAAGACAAAAATAAAGCAAAACGTGGAACAGGAAAATCAAAACTTAGCTTGTCCTGAAGATAACAGACGCAGGGAGCAGAGGTAAAAAGACACGCTGATTACATTGATAGCCGGCGAGGAAATGACAAAAAGGCCAGGTTAAATAGGAAACTCCCATAACCTGATGGAACAGGTGGACACCAGAGACCGCAGAGAACACAAGTCACCCAGTACCATCAGTAACCACCAGAGGGAGCCCAAAAACAGAACTCACAACAGTACCCCCCCCTTGAGGAGGGGTCACCGAACCCTCACGAGAACCACCAGGGCGACCAGGATGAGCCCTATGAAAAGCACGGACCAAATCGGCAGCATGAACATCAGAGGCAATCACCCATGAATTATCCTCATGACCATAACCTTTCCACTTGACCAAATACTGGAGTTTCCGTCTGGAAACACGAGAATCCAAGATCTTCTCCACAACATACTCCAATTCACCCTCCACCAGCACCGAAGCAGGAGGCTCAAGCGAAGGAACAACAGGTACCTCATACTTCCGCAACAACGACCGATGGAACACATTATGAATAGCAAACGATGCCGGGAGATCCAAACGAAACGACACAGGGTTAAGAATTTCCAAGATCCTATAGGGACCGATGAACCGAGGCTTGAACTTAGGAGAAGAGACCTTCATAGGAACAAAACGAGAAGACAACCACACCAAGTCCCCAACAAGAAGTCGAGGACCCACGCGGCGACGGCGATTAGCAAACTGCTGAGCCCTCTCCTGGGACAACTTCAAATTGTCCACCACATGACTCCAAATCCGATGCAACCTATCCACCACCATGTCCACTCCAGGACAATCAGAAGGCTCCACCTGACCAGAGGAAAAACGAGGATGAAACCCCGAATTACAAAAGAAAGGAGAAACCAAGGTAGCAGAACTAGCCCGATTATTAAGGGCAAACTCGGCAAGCGGCAAAAAGGAAACCCAGTCATCTTGATCAGCAGAAACAAAACACCTTAAATAAGTTTCTAAAGTCTGATTAGTTCGTTCCGTCTGGCCATTCGTCTGGGGATGGAATGCAGACGAAAAGGACAAATCAATGCCCATCTTAGCACAGAACGTCCGCCAAAATCTAGACACAAACTGGGATCCCCTGTCAGAAACGATGTTCTCCGGAATGCCATGCAAACGGACCACGTTTTGAAAAAACAGAGGGACCAACTCAGAGGAAGAAGGTAACTTAGGCAAGGGTACCAGATGAACCATCTTAGAAAAGCGGTCACACACAACCCATATGACGGACATTTTTTGAGAGACAGGGAGATCCGAAATAAAGTCCATGGAAATGTGCATCCAAGGCCTCTTCGGGATAGGCAAAGGTGACAACAATCCACTGGCCCGAGAACAGCAAGGCTTAGCCCGAGCGCAAACTCCACAAGACTGCACGAAAGAACGCACATCCCTCGACAAGGAAGGCCACCAAAAAGACCTGGCCACCAAGTCTCTAGTACCAAATATTCCAGGATGACCTGCCAACACAGAAGAATGGACCTCGGAGATGACTCTACTGGTCCAATTATCCGGAACAAACAGTCTTTCCGGCGGACAACGATCAGGTTTATCCGCCTGAAACTCCTGCAAAGCACGTCGCAAGTCTGGGGAGACAGCCGACAAAATCACCCCATCCCTAAGGATACCAGTGGGCTCAGAATTTCCAGAGGAGTCAGGCACAAAACTCCTAGAAAGAGCATCCGCCTTCACATTCTTTGAACCTGGCAGGTATGAAACCACAAAATTGAAACGGGAGAAAAACAGTGACCAACGAGCCTGTCTAGGATTCAGACGCTTGGCAGACTCAAGGTACATCAGATTTTTGTGATCAGTCAAGACCACCACACGATGTCTAGCACCCTCAAGCCAATGACGCCACTCCTCAAATGCCCACTTCATGGCCAAAAGCTCCCGATTACCAACATCATAATTCCGTTCAGCGGGCGAAAATTTTCTAGAAAAGAATGCACATGGCTTCATCACTGAGCCATCGGAGCTTCTCTGTGACAAAACCGCCCCCGCTCCGATCTCGGAAGCATCAACCTCAACCTGAAAAGGAAGCGACGTATCTGGCTGACGCAACACAGGAGCAGAAGAAAACCGGCGCTAAAGTTCCTGAAAGGCCTCCACAGCCGCAGGAGACCAATCAGTAACATCAGCACCCTTTTTAGTCAAATCCGTCAAAGGCTTAACAACACTAGAAAAATTAGTTATGAAGCGACGATAAAAATTAGCAAAGCCTAAGAGCTTCTGTAGACTCTTAAGAGATGTAGGCTGCGTCCAGTCACAAATAGCCTGAACCTTGACGGGATCCATCTCAATAGTAGAAGGGGAAAAAATATACCCCAAAAAAGAAATCTTCTGGACTCCAAAGAGACATTTAGAACCTTTTACAAACAAAGAATTGGCCCGCAGGACCTGAAACACCTTCCTGACCTGCTGAACATGAGACTCCCAGCCATCAGAAAAAACCAAAACATCATCCAAATACACGATAATAAATTTATCCAGATATTCACGGAAAATATCGTGCATAAAAGACTGGAAGACAGAAGGAGCATTAGAAAGTCCAAAAGGCATCACCAAATACTCGAAATGGCCCTCAGGCGTATTAAATGCGGTTTTCCACTCATCACCCTGTCTTATCCGCACAAGATTATACGCACCCCGAAGATCAATCTTAGTGAACCATTTAGCCCCCTTAATGCGAGCGAACAAATCAGTCAACAATGGCAAAGGATACTGATATTTGACTGTAATCTTATTCAAAAGACGATAATCTATGCAAGGCCTCAAGGAACCATCTTTTTTGGCCACAAAAAAAAAACCTGCTCCCAAAGGGGACGAAGATGGACGGATATGTCCCTTTTCCAAGGACTCCTTAACATAATTCCGCATAGCAGTATGCTCTGGCACTGACAGATTGAACAAACGACCTTTAGGGAATTTACTGCCAGGAATCAAATCTATAGCACAATCGCAATCCCAGTGAGGAGGAAGCGAACTGAGCTTAGGCTCCTCAAAAACCTCCCGATAATCAGACAGAAATACCGGAACCTCAGAAGGAGTAGATGAGGTGATAGAAATCGGAGATGCATCATCATGAACCCCCTGACATCCCCAGCTTAACACAGACATTGTTTTCCAGTCCAGGACTGGGTTATGAGTTTGTAACCATGGCAGACCAAGCACTAAGACATCATGTAAATTATACAGTACCAGGAAGCGAATCACCTCCTGATGAATGGGAGTCATACGCATGGTCACTTGTGTCCAGTACTGAGGTTTATTCATAGCCAAAGGTGTAGAGTCAATTCCTTTCAAAGGAATAGGAACTTCCAGAGGTTCCAGACTAAACCCACAGCGATTGGCAAATGACCAATCCATAAGACTCAGGGCAGCGCCTGAATCCACATAGGCATCAACGGAAATGGATGATAATGAACAAATCAGCGTCACAGACAGAATGAACTTAGACTGTAAAGTACCAATGGCAACAGACTTATCAACCTTTTTTGTGCGTTTAGAGCATGCTGATATAACATGAGCTGAATCACCACAATAAAAACACAATCCATTTTTCCGCCTATAATTTTGCCGTTCACTTCTGGACTGAATTCTATCACATTCATTATCTCAGGTGCCTGTTCAGAAGACACCGCCAAATGGTGCACAGGTTTGCGCTCCCGTAAACGCCGATCAATCTGAATAGCCATAGTCATGGACTCATTCAGACCTGTAGGCGCCGGGAACCCCACCATAACATCTTTAATGGCCTCAGAAAGGCCATCTCTGAATTTTGCAGCCAGAGCGCGCTCATTCCACTGAGTAAGCACCGACCATTTCCGAAATTTCTGACAATATATTTCTGCTTCATCTTGCCCCTGAGAGAGAGCCAATAAAGCTTTTTCAGCCTGAATCTCTAGGTTAGGTTCCTCATAGAGCAAACCCAATGCCAGAAAAAACGCATCCACATTGAGCAACGCAGGATCCCCTGGTGCCAATGCAAATGCCCAATTCTGAGGGTCACCCCCCAGGAAAGATATAACAATCTTGACCTGCTGAGCAGGGTCTCCAGAGGAGCGAGATTTCAAGGAAAAAAACAACTTGCAATTGTTCCTAAAATTCAGAAAACTAGATCTATCTCCAGAAAAAAACTCTGGGATAGGAATTCTAGGTTCAGACATAGGCGTATGTACAACAAAATCTTGTATATTTTGAACCTTAGCAGCAAGATTATTCAGGCTGGAAGCCAAACTCTGGACGTCCATGATAAACAGCTGAGGTCAGAGCCATTCAAGGATTAAGAGGAGGAAAGAAGCAGCCAAGCTGCAATTAAGGCTAGGCAGCAAACACTGAGGAGGGGAAAAAAAAAAAAAAAACTTCCTCAGACTACTTTTCCTCCTACTTCAGCCAAAACGATGACCAATTTTTTTTTAGGCTGGCTATACTGTCATGATCCCAATGGCAGGGGATCACAAAAGGACAAGCACAAAAACAAAACAAGCTCTAGGGTGATGGAACCTGAGCTGACCGCGATCCTGAACCTAAACACACAACTAGCAGTAGCCGGGGAACGTGCCTACGATGATTCCTAGACGTCTCGCGCCAGCCGAAGGATTAACTTCCCCTATCAGAAGAAACACAGACCTCACTTGCCTCCAGAGAAACACCCCACAGAAATAGCAGCCCCCCACATGTAATAGCGGTGAAATGAGAGGAAAGCACATACGTAGTTATGAAAATAGAATCAGCAAAAATGAGGCCCGCTAAAGCTAGATAGCAGAGGATACAAAAGTGAACTGCGCGGTCAGCGAAAAACCCTTCAAAAAACCATCCTGAAATTACTTGAACTCATGTGCCAACTCATGGAACATGAGGAGTAATTTCAGCCCACTAGAGCAACCAGCAGCAAGGAATCACATATCTGCAAGCTGGACTAAGACAAAAATAAAGCAAAACGTGGAACAGGAAAATCAAAACTTAGCTTGTCCTGAAGATAACAGACGCAGGGAGCAGAGGTAAAAAGACACGCTGATTACATTGATAGCCGGCGAGGAAATGACAAAAAGGCCAGGTTAAATAGGAAACTCCCATAACCTGATGGAACAGGTGGACACCAGAGACCGCAGAGAACACAAGTCACCCAGTACCATCAGTAACCACCAGAGGGAGCCCAAAAACAGAACTCACAACAGTTAACCTGCTCAGTTGAGAGCTCCTGGAAGCTTTCCTGCATTAAGGTTCTCAGCTGTTCACTGTTAGCCACTCCCATCTCCTATATAATCTGCGCCATGGTAAGCACTCAATGTCAGAGTAGCTTATGCTGCATGGTTAGGAGATGGTTGTTTGTGGTTGTTGCTTGAGAAGGCACTAGGTGGATTTATCTGAGACTGTTGGTAGGTTTTGTGTGTGTAATAATTCCCTTTCTTCTCCTACATTGGTTTTACTCAATCCTACACTCCCCGGGATTTACCTCTGTTGTTATTTGTATGATTGGTATTTTCCTTTATCCCTGTATGTATTACATTGTTAGTCTGGTTCGTGTATTACTGTGCACTACTACTCCCATCTTCCCTGGGTGGGGGAAGGGTACAGAATGAGGACAGATTCAGGAGCTAAGGCAAGGTACATGGCCCCTGCTTCTTCACCATCAAAAGTAATCTGGGCAAGTGGGCGAGCTAGGGCAACCCCTAGCGTTAGGGGCAAGGAAGAAGCACTGCCCCGAATCAATATCTATCATCGCACTAGGTATCGTTTATTATCTATCAAGTATCTCTCTATCACACACAGTAAATCTCCCCCCCGTCACAGTAAATCTCCTCCACGCTAAATCTCCCCCCCCCCCCCCCACCCGTTACATTTTATCTTCGGGATCTTCAGCTCCACTGAAGCACTTACCACCAATGTTCTTCACAATTCTGTGCACTGTCAAGTGACATCAGCTGCGTGATCATGTGACCTGATACCGCTGCTTACATCGCCTTGAACTGAAGGTCAGAGCTTCCATTGTACTCGTGGCTGAAAGATGTGAGTGCAATTGTTCACTGGGAACCGGTGCGCTCCGTCTTTGCAAGCCAGTTGTCAGCTTGATAACTGGCTCAGAGAATGGCCAGTTTAGGGTGGGGGGCTGTAAAAATGTAGCTGTCAGGAGGGACACTTCGGACCACCACGTTAGGCTGCCTGAATGAGCCCCCCTTCCTAGATATGCCTCTGGATATGACATAGGTAGATGAATGGAGAGAGATACAGTAGATAGATAATAGACAGACAGATAGATAATAGATAGAAAGACAGATAGATAGATAGATAGATAGATAGATAGATAGATAGATAGATAATACCGTAGATAAATAGATAAATAGATAGATAGATAGATAGATAGATAATAGATAGATAGATACTGTAGATGATAGATAGATGATAGTTAGATAATAGATAGATGATAGATAGATAGATAGATAGATAGATAGATAGATAGATAGATAGATAGATAGATAATAGATAGATAATGGATAGATGATAAATAGATCTATAGATAAATAGATAGATGATAGATAATAGATAGATGATAGATAATAGATAGATAATAGATGATAGATAGATAGATAGATAGATAGATAGATAGATAATAGATAGATAGATGGATAGATAGATAATATATAGATAGATATATAGATAGATAGATACTGTAGATGATAGATGATAGTTAGATAATAGATAGAGATAGATAGATAGATAGATAGATAGATAATAGATAGATAATAGATAGATAGATAATAGATAGATAGATAATAGATAGATAGATAATAGATAGATGATAGTTAGATAATAGATAGATAGATATATAATAGATAAATAGATAGATAATAGATAGTATGTGCACACACGCGCCATTCTGCGTCCTGTACTCTCCACTGCGCATGTCAGGGAAATGAATCTCCAATGTAAACAACAGCGCTACTAGGCGCCTGCGCAGAGAGCACAAAAATGCACATTCCACCATCTTAACTACAGGCAAACATACTGCACATGTTTCAAAACAAGATTGTTTCTAGCTTCATCCAGCGCCCACACAGAACATATCAAGGCGATTACTACGCCATCACATCTATGAACATGTGTGCCACATACACCAATCTTACGGCACAAGGAATTTTCTAATAATACAATACACTGTGTATCGGGGCTATCCAAAACAAAATAATTTAAATCCTTGGTTTGACGTAAATGATAGGGCCGCCCAATAGTGCTGTGAACTCTCCCCATTTACCAGGGCTGTTGCTTGTTGGGCCTGTAGTTAAGATGGTGGAATGTGAATTTTTGTGCTCTCTGCGCAGGCGCCAAGTAGCGCTGTTGTTTACCTTGGAGATTCATTTCCCTGACGTGCGCAGTGGAGAGTACAGGACGCCGAATGGCCCGTGTGTGCACATACTGATTGGGGTGAGCCATGGAAGCGTCCATTTTCCTAGATAAAATACAGCTGTAAGCTAATTGATAATTGTAATGTAAATGCTTTTGTATGAGATCCACTTCATGCACTTTACAGCACTGCACTTTATATTGTTTAAATTGTTATACACTATAATTTGCACAATTTGCATGTCACTCTGTACTATGGGACATGCTCTTTTTAATGTAATTATTGTTACAAATTGTAATTATCTGCACCCCATATATACTAGTCACTTGTGTCTATTCATTGCTTGAAAAAGGTTCGCATCTGTTAGAACCGAAATGTTGCTGAGATGGACTAATAAAAGTAGCTCCTGCTTTTTCTACTACGAATGGTGTGCTGCCGCCGTCTCTTTGGATTCCTAGATGGATAATAGATAGATGATAGATAGATAATAGATAGATAAATAGATGACAGCTAGATAATAGATAATAGATAGATAGATAGATAGATAGATAGATAGATAGATAGATAGATAGATAGATCGATAGATAGATAGATAGATAGATGACAGCTAGATGATAGATAGATAGATAGATAATAGATAGATGATAGATAGATAGATAGATAGATAGATAGATAGATAGATAGATAGATAAATAGATGACAGCTAGATGATAGATAGATAATAGATAATAGATAATAGATAGATAGATAGATAGATAGATAGATAGATAGATAATAGATAGATTATAGATAGATAATAGATAGATAGATAGATAGATGATAGATAGATAGATAGATAATAGATAGATAGATAGATAGATAGATAATAGATAATAGATAATAGATAGATAGATAGATAGATAATAGATGATAGATAGATAATAGATAGATAGATAGATAGATAGATAGATAGATAAATAGATGACAGCTAGATGATAGATAGATAATAGATAATAGATAATAGATAGATAGATGATAGATAGATAATAGATAGATAGTTAGATAATAGATAGATAGATAATAGATAGATTATAGATAGATAGATAGATAGATAGATAGATAATAGATAGATAGATAGATAGATAGATAGATAGATAGATAGATAATAGATAGATAAATAGCTAGATGGATAATAGATAGATAAATAGATAGATGACAGCTAGATGATAGATAGATGATAGATGATAGATAGCGAGATAATAGATAGATGATAGATAGATAGATAGATAATAGATAGATTATAGATAGATAGATAGATAATAGATAGATAGATAGATAGATAGATAGATAGATAGATAATAGATAGATAAATAGATAGATGGATAATAGATAGATAATAGATAGATGACAGCTAGATGATAGATAGATGATAGATGATAGATAGCGAGATAATAGATAGATAATAGATAGATAGATAATAGCTACATGAATATATATAGATAATAGATATGAGAGCGACAGATAGAGACATAAATATGAGATAGATATAAGATTGATTGATAATAGATATTTAATAGATAGATAGATAGATAGATAGATAGATAGATAGATAGATAGATAGATAGATAGATAGAAAAGTAAAGCAGAGCAGCACCTACACAAAAATAGTAGTTGGGTGCAGAGCTTCACAGGTACATAGTACTTTTAGTCCAAAAAAAGCTATTTTAATAGCCCATTTGTGCGGAAATTGGCTATTAAAATAGCTTTTTTTGCACTAAAAGATGGAGTGCTGCTTCTTTATTTTATGGAAAGATAGATAATACATACATAGATATATAATAGATAGATAGATGATAGGAGGTCATGAGGTGCATACATATGTAATTTGGGACATTTATAGGTTGCTACATCAGAGCCATTATTCTCCCTCGTACATGATATATGGTCACACAGTGTCATTATTATTGTGACTCATCTCCTTCAGATCCTCGCCCGCTGCACCACATAACTCCAGTGAGGGTAGTGCCGGCATGTGGACGGAATAACAAGTGTGAATTACCACCGCTGTCCACTACGCCACATTCATCTTACTTGCCTCCTGACATCTCAGCGCACAGTTTCATATCTTCTGCTTGTAACGTTACAGGGAAGAAGAAGAATACCTTGTGGAAGTCAAGAAAACCTGAATAAAAGGTGACAACAAAGGCCTTTACTGTTTCTTGGCTTCCAGCAGGCACTGCAGAGTTCTGGATTGGCCTCAGGCTACTCTATTGGTATCTATCTATTATCTATCTATATAGAGAAAAAACCTGACCAGCACCTCCAAAGTGTGAACAGGTACAAGCTGCGATAGCTGCATTATATAGAAAAACAAACCAGCAGCCCCCTATATAAGCCAAGATACATGCAAACACTGAAAACATTGAATCTAAACTGTGTTATTATTCAGTAAAATGAACTTAGGAAAGTGAAGGATCTTAGCGCATAAATTGGCCAACTCATGTATGCCCATCAACCACGACAAGGTGACCTCCCTGTGACGGTCCCTGCTCTACTGTACATGCCTCTCTTGAGCTATCAGCCTAGAGTTAAATGGACAGAACACGTCTCTCCTGGGCCATGAGCCAACAATTCAAATGGGTAAGTAGAACTGATGAACATCACCTGCTGGTCCCAGCTAAATTCCTTATCAGTATGTCTTTGGAAGGAAAGTACAGAACCCGGAGCATCCCCTCGCAACCACAGGGAGGACATACAAACTCCTTGCAGATGTTGTCCTTGGTGGGGTTTCAGCCCAGGACACCAGAGCTGTAAAGGAACACTGCTAGCCACTGAGCCACCCTGCTGACTATCATTAAAAATGGTAAAGGTGCCAATACAACATGCCTACAATATAAAGAAGGGGGTGGGGGAGGCATACAGCAATAAGCAAGGAAAGGCTAGGGTCACACGATCATATTTACTCTCATCTAAAGGCCCCGTCACACATAGCGACGCTTGAGCGATTCCGACAACGATACGACCTGTCAGGGATCGCTCAAGCGTCGCTATGTGGTCGCTGGTGAGATGTCACACAGTGCGATCTCACCAACGACGCAGCAGCGATGCGGCGACCTGTAGCGACCTGTAGAACGATGCTATTTCATGATGATTCAATGGGACGTCCTGTTAACGAGGTCGTTGGTAAGGTGTCAAACACAGCGATGTGTGCTACCCAGCGGGACCTCAACGATCAAAAAATGGTCCAGGCCATTCCGACACGACCAGCGATCTCACAGCAGGGGCCTGATCGCTGCTACGTGTCACACATAGCGAGATCGCTACTGAGATCGCTGTTGCGTCACAAAACTTGTGACTCAGCAGCAATCTCGCTATGTGAGACAGGGGCTTTAGAGAATCGAGACAATTATGTTAATCACACAGTGTGATCTGATTTTCTCGGATGAGGAGAAGATGGAAAAAAAATGTCTCCATCTATCTATTCTGTCAGTCCGTGAGAATCATACTGCACTCTGATGTGATTTTTTTCCAAGGACTCTTTGACTTTCATTGTCGAGTGCGATCGGAATATTGGATGCGACTCCACCATGGTGCAATTGTTTTCCTCGGACTGATAAAAAGGCATATGTGCACGGCCTCATAGAATAACATTAGTCCAATGTTTTGTCGGATCACACTTGGACTGATAATACAGTTGTCTGCACGAGCCCTTATTTCATTTTTTTTCAGTGATTGGTTATATTTGATTATTTTGGATCATGAGGTTCAGTATCTGACTTTTAGGGCTCATACTAAATTGCGAGAAAAAAGGACGGGTGCAATCCGATAAAAAATCGTGCTGCACTCTGACCGATGTTATTCAATGGGTGACATCTCATCTGCGATTGTTTTTCTCAGCTGAAATCGGACTGAGAAAAAAATCTGAGAAAAAATCCCAACATGCTGCGTATCGCTGCGTGTCCCGCAGGAGACTCGCCAATGTAAGTCAATGGATGCAAGAAAAAAATAAAATAGATAGAATAGAAATATACACATAGAATACATATATATATATATATATATATATATATATATGGATCGCCCCCAAGGGCAGAGCATTGGGGTACTCGGTATCGGGTCCTTCGGTCCCTTCTGTCTGGGGATGTCACGGTGGCCCGACCCGGTCCGTGACCCTGCTAAGGAGCGCCCATTTAAAGGTGATGTAAGTTTGTCAAGTGTTCGTGACGCCACCTGTGGTATTCGGTCAGGGTGACCGACGCTGCTTAGGGGTCCACTGGGGTGATGTTATGGCAGCTAGATGGAATACCTTCCCACAGGTGAAGTGTTTCCCCAGGGCTTCCCAGTAGTGTAGATGTTGATGGTGGGTGATGCGAGACGCAGTGAATAATGAGGACACAGTGGGTGCAGTCTCTTTACCTTTACTGGAGGCTTCAGCATCCACAGTCCGGGGTACCAGGTTGCAGGGTCGGCAGAGTCCGGACAGTCTGATGGCAATTCCAGAGTCCCCTGAGCCAGGTGGAAATCAGTAGCCTTCCCTTTGCGCACAGTAATGTAGTAGGTCCCTACTTGCATTAGCTCCTAATAGGGTCCTCACTCTTGTTACTCTTCTCCTGTCCCCCAGATGGATAGGACAAAACCCGTATGACGGTGGTGGCCTGAGGCTATTTTATAGGGACCCTAGTGTCGCCCCTCCTCCGTGTTGCCACCTTGTCTGCTTAGGCTCTTAGGTCGGACAGCCAGCTTGGAACTTACTGCCCTGCCGGTCTCTGAAGTAAAGCATAGAGTCTATTACTCCCTCGGTGCTCCGGCCACCAGTACTGCGCTTCAGGGGGAGGCAGCCTGCTTCTAGCTGGTCTCCCACTGATTTGTTACTCCTGTTGCTACGACTTCGTTTCTCACTCACTACGACACGTTTCCCTTCTTGTCCTCTCCTAGGAGGCTGCCGCAATCAGGTGCAGGTGCAGCTCCTTGTGCCTTCTGTCCTCCTCCTCAGACCGTAGTCTGGATCTGACTGGGCCTTGCTCCAGCCAGCTCGGCCTGGAGACCTTTCTCGCTAGTCTCCAGCCAGGAACTCCTCTCTCCTCCAACTCCCAACTCCTTCTCCCTCTTCCTATCCAACCCACCAGTTTTACCCTAATGTGAGGAGTGGCCTAGTAGATAGAACCCTTAGCTCCCCCTGGTGGACTGGAGTGTGAAATGTGTGTGTGGCTGTGATACCTGGCAGGTTTTAACTCCTTTGATGCCATCAGACGTAACATCACTCCACCTGGTGGGTGAGCAACATCACTGCAACGACCAGGACTCTGGGGCGCTGCATATATATATATATATATATATATATATATATATATATATATATATATATATATATATATATATATATATATATATATATATATATATATATATATATACATCAGACTTTCAGTATAAATGTGATCTTTGCCACCTTCAAACATTTTTGGATGACTCCGTGGTTGTGGGTTGTATTAGGGGAGATCGGGGGGATGAGGAATATAGAAGGGTGGTGTCGAATTTCGTGGATTGGTGCAATGGTAACTATCTACAACTAAATGTTAAGAAAACCAAGGAGTTGGTGGCCAACTATAGCAGGATTAAGTTGGAATGCTTACCGATCACTATTGCTGGTCAGGAGGTCGAGCAGGTGGAGAGTTACAAATATTTGGGGGTCCATTTGGATAGCAAACTGGACTGGAGATGCCACTCAGAGTTTGTCTACAAGAAGGGGATGAGCAGATTGTATTTCCTAAGGAAACTGAGGTCTTTTAATGTGTGTAGCAAAATGTTAGAAATGTTCTACCAATCTGTAGTGGCAAGTGCCATCTTTTTTGCAATCACGTGCTGGGGTAGTAGTGTGCGGGCCTCTGATGCTAATAAGCTGAATAAGCTTATCAAAAAGGCAAGTTCTGCTGTGGGCTGTAATCTGGACTCTCTTGGGGAGGTAGTGGAGAGAAGAACTCCGAGAAAGTGTATGGCAATTATGAACAATAATTCACATCCACTATATGAGCTATTCATGAGACAGAAGAGCACCTTCAGTAACCGGCTTATACTTCTGAGGTGTAAGAAGGAAAAATATAGGAAATCGTTTGTGCCAACTGCCATGGGGATGTACAACAATAACATTAGGGTTAAATCATAAAGGTGATTGTCTACATAGTTAGTAAGGCCGAAAAAAGACATTTGTCTATATTCCATCATAATAAATCCCCAGATGTACGTCCTTCTACAGAACCTAATAATTGTATGATACAATATTGTTCTGCTCCAGGAAGACATCCAGGCCTCTCTTGAACCCCTCGACTGAGTTCGCCATCACCACCTCCACCTACTTTATTTCTTCTACTTTTCAGTTCACCCGCTGTGTATGTCCTATTCTAATGTATAATGTCCTTCTGTCAACTAAGTAATTCATTTTATGATTTTTATGATTTAAGTTGTGCTGCTGTGATATCATAATTTCCCATGGGATCAATAAAGTGTATCGTATCGTATATATATATATATATATATATATATATATATATATACACACACACACACGTCAGTAACACACACGTATATATATATGTATTTATATTGCACAGATAGATAGAAGAATGGCCGGTAATTCATCTGTCGGCTTCTGTAAAATCACTGCGGAGCTGACAGGATAGAAGAGATGGATTACATACAGTAAATACATAAACAGGGTGGGCCATTTATATGGATACACCTAAATAAAATGTGAATGGTTGATGATATCAACTTCCTGTTTGTGGCACATTAGTATATGGGGGGGGGGCAAACTTTTCAAGATGGGTGATGACCATGGCGGCCATTTTGAAGTCAGCCATTTTGGATCCAACTTTATTTTTTCCAATGGGAAGAGGGTCATGTGACACATCAACAACGGTGTGCTTGGTTTTAACGTAACTTTATTCTTTCATGAGTTTTTTTACAACTTTCTCTTTGTTTACAGCCATTGACATGTCGCAGAGGTTAACACGTGAGGAGCGGATAGATGATGTCTGGTGAACGCAGTACCCGGGTCATTGCAGCAGATTTCAATTCAAGACACCCTACACTAGAAAACTGTCACCATTCCCCTGTTATTTAGGTGTATCTATATAAATGGCCCACCCAAAAAAGTGTGCCTCATCACTGAACATAAACTGAGGGTCCTGTTCCAATTTTTGTTTTGCCCATTCAGCAAATTCCGCGCGCCGATCTGGCTCATCCTTGCTGTGGTGCTGCAGCAGCTGGATTTTGTAAGGGTGCCATTTGTGAGTCGTATCCACCAAAGGGGTGTTCGACTGATGCCAGATCGGCGCGTTGAATTTGCAGAATGGGCAAAACAAAAATTGGAACAGGACCCCATGCCATTTTTTCCCTAGAAAGAATCTTTTATTAATTACATACAAGTCCCATAATTTGTACACACACTATTAATTGTATTGGTCACTGACATCTATATATCTACCTATTCTCTATGTATTAACTGTATGTAATCCATCTCTTCTATCCTGTCGGCCCCTGCAGTGATTTTACAGAAGCCGGCAGATGAATTACTGACTTTTCTTTTATCTTTCTAAGCATAATAAATACATATATATGTGTGTGTGTTACTGACATGTATATATATGTATTCTATGTGTATATTTCTGTTCTATCTATCCTATTCTAACCTGTCACTCTGTGACTATACAGTACGCCGCAGATCATTTGCTGGCTTTTAATCTATCTGTCTTATATATATATATATATATATATATATATATATATATAATGTATATATAATATATATATATATTATATATATAATATATATAATATATTATATTTATATATAATTTATATATAATTTTTGAAGAATATTTCGTTTTAAAACGATGTGTAGATGACAGAGAACTGCTGTATGTAAAAGCTCATGTAAAATCGCATTGCATATAGATGTCATACGGATACATAGATGCGAGGAAATCACATTGCATACGGATCACCATCCGGAGAACATTGCTGCAATTCTCAGGCAAGGGAATCGGACCGATTTTCATACGCTGCGTCAGACTCCGGCCTTACTCATCTCTGGGTTCCTCCATTTCACGTGGCTTTTAACTTTATCATGTGTGGGGTTTTTTTGTAATTATGGGGGGGGTTTGTCCAGGTAATCATGAAAAAAAAAATATTATCTTTGTAATATGTTTGGATTTCCAGTATAATTTCAGTCTTACAAAGACCTTTCAGTAAATATTTTGTCCTCCAAGGAGGCACCTCAGCCTCTAATACTGATGAGACCAGCAAAGCCGCCTGGATCAGATGGGCCAGACCTCCAGGCATTTCAAGGTAGGACAGAGATCAGGCACTCAGCAATAAAATTAGAACAATTCTCAGGGGAAATAAGGGAAAATGTAAGATACAGGTTTTTGGCACAAAGCATTAAAAGAAATCACAGACCTGAGAGATAAAAAGCTGAGAGTCATCAAAGTCGGTAAAAGCCCCAGAATACGAGGACTCTCTCAAGGTTTCAGACTTCAAAGAGCTTCTTTTTTTTTAAAGTATTTATTGGATCTTTGGTAGCATCTAAAGTATAAATCCCCACCTGGAAATGGACATCAGCAAAGCTATCACACCCTGAGCTTTTAGATTGCACCTGGCTCTATCTTCTGTGTAATTGTGGATCCGTCTCATTTGTGCATTTATTCCACTATAAGGGTTGCCCAGCTAAAAAACATTTTTTTTATGTGTTTTTAATGTGTTTACCATTGCAAAAGAACCAGATGTCGGCACCAGTTCTGGATCCTGACAGGTGCTGACAGTTGCACTTCTTGCTTTGGTTCGACACAGGAGAGTTTTTTCAGTGTCGAGATGTAACCAATCTTGTATCTGAAGGGGGCTGGTTGACTGTCTCATATTAATATGTAAGCCAGCCACCTTCTCCTTGTATTCATCAGTTGTGCCACAGGAGGAAATTGGCTTAGCTATTGAAATAGGCAGTCAACCAGCCCCCTTTACACACTGCTCTTGCCTAATTACCGATAATGGTGATCATTTTTCATGTCTGGTGCACAAGGGCTAGCAAATTTTGGCCTGGGGGGCCATCACAAAGCAGTGGCCCTCGAGTTTCGGCAGCCCATCTTTAACCAGCTTACTTCTGGCCTCTGCATTAAAGCAGCAGAGATGGAAGGCTTTAAAAATAACAGTGACTGGTACATAGATATGGGAACAAAACAGGGATTACTATATAGATACAGCAACAGAACCAAGCTTACTACAGAGAGAGACGGGAACAGAGCTAAGTTTACTACATAGAAACGGGAATAGAAGAGAGCTTAATGCATAGATATAGCACCAGAGCAAGCTTACTACATAGAAACAGGAATAGAAATGAGGAGTCATCGGGCCAGCTCCTCCATCTCTGCGCCGAGGAGCTCCAAACCCAAGGTAAACTTCAGGTCCAGGGTTTCTTGTTGCTGCTGACTGGGGACATCTCCTCTGGTGTCGGCAGGTCCCAGCGGCTCTCCTTCTCTGTCCGCCATCGCTCTCTCTGGGTAGCATGCAGCCATGTTGCGGCCACGCTTTCCTGTGCCTTCCTCCTTCTTTTTCCTCTCACTTGTTGGGCGGTCTCTGCTCCACTTTCCCACCGGCCATCTGTAGGGGCGGATCCATCCTGGTGACGGACATGTTCTGTAGTGAGTGGATCCAGCTTTCGCGCCGCTTCTTGAACTCCACTCATGGCAACACATCTTTTCCTGTTCTTTATCCACCTTGTGGTGCAATAATAGCAGCCATTAAACAATTTCACACAGTCCGTTACAGTCTATGGCGCACAGGACCCATCTCAATGGGTCGGTTCATCCTGTTCGTGACACCACAGTTGGGTCGCCCGCCTGGGCAGTGGGGTACTTGGTACCGGGTCCGGTCGCAATTAAAGGAGATGTCACGGTGGCTGCGACCTGGTCCGTGGCTCTGAGCGCTCAAGCTAAAGGGGAATGTCTTTTAAAGGGTTTAATAAAGTCTAGAATCCACCTGTGGTTCTCGGTCAGAGGTGACCGACGCTGCTTAAAGGGGTCCTCTGGTGTGATGTTACTGCAGCAAGATGGTGACGCTTCCCACTGGTGAAGTGGTGTCCCCAGGGCTCCCAAGGTGTATGGCATGGATAGTGAATGCCGATAAGAAATGGAGGACACAAGGTTGTAACGTCTTTACCTGGTTTACTGGCGGCAGCAGGCCACAGTCCAGGGCACCAGCAACAGGTGGTGATAAGGTCCGGCCGGCCTGGAGGCAATAGTGGATCCCTCTCTCAGGTGAGGTCCATAAGCCTTCCTTGCTCGTATGCGAGGTCCCTGCTGACTGTAGCTTGCTGGCAAAGTCCTCTCTCTCCTGTCCTGGGACAGTTACCTGTATGATGGGCAGTGCGAGCCTTTTTCGGCTCTGAGGGTGCCCGGTCACAGTTCCCCTCTGAGCCCCTTTCCTTCTCCTGTGCTCCTTTCCTCTGATGCTTCACTAACATTCATCCACTCGGGTTACCTTTCTTTCCTGAAGCTGCAGCACAGTCCGGCCTGCACGGCTCCACTTTCTCTCTGCTGTCCTTCCTCTCTCCTCACTGTCTGCTCCAGACTTCCTTCTCTCTCGGTCTCTCTGGACCAACCAACTAACTCCTCTTCCAGACCAGAATACATATATCTGAGGGAAGCTCCCCTCAATCCGGGTTCAGAGCACCCCTTTCTGGTCTGGATTCAGAACATGTTGAATGTAGGTGCTTACCTGGTAAAGAGAATCCTCCTTGCCTCCAAGCATGACATCGCCCCCCCCCCCCCCCGAAAGGAAGGCCACATCAAAGTAACAACCGGCTACCTGGGGTGTTACACTTGTATAGTGCAACTGCATCACAGGGGGGCTCATGGGAGCTGGTGAGTGGGTACACTGGACATCGCTGTCAGTCATTGGCAAGGGTATTTAAATACATAAAAGAGCAGCAATAGCTCTGATCACTGCAGTTACGGGCAGGCGCCGGCCATGAATCACAGCTGACATCTACTAGGTATGGAGCAGACTCACCACCTGAACCAGCTCCATACACGCGCATTCTTATGGTGACCAGGTTATGTCAAGGCTTGCAAAGGGGTTAATTTCAGTTGTCTGTTCCTAAACTTGAAATTCCCTAACACAGATGTGTAAAAGCCCTTAGGCTGGTTTCACACGTCAGTGGCTCCGATACGTGAGGTGACAGTTTCCTCACGGACCGGAGACACTGACTCACGTAGAAACATTGAAATCAATGTGTCTCTGCACTTGTCAGCGTGTTTTCATGGACTGTGTGTCCGTGTGCAAAACACGGAGACATGTCAGTGTTCGTGGGAGCGCATGGATTACACGGACCCATTAAAGTCAATGGGTCCATGTAAAACACGTACCGCACACAGACGTTGTCCATGTGCAGTCCGTGTGCCGTGCAGGAGACAGAGCTACAGTAAGGAGAAGGTGCGGCGAGGACAGGACACTGCGAGGGAGCCCGGTGAGTATTTTATTAACAGCGGGCAGGCGCACAGGGGGTGGCAGGGGGGTGGGGACAGGGATCTTTATTTTAAACACGAGAAAAACAAAAAAAAAGGATAATTCATATCTTCTCTCCAGCGAACGCTGCTGGAAAGAAGATATGAATGGCGGCTTCAGCACCAGATGCAGGGGACAGCACTTATCTCTAGCACTGTCTCCTGCACGCTCCGTGTGGTACCCAGTCGGCACACGGGCGGCACACGTGTGCCGCACGTGTGCCACACTGATGTGCCACATAAATGCACGGGCACACGGACACGGATAATTCCGGTACCGATTTTTCTGGTACCTGAATTATCTGGACGTGTGAGACTGCCCTTATAGATTCAGAAAATGTGCCCCAACGTATTAATGTTTTTACACACTGAATACAGCATTAAATACACACATCTTGCAAAAATCTAAAAATACCGTACATATAGTTCCAGATACATACACTTTGTCTTGCCAAAATCTGACCATTCTGTGTCCATTAAATGATCAATATTTCTGCATTGATGCCAATTTATTTTCTTAACCTAAACCACATTTCAGAGGGTTTCAGCTTTCAAAAGAATAATTTATACAACCAATGGATGAATTTAACATCAGGTTATAAGCTTTTATTTACATAACATGGATAAGCGACATAACTTCTGTCAGGGAGTTTTGATATGTAAACACATACAGTACACAGACATGCACACATACACAGACGTGCACACGTACAGTACACAGACATCCACACATACACAGACATGCACACAAACAGTACACAGACATGCACACATACAGTACACAGACATGCACACATACACAGACATGCACACATACACAGACATGCACACAAATAGTACACAGACATGCACACAAACAGTACACAGACATGCACACATACACAGACATGCACACATACACAGACATGCACACATACACAGACATGCACACATACACAGACATGCACACAAACAGTACACAGACATGCACACATACACAGACATGCACACGAACAGTACACAGACATGCACACATACAGAACACAGACATGCACACATACACAGACATGCACACATACACAGACATGCACACAAATAGTACACAGACATGCACACAAACAGTACACAGACATGCACACATACACGGACATGCACACATACACCGACATGCACACATACACAGACATGCACACATACACAGACATGCACACAAACAGTACACAGACATGCACACATACAGAACACAGACATGCACACATACACAGACATGCACACAAACAGTACACAGACATGCACACATACACAGACATGCACACGAACAGTACACAGACATGCACACAAACAGTACACAGACATGCACACATACACAGACATGCACACATACACAGACATGCACACAAATAGTACACAGACATGCACACAAACAGTACACAGACATGCACACATACACAGACATGCACACATACACAGACATGCACACATACACAGACATGCACACATACACAGACATGCACACAAACAGTACACAGACATGCACACATACACAGACATGCACACGAACAGTACACAGACATGCACACATACAGAACACAGACATGCACACATACACAGACATGCACACATACACAGACATGCACACAAATAGTACACAGACATGCACACAAACAGTACACAGACATGCACACATACACGGACATGCACACATACACCGACATGCACACATACACAGACATGCACACATACACAGACATGCACACAAACAGTACACAGACATGCACACATACAGAACACAGACATGCACACATACACAGACATGCACACAAACAGTACACAGACATGCACACATACACAGACATGCACACAAACAGTACACAGACATGCACACATACAGAACACAGACATGCACACATACACAGACATGCACACATACACAGACATGCACACAAATAGTACACAGACATGCACACAAACAGTACACAGACATGCACACATACACGGACATGCACACATACACCGACATGCACACATACACAGACATGCACACATACACAGACATGCACACAAACAGTACACAGACATGCACACATACACAGACATGCACACGAACAGTACACAGACATGCACACATACAGAACACAGACATGTACACATACAGTACACAGACATGAATGCATACAGTATACAGACATGCACATATACAGACATGCACACACATAATGAGTGTAATGCACTTACACGAGATAACACACTGGGACTGGGACACGATTTTCCGGTGAAGTGTCAGGGCGTTATGGAGCACCAGCTCCACCATAGCTGCTGCCTTCTGCACTTTACAGATGTGTACAATTATAACACTCAGCGTCCTCCAGTCCCCATGAATGATAGGTTTTGAGTTTTTTCTTTAGAGGGTAAGCTCTAATTATCACCTACGCTTATGCTGCATCTGCAGCTGGACTTCTAAACATTTGTAGCCTGAATCTAATTGTTAAAGGGATATTTCTAATATATCAAGATATCCCCGATCCATAAGGTAAGGAAAACATTCAGATTGCTGGGAATCTGACCATTGGGACCCCCAGCCATCCCGAGAAATAAGCTTTGGCACCCAAAGCCTATTTCTTGAGATGTGCCCAATCTAGAATTGAGCGGAGATATGCGTGCTCATTGTCTGCGGCACTGCTGGATATAGTGGTATATCGCAATAGTGATAAACACTTGGTCAAATATACCTTAATAAAGAGGAGTTGCAGCAAGGGTACAGTGATAATAAAATATAACCTTTTTTTTTTGCTATGGGGGCTGCACTAACCTAGTTCTCCATAGGGAATAGTGGAGACAATAGTGGCTCTTATGTTCAGCACTAGATCCCATTGCACCATGTATACAGCTCCCCTGATGACCACTATGGAAGAAATGCATTGGAACGCATGAGGGGCATAGAGGGAGAGTGAGGGGCAATTTTTTGTAGTATTTATCTGTGGTCTGCACTTGTTAGGGCAGGAGCCAAAGGGAACTAGATTAGTGCAGTCCCCATAGGGAAAAACAGGGGCAGAACAGGATGCCATTCCCTGGACAGTAACAGACAACATCTAGGACAACCCTGTTGCAAGACCACCAGCAATCCATCAATGGGTGAGAACGTTCCATTTCCTTCCACTATTTGTGTGTATTTTTATCTCATCCACCATTGGGGTGGTCGGTGATGACGTTCCATGTTTAAACATTTCTGATCCACCACTGGGGTGTTTTTTTGTTTGCACTGTGTGATACTCGGTGCCCCTTAGAACATTGGTGCACAATACATACATACATGTGCATGCTTTCTAGCACCTGACATTGGTATTGTCGATAACCAGATAAGGGGGTTATATTCTTAAATCAATAAACCCCCAAGCCCCTAATCAGAGCTCCCCACCAAGTAACGACAAGACTCCGGAATTGGATAATAATTGGCCACAGCTGCCTTTATTATAAAAAAAATGTAACAGTAATATAAGCTTGGGAGAGGTCCTTGAAGCTCAAAATCTGGTGTTAACCATACGAGAAAATTACTGGACATAAACAAACCATAATTTTCTCTCAGCCGTTACTCCACTGGCTCGAAAGCACCAAAAATACCCCAAAGGGTTACCATTGTTCACTTACAACTTGGGAATCTGGCCCACCGTTGCCAAATTCCCCAAAACACCAGACCCGTAACCAAAATTTTATACCAATTGAAGAATCCATATCCCGATGGATCCCCCAGGCCAATTTAGCACCAACTCCAAGGACCCCTCCCACCGCCTACAGCCACTATGACCCAAAAACATTCAATCAAGCAAACACTAAACGACAATCAGGGAAAAAGAGGGCGGGAGGGCGGGACTGCTCAATGGCCTCCAATGCGGGAAGTGAGTAACCCCACCCCCCAATGCCTATAATCCCTAACTAGCAGGGCACAACACCTGTATACAAGTGCATACCCCTCAGTACTAGTGATGGGCAAGCACTATAATGCTTGGGTGCTCGTTGCTTGGGTCACGCAGATTGGAATACTCGGGTACTCGGCCAGAACAACGAGCCCAATGTAAGTCTATGGGAGACCCAAGTATTTTTACCCCGATCCCCCCGGGTGTCCTTTTAAGGTCATTGGAAAATTATGGAAACACTGCTTAAATGACACGGGGACATCATGGGGATCGCCCCTGGAAGCATTTCTGATTCCTAGTTCACAGCTTTTATAATTTTTTATCCGAGATTCATGCCCTTTTTCCCGGTGCCACAAAAAACACATGAAAATGAAACCAAAATGGGTTTTGCTTGGAAATATGTCAAGGTACATCCTTTGCAGGTTAATGACTTGCCTGTACGGCCAAATATTTAACCCCAGACCAAAAATTTCCTCTCCCACTTAGGCTTAGTTCAGATTTGCGTTTTTGAAGCGTTTTTCAACTTTAACATTGCTTTCAACCACTACAAATGCGTTCACTGAGAAATGTCATTGTAATATTTAACACCCCTTGCTGGCCATGTGGTGTGTGACACATAAGCAGACCCATCTTGTTTCATTTACGAAGGAGGGACTCCTAAAGTCACAGGGCCTATTTTTTACTGGTGCATCAGGCGGCATTAATCTTCTTAAAGGGCCATTATGAAATAGTGGGTCTCCTAAGCTGTTGTAGACTATGCTGTGAGTGGATGGGCTGCCAAGAGTTATGACGCACCACAATACCCCTGTCATAAGGTGTCCAAGGGGGACTCCTGAAAAAGTGTTGCATTGAATTCAAGACCTGCCCTGCTACCAATTCATATGCACCCCAATAAGCCTTTGAACCCACATACAGGATTGGCCCATGAAAATCCACTTCACAATATGCATTTTGTGCTCCGTACTCCTTGGTTTTTTACATTGGCAGGAAGGCGAGCCCTGCTGCATAGTCAGCCATATGCGCCCTATTAGGCCTTGGAACCCACATACTGGATGCGCCCATTAAAATCCACTTCACAATATGCATTTTGTGCTCCGTGCTCCTTGGTTTTATACATTGGCAGGAAGGCGAGCCATGCTGCATAGTCATATGCACCCCATTAGGCCTTGGAACCCATATAGTGGATGGACCCAGGAAAATCCACTCTTATTTTTTAATGGTATGATGGTTCCCTCTTTGCACAATTATTAACAGGAGAATTTTGCAATTTTATTTGAAATGTTTTTAACACTAAGATTCAGATTTGGCTTTAAAAAAGGCAAATACTTGCAACACAAGGCAATTTTATTGCAAACTACAAAATTCAAGGAATAGTATGATTGAATAGTGTGAGTGCGTATATTTTTGCGTGTGTTAACATACACAGGTTAAGAAGTGCATATAAAGATTAAATAAATATAGTGATTACATATATATGAAGATTATCTACATACAGTGGAGCGCCCCCAGACGCAGGGCCGCGGGTTACTCGGTACCGGTCCTCTGCTGGCTCGGTTCTGGGGATGTCACAGTGGCTGGACCCGGTCCGTGACCCTGCTAAGGGGCGTCCAATGAAAGGAGATGCGAATCTGTCAAGGTTTTGTGACGCCACCTGTGGTATTCGGTCAGGGTGACTGACGCTGCTTGGGGTCCACTGGGGTGATGTGATGGCAGCTAGATGGTAAACCTTCCCACAGGTGAAGTATGTCCCCAGGGCTTCCCAGTAAGGTGGATGGTGATGGTGTGAGGTGCAGACAATAACGAGGACACAGGGTTGCAGTCTCTTTACCTCTTTACTGAAGACTTCAGGATCCTCAATCCAGAGCACAGTTAACAGGGCTGTCTGAGACCGGCCGGTCCAAAGGCACATCCAGAGTTCTCTTTGCAGGTGGAAATCGTTGCCTACCACTAGCGCCTGTGTGTTGTAGTGCTTCCCTGCTGAGCATTCGGGATAGTCCTCACAACTTCTATTCTCGTTTCTTTCTAATTCGTTCCAGATCTTTCTAGTTCTCCGTCCCCCAGGTATGTTATGGCTAGGACGCACCCGTTTGACGGGTAGGCTCGGAGTTCTTCCGGGACCCTAGAGACGCCCCTCTCCACGCGTTGCCCCCTATGTCTGCTTAGGTGATGTAAGGTAGACAGCCAACCTATAATTAACTGTCCTGCGGAGTTTGAAGTAAGGCATAGAGTCAGTTACTTCCTCGGTGTTCTGGCCACCGGCTACGCGCCGCAGTAGGATGTTGCCGTTCTCTGGGCACGACTCCTACTGGCTCTCCTTTGTGCTTGATCTCGTTTCTCACTGTCCACAATATCCTTCGCTTTGTGTCTCTTTCTTAGGATACCGCCGCGGGGTGTGCAGGCGCGGTTCCATAACATTCTATTCTGGTCGCTAGGTACCTGCCAGGTTCCCACGCCTGACAGGGCCCCCCCTGAATCTTCTCCCTGCAACACCCCCTGCCACGGGATGTTGCCTGAATCCAACCCAGTCAGCTTCTGACTAACTTCCTATCCAACCCCTAGTTTTACCAGTGTGAGGAGTGGCCCAATAAATAAAGCCTTTTTCTCCCCTTAGTGGCCGGAGTGTGAAGTGTAATGTGTGCTGGTGATACCTGGTCAGAAGAACTCCTTTAGTGCCATCAGACGTACCATCACTCCCCTTAGTGGCAGAGCGACGTTACTGCAACGACCAGATCTCTGGGGCGCTGTACTCCCCCCGGTTAAATCCAGTACTCCTGGACTGGGAAGATGTTGTGAATTCTGTGGCTGAGTTCACTTCTGTGGTCACAAGTGGTATTGCAGTCTCTGGGCTTCCTCCCTCAGGTGTTTTGGTGAGCTCGTTGGCTGCCTTGCTATTTAGCTCCACCTGAGTCTGTCTTCCTTGCTCCTTGTCAATGTTCCAGTGTTGGATCTGAGCTACTGCATCTTTCCTTGGGCCTGCTGCTCTGCTAGATAAGTGCTTCTAGTTTGTTTTCTGTTTTTTCTGTCCAGCTTGCTATTTACTTTTGCTGGAAGCTCTGAGAAGCAAAGGGGTGCACCGCCGTGCTGTTAGTTCGGCACGGTGGGTCTTTTTGCCCCTTTGCGTGGTTTTCATTCGTTTTTTGTAGACTGCATAGTTCTCTTTGCTATCCTCGCTCTGTCTAGAATATCGGGCCTCACTTTGCTGAATCTATTTCATTCCTACGTTTGTCTTTTCATCTTGCTAACAGTCATTATATGTGGGGGGCTGCCTATTCCTTTGGGGTATTTCTCTGAGGTAAGTCAGGCTTGTATTTCTATCTTCAGGCTAGTCAGCTCCTCAGGCAGTGCCGAGTTGCATAGGTAGTGATAGGCGCAATCCACTGCTGCTTATAGTTGTGTGAGGATAGATCAGGTACTGCAGTCTACAGAGATTCCACGTCTCAGAGCTCGTCCTATTGTTTTTGGTTATTGCCAGATCTCTGTATGTGCGCTGATTACTGCACGCTGTGTTGCCTGATTGCCAGCCATAACAGTACAAGGAGCCACACCAATGATTCCCAATAGAGGGAAAAAAGAAATCCTGACATCATTTTTTTTTCTTAGCTCTGTCTTCAGTCTTTTTTTTCCCCTAGACATTGGAGTGCTTCAGGACACAGCTGTGGACATGGATATTCAGGCTCTGTGCTCCTCAATGGATAATCTCGTTGTAAATGTACAAAAGATTCAAGATACTATTGATCAGAAATCGATGCTAGAACCAAGAATTCCGATTCCTGATTTGTTTTTTGGTGACAGAACTAAGTTCCTGAGCTTCAGAAATAATTGTAAGCTATTTTTGGCCTTGAAACCTCATTCTTCTGGTAATCCTATTCAACAGGTTTTGATTATTATTTCTTTTTTGCGCGGCGACCCTCAGGACTGGGCATTTTCTCTTGCGCCAGGAGATTCTGCATTGAGTAATGTTGATGCGTTTTTCCAGGCGCTGGGATTGCTTTACGATGAGCCTAATTCAGTGGATCAGGCTGAGAAAAATCTGCTGGCTTTATGCCAGGGTCAGGATGATGTAGAAGTATATTGTCAGAAATTTAGGAAGTGGTCAGTACTCACTCTGTGGAATGAATCTGCACTAGCGGCTTTGTTCAGAAAGGGTCTCTCTGAAGCTCTTAAGGATGTAATGGTGGGATTTCCTATGCCTGCTGGTTTGAATGAGTCTATGTCCTTGGCCATTCAGATCGGTCGTCGCTTGCGCGAGCGTAAATCTGTGCACCATCTGGCGGTATTGTCTGAGAGTAAACCTGAGCCTATGGACTATGACTAAAGTAGAACGGCAAGAACACAGACGTCTGAACAGACTGTGTTTCTATTGTGGTGATTCTACTCATGCTATTTCTAATTGTCCTAAACGCACTAGGCGGTTTGATAGCTCTGCCGTTATTGGTACTGTACAGTCCAAATTCCTTTTGTCCATTACCTTAATGTGCTCTTTTTCATCGTATTCTGTCATGGCGTTTGTGGATTCAGGCGCTGCCCTGAATCTGATGGACTTGGAGTATGCTAAACGTTGTGGATTTTTCTTGGAGCCTTTGCGGTGTCCTATTCCGTTGAGAGGAATTGATGCTACACCTTTGGCCAAGAATAAGCCTCAGTACTGGGCCCAGCTGACCATGTGCATGGCTCCTGCACATCAGGAAGTTATTCGCTTTCTGGTACTGCATAATTTGCATGATGTGGTCGTGTTGGGGTTGCCATGGCTACAAATCCATAATCCAGTATTGGATTGGAACTCTATGTCGGTAACCAGCTGGGGTTGTCAGGGAGTACATGGTGATGTTCCATTTTTGTCTATTTCGTCATCCATTCCTTCTGACATCCCAGAGTTCTTGTCGGACTTTCAGGATGTATTTGAAGAGTCCAAATCTGATGCCCTACCTCCGCATAGGAATTGTGATTGTGCTATCGATTTGATTCCTGGTAGTAAATTCCCTAAGGGTCGTTTATTTAATTTGTCCGTACCTGAACACACCGCTATGCGCAGTTATGTGAAGGAGTCCCTGGAGAAGGGACATATTCGCCCATCGTCGTCACCATTGGGAGCAGGGTTCTTTTTTGTAGCCAAGAAGGATGGTTCGCTAAGACCGTGTATTGATTACCGCCTTCTTAATAAGATCACTGTTAAGTTTCAGTATCCCTTGCCATTGATTTCTGACTTGTTTGCTCGGATTAAGGGGGCTAGTTGGTTTACTAAGATTGATCTTCGTGGTGCGTATAATCTGGTGAGAATCAGGCAGGGAGATGAATGGAAAACGGCATTTAATACGCCCGAGGGTCATTTTGAGTATCTGGTGATGCCGTTTGGACTTGCCAATGCTCCATCTGTTTTTCAGTCTTTTATGCATGACATTTTCCGTGAGTATCTGGATACATTCTTGATTGTTTACTTGGATGACATTTTGATCTTCTCAGATGATTGGGAGTCTCATGTGAAGCAAGTCAGAATGGTTTTCCAGGTACTGCGTGCTAATTCCTTGTTCGTGAAGGGATCAAGGTGTCTCTTCGGTGTGCAGAAAGTTTCATTTTTGGGGTTCATCTTTTCCCCTTCTACTATCGAGATGGATCCGGTTAAGGTTCAGGCCATCCAGGATTGGACTCAGCCGACATCTCTAAAAAGTCTGCAGAAATTCCTGGGCTTTGCTAATTTTTATCGTCGCTTCATCTGTAATTTTTCTAGCATTGCCAGACCATTGACCGATTTGACCAAGAAGGGTGCTGATTTGGTTAATTGGTCTTTTGCTGCCGTGGAAGCTTTTCAGGAGTTGAAGCGTCGTTTTTGCTGTGCCCCTGTGTTGTGTCAACCTGATGTTTCTCTTCCGTTCCAGGTCGAGGTTGATGCTTCTGAGATTGGTGCAGGGGCGGTTTTGTCACAGAGAGGTTCTGGTTGCTCAGTGTTCAAACCATGTGCTTTCTTTTCCAGGAAATTTTCTGCTGCTGAGCGTAATTATGATGTGGGCAACCGAGAGTTGCTGGCCATGAAGTGGGCATTCGAGGAGTGGCGTCATTGGCTTGAGGGTGCTAAGCATCGCGTGGTGGTTTTGACTGATCATAAGAACCTTACTTATCTTGAGTCTGCCAAGCGCTTGAATCCTAGACAGGCCCGTTGGTCGTTATTTTTTGCTCGTTTTGATTTTGTGATTTCATACCTTCCGGGCTCTAAAAATGTGAAGGCGGATGCTCTGTCTAGGAGTTTTGTGCCCGACTCTCCGGGGTTATCTGAGCCGGCGAGTATCCTCAAGGAAGGAGTCATTGTGTCTGCCATCTCCCCTGATTTGCGGAGAGTGTTGCAGAAATTTCAGGCTAATAAACCTGATCGTTGTCCGGCCGAGAAACTGTTCGTCCCTGATAGGTGGACTAGTAAAGTTATCTCTGAACTTCATTGTTCGGTGCTGGCCGGTCATCCAGGAATCTTTGGTACCAGGGAGTTGGTTGCTAGATCCTTCTGGTGGCCATCTCTGTCACGGGATGTGCGTGCTTTTGTGCAGTCCTGTGGAATTTGTGCTAGGGCTAAGCCCTGCTGTTCACGTGCCAGTGGGTTGCTTTTGCCCTTGCCGGTCCCGAAGAGGCCTTGGACACATATTTCGATGGATTTCATTTCTGACCTTCCCGTTTCTCAAAAAATGTCGGTCATTTGGGTGGTCTGTGATCGCTTTTCTAAAATGGTCCATCTGGTGCCCTTGGTTAAATTGCCTTCCTCCTCTGATTTGGTGCCTTTGTTCTTCCAGCATGTGGTTCGTTTACATGGCATTCCTGAGAATATTGTTTCTGACAGAGGTTCCCAGTTTGTCTCGAGGTTCTGGCGAGCCTTTTGTGGTAGGATGGGCATTGACCTATCTTTCTCCTCGGCCTTCCATCCTCAGACTAATGGCCAGACCGAACGAACCAATCAGACCTTGGAAACATATCTGAGATGTTTTGTTTCCGCTGACCAGGATGATTGGGTGTCATTTTTGCCGTTGGCTGAGTTCGCCCTTAATAATCGGGCCAGCTCGGCTACCTTGGTCTCTCCATTTTTCTGCAATTCTGGGTTCCATCCTCGTTTCTCTTCAGGACAGGTTGAGTCTTCGGACTGTCCTGGTGTGGATTCTGTGGTGGACAGGTTGCAGCAGATCTGGACTCAGGTAGTGGACAATTTGACCTTGTCCCAGGAGAAGGCTCAGCTTTTCGCTAATCGCAGACGCCGTGTGGGACCCCGACTTCGTGTTGGGGATCTGGTTTGGTTATCTTCTCGTCATATTCCTATGAAGGTTTCCTCTCCTAAATTTAAACCTCGTTTTATTGGTCCGTATAGGATTTCTGAGATTCTCAATCCGGTGTCTTTTCGTCTGATCCTCCCAGACTCCTTTTCCATACATAATGTATTCCATAGGTCGTTGTTGAGGAGATACGTGGCACCTATGGTTCCATCTGTGGAGCCTCCTGCCCCTGTTTTGGTGGAGGGGGAATTGGAGTATATTGTGGAGAAGATTTTGGATTCTCGTGTCTCTAGACGGAAACTCCAGTATCTGGTCAAATGGAAGGGTTATGCTCAGGAAGATAATTCCTGGGTTTTTGCCTCTGATGTCCATGCCCCAGATCTTGTTCGTGCCTTTCATGTGGCTCATCCTGGTCGGCCTGGGGGTTCTGGTGAGGGTTCGGTGACCCCTCCTCAAGGGGGGGGTACTGTTGTGAATTCTGTGGCTGAGTTCACTTCTGTGGTCACAAGTGGTATTGCAGTCTCTGGGCTTCCTCCCTCAGGTGTTTTGGTGAGCTCGTTGGCTGCCTTGCTATTTAGCTCCACCTGAGTCTGTCTTCCTTGCTCCTTGTCAATGTTCCAGTGTTGGATCTGAGCTACTGCATCTTTCCTTGGGCCTGCTGCTCTGCTAGATAAGTGCTTCTAGTTTGTTTTCTGTTTTTTCTGTCCAGCTTGCTATTTACTTTTGCTGGAAGCTCTGAGAAGCAAAGGGGTGCACCGCCGTGCTGTTAGTTCGGCACGGTGGGTCTTTTTGCCCCTTTGCGTGGTTTTCGTTTTAGGGTTTTTTGTAGACTGCATAGTTCTCTTTGCTATCCTCGCTCTGTCTAGAATATCGGGCCTCACTTTGCTGAATCTATTTCATTCCTACGTTTGTCTTTTCATCTTGCTAACAGTCATTATATGTGGGGGGCTGCCTATTCCTTTGGGGTATTTCTCTGAGGTAAGTCAGGCTTGTATTTCTATCTTCAGGCTAGTCAGCTCCTCAGGCAGTGCCGAGTTGCATAGGTAGTGATAGGCGCAATCCACTGCTGCTTATAGTTGTGTGAGGATAGATCAGGTACTGCAGTCTACAGAGATTCCACGTCTCAGAGCTCGTCCTATTGTTTTTGGTTATTGCCAGATCTCTGTATGTGCGCTGATTACTGCACGCTGTGTTGCCTGATTGCCAGCCATAACAGGAAGAAGAACAACAATACATGTTAGCAAAAGACATACAACATTTTGGAATGCTTGAACAAGTAATTAGAACAATGCTTCCCTTTATGGGAGGTGAGGACACTTGAACGTTACAAACAAAACAAGGTTAAATATTTTAAATAACATTCTGACTTTAAATAACTTCTGGTACCCTTCCGGGTATTCTACTAAGTGCAACTTCTGAACAATAATTTAACTTCTCCTTTAAGGGCGTATACGCTGAACCAACTAAAGGCTTACTATACAGTACTATAAGACAAACTCAACTTTTTCTTTTCTTTCTAACTTCACCAATGCAGGACCGCCTAGCTCCTTGGCTGGGCCTACTGTCATTGTCGCAACCAGCTATCGTTCTACAGTTCTCAGAAGGACTCTCTCTCTAACCCCTACGGGTTTTAGCAGCAAGAAAAAGCAAGAGGTTAACTATTTACAAATGCGGGCCTTCGAGGTTTATTTCTATAGCAGGTGACAGGACATCAGCTGGTAGTGACTAGAGTTGAGCGACCTTGACCTTTTTAGAGTCGAGCCGGGTTTTGCGAAACCCGACTATGTCCAAAGTCGGGTCGAGTGAAATCGGCCGATTATGACGTAAAGTCGGGATCGACCGAAACACGAAACCCAATGCAAGTCAATGGGGCAGCATAGTCGGCAGTGAGTGGGGGCCAGGAAAACACCTAGAGTGCCCATTTTAATGTCAAAACCATCCATTCTTCTTAATGAAGCTTGTCAAGCGTAATTTACCTTATAATAATTGGAAGGCATTTGAAATTGGGGGTCATTTGGCTAAAGTTGTGGGGGGTAGGGCTGGTTCAAGTAATTAGTGGGCCCAGGAAATCTGGACCACGTCACGGCAGTGGAGCAGGGAGAGGTAAGTATTTCAACTTTGCAAGTGCTGTGAACCTGAGCAAGCAGGGGGGGCCCACTCGTTGGCATTGGCACTGGCACAGGGCCCCTCAAAGTACAGCGGTGTGTTTGCACGGCGGGGGCGCCTCCCACCGGCAGCAACACTTTTGCGTACTATGAGAGGCCCTGTGCCAGTGACGTCGCCAACTAGTATTCCTCCCCCCACCTGATGAAGGAACCTGCACTTTCATCTGCACCTTCCTCTTTGTCCCCGTGTAAGGTGGTATGGTATGCGGGAAGAGCAACCTGACTTTCAGCAGGGTCACAATGTTGTTGTGTAGCGTGCACGGGGAATGTTGCGTTATGGGTCAATGTACCAGCAGACTCATCTATCACTGGCTGGGCAATGGGCACGATGAAGTGGAAACACAGATATAGGCCCAAAGAAGAAAGTGGGCTAAATGCAGTTCAAAATTGGTAACACAGGAATAACCAGGGGGCATTGCAGTGGAGGACAACTGGAATGAGAGGCTGACACAGAGAGTAGGGCCAAATCAGTAAGTAGTCGAAATGCAGTTCAAAATTGGCAACCGTAGTAAACAGGCGGCACAGCTTTGTTCAGTGGAGGAGAACAGCAAGGAGTGGCAGACACCGATAGTAGGCCCCAACCCAACTAGTAGGCCAAATGCAGTCTAACATTAACAACTACTTAACGAGAGGCTGAAAATGGTATTTCAGGACAGGAAACCAGGAGAACAGCAAGGAGTGGCAGACACCGATAGTAGGCCCCAAACCAACTAGTACGCCAAATGCAGTTGTTCCATTTAACCACAATTTAATGAGAGCCTGAAGATAGAAGCTCAGGAAAGGCAACCTGGGGAACACCTTGGAGTGTAACACACCATCTCTCTCCACCCCATACCCATTTTGTAGGCCTAATGCTGTGTACTTTTCTACAACTACTAAACGAGAGTCGGAAGACCGAAGCAATGGTAAGGAAACCTGGGGAACACCTTGGAGTGTAACACACCATCTCTCTCCACCCCATACCCAATTTGTAGGCCTAATGCAGCCTACTTTCCGACACCTACTAAACGAGAGCATGAAGATCGAAGCTCAGGAAAGGCAACCTGGGGAACACCTTGGAGTGTAACACACCATCTCTCTCCACCCCATACCCATTTTTTAGGCCTAATGCAGTGTACTTTTCTACAACTACTAAACGAGAGTCGGAAGACCGAAGCAATGGCAAGGAAACCTGGGGAACACCTTGGAGTGTAACACACCATCTCTCTCCACCCCATTCCCCATTTTTTAGGCCTAATGCAGCCTACTTTCCGACACCTACTAAACGAGAGCATGAAGATCGAAGCTCAGGAAAGGCAACCTGGGGAACACCTTGGAGTGTAACACACCATCTCTCTCCACCCCATACCCATTTTGTAGGCCTAATGCTGTGTACTTTTCTACAACTACTAAACGAGAGTCGGAAGACCGAAGCAATGGCAAGGAAACCTGGGGAACACCTTGGAGTGTAACACACCATCTCTCTCCACCCCATACCCAATTTGTAGGCCTAATGCAGCCTACTTTCCGACACCTACTAAACGAGAGCATGAAGATCGAAGCTCAGGAAAGGCAACCTGGTGAAAACCTTGGAGTGTAACACAACCTGTCTCTACACCCCATACCAAATTTGTAGGCCTAATGCAGCGTAGTTTCCACCAACTACTAAACGAGAGCCGGAAGATCGAAGCTCATGAAAGGCAACCCGGGGAACACCTTGGAGTGTAACACAACCTCTCTCTACACCACGAAAGGGCTGATTCTTAGGAAGGAAGGCTGTTGTAAATAAGCATTGCGCATCCGAGGGTGATTATATTCTTATTCGGTATCTACTCACCCTCGGACGCGCCATGCTTCTTGATTTGTAATTAATGTTTATTTGCAATGTGCTTTTGACTTACTCAATTATTTTTTTAATTATTGATTTTATTAAATTAATAGTTTAACATCTTATTGGAAATAATTTAAAGGAGACGCGACAGGACAACACTCGGTGGATGCCATATCTGTGTTAACAACTCCAAAAAACTTTCAGTTAACTTCTTGCAGGAGAAAGAAATTGTAGCTGTTGGACCTTTGTAGTACAGTTCCAGATATTTGTTGTGTGTTTGTTTTGATTGTTAAAATGTCTGCATTTGAGATCTCAACACGATCTTATTTTTTATAATCAAATTAATTTTTTTTATATTTAATGATGTTGGTTCAAGGGGTACACGGGCAGCAATAGACAGGTCAGTGGAGGCCTAGTGGAAGGAGTGACGGCAGACAGGCATCAAAGGCCTAACATTGGGCTGGCTGTAGGCAAGTTAAAATTGGTTCCAGGGGAACACGGCCATCAGTGGCCTGGTCAGTGTAGTTGTAGTTGAAAGAACGGGACGCAGACAGGCTTCGAAGGCCTAACATAATAACATAGGGCTGGCTGTAGGCAAGTTAAAATTGGTTCCAAGGGAACACGGCCATCAGTGGCCTGGTCAGTGTAGTTGTAGTTGAAAGAACGGGACGCAGACAGGCTTCGAAGGCCTAACATAACAAACTTGGGCTGGCTGTAGGCACTTTTAAATTTGTTCCAGGGGTACATGGGCAGCAGTGTATGGTCAGTGGAAGTCTAGTGGAAGGAGTGACCGCAGACAGGCTTCCAAGGCCTAACATAACAAACTTGGGCTGGCTGTAGGCACTTTTACATTGGTTCCAGGGGTACACGGGCAGCAGTGGTCTGGTCAGTGGAAGTCTAGTGGAAGGAGTGACCGCAGACAGGCTTCCAAGGCCTAACATAACAAACTTGGGCTGGCTGTAGGCACTTTTAAATTGGTTCCAGGGGTACACGGGCAGCAGTGGTCTGGTCTGTGGAAGTCTAGTGGAAGGAGTGACCGCAGACAGGCTTCCAAGGCCTAACATAACAAACTTGGGCTGGCTGTAGGCACTTTTAAATTGGTTCCAGGGGTACACGGGCAGCAGTGGTCTGGTCTGTGGAAGTCTAGTGGAAGGAGTGACCGCAGACAGGCTTCGAAGGCCTAACATAACAAACTTGGGCTGGCTGTAGGCACTTTTAAATTGGTTCCAGGGGTACACGGGCAGCAGTGGTCTGGTCAGTGGAAGTCTAGTGGAAGGAGTGACCGCAGACAGGCTTCCAAGGCCTAACATAACAAACTTGGGCTGGCTGTAGGCACTTTTAAATTGGTTCCAGGGGTACACGGGCAGCAGTGGTCTGGTCTGTGGAAGTCTAGTGGAAGGAGTGACCGCAGACAGGCTTCGAAGGCCTAACATAACAAACTTGGGCTGGCTGTAGGCACTTTTAAATTGGTTCCAGGGGTACACGGGCAGCAGTGGTCTGGTCAGTGGAAGTCTAGTGGAAGGAGTGACCGCAGACAGGCTTCGAAGGCCTAACATAACAAAATTGGGCTGGCTGTAGGCACTTTAAATTGGTTCCAGGGGTACATGGGCAGCAGTGTATGGTCAGTGGAAGTCTAGTGGAAGGAGTGACGGCAGACAGTCTTCGAAGGCCTAACATAACAAAATTGGGCTGACTGTAGGCACTTTTAAATTGGTTCCAGGGTAACACGGCCAGCAGTGGCCTGGTCAGTGTAGTAGTTGTAGAAAGAAGGGACCGCAGACAGGCTTCGAAGGCCTAACATAACAAAAATGTCAAAACAATGGTATTGTCAGTGCCAGGCATTGAAGGATGTCAGCGCCTAGACTACACATTGGTGAAGCTGTGAGAGATAATTTTGCTAGTGGTAGAGCACTGTTTGAGCTGGGGGGGGGAACTGTCTTGTGGCCGGCGGTACAGGCACAGGGCCCCTCATATTACAACGGTGTGTCTGACGTTGGGTGCGCACCACCACCGCCAGAGACACTTTATTGTACTATGAGGGACCCAGTGGCAGTGCCGTCGACCAAAAGCGGCCACACCCACCTCTTCAGACAAACAGCACTCTCAAGGGTCCAAGCGCAAAGTGGCGATAGCACGGCCCCGTGTGGGGAGTTTGGCCATTTCGTGAGGTGGAAACATGTCGTATGCTGGACAATCAGGTGAAGAAAATTACGAGATTGGAAAAGTCATTCAGAATAGTCCACAGGCAAGACCTTTTCATAGGAAAGCTAGGTGTCAGCCGGGCAGGGTGGGGCAAAAGATTTTGAAATCCAGTTGTGGTTCATTTTAATGAAGGTTAGATCATCTACATTTTGGGTAGCCAGACGAGTCCTTTTTTCTGTTAGTATTGAACCTGCAGCACTGAATACTCTTTCTGATAGGACACTAGCTGCCGGGCAAGCAAGCTCCTGCAATGCATATTCTGCCAATTCTGGCCAGGTGTCTAATTTGGATGCCCAGTAATCAAATGGGAATGACGGTTGAGGGAGAACGTCGATAAGGGATGAAAAATAGTTTGTAACCATACTGGACAAATGTTGTCTCCTGTCACTTTGAATTGATGCTGCAGTACCTGTCCTGTCTGCGGTCATAGAAAAATCACTCCACAACCTGGTCAGAAAACCCCTCTGGCCAACGCCACTTCTGATTTCTGCCCCTCTAACACCTCTGGTCTGCTGGCCCCTGGAGCTCGTGTGAGAACGATCACGGGCGCTGTGTGCAGGGAATGCCAGAAGCAAACGGTCAACAAGAGTTGATTGTTTTGTTGCTAATATTAGTTCCAAGTTCTCATGTGGCATAATATTTTGCAATTTGCCTTTATAGCGAGGATCAAGGAGGCAGGCCAACCAGTAATCGTCATCGTTCATCATTTTTGTAATGCGTGTGTCCCTTTTGAGGATACGCAAGGCATAATCCGCCATGTGGGCCAAAGTTCCCGTTGTCAAATCTGCGGTTGTGCTTGGTTGAGGGGCAGTTGCAGGCAAATCTACGTCACTTGTGTCCCTCAAAAAACCAGAACCCGGCCTTGCCACGCCACCAATTTCCCGTGCCCCCGGGAAAGCTTCCTCATTAAAAATATACTCATCCCCATCATCCTCCTCATCCTCCACCTCCTCTTCGCCCGGTACCTCGTCATGTACACTGCCCTGACCAGACAATCGCTGACTGTCATCAAGGCTTTCCTCTTCCTCTGGTGCAGACGCCTGATCCTTTATGTGCGTCAAACTTTGCATCAGCAGACGCATTAGGGGGATGCTCATGCTTATTATGGCGTTGTCTGCACTAACCAGCCGTGTGCATTCCTCAAAACACTGAAGGACTTGACACATGTCTTGAATCTTCGACCACTGCACACCTGACAACTCCATGTCTGCCATCCTACTGCCTGCCCGTGTATGTGTATCCTCCCACAAAAACATAACAGCCCGCCTCTGTTCGCACAGTCTCTGAAGCATGTGCAGTGTTGAGTTCCACCTTGTTGCAACGTCTATGATTAGGCGATGCTGGGGAAGGTTCAAAGAACGCTGATAGGTCTGCATACGGCTGGAGTGTACAGGCGAACGGCGGATATGTGCGCAAAGTCCACGCACTTTGAGGAGCAGGTCGGATAACCCCGGATAACTTTTCAGGAAGCACTGCACCACCAGGTTTAAGGTGTGAGCCAGGCAAGGAATGTGTTTCAGTTGGGAAAGGGAGATGGCAGCCATGAAATTCCTTCCGTTATCACTCACTACCTTGCCTGCCTCAAGATCTACAGTGCCCAGCCACGACTGCGTTTCTTGCTGCAAGAACTCGGACAGAACTTCCGCGGTGTGTCTATTGTCGCCCAAACACTTCATAGCCAATACAGCCTGCTGACGTATGCCAGTAGCTGCCCCATAATGGGAGACCTGGTGTGCAACAGTGGCAGGTGCGGATGGAGTGTTTGTGCGACTGCGGTCTGTGGACGAGCTCTTGCTTCTGCAGGAGGACGAGGAGGAGGAGGAGGAGGAGGGGGTGCGAACGGCTACAGACAACTGTTTACTAGACCGTGGGCTAGGCAGAACTGTCCCAAACTTGCTGTCCCCTGTGGACCCTGAATCCACCACATTTACCCAGTGTGCCGTGATGGACACGTAACGTCCCTGGCCATGCCTACTGGTCCATGCATCTGTTGTCAGGTGCACCTTTGTGCTCACAGATTGCCTGAGTGCATGGACGATGCGCTCTTTAACATGCTGGTGGAGGGCTGGGATGGCTTTTCTGGAAAAAAAGTGTCGACTGGGTAGCTCGTAGCGTGGTACAGCGTAGTCCATCAGGTCTTTGAAAGCTTCGCTTTCAACTAACCGGTAGGGCATCATCTCTAACGAGATTAGTCTAGCTATGTGGGCGTTCAAACCCTGTGTACGCGGATGCGAGGCTAAGTATTTCCTTTTTCTAACCATAGTCTCATGTAGGGTGAGCTGGACTGGAGAGCTGGAGATCGTGGAACTAGCGGGGGTGCCGGTGGACATGGCAGACTGAGAGACGGTGGGAGATGGTATTGTTGCCGCCGGTGCCCTAGATGCAGTGTTTCCTACTACGAAACTGGTGATTCCCTGACCCTGACTGCTTTGGCCTGGCAAAGATACCTGCACAGATACAGCAGGTGGTGCGCTAAATGGTGGTCCTACACTGCCGGAAGGGATGTTGCGTTGATGACTAGCTTCATTGGCCGAGGGTGCAACAACCTTAAGGGACGTTTGGTAGTTAGTCCAAGCTTTCAAATGCATGGTGGTTAAATGTCTATGCATGCAACTAGTATTGAGACTTTTCAGATTCTGACCTCTGCTTAAGGAAGTAGAACATTTTTGACAGATGACTTTGCGCTGATCAATTGGATGTTGTTTAAAAAAATGCCAGACTGCACTCTTTCTAGCATCGGATACCTTTTCAGGCATTGCAGACTGAGCTTTAACCGGATGGCCACGCTGTCCTCCACCAGGTTTTGGCTTTGCCACGCGTTTTGGGCAAGATACGGGCCCGGCAGATGGAACCTGTGGCGATGTTGATGCCTGCTGCGGCCCCTCCTCCTCCTCTGCTTCAGAACTGCTGCCGCCTGCACCCTGTTCCCCCAATGGCTGCCAATCGGGGTCAAGAACTGGGTCATCTAATAACTCTTCTTGTACCTCCTGCGCAACTTCGTCTGTGTCACCGTGTCGTTCGGTGGTATAGCGTTCGTGATGGGGCAACATAGTCTCATCAGGGTCTGATTCTTGATCAGCACCCTGCGAGGGCAATGTTGTGGTCTGAGTCAAAGGACCAGCATAGTAGTCTGGCTGTGGCTGTGCGTCAGTGCACTCCATGTCAGATTCAATTTGTAATGGGCATGGACTGTTAACTGCTTCACTTTCTAAGCCAGGGACGGTATGTGTAAAGAGCTCCATGGAGTAACCCGTTGTGTCGCCTGCTGCATTCTTCTCTGTTGTTGTTTTTGCTGAAGAGGACAAGGAAGTGACTTGTCCCTGACCGTGAACATCCACTAACGACGCGCTGCTTTTACTTTTACCAGTTTCACGAGAGGAGGCAAAAGAGCTAGAGGCTGAGTCAGCAAGATAAGCCAAAACTTGCTCTTGCTGCTCCGGCTTTAAAAGCGGTTTTCCTAATCCCAGAAAAGGGAGCGTTCGAGGCCTTGTGTAGCCGGACGACGAACCTGGCTCCACAGCTCCAGACTTAGGTGCAATATTTTTTTCCCCACGACCACCTGATGCTCCACCACTACCACTACCCTCATTACCAGCTGACAATGAACGCCCCCGGCCACGACCTCTTCCACTAGACTTCCTCATTGTTTTAAAAACGTAACCAAACTAACGTTATTTGTTGCAGTCACACAACTTACACGGTGAGCTATAACTTCAGTATGATTTAGCTACCCCTTTACAGGTTGGTGAGACCACAGCGAAAATCAGGCCCAATGTTACACACTCTTTTTTTGGTGGCTGCAAATTAGAGAGATGCCCCACACGCAGGACTGTCACTGAAGCACAAATGTTAATATTAATGTCACACTATTATTTTTTTTTTATTTTTATTTTTTTCAGGAACACTTTAGAAACCCCCCCAAAAAAAAAAAATAGATTTTTGCAGGGAGAATTTAGAAAACAAATGTAACAAACTATATGCTTTCTATGGGCCACTGAGTGAGAGATGACGCACACAGGAATCAGGAGTGGCACACAAGCCCAGAGGCCAATATTTTTCTACCAATGATTGATGGAGTTATTTTCTCTGGTAGATTTTGGAACCCAAATCAAGGAAAAAAAATATAGGCTTTCTATGGACCACAATTGGAGAGAGAGAGAGAGAGAGAGAGAGAGAGAGAGATGGCACACCCAGGAGTCAAGACTGGCACACAAGCAGAAAGGCCAATATTAATCTCCCATTTTTTGGGGGGGTTTTTTTTTTTTTTTTTTTTTTTTTTTTTTTTCAGGGAGACTTTAGAAAAAAAAATAATAAAAAAAATATGATTTTATCAGGAAGAATTTAGAAACCAAATAAAATAAAATTATTTTTTCAGGGAGAATTTATAAAACAAATAAAAACAAAAATAGGCGTTCTATGGCCCACTGACTGAGAGATGACGCACACAGGAGTCAGGAGTGGCACACAAGCCCAGAGGCCAATATTTTTCTACCAATGATTGATGTAGTTATTTTCTCTGGTAGATTTTGGAACCCAAATCAAGGAAAAAAAATATAGGCTTTCTATGGACCACAATTGGAGAGAGAGAGAGAGAGAGAGAGAGAGGGCACACCCAGGAGTCAAGACTGGCACACAAGCAGAAAGGCCAATATTAATCTCCCACTGTTTTTTTTGTTTGTTTTTTTTTTTTTTTTTTCAGGGAGACTTTAGAAAAAAAAATAATAAAAAAAATATGATTTTATCAGGAAGAATTTAGAAACCAAATAAAATAAAATGATTTTTTCAGGGAGAATTTATAAAAAAAATAAAAACAAAAATAGGCGTTCTATGGCCCACTGACTGAGAGATGACGCACACAGGAGTCAGGAGTGGCACACAAGCCCAGAGGCCAATATTTTTCTACCAATGATTGATGTAGTTATTTTCTCTGGTAGATTTTGGAACCCAAATCAAGGAAAAAAAATATAGGCTTTCTATGGACCACAATTGGAGAGAGAGAGAGAGAGAGAGAGAGAGAGATGGCACACCCAGGAGTCAAGACTGGCACACAAGCAGAAAGGCCAATATTAATCTCCCACTGTTTTTTTTGGTTGTTTTTTTTTTTTTTTTTCAGGGAGACTTTAGAAAAAAAAATAATAAAAAAAATATGATTTTATCAGGAAGAATTTAGAAACCAAATAAAATAAAATGATTTTTTCAGGGAGAATTTATAAAACAAATAAAACCAAAAATAGGCGTTCTATGGCCCACTGACTGAGAGATGACGCACCCAGGAGTCAAGACTGGCACACAAGCAGAAAGGCCAATATTAATCTCCCACTGTTTTTTTTTTTTTTTTTTTTTTTTTCAGGGAGACTTTAGAAAAAAAAATAATAAAAAAAATATGATTTTATCAGGAAGAATTTAGAAACCAAATAAAATAAAATGATTTTTTCAGGGAGAATTTAGAAAACAAATAAAACCAAAAATAGGCGTTCTATGGCCCACTGACTGAGAGAGAGAGAGAGATGGAACGCTTAGTACTGGCACACAAGCCCAAAGGGCAATATTAATCTCCCTTTTTTTTTCCAGGGAGAATTTCTAAAACCCAAAAAAAAAAAAAAATAGGCTTTCTATGGCCCACTATTTGTGAGAGAGATGGGACGCTCAGGACTGGCACAGATGGCACGCTCAGGACTGGCACAGAAGCCCAGAGGCCAATATTAATCTCCCTTTTTTTCTGGGAGAATTTATAAAACCAAAAAAATATTTAAATAGGCTTTCTATGGCCCACTATTTGTGAGAGAGATGGCACGCTCAGGACTGGCACAGATGGCACGCTCACAACTGGCACACAAGCCCAGAGGCCAATGTTAATCTCCCTTTTTTCAGGGAAAATTTATAAAACCAAAAAAAAAATTAAATAGGCTTTCTATGGCCCACTATTTGTGAGAGAGATGGCACGCTCAGGACTGGCACAGATGGCACGCTCACAACTGGCACACAAGCCCAGAGGCCAATATTAATCTCCCTTTTTTCAGGGAAAATTTATAAAACAAAAAAAAAAATTAAATAGGCTTTCTATGGCCCACTATTTGTGAGAGAGATGGCACGCTCAGGACTGGCACAGATGGCACGCTCACAACTGGCACACAAGCCCAGAGGCCAATATTAATCTCCCTTTTTTCAGGGAAAATTTATAAAACAAAAAAAAAAATTAAATAGGCTTTCTATGGCCCACTATTTGTGAGAGAGATGGCACGCTCAGGACTGGCACAGATGGCACGCTCACAACTGGCACACAAGCCCAGAGGCCAATATTAATCTCCCTTTTTTTCAGGGAGAATTTATAAAACCCAAAAAAAAATAAAATAGGCTTTCTATGGCCCACTATTTGTGAGAGAGATGGCACACTCAGGACTGGCACACAAGCCCAAAGGCCAATATTAATCTCCCACTGTATTTTTATCAGGGAGAATTTATACACCCCACAAAAAAAAATACAGAAAAATGAAAAGGCTTTCTATGGCCCACTATGTGAGAGAGATGGCACACACAGGGATGGCACTCTAGCAGAAATGCCAAATTGCCAATCTTAATCTCCCACCAAAAAAAAAAAAAAAAAAAAAACAGGGAATGTCCTACAATTACTATCTCCCTGCCTGCAGTAATCTCAGCCAGGTATGGCAGGCAGCTACTATCTCCCTGCCTGCAGTAATCTCAGCCAGGTATGGCAGGCAGCAATAAGGAGTGGACTGATGCACAAATGAAATAAAAAGTGTGGACAAACAAAAAAGATAGCTGTGCAGAAAGGAAGGAACAAGAGGATTTGTGCTTTGAAAAAAGCAGTTGGTTTGCACAGCGGCGTACACACAGCAATGCAGCTATCAGGGAGCCTTCTAGGGCAGCCCAATGAGCTACAGCGCTGAGGGGAAAAAAAAAAAAAAAAAAACTTCCACTGTCCCTGCACACCGAGGGTGGTGTTGGACAGTGCAAATCGCTGCAGCACAAGCGGTTTTGTGGTTAATGGACCCTGCCTAACGCTATCCCTGCTTCTGACAAAGCGGCAGCAACCTCTCCCTAAGCTCAGATCAGCAGCAGTAAGATGGCGGTCGGCGGGAACGCCTCTTTATAGCCCCTGTGACGTCGCAGACAGCAAGCCAATCACTGCAATGCCCTTCTCTAAGATGGTGGGGACCAGGACCTATGTCATCACGCTGCCCACACTCTGCGTTTACCTTCATTGGCTGAGAAATGGCGCTTTTCGCGTCATTGAAACGCGACTTTGGCGCGAAAGTCGCGTACCGCATGGCCGACCCCGCACAGGGGTCGGATCGGGTTTCATGAAACCCCGACTTAGCCAAAAGTCGGCGACTTTTGAAAATGTTCGACCCGTTTCGCTCAACCCTAGTAGTGACCACTTCCTGACCGGGGAAGGTCTGGCTCGGTGTTGATGTCCAGCACCGTCTTCATCAAACCAGCAGTGGTCTGGGCACGAACGGTAGTGTCGGTGGCAGACTCTGCAAGCAGGACACCACACGCCGGGGTAGTAGTGCTGGGTCCTATGGGGTCAGGGGTCAGTGGAGTACCGCCACCAGTTTCGGTCGTGATCGTAGATGGCGCGACCACAAGCGCGCAGCATTTGACTCTCTTGGCATACCACCCTCGCTCACTCCAGTGGCAGGTGTAGGTCACATGATCCCCTCTGTACAAGTTTCGGAGAGGGGGTACACTGCGGGACTGGGGTGCTACGTTACAACTAGTCACAAAGACTTCAGTCAGCAGCCCTGGCTCTAGTATAAAGCCACAACCCCTTCCCAGGTGGAAGGCCAGCATTATTGTTATGGTCCGGTGACCTTGGAGCTGCATGAGAACTTTCACTGGAGAAAGTGGCCACTATACTGACCGCAACCCTGAACTTAACACAGCAACTAGAAGTAGCCGTGGAGTGTACCTAACACACCTAGACACCTCATCACAGCCGGAGGACTAAATACCCCTAAAGATTGAAATAGGAATACTATCTTGTCTCAGAGAAAATCCCCAAAGGATAGACAGCCCCCCACAAATATTGGCGGTGAGTTGGAGAGGAAAAGACATACACAGGCAGAAAAACAGGATTAGCACAGGAGGCCACTCTAGCTAGATAGGACAGGATAGGACAGAGTTCTGTGCGGTCAGTATTAAAACCCTTCAAAACATCCACAGCAGAATATACAAAAACTTCCTACATCTTACTAAAAGATGTAGGAGCGTAAATCTGCAACTCCAGTGAATACTACGATCAGAGCAGGAATAAAACTGAAACAAGCACACAGCAGTGTGCTACAGAAACAAAAACCAAACACTTATCTTTGCCGAATTTGGCAGCGAGCAGGAGAGGCCAGAAAGTGATCCAACACTTCACAAGGAACATTGACTACTGGCAAGGGCTAAAGGATCCTGCACACTTAAATATCCCAGTCAGAATTAATCATCCAATACACCTGGCCAGGTCTGCGACTCAGAGACAACTGCATTCCAGATGAAAGGCACGGACCATATCAACAGCATGGACATCAGAGGCAAAAACCCAAGAATTATCCTCCTGGCCATTACCCTTCCATTTGACCAGGTACTGGAGCTTCCGCCTCGAAAAACGGGAATCCAAAATCTTCTCAACAACATATTCCAACTCCCCATCAACCAACACAGGGGCCGGAGGATCAACAGAGGGAACAACGGGCTCCACATATTTCCGCAACAAAGATCTATGGAAGACATTATGGATAGCAAAAGAGGCTGGAAGCGCCAGTCGAAAAGACACCAGATTAATAATCTCAGAAATCTTATAAGGACCAATAAACCGAGGCTTAAACTTAGGAGAAGAAACCTTCATAGGAACATGAAGGGAAGACAACCAGACCAGATCCCCAACCTGAAGCCGGGAACCAACACACCGACGACGATTAGCAAAACGTTGAGCCTCCTCTTGAGACAACACCAACTTGTCCACCCCATGAACCCAAATCTGCTGTAACCTGTCCACCACAGAATCCACAACAGGACAGTCAGAAGGCTCAACCTGCCCAGAAGAAAAACGAGGATGAAAACCAAAATTACAAAAGAAAGGCGAAACCAAGGTAGCAGAACTAGCCCGTTTATTAAGGGCAAACTCGGCCAATGGCAAGAAGGCCACCCAATCATCCTGATCAGCAGACACAAAGCATCTCAAATAAGTCTCCAAGGTCTGATTAGTACGCTCGGTCTGGCCATTTGTCTGAGGATGAAATGCAGAAGAAAAAGACAAATCAATGCCCAGCCTAGCACAAAAGGCCCGCCAAAACCTAGAAACAAACTGGGAACCTCTGTCGGACACAATATTCTCCGGAATACCATGCAAACGAACCACATGCTGAAAGAACAACGGAACCAAATCTGAAGAGGAAGGCAATTTAGGTAAGGGCACCAAATGAACCATCTTAGAGAACCGGTCACAAACAACCCAGATAACAGACATCTTCTGGGAGACCGGAAGATCAGAAATAAAATCCATCAAAATATGCGTCCAGGGCCTCTCAATGGCAAAAGCAACCCACTAGCACGGGAACAACAAGGCTTGGCCTGCGCACAAGTCCCACAAGACTGCACAAAAGAACGCACATCACGTGACAATGAAGGCCACCAAAAGGACCTACCAACCAAATCTCTGGTACCAAAAATGCCAGGATGACCGGCCAACACGGAACAGTGAACCTCAGAAATCACTCTACTAGTCCATCTGTCAGGAACAAACAATTTCCCCACAGGACAGCGGTCAGGTTTGTCATCCTGAAATTCCTGAAGAACCCGTCGTAAATCAGGGGAAATGGCAGAAAGGACCAACCCCTCTTTCAGAATACCGACCGGCTCTAAGACCTCAGGGGAATTAGAAAACTCCTAGAGAGGGCATCAGCCTTAATATTCTTAGACCCCGGAAGATACAAGACCACGAAATCAAAACGGGAAAAAAACAAGGACCATCGAGCCTGTCTAGGATTCAGCCGTTTAGCAGACTCGAGGTAAATCAAATTCTTATGATCGGTCAAGACCACAATACAGTGCTTAGCTCCCTCAAGCTAATGTCGCCACACCTCAAATGCCCACTTCATAGCCAACAACTCCCGATTGCCGACATCATAATTGCGTTCAGCAGGCGAAAACTTACGGGAAAAGAAGGCACACGGTTTCATTAAGGAACCAACAGGATCCCTCTGAGACAAAACGGCCCCTGCCCCAATCTCAGAAGCGTCAACCTCAACCTGAAACGGAAGAGAAACATCCGGTTGGTGCAACACTGGAGCAGAAGTAAATCGACGTTTAAGCTCCTGAAAGGCAGAGACAGCCGCAGAAGACCAATTCGCCACATCAGCGCCTTTCTTCGTCAAATCGGTCAAGGGTTTAACCACGCTGGAAAAATTAGCAATGAAACGGCGATAAAAATTTGCAAAACCCAAAAATTTCTGAAGGCTCTTCACGGATGTGGGCTGAATCCAATCATGAATGGCCTGAACCTGAACCGGATCCATCTCTATGGACGAAGGAGAAAAAATGAAGCCCAAAAAAGAGACTTTCTGCACCCCAAAGAGACACTTAGACCCTTTCACAAACAGGGCATTGTCACGAAGGATCTGAAATACCATCCTGACCTGTTGCACATGAGACTCCCAATCATCAGAAAAAATCAAAATATCGTCCAAATATACAATCAAAAATTTATCAAGATAAGTCCGGAAGATATCATGCATGAAGGACTGAAAAACAGATGGAGCATTAGAGAGTCCGAATGGCATCACAAGGTATTCAAAATGGCCTTCGGGCGTATTAAACGCAGTTTTCCATTCATCGCCCTGCTTAATACGAACAAGATTATATGCCCCCCGAAGGTCAATCTTCGTAAACCAACTAGCTCCCTTAATCCTAGCAAACAAATCGGAAAGCAAAGGTAAAGGGTATTGAAACTTGACTGTGATCTTATTCAAGAGGCGATAATCAATACAGGGTCTCAAGGAACCATCTTTTTTAGCAACAAAAAAGAACCCCGCTCCCAACGGTGAGGAAGATGGCCGAATATGCCCTTTCTCCAAAGACTCCTTAATATAGCTCCGCATGGCGGTATGTTCAGGCACAGATAGATTAAAAAGTCGACCCTTAGGAAACTTACAGCCTGGAATCAAGTCAATAGCACAATCGCACTCCCTGTGCGGTGGAAGGAAACTGGACTTGGGCTCATCGAATACATCCTGAAAATCAGACAAAAACTCTGGAATTTCAGAAGGTGAAGAAGAGGAGATTGACATCAAAGGAACATCATTATGAACCCCCTGACAGCCCCAACTAGTCACAGACATGGAGTTCCAGTCCAACACAGGATTATGTACCTGCAACCATGGAAAACCCAGCACGATAGCATCATGCAAGTTATGCAACACCAGAAATCGACAATCTTCCTGATGGGTTGGCGCCATGCGCATGGTTACCTGTCTCCAAAACTGGGGCTTATTTTTAGCCAAGGGTGTAGCATCAATGCCCCTTAAAGGAATAGTGTTCTGCAAAGGCTGCAAGGGAAAACCACAACGCTTGGCAAACTCAAAATCCATTAAATTCAAGGCGGCGCCTGAATCCACAAACGCCATGACAGAAAATGATGACAATGAGTAGATCAAGGACACAGATAACAGAAATTTAGGTTGTACAGTACTGATGGTAATTGAACTGGCGATCCTCTTTGTCCGCTTAGGGAAGACAGAAATGACATGAGAAAGGTCGCCACAATAATAACACAACTTATTTTGACGTCTGAAACCTTGTCGTTCCATTCTAGACAGAATTCTATCACATTGCATAGACTCAGAAAATTGCTCTGAGGATAACGCCACAGCGCGCACAGTTCTGCGCTCCCGCAGGCGTCGGTCAATCTGAATGGCCAGAGACATAGAATCACTCAGACCGGAAGGCGTGGGAAACCCCACCATAACATCTTCAACGGATTCAGAAAGCCCCCTTCTGAAAATTGCCGCCAAAGCATCATTATTCCATTTAGTCAACACAGACCATTTTCTGAATTTCTGACAATACAATTCTGCCGCCTCTTGACCCTGAGACAGGACCAACAAGGTTTTCTCAGCTTGATCAACAGAATTAGGCTCATCATATAATAGTCCTAAAGCCTGAAAAAAGGAGTCAATATTAAGCAAAGCCGGATTCCCAGATTCCAGGGAAAACGCCCAATCCTGCGGGTCGCCACGCAGCAGGGAGATTACGATTTTTCCCTGCTGAATGGAATCACCAGAGGATCGAGGTCTCAGGTCAAAAAAACAGTTTACAGTTGTTTTTAAAACTCAAAAATTTAGACCTGTCACCAGAAAACAAATCAGGAGTAGGAATCTTCGGTTCTAAAGCAGGAGTTTGAACAATGTAATCAGAAATACCTTGCACCCTAGCAACAAGCTGGCCTACACGAGAAGCTAATTCCTGAACATTCATGCTTGCACCAGGCTCCTCAGCCACCCAGAGATAAAGAGGGAGGAGAAGACAAAACAGACTGGAGAAAAAAAATGGCTCAAGAACTTCCTTCCCTTCTTCTGAGATGCATTTAACTCATTGTTGGCCAGTAGTACTGTTATGATCCGGTGACCTTGGAGCTGCATGAGAACTTCCACTGGAGAAAGTGGCCACTATACTGACCGCAACCCTGAACTTAACACCGCAACTAGAAGTAGCCGTGGAGTGTATCTAACACACCTAGACACCTCGTCACAGCCGGAGGACTTAATACCCCTAAAGATGGAAATAGGAATACTATCTTGCCTCAGAGAAAATCCCCAAAGGATAGACAGCCCCCCACAAATATTGGCGGTGAGTCGGAGAGGAAAAGACATATACAGGCAGAAAAACAGGATTAGCACATGAGGCCACTCTAGCTAGATAGGACAGGATATGACAGAGTTCTGTGCGGTCAGTATTAAAACCCTTCAAAACATCCACAGCAGAATATACAAAAACTTCCTACATCTTACTAAAAGATGTAGGAGCGTAAATCTGCAACTCCAGTGAATACTACGATCAGAGCAGGAATAAAACTGAAACAAGCACACAGCAGTGTGCTACAGAAACAAAAGCCAAACACTTATCTTTGCTGAATTTGGCAGGGAGCAGGAGAGGCCAGAAAGTGATCCAACACTTCACAAGGAACATTGACTACTGGCAAGGGCTAAAGGATCCTGCACACTTAAATATCCCAGTCAGAAGTGTAATCATCCGATACACCTGGCCAGGTCTGCGACTCAGAGACAACTGCATTCCCACCTACAACCACTGGAGGGAACCCAAGAGCAGAATTCACAACACACTATCCCCTGTTTCACCAAACTCTCAGGGCAGCAATTGACGAGGGGTACCCGCTCCTCTGGTCGGACAGTCTGTTCCGTTCGTTCCCGGTCTTTCCATTGTGAAATCAAGCTTCACCTATACTGCTCCCAGGTGAGCCTGATGACGTAAGATCCCTCCTGTCGAGACCCGTCCGGTTGGAATCGGGGAGCATCCCACTCGAAGACCACTTCCCCCGGGGCTCACGTCTATCGGTTTACCCAGAGGTGTCAGCAGCGGGGGCAGTATCCCCTTCATGGCGTAAAGGGCTGCCACCACAATCTCAGTAGCGGGAGACCAGTCATCAATGGGATGGAGAGCGATCACTGGAGCTGGACCGGTCGGTGGGGCAGGGTCGCTTTTGGTACCTGCGTCTGATGTGATTCCACCGATGTCGGTCTGCTCCGCTGATGAGGACACTAGAGTCCGCTGCGGCTCTGACCACGGCTCCCCCTGTGCGATCTTCCAGCACAGCTCTGACTTCCATTTCTGTGCCGTCGCCGACCCCACGTCTGGAGTCGGGTGGTTCGATGCCTCCTCCAGCAACTCCAGGAAGTCCGGATCCCCCTGTGGTGGCAAGCCCTGGTTCGGCTCCGCTGGGTTGCTGTAATCCTGGATCACTTCGTTGCCGCTCAGGCACCTGCTGGTCGTCATCTCCGCTCCTTGATCTACGGTGGCACACACATGAGGCTCCGCCAATTTCTGGGGTTTGAGCTCCTGCATTCCTGAGCTCGTTATCTTGCAGCCGTAGTCTGAGGGGGCGGTCGCTACTTTTCGCGCCGCTTTCACGATCTCCTCCCATGGCACGCCCTCCTTCTTCTCCTGCGCTCCTCGTGGCACAGCAATGGAGGCGGTTTTGGCAGGAATCATGCGACAATCAGCAATACACAGTCCTTGCAATAAATCACGGTTCAAGCACAATTCAATCACAGTTCCAAGGCACACATGACCTGATTCTTAAGGCTTAAGTACGATCCTGTTCGTGACGCCAAGTTGGAGCGACACCAGACGCAGGGCCGTGGGTTACTCGGTACCGGTCCTCTGCTGGCTCGGTTCTGGGGAAGTCACGGTGGCTGGACCCGGTCCATGACCCTGCTAAGGGGCGTCCAATGAAAGGTGATGCGAGTCTGTCAAGGTTTTGTGACGCCACCTGTGGTATTCGGTCAGGGTGACCGACGCTGCTTGGGGTCCACTGGGGTGATGTGATGGCAGCTAGATGGTAAACCTTCCCACAGGTGAAGTATGTCCCCAGGGCTTCCCAGTAAGATGGATGGTGATGGTGTGAGGTGCAGACAATAACGAGGACACAGGGTTGCAGTGTCTTTACCTCTTTGCTGAAGACTTCAGGATCCTCAATCCAGAGCACAGTTAACAGGGCTGTCTGAGACCGGCCGGTCCGAAGGCACATCCAGAGTTCTCTTTGCAGGTGGAAATCAGTGCCTACCACTAGCGCCTGTGTGTTGTAGTGCTTCCCTGCTGAGCATTTGGGATAGTCCTCACAACTTCTATTCTTGTTTCTTTCTAATTCGTTCCAGTTCTTTCTAGTTCTCTGTCCCCCAGGTATGTTATGGCTAGGACGCACCCATTTGACGGGTAGGCTCGGAGTTCTTCCGGGACCCTAGAGACGCCCCTCTCCACGCATTGCCCCCTATGTCTGCTTAGGTGATGTAAGGTAGACAGCCAACCTATAATTAACTGTCCTGCGGAGTTTGAAGTAGGGCATAGAGTCAGTTACTTCCTCGGTGTTCCGGCCACCGGCTACGCGCCTCAGTAGGATGTTGCCGTTCTCCGGGCACGACCCCTACTGGCTCTCCTTTGTGCTTGATCTCGTTTCTCACTGTCCACAATATTCTTCACTTCTTGTCTCTTTCTTAGGATACCGCCGCGGGGTGTGCAGGCGCGGTTCCGTAACGTTCTATTCTGGTCGCTAGGTACCTGCCAGGTTCCCATGCCTGACAGGGCCCCCCCTGAATCTTCTCCCTGCAACACCCCCTGCCAAGGGATGTTGCCTGAATCCAACCCAGTCAGCTTCTGACTAACGTTCTATCCAACCCCTAGTTTTTCCAGTGTGAGGAGTGGCCCAATAAATAAAGCCTTTTTCTCCCCCTAGTGGCCGGAGTGTGAAGTGTAATGTGTGCTGGTGATACCTGGTCAGAAGAACTCCTTTAGTGCCATCAGACGTACCATCACTCCCCTTAGTGGCAGAGCGACGTTACAGCAACGACCAGATCTCTGGGGCGCTGCATACAGTATAGTTAGAGCATCACCAAGAGGCTTTTAAACATCATCCATCTGGAATATCAGAGAAGCAACACCAAGACAGAGAACCCCTGTGAGATTACCTACACTGCATGGGCGTCCCCAATTATGCAGGTATCAGCACACTTTACATGTACAGGTACCCCAGTTTTGGCATCTGTCTCAGTCATGTTTCTCTGGTCTTATATAGTGACTAACACTATGTAGCAACTCTAGTTTCACACACACCTTCAATTGGCCACTTTTCAAGGTTGGATGAAACTGAGATATCATGGAGTCATCAGACGAGGGTCCATAAATCCCTAGAAAATAAAAGCCACAAGGATGTAGATCAAACCACCACCGGCATAGTTTCAGTAAACCTTAATGTTTTACAATGACAAACAGCAAACATATAGAGGCTTAGGACTGTTTGTGAAGTGAATTAAACAAACATTTATCAAGATTGTGTCACTATGAGCATTGTCTGTCACATCTCTAAATGTTTTACAAGAAATGCAGCTATGTGATTGTCTGAATGCATTCGGTATACAGTATTTCAATCTTGTTTACAAATCGCCATTTGTATATTCGCCATTTGTACATTATTTGTACATTTGAGGCAGACAAAGTTAAGGCTCGCAAGGAGAGAAACTAATATAGTGGACAAAGCTTATTCTGTCCTCGGGGCCTGTGGCTGCAAATATGGTTTTGTGAGATGCTGAATCTCATCTCTTCACCTTACTTACAATTGGCAACGTTCTCAGATAGCTTAACTCAGCTGCAGGCACACATGTTATGAAGAATCCAGAAGAGACTTTGATTTCTTTAATTCTTGTTGAATGGATACAAGCAACAGCAGGAAAAAATACTTTCTTGAGACAAGCTGAAAGCACATGTGCCTCTAATGAAGCCAAGATGGAGACTGAGACACAGGGAGAAGAAGAAGGAAGGGGCAGCACGGTGGCGCAGTGGTTAGCACAGCAGCCTTGCAGCGCTGGAGTCCTGGGTTCAAACCCCACCAAGGACAACATCTGCAAAGAGTTTGTATGTTCTCTCCGTGCTTGCGTGGGTTTCCTCCGGGCACTCCGGTTTCCTCCCACATTCCAAAGACATACTGATAGGGAATTTAGATTGTGAGCCCCATCGGGGACAGTGATGATAATGTGTGCAAAATGTAAAGCGCTGCGGAATATGTTAGCGCTATATAAAAATAAAGATTATTTATTACATGACACCCAGTCGAGGGAGACAGAATGGACAAACCTCATGGAAAGGGAGGATTTCAGCTATGCAAAACACAGGAACACATAGCAACAATAAACAATATGAGAGACTGCAATACAGCATGTAAAATGTACAGGACAGTCTGTAAAATGTCTCATTCATGGGACATAACAAAGCTATATTTTTAATGAACTGCTAAGGCAAAGTAACAGCATTACTTTATCAAATTTATATTACCGTATATACTCGAGTATAAGCCGACCCGAGTATAAGCCGACCCCCCTAATTTTGCCACAAAAAACTGGGAAAACTTATTGACTCGAGTATAAGCCTAGGGTGGAAATGCAGCATTTACCGGTGAATTTCAAAAATAAAAATAGATCATTATTTCCCCATAGCTGTGCCATATAGTGCTCTGCACCGTTCATATTGCCCCATAGATGCTGCACAGATGCCCCACAGTGCTCTGCACCATTCATATTGCCCCATAGATGCTGCACAGATGCCCCATATAGTGCTATGCACCGTTCATATTGCCCCATAGATGCTGCACAGATGCCCCACAGTGCTCTGCACCGTTCATATTGCCCCATAGATGCTGCACAGATGCCCCATACAGTGCTCTGCACCGTTCATATTGCCCCATAGATGCTGCACAGATGCCCCATATAGTGCTCTGCACCGTTCATATTGCCCCATAGATGCTGCACAGATGCCCCATATAGTGCTGTGTGCCGTTCATACTGCCCCATAGATGCTGCACAGATGCCCCATATAGTGCTGTGTGCCGTTCATACTGCCCCATAGATGCTGCACAGATGCCCCATATAGTGCTGTGTGCCGTTCATACTGCCCCATAGATGCTGCACAGATGCCCCATATAGTGCTGTGTGCCGTTCATATTGCCCCATAGATGCTGCACAGATGCCCCATATAGTGCTGTGTGCCGTTCATACTGCCCCATAGATGCTGCACATAAATCTGTGCCATGGCCGCTGCTGCTGCTGCTGCTGCAATAAAAAAAAAAAAACACATACTCACCTCTCTTGATTGCAGCTCCCAGCGTCCGGTCCCGGCGCCTCCATCTTCCCGGCGTCTCTGCTCTGACTGATCAGGCAGAGGGCGCCGCGCACACTATACGCGTCATCGCGCCCTCTGCCTGAACAGTCAGAGCGCAGACGCCGGGAAGATGGAGGCGCCGGGGAGATGGAGCGGCGCCCGGCGGCTGGAACGGGGACAGGTAAGTATGATATACTTACCTAGTCCCAGCGATCCTGACGCTCCCCGCCTTCCTCCCCGTCTTCTGTGCTGCAGCCTCTTCCTGTCAGCGGTCACCGGCACCGCTGATTAGAGAAATGAATACGCGGCTCAACCCCTATGGGAGGTGGAGCCGCCTATTCATTTCTGTAATGAGCGGTCCCACGTGACCGCTGAAGAGGGGAAGAAGCTGCAGCACAGAAGCCCGTGGGACGGCAGGGACAGCGCGAGGATCGCTGGGACTAGGTAAGTATACCTCAGCGACCTCTCCCCCTCACCTGCCGACCCCACCGCTACCGTGACTCGAGTATAAGCCGAGAGGGGCACTTTCAGCCCAAAAATTTGGGCTGAAAATCTCGGCTTATACTCGAGTATATACGGTAAGTGTATTGTGTCCAATGTTAGCAACCAGGCAACACAAACAGGAGCTTTTCAAGTGAGCTCTTTAAGTTACACAAATGTTATGAAGTGTTTGCCAACGAGGATGTTGTTTCATTAATGTGGGGTACCTTTTTGTAAAAATAGACTAGTGCCATCACAGCCACCCTTGACCAAACTTCACCGGCCTATAACAGTACAAAGCACGTTCACCCTGGTGATCTAGTTGCAGTTAAACAAGAGACTTTGCAGGAGACAGAGTTAAGAAGTAGGCCCAATGGAATGCCATGCCCAATTCCCCAATGTGGGGTCCTTTTTGGACTGCATAAAATAGTGCCATCACAGCCCCCTAGCCAAAAATGCACCGTACAGAGCACGTTTACCCTGGTGATCTAGTGGCAGGTACAGGACACATTGCAGGAGACCGAGTTAAGAAGTAGTCCCAATGTAATGTAATGCCTAATTTCCCAATGTGGGGTCCTGTTTTTACAAAATGAAGTAGTGCCTTCACTGCCCCGTGCCCAAAAATCACCGGCCTATAACAGTACAGAGCACGTGCACCCTGGTCATGTCGTCGGAGATAATTAAGAGACATTGCAGGAGACAGAGTTAAGAATTAGGGCCAATGTAGTGGTGTGGGTCTCTGAGACTTTTAATGCAGTGCATGATCTGCCAAACAATTCCCCAATGGGGGTACCTTTTTTAAAAATACACTAGTGCCATCGCATGCCCCTAGCCCAAACTTCAACGGCCTATAACAGTACTGAGCACGTTCACCATAGTGATCTAGTGGCAGGTACATTTTAGATTGCAGGAGACCGAGTTAAGAAGTCGGCCCAATGGAATGTCATGCCCAATTCCCCAATGTGGAGTCCATTTTTTTTAAAATAAAAGAGTGCCATCACAGGCCCATTGGCCAACATGCACCGTACAGAGCACGTTCACCCTGGTGATCTACTGGCAGGCACAGGACAGATTGCAGTAGACAGAGTTAAGAAGTAGGCCCAATGTAATGTCATGCCCAATTCCCCAATGTAAAATCCTTTTTTTAAAAAAATAAAAGAGTGCCATTTCAGGCCCCTTGGCCAACATGCACCGTACAGAGCACGTTCACCCTGGTGATCTACTGGCAGGTACAGGACAGATTGCAGGAGACAGAGTTAAGAAGTAGGCCCAATGTAATGCCATGCCCAATTCCCCAATGTGTGGTCCTTTTTTAAAAAAAATAAAAGAGTGCCATCACAGCCCCCTTGGCCAAAATGCTCCGTACAGAGCACGTTCACCCTGGAGATCTAGTGGCAGGTACATTTTAGATTGCAGGAGACCGAGTTAAGAAGTCGGCCCAATGTAATGCCATGCCCAATTCCCAATGTGTTGTCCTTTTTTAAAAAAATAAAAGAGTGCCATCACAGCCCCCTTGGCCAAAATGCACCGTACAGGGCACGTTCACCCTGGTGATATAGTGGTTCTGGATGAGGAGGATGAGGATAAGGAGGAGGATAAAAACAAACCAACCAAATCTGGAACCGTATGTGTGGTTGTGAAGAGGTGCATGAGAATACACCTACCCAAAAGAGAGAATGTATTTGAGGTTATGTTTCGCTGTTTTCACTTGGTGGTGTACAGAAGTCTTTCCCAATCCAGGCCTTGTTCATTTTGATAAGAGTCAGCCTGTCAGCATTTTCAGTTGACAGGCAGATGTGCTTATCTGTTATAATTCCACCAGCGGCACTAAAAACCCTCTCTGACCGAACGCTAGCAGCAGGGCAGGCCAGGACCTCCAAGGGGTAGAGAGCCAGTTCATGCCACATGTCCAGCTTGGATACCCAACAATTAAAAGGCACAGAGGAATCACGGAGGATGTTTGTACGATCTGCAAGGTACTCCCTCACCATCTTCCCAAACATTGCACTTCTTGTGACAGCACCCCTTGCCTCTGTGTCGCCACGATGGGAGGGTCTGAGAAACTGTTCCAGAACTTGGCCATTGTTCCCCTGCCTGAGCTGGATTGTACTTCTGTCTCTCTTGCTTGGAGTACTTGGTTGTACAACAAACTCAGACGTCTGCTGCCAGTGTTCTCACATGGGAATTTTCTAACTAATTCCGCTACAAGGGCCCTGTGGTACTGCAACATTTTCGTACACCTCTCTGCCTCAGGCAGAAGAGATTGAAAGTTCTCCTTGTAGCATGGGTCTAGAAGTGTCACCAACCTGTAATGAGTGTCACCCAAAATTTTGATAATCCGAGGGTCACGTGAAATGCAGTGCAACATAAAGTCAGCCATGCGTGCCAGACTGCTAACAGGCAAGATTTCCGTGTCCTCACCAACAGGACAACTGACCATGCTGTCCTCCTCATCCTCCTCCTCCTCCTCCCTGTCCTCAGGCCATCCCCGCCGAACAGAAGCTAATACAGATGTGTTTGTAGTACCATCTATAGCACATGAAAGTAGCTCCTGTTCTTCCTCCTCCTCATTGCCTACCAATCCATGTTGAGAAGACATGAGGCTGGGCTGAGTGTAATCCCCCTGTATGTTTCCTTGCTCCATATCATCATGCTCTGCCTGCAATGCATCCTCTTTGATTGTGAGCAGAGGGTTTTTCAGAATGCTGAGGAGCGGGATGGTGATGCTAATTTTGGCGTCATCGCCGCTCACCATCTTGGTGCAGTCCTCAAAGTTTTGGAAGATGTTACATAGGTCTGACATCCATGTCCACTCCTGAGGATTTATGTGTGGAGTCTGACCTGAAATTTGACGGCCTTGTTGATGTTGGTAGTCAACAACGGCCCTCTTCTGCTCACAAATCCTTTCCAACATATGCAGCATAGAGTTCCAGCGCGTGGGGACATGACACAACAGTCGGTGAGCTGGAAGCTGAAACCACTGCTGAAGCACGGCAAGGGCAGCTGAAGCTGTAGCTGACTTTCTTAAATGGGCAGACAGAGAGCGTACTTTCACTAGCAGATCCGGCAGCTCTGGGTAGCTTTTCAGAAAACGTTGAACCACGAGGTTAAGCACATGGGACAAACAAGGTACGTGTGTGAACTCACCTTGCCTCAGAGCCGCCACCAGGTTACGGCCATTGTCACACACGACCATGCCTGGCTGTAGGTTCAGCGGTGTCATCCAAACATCTGACTGCTCTTTCCGAGCTGTCCACAACTTTTCTGCATTGTGCGTTTTGTCACCTATGCAAATTAGCTTCAGCACAGCCTGTTGCCGCTTGGCTAAGGCAGTGCTTCAGTGATTCCAGCTTCTGACTGATGTGTTGATTTCAGATATGGAGGATGAAGAGGAGGAGGAGGAGATGCAGGAGCTGTAGACTGTGGGGGCAACCCTGATTGATATAGGGCCAGCAATCCTCGGTGTGGGGAGGATGTGTTCCATCCCAAGGTCCGACTGGGTCCCGGCTTCCACTATGTTAACACAGTGAGCTGTCATTGAGATGTACTGTCTCTGCCCACAAGCACTTGTCCACATGTCCGTGGTTAGGTGGACTTTCCCGATAACAGCATTGTTGAGAGCATGGCTAATATTGTGGGACACATGCTGGTGTAATGCCGTACGGCACACCGGGAGAAATAGTGGCGACTGGGGACCGAGTACCTTGGGACGGCCATCGCCATCATGTAGCAGAAAGCTTCTGTCTCAACAAGCCTAAAGGGCAGCATTTCTAGTGCAAGCAGAAGAGAAATATTAGAATTGAGGACTGTGGCCTGTGGGGCATTGGCTGGGTATTTCTGCTTGTGTTCCAAAGACTGGGTTATAGACAACTGAACGCTGTGCTGGGACAAGGATGTGGACGCACTTGCTGATGGTGCTGCTTGACTGTGGGCCACAACAGGTGCAGGGCTAGAGGCATCTTCACATGCACGGTGTACTGGGGATTGGCTTCTATGCAAAACAGTGGAAGAAGCAGTGGTGTGACCAGCAGGCAGTGGTCCTGGAGCCTGGTGTTCGGCCCACAAAGTCGGGTGCTTTGCTTCCATGTGCCTGATCAGGCTGGTGGTGGTGAGGCTGGTTGTTTTGCTACCCCTACTGATGCAGGCATATCAGGTGCTGCAAATGGCCTGTTTGGGGTTATTGGCAGAGTCTTTAAAAAATAGCCAGACTCAGGAAGATCTCACAGGTGGAATGGCAACTTCACTCATGTTGGTGTTACGGAGAATGGATGCACGCCTTCTGTCTGTGGCCACCACACTGCTTCCTCCTGCCTGTTGGGGGGATACGCCTCCTTCCCCATTTGTGCTGCTGTCCTCGCTATGCATGTCCTCCTGCCAGGTTGGGTCAGTCACTATGTCATCCACCACTTCGTCTTCCACATCCACACCCTGCTCCTCCTCCTGACTTTCTGGCAATTGTGTCTCATCATCGTCCACCTCTTGTGACACTTTCCCACCATCGCCTTCGTGTGACCGGGGCTGGTCAAAGCTTTGGGCAGCTCTAGATGCGATCTCATCTTTTCTCACTTCAAGTTGACCAGCAGAGATTTCTGAATCTTGAAATGGAAAACTGAACAGCTCTTCAGACTGTCCAAGTGTGGGATCAGTTGTCTCAGGGCACTCGGCATTGTGGGAGGAAGGAGGATCAGGGTGAGGAATATCCTCACGGCTACTCAGACTTGACTGTGTGGAAGACAAGGTGGTGGTAGTGGCTAAGTGACTGGAAGCATTATCCGCTATCCAACCAACAACCGTTTCACACTGCTCTGGCTTCAATAGTGGTGTGCTGCGGTCCCCCTGAAACTTGGACAGGAAGGTCGAGCGAGAAGATGTGGGTCTTTGTTGTTGCCCACTTTCACCTTGCCCACGGCCTCGTCCTCTGCATGCACTATAAGCATCACGTCCACTTCCCCGTCCCTTCCCCCTTGCCTTAACCATTTTAAATAGACTACTGCACTATTTCAAATGCTCAACACAACTGTGTTTATTACTAGCGAAATAATATGTGATCAGTATGCCTGCAAATCTATGATTTCTCAAACCCAAACACCAGACAGGCCTCAGCCTGACCTAACAGACTGTATTCAATTTTTTTTTTAAGTTAATTTATGCTAAATAGCGCTGTATAGAATTAGAATATCACACAGCCAAAAAGTAAGTACACTGGCCTCCAATGCCCAAACTTAGAGCACAGAGATATATGAAGGCTGTAACAGAAATACCACACTGGCAAATCTGTGGCCTTTGAATTTTTTTCTTACACATTAAACTTGGATTGATGAAGCAGTTCGTCAAAGCTCTCAATCACAGTGCAGAATGCTTTAACTATATGTGTTCAACTTTTCCTGGTCTTAGTGAAGAGAAGAAAAAGGCTGGAATATTTGAAGGCCCTCAAATAAGAACACTTATGAGAGATCCAAATTTTATCACATCAATGAATGAGACAGAAGAAAGAGCTTGGACTGCATTTTGTAATATGGTGCAGAATTTTCTAGGGAATAAGAAAGCAGACAACTATGAAGAGATTGTGGAAGAGATACTAATGAGTCTGCAAAATCTTGGATGTAGAATGAGCATCAAGATTCACTATTTACACAGCCATTTGGACTTTTTTCCAGAGAACCTTGGGGATGTGAGCAAGGAACAAGGGGAGCGTTTTCATCAGGACATTAAAACAATGGAAGAACGGTATCAAGGCCGGTGGGACTCACATATGATGGCTGACTATTGCTGGAGCTTGATGAGAGACAACCCAGAAGCTGCACATCACAGATCAGCCAAGAAAAGAGAGTTCAAATAACGGCCATTTGTCATTCATCTGTGCGCCATATATATGTGTTTTTATATTGTGTAGTTTAATTCTGTAAGTATATTTGATTTGCTGCACATAGACTTTGTAATCTTTGTTATTCCTTGATTAAAAATATACATAATGTAGTACCGAAAATCATGTGTTTTTATCATAAAATATTAGGAGTAATGTTCATCAAAAATTGAAAATATCTCGAAATCCTGATGTTATAGCCAAAAACGGAGTTCATATTCGTAATCAGCAGCCAAAATTGACTTAAAATATGTTTTAAAACCTTTTGCCAGAAAAATCGCGTTGACCAGTGTAATTAATTAAACAAATTGTGAGATATTGTGGCACTACTCAACATGTATAAGTGTTACATGCATAAGTCTTGTCCATTTTTTTTAAGTATTTTTAACACGTAGATTCAAAGTTATATTTTATTATCACTGTACCCTTGCTGCATCTCCTGGATATAGTGATACCCTGTTTGCAGTTTTCTATGGCCATCCCACATACAGGTCCTTCTCAAAAAATTAGCATATAGTGTTAAATTTCATTATTTACCATAATGTAATGATTACAATTAAACTTTCATATATTATAGATTCATTATCCACCAACTGAAATTTGTCAGGTCTTTTATTGTTTTAATACTGATGATTTTGGCATACAACTCAAAAAACCTGTCTCAATAAATTAGCATATCAAGAAAAGGTTCTCTAAACGACCTATTACCCTAATCTTCTGAATCAACTAATTAACTCTAAACACATGCAAAAGATACCTGAGGCTTTTATAAACTCCCTGCCTGGTTCATTACTCAAAACCCCCATCATGGGTAAGACTAGCGACCTGACAGATGTCAAGAAGGCCATCATTGACACCCTCAAGCAAGAGGGTAAGACCCAGAAAGAAATTTCTCAACAAATAGGCTGTTCCCAGAGTGCTGTATCAAGGCACCTCAATGGTAAGTCTGTTGGAAGGAAACAATGTGGCAGAAAACGCTGTACAACGAGAACAGGAGACCGGACCCTGAGGAAGATTGTGGAGAAGGACCGATTCCAGACCTTGGGGAACCTGAGGAAGCAGTGGACTGAGTCTGGTGTGAAAACATCCAGAGCCACCGTGCACAGGCGTGTGCAGGAAATGGGCTACAGGTGCCGCATTCCCCAGGTAAAGCCACTTTTGAACCATAAACAGCGGCAGAGGCGCCTGACCTGGGCTACAGAGAAGCAGCACTGGACTGTTGCTAAGTGGTCCCAAGTACTTTTTTCTGATGAAAGCAAATTTTGCATGTCATTCGGAAATCAAGGTGCCAGAGTCTGGAGGAAGACTGGGGAGAAGGAAATGCCAAAATGCCTGAAGTCCAGTGTCAAGTACCGACAGTCAGTGATGGTGTGGGGTGCCATGTCAGCTGCTGGTGTTGGTCCACTGTGTTTCATCAAGGGCAGAGTCAATGCAGCTAGCTATCAGGAGATTTTGGAGCACTTCATGCTTCCATCGGCTGAAATGCTTTATGGAGATGAAGATTTCATTTTTCAGCACGACCTGGCACCTGCTCACAGTGCAAAAACCACTGGTAAATGGTTTACTGACCATGGTATTACTGTGCTCAATTGGCCTGCCAACTCTCCTGACCTGAACCCCATAGAGAATCTGTGGGATATTGTGAAGAGAAAGTTGAGAGACGCAAGACCCAACACTCTGGATGAGCTTAAGGCCGCTATTGAAGCATCCTGGGCCTCCATAACATCTCAGCAGTGTCACAGGCTGATTGCCTCCATGCCACGCCGCATTGAAGCAGTCATTTCTGCCAAAGGATTCCCGACCAAGTATTGAGTGCATAACTGAACATTATTATTTGATGGTTTTTTTGTTTGTTATTAAAAAACACTTTTATTTGATTGGATGGGTGAAATATGCTAATTTATTGAGACAGGTTTTTTGGGTTATCAGGAGTTGTATGCCAAAATCATCAGTATTAAAACAATAAAAGACCTGACAAATTTCAGTTGGTGGATAATGAATCTATAATATATGAAAGTTTAATTGTAATCATTAGATTATGGTAAATAATGAAATTTAACACTATATGCTAATTTTTTGAGAAGGACCTGTATAATGAATGGAGTGAGGTTGGGCATGCACACATCTGCTCCATTCAAGATGGCGTTCTGCAGAGCCTGATTCTCAGGTTCCAAAGCCTCCTTCTCAGCTTCCAAGGAGGTCCTAAAAGTCAGGTCCTCAGAGATCAGTTATCCCTTATCCCATGCATAGAGAACAACTTCATATTTTTGCGGAATAAACCATTAATGGACATCTGGAAATGATGATAACGTATACCAAATAAGCCATGCTTTTATTTTTTACTTGCATTACCATGCCTAACCACATGGTTTGCTGTTAAGAAATCATACACCCATAAGCAACATGTAAAGAACACTTTCTTTTAAGTACATGTAGCATAACAAGCTTAAAGTCCACCTACTAGTATATGTTTAGGCTCACCTTGTGAGGTGGATCCATTAAGCCACTGGTCCGGGTGGGCACATGGACACCCGGCATTGGTGTAGCTTCCAGAGGACACATGGAAGCGTTGGAACTAGGACTGACTGGAACTCAGATGGAGTGGAACCCAGCAGGATGCAAGTTGAAACAGGGCAGTAAAGACAGTGGAGCACACCAAACAAGGAACGCTAGAGTCTCAATCCCAAGACACAGGTGTATGGGCCTTATAAAGTTGTAGGGAGATGATGTCATAGATCCATGCCGGATAACCTGCAAAACCTGACATGGAGCACAACTGAGGGCAACAAATCCAGGAGAAGGGAGCGGAGTTCGGGATATCCAGGACAGATGTATAACATTAAAAAGTCCGTGCTCCGTTTTAGGAATAGAATTCAAGTGGAAAACAGATTTGTTGCACAACAGATGCAAACTGTAGAAGAAGAAGAGACCCATCCACTAAAATGGGGTCTGTCTACTTCTCATTTTGTGTCTATATTTTGAACAAAGCAAAAACACAGCGTGCAGCACTTGTTTGGTGCAGATTCGTCTTCCACATGTATACCATGCAACTCAAAACGAAGGTGTAAATAAAGACTTAATAGGTCTAACTCAACCAATAACTTGGCCAACTTCGCAAAATAATAGAACATGTAAACATAGATTTTAATGATATATATATAACACTAACATATGATAATACTTTAAGTTTTATTATAAGTCCTAAAATTCACAAAATCTATAAATGAAAATATGGAGAAGAAAAAAGATTAGCCAGCAGTAAACTCAAAAACAATTGTGAAATACAGTACATCCTTTTGCACTCAAAGTACTAAGTAAAGACACACAACCCATAACAGTAATTATCCTGACCACAGCTCCCTTATAGCAAACAGAAATCCATTTTCAAAACTGAAAATTACCTGTGCTAGTAATAATCTATTACAACGATACTGGATTTTACATACACTATATAGCTAATTTAGACATTCATTTTAATTAATAGATTTTTTATTCCCACATTATTGTTAAAAGAAAGGACAAGCTACAAAAAATGTAAATTGATAACTATGTGTGATGACTTTGTGTAGTCTTCATGTCACATTGCTTTTACTAGTAATAAGAGAGGCACATAGTTTATCACACGTCCATGTGACTGTAGGAACCATGGTTTCCAGATGGTAGCAGCAAAATTAACCTTGAAAACCAAAAACTCTACGGAGAGTTCAGTGATGCGTAAAAGCATAATATGTTGAATTCTAATGACTGCAGGATTGTTCTGATAAGTGAGTCCGTGACAATGTTTATGTAGGACATAAATATTATATACGAGTGGGTACAGAAAGTATTCAGACCCCTTTACATTTTTCACTCTTTGTTTCATTGCAGCCATTTGGTAAAATCAAAAAGTTGCACCCCATCTTGACTGTAAAAAAAACAGAAATGGAGAAATTTTTGCAAATTTTTTAAGAAAGAAAATCTGAAATATCACATGACCATTAACCCCTTCCCGACCTTTGATGCCACGTAGGCGTCATGAAAGTCGGTTCCAATCTGACCTGTGACGCCTATGTGGCGTCATGGAAAGATCGCATCCCTGCAGATCGGGTGAAAGGGTTAACTCCAATTTCACCCGATCTGCAGGGACAGGGGGAGTGCTACTTCAGCCCAGGGGGGTGGCTTCAACCCCTCGTGGCTACGATCGCTCTGATTGGCTGTTGAAAGTGAAACTTCCAATCAGAGCGATTTGTAATATTTCACCTAAAAAAACTGGTGAAATATTACAATCCAGCCATGGCCGATGCTGCAATATCATCGGCCATGGCTGGAAACACTGATGTGCCCCCCCCCCCCCCCACCGCCACCGATCTCCCCCCCAGCCCTCCGATCTGTGGTCCGCCCCTCCATCCTCCTGTCCGCTCCCCCGTCCTCCTGTCCGCTCCCCCCGTGCTCCTATGCCACCCCCGTGCTCCGACGCCCCCCCGTGCCCCGATCTCCCCCCTCATACTTACGGAGGCTCCCGGTGTCCGTCCGTCTTCTTCATGGGCGCTGCCATCTTCCAAAATGGCGGGCGCATGCGCAGTGCGCCCGCCGAATCTGCCGGCCGGCAGATTCGTTCCATGTACATTTTGATCACTGTGATAAAACCCCCCCCCTTTATCACCCCCATAGGTAGGAACAATAATAAAATAAAGAAAATATATATTTTTTTTCCACTACAGTTAGAACTAGGGTTAGGGTTAGGGAATGTGCACACGTATTCTGGTCCTCTGCGGATTTTTCCGCAGCGGTTTTTATAAATCCGCAGTGCAAAACCGCTGCGGATTTATCGCGGATTTACCACGTTTTTTCTGCAGATTTCACTGCGGTTTTCTATTGGAGTAGCTGTAAAACCACTGCGGAATCCGCAGAAAGAAGTGAAATGTGCGGAATGTAAACCGCTGCGTTTCCACGCAGTTTTTTCTGCAGCATGTGCGCTGAGTTTTTTGTAAACTCATGGGAAACTACTGCAGACCCGCAGCGGCGGAAACGCTGTGGATCCGCAGCGTTTTCCGCATCGTGTGCACATACCCCTAGAATTAGGCTATGTGTACACAGTGCAGATTTGGCTGCGGATCCGCAGCTGATTGTCTGCTGCGGATTCGTAGCAGTTTTGCATCAGCTTTACAGTTCCATGTAAACCTATGGAAAACCAAATCCGCTGTGCCCATGGTGCGGAAAATACAGCGCGGGAACGCTGTGTTGTATTTTCCGCAGCATGTCAATTCTTTGCGCGGATTCCGCAGCGTTTTACACCTGTTCCTCAATAGGAATCCGCAAGTGAAATCCGCACAAAAAACACTGGAAATCCACGGTAAATCCGCAGGTAAAACGCAGTGCCTTTTACCTGCGGATTTTTCAAAAATGGTGTGGAAAAATCTCACACGAATCCGCAACGTGGGCACATAGCCTTAGGGTTAGGGTTGGAATTAGAGATAGGGTTGGAATTAGGGCTAGGGTTGGAAATAGGGTTAAGATTAGGCTTGTGGTTAGGGTTATGGTTAGGGGTGTGTTGGGGTTAGGGTTTGGATTAGGGTTAGGATTATGGTTAGGGTTGGGATTAGGGTTAGGGGTGTGTTGGGGTTAGGGTTGTGATTAGGGTTATGGCTAGAGTTGAGATTAGGGTTAGGGCTGTGTTGGGGTTAGTGTTGGAGTTAGAATTGAGGGGTTTTCACTGTTTAGGCACATCAGGGGTCTCCAAACGCAACATGGCGCCACCATTGATTCCAGCCAATCTTGCGTTCAAAAAGTCAAATGGTGCTCCCTCCCTTCCGAGCCCCGACATGCGCCAAAACAGTGGATTACCCCCACATATGGGTTACCAGCATACTCGGGACAAACTGGGCAACAACTATTGGGGTCCAATTTCTCCTGCTACCCTTGTGAAAATAAAAAACTGCTTGCTAAAACTTCATTTTTGAGGAAAGAAAAATTATTTTTTATTTTCACGGCTCTGCGTTGTAAGCTTCTGTGAAGCACTTGGGGGTTCAAAGTGCTCACCACATATCTAGATAAGTTCCTTTGGGGGTCTAGTTTCCAAAATGGGGTCATTTGTGGGGGGTTTCTACTGTTTAGGCACATCAGGGGCTCTGCAAATGCAACATGACGCCCGCAGACCATTCCATCAAAGTCTGCATTTCAAAGCGTAACTACTTCCCTTCCGAGCCCCGACGTGTGCCCACATATGGGGTACCAGCATACTCAGTGCAAACTAGGCAACAACTATTGGGGTCCAATTTCTCCTGTTACCCTTGTGGAAATAAAAGGGCTCTCCAAACGCGACATGGTGTCCGCTAACTATTGGAGCTAATTTTTCATTCAAAAAGTCAAATGGCGCTCCTTCCCTTCCGAGCCCTGCCGTGTGCCCAAACAGTGGTTTATCCCCACATGTGAGGTATCAGTGTACTCAGGAGAAATTGCCCAATAAATTTTAGGATCCATCTTATCCTGTTGCCCATGTGAAAATGAACAAATTGAGGCTAAAAGAAATTTTTTGTGAAAAAAAAGTACTCTTTCATTTTTACGGATTAATTTGTGAAGCACCTGGGGGTTCAAAGTGCTCACTATGCATCTAGATAAGTTCCTTGGGGGGTCTAGTTTCCAAAATGGGGTCACATGTGGGGAAGCTCCAATGTTTAGGCACACAGGGTCTCTCCAAACGCGACATGGTGTCCGCTAACGATTGGAGCTAATTTTTCATTCAAAAAGTCAAATGGCGCTCCTTCCCTTCCGAGCCCTGCCGTGTGCCCAAACAGTGGTTTATCCCCACATGTGAGGTATCAGTGTACTCAGGAGAAATTGCCCAATAAATTTTAGGATCCATCTTATCCTGTTGCCCATGTGAAAATGAACAAATTAAGGCTAAAAGAAATTTTTGGTGAAAAAAAAGTACTCTTTCATTTTTACGGTTCAATTTGTGAAGCACCTGGGGGTTCAAAGTGCTCACTATGCATCTAGATAAGTTCCTTGGGGGGTCTAGTTTCCAAAATGGGGTCACTTGTGGGGGAACTCCAATGTTTAGGCATACAGGGGCTCTCCAAACGCGACATGGTGTCCGCTAACGATTGGAGCTAATTTTTCATTCAAAAGGTAAATGGCGCTCCATCCCTTCCGAGCCTTGCCGTGTGCACAAACAGTGATTTGTGACCACATATGAGGTATCGGTGTACTCAGGACAAATTGTACAATAACTTTTGGGGTCCAGTTTATCTTTTTACCCTTGGGAAAATAAAAAAAATTGTTGCTAAAAGATAATTTTTGTGACTAAAAAGTTAAATGTTCATTTTTTCCTTCCATATTGCTTCTGCTGCTGTGAAGCACATGAAGGGTTAATAAACTTCTTGAATGTGGTTTTGAGCACCTTGAGGGGTGCAGTTTTTAGAATGGTGTCACTTTTGGGTATTTTCAGCCATATAGACCCCTCAAGCTGACTTCAAATGTGAGGTGGTCCCTAAAAAAATTGGTTTTGTAAATTTTGCTGTAAAAATGAGAAATCGCTGGTCAACTTTTAACCCTTATAAATTCCTAGCAAAAAAAAATTTTGTTTCCAAAATTGTGCTGATGTAAAGTAGACATGTGGGAAATGTTATTTATTAACTATTTTTTGTCACATATCTCTCTCGATTAACAGAATAAAAATTCAAATTCAAATTGCAAAATTTTCAAAATTTTAGCCAAATTTCCATTTTTTTCACAAATAAACTCAAAAATTATCGACCTAAATTTACCACTAACATGAAGCCCAATATGTCACAAAAAAACAGTCTCAGAACCGCTAGGATTCGTTGAAGCGTTCCTGAGTTATTACCTCATAAAGGGACACTGGTCAGAATTGCAAGAAACGGCCCGGTCATTAAGGTCAAAATAGGCTGGGTCATGAAGGGGTTAAGTATTCAGCCCCTTTGCTCAGTATTGAGTAGACGCACCTTTTGAGCTAGTACAGCCATGAGTCTTCTTGGGAATGATGCAACAAGTTTTTCACAACTGGATTTGGGGAACCTCTTCTTCCTTGCAGATCCTCTCCAGTTCCATCAGGTTGGATGGTGAACGTTGGTGGACAGCCATTTTCAGGCCTCTCCAGAGATGCTCAATTGGGTTTAGGTCAGGGCTCTGGCTGGGCCAGTCAAGAATGGTCACAGAGTTGTTCTGAAGCCGCTCCTTTGTTATTTTACTGTGTGCTGAGGGTCATTGTCTTGTTGGAAGGTGAACCTTCGGCCAAGTCTACGGTCCAGAGCACTCTGGAAGAGGTTTTCATCGAGGATATCTCTGTACTTGGCCACATTCATGATTCCTGCAATTGCAACCAGTCATCCTGTCCCTGCAGCTGAAAAACACCCCCATAGCATGATGCTGCCACCACCATGTTTCACTGTTGGGATTATATTGGGCAAGTGATGAGCAGTGCCTGGTTTTCTCCATACATACCACTTAGAATTATCACCAAAAAGGTCTATCTTCGTCTCATTAGACCAGAGAATCTTATTTCTCATAGTCTGGGAATCCTTCATGTGTTTTTTAGCAAACTCTATGCGGGCTTTCATATGTCTTGCACTGAGGAGAGGCTTTTGTCGGGCCACTCTGCCATAAAGGTCCGACTGGTGGAGGGCTGCAGTGATAGCTGACTTTGTGGAACTTTCTCCTATCTCCCTACTGCATCTCTGGAGCTCAGCCACAGTGATCTTAGGGTTCTTCTTTACCTCTCTCACCAAGGCTCTTCTCCCACGATTGCTCCGTTTGGCTGGACGGCCAGGTCTAGGAAGACTTCTGGTGGTCAAAAAAAACTTCTTCCATTTAAGGATTATGAAGGTTCCTGTGCTCTTGGGAACCTTGAGTATTGGACTACATCAGGACTACAAGATACCAGGTACTTTCAGCTGCGTCACTTCTAATGTGGTGTACCTAATTATTTGTACTAAATGTCCAATTGGGGGTCTGTATGTGGGGGAGGCAGGGCAAAAGCTTAGAACAAGAATGAATTCTCACCGCCACACAATAAGAGAAAAAAGAATGGATCTACCTGTGGCAATACATTTCTGTCTCCCAAATCATAACATTATGGACATGAAATTACTTGTGTTAAAAGGCAGCTTCAAATCTCAGAGAGACAGAAGAGTCTGGGAATATAAACTGATGACGACCTTTGACATTCTAAATGCAGGAATGAATGTGTCGCACGGATTTATGTCTTTTTACATCAACTAAGGAACTTGCCCCTCAGACTATGAGGGGTCATCACAACAGAACCAGACCCCAATAAAACAATCCTTATCTAAGAACTGGCCCAATATTTATGGACATAACTGTTTTTCACTCATGGTAATTCTGCTTCATGTCACCTGTCTTATCCATGGTTTTTCCCTTTTTTGTTCTATGCATAAATATGTGATTCTTCAGAATTTGTTTTAGTCTTTGCCTGATGAAGAGACCTGTGTAGTCTCGAAAGCTTGCAATTTGTTACCATCTTTTCAGTTAGCCATTAAAAGGTATCAACCACTGCGGACTCTCAATTCTAAATATTTTTCTATCTATTGGCTAACACGGTACCAAGATATATTTCTTTCCTGAGCAGAGGATCTGAATACTTATGACCATGTGATATTTCAGTTTTTCTCTTTTAATAAATTTGCAAAAATTACTACATTTCTATTTTTTTCAGTCATGATGGGGTGCAGAGTGTACATTAATGAGAAGAAAAATGAACGTTTTTTGAATTTACCAAATGGCTGCAATGAGACAAAGAGTGAAAAATGTTAAGGGATCTTTCCGCACCCACTGTATGTCCATTTGTATATTTATTGACTCGAGTCAACCCAACCCAACCCAATTCCAAAATAAAGGAGACCCTAGACTTATTTGTACTTATCATGCAGCACAATGACTAAACTTTTTAGACCTAAAAAAAATCACCATCTATTGGTTGGTCACTAAGTATTGTAAAGAAGATTGCAATGCCAATATACAATTACATCCTAAGGTCAGACCACCACTTTCGGAACTGGTGACCATATGGTGGAATTCAGGAATGCCATCAATGTGTCATCAGGCTCCTGTAAATCCAGTGAAGGGTAATGTCTTTATGGGGGAGAATGATGGGGCAGCAGTGGTACCGTCACACTGAACGATATCGCTAGTGATCCGTGACATTGCAGCGTCCTGGCTAACGATATCGTTCAGTTTGACACACAGCAGCGATCAGAATCCTGCTGTGATGTCGTTGGTCGCTGCAGAAAGTCCAGCACTTTATTTCGTCGCTGGACTTCCCGCTGACATCGCTGAATCGGCGTGTGTGACGCCGATTCAGCGATGTCTCGCTGGTAACCAGGGTAAACATTGGGTTACTAAGCGCAGGGCCGCGCTTAGTAACCCGATCTTTACCCTGGTTACCAGCGTAAAAGTAAAAAAAAAAAAACACTACATACTTACCTTCCGCTGTCTGTCCCTCGGCGCTCTGCTTCTCTGCCCTGTGTAAGCACAGCGGCCGGAAAGCAGAGCCTGTCAGTGTGATTTTACTGTACACCAGCGCTGAATTGCCGGCTTTTCTCTCTAACACCGCTGCGTATTTCTCGCAAGTCACACTGCTGGTCCGTGTGTAATCCGTATTTTTGGGGCTTCCATAGACTTTCATTGGCGTTTTTTTGCGCAATACGGTGGCAAACGCAGCATGCTGCGATTTTCTACGGCCGTAGAAAGCCGTATAATACTGATCAGTAAAATACGGCAGATAGGAGCTGGGGCATAGAGAATAATTGGGACGTTTGTTAGGCGAGTTTTACGGGCGTATTTTATGCGCTCATACGTCCGTAAAACTCGCTAGTATAATGACGCCGGCCTTATATTCAGAGCATGACTTGTCAAACTTTTTCTACTGAAAAAAAGTGAAAAAAGTCAGCTCACCTGGTAGGCAGATTTCCTAAAGTCCTGAACTCACACAGATGGAGGCTGAGCAGCCGGTTTGGAAACAATGGAGAACAGGTGAAATCCGCTAGACGGTTCCGTCGAAAAACTATATCCGTTGCATCCGTTTTGTCCGTTTTTACCATCCGTTTCATCCATTATTGTGACGGATCCGTTTTCTATGCCTACAAATGGGAGTCTTCCAAATGTGATTGGCTACTGAAAAATAAGGGAAACCTATATATTGAGTGTTTTAACACCCCATCTTTGACAGGGTTTAGAGCAAGTGGCAGAGATGGAAGGCGTGCTAGTAAAGATTGCTACCATATGTTCCGATTTTACTTTTGAGTAGTGTTGAGCGATACCTTCTGATATCGGGAAATATCGGATCAGATCGATACCGCAAAAATATCGGGTATCGCCGATTTCGATACCGGAAACCAATGCAAGTCAATGGGACACAAATATCGGAATGAAAATAAAACCTTTCTTTCCTTGCACATCCAGTTCAGGAGGGGGGAAGAGTGTGGGCGGAGACTGTGCGTGTGTGTGTGCGGTCGGGGTCTGTGCGGGCCTACCGGGGGTCTGTACGGGCCTCTCGGGGGTCTGCTGGGGCCTGTACGGGCCTCTTGGGGGTCTGTGCGGGCCTACCGGGGGTCTGTACGGGTCTCTCGTGGGTCTGTGCGGGCCTGCCGGGCCCTGTATGGGCCTCTCGGGGTTCTGTTCGGGCCTGCCGGGGGGTTGTACGGGCCTCTCAGGGGTCTGTGCTGGCCTACTGGGGGTCTGTACGGGACTATAAGTACTGCAATGATAGTGATTGACACATTAGCCAATGATGGGACAGTAGTAGTCCCATCATTCGGCTAATGTGTTGAATGTAAAAAAAAAAAACACATACATACATACATACTACATACTGCATATATGGGGCGCTGTATGTGTTCTCCAGAATGTGCATGGAAGCGTAGTGAGGCCATGAGGGCGTACTACAGACACAGGTGTGGCTGTAATTAGAATAGTGAAGCAGAAAATTGCGCGGGAGCCCATGTTGCTTTTTCCCCATTTTTTTCTTTATGTTCATTTATCAACATCGGCCTATCTATGGATATATCTATCTATAGATATATCTACAGATACATAGATGTTTCTATCCATATATCTTTCTGGCTAATTTCACACATCAGGTTTTTGCCGTCAGGCACAATCCGGCGAGTTTTGAAAAAAAAGATCCTTTTTTTTCTGCTGGATCCGTTTTTTCTCATAGAGTTGTATTAACGCCAAATTGCGCCTGATGGCCACACGTTTCATCCGTTTTTTGCCGGATCCGTCAAAAAAGCTGTTTCAGACGGATAGAAAACACATACAGAGGAACGGTTGTTCTGTCCGGCAAAAAAACGCACAGTGCTGAATCTGGCGAAAAACATATGAAACTGAGATGTGAAATGATGAATCCGGCCTCTGAATCCGTTTTTCATGCATGTTTCCATTCAAATCATGCACATTTTCCGTTTATTTATTTATTTCAGAAAACTGCATAAAAACCACGCAAAAACCGAACCAAAAACTGCATCAAAACTGCACAAAAACTGCATCAAGACTGCACTAAAAACTGCACCAAAAACTGCATCAAAAACTGCACCAAAAACTGCATCAAAAACTACATCAAAACTGCATCAAAAATTACATCAAAACTGCACCAAAAATCGCACCTAAAACTGCATCAAAAAACGCATAAGGCTATGTCTACACGTTGCGGATTAGGCTTAGGAATTTCTTTTGCGAATTCTGCCTCTCCTGACAGAAAACGCACGTGCAGATTTGTCACATATTTTGTGTGGTTCCGCAGCGGTTTTTGTGCGTTTTTTACCCCTGTGGTTTTCTATAATGGAGTGGGTACAAAAACTCTGCAGATTCACAAAAAAGAAGTGACATGCTACTTCTTTTAAACCGCAGTGTTTCCGCAGCGTATTTTCCGCAAAGTGTGCACAGCATTTTTTTCTCATTGATTTACATTGTACTGTAAATCAATTGCAGATCTGCAGCGTTTCTGCACCTCCAAAAAACGCTGCAGATCCGCAGAGAATCCGCAACATGTGCACATACCCTAAAAACCACATCAAAAACCGCACCAAAAACGAATCAAAACCTGCAAGAAAAACTGCATCAAAACTGCACCAAAACTGCACCAAAAACTGCATCAAAACTGCATTAAAAACCGCATCAAAAACTGCATAAAAACCTGCATCAAAAACTGCATTAAAACTGCACCAAAAACTGCATCAAAACTGCACCAAAACTGCATCGAAAATCGCACCAAAAACTACATCAAAAACTGCATCAAAAACCACATCAAAACCTGCATCAAAAACTGCACCAAAAACTGCATCAAAACTGCACCAAAACTGCAACAAAAACTGCATCAAAACCGCATCAGTTTTTTATGCAGGTTTTGATGCAGGTTTTGGTGCCATTTTGATGTGTTTTTGATGCAGTTTTGGTGCAAAACTGCATCAAAACTGCATCAAAACTGCACCAAAAACTGCATAAAAACTAAAGCTATGTGCACATGTAGGAAGGGGGCTGCGGGTTCTCCCGCGGGTTTTCCCACAGCGGATTTGATAAATCTGCAGGACCCGCTGCGGTTATCCCTGCAGATTTATCGCCGTTTGTGTTGCGGGTTCCACTGCTGGTTTAATCCTGCACTTGTTTTACTATTGATGATGCATATGCTTAGGAATTTCTGGTGCGGATTCTGCCTCTCCTGGCAGAAAACGCACCTGTGGATTTGTCGCGTTTTTTTGTGCTGTTCCGCAGCATTTTTTGTGCACTTTTGCTGCGGTTTTCTTGCGGATTTGCTGCGGTTTTTACCCCTGCGGTTTTCTATAATGGAATTGGTACAAAAACACTGCAGATTCAGATACTTCTGTTAAACCGCAGCGTTTCCGCAGCGAATTTTCCGCAAAATGTGCACAATATTTTTTTTTCTCATTGATTTACATTGTACTATAAATCAATTGCGTATCTGCAGTGCTTCTGCACCTCAAAAAAAGCTGCGGATCCGCAGAGAATCTGCAACGTGTGCACATACCCTGATGCAGTTTTTGGTGCAGTTATGATGCAGTTTTTGGTGCAGGTTTTGATGCAGTTTTTTATGCAGTTTTTGGTGCAGTTTTGATGCAGTTTTTGGTGCAGTTTTTAAGGCGCAGATTCTGACCTGCGTTTTCTGCCAAGAAATGCAGAATCTGCACAGAAAATTCCACAGTCAAATCTGCAACGTGTGCACATAGCCTTATGCAGTTTTGATGCAGGTTTTGATGCGGTTTTTGAGGTCGTATTTGGTGCAGTTTTTGGTGCAGCTTTGATGCAGTTTTGGTGCAGTTTCGATGCAGTTTTGATGCAGGTTTTGATGCAGTTTTTGGTGCAGTTTTTGATGCAAGTTTTGCTGCTTTTTTATGCTGTTTTTGATGCGGTTTTTGATGCAGTGTTTGGTGCAGTTTTGAGGCTATGTGCACACGTTGCGGATTAGGCTTTGGAATTTCTGGTGCGGATTTGTCGTGTTTTTTGTGCGGTTCCGCAGCGTTTTTTGTGCGTTTTTGCTGCGGTTTTCTTGCGGATTTGCTGCGCTTTTTACCCCTGCGGTTTTCTATAATAAAATGGGTACAAAAACGCTGCAGATTCACAAAAAAGAAGTGACATGCTTCTTCTTTTAAACTGCAGCGTTTCCGCAGCGGATTTTCCACAAAGTGTGCACAGCATTTTTTTTCTCATTGATTTACATTGTACTGTAAATCAATTGTGGATCTGCAGTGTTTCTGCACCGCAAAAAACGCTGCGGATCCGCAGAGAATCCGCAACGTGTGCAAAAACCTGATGTGTGAAATTAGCCAAATAGATATATGGATAGAAACATCTATGTATCTATAGATATATCCATAGATAGGCCGATGTTGATAAATGAACATAAAAGAAAATGGAGAAAAAACGACGTGGGCTCCCGCGCTATTTTCTGCGCCAGAGGGGGAAAGCCGATGGCTAGGGGCCAATATTTGTAGCCTAAGGAAGGGGGTAATACCCATGGCCCCTCCCAGGCTATGAATATCAGCTTGTAGCTGTCTGCGTAGCCTTTACTGGCTATTAAAATAGGGGGACCCCCCCAAAAAATGACGTGGGGTACCCCTATATTTTATAGCCAGAAAGGCTACGCAGACAGCTGTGGGCTGATATTCATAGCCTAGAGAGGGGCCATGGATATTGCCATCCCCACCGGCTACAAATACCAGTCCGCAGCCGCCCCAGAAATGGCCCATCTGTAAGATGCACCAATTCTGGCACTTAGCCCCTCTCTTCCCATTCCCGTGTAGCAGTGGGATATGGGGTAATAAGGGGTTAATGTCACCTTGCTATTGTAAGGTGACATTAAGCCGGGTTAATAATGGAGAGGCGTCAATAAGATGCTTATCCATTATTAATCCTACAGTAGTGAAAGAGTTAAAAATAAATAACGACACAGCCAGAAAAAAGTATTTTATTATTCTTAATTTAACCATTCTTACCATACTTCAGCACCTGCAAAAAAAGTAAAATAATAAACCGTATACTACCTGTCCGCCGTAGTCCAAGTAATAACGAGTGTCCCACGACGATCTCCCCTATAGAACAGTGACATCGGGTGATGTCACTGCTCTATAGGACCTTCAGTGACACACTAACAGGAGACAATGGCTCCTGCAGTGCATCACTGAGAGGTTACTCTAGTTCACTGGTCTCACTTTATGGCAAAAGCTGCATGGGAACTTTCTCACACAGCAATGCCAAAAGTGAGAATAAGGACTATTTTTTTGGAGGAATACAGTGCGGAAGGATACCTTCCTCCCGTCATTGTATTCCTGGAGGCCCTAGAGAGCAGTCGCATCAGCTGATGCTGCTGTTCTCCATGGGAAATCGTCGTGGGACACTCGTGGATTTCTGAGTATCAGGGAGTATATTGTTTGTTTGTTGTTTTAATATTTTTTTACAGATAACACTGGCTTCGGGGAACAAAGTGACAAGTGATGGTGAGTATGTACTCTATGTTATATGTACTGTATGTCTATATGTGTGTATTGTATGTAATGTATGAATGTATTGTATGTATTATGTAGTATGTATGTAGCATGTAATATGTATGTTGTATGTATGCTGTATGTATGTAGTATGTACAGTATGTATGTAGTAATGTATGTAGTATGTATGTAGTATGTATGTAGTATGTTGTATGTATGTTGTATGTATGCATGTTTGTAGTATGTTGTATGTATGTAGTATGTATGTTGTATGTGTGTAGTATGTATGCAGTATGTATGTTGTATGTATGTAGTATGTTGTATGTATGTAGTATGTAGTATGTATGTAGTATGTTGCATGTGTGTAGTATGTATGTTTGTGTTTGTTTGTTTTTTTACATTCAACACATTAGCCGGATGATGGGACTACTACTGTCCCATCATTGGCTAATGTGTCAATCACTGTCATTGTAGCAGGCATCGCCCAATGGGACTTGTGGTCCCATCGGACGATGCCTGCACACAGACACAAAGAACCCCAGCAGGCCCGCACAGACCCCCGAGAGGTCAGTACCTAAAGCTCAAGCCTGACTCCATCATCAGGAGCTCCCCATCCAGCAGCCGTTTAGCTACATCCCCTCCTAGGTAAGCCCGCCGCTGTGGCGCAGTGGGTCCACAAACCAGCTGCGCCACCTGCAGGCGTGACAGCGTGATCTCATCTCCCTCTCCTGTCAGCATCGGTCGCCCACTATTCTGTGATCCTGTCTACATCCTCGGGCCCCTGCAGACAGGAGAAGGACGAGAGCGCACATGTAGAAACTCATATTGTGTGTGCACAGAAGCCTTCTCATTTACATATCTAATAAAAAGGTTGTTTAAATAAAACGCAATGAGCAAAATTCACATCAAAATATGATTTCACACTGTGGTTTTTATAGGAGCTAAGTCCCATATATGAACTAAGAAATGGAATAGTTTCAATTTAATTTTGGGGTGACAGATTCCTTTTAACAGGTCGGACAGTGTCTTATAAGGTGGCTACTTCCAATAGGTGGCACTAGAGAGCCAGCTTTCACCCTCTTGGTAGAGGTCTAATTTGCTTACCTTTTTCCCATGATGCATTGCCTGACTTTTAAATCACCCTTTACCAGCTAGGTTGTACCCCAAGGCTTCACCCCCCCAAAAAAAAATCATTAGTGTCTGGTAGAAATAAAAAGCAGCTCAGATACTAGAAAAGTCAGCTCACCCTTGTGCTACAGACGCCACTACTCATGGAACTATACACTTTACTTACAACCATAGCAAATAATGTACAAAGATCACATAAAAAGGCCTGACTCGGTGAACCCCAGGATGCCAATCAGTAGGGCGACCCTGCGGAGATACGAAAGCTGGACCCCCGTCCTGTTTTTCTATCTGTTCTGATGATTCGAAGGCAATTAGATAAATAATAACCCCCTCCGACCTAGAGACAGCGATGATGCTCGTCTACTTCTTGATGAATGACAGGTCCGAGACCCTAAATATGAAATTTCCAACCACGGATGCCAATATTAATAATGCAGAAGTATTGTTTTTAACCTAAAGACCCCGTAACCTGGCATTGGCAGACTTCCCCTGTGGGTTATGATTATGCAAGTCCGATGTTAAATGGAATTTCTCTTGTATAATACATACGCTGGAAAATAAAACTGTTCCCATAGACAAATTTATTGCGCACCCGGGCTCCGTAATCAAAAAGCAAGACAAACTGCCAGGGTCACGCTGGCACTGTCTCACTATGCAATTAGCCAGCAAATTAGAGACACTCCCCCTTGTAACATACTGTACATTTTATTCTGATTATCCCGCTACAAATGTATATTATTCCAAAGGAATCTGTTAACAACAAAAGCTCGCTTAATGAGTAATGAGAATGTTAATTACGCATTAGCGAGAAATGTCGCCACAGACAAAAAGGGCAGCCTGTTATTTACTGTGTAATATAGACATGGTCTGGTGAGAAGGAAGGAAAATTAAGCAAATAACTTTTACGTGAGAATTTTTTAAAGCAAAAATTAAAAAAAAAATTAAAAAAAACAACGTCCAATTTTTATCTTCACAGCCGAGAGCAAATAGCCGTCTATATTTTATTGTGTACAGTTTAGATGATATCAGAGGGAAGTCAAGAAAATTAGGAAAATGCTTTTTGCGTGAAAATTTTGGAAAGCAAAAAATGCAATTTTTTTTTATCGTGTTGAATACAGAAGGTAAGAAAAAAAAACAGTGTGTTACTGTGAAATGGTAAGCGAAGAAGGTAGCAAAAAACAAACAAAATCTAATAGTTTCGTGAAAAAATATGCATAAAAGCACAAAATAATTTTTTTTAATAGTGAAAACTTTTTTTTTTGATAATGAAAATGAACAAGAATTCTGGAAATAACTTACATGAGTATTTTTGGATAAAATGAAAAAAAAAAAATTCTAGCAGTGAATATGATCCAGGGAGCTAGTCTGATTGTCGTATGTGGAGTCGAAAAATAATTTGTCATTTAATATGGAGCTATTAGTGTCTGTTCCATGGGGCTTTTTGCCTTCTTTTGGATCAACATGTTAGGGTACTTTCACACTGGCGCTTTTTTTAATACGTCGCAATGCGTCGTTTAGAGGAAAAAACGCATCCTGCAAAGTTGTTTGCAGGATGCGTTTTTGCCCCATAGAGTTACATTACCGACGCACTGCGACGTATTGACACACGTCGCAACCGTCTTGCAACGGTTGCGCCGTGTTGTGGCGGACCGCCGGGAGCAAAAAACGTTAAATGTAACGTTTTTTGCAGCCGACGGACCGCTTTTTCCGACCGCGCATGCGCGGCCGGAACTCCGCCCCCACCTCCCCGCACCTCACAATGGGGCAGCGGATGCGCCGGAGAAATGCATCCGCTGCACCCGTTGTGCGGCACAACAAACGCTAGCGTCGGAATCTCGGCCTGACGCAATGCGACGGGCTGAATCCGATGTTAGTGTGAAAGTAACCTTAGGGTACAGTTTGAATTTAATGGACTTAAGTCTACTTTCAACCTTAAAAACTATGAAACTATATTATTTAGGGCAAAAACAGGCGAATTCAATTTGCCTCAGATCAAAAAATTGGAATTTACAAAAAGCTAACTTTTTTTGCTATAACCTAATCTAGCAAAAAAGGAGGCAGGCTGCCATTTTTCTTGGTTAAAAAAACCAATAAAGGGGTTTTAAAAAAATAAAACTTGTACTCACTTCTCCCAGGCTCTCACTTTCTCTACACAGCTTCGCATCTGTTACTCACAGTCCGGCCTTTAGTCACCGCACGTCTTCGGTCTTCTTCACATGTTCTGTCCAGTCTTCGGCGTTTCCAGCTATGACTATGCCTCAACACCACGTCATTACATATTTCTTGAGGTCTAGTCAACCTTGAAGATGTCAAAAACCAGACAGGACCTAAGAAGAAGACCAAAGACCTTCTGTAACTGAAGAAAGGACCTGAGTGGGTGGTGAGCTGCGTGGAAAATGTGAAGGCCGGGTGAGTATTATTATTATTATTTTTTTTTTTTACCTTCCATTTATTTTGCTCCGGAATCTGCATGTGATAAGTTCGCTTAACCCCTTCCCGACCCATGACGCCACGTAGGCGTCATGAAAGTTGGTGCCAATCCGACCCATGACGCCTATGTGGTGTCATGGAAAGATCGCGTCCCTGCAGATCGGGTGAAAGGGTTAACTCCCATTTCACCCGATCTGCAGGGACAGGGGGAGTGGTAGTACAGCCCAGGGGGGGTGGCTTCACCCCCCCGTGGCTACGATCGCTCTGATTGGCTGTTGAAAGTGAAACTGCCAATCAGAGCGATTTGTAATATTTCACCTATTATAACTGGTGAAATATTACAATCCAGCCATGGCCGATGCTGCAATATCATCGGCCATGGCTGGAAACACTAATGTGCCCCCACCCCACCCCACCGATCTCCCCCCCAGCCCCCCGATCTGTCCGGTACACTGCTCCGGCTCCCCTCCATCCTGTGCTCCGCTCCCCCCCGTGCTCTTGTCCGCTCCCCCCGTGCTCCAATCACCCCCCGTGCTCCAATCACCCCCCCTGCACTCCTATCCACCCCCCCGTGCTCCGTTCCACCCCCCCGTGCTCCGTTCCAGCCCCCCCGTGCTCCGTTCCACCCCCCGTGCTCCGTTCCACCCCTGCCGTGCTCCGATCCACCCCCCCCATGCTCCGATCCCCCCCCGTGCTCCTCCCCACCCCATCATACTTACCGATCCTGCCGGGGTCCGTCCGTCTTCTCCCTGGGCGCTGCCATCTTCCAAAATAGCGGGCGCATGCGCAGTGCGCCCGCCGAATCTGCCGGCTGGCAGATTCGCTCCAAAGTGCATTTTGATCACTGAGATAGATTATATCTCAGTGATCAAAATAAAAAAAATAATAAATGACCCCCCCCCTTTGTCACCCCCATAGCTAGGGACAATAAAAAAAATAAAGAATTTTTTTTTTCCACTAATGTTAGAATAGGGTTAGGGGTAGGGTTAGGGCTAGGGTTAGGGCTAGGGTTAGGGCTAGGGGTAGGGTTAGGGGTAGGGTTAGGGTTAGGGTTAGGGCTAGGGTTAGGGTTAGGGGTAGGGTTAGGGTTAGGGGTAGGGTTAGGGTTAGGGCTAGGGTTAGGGCTAGGGTTAGGGGTAGGGTTAGGGGTAGGGTTAGGGGTAGGGCTAGGGTTAGGGCTAGGGTTAGGGTTTCGGTATGTGCACACGTATTCTGTTACTCTGCGGATTTTTCCACTGCAGATTTGATAAATCCGCAGTGCTAAACCGCTGCAGATTTATGGTGGATTTACCGCGTTTTTTTCTGCGCATTTCACTGCGGTTTTACAACTGCGATTTTCTATTGGAGCAGTTGTAAAACCGCTGCGGAATCCGCACAAAGAAGTGACATGCTGCGGAATGTAAACTGCTGCGTTTCCGTGCAGTTTTTCTGCAGCATGTGCACATACCTTTAGAATTAGGCTATGTGCACACGGTGCGGATTTGGCTGCGGATCCGCAGCGGATAGGCCGCTGCGGATCCGCAGCAGTGGTCCATCAGGTTTACAGTACCATGTAAACCTATGGAAAACCAAATCCGCTGTGCCCATGGTGCGGAAAATACTGCGCGGAAACGCTGCGTTGTATTTTCCGTAGCATGTCAATTCTTTGTGCGGATTCCGCAGCGTTTTACACCTGTTCCTCAATAGGAATCCGCAGGTGAAATCCGCACAAAAAACACTGGAAATCCGCGGAAAATCCGCAGGTAAAACGCAGTGCCTTTTACCCGCGGATTTTTCAAAAATGATGCTGAAAAATCTCACACGAATCCGCAACATGGGCACATAGCCTTAGGGTTAGGGTTGGAATTAGGGTTGTGGTTAGGGTTAGGGGTGTGATGGGGTTAGGGTTGTGGTTAGGGGTGTGTTGCGGTTAGGTTGTGATTAGGGTTATGACTACAGTTGGGATTAGGGTTAGGGGTGTGTTGGGGTTAGTGTTGGAGGTAGAATTGAGGGGTTACCACTGTTTAGGCACATCAGGGGTCTCCAAACGCAACATGGCGCCACCATTGATTCCATCCAATCTCGTATTCAAAAAGTCAAATGGTGCTCCCTCAATTCCGAGCCTCGACGTGTGCCCAAACAGTGGTTTACCCCCACATATGGGGTACCAGCATACTCAGGATAAACTGCGCAACAATTACTGGGGTCCAATTTCTCCTGTTACCCTTGTGAAAATAAAAAATTGCTTGCTAAAACATCATTTTTGAGGAAAGAAAAATGATTTTTTATTTTCACGGCTCTGCGTTGTAAACGTCTGTGAAGCACTTGGGGGTTCAAAGTGCTCACCACATATCTAGATAAGTTCCTTGGGGGGTCTAGTTTCTAAAATGGGGTCACTTGTGGGGGGTTTCTACTGTTTAGGCACACCAGGGGCTCTGCAAACGCAACGTGACGCCCGCAGACCATTCCATCAAAGTCTGCATTTCAAAAGTCACTACTTCCCTTCTGAGCCCCGTCGTGTGCCCAAACAGTGGTTTACCTCCACACATGGGGTATCAGCGTACTCAGGAGAAACTGGTCAACAACTTTTGGGGTCCAATTTCTCCTGTAACCCTTGGGAAAATAAAAAATTCTGGGCTAAATAATTATTTTTGAGGAAAGAAAACGTATTTATTATTTTCACGGCTCTGCATTATAAACTTCTATGAAGCACTTGGGGGTTCAAAGTGCTCACCGCACATCTAGATAAGTTCCTTTCGGGGTCTAGTTTCCAAAATGGGGTCACTTGTGGGGGGTTTCTACTGTTAAGCCACATCAGGGGCTCTGCAAACGCAACGTGACGCCCACAGAGCATTCCATCAAAGTCTGCATTTCAAAATGTCACTACTTCACTTCCGAAACCCCGGCATGTGCCCAAACAGTGGTTTACCCCCACATGTGGGGTATCAGCGTACTCAGGAGAAACTGGACAACAACTTTTGGGGTCAAATTTCTCCTGTTACCCTTGGGAAAATAAAAAATTGCAGGCTAAAATATCATTTTTGAGAAAAAAAAAATTTTTTTTATTTTCATGGCTCTGCGTTATAAACTTCTGTGAAGCACTTGGGGGTTCAAAGTCCTCACCACACATCTAGATTAGTTCCTTTGGGGGTCTAGTTTCCAAAATGGGGTCATTTCTGGGGGATCTCCAATGTTTAGGCACACAGGGGCTCTCCAAACGTGACATGGTGTCCGCTAATGATTGGAGCTAATTTTCCATTTAAAAAGCCAAATGGCGTGCCTTCCCTTCCGAGCCCTGCCGTGCGCCCAAACAGTGGTTTACCCCCACATATGGGGTATCAGCGTACTCAGGACAAACTGGACAAGAACATTTGGGGTCCAATTTCTCCTATTACCCTTGGCAAAATAGGAAATTCCAGGCTAAAAAATCATTTTTGAGGAAAGAAAAATTATTTTTTATTTTCATGGCTCTGCGTTATAAACTTCTGTGAAGCACCTGGGGGTTTAAAGTGCTCAATATGCATCTAGATAAGTTCCTTGGGGGGTCTAGTTTCCAAAATGGGGTCACTTGTGGGGGAGCTCCAATGTTTAGGCACACAGGGGCTCTCCAAACGCGACATGGTGTCCGCTAACAATTGGAGCTAATTTTCCATTCAAAAAGTCAAATGGCGCGCCTTCCCTTCCGAGCCCTGCCGAGTGCCCAAACAGTGGTTTACACCCACATATGAGGTATCGGCGTACTCGGGAGAAATTGCCCAACAAATTTTATGATCCATTTTATCCTATTGCCCATGTGAAAATGAAAAAATTGAGGCGAAAAGAATTTTTTTGTGAAAAAAAAGTACTTTTTCATTTTTACAGATCAATTTGTGAAGCACCTGAGGGTTTAAAGTGCTCACTTTGCATCTAGATAAGTTCCTTGGGGGGTCTACTTTCCAAAATGGGGTCACTTGTGGGGGAGCGCCAATGTTTAGGCACACAGGGGCTCTCCAAACGCGACATGGTGTCCGCTAACGATGGAGATAATTTTTCATTCAAAAAGTCAAATGGCGCTCCTTCCCTTCCGAGCCTTACCATGTGCCCAAACAGTGGTTTACCCCCACATGTGAGGTATTGGTGTACTCAGGAGAAATTGCCCAACAAATTTTAGGATCCATTTTATCCTGTTGCCCATGTGAAAATGAAAAAATTGAGGCTAAAAGAATTTTTTTGTGAAAAAAAAGTACTTTTTCATTTTTACGGATCAATTTGGGAAGCACCTGGGGGTTCAAAGTGCTCACTATGCATCTAGATACATTCCTTGGGGCGTCTAGTTTCCAAAATGGGGTCACTTGTGGGGGAGCTCCAATTTTTAGGCACACGGGGGCTCTCCAAACGTGACATGGTGTCCGCTAAAGAGTGGAGCCAATTTTTCATTCAAAAAGTCAAATGGCGCTCCTTCGCTTCCAAGCCCTGCCGTGCGCCCAAACAGTGGTTTACCCCCACATATGAGGTATCAGCGTACTCAGGACAAATTGGACAACAACTTTCGTGGTTCAGTTTCTCCTTTTAGCATTGGGAAAATAAAAAAATTGTTGCTAAAAGATAATTTTTGTGACTAAAAAGTTAAATGTTCATTTTTTCCTTCCATGTTGCTTCTGCTGCTGTGAAGCACCTGAAGGGTTAATAAACTTCTTGAATGTGGTTTTGAGTACCTTGAGGGGTGCAGTTTTTAGAATGGTGTCACTTTTGGGTATTTTCAGCCATATAGACCCCTCAAACTGACTTCAAATGTGAGGTGGTCCCTAAAAAAAATGGTTTTGTAAATTTCGTTGTAAAAATGAGAAATCGCTGGTCAAATTTTAACCCTTATAACTTCCTAGCAAAAAAAAATTTTGTTTCCAAAATTGTGCTGATGTAAAGTATACATGTGGGAAATGTTATTTATTAACTATTTTGTGTCACATAACTCTCTGGTTTAACAGAATAAAAATTCAAAATGTGAAAATTGCAAAATTTTCAAAATTTTCGCCAAATTTCCGTTTTTATCACAAATAAACGCAGAATTTATTGACCTAAATTTACCACTAACATGAAGCCCAATATGTCACGAAAAAACAATCTCAGAACCGCTAGGATCCGTTGAAGCGTTCCTGAGTTATTACCTCATAAAGGGACACTAGTCAGAATTGCAAAAAACGGCAAGGTCTTTAAGGTCAAAATAGGCTGGGTCATGAAGGGGTTAAACTGCATTGCGAAACAAATTTTTGGCACAAATTCAAGCAAATCCGCAATCTATAATTTTCGAAGATTCGTTCATTCATTCTGAGCAAAAACATTAAAAATAAATTAAGAAGTAAAATAGACACAGTCTGGTGAAAATTAACAATAAAAAAACTTAAAAAAAACATTTGTTTTAGTTAATATAAAAGGGAGAAAAGGTGAAAAGGTAGACCTATTTTTTTATTCTGAATCAATAAAAATGCATTAAAAAAACAATGAAGTCTACAGCTTCAGCAAAAATAACAAATAACTTTTACTTGAGAATTTTTTAACTACACAAAAGGAAGTTATTTTTGCTTCCGACATTGAACACAAAGGGAAAAAAATGCAGCTTTTTTTTTTACCAGAAAGATAGATATGTTCTTGTAGACTTTAAGAATGTATGGTTTCATTGTTTTCAGCAGAAAGGGTTAAAAAGAAAAGGAAGAAATGAGAGCATTGAGGGGAAACAAGGTTAGATCAAGGTTAGCTTCAACTGACTACATGTGAGAAAGGTCACGGATCAGGTCCGGGTATTGATCAGTAGCTGGAGTTTCATTGTAAAAAGTTTAAAATCAGTATTCTCTCTAGGATCTCTCCTTACTAATTCAGTGTCACCTGTCAATCAAAGAAGAGGTTTACCTACATGGCGGAAAAAACACATAAAAAGGTGAGATTCCGGCTACTGAGTCGGATAGTTAACATGTACTGTGTAATGGATTGTGCAACATCTTCTCTACCCTGTCTTATAACCATGCAGCCATGTTTAGTCATTTGTATAAAATATTATAGGGCCACTAACAGTACTGGATTTTATTCCTTAGGGGTTTGTAGACACAGGTTGCCTGTTGATCATAAATATCAATTTTCCTTGGACACCCCAGGACTACTGGACCAAATCTGGGCATTCCAAGGTGGCCCAGAAAGACATTCCCAAGAGGGTCAGAGTGTTCTTGGAAGGAGCATGTCCAGAGTTGGGGTGTGGTACGTAAATGTCCCAAGAAATATTGTCAGTCAAGTATGCTTTGAATCTGTCCATCAAGTAGAATATAATTAAAGTCATGCTTTTGTTTAAAAAAAGTCTATTTTTACAAAGTAAAGCAGAAAACTGCAGAGCCCTTTTCTCAAATTCTAGCACCCTCTGCAGAATTTTCTGCCTGTCCATGTCTTTCTCCTCTGATTCTTATAGCACTGTTAGCGCCAAATAAAATATGAAAGTCATTTCATCAAAGTACAAAATAAGTGCATAAGCTTGTAGGTCAGGTGCTTCTTAAGGTACCGTTACACTAAACGATTTACCAACGATCACGACCAGCGATAGGACCTGGCCGTGATCGTTGGTAAGTCGTTGTGTGGTCGCTGGGGAGCTGTCACACAGACAGCTCTCCAGCGACCAATGATCCGGGGAAAGACTTCGGCATCGTTGAAACTGTCTTCAACTATGCCGAAGTCCCCGGGTAACCAGGGTAAACATCGGGTTACTAAGTGCAGGGCCGCGCTTAGTAACCCAATACTTACCCTGGTTACCATTGTAAAAGTAAAAAAAAAATAACACTACATACTCACATTCCGATGTCTGTCACATCCCCCGCCGTCAGCTTCCCGCACTGACTGTCAGCGTCGGCCGTAAAGCAGAGCACAGCCGATCCAACGATGACAGCGGGGTGATCAGCGACCAAAAAAAGGTCCTGATCATTCCCCACGACCAACGATCTCCCAGCAGGGGCCTGATCGTTGGTCGCTGTCACACATAACGAGATCGTTAGCAGGATCGTTGCTACAAAAAGCGTGACGTTGCAACGATATCGGTAACTAAATCGTTATGTGTGAAGGTACCTTTAGAGTGTGCTCATAAGGCGCAAGTTCTCTTTTGAAAGAGAATAATGATGATTATGCTAATGCATCTCAGCTCCAACTCTGAGAGTTTGGTCGAAGTGTCATCTCAATGTGATACAATTCTCTTGCATGAGAGAATCACAGCACAGGTGTGGAGAAGATGGCAAACGGAATTTCTCCATCTTCTCCATTATGTTTGTGAGCATACATCCGAGTGTAGTCCATTGTGTCACACATACCCATAGACTTGTATGGGTGTACATGATATGAATATCAGAGTCACTCGCAGCATGTTGTGATTGTTTTCTCATGCCGAATCGACATGAGAAAAAAATCGCAGACCTGCACTTCCCCATGGTATAATATTGGGCCGAGTGGTATCCAATAAAACATCAGATAGGACTCGGACATCGTATACCCAAGTGTTAACATACCCTTAGAGTAGAGATGAAGGTGACAGCAGCACATTGAAAGCCAGAGAGGAGATCAAGATGGCAGCAGTGCAGTGAGAGTGGAGATGGAGGTGACAGCAGCACAGTGGGAGCAAAAGAGGAGATAGAAGTGACAGTACAAGAAGAGAAGAGATCAAGGTGACAGCTTGTAGAGAGGAGAGATTTAGCTGAGATACAGCCATATGAATTATTATTATTATGGTTACTGTCTCGTTTGCTTCTGTTGATTTACAATCCCATCTGTACATGTATGCCCTTCTATATATTAAAATATATGTATATTTATCCACCAGATAAGACTCAATTTCTGCACTATTCTTTCTCCTCAGCTTTTTTGTAATGGCACGAGAGGCCAAGAAGAGACAGTTGGCACCAGAACCTGTACCAGGACAGGTCATGTTGCGGCTGTTAGATGGGCTTACAGCTACCATCACAACAAAACGGTCCGAGAGCGATCAGATGCCAGAGAGGGCCTGAAATGTGAGAAAATTCCCAGTTCCAGTAGAAGATCCCAAAGCAGTGCCGATAGAAGATTCATAAGCAGCGTCAGTAGAAGATCCTTAAACAGTGCCAGCAGACCAGATCCAAACCAGGCACCAGAGACCATCCAGCTTGTGCAGAGGGCCATTCCTGTGGGCCATTACTTCCAGCGTAGATGTATGGTACAAGGTGCTTCAGGAAATGGAGACGGCCAGTGTGATGAGCTCACTGGCATATGTAGGACGTGCAGCCTAGCGGGAAGTACTGGTGACCCCTCTAGGGTTAGTGTAAGGATCAGAGGTGTTTATAGAGCCTACAATGGGGACAGGCCTAGTACTGGGAGTGACAACCATGAAGTTGAGACATAAAGGCATTAACATTCATTTAACTGCTATACAACAAGTACTGTGTACCTATTAGAACATTGTATAGATATTGTATTTAGATGCACTGCTGTGTCATAATATTCTGTATTAACCCTGTTACCGGCAATATAGTGCTTAATTGTATAAACAGCTCTAGCAAACATTAAGAGACCACCACATGAAATCCCTGTCATTGGCAGCCCAATCTCCAGACCTGAACCCCATTGAAAACCTCCGGAATATAATCAAGAGGATGATGGATAGTCACAAGCCATCAAACAAAGAAGAACTGCTTACATTTTTGCGCCAGAAGCAGTGTGAAAGACTGGTGGAAAGCATGCCAAGACGCATGAAAGCCATGATTAAAAATCGTGGTTATTCGACAGAATATTGATTTCTGAACTCTTCCTGACATAAAACATTAGTATTGTTGTTTCTAAATGATTATGAACTTGTTTTCTTTTCATTATTTGAGGTCTGAGAGCACTGTTTTTTTTTTATTTTGACCATTTCTCCTTTTCAGAAAAAAATACAAAATCTATTGCTTGGAAATTTGTCGATATGTTGTCAGACGTTTATAGACTGAAAGAACAATTTACATTTTACTGAAAAATATATCTATAAAGAGAAAAATCAGAGAAACTGAAAATTTTGCAGTGGTCTCTTATTTGCCAGAGCTGTATACTTATACATAGATTTTCTTTTTTGTGTTAATTAAATAAGGTAAATAGTGTTTGTAAAGTCCCACTGTCTCTCATTGTCTGCACTGTTCAATCAGAGCAACCTGCTTACACCACGGTGACCCTTTAAAATAAGTAGATGTGAAATTATACTGGAGAAACAAATTATTTTTTCTTATGTTACTCTTTCTAAAAATGTATGCATAAAATGACAAGTGGATGTTATCATTCTGTCTAAGAAAGAGGTATTTTCCTAAACAGTTTGTCAGCACTGATCGGACAATATTAAGGTTTCGTCCCATAATTTATTTACACATTGTCAGGGGGAATAATAAATGAACAGCACAACGCAGAGTCTTCAGGAAAGATTATCCAGAATTGACTTTTCACAGCAAGTATAAGCAATCACTAGATTGAAGAGACCATAATACCGAATCCCCATCCTTAATCCCTATGGCTTAGAATAAGCAGAATGCAAAAAGAGACGCAACTATTCAACTATTCCTTTTGTTGGACAATGGTCAGTCACCACTTTATTTTTTTTTTAATTAAAGGATGCTTCTCAAGAGCAAGAAGGCAGGATGCTCCTGAAGGGCAAGAATGTAGGATGCTCCTGAAGGGCGTGAAGTTAGGATGCTCCTGAAGGGCGAGAAGGTAGGATGCTCCTGAAGGTCGAGAAGGCAGTATGCTCCTGAACAGCGAGAAGGCAGGATGCTCCTGAAGAGCTAGAAGATAGGATGTTCCTGAAGGGTAAGAAGGCAGCATGCTCCTGAAAGTCAGGAAGGCAGGATGCTCCTGAAGAGCTAGAAGGTAGGATGTTCCTGAAGGGTAAGAAGGCAGCATGCTCCTGAAAGTCAAGAAGGCAGGATGCTCCTGAAGAGCAGTAAAGCAGGATGCTTCTCAAGGGCAAGAAGACATGATGCTCCTCAAGGGTGAGAAGGTAGGATGCTCCTGAAGGGTGAGAAGGCAGTATGCTCCTGAACAGCGAGAAGGCAGGATGCTCCTGAAGAGCTAGAAGGTAGGATGTTCCTGAAGGGTAAGAAGGCAGCATGCTCCTGAAAGTCAGGAAGGCAGGATGCTCCTGAAGAGCTAGAAGGTAGGATGTTCCTGAAGGGCAAGAAGACAGGATGCTCCTTAAGGGTGAGAAGGCAGGATGCTCCTGAAGGGTGGGAATGCAGGATGCTCTTGAAGGGTAGGAATGCAGGATGCTCCTGTAGGGTGAGAAGGCAAGATGCTCTTGTAGGGTGAGAAGGCAGGATGCTCCTGAAGGGCTTTTCTGTTTTCCAGCCTCTATTATGTGCAGTTGCTGCACTATTTGTCGATATTACTGTACTTCATCTGCTGTGCTGCACAATGTCCCTCAGAAAAAATGGTGTCATAAATATAGATGCCCCAAAATATTAGTGGCAGTTAGTTCCCCCAAAAATAATATATACAGTCATGTATATATATATATATACAGTCATGAATTTTCTAAGTAAGTACACTAGCAACATCAGGCCCAATGAATATATGTAATAATATATACAGTGTACATTTTGAAATCTAGTGATGAATCCACTTTAAAAGGTTAATGTAGATGTAAGGAAGTTGAGGTACTGCCAACCAAACGATCTCCTTTGAAGATAAGTGTTGTTGTGGTATAATAAATCGCATTGTTTTAAATGTGATTTTGTCTGTTTAGTAATATGCTTTCACTTAGTTGGGTCCAGATATAGTTAATATCTGGGATTAGCCCAGAATGGGACGGGTTATGTGGGAAAACAGAAGACAACTTCCTGATAGTGAGTTAGTGAGAGCCCAGTGTTCAGTAGAGACAGACCTAAGGTCTGACACATGGCAGACTGACATGTTATTGTGTGTTGTGTGTGAAGAGGGAAGACAACAAGACATCAGGTAATACGTCCTATGGACCAAGGAATCATAACAAGACATTTGATAGATTGGAACCCAGCCTAGGAAGGCCACCTAAGCGGTACAGAACTTAACCCAGCAGAAGAAGAAGACCCACTTAAAGGGTATTGATAGCAAAGAAGGAATTGTATCAGAAGGATGTTAGTGACTGTTGCCTACGATGAAAGGAAGCTCAATTGTTTGTATTGAAAGGAAGCAATGGTCACCTTGTTGGAACTTAAACTCTCCTGTGGGGAGCAGGGGACTTTCGAGGTTCTAGTGAGGAGTTGTACCGACGTACCAACGCACCTCAAGCAGTATGGTCCTCATTAGTCAGTTGGGAAGTGAGAGTAGCTCAGAGAGGCCATAGCATATCACCTTGATCCGTGCAACCTTCTCAGGGAAAGATGAAGTCTCCCATTATTTGCTGATTTGTCATGACATGCAAGATTGGGAAGTGCAAGAGAAATGAAGAGTCATTACATGTAACCGAGAAGTGCCCATGACTGCTTAATGCAAAAGAAACCTTTGTGAAGAAACGAGCCTATAATCTGATGTGCATCGTTCTGATCAAGGTCATGTTCAGTAAAATGAAGTTTACTGTTGGACTTTGGTCTCCCTCAATTCCTTCTCTAACATCTGGTCCTGGCCTGCCCGACACAGTGGCACCATACAGTCTGCGGAGACGTATCGCCCAGATGGCAAGAAGACAAACACACAACCAGGACCCACATTTCCATTTAATGTGTGAATGGAAGACGGGTACCTCAGCCACAGCTCCCGCCCTGCGTCACGTTACATAGATTTCCTCTAAATTCCTGTAAAAAAAAAGATATATATATATATTTATTTTATCCTACAGAGTCATCAGATCGATGTATGCAAAAATCTATTCACCCAATGCAAAAGAATTAAAAAAAACAATTGCATATCTGGAACATTTTTTTTAATTTGCAGATATTTCTGGAAACCAATCAACTGTGTGCGAATATGCTCTAATACGGGCAGTATTATGGCTGCGCAAATAGGTATAAAATGCCGAAAAGCTTTACTAATTCCCTGGATAAACCTATTAATCACGGCAGCGTTCTGATTGGCGGCTGCAGGTTGTGGCGCACTCCTGACTCCATTCCATTTTATTAAGTAAGCTTTACGCCCCCGAATCCTCCAAAAGTAATTAAGCTGAAATTACTTGTGAGAACAATTAAATGTAAACCATTGACACAGTAATTATAGATTGAGCACGTGTGTTACAGGCGTGAATGATGACAACCGCAGCCTGCATGCAAAGTGAGATGTACGGGGTGTCATGGCAGCTCAGTACTCGTGTTATATCAGCAGCGGTGGATACAGATGACTTTGATTCCTGAGTCATTTAACTGCCATTTATTAGTGATAAAGCTTGTACGGCTCCGCAATTAACTGCATGAATGGAGATCACGTAAGCTGCTAAACCATGCAAATGAAGCTGGTTAAAATCCTGCTGCTCTCACAGGGACTCCGGTCTGTTAAATGCTATCATGTAATTAACCTTTCTTCTGCTTTGTAAAAATATTTGCAACATTTCTTGACTGACAATATGATTTATCCCTACAGGCAAAAAAAAAAAAACCTTTCTTGAAAATGCAAATTTGACCAGAAAAATGGTTTGGAAGGGAAAATCTGATTCTCTGCATTAACCAGCCATTAGCTACCCTTTTCTCTACGCTCGTCAATCAGTTGATTGCCAAAGAGAGTTTTTTGACCAGCTATATTGGAGGCAGAGTGCAGTACTAGCCACAGTCACTACAAGATGTGTGGAGATGTGCCTAGTTAAAGGGGTTGTCTGGTGGAACAGAGTGTCACCCCCAGCCTGTACACATGGACCATACTGTAATCAGGACTACATTAGCATTGTTTGTCCTGCATCTGATGGGGGCATGTTTGTATTTGCTCGTTTCTGCAGGGAGCATCCAGGAATATACAAGCCTGCAGACAGGCTGAGACAGGGCTTCTGGGTACTTCTTCATCCTTTGAGCTATGGGTGGGTGTTAGTATTTCTACCCAACAAGGGGGATGATCCCAAGAGAGATAGGACAATAAGCCACATGTTGAGTTAGTGGATGTTGTGTCTTGGGAAGGGTGAGGATCTGCAGCTGCGGCCAGGTCCTGTGCGATGTATGGAAATTGGAGATCATTTGCTACGTGGGATTGTGATGCCTTACCACCCTGCTGGATTTGAGGACCCTATCTAGAGACTGTTGTTGCATATTCCTTGGAGTCGGATTTCTGGGTGGCACCCCCAGATTTGTCCCTTTTGTGTGGCCACGTTGCAGACTCTAAGGAATCTACATTTGGTATTATACTGTCCCTGTCTCAATAAAAGTTGTTGGATTGTTCTTCGGCCTTTTGTCCCTGCCTGCTCTGTCACACACCCCATCACAAACTGGTTGGCAGCAGGGGATAAGAGCAGAAGGAATGGAGAACAGCGGCCCAGCAACAAATGGAGACAGAACCTCAGGATACAAGAATTAGACTGAGGGGAATCTACATACAAAGGTCCGTGAATTAGGGGTCAGTTACAAAGGACTATCCAAAGATCGACTTATTGAGGTTTTGGAAGAAGCTAACCTTCAAGATGGCACTGGAGAGGGATTCCCAGAGGAAGTGGAGGAAAGACGGGATCTGGAGGTAAATACCCGGAAGAGTCAGTGGGTTGTGTGATCTGAGGAGGAGATGGCATTGCTTAGGGATGAAGCTACCATAGAAGACAAACGGGAGGCCATTCGGAGAGCCTGTGAAAGGCAACTCACTGTGGAAGCAGCTAGGCAGACATTAATCATAACACTCACCATGAGCGAAGCCTCAAGAGTGTCCCGCAAGGACGTTAAGCCATTTAATGAGGCTTCAGGAGACATTGAGGGATTTTTCCAAGGTTTTGAACATCAATGTCAGTTAATGGAAATCCCATTAATGTAGTGGGTCAGACATCTGGTGGGGCTCTTAGAGGGTGGAACTGCAGGAGCATATCGAGCTATGAACCCTCGGTGGAACAGTGAGTATGAGCATATTAAAGAAACCATCCTCGAACATTATGTGGTTACCCCAGACACTTACAGGACTCAGTTCTGCTCCTTTGCCTGTAACAAGGAAGGCTCCTTTAAAATGTATGCTCGTAGGATCAAACAGGTGTGTCATCGCTCACTGGAGAGAGAGGGGGCCTTAACTCGGGAGACCATCATGCAGGTCATCCTAAAAGAACAGTTCTTTGCTAAATGCCCCTCTGAGATCAGGGTATGGGGTGTGAGAGAAAACCAGTGACCTGTAGAATAAGCTGCCACTTTAGCTGATAAAGCTCTCACCATCAAGCCTCAGCAGAAAAACGTGGATGGAGCAAAAACTACCAGCACCCCACCATAAGTGGTCCCTTGCCCTTCAATCCCCAAAGTTTGCTGTCCCACTAGACAACTACCTCATGGTGATACCCATGTGAATCACCTTCCAACTAGTCCTGCCTCCTCCTCTGAAATGTGACAAGGAGAGAAAGTAGTGGAGCACAGGAGTTATGGTTGTGGGCATCCTGGGCATCTGTGGGCTACATGCCCAGCTATCCAGTGGAGAAATCGATCTCAACCCCAACAACCACATCATGCACCTTCACATGGGTATCAGCCTCCAGGTTCCCTTACCTCCATCCCCAGAGTGCAAAAGGAAGTAGTGCAGCACAGCACAGATGTTACCAATGTGGGCAGCCTGGGCATCTGCAAGACACCTGCCCTCAGGGTCAATTGAGGAATGACCCTGCACCAAATCGGTCTATCAATTATTATAGCCAAATACAATGGAGGAAAAGGTGCCACCCCTCCAAATTGACTTTCCTAATAGCTCAGACACCCATGTTCAACCACTGAGGGTTTATTAGGCGTGGGCCACAGCCATGAGTTCCTCTAATCCTCAGAGAAAGCACTTACAGAAGGTCGTGCTGGATGGTCTGAGAGTTCTTGGTTTTTGTGACTCTGGGGCATTTCTCACCATAGCTGATCCCAGAGTGATTCAGCCAGAGGCAATACAGCATGGACATGAGATTACCATTGAATTAGCTGGAGGCCAATGGAGGAATATCCCAAAAGCAAGTGTAGAACTAGACTTTGGCTTTGGGGTCAAGCAGTGCGTGGTTGGGGTGTTGAGAGCCTGCCTGTGGATATTGTCCAAGGAAATTATGTGGGAGAGCTACAATGTCAACTTGTGGGTGCAGTAAGCAGAGTTTATGTCAAAGAAGATGTAAAATGGAGCCCGGCCCTCAACCCTACAACTTCCCCATACAATAAAGAAGAAATAGTCAACACCAAACTGCTGATGGGGTTGTCCAGACATGAGCCATGAGTTTATTCTTAGCCATGTCTATGTGTACTTGACAAGTGACTTGTTGATGTCACAAGTCTGTACACAACTTGAGGGGGGAAGGGATTGTAACAGAGTGTCACCCCCAGCCTGTACACATGGACCATACTGCAATCAGGACTACATTAGCATTCCTTGTCCTTCATCCGGTGGGCTGGGTAGTGTGGCGAGCACTCTTGCTGAGATCCAAGGTGCTGGTGAAGTGGGATGGCAATCCCTGTAATAGAGTAATGTTCAATCACCGCACACTCTTGATAGATGCTTGTGAAGACTTTATTATACAGATGTAGATGCAGCGATAACACAATTCGTGTATAAGGAAATGGTGGAGGGATAGAGAAAATGGTGAGACGACAAGAACATAACGTTTTGACCCTCATAGGGTCCTATTCATATAGTCGCTGTTGGCAAAGTACACTGACACTGAATGGTGTAAAGGATATCCTGCTTGCAAAAGGACACCTGCGCCTTGGATTGTAGGCTGCTATTTTGTGACCAAGTCATTCACAAAACTACCTTAAGTAAAATACCTATGGAGAGTGAAATGCGTAGGAGTCGGGTTTTATCGCCCGTGACTTCGCTGAATCCAGAGGAACCTACCCAGGTACATGACTTACAACACGATCACAGGGCACCCATGGGTTGCTATGACAACCTGTCATCACGGAACTCCTCTGAACTCTGCCTGAGGCGGACTTCAAAATATACCATGATTTTTACTATATGCAGCAATACTGTTGTATAGTTCTGTATAGCAATCGGTTGAGCACAGGTTCAAGTAATAAATATAGTAAAAAAAAAATTAATTTTAAAATCCAAATGCCCATCCTTTTCCCTTTTAAAAATAAAGATAATGCAAAAATACACATACAGGCATGGGGTATCACCAAGAACATAAAAGTATCAAAATATAAAAATAATTAACCAGATCTTTAAATGGTGCGAACAGAGACAAAATCAAGACACCTAAACTGTGGTTTTCATGGTTGCCGCAATACCACAAAAAATGTTGTTTAAAGATATCAAAATGTTGTAGATCCAAAATGCTATAAATAAAAATGTCTCTTCGGCAAAAAATAAGCCAACTTACAGCTCCATCTACTGAAAAATGGAAACGTTACGAATCACAGAAAATGGCGACACAATAAAAAAAACTTTTTTCCAAATTTCAGGGTTTTTACCACTAGTTTGGTATCGCCATTATCGTACTGACAAGGAGAATCATGCTGCCGGGACATTTCACCATACAATGTACGTCATAAAATTTTTTTTTCCAAAAAAACCATGTCAGCATTGTGATCGTTTCGCAATTTCACTGTTCTTGGATTTTTTTTCCCGTTTTCCTGTACACTCTTGTGTTAAAAATGAATGGTGTCCTTCATAATTACAGCTTGTTCTTCGTAAAACAAGTCCTCATATGTCTATGTGGACAGAAAAATAAAAATTTATGGCTCTTAGAAGACTAGGAGGAAAAAAATTAAATTGGGCATGTTGGGAAGGGTTTAACAGACTGTGAAAATTAGAACAGTGCCCTCAGAAGTCAGCTTAAAGGGATTCTGTCACAATGGATAATACTATAAAGGGTTAATCTGCAGGTTGATAACATTAGAAAGGTGCCCGGCCGCCTTACTGAGAGTGCGGCGCCGGGGAGAAAACTTAATTCCTCCTGCGAGGTGCCAGCTTTTAGTTATAGAGGTGTGTGGCGTGGCTCCCATCACCACCATGACAGCACTGCGAGCAGTGGCTATAAGCACGATCCGGCACTTTGATTGACCACTAGCTCGGCACTAATGCACAAATAGTGCTGCAACTCATAGAGCTGTGAGCGGTGACTGGAGCCCTGCTGGTATGCCTCTATGATTGAAAGTCAACGGCTGCTGGGAGGAACAAACATCATTCTCTACCGGGCACTGAAATTTCAATGTGGTGGCAGGGGCACCTCTCTAATGCTATTAGGCCTCTTCACACATCTCTGTTTCCATTACTCGTATCATCTGTTTTTTTTTAATGGATACTTACCCACTATAAACTATGCTGCTATGCACGTGTCAGTGTTTTTACATGCATCGTAATGGAGACATGTCCTTTATTTTCAGCAGCATAGATGACAAGAGCCAATACAAATCTATGGGTCCACAAAAAACACATAAAGCCCACAGATGGCATTCATGTGCCGTCCATGTGCCGTGTATATTTAACATTGCAAAGTAGAAGGAGAAGGAGGAGTAGAAGGAGAAGCTTTGTAATTTTTCTTTCTTTATCCATACCGATGACACACTGATGGTATTTTATTATTATTATTTATTTATTTATATAGCACCATTAATTCCATGGTGCTGTACATGAGAAAGGGGTTACATACAGGGTTATAGATATTGTTTACAGTAAACAAATTTACAGTGACAGACTGGTACAGAGGGGAGAGGACCCTGTCCTTGCGGACTTACATTCTACGGGATAATAGGGAAGAGACAGAAGGTCATGGGTGCGGCAGCTCTGGTGGTAGTGAGGTGGCAGCTCTGGTGGTGGTGAGGCGGCAGCCCTGCTGGTGAGGCGGCAGGTGTGGTGGTGGTGAGGCGGCAGCTCTGCTGGTGAGGCGGCAGCTCTGGTGGTGGTGAGGCGGCAACTCTGGTGGTGGTGATGCGGCAGCTCGGGTGGTGGTGAGGCAGCAGAATTGTTATTGCAGGCTGTAGGCTTTCCTGAAGAGATGGGTTTTCAGGTTCCGTCTGAAGGATCCGAGGGTGGTGGATAATCAGCCGTGTTGAGGCATGGAATTCCAGAAGATGGGGGATATTTGACAGAAATCTTGCAGGCGGTTGTGTGAGGAACGAATAAGTGTGGAGGAGAGTAGGAGGTCTTGGGTGGATTGATGATTATGTCAGGGAAGATATTGGGAGATTAGTTCAGAGATATAGGGAGAGGACAGGTTGTGGATGGCTTTGTAGATCAGTGTTAGTAGTTTGAACTGGATTCGTTGGGGAATTGGGAGCCAGTGGAGGGATTTGCAGAGGGGAGAAGCAGGGGAGAGAGGAGGATTAGCCGGGCAGCAGAGTTGAGGACAGACTGGAGCAGTGCAAGAGAATTAGCGTGGAGGCCACAGAGGAGGGTGTTGCAGTAATCGAGGCGGGAGATGATGAGGGCACGCACAAGAGTTTTGGTAGATTGTGGGCTGAGGAAGGGACGGATTCTGGCAATATTTTTGAGTTGGAGGTGACAGGAGGTGGCAAGAGTTTGGACGTGTGATTTGAAGCACAGGGCAGAGTCGAAAGTTACCCCGAGGCAGTGGATTTCAGGTGTGGGAGAGAGCGTGATGCTGTTTACCATGGTAAAAACAGACACACGGATGACGCACTCATAACACAGTGAAGTCACCAGTACCATTTTTTCACATATGTGTTTAAACATAGATCTATGAAGGAGCCCTTAACCTACAGATTACCCCCATATCTGTGGGTTAATAGTGTTATCCAATGTGACAGATTCCCTTTAACACATTATTACAGCATAAGCCTGCAGCTGTTGCATACTCCAATACAGTTGATTATGGAGATATTTGGAGCCTATGGTGAACGTTTGCCACCCAATGCCTAACCAGTGACATGTGTCAGACAATACTCCTGACATATACATCTTTTGTAGACTCTAACTTAGCATGAATGGGCTTTTAAGACAAGCATTGCCCTCCCAGCAAAGCCATATTCTAGTTGGTTGAAGAGAGTAATCAGCTTCGCAGAGAACACCCACTGAGCTCTGAACTTGGAGATCCACAAGCAGACATGTTAGAGAATCGTCAATGTGAGATATTTCATCTCTCCTACACTTGCCCTGCTGACTGAGTAACATAGATGTGTAGCGGCTGAGCTTCTCATTCACCGGCAGAATGGAAGAGTAGCCAGGACATAGGAGGAGTCATTAGTATTCTCTCTCATGTATCTGAGGCAGCTTTTCTTATTTGCCATGTCACCTCCACTTTTCCCTAGAAAATATCTCTTGCCTCTGTTTTCTCTTCTTGTCAGGGGCTGAGTGACAATCGCTGGCTGCGGAAGGCTTGGCTTGTCTGCTGTTACAAAATAAATGGATAAATCATTTTACCGTCTGGCATTGTACTTAACTAAAGATAATGCATTCATTTATTATAGACGTCCTAGTCACACATTTCCACGTTTGGCATTAAGATGTTTTAGTAATGTTTGATTTGATTTTTGCTCATTGTTGTCATACATTGCCAGTTAGTGAGCAAATATCATAACAGTTTCATGAATATTGAAACTGAGATATTTGCTATATACTCTATATGAGACAATATATGAAAATGAAATCCTTGCATTTGGATTACCTTAAACAAATGTTTTGGTAATTGCATAAATACAGCAGGTGAAATAAGTATTGAACACATATTCAATTTTCTAATTAAATATAATTCTAAAGGTGCTACTGGTGTGAAATTCTCACCAGTTTTCAGTAACAACCCATCCAATCCACAGAAGCAAAGAAATCAAAATATAGATGTCCATAAATTAAGTTATGTGTAATAATGAGAAATGACACAGGGAAAAAGTATTGAACACACTTACTGAAATATTTAGTACTTTGCAAAAAAAACCTTTGTTGGTGATGACAGCTTCAAGACGCCCCCTGTATGGAGAAACTAGTCGCAGGCATTGCTCAGGTGTGATTTTGGCCCATTCTTCCACACAAACACTCTTCACATCCTGAAGGTCCTGCGGGTTCCTTCTATGAACTCTGAGCTTTAGTTTCTTCCATAAAAATTTCTATTGGATTCAGGTCCAGTGATTGGCTCGGCCATTCTAGATTTATTTTCTTTCTCTAAAACCAACTGAGAGTTTGTTTAGCTGAAATGTCCACCCTTCATCTTCATCATCCTGATAGCAGATTGTTATCAAGAATGTCTGGGCACCTTTGTCTATTCATCCTTCCTTCAATTATATGAAATTTGCCAGTGCCATATGCTGAAAAACAGCCCCACACCATGATATTCCCACCTCTAATCTTCACTGTTGCTATGGTGTCTTTGGGGTGATATGCAGTGCCTTTTGACCTCCAAACATGATGTGTATTATATCCAAAAAGTTCAATTTTGCTCTCATCTGACCAGACTATATTTCTCAGTATTTCACAGGCTTGTCAAAATGTTATTGAGCAAACTTTAACCCCTTTCTGACATCGGGCGTACATTTGCGCTGATGTCGGACTCCCTCCTTTTGATGTGGGCTCTGGCGGTGAGCCCACATCTATCTCGGCACATATCAGCTGTTTCGAACAGCTGACATGTGCCTGGAATATCTGCGGGTGAAATCGTGATCCACCCGCCGCTATTAACCCATTAAATGCCCACCAGTGACCGGAGTCACGTGATCATGGGTCACCGGTGTGTTGGCATGACAACCGGAGGTCTCCTGGAGACCTCTATAGTTGTCAGTGCAGTCTTAGGCCGGCCTCACACTAGCGTGTTTTACGGACGTAAGAGAGGGGCTGAAAATACGGATTGCATACGGTACAATGCTTCTCTATGCCCCAGCTCCTATAAGCCGTATTTTACTGATCCATATTATAAGGTCTTCTACGGCTGTAGAAAATCACAGCATGCTGCGTTTGTCACCGTATTGCGCAAAAAATATGCCAATGAAAGTCTATGGGGGCCAGAAAAATACAGATTACACACGGACCAACAGTGTGACTTGCCAGAAATACGCAGCGGTGTTCTAGCGAAAAGCCGGTAATTCAGTGCGGTGTACAGTAAAATCACACTGACAGCTTAGAATAGAATAGCTAAAATAAATGCCTACACATAGTATAGGGGTATACCTGTGTATTTATTTCATTAAAATACTTTGCAATAATGTGTGTGTTTTTTAACCATTTCATACTATTGGATTAATAATGGATAGGTGTCATAATTGACGCCTCTCCATTATTAATCTGGCTTAATGTCACCTTACAATAGCAAGGTGACATTAACCCTTCATTACCCCATATCCCACCGCTACACGGGAATGGGAAGAGAGTGGCCGAGTGCCAGATTAGGCGCATCTTCCAGATGTGCCTTTTCTGGGGTGGCTGGGGGCAGATGTTTTTAGCCAGGGGGGGCAATAACCCTGGACCCTCTCCAGGTTATTAATATCTGCCCTCAGTCACTGGCTTTACCACTCTGGCGGAGAAAATTGCGCAGGAGCCCACGCCAAATTTTTCCGCAGTTTAACCCTTAAATTTAATAGCTACAGAGCCCAAATTTTGCACATACACACTACTAACATTAGTAGTGTGGAATATGCAAAAAAAAGGGATATAAGATGGTTTACTGTGTGTAAACCATGGCTCATATCATGTCCGGTTTGAGAAGGAGATAGCAAAAGCCGGCAATTCAATTACCGGCTTTTAAGCTATCTAGCACTGCATGATATATTAATATATATATATATATATATGTATATATATATATATATAAAATGTGTCTCACTGACATATATATATATATATATATATATATATATATGTATAGACAGTATTTATGTTTTTACGATTTTTTGAGAACATGGATCCATTGTATGTCCGTATGTCGGTTTTGCAAGCCTGTGAGAAAATCGCGCAGTACGGATGCCAGACGGATTACATACGGAGGATGCCATGCGCAAAATACGCTGACACACCCTGCCTACAGATGAGATACGGACCACTATTTTGGGGACTTTTCTGCGTATTACGGCCGTAAATTACGGACCATATTTTTATATGCTGAGTGTGAGGCCGGCCTTACTGTGAGTGCCACCCATAGGTCGGCGCTCATAGCAAGTGAGTAATTCTGCTATATAGAGGTGATCTGATCATCGCTAGTGATGAGCGAATATACTCGTTCCTAGAGTATTTTTTAGTGTTCAGAGATTTCGTTTTTTTTCGCCGCAGCTGAATGATTTACAGCTACTAGCCAGCTTGATTACATATGGGGATTCCCTAGCAACCAGGCAACCCCCACATGTACTTAGCCTGGCTAATAGCTGTAAATCATTCAGCTGCGGTGATGAAAACTAAATCTCCGAGCACCAAGGCCTCTTTCACACGTCAGTGGCTCCGGTACGTGTAGTGACAGTTTTCTCACATACCGGAGACACTGACACACGTAGACCCATTCAAATGAATGGGTCTATGCACATGTCTCCGTGTTTTCATGGACCGTGTGTCTGTTTTTCGCCGGCAGCACGTACCACAATACGTCGTGCACATGGAGAACAGTGTGCACTCTCCTCCGTGTGCACGTACCGCCCGCAGGAGAGACAGCGCTACACTAAGTGCTGTCCCCCCTGTGTGGTGCTGAAGCCGGCATTCATCTCTTCTCCCCCGCAGGAAAGAAGAGATGAAAGATCAAGTTTTTGTTATTTTTTGTTAAAAATAAAGTTTGCTGTTGAGCTCCCGCCTCCCATCCCCCATGCGCCGCCCGGCCCCTTGCATAGAAATACTCACCCAGCTCCCGCGATGTCTCCTCTCTCCTCTCAGCGCTGGCAGCTTCTGCTGTGTAAACGGTCACGTGGGACCGCTCATTACAGTGAGGAATATGTGCATATTCCTCACTGTAATGAGCGGTCCCACGTGACCGCTCACACAGGACCTGCTGCCGGCGCTGAGAGGAGAGAGGAGACATCGCGGGAGCTGGGTGAGTATTTCTAAGCAAGGGGCCGGGCGGCGCACGGGGGATGGGAGGCGGGAGCTCACAGCAAACTTTATTTTTAACAAAAAATAACAAAAACTTTATCTTTCATCTCTTCTCTCCTGCGGGGGGAGAAGAGATGAATGCCGGCTTTAGCACCACACAGGGGGGACGGCGCTTAGTGTAGTGCTGTCTCTCCTGCACGGTCCGTGTGGTCCTCAGGCGGCACACGGGTGGCACATGGATGCCGCACGTGTGCTGTTGTGAATTCTGTTGTCAAGCTCCCTCCTGTGGTCGTGAATGGCACTTCAGCTGGTTCTGTCCATGGGCTTCCACTGGTGGTTGTGAATGGGGCTGCGGCTTCTGAGTTTCCTTCCACAGGTGACGAGGTTAATTCGTTAGCTGGCTGCTCTATTTAACTCAACTTAGATCATTGCTCCATGCCACCTGTCAATGTTCCAGTATTGGTCTAGTTCTCTCCTGGATCGTTCTTGTGACCTGTCTTCCCAGCAGAAGCTAAGTTCCTGCTTGTTTGTTATTTTTCTGTCCAGCTTGCTATTTTGTTTTTTGCCTTGCTTGCTGGAAGCTCTGGGACGCAGAGGGAGCGCCTCCGCACCGTGAGTCGGTGCGGAGGGTCTTTTTGCGCCCTCTGCGTGGTCTTTTTGTAGTTTTTTGTGCTGACTGCAAAGTTACCTTTCCTATCCTCTGTCTGTTCAGTAAGTCGGGCCTCACTTTTCTAAATCTATTTAATCTCTGTGTTTGTAATTTTCATCTTTACTCACAGTCATTGTATGTGGGGGGGCTGCCTTTTCCTTTGGGGAATTTCTCTGAGGCAAGGTAGGCTTTATTTTTCTATCTTTAGGGCTAGCTAGTTCCTTAGGCTGTGTCGAGTTGCATAGGGAGCGTTAGGAGCAATCCACGGCTATTTCTAGTGTGTGTGATAGGATTAGGCATTGCGTTCAGCAGAGTTCCCACGTCTCAGAGCTCGTCCTGTATTATTAGTAACCATCAGGTCATTCCGTGTGCTCTTAACCACCAGGTCCATTGTTGTCCTGACCACCAGGTCATAACAGTGTGCCACACTGATGTGCCACGTGATCACACGGACACACGGACACAGATAATTCCGGTACCGATTTCTCCGGTACCGGAATTATCTGGACGTCTGAAAGAGGCCTAAAAAATACTCAGAGGACACCAGAGCATGCTCAGGAAATCTCGAGTAACGAGTATATTCGCTCATCACTAATCATCGCCTGTATGTAGCAGAACCGATCGGGCTATGGCAGCTTCAAGACTCCTATGGAGACTATTGAAGTAAGCCAAAAGTAAAAAAAAGTTTTTAAAAATATAAAAAAATAAAAAATATTTAAAAGTTCAAATCGTCTTCCTTTCGCCTCATTCAAAATAAAATAATAAAAAAATCAAACATACACATATTTGGTATCGCCGCATTCAGAATCGCCTGATCTATTAATACAAAAAAAAGGATTAACCTGATTGCTAAATGGCGTAGCGAGAAAAAAAGTAAAACTGCCTGAATTATGTTTTTTTTAAATACGAGCAATCAAAAGATCGTATCTGCACCAAAATGGTATAATTAAAAACATCAGCTCAGCACGCATAAAAACAAGCCCTCACTCAACCCAAGATCACAAAAAATGGAGATGCTACAGGTATCGGAATTTTTTTTTTTTTTTTTTTTACAAAGTCTGACATTTTTTTTCATCACTTAGATAAAAAGTTACCTAGACATGGTTGGTGTCAATGAACTCGTAATGACCTGGAGAATCATAATGGCAGGTGACAGTTTTAGCATCTAGTGAACCTAGTGAAAAAGCCAAACAAAAACAAGTGTGGGATTGCACTTTTTTTTGTTCTTTCACCGCACTTGGAATTGTTTTCCCGTTTCCTAGTACATGACATGGTAAAGTCAAAGGTGTCGTTCAAAAGTACAACTCGTTCTGCAAAAAACAAGCCCTCACATGGCCATATTGATGGAAAAATAAAAAAGTTATGGCTCTAGGAAGCAGGGGAGTGAAAAAAAGAAAACGCAAAAACGAAAAAAGTTTCCGGGGTTAAGGGGTTAAAAGACACCTGAACATGCTTTTTGCTCAGCAATGGAGTCTTGCATGGTGAGCATGCATACAGGCCATGGAGGTTGAGTACAATACTTATAGTTTTCTTTGAAACAATTGTACCTTCTGATTCCAGGTCCTTCTGTATCTCACCACAGGTGGTCATTGGCTCTTGGACAACACTTTTGATAATTCTTTTCATTCCTCTATCTAAAATCTTACGTAGAGCACCTGGTCGTGGCAGGTTTATGGTAAAATCATGTTGTTTCCACTTTTGGATTTTGGTCAACAGTGCTCACAAGTGCTTCTATAATTCCATCAATATGTTTGGCAGGATAAATTGGCGTTTTTATTGGTAGCATTTTCGGGCACATGACATTTTTTGATCGCTTTCTATTCCAATTATTGTGAGGCAGAATGAACAAAAACCAGCAACTCAGGAATTTCTTTTTTTTTTTTGGGGGGGGGGGGGTTATGCCGTTCCCTGTGTGGTAAAATTGATAAGGCAGTTTTATTCTTTGGGTCAGTACGATTACAGCGATACCTCATTTATTTAGTTTTTTTTTAGGTTTTGGCGCTTTTATACAATAAAAACTATTTTATAGAAAAAATAATTATTTTGCATCGCTTTATTGTGAAAGGTATAACTTTTTTATTTTGCTGCTGATGGAGCTGTTTGATGGCTTGCTTTTTGCGTGACAAAATGATGTTTTCAGTGGTACCATGTGTATTTATATCCGTCTTTTTGATCGCGTTTTATTACAGTTTTTGTTCGACGGTATGATGATAAAGCATTGTTTTTTGGCTTTTTTCGGTGTTCACTAAAGGGGTTAACTAGTGAGACAGTTTTATAGGTCGGGTCGTTGCGGACACAATGATACCAAATATGTGTACTTTTAGTGGGTTTTTTGTTGTTTTTTTCATTCAAATATTTCTTTAGAGATACAATATCTTTTGATTTTTTTATTATTATTTTTTATATATATTTTTACAATTATTTTTAAAAAGTTTTACTTTTCTCTAACTTTTTTAATTTGTCCCAATGGGACTATCATTTTTTGCAGGCTGATCGCTTTTACAGCATGGAGATGAAGCAGCATCTTCATGCTGCAGAAACTGTCAACTCTGCACTGACAGATAAACTTGCTCATCATGCGGAGGATCTTGCATGGGCTGTAACAACGCACGTTCAGTTGAAATCAATTGCCATGCGGGAAGGCGGTAGCTTTCTGCACAATAATAGTTAACATCCACTGGCCAATCACAGGCCTGCAGCTGATATCACCGCGCACATCAACGGGGTATGATGTCACTGCCATGCGCTGGGAGTTCTTGCCTCAAATGGATGAAGGAGAGGACACCGCTGGGCCGCGGCCAGGTACCGAGACACTTTATTTTGTTTTTTACTTTTTTTGAAAAGCTGCACTAATGCTGCACTAAGCTGCACTAATGTATGAAGATACATGTAGCAAAATGGAGACAACATGGGGCAGAATGGAGCCACATGGAATCAGTAATGGGAAAACATATGGGGTCAGGAATGAAACACAAGAGCCCAGGAATGAGACATATGGGGTCCAGAATGGAATACATATGTGAGCAGGATGTGGGACATTATTACTGTAGGGTCTGATTAAGGGATATTATTACTGCAGTGATAGATTTTACTGTTGAGGATACTGTTTTCAGTTGGAGGCAAAGTCCTGCTAATGTGTTTGGCAAAACTGTCACTTTGTTTCTTCATCTGGTGTAGTGTATAAGTTGGGGAAAAATTGGGGAATGTGCTCTAGGTAACTGTGTTATTTTCTGCAAAGACGAGTAGTGGCTAAAAAAGAAGTGATGGTGGTCTGTGCTGGATGGAGAAGAAAAGCAAAGATGAAGGACTTCAACTAGAGACCTCATCAGTGAGTCAGTGTGTTATCTCTACACTCACACTATACACTATATACAGAGCTCCTGTGTATAATATCACTAGTGATTTCTATGCTACCTGTACACTAACACTATATACAGAGTTCCTGTGTATAATGGTAGAATCATAGAATGTTAGAGTTGTAGGGGACCTCAAGGGTCATTGTGTTCATTGTGTTCAATGCATTGCAGGATTCACTAAACCATCTCAGACAGATGTCTGTCCAGCCGTCATAATGTCACTGGCGATCTCTGTCTTACCTGTACACTGACACTATACACTGTATACTATACATTTTTTTTTACTAATGATCAGTATGGTAGTATTCAGTCACTATGTGGTGGTAATATGTGGTCTGATCTTTGTGTGGCAGTATTTCTCCCATATACATGGTATGATTCCATCACTATGTGGTGGTAATATGTGATCTGTTCATGGTGTGGCGGTATTTGTTCCTTGCATGTGGTATTATTCAGTCACTATATGATGGTGATATGTGATCTGGCCATGGTGTGGTAGTATTATGCCCTGTATGTGGTATTATTCGTTTACTATGTGATGATAATATGTGATCTGGTCATGGTGTGGCGGTGTTTGTTCACTGGATGTTATATTATTCTGTCACTATGTGGCAGTAATATGTGGCCCGACCATGGTGTGATGGTATTTGTCCCTTGTAAGTGGTATTATTCTGTCACTATGTGGTTGTAACGTGATCTGGTCATGGTGTGGCTGTATTTTTTCCTTGTATGTGTTATTATTCAGTAACTATGTGGTGGTAATATGTGGTCTGGTCATGGTGTGGTGGTATTTGTTCCTTTGTATGTGGTATTATTCAGTCACTATGTAATGGTAATATGTGGTCTGGTCATGGTGTGGCGGTATCTGTCCCTTGTATGTGGCATAATTGTTCATTTAAAAAAAAATTATGTGGCTCATTCCCTTAAAGAAAAATATACCTAAAAAGAGTATTGGATATTTTAAGAAATGTTTAATAGGTTAGAGTAGAGTAGGGCCCTTCCAAAGAGTCTCCTTGTCGTGGTAGCGGCTTAAAAAATGTTTTGGCCAAAACAAAAGCTGATGGCTTTGTATGTGATCTGGTGTTAGATGGGAACTGTTAATGTGTGATTGGTGAAGACGTGGTGGAGAAGTGAAGTTTTTGCAGTGTGGGCGGTGAGACTGTGGAAGGATCGAGGGGTGGAGGCGGAGCTGAGCAGAGTCTCAAGAAGGCCCAAAAATGTTACCAGTATGGGGATCTGAAATTCCTGGTGGCAGCCCTGACTGCTGCAGCCAAAACACCTGGACCCGAGAGCCAGCGCTGGCCAGGTGAGTTTTATGAGTACCTGCTCTTTTTGATATTTTAGGTATTTTAGAGTGTTTAGGATTCACTTTTCTGGAAGTGGAAAACCCATTTAAGCTTTAATTACATACATGTGGAAAATACAGAATACAACAGGTAATGGTCATATTACTGAGTATAACATCATTATTATAATTGACAAATAATACACGTGTCCAGACCTTTATTCAGATTTTTGCTGATGATCTTCTCTTTTTTTCCTGTCTATTGTCTGTAATACAAGCTTTTGAGGTTCATTAATGTTTCTGTGGACCCGTGTAATGAAACTAAAAACCTATAATGAGCCACAAATGGCTTTGGTTTGTTAAGTGGAATGTCAGTTTAAAAAAATTCCTTAACATTTCTCCGACATGGTTACATAATCTCTATGTAAGAAATCAATACCAGCGCTATTGATCGGCCTTCTTATGGTCGTAGCAACTGACACTCTTTTCCCATTTACTGCAAATGAAAAAAATCACGGATAAGGTAACTAATGTTCCACGTGGAGAGCTGACACAATGGACTTCATGAATTAAACATCGACATTTTAAACAAAAATAAGCTCAGATTTAAAGAAATGACTTTCTGAGCACATGCCCTTGAGTTCATGTTTGGTTAAGCAGTGAGAGGTGTTCTCTGCAGCAGCAAGCTTTTTATCGAGGACAGGGGTTTCTAAGTGAATTAGTGCCCAGTGCCCACAATGGAAACAGAAAAATAGCCGCAGTTTAGAATAATGTGGTTAGAAAAGTTAGCACCCCTGTCATACTTCGGATGGTCTAGAGTAGACTAGATGGTAGCCACTACTTTTTTTTTTTAATCAGAAAAGAGCCAAATATTAAAATTAAAAACAAATAAATACTCACCTTCTTTTTTTTTATCCTCCCAGCACTGATATATACAGTATACACACACTACATACACTCTAGATGTTTGGGGTCTCATGGTTGACAGTGTAGCGGTGCGGTAGCCGTGGGCGAGGTACGGTAGCCGTGGGCGAGGTACTCATACTTCAATACTCAGAATGCTATATGAAAATGGAGGTCCTGGCTTGGCTTTAACTGTGGGGACACTACGTCCTTGCTGACCACATGATGCTGTTGACTTTGGCTGGCCAGGGGTAGATGTTGTAAAGTTCAAAGATGGAGGCCACCACTCAAAATAAACTGACTTTTACTGAACAATAAAATGAAAAGTATGTACAGCGGATAGCGGGTGTATAACTTCATGGATGTTTCTCTTAAAGCATAGAACATCTTCATAAACATTCTTTCCTTCCTTCCTAGACTCACTTGAGGCTTCCTCAGTTAGTTCCTCTGCCTTCACCACAATTCAGCACAGTACTTCAGGAGCTTCCCTTGTCCCAAATAACTGTAGTACAGTCCAAAAAATGAGAGTCCTGTACCTCAGCCTGCAGTTCCACATCCTTTTTCTCTTAGTGGAGTTACTTATGCCACAATGGCTGTCACTTAGCTTCTAAGCTTACCGACGTCTAGGGACTACCGCTCGGGGCACTCTCTTCATCTCACATTCCCTGTTCTGATCTTGTTCCATTAGCTTTTTGACTTGTGAACTTAGAACCATCCCACTAGGCTTCCTGCCCCAGATCCCGTTTCCAAAGAATCTATCTCTTTTCTTGGTCTCTATTCTGGATCATGCTATCTGTTGACTCGGTCTCCTCTCACTTGAGGGACACATGTGACTCTGTTGACTAATAAGACCATAGGTTTTCTTCCATTGCTGACTAGGCCCTATCTTCCCTCCTGAGAAGAAACTCTCTCTGTCTCTTCACTTTAACCCCCTTCCACTTTCGGCTAGTCTCACACGTTAACTACCTAGTCACTACCTGTGGCTGGGCAGAACACAACAACACAAATAACGCACATCACTAAACACATTGCACATCCAAATACATTGTAGCAATACACGTGTCTTCAAGGAATGTGGACGACACTTCCACCTTCATACAGCAGTATTGATGGGGGGCCAGGGTTGACTTCACTGGTGGGGGATGTTACAGGGCTGATAACTCAGATAGGAACGTATCTCTTTAATCATAATTATAAAAGAGTGACTGTTTCTTTAAAGGGGTTTCCCATCTAAAGTGATGGCATATTGCAAGGATCAGTTATGACTAGAGATAAGTGAATCGATCTCGGAAAATTGAGTTCAAGTTGAACTTTCTGATATTTATGGTTTCACACCATTTCAAACACATTTTGTCATATTTCTCCTCCGGACACCGGATAAGTGTTTCTCTCTCCTATAGAGTGTAAGATCCTATTGTGAGAGGAGTCATCTCTCTCTCCCTCCTGTAGAGTGTAAGCCCTTATTGTCAGTTGGGTCTCCTGTAGAGTGTAAGTTCTAATGGTCAGCAAACTCCTCTCTCTCTTTCTCTATCTCTCCTGTAGATTGTAAGCTCTTATGGTCAGTGCGGTCCTCTCTCAATTCTGTAGAGCAGTGTTCCCCAACTCCGGTCCTTAAGAGCCACTAACAGGTCATGTTTTCAGGATTTCCTCTGTATTGCACAGGTGATTGAATGCTTGCCTGTCCAGTTGATGCAATTATCACCTGTGCAATACTAAGGAAATCCTGATAACATGACCTGTTGTTGGCTCTTAAGGACCAGAGTTGGGGAACACTGCTGTAGACTGTAAGCTCTTATGGTCAGTGGGGTCCTCTCTCTCCTGTAGAGTGTAAGCTCTTATGGTCAGTGGGGTCCTCTCTCTCCTGTAGAGTGTAAGCTCTTATGGTCAGTGGGGTCCTCTCTCTCTCCTGTAAAGTGTAAGCTCTTATGGTCAGCGGGGTCCTCTCTCTCCCCTGTAGAGTGTAAGCTCTTATGGTCAGCAGGGTCCTCTCTCTCCCCTGTAGAGTGTAAGCTCTTATGGTCAGCAGGGTCCTCTCTATATTCTGTAGAGTGTAAGCTCTTATGGTCAATGGTGTCCTCTCTCTCTCTCCTGTAGAGTGTAAGCTCTTATGGTCAGTGGGGTCCTCTCTCTCTCCTGTAGAGTGTAAGCTCTTATGGTCAGTGGGGTCCTCTCTCTCTCCTGTAGAGTGTAAGCTCTTATGGTCAGTGGGGTCCTCTCTCTCTCCTGTAGAGTGTAAGCTCTTATGGTCAGCGGGATCCTCTCTCTCCTGTAGAGTGTAAGCTCTTATGGTCAGTGGGGTCCTCTCTCTCTCCTGTAGAGTGTAAGCTCTTATGGTCAGCGGGGTCCTCTCTCTCCTGTAGAGTGTAAGCTCTTATGGTCAGTGGGGTCCTCTCTCTCTCTCCTGTAGAGTGTAGGCACTTATGGTCAGTGGGGTCCTCTCTCTCCTGTAGAGTGTAAGCTCTTATGATCAGCGGGGTCCTCTCTCTCCTGTAGAGTGTAAGCTCTTATGGTCAGTGGGGTCCTCTCTCTCCTGTAGAGTGTAAGCTCTTATGGTCAGCGGGGTCCTCTCTCTCCTGTAGAGTTTAAGCTCTTATGTGCAATGGTGTCCTCTCTCTCCTGTAGAGTGTAAGCTCTTATGGGCAATGGTGTCCTCTCTCTCTCCTGTAGAGTGTAAGCTCTTATGGGCAATGGTGTCCTCTCTCTCTCCTGTAGAGTGTAAGCTCTTATGGTCAGTGGGGTCCTCTCTCTCCTGTAGAGTGTAAGCTCTTATGGTCAGCAGGGTCCTTTCTCTCCTGTAGACTGTAAGCTCTTATGGGCAATGGTGTCCTCTCTCTCTCCTGTTCAGTGTAATCTCTTATGTCAGTGTGGTCCTGTCTCTCCTCTTCCCCGTGTATATTTTCCAAACAATTGCAAATTTTCCAGTATAGAGATTCATGAAATTGTGTTAGCTGCAATTCAAAGTATTTGGGAAAATTCAGCGAAATCAGCAAATTCAAATGTCTAAAGATTCGCACATTCTCATTCTCAGCGTCAGATGGCAGCTGGGGCTCCGGAGGTCAAACCATCACGATGTTTAAGAACATCCTAAATAGGCAGTGTAAGCGGTTTATACCTTGTGGGAATAAAAGGACTAGAAATAGGAAAAACCCAATGTGGCTAAACAAAGAAGTAAGACAGGCAATTAACAGTAAAAAGAAAGCATTTGCACTACTAAAGCAGGATGGCACCATTGAAGCTCTAAAAAACTATAGGGAGAAAAATACTTTATCTAAAAAACTAATTAAAGCTGCCAAAAAGGAAACAGAGAAGCACATTGCTAAGGAGAGTAAAACTAATCCCAAACTGTTCTTCAACTATATCAATAGTAAAAGAATAAAAACTGAAAATGTAGGCCCCTTAAAAAATAGTGAGGAAAGAATGGTTGTAGATGACGAGGAAAAAGCTAACATATTAAACACCTTCTTCTCCACGGTATTCACGGTGGAAAATGAAATGCTAGGTGAAATCCCAATAAACAATGAAAACCCTATATTAAGGGTCACCAATCTAACCCAAGAAGAGGTGCGAAACCGGCTAAATAAGATTAAAATAGATAAATCTCCGGGTCCGGATGGCATACACCCACGAGTACTAAGAGAACTAAGTAATGTAATAGATAAACCATTATTTCTTATTTTTAGTGACTCTATAGCGACAGGGTCTGTTCCGCAGGACTGGCGCATAGCAAATGTGGTGCCAATATTCAAAAAGGGCTCTAAAAGTGAACCTGGAAATTATAGGCCAGTAAGTCTAACCTCTATTGTTGGTAAAATATTTGAAGGGTTTCTGAGGGATGTTATTCTGGATTATCTCAATGAGAATAACTGTTTAACTCCATATCAGCATGGGTTTATGAGAAATCGCTCCTGTCAAACCAATCTAATCAGTTTTTATGAAGAGGTAAGCTATAGACTGGACCACGGTGAGTCATTGGACGTGGTATATCTCGATTTTTCCAAAGCGTTTGATACCGTGCCGCACAAGAGGTTGGTACACAAAATGAGAATGCTTGGTCTGGGGGAAAATGTGTGTAAATGGGTTAGTAACTGGCTTAGTGATAGAAAGCAGAGGGTGGTTATAAATGGTATAGTCTCTAACTGGGTCGCTGTGACCAGTGGGGTACCGCAGGGGTCAGTATTGGGACCTGTTCTCTTCAACATATTCATTAATGATCTGGTAGAAGGTTTACACAGTAAAATATCGATATTTGCAGATGATACAAAACTATGTAAAGCAGTTAATACAAGAGAAGATAGTATTCTGCTACAGATGGATCTGGATAAGTTGGAAACTTGGGCTGAAAGGTGGCAGATGAGGTTTAACAATGATAAATGTAAGGTTATACACATGGGAAGAGGGAATCAATATCACCATTACACACTGAACGGGAAACCACTGGGTAAATCTGACAGGGAGAAGGACTTGGGGATCCTAGTTAATGATAAACTTACCTGGAGCAGCCAGTGCCAGGCAGCAGCTGCCAAGGCAAACAGGATCATGGGGTGCATTAAAAGAGGTCTGGATACACATGATGAGAGCATTATACTGCCTCTGTACAAATCCCTAGTTAGACCGCACATGGAGTACTGTGTCCAGTTTTGGGGACCGGTGCTCAGGAAGGATATAATGGAACTAGAGAGAGTACAAAGGAGGGCAACAAAATTAATAAAGGGGATGGGAGAACTACAATACCCAGATAGATTAGCGAAATTAGGATTATTTAGTCTAGAAAAAAGACGACTGAGGGGCGATCTAATAACCATGTATAAGTATATAAGGGGACAATACAAATATCTCGCTGAGGATCTGTTTATACCAAGGAAGGTGACGGGCACAAGGGGGCATTCTTTGCGTCTGGAGGAGAGAAGGTTTTTCCACCAACATAGAAGAGGATTCTTTACTGTTAGGGCAGTGAGAATCTGGAATTGCTTGCCTGAGGAGGTGGTGATGGCGAACTCAGTCGAGGGGTTCAAGAGAGGCCTGGATGTCTTCCTGGAGCAGAACAATATTGTATCATACAATTATTAGGTTCTGTAGAAGGACGTAGATCTGGGTATTTATTATGATGGAATATAGGCTGAACTGGATGGACAAATGTCTTTTTTCGGCCTTACTAACTATGTTACTATGTTACTATGTTACTATGTTACTAAAGTAGTAACAGTTCCTCTTTATGAGATGGGGAAAAACCCTTCAGTATACAGCATATATTTATGACAAATCAATTTTTGCATCTTTTACATCAGTGCTTGATTTACAGGAGACACAATGAAACTTCATTTATCATAAGTGGCTAAGAGCAAAATTGGTCTTAGACACTTTTGATAAATGACCTAATGGCTTGTGTCTGGACCTTCCAAACTAATGTCACCATTACACACAGGAATCATTTAGATTTAATTGAAAAAGAATAATGTTAAGTATGTTAATGGATCATCATAAACCCAGAGCTCATTGGTGTAATTAAAAGCAAATGTGTCCTCAAGTGTAATTTATTTACTTTGAAGGTTTTCATAAAAACGGATAATGAAAATTTGTACATTTAATATGATCACACATTTAGAAAACTTCACCAAAAACTACCAATGTGTCTCCATCGTCAAGTCATAATTCCTTTTACAAAATCACTTCAAGTTTTTCACTGGTTTTATTTGGCTGCAATCTAAAGAATAACCATATTTATTATTTTTATTACATAAATGAAAAATACAGGTGAAAATAAGAAACTTTGTAATATATCTTATCGGAGAAATCTGCTCCATATTATAATTAGTGATGAGCGAACGTGCTGGGATAAGGCATTATCTGAGCATACTCATGTGCTAACCGAGTGTTTTCGGCGTGCTCTAAAAATACGTTTGACATGCAGGGATTACCTAACAAACAGGCTGTACATGCATGTGCTGTGGCTGTCGAACAGCCGTGGCGATTGACTGATGATTGGTGGAAGAGGCAACAGCTGCTTTCCCTACTTAGCATGTTATTGGGCACTTCAAAGTGAACATAAAGTATATGCACATCTGAACCCAAAACATGGGTATATATACATACTTCCTTACAAGCTCCGCAATAACCAAGGAAAAATTGGTTGCCATTACCAATAGGTTATATAGGCAGATTGGACACCAATTACTGGTGACGTGGAGCTTCACGAGGCTTCAGGGGTGCGGTTTATAGAGCAAGAGGAACAAAGATATTACATTATATATACTTAACAACAATTAGGCAGTGCTTCTAACAATATACAAAGGATGTTACAAAGGGAACAAGACAATAGAGTATATACAGTTAGATAGTAATAAAAGGGATAAACAAAAGAAAAGTACTAAACCTGTTGATTGAAATGGCGCATATCTTGCTGAGGTGGAGCACGAAGATTAGGAAATGGTGCAGCCTTAAGGTACCTTCACACATAACGATTTCGTTAACGATATCGTTGCTTTTTGTGACGTAGCAACCATATCATTAATGAAATCGTTAAGCATGACAGCGAGCAACGATCAGGCCCATGCTGGGAGATCGTTGGTCGCTGGGTATGATCAGGACCTTTTTTTGGTCGCTGATCACCCGCTGTCATCGCTGAATCGGCGTGTGTGACGCCGATCCAGTGATGTGTTCACTGGTAACCAGGGTAAGTATCGGGTTACTAAGCGCAGGGCCGCGCTTAGTAACCCGATATTTACCCTGGTTACCATTGTAAAAGTTAAAAAACAAACAGTACATACTCACATTCCAATGTCTGTGACGTCCCCCAGCGTCCACAGGGTAAAAACTGCTTTCGGCAGGAGCGCTGCTAATGCACGCGCTCCGGCCGAGAGCTTCCCTGCACTGTGTCAGCGCTGGCCGGCCGTAAAGCAAAGCACAGCGGTGACGTCACCGCTGCTTTACGGCTGGCGCTGACACAGTGCAGGGAAAGCTCTCGGCAGCAGCGCGTGCATTAGCAGCGCTCCTGCCGAAAGCAGTTTTAACCCTGTGGACGCCGGGGGACGTGACAGACATCGGAATGTGAGTATGTACTGTTGTTTTTTTTTAACTTTTACAGTGGTAACCAGGGTAAATATCGGGTTACTAAGCGCGGCCCTGCGCTTAGTAACCCAATGTTTACCCTGGTTACCCGGGGACTTCGGCATCGTTGAAGACAGTTTCAATGATGCCGAAGTCGTTCCCCTGATCGTTGGTCGCTGGGGAGCTGTCTGTGTGACATCTCCTCAGCGACCACACAACGACTTACCAACGATCACGGCCAGGTCGTATCGCTGGTCGTGATCGTTGGTAAGTCGTTTAGTGTAACAGTACCCTTACAGTTAGCTGGTTCTAAGTCAGAATCTGCTTTTACCAAGTAAGAGTCACTCCACTAATGACCTCAGATGGGGGCCAGTAAAAGAGATGCGGCTCAGGTCAAATAAATTATAAGATGCCAATGTTAAGGATTTCTGCCCCCCCTGGAGACTTTACTAGGTGGGAGATATTAATGTCACTGTCATGGGTTTACCTTGACAGAGAGGGGCCAGAAGACTGTAGCATCTGATTTCATGTACTCCTGCACTGATCAGAAGCATGTTGCCTTCATATTAAACAGTGCAGGTCTCTATTAGCAATGCATGGGTTAAACTGTTCAGCTTGTAGTCTCTTAAGCTTCACAGCTTGGATGATCCCAGCTGTTCAGTGTTGGTTACTCCCCTCTCCTTTATTTGCTCGCCTCTGACAATCTGTTGCCAGTGTTAGTCTTGTACTGCCTGGTGGGGAGAGGAGGAGTTTAGTTGCTGGTAGAGGCATTTGAAGTATTGTTCTGTGACTGCTGCATACTGTTTCGGTTAAGTGCAAATCCTTATCTTCTCCTATTTGTTTTTATTCCTTTTCTCCCTGGTGTGCCCCCTGTTGTATGTTAGTGCATATTTGTATGATTGCTACTGTATCTTCACTTATCCCTGTACGTCCTCCCTTGTTAGTCTTGTTCATGTTTATACATACACAACTACTCTCCACTTCCCTGGATGGGGAGGAGGACAGGTATAGGGCTGTTTCAGGAGTCCTGCAAGGTATGTGGCCCTGGCGTCTTCACCATCAGAAGTAATCAGTGGAGCAGGGATGGGTAGGGTGCACCTAGTGTTAGGAACAGGGAAGGAGTCACTGGCTTCAGGTATTCCGACAACAGAGTTGTGACAGCCTTATTTTCTATCTTGATTTTAACTTTCTATAGATATGAGACATGGAATATTCAAGATTATCTATCTGGCCCATATTAATTTGGGGCTGATGCGCAGACCGCACAGAAATGCAAGAAAATGTGTCACCTATATCTCTAGGACCTGCACCAATCACAAAAAAAACAATAAGCATATCCGGTATCCGGTGCCATCCCAGCTGCTTGTAGTTTATTTTTTATTTAGACATTGGCAGCAAATTGTACTATACAAGCTTATTGTTTACTAATAATATTAGTATTTTTGTATCTTTTTATATCTTTCATTTTACATTATATTTATTGCTTATTTTATGTTTTCATTTATTCATAAGTATGACATTTAGTTTTTTAAGTCTAAAAATAGTCAAAATGTAAAAAAAAATTCTTTCATATTAGATTGTTAATAATAACAGTAATAAATCATGTAGAAGTTTCAAAAAAACTGTTTGATATTCTAGTTTATTATGCAGGTTTCTCCAGGTGGCATTTAAAGGGAACCTGCGTGCTTGGAAATGCTGAGCAATATACGCGTTGTATGTAGAAGGAGCGGAGCAGAATAATGTGAAGGTATCTGGGAAAAGATTCAGTATAACTTGTATTTTCATTCCTTGAACTCCCGACTCTTTGCAAGCTTGGGAGTCCAAGGGTCGGTCCTTATCAATGATTGAAGGTATGCACTACTAATCAGGAAAGGATGTGGCTCCCTCAATAGGACCACCCCTCATTTACTTACCCTGAAATGAACTAAAGCAGCCTCATATATCCCTATGAAGTTGCTGAGTTTGGGACAGGACACGCCTGACCAGTTTGGACATTGTAGTCTGTACTCGGACTGCGAATGTGTGAAACCGGCCATATACTGACTCTTTACCCAAACTATATGGTATATATCTCAATATGCTCAGCTCATCCGGCTCTATAACATACTGCCCACAGATTAATCACCACGTTCATCCCTTTAAAAAGTTAGCGCTCAGATTTGGGCAAAATATTGCACTGTTGCTGTCATTATGGGAGCACTGTGGCTGTGATTTTTAAAGTGACGGATCATTTCCCATCACTGAAAGCAAGGATGGAGCAAATTCTTTTGATGGCCAAATTAAAGGTTTCCTTTTGTTCAGTATGATGACTGACAGATGGACAAATGTAGTTAACACCGATAGGCCATCATCCAGCAAGCATGTCTGACTCTACTGAGCATATATTTTATTTTGGTTAATTTAAAACATGCATATACTTTTATTATTCCCCATGCCCTATGGACCTCACTAGTCCCTATACCCTTTTACAGCAGAGTAGACTCCATTCCTGGAACCCAGGGTAAAGTCAAGTATTTAGCACCACCTACCCGTGAACTATTAACACTTCCCTTCCATGAGTCCAGTATTGAACAAATTGTTCACATGCGGGTGTTCAATGAGTGGAACAGGCTGCCACGAGAGGTGGTGAGTTCTTCAATGGAAGTCTTCAAACAGAGGCTGGACACACATCTGTCTGGGATGATTTAGTGAATTCTGCGTTGAGCAAGGGGTTGGACGCGATGACCCTGGAGGTCCCTTTCAACTCTAAAATTCTATGGTTCTATGCACTGTATTTTTATAAACAACTGAGTATTTAAAGTTTGCACTTTTCTGTTTTTGTTGAAATCTGACACAGAATTTTTTGAGATTTGCAATTACTGTATAGATTGTAGCCCTAACCCTTGCTCTAACGCTCACGTTTAAAGTAGCCCTAACCCTAGTTTGATCACTCACCTTAACAGTAGCCCTAACCCTAGCGCTAGCCATCACCTTAAAAATAGCCCTATCCCTAGTTTGATCACTCACCTTAAAAGTAGCCCTAACCCTATCTCTATCCTAACCCTTGCTCTAACGCTCACCTTAACCCCTTCACCCCAAAGCCTGTTTTCACCTAAGTGACAGGGCCAATTTTTACAATTCTGACCACTGTCACTTTATGAGGTCATAACTCTGAAACGCTTCAACGGATCCTGGTGATTCTGACATTGTTTTCTCGTGACATATTGTACTTCATGATAGTGGTAAAACTTCTTCGATATGACTTGCATTTATTTGTGAAAAAAACAAAAATTTGTCGGAAATTAGGAAAATTTAGCAATTTTCAAACTCTTAGTTTTTATGCCCTTAAATTAGAGAGTTATATCACATAATATAGTTAATAAACAACATTTCCCACATGTCTGCTTTACATCAGCACAATTTTGGAAACATAATTTTTTTTTGTTAGGACGTTATAAGGGTTAAAAGTTGACCAGCGATTTCTCATTTTTGCAACAAAATTTGCAAAACCATTTTTTTACGGACCACCTCACACTTGAAGTGACTTTGAGGGGTCTATATGACAGAAAATGCCCAAAAGTGACACCATTCTAAAAACTGCACCCCTCAAGGTACTCAAAACCACATTCAAAAAGTTTATTAACCCTTCAGGTGCTTCACAGGAATTTTTTGAATGTTTAAAAAAATTGAACATTTAACTTTTTTTTCACAAAATTTTTACTTCAGGTCCAATTTGTTTCATTTTACCAAGGGTAACAAGAGAAATTGGACAACAAAAGTCGTTGTACAATTTGTCCTGAGTACGCCGATACCCCATATGTGGGGGTAAACCACTGTTTGGGCACATGGCAGAGCTCGGAAGGGAAGGAGCGCCTTTTGACTTTTCAATGCAAGATTTGCTGGAATTGAGATCGGAGCCCATGTCACGATTGGAGAGCCCCTGATGTGCCTAAACAGTGGAAACCCCCACAAGTGACACCATTTTGGAAAGTAGACCCCCTAAGGAACTAATCTAGATGTGTGGTGAGCACTTTGAACCTCCAAGTGCTTCACAGAAGTTTATAATGTAGAGCCGTAAAAAAAATTTTATATTAATTTTCACAAAAAATGATCTTTTTGCCCCAAATTTTTTATTTTCCCAAGGGTAACAGGATGAATTGGACCCCAAAAGTTGTTGTGCAATTTGTCCTGAGTACGTCGATACTTCATATATGGGGATAAACCACTGTTTGGGCACATGGCAGAGCTCGGAAGGGAAGGAGCGCCATTTGACTTTTCAATGCAAGATTTGCTGGAATTGAGATCGGAGCCCATGTCACGATTGGAGAGCCCCTGATGTGCCTAAACAGTGGAAACCCCCACAAGTGACACCATTTTGGAAAGTAGACCCCCTAAGGAACTAATCTAGATGTGTGGTGAGCACTTTTAACCTCCAAGTGCTTCACAGAAGTTTATAATGTAGAGCCGTAAAAAAAAATGTATATTAATTTTCACAAAAAATGATCTTTTTGCCCCAAATTTTTTATTTTCCCAAGGGTAACAGGATAAATTGGACCCCAAAAGTTGTTGTGCAATTTGTCCTGAGTATGTCCATACTTCATATATGGGGATAAACCACTGTTTGAGCGCATGGCAGAGCTCGGAAGGGAAGGAGTGCCATTTGACTTTTCAATGCAAAATTGGCTGGAATTGAGATCGGACGATATTTCGCATTTGGAGAACCCCTGACGTGCCTTAACAGTGGAAACCCCCCACAAGTGACCCCATTTTGGAAAGAAGACCCCCTAAGGAACTTATCTAGATGTGTGGTGAGCACTTTTAACCCCCATTTGTTTCACTAAAGTTTAGAATGTAGCATTGTGAAAATTAAAAAATCATTTTTTCTTTCCACAAAATGATGTTTTAGCCCGCAATTTTTTTTTTCCCAAGGGTAACAGGAGAAATTGGACCACAAATGTTATTGTCCAATTTGTCCTGAGTACGCTGATACCCCACATGTAGGGGGGAACCACCGTTTGAGTGCATGGCAGAGCTCGGAAGGAAAGGAGCACCATTTGAAATGCAGACTTAGATGGAATGGACTGCAGGTGTCATGTTGCATTTGCAGAGCCCCTGATGTACCTAAACAGTAGAAACCCACCACAAGTGACCCCATATTGGAAACTAGACCCCCCAAGGAACTTATCTAGATGTGTTGTGAGAGCTTTGAACCAACAAGTGTTTCACTACAGTTTATAACGCAGAGACGTGAAAATAAAAAATATTTTTTTTCCACGAAAATGATATTTTAGCCCCCACGTTTTTATTTTCCCAAGGGTAACAGGACAAATTAGACCTCAAAAGTTGTTGTCCAACTTGTCCTGAGAACGCAGATACCCCATATGTTGGGGGGAACCACTGTTTGGGTGCACGGCAGAGCTCGGAAGGGAAGGAGCGCCATTTGAAATGCAGACTTAGATGGATTGGTCTGCAGGCGTCATGTTGCATTTGCAGAGCCCCTGATGTACCTAAACAGTAGAAACCCCCCACAAGTGACCCCATATTGGAAACTAGACCCCCCAAGGAACTTATCTAGATGTGTTGTGAGAGCTTTGAACCAACAAGTGTTTCACTACAGTTTATAACGCAGAGACGTGAAAATAAAAAATATTTTTTTTTCCACGAAAATGACATTTTATCCCCTATGTTTTTATTTTCCCAAGGGTAACAGGACAAATTGTACCCCAAAAGTTGTTGTCCAACTTGTCCTGAGAACGCTGATACCCCATATGTTGGGGGGAACCACTGTTTGGGCACACAGGAGAACTCGGAAGGGAAGGAGCACTGTTTTACTTTTTCAAAGCAGAATTGACTGGAATTGAGATCGGACGCCATGTCGCGTTTGGAGAGCCCCTGATGTGCCTGAACAGTGGAAACTCCCCAATTATAACTGAAACCCTAACCCCAACCCTATCCCTAGCCCTAACCCTAGCCCTAACCCTAGCCCTAGCCCTAACCCTAGCCCTAACCCTAGCCCTAATGGGAAAATGGAAATAAATACATTTTTTTACATTTTATTATTTTTCCCTAACTAAGGAGGTGATGAAGGGGGGTTTGATTTACTTTTATAGCGTTTTTTTGGCGGATTTTTATGATTGGCAGCCGTCACACACTAAAAGACGCTTTTTATTGCAAATAATAGTTTTTGCATCACCACATTTTGAGAGCTATAATTTATCCATATTTTGGCCCACAGAGTCATATGAGGTCTTGTTCTTTGCGGGACGAGTTGACGCTTTTATTGGTAACATTTTCGGGCAGATGACGTTTTTTGATCGCTTTTTATTCCGATTTTTTGGAGGCGGAATGAACAAAAACCAGCAATTCCTGAATTTCTTTTAGGGGGGGGGCGTTTATACCGTTCCACGTGTGGTAAAATGGATAAAGCAGTTTTATTCTTCAGGTCAGTACGATTACAGCGATACCTCATGTATGTAATTTTTTTTATGTTTTGGCGCTTTTACACAATAAAAACTATTTTATATAAAAAAATAATTGTTTTTGCATCGCTTTATTCTGAGAGCTATAACTTTTTATTTTTCTGCTGATGATGCTGTGTGGTGGCTTTTTTTTTGCGGGACAAGATGACGTTTTCAGCGGTACCATGGTTATTTATATCCGTCGTTTTGATCGCGTATTATTCCACTTTTTGTTCGCCTGTATGATAATAAAGCAATGTTTTTTGCCTTGTTTTTTATTTTTATTTTTTGCGGTGTTCACTGAAGGGGTTAACTAGTGGGATAGTTTTATAGAGCGGGTCGTTACGGACGCGGCGATACCAAATATGTGTACTTTTATTGTTTTTTTTTTTTTACATAAATAAATGGATTTATTGGGAAATGTTTTTTTTTTTTTTATTTGGGGATTTTTTTTTTTTTTTTTTACACATTCTATTTTTTTTTTTTTTAACTTTCTAACTTTGTCCCAGGGTGGGACATCTCTGTTTTAGATCAGATCGTTGATCTGACGCTGTGCATAGCACAGTGTCAGATCAACGATCTGACAGGCAGTATAGCTGGCTTTCCAGCGCCTTCTCACAGCAGGCGCCGGCTAGCCAGGTCATTTCATGACCCGGAAGGAGACCGGCGGCCATCTTGGATCCGGGGACTCCTTCCGGGTCACCGGAGCAACGCGATCTCATTGCGTTGCTCCGGTGGGAGAGCGCAGGGACAGCGGCATCAGAGGGGTTAAATGCCCGCGATCGGCGATAGCGCCGATCGTGGGCATTGCTGCGGGGTGTCAGCTGTCATATACAGCTGACACCCGCACCCGATCACCGCGGCGCTCAGTGCGAGACCGCGGTGATCGGTGCGCCGTACTAGTACTGCTGCTGGCACAAATGCAGTGCCGGCAGCGCAGTACTAGTACGGCGCATGGCGCGAAGGGGTTAAAAGTAGCCCTAACCCTAGTTTTATCACTCACCTTAAAAGTAGCCCTAACCCTAGCACTAGCCATCACCTTAAAAATAGCCCTAACCCTATCTCTATCCCTTACCTTAAAAGTAGCCCTAACCCTAGCTCTAACACTCACCTTAAAAGTAGCCCTAACCCTATCTCTATCCCTCACCTTAAAAGTAGCCCTAACCCTATCTCTATCCCTGACCTTAAAAGTAGCCCTAACCCTATCTCTATCCCTCACCTTAAAAGTATCCCTAACCCTAGCTCTAACACTCACCTTAAAAGTAGCCCTAACCATATCTCTATCCCTCACCTTAAAAGTAGCCCTAACCCTATCTCTATCCCTCACCTTAAAAGTAGCCCTAATCCTATCTCTAACACTCACCTTAAAAGTAGCCCTAACCCTATCTCTATCCCTCACCTTAAAAGTAGCCCTAACCCTAGCTCTAAAACTCACCTTAAAAGTAGCCCTAATCCTATCTCTATCCCTCACGTTAAAAGTAGCCCTAACCCTATCTCTATCCCTCACCTTAAAAGTAGCCCTAATCCTATCTCTAACACTCACCTTAAAAGTAGCCCTAACCCTATCTCTATCCCTCACCTTAAAAGTAGCCCTAACCCTAGCTCTAACACTCACCTTAAAAGTAACCCTAACCCTAGTTTTATCACTCACCTTAAAAGTAACCCTAACCCTAGCTCTAACCCTCACCTTATAAGCAGCCCTAACCCTAGCTCTTACTCTCCCATTATAAGCAGCCCTATTCCTAGCTCTAACCCTGAAAGCTTCTCAGCCTATGTAGAGCACAGCAGTCTACATGAGCTTGTCATCTCCTGCTGCGCTCTGTATAAGCAGCAACCAAGATAACATAGGTCAATTCATTATACTAAGCTTTTTCATCTCGGTCACTGCCTATGCAGAGCGCAGAAGCCAATGACAGATTCACCTCGACAAGTGCGCTTTCCATAGGACGTGACAGCAGGGGACCAAGATGACAAAGAAGCCGCTGACTCCTTTACTCATCCTTGTGAACTGTATCTCTACAAGTATGTGAACCCGCATTCCAAATAACTTATCTAAACGTCTTAAAGATTATGTCAAGTATAGACGTTATATAAAACAGGGTGATAGATTAAACTCCAGAGTCATTTTCTCTTCAGGGCAGAGACTTTAAGATATTATTCACAGTAATAATCAGTATAACACAGGGTAATGACGGACGATTCACAGACGTTAGGATTAAGTGGTGTCAAAAATATTTATAACCAATATATGTAGCTTTTGGCTCTGACCTTGGAAGAAAAATGGAATAGATTAAAATAGATGAATAGATTTCAGGAAAGAACTAATGAAGGCAATTAACAGTAAACCACTTCAGTAGCAGGGTATATATGGAGCGCCCCCAGATGCAGGGCCGCGGGTTACTCGGTACCGGTCCTCTCTGTCTCAGTTCTAGGATTGTCACAGTGGCTGGACCCGGTCCGTGACCCTGCTAAGGGGCGTCCAATAAAAGGGGTGATGAAAGTCGGCTAAGGTTTCGTGACGCCACCTGTGGTATTCGGTCAGGGTGACCGACGCTGCTTGGGGTCCACTGGGGTGGTGTTATGGCAGCTAGATGGTTTACCTTCCCACAGGTGAAGTATATACCCAGGGCTTCCCAGTAGTGTAGGTGGCGATGGTGTGAGGTGCAGTCAATAATGAGGACACAGGGTTGCAGTCTCTTTACCTTTTACTGAAGACTTCAGGATCCTCAATCCAGAGCACGCTTAACAGGGCTATCTGAGACCGGCCGGTCCGAAGGCACATCCAAAGTTCCCTTTGCAGGTGGAAATCAGTGCCTACCACTAGCGCCTGTGTGTTGTAGTTCTTCCCTGCTGAGCATTCGCGATAGTCCTCACAACTCTCGTGTTCGTTCTTTCTCTCTCTCTCTCTCTCCATCCCCCAAGTTTATCTGGACAGGAGGCACTCGTTTGACGAGATGGCTCGGAGCTATTCTGGGACCCTAGAGACACCCCTCTCCACGTTTGCCCCCTATGTCTTCTTAGGTGATGTATGGTAGACAGCCAACCTATAATCAACTGTCCTGCGGTATTTGAAGTAGTGCTTGAAGTCAGTTACTTCCTCGGTGTTCCGGTCACCGGCTACGCGCCTCAGTAGGATGTTGCCGTTCTCGGGGCACAACTCCTACTGGCTCTCCTTTGTGCTTTGATCTCATTTCTCACTTTTCCACAATATCCTTCTCTTCATGTCCTTCCTTAGGATACCACCGCAAGGTAGTGCAGGCGCGGTTCCGTCACTTTCTACTCTTTCTGCTAGGCCCCTGTCAGGAACCTACCCCTGACAGGTCCTCCCTGGAGCTCTCCCAGGCTGCGTTCTGTTCTAACTTCCTATCCGACCCCTAGTTTTACCAGTGTGAGGAGTGGCCTAATACATAGTGCCTTTTGCTCCCCCTAGTGGCCTGAGTGTGAAGTGTAATGTGTGCTTGTGATACCTGGTCAGGTGAACTCCTTTAGTGCAATCAGACGTAACATCACTCCCCTTAGTGGCAGAGCGACGTTACAGCAACGACCAGATCTCTGGGGCGCTGCATACAGTATAGTTAGAGCATCACCAAGAGGCTTTTAAACATCATCCATCTGGAATATTAGAGAAGCAACACCAAGACAGAGAACCCCTGTCTGCAACGGCCAGGACTCTGGGGCGCTGCATATACCCATCTTAAAGGGATTGTGTGGGTTGCATTCTACCGTAAACAGCATTATATCGGTAGGTAAGATCCATTCACTTCAATAGAGATGAAATACCAGGCACAACCCACGGTGGCATTTTTTCCTGGAAGAATGCAGCCATGTTTTAGAAGACAAAACAGTTTCAAATTGACTTTGTACATGTTTTCACGACATCTGCTAAATCATGTCAATGATGATGCATTGGGTGGGGTGTATTGAACGGACTCAAGAACCAAGAATCAAGGTAAAGAATAAAGAAATATGTTTAAAAATACAAAAAAAAAATTCTAATACTAATCATTCCCTTTCCCTTTTTAAAAATAAAGAATTAGCAAAAATAAAACATATTCAGTATTGCTGCTTTCTTCAGAGTCCAATCTATCAGAATATAAAATTATCTATCCTGTTTGGTAAATGCTCACACTTGAAGAATAATGTTGCCTAGTCTTTTTTAACATGCAATACATACAGCGGAAAATGGATAACGGCTAACGATTTTTGCTCATTAAGGGGGTTTTCTTTAGGATAAACCATCATTTGTTCAAAGAATGTATTTGGATGGTATGTCATCGGGGACCTCCTCTCCTGGTCAACCCAATCCAGCCATGCTCATTTGTAGAATAGGTAATTACCAGCACTGCAAAATCCAAGAAATCTATAAATGATTTCGTGTTTTGTTTTTTTTTCATGGCCACTAAAACTTTTACTTTTATTCTTTTTTAGAGTCATAAGACGTAATGTGTGAATAAAAGTCAAAAACACATTTCCTCATTTTCACTCTTTCATTTTCAACAGGGTGACCTCACAAAACGGAAGATGTAATCATTGGCTGCCCTCTCACTTACATTAATTTTGATGTATGATTTGAGTTTTCAGGTTGGCCTGGAAATGTAGCAATTTTTGCATGTGCAGTTTTAGGTGAAAAGAATAGGAAAAAAATCACCCTATTTTCAAATATTCATTCCTTAAAGAGGACCTTTCCCCAAATATTTCATGTTTAATTGGATACAATATATAATACTGGTTGCAGAGCAGAATAAAATGTTTTAGTTTCTTTCTTTGACTCTCCATGGTGGAAATATTAGTAATCAAAGTATTGGCACCAAATTTGCTAACTTAAGTACAAGTGATTGTTATCAGAGAGCAACTCATACAGGGAGAAGAAGTACACACCCCCAGTGATAGCAACTCATACAGGGAGAAGAAGGACACACCCCCAGTGATAGCAACTCATACAGGGAGAAGAAGAACACACCCCCAGTGATAGCAACTCATACAGGGAGAAGAAGGACACACCTCCAGTGATAGCAACTCATACAGGGAGAAGAAGGACACCCCCCCAGTGATAGCAACTTATACAGGGAGAAGAAGGACACACCCCCAGTGATAGCAACTCATACAGGGAGAAGAAGGACACATCTCAGTGATAGCAACTCATACAGGGAGAAGGACACATCTCAATGATAGCAACTCATACAGGAAGAAGAAGAACACACCCCCAGTGATAGCAACTCATACAGGGAGAAGAAGGACACACTCCCAGTGATAGCAACTCATACAGAGAGAAAAAGGACACACCCCCAGTGATAGCAACTCATATTCCCAATGGGGTATAATTGCCAAAATGGGGTCACTTGAGGGGGAATCTTCTAGCAATTAGGGGCTCTGTATATCTCTGTATATCTCTGTATATCTCTGTTTATGCAAACTCATCTAGTAAAATCTATGCTCCAGGAGGCAAATAGCGCTCCGTTCCTCCCGAGTCTCTCCGCATGGCTAAGTAGTACTGTACAGCAACATATGGGGTATTGCCACGTTCAGTAGAAATTGTGGGACAAATTTTGGTGCCATTTTTACCCACTTCTTTCGTGAAAATGTAAAATCTGGGTCTAAAACTAAATTTTGGTGGTAAAAATGTAGTTATTTTTTCTTCAATGACCAATGGTATAAAATTCTGTGACACACCCATGGTTTGAATATGATCAGTGCACCCCTGGATGAATTCATTGAGAGGTATAGTTTATAAAATGGGGTCACTTATGGTGGGTTCTGCTGTTCTGGTACCTTAGGGGCTCTCCAAGAGGCTCATGGCAGCCCAGAGGCTCATGGCACCTGCAAACCATAACAGTAAAATCTGGTGCTCCTTCCATTCTGAGCTTTGCCCTGTGCCTGAAAAATACTTCCAGATTACATGTAGGGTATTGGCGCACTCAAGAAAAAATGGACCTCAGTTTGTTGCAAAAAAATTTCCAATTAGCCCTTAGAAAAATTAAAAACTTGGGGCTAAAACAACATTTTTGTGAGGAAGATGTGATTTTATTATTTTCACGGCTCAATGTTATAAACTTCTGTGAAGCACTTGGGGATTCAAGGGGCTTACCATGCATCTAAATACATTCCTTGAGGGCTCTATTTTCCAAAATGGGGTCACTTGTGGGGAGTTTCCACTGTTTAAGCACATTAGGGGCTCTCCAAATGGGACATGACGTCACTAATGATTCCAGGAAATTTTACGTTAAAAAAGTCAAATGGCACTCCTTCCCTTCCAAGCTCTGCCATGCACCCAAATAGTAGTTTTCTCCCTCATATGGGGTATCAGCGTACTCAGGAGAAGTTGCACAACAAATTGAATGTATCAATTTCTCCTGTTACTCTTATGAAAATGCCTTATTTTGTCCTAAAAACATATTTGGGGGAATTTTTTATATTTTTATTTTTATGTCTCAACGTTATAAACTTTTGTGAAGCACCCGAGGGTGCAATGTGCTCCCCACATATCTAGATCAGTTCCCTAAAGTTCTAGTTTCCAAAATGGTGTCATTTGTGGGAGATTTTCACTGTTTAGGCACATCAGAGGCTCTCCAAATGCATGGCGTCCGCCAATTGTTGCAGCAAATTTTGCATTCAAAAAGTCAAATGGCGCTCCTTCCCTTCTGAGCTCTGCCATGCACCCAAACAGTGGTTTTCTCCCTCATATGCGGTATCAGCATTCTCAGGACAAATTGCACAACAAAATTTGGGGTCCATTTTTTCCTGTTACCCTTATCAAAATAAAAAAAAATTGGATCTGAAGTAATTTTGGGGAGAAAAAAATGTTCATTTTTATTTCCACATTCCAACAATTCCTGTGAAGCACCTCAAGGGTTACTAAACTTCTTGAATGTGGTTTTGAGCACCTTGAGGGGGGCAATTTTTAGAATGGTGTCACTTTTGGGTATCTTCTATCATATAGGCCCCTCAATGTGAGTTCAAATGTGATGTGGTCCCTAAAAAAAATGGTATTGTAAAATGAAAAATCGCTGTTCAACTTTTAACCCTTTTAACTTCCTAACAAAAAAAAATGTTGGTTCCAAATTTGTGCTGATGTAAAGTAGACATGTGGGAAATGCTATTTATTAAGTACTTTGTGTGACATTTTTCTGTGATTTAAGGGAATGAAAATTCAAAGTTGGAAAATTGCAAAATTTTCAAAATGTTCACCAAATTTCCTTTTTTTTCACAAATAAACACAAGTCATGTCAAAGAACTTTTTCCACTATCATGAAGTACAATATGTAATGAAAAAGGTGTGAGAATCACCGGCATTCAGTGTAGTGTTCCAGAGTATTTACCTTATAAAGGGACAGTGGTCAGAATTGTAAAAATTGGCCCAGTCATTAACATGCAAACCACCCTCGGGGGTAAAGGGGTTAAATACACCTTTGAGCTGATAGAGTTTTTCCATTGAGATACTCTCACACTTGCAACACCCCAGGTAACCGGTTGTTGCAGTGATGTTGCCTTCCCTTTGGGGAGGGTGATGTCATGCTTAGAGGCAAGGGAGATTCTGTCTATCAGGTAAGGCACTCAAGTCAACACAACTGAATCTAGGCCAGGAGAGGTAGCTCAGAACCCGGATTCAGGGGAGCTTCCTTAGAATTTATGTATCCTGGTCTGGAGGAGGAGACAGCTAGTTGTAGCCAGTCTGAGAGAGGAGAGGAGAGGAGAAGGACGTCTGGAGCAGATGTAGGGGCTGACCAGCCATGTGGGAGCTGCGACTCCTGGAAACAGTGAGAATTTGAAGGAGTTGAATAGTGGAGGAGCTTAGAGGGAAGAAGCACAGAGGAGGAAGAGGCTCAGGAGGGGAACAGGGGAAGTACACCCTAGGAGGTCGTGTTGTTTTCCAGGGCGCGCAACAGAACTGGAGGGCATAGGACTGTTTGTCAATTGCTTGCACCAACTCTGAGGTGAAGCAGTAACTTGAGAGCCCGGGTCATGATAGAGACCCTATAAACAGGCTCGCACAGCCTATCATTCAGACATGTGTCTTAGGACAGGAGAGAAGGGACTTTGCAACTAAGCTTCTTAGCGCCAGTAAGAAAGGCTTACGGACCTCACCTGGGAGAGGAATCTCCTATTGCCTCCAAGCCGGTTGGACCACAGCTACCCTGCACTTGGTACCCTGGACTGAGGACTGCTTTCAACAGTAAACCAGGTAAAGACTGCAAGCCTGTGTCCTTGTTCTTTACTACATCATCCACCACATCATCAGTGCCATACACTTGGGAAGCCCTGGGGACCCCGCTTCACCTGTGGGAAACGTCACCATCTTGCCGCCCTACCATCACCCCAGAGGACCCCTTTAAGCGGCATTGGTCCCAACTGACCAAACACCACAAGTGGCGTCAAGAACGATAGACTTTATTCACCGTACCCCTTAAATGACCTTTCCCCTTTAATTGGGCGCACAGGGCCACAGACCGGGTCACAGCCACTGTGACATCCCCTTTTAAGTATCAGACCCGGTGCCGAGAACCCCATGGCCCTGGTGGGGCATTCCACACTCATATTAGCAGATCTAGTTCATGAGGTATGATGCAATTAATAAAGGTGTGATGGTTATGTTGGGGTTTCATTGCATTTTCCTTCGATTTTCCCAAATTATGGCAAAAGAGTGATGCTTCTACTGTGATTGTGGCAAGTGAAAATGGAACAGGTGACCTCATCCTGATGATGCGTCAAGCATTCTGGCCTCACATTATGAGTGAAAGACATGAGAACAACAGCAAGAGAGGAGCAAAACCTTTCAGAAAACTTGGGTAACTTTCTTCCAAATTGTCACCCACTGTCATCTGTGTTTTTGTTATTCAGACAGCACATATTTGTTTTATACACTCGTCTGAATGAGCCCATAGTGTGATGAGAGAATGCAGGACACATCAGAGCGCTCAGCGTAGACTACACATCAGAGAACGCACTTGACAACGGGTATCCGTGACTCCTGTGAGCTCTATTGTAAGCCCCCTCATCTTACCTCATATCACCCCCGAGATAACGGCCACCTCCCCCTTCTCCTGTGGCAAGAGAATAACCCTATTAAAACACACGACAAATCAGGTTGGATTAATTGGCCACAGCAGCCGTTTATTAACATTTAAACATACAACAATATTGGAACAATAAACCCCGGAAGTGGATGATCCTCGAAGCCCGAAACATATATCGAACATTTTCCAGCCAAACGTCCCACCTATTTTGGCCTTATATCCGCCTTACCCCCAGCCGATATGCACCAGCTCGGAGGCAAACTCCACCGCCAGGCCAAAACCGCACACCTGTTTGTGGTTCCCCTAATAATCCCATCCATGGGATTATCTATACCCCTTTGACCATTTTAAATCACCCCGGGGAGTCCAGGACCTATTGAGATCTCCCCCCATCAATCCGCCATTTTCCACTTCCACCAACTTCGAGGACCACCACCCCCTGTCACGCTGCCGCGACAGATGTTCTTCCATACTTAAACGTACATAAATACCTTCGTAATGTTAGAAACCCTAGTTCTGAACCCATAACTAATAACAATTGATTTTAAAACTTTAAACCTTAAACAACAAAGGGAGGGTGGGTGGGAGCTTCTGTCTCTGGACGGTGAGTACCCAAATGGTTGCCGCACTAACATGGCCACCCCCTTTTATAAAGTCCGCTCTACCCTGCCCCCGACCCCTCCTCCCTTCAAATTCAAAAAACTCCGTCCCTCCCATCAGCTCTCTGTTAACCTTATACCCCCCAGCACTCCTATGAGCTCCCTATTGTCGCACGTCACCCTGTCATGGCGGCCTCCCCCAAGGGCCAGAGGCCCAGTACGGCCTTTCTTGACAACGGGTATCCATGACTCCTGTGAGCTCTATTATAAGCCCCCTCATCTTACCTCATATCACCCCTGAGATAACGGCCACCTCCCCCTTCTCCTATGGCAAGAGAATAACCCTATTAAAACACACGACAAATCAGGTTGGATTAATTGGCCACAGCAGCCGTTTATTAACATTTAAACATACAACAATATTGGAACAATAAACCCCGGAAGTGGATGATCCTCGAAGCCCGAAACATATATCGAACATTTTCCAGCCAAACGTCCCACCTATTTTGGCCTTATATCCGCCTTACCCCCAGCCGATATGCACCAGCTCGGAGGCAAACTCCACCGCCAGGCCAAAACCGCACACCTGTTTGTGGTTCCCCTAATAATCCCTTCCATGGGATTATCTATACCCCTTTGACCATTTTAAAACACCTCGGGGAGTTCAGGACCTATTGAGATCTCCCCCCATCAATCCGCCATTTTCCACTTCCACCAACTTCGAGGATCACCACCCCCTGTCACGCTGCCGCGACAGATGTTCTTCCATACTTAAACGTACATAAATACCTTCGTAATGTTAGAAACCCTAGTTCTGAACCCATAACTAATAACAATTGATTTTAAAACTTTAAACCTTAAACAACAAAGGGACCCCTTTTATAAAGTCCGCTCTACCCTGCCCCCGACCCCTCCTCCCTTCAAATTCAAAAAACTCCGTCCCTCCCATCAGCTCTCTGTTAACCCTATACCCCCCAGCACTCCTATGAGCTCCCTATTGTCGCACGTCACCCTGTCATGGCGGCCTCCCCCAAGGGCCAGAGGCCCAGTACGGCCTTTCTTGACAATGGGTATCCGTGACTCCTGTGAGCTCTATTGTAAGCCCCCTCATCTTACCTCATATCACCCCCGAGATAACGGCCACCTCCCCCTTCTCATGTGACAAGAGAATAACCCTATTAAAACACACGACAAATCAGGTTGGATTAATTGGCCACAGCAGCCGTTTATTAACATTTAAACATACAACAATATTGGAACAATAAACCCCGGAAGTGGATGATCCTCGAAGCCCGAAACATATATCGAACATTTTCCAGCCAAACGTCCCACCTATTTTGGCCTTATATCCGCCTTACCCCCAGCCGATATGCACCAGCTCGGAGGCAAACTCCACCGCCAGGCCAAAACCGCACACCTGTTTGTGGTTCCCCTAATAATCCCTTCCATGGGATTATCTATACCCCTTTGACCATTTTAAATCACCCCGGGGAGTCCAGGACCTATTGAGATCTCCCCCCATCAATCCGCCATTTTCCACTTCCACCAACTTCGAGGACCACCACCCCCTGCTACAAACATAAATGTTCTAACCCCTTAAACATTTATGCCCCTCCACACTTTCAAAGCTGTTTTGATGCCTTCTTGGATCGCCAAACACCACATATCGGTACCAACCGCATTCAAGTGCACCCCATCCAACCTCCAGTAACCTCCCGTACCAGACTCCAAATTTATGTGCCGCACCACTATCGCTCTGTTCCTTGCCATGAAACGCGAAACAGCTTTGTTCACCTTGATCCTTGCTTTGTTCACCCCTTCCAGTGACCTAGCACCCCGCCAAACCTTCCGCGGGACGATGTCCGACCAAACCACCAAAACCTTGGGAAACATCGCTCACAACCTTAACATGTCGAACTTAATGTCTTTTATAAGTTCTCTACACGGCCTCTTCCCCAAGTCATTACCCCCCAAGTGGATAACCAAAATTTGTGGGACCTGATCCCAGCGCACGAAACGATGAAACTCGGGCAAAAATTGACTCCAAGTCATCCCCCTTTTTCCAATCCACCTCAGTGTTGCCACGTCACGTGAAAAACCCAACTGCCGGCTATCCGGACGAACCGCTGCCCTCTGCGCCACCCAGAACACGAACGAGTGTCCCATAATCCAAACCAACCTTTTGTCGTGTTCTGTAAGAGAATAAACAATGACACCGATCAGTTCAAGAAAAAAAACCCCGAATACTTAAACCATGAAGTTAAACCAAACCCGGGCGAACATAAGACCAGAATCTCTCTGATTCCCACCGCCCAATTCTTTTCACCACCTCATCCCCCAATCCTCTCCTGGCTGCTTCCGTTGCAGTCCCTATACGAAATGAATGCCCACTGTACTTTGCCGGTGAAATTCCCCCCGCCTCCAAACATTTCCGAAATATTGAAACAAATTGAAAATGCGACAAGAAAGAACAATCCAGATGAACTAACAGTGGGTCGGATAATACACCCCCTCTTCTCATTAACTTATCCACGCAGGTTACCGGGCACAATGGACAATTCGGAACTTCGAATAACACTAATTTACAACCTTTCCCGGTAACATCCGTTTTTGACGACCGAATGAACACGACCACCCTGTCTGACGTAACATCCACGTCTTCCCTCCGTAAACCCCCTCTCTTGCATCTGGAAGGGCTAACCAACTCCCCCAGGCAAAACGCCCCAAAAAACGCCAACAAGAAGGCCGCTTGAAATAAAATCACCTCCCAGTCCAAGAAGCAAACAACCCGTAATTGCCTTCCAATTGTTAACAGCACTTCGAAGGAGACCGGTCGTCTGCCATTAAACGACTTCTGCCCTTTTTTCCAGCCCTTTACTACTTGCGTCACCAAAAATGATTTTGTCTCGTCCCACAAACCTCTAACCTTGAAACCAAACGCTAAACCAGCTAAGAACTTACTCACTTTGGACACCGACCAACCCGATTCCCAAACATGCCCTACTAGCAACAACAGCCTATTCTCATCGTCCATCCCAGACCCGTAGGATACCTTCCAATTCTCCCATGTACTCCAAGCCTGATCATACTGCATCCAAGACCTGTCTGATAACGATCTAGCGAACAACTCCCTTACGGCCCGAAGGGCAGGTTCCACAGTTCCACTGGACAATCCTGGCCCGCTTAATCCATGCAAGGTCTCGGCCCCTGAGACTGATGCCACTATGAATGGAAAAGGACATCATCAGCCTTAGTAGGCACAGTTGCCCTACAATCCGCTACAATCCACAAGTTAAACTTTAGGCCCAGGAAAACCAGATGCTGCAGTATCCTGACGACTTCTGGAGATGCCGCAGATAACGTATTGATGACCTCCACAACACCCACGTGATCGCAAGAAAAACAGATTTTTTTATTCATCACCATCTCGCCCCAAACTGACAACGCCACCACTCGAGGAAATAACTGAAGCAAAATCCGGTTTTGCAACAAACCTTGTTCGCGCCACTTGAGTGGCCACTCCGCCTCTAACCTCTGACCGTGATACTGCAAGCTAAAACCACACTTTTCAATCACGTTAACGACAAATCCTAAGTCGACCGCATTCTCAACTGTCTGAATCCAAATGGATTTGCCATTATATTCCTCCAAGAAAAGAGCCCACACCTTCAAATCCTGCTTCAAATCCTTTGTCAATCTGATGAAATGTAGGGGAGACTTCACTCCCGCCGTCGCCAAAGACAAACGCCGACAGAATGCGCGGCCCATCGGCATAATCCTGCAAGCAAAGTTCAGCTTGCCCAACAAAGATTGTAAATCGTGTAGCATTATCTTACGCCGCGTACTTGCTTTTCTAACTTCCTCCCGAAAAGCAACTAGCTTGTCATCAGGCAATCTACATTCCATCGCCACAGTATCAATTTCTATGCCTAGAAAACTCAGTGTCGTCGCTGGCCCGACAGTCTTATCAGCCGCTAACGGAACTCCGAAACCTTTTGCTACCCTCTCCATCGTGTGCAGTAGAATCGAGCAAACCACAGAGTGTGGCGGGCCTACAAACATAAAATCGTCGAGGTAATGTAAACAAGAATTCAAACCAGAAACATCCTTAACGACCCATTCCAAGAATGTACTAAATGCCTCAAAATAGGCACACAATAGCGAGCAACCCATGGGAAGACAACGATCAATGAAAAAACCTCCGTCCCAAAAACAACCTAACAAGTGCATACTCTTAGGGTGCACTGGTAACAGGCGAAACGCCGCCTCGATATCCGTCTTTGCCATCAAAGCCCCCCTACCGCACAGCCGTACCAGATTCATTGCTACATCGAACGACATGTAAGAAACCGCACACAGTTGAGGATCGATACCGTCGTTCACTGACAGACCTTTGGGAAATGATAAATGATGAATAAGCCTAAATTTGTTAGGCTCCTTCTTCGGAACCACTCCGAGCGGTGACACCCTCAAATTACTGATTGGAGTCGTTGCAAAAGGTCCCGCCATCCTACCCAGATCAACCTCTTTTTTAAATTTTTCGGAAACCACGCTAGGAAACTGCAATGCCGATTTTAGGTTCTTTTTTGACAAACGAACATCGTGCTCAATAAACGGAATTTTGAAACCATAACTCAAAAACCTTCCCTCAAAAGTGACGCTGCTGCTACATCTGGGTATCTATTTAGATACACCTCCATCGCGTCCAGCCGCACCGGCGTCTCCCCCTTTTTCAGCAACGTCTCCCCCTCTTGTTTTTCCCCCTCTAAAACATCTAGCCGCCCCATGTGCGCCCCCGCAACCTGAGCATTCGTGCTTGAATTTACACCTGCTCCCAAACCTACAGGTCCCCTCATTAAAGGAGAAACACAGTCCCTTCTGCATTGCGACCGAGTGTCCTGACTGCCCTGAACTCCCGGCGCCCCCTTGAAATGGCTGACTTCCCTGATTTGCTCTAGCCGGTGCCATAACTCTCATCCATAATGCTATGTCCTTATGATCCCAACGTATGCCCGGTCGGACCGCCTTGCGCTGCCTGAACTGCTCGTCGTATCTCAGCCAGCCTTGCCCACCATACACCCGGTAAGCCTCCCCAATTGCGTCCATATAGCAAAAGAGCCCTGAACAATTTTCCGGTGCCTTTTCGCCTATCACGCTCGCCAATATAGCGAATGCCTGCAACCAATTAGAAAATGAACGAGGGATCAGATGGTACCTCCTCCTCTCTTCATCATCTTTTTTGGAATCGTCTCTTCTTAACCTATCAAGATTGAATATCTCTAACGGTAATAAAGAAAAAATATCACATAATCCCCCTTCCAGATCTTTTCTTTTACTTCCTCCTTCAAATGGGACCCCAGCGGTCCCTCAAAACATACGTATACTTCACTCCTAGCTGAATCATCCAAACGCACCGCCTCCTCGTTTTCCTTTTCTTTGCTAGCCCCTGCATTATGGGTCGCACCTCCCAAGTCGGCTGACCCAGTCCCCCTTTCTGTTTCACTGCCGCTCCCCCCCCCTGACGCAGCAGAGACCGCTGTACCCTGGCCCCCACACTGCGAAACTACCTCGGAGCTTGTTAACATCCCTATACCCGCTGACCTTTCCGCGCTCCCTAACCACGCCGCTGCCGGTGACCCCCCCCATATTCTAGCTAAATCTCTAAGGCCATGTAGTATTAAACCCATCCCCTCGCTAGCGCCCCCCATAAATGCCTCCCGTTCCCTAACCTCATTAGGAGCTAAGCAGGGGTTAAATATAGAAAATTGCTGGCTCTCACCTGGCTGCCTGGGCGCTGTGAACCCAGCAGCCAAAGATCCTGCATCCTGACGAAGGTGTGCTGGTCCCATGCTGGATCCGTCCGCTGTTGGCTCCGCAGCTCCCGGGTCAACCAGCCTCACCAGCTGCCCACCGCCAGAAGCAGGCAAACTGGCAACCATTGCAGGGCCCCTCGGAGCTGCCGCCGTGGTCCATAGTGCGCCGCCATCTTGGGGAGGTCCCTGGTCCTGGAGCGCAGGTGCAGGGCTCCATGATGCGGCGCCATCTTGCTGTAGTCCCTGGTCACGTGGCGCCGTGCTCCCTGCTGCGGCGCCATCTTGCCGGAGACCCTGGCGGTGCGGCAACGCTGCAGCGCTGCCGACCGAGGCAGCCGATCGCTGCCCGCTGCTCACCGGAGCCGCCCCCACCGCACCGTGCCCCGAGAGCCTGTCATGCGCCGTTCCATCCGGCACGCTGGACGACAGGCCGGCGGGCTGCCGGCCACTGGGCCGCCGACGCATAGGGGCCCGCCCCCTGGCTCCTCGTGCTCATCTGCGCTGAGCAGGGCCAGCTGGAACGCTGGCGCCTGCCGCTCCTGGTCCCGGATCCCGTCGCCTCTGTGCTGCGGGGGGAGGACCCCGGCCCCTGTCGTAGGTCCCGCCGTTGAGATGGATTCCTCCCAGCCTGCGGGCAGGGAGCAGGGGGAGTGCACCCGCCGACTCTGGCTGGAGGGTCCCTGGAGGGGCTCCGAATGCGGCGCCGGACCCGGGGGTTAACGTCAGGACTTAGGCGCGCCGGAGGCCGGGACCTCTGCGGCCGGCGTCCTGCTTGAGGAGCGATGGAGGCTCCGGCTACCGACCCCTGAAGCAGGCTATTCACTGAGGCCTGCAGCCAGTCTGTCCCTTGGGGCCCGCTGCGTCCCGAAGCTGTTGCAGCAAGGCCTCAACGTCCATCTTTGTCGGTACTACGAAGCGTCTGTCTTTGGCCGGTAAGTACCCAAATGGTTGCCCCACTAACATGGCCACCCCCTTTTATAAAGTCCCCTCTACCCTGCCCCCCGACCCCTCCTTCTCCCTTCAAATTCAAAAAACTCCGTCCCTCCCATCAGCTCTCTGTTAACCTTATACCCCCCAGCACTCCTATGAGCTCCCTATTGTCGCACGTCACCCTGTCATGGCGGCCTCCCCCAAGGGCCAGGGGCCCAGTACGGCCTTTTTGGTTACAACATGTCAGAGCACTCAGTGGAGACTATATGCCAGAGCGCTCAGTGGAGACTACATGTCAGAGCACTCAGTGGAGAATACACATCAGAGCGCTCAGTGGAGACTACACAATAGAGCAATCAGTGGAGACTACACATCAGAGCGCTCAATGGAGACAACACATCACAGCGATATCTTCCTCAGGCTTGTCTCCAGATGGAACCCATGCTCCAATTACAGATATCCCACAACAATAAGAAGATCCTGGAGAAAGCAGGGAGTTTAGAGGCCACTTTGATTATATTTTTTTCATGGGAATGAAACTCTGCCGATGTCTCAAATTAGAGATGTATAATAGTGGTTAAAAAACAAGAAATATAAAGCTATTCTTAATAAAAGAGCTGCGGAAAAATGTCAAGTTGTTGCCAGACTGGTGGAGACTGGAGATTAGTGGGGATTAAGAAACAGAATAAGATGCTACTAATGCTGAATACTGATAATGTCCGAGACTGGGAGGGAGAATCGCTGAGACAACAGATACAGGGAAGAGGAGGAAAGAGAATATTCCAGCATTTGCTTAATATTTGGGATAATTTCAAGAAGTACTTGGCGTTCAGACTTGGAAGTCCTAGGGCTACGAGAAGTGTAGAAGGGGCCAGTACAAGGAGCTCTTAAGTAGCAGCAAAAAATCTTCTTCACACCATAGGATGGACAATTTGCCAAAGTATATTCTATAGGAAGACATAGGCATCACTAAAATGTTTACATTCGTCTTGATGTTCTTTCCAGGAGTGTTTTGTACCTATAAATATGTACAGTGCCTTGCGAAAGTATTTGGCCCCCTGGAACTTTTCAACCTTTTCCCACATATCATGCTTCAAACATAAAGATACCAAATATAAATTTTTGGTGAAGAATCAACAACAAGTGGAACACAATTGTGAAGTTGAATGAAATGTATTGGTTATTTTAAATTTTTGTGGAAAATCAAAAACAGAAAAGTGGGGAGTGCAATATTATTCGGCCCCTGTAACTTAATACTTTGTTGCGCTTTCAGCTGCAAGTCGCTTGGGGTAAGTCTCTATCAGTTTTGTACATCGAGAGACTGAAATTCTTGCCCATTCTTCCTTGGCCAACAGCTCGAGCTCAGTGAAGTTTGATGGAGATCGTTTGTGAACAGCAGTTTTCAGCTCTTTCCACAGATTCTCGATTGGATTGAGGTCTGGACTTTGACTTGGCCATTCTAACACCTGGATACATTTATTTGTGAACCATTCCATTGTAGATTTTGCATTATGTTTGAGATCATTGTCTTGTTGGAAGACAAATCTCCGTCCCAGTCTCAGGTCTTTTGCAGACTATAACAGGTTTTCATCAAGAATGGTCCTGTATTTGGCTCCATCCATCTTCCCATCAATTTTAACCATCTTCCTGTCCCTGCTGAAGAAATGCAGGCCCAAACCATGATGCTACCACCACCATGTTTGACAGTGGGGATGGTGTGTTCAGGGTGATGAGCTGTGTTGTCTTTACGCCAAACATATCGTTTGGCATTGTTGGCAAAAAGTTCGATTTTGGTTTCATCTGACCAGAGCACCTTCTTCCACATGTTTGGTGTGTCTCCCAGGTGGCTTGTTTCAAACTTTAAACAACACTTTTTATGGATATCTTTGAGAAATGGCTTTCTTCTTGCCACTCTTCCATAAAGGCCAGATTTGTGCAGTGTACAACTGATTGTTGTCCTATGGACAGACTGTCCCACCTCAGCTGTAGATCTCTGCAGTTCATTCAGAGTGATCATGGGCCTCTTGGCTGCATCTCTGATCAGTCTTCTTGTTTGAGATGAAAGTTTAGACGGACGGCCGGGTCTTGGTAGATTTGCAGTGGTATGATACTCCTTCCATTTCAATGTGATCGCTTGCACAGTGCTCCTTGGGATGTTTAAAGTTTTGGAAATCATTTTGTATCCAAATCCGGCTTTAAACTTCTCCACAACAGTATCACAGACCTGCCTGTTGTGTTCCTTGGTCTTCATGATGCTCTCTGTGCTTCAAACAGAACCCTGAGACTATCACAGAGCTGGTGCATTTATACGGAGACTGGATTACACACAGGTGGATTATATTTATCATCATTAGGCATTTAGGACAACATTGGATCATTCAGAGATCCACAATGATCTTCTGCAGCGAGTTTGCTGCACTGAAAGTAAAGGGGCCGAATAATATTGCACGCCCCACTTTTCAGTTTTTGATTTTCCACAAAAATTTAAAATAACCAATAAATTTCGTTCAACTTCACAATTGTGTTCCACTTGTTGTTGATTCTTCACCAAACATTTACATTTAGTATCTTTATGTTTGAAGCATGACATGTGGGAAAAGGTGGAAAAGTTCCAGGGGGCCGAATACTTTCGCAAGGCACATAAATATACAAAAACTCACCGCCCTGATCTCCTAGAACAAGTTAAAATGCTTTTAATTCAATGATATGCCTAATTTCTCCAGGCACTGTTTTGATTCTCGAGCTCTGTAAATTGCCATCCACTATTTTTGAGTGGGATGTTCTTTTCATCAGTATTCTGCCAGCACTGTAGGCGCTGGAACTTTTTTTCTGGAAAATTTTCCTCATTACCAACATGCATTGTATCTATCAGTATCCAATGGCTTGCCTGGCTTTCATCTCTGTTGTACCAATAAGCAATTAAACAGGAAAGCCGGAATACACAGACAAATACTGGCCCCTAATTCTTGTAATGTCTCGGCGTCTCTGTACCTGGAGATGATTACACTTGACAAGAGGCAAGTTAGATAGATGCAAGACCCTTAATGGCCAACACTTTACAGTACTTTTTTTTTGGGGGGAAGGGTGCTGGGCACATGATTTTAGGTAAATATAATAATTTTGTGACAAGTTTTGTTCACTCGCTGCGTTTTTTCCCATGTTTTTTTCTGTGTGTTTTTGCTTTGGAAAAATAAAATGCAGCGTTTACAGTACCAGCAAAGTGCTTGAGTTTTCTGAAATCTCCTGAACATGCTGCTTATTTTTTTTCTAGCAGATTTGAACCATCAAAAAGTTTTTCAAATCTACAACGTGTCAATGATTTCAGCGTTTTTTGCAGCATTTTTCTCCCATTCAAATCAATGAAGATGAAAAAAAACGCATCAAAATTGTGCCTATTTGACCCGACATTTTTTCCTACCAACACTCTGGACGTGGGCTTCACATGTTACTAATTTTATGAAGGGCCCTTGGCAAATGGGGGTCCCTGTTACAGACTTTATTAGGACCCAGGCGTGTCAACTAAACTTCAGTCCTCATAGAGTTCTGTGCAGTAAAACTCTGGCGGCTATGGGGGGCTGCAGCCATTACACTGAAGGTCAGAGGTTTTCTTTCAAATTGGAGGCATCCTAAAAATTAGGTAATGGCCATGGGTAGTCTACTCACTCCAGGAACAATGTTGTATTACAGGGCAGCCATTCAATTCAATAGCCTAGCATGTAATACTGTACACAGGGTGCTGGGAGCACCAGAGCCGGAGTCCCTATTAGTTATTGACTCATGACCTGTTAGATATTATTTTTTGCTCCTATTTTTTTCCTTCCCGTCTCCCATTTCTCCATCCACATAGCCATATGATTTTTTTTTTTTTCTTGCGGGACAAGTTGTTGTTTTGAACGACACCAATCATTTCACCATACAATGTACTGAAAAACTGGAAAAGAGCTACAAGTGCAATGAAACCATTTCATTGACCATTCCTTTTAGGTTTGTTTTAGCGCTCTTCATTTGGTGTTGTTGCAGTGCGGTGGCCATTGCTGCGGTAATGCGATGGCTATGGGGTGGTGTGACTTATAGCACGGGTGCTATGGGGCATCAGGTCACTTTCCCTGCTGATGTGATATCAGTTTGCCCCTGGTCACCCCATGGTGACGCACCTTTAAAGTTAGGGGCCCGCTAAGAGGTTCGCCGTGACGTGGCAGTGGGCTTCATCCAGTCTGATCAGAATTATAACTAAGGACCCTGTGTTCAGGTTTAGACATTTTTTGTAAATGTGTGAGTTTGAAAACAAAGGATTGGACATGATGAAATCCAACATGCCCAATCTTTTTTTCCCAACATCTTCAATCAACGATATTGATGATCGAGCGTGCTCAGATAACAAACAGGTAATCTCTGCATGTTATATGGAGCCGCAGTGACTCGAGCACTTTTTTTTTTCTAAATACTCGATTGGGACACGAGCATGCTTGGATAACACCTTATTCGACCACACTCGCTCATCACTAGTCAGGAACAAAACGGGTCACCTGAGTCCCACCAAAATAAGCGGATTTTGGCTAATATTCGCCTAATATATGTATGACCACCTTAATTGATCATGTCCATCTACAGAGAAACGTTAAAGCATACCTTCTCTCTGTTAAAGGCAAAGTCCCTACTTTTGACCCAAATCAACATCTCCCTTTTTTTCCACCTGATTAATAGAAATATGGTCGCTAAATGCAAAATCTGAGATGAGACGTGCGGGCAGAATATGAATTTCATCTGATCCAGGAGAACAGCCATCAGTCTAGCAATGCATTATGGGAAACGTAGATTAATCTGGATTCCAAGAATATATAATGATCAGCAATGCAGCATGACTCCACCACAGTATAATACAATTTGAAAGAGGGACTGGCAGATGTATTTTTTTCCCTTTTTTTGCATTGCTTTCTGCAAAGTATATGCCATTAAGCAGTAATAAAACTTGATATAAAATAAATGCGGCAATACGTGCAAGTAAACATCGCTTTTTCACAGCACTGTAAAATATATTAAAAAGGAGTCACATTAGATGAGAGTGTTGCATCCATCAGTAGCTGCATTAGAATGACTTTCTCTGTCGACGGTTTGCTGTGGAAATATAATATTGTTCACTTAAGTTGTAATAAAGTTAGTTCACTGTTTCAGCAGATGCAATCATTTGTTTTATGCCGTTATTACTTTTTTTTCCCCGCCCTGACTGTACCTTGCAAATCAAAAATATTCCTGTTTTTTTGCTTATTTTTTGCTTTCGCTAGTTTGTTATTGAGACCGGAGCTTCTGTGACCTGTAACTAAAGCAATAAGCCTCAATCAATACGCGTTGTCTAATTTTCCCTGGTCACAACACTTACCTTATAATTAACAAAGACAGTCACAGAATTGATTTTTGTTCCCCCGCAACAAATCCAATTAGTTACCATTTACTTTAAAGGTGAAACAAGGCTGAGTACAAGTTATAGCGATATGAAAAAGAACTGTGATTGTGTACTTTCAGGTTCTAAAACAACAAGGGCAAAAGGGAATAGGAACAGGATCAGGAATAACCAGAGATGTGCGGATCAGAAAAGGAACAGGATAAGGAATAACCGGAGATGAGCGGATCAGAAAAGGAACAAGATCAGGAATAACCGGAGATGAGCGGATCAGAAAAGGAACAAGATCAGGAATAACCGGAGATGAGCGGATCAGAAAAGGAACAGGATCAGGACTAACTGGAGATGAGCGGATCAGAAAAGGAACAGGATCAGGAATAACTGGAGATGAGCGGATCAGAAAAGGAACAAGATCAGGAATAACCGGAGACGAGAGGATCAGGAAAGGAACAGGATCAGGAATAACCAGAGATGAGCGGATCAGAAAAGGAACAGAATCAGGAATAACCGGAGATGAGTGGATCAGGAAAGGAACAGTATCTGTTATGAAAGGTAATTCAGTACCACAATGGACATAGAGGTCAGCGCACATACAGTGACCTGGCAATAACCCAAAAAACAAGAACGAGCTCTGAGACGTGGGAACTCTGTTGACCGCAATCCCTAATCCTCTCCAACCACACTAAAGGCAGCCGTGGATTGCGCCTAACGCTGCCTATGCAACTCAGCACGGCCTGAGAAACTAGCTAGCCTGAAGATAGAAAATAAGCCTACCTTGCCTCAGAGAAATACCCCAAAGGAAAAGGCAGCCCCCACATATAATGACTGTGAGTTAAGATGAAAAGACAAACGTAGAGATGAAATAGATTTAGCAAAGTGAGGCCCAACTTTCTGAACAGAGCGAGGATAGGAAAGGTAACTTTGCGGTCAACACAAAACCCTACAAAAACCACGCAAAGGGGGCAAAAAGACCCTCCGTACCGAACTAACGGCACGGAGGTGCACCCTCTGCGTCCCAGAGCTTCCAGCAAGCAGAAAAAAACAAATTGACAAGCTGGACAGAAAAAAACAGCAAACAAATAGCAAAGAGGAACTTAGCTATGCAGAGCAGCAGGCCACAGGAACGATCCAGGAGGAAACAGGTCCAATACTAGAACATTGACTGGAAGCCAGGATCAAAGCACTAGGTGGAGTTAAATAGAGAAGCACCTAACGACTTCACCACATCACCTGAGGAAGGAAACTCAGAAGCCGCAGTACCACTTTCCTCCACCAACGGAAGCTCACAGAGAGAACCAGCCGAAGTACCACTTGTGACCACAGGAGGGAGCTCTGCCACAGAATTCACAACAGTACCCCCCCCTTGAGGAGGGGTCACCGAACCCTCACCAGAGCTCCCAGGACGACCAGGATGAGCCATACGAAAGGCACGAACAAGATCTGGAGCATGGACATCAGAGGCAAAGACCCAGGAATTATCTTCCTGAGCATAACCCTTCCACTTAACCAGATACTGGAGTTTCCGCCTTGAAACACGAGAATCCAAAATCTTCTCCACAATATACTCCAACTCCCCCTCCACCAAAACCGGGGCAGGAGGATCAACAGATGGAACCATAGGTGCCACGTATCTCCGCAACAATGACCTATGGAATACGTTATGTATGGAAAATGAATCTGGAAGGGTCAGACGAAAAGACACAGGATTAAGAACCTCAGAAATCCTATACGGACCAATAAAACGAGGTTTAAACTTAGGAGAGGAAACCTTCATAGGAATATGACGAGAAGATAACCAAACCAAGTCCCCAACCCGAAGTCGGGGACCCACACAGCATCTGCGATTAGCGAAACGTTGAGCCTTCTCCTGGGACAAAGTCAAATTGTCCACCACATGAGTCCAAATCTGCTGCAACCTGTCCACCACAGTATCCACACCAGGACAGTCCGAAGACTCAACCTGCCCAGAAGAAAAACGACGCTTCAACTCTTGAAAAGCTTCCACCGCAGCAGAAGACCAATTGACCAAATCAGCACCTTTCTTGGTCAAATCGGTCAATGGTTTAGCAATACTAGAAAAATTGCAGATGAAGCGACGATAAAAATTAGCAAAGCCCAGGAACTTTTGCAGACTTTTCAGAGATGTAGGCTGAGTCCAATTATGGATGGCTTGGACCTTAACAGGATCCATCTCGATAGTAGAAGGGGAAAAGATGAACCCCAAAAATGAAACCTTCTGAACACCAAAGAGACACTTTGATCCCTTCACAAACAAAGAATTAGCACGCAGGACCTGAAACACCGTTCTGACCTGCTTCACATGAGACTCCCAATCATCCGAGAAGATCAAAATGTCATCTAAGTACACAATCAGGAATTTATCCAGGTACTCTCGGAAGATGTCATGCATAAAGGACTGAAACACTGATGGAGCATTGGCAAGTCCGAATGGCATTACTAGATACTGAAAATGGCCCTCGGGCGTATTAAATGCAGTTTTCCACTCATCGCCTCGCTTAATACGCACAAGATTATACGCACCACAAAGATCTATCTTGCTGAACCAACTAGCCCCCTTAATCTGAGCAAACAAATCAGATAACAATGGCAAGGGGTACTGAAATTTAACCGTGATCTTATTTAGAAGGCGGTAATCTATACAAGGTCTCAGTGAACCATCCTTCTTGGCTACAAAAAAGAACCCTGCTCCCAATGGCGACGATGACGGGCGAATATGCCCCTTCTCCAAAGACTCCTTCACAGAACTCCGCATAGCGGCATGCTCAGGCACAGATAAATTAAACAGTCGACCTTTTGGGAATTTACTACCAGGAATCAAATCGATAGCACAATCACAATCCCTATGCGGAGGTAGGGTATCGGACTTGGGCTCATCAAATAAATCCCGGTAATCAGACAAGAACTCAGGAACCTCAGAAGGGGTGGATGACGAAATAGTCAGAAATGGGACATCACCATGTACCCCCTGACAACCCCTTGCTGGACACAGACATGGATTTCCAATCTAAAACTGGATTATGGACTTGTAGCCATGGCAACCCCAACACGACCACATCATGCAGATTATGCAACACCAGAAAGCGAATAACCTCCTGATGTGCAGGAGCCATGCACATGGTCAGCTGGGTCCAGTACTGAGGCTTATTCTTGGCCAAAGGCGTAGCATCAATTCCTCTCAATGGAATAGGACACTGCAAGGACTCCAAGAAAAACCCACAACGCCTAGCATACTCCAAGTCCATCAAATTGAGAGCAGCGCCTGAGTCCACAAATGCCATGACAGAATATTATGACAAAGAGCAGATCAAGGTAACGGACAGAAGAAATTTTGACTGTACCGTACCAATGGTGGCAGACCTAGCGAACCGCTTAGTGCGCTTAGGACAATCAGAGATAGCATGAGTGGAATCACCACAGTAGAAACACAGCCCATTCAGACGTCTGTGTTCTTGCCGTTCAACTCTGGTCAAAGTCCTATCGCACTGCATAGGCTCAGGTTTAAGCTCAGGTAATACCGCCAAATGGTGCACAGATTTACGCTCGCGCAAGCGTCGACCGATCTGAATGGCCAAAGACATAGACTCATTCAGACCAGCAGGCATAGGAAATCCCACCATGACATCTTTAAGGGCTTCAGAGAGACCTTTTCCGAAAATAGCTGCGAGCGCACCTTCATTCCACTGAGTGAGTACGGACCACTTTCTAAATTTCTGACAATATACCTCTATTTCATCCTGACCCTGACACAGAGCCAGCAAATTCTTCTCTGCCTGATCCACAGAATTAGGCTCATCGTACAGCAATCCGAGCGCCAGGAAAAATGCATTGATATTACTTAATGCAGGATCCCCTGGCGCAAGGGAAAATGCCCAGTCCTGAGGATCGCCACGCAAAAAAGAAATAACGATCCTAACTTGTTGAACTGGGTCACCAGAGGAGCGAGGTTTCAAAGCCAGAAATAGTTTACAATTATTTTTGAAACTCAGAAATTTAGTTCTATCTCCAAAAAACAAATCAGGAATAGGGATTCTCGGTTCTAACATAGAATTCTGAACCACAAAGTCTTGAATACTTTGCACTCTTGCCGTGAGCTGATCCACACATGAAGACAGACCTTTAATGTCCATTGCTACACCTGTGTCCTGAACCACCCAAATGTCTAGGGGAAAAAAAAGGCAAAACACAGTGCAAAGAAAAAAAAATGGTCTCAGAACTTCTTTTTTCCCTCTATTGAGAATCATTAGTACTTTGGCTTCCAGTACTGTTATGAAAGGTAATTCAGTACCACAATGGACATAGAGGTCAGCGCACATACAGTGACCTGGCAATAACCCAAAAAACAAGAACGAGCTCTGAGACGTGGGAACTCTGTTGACCGCAATCCCTAATCCTCTCCAACCACACTAAAGGCAGCCGTGGATTGCGCCTAACGCTGCCTATGCAACTCGGCACGGCCTGAGAAACTAGCTAGCCTGAAGATAGAAAATAAGCCTACCTTGCCTCAGAGAAATACCCCAAAGGAAAAGGCAGCCCCCACATATAATGACTGTGAGATGAAGATGAAAAGACAAACCTAGAGATGAAATAGATTTAGCAAAGTGAGGCCCAACTTTCTGAACAGAGCGAGGATAGGAAAGGTAACTTTGCGGTCAACACAAAACCCTACAAAAACCACGCAAAGGGGGCAAAAAGACCCTCCGTACCGAACTAACGGCACGGAGGTACACCCTCTGCGTCCCAGAGCTTCCAGCAAGCAGAAAAAAACAAATTGACAAGCTGGACAGAAAAAAACAGCAAACAAATAGCAAAGAGGAACTTAGCTATGCAGAGCAGCAGGCCACAGGAACGATCCAGGAGGAAACAGGTCCAATACTAGAACATTGACTGGAAGCCAGGATCAAAGCACTAGGTGGAGTTAAATAGAGAAGCACCTAACGACTTCACCACATCACCTGAGGAAGGAAACTCAGAAGCCGCAGTACCACTTTCCTCCACCAACGGGAGCTCACAGAGAGAACCAGCCGAAGTACCACTTGTGACCACAGGAGGGAGCTCTGCCACAGAATTCACAACAAGTATCAGGAATAACCGGAGACGAGTGGATCAGGAAAGGAACAGGATCAGGAATAACCAGAGACGAGCGGATCAGAAAAGGAACAGGATCAGGAATAACCGGAGACGAGTGGATCAGGAAAGGAACAGGATCAGCAGTAACCGGAGACGAGCGGATCAGAAAAGGAACCGGATCAGGAATAGCCGGAGACGAGCGGATCGGAAAATGAACAGGATCAGGAATAACCGGAGATGAACAGATCAGAAAAGGAACAAGAACAGGAATAACCAGAGATAAGCATATGAGCAAAGGAACAGTATCAGGAATAACCGGAGACAAGCGGATCAGAAAAGGAACAGGATCAGGAATTAACCAGAGATGAGCAGATCAGAAAAGGAACAGGATCAGGAATAACCGGAGATGAGAGGATCAGAAATGGAACAGGATCACGAATAACCGGAGACGAGCGGATCAGAAAAGGAACAGGATCAGGAATAACCGGAGACGAGTGGATCAGGAAAGGAACAGGATCAGGAATAACCAGAGACGAGTGGATCAGAAAAGGAACAGAATCAGGAATAACCGGAGATGAGTGGATCAGAAAAGGAACAGGATCAGGAGTAACCGGAGATGAGAGGATCAGAAATGGAACAGGATCACGAATAACCGGAGACGAGCGGATCAGAAAAGGAACAGGATCAGGTATAACCGGAGACGAGTGGATCAGGAAAGGAACAGGATCAGGAATAACCAGAGACGAGTGGATCAGAAAAGGAACAGAATCAGGAATAACCAGAGATGAGCGGATCAGAAATGGAACAGGATCAGGAATAACCGGAGATGAGCGGATCAGAAAAGGAACAAGATCATGAATAACTGGAGACGAGCTGATGTCCAGACCACATACTACCACTACAGTGACCGAATAATATCACACACAAGGGACAAATACCACCCCACCATGTCCAGATCACATATTACCACCACATGATGACCAATAATACCACATACAAGGAACAAATACCACCACACTATGGCCGGACAACATATTACCAACACATAGTGACTGAATACTACAATATTGATTATTAATAAAAAAAAAACATAATACTATTATCACCATAAGCGTCGTTATACACAGGAGATCCTGCCCCATCTGTCACTTGATTCTGCCCCATCTGTCCCGTGATCCTGCCCCATCTGTCACGTGATCCTGCCCAATCTGTCTCCATCCTGCCCCGTGATCCTGCCCCATCTGTCTCCATCCTGCCCCACCTGTCTCCATCCTGCCCTATCTGTCTCCATCCTACTCTGTGATCCTGCCCCATCTGTCACTTGATCCTGCCCCATCTGTCCCATGATCCTGTCCCATCTGTCACATGATCCTGCCCCATCTGTCTCCATCCTGCTCCATGATCCTGCCCCTGTCTCCATCCTGCTCCCATCCTGCCCCCTGTGTCTCCCATCCTGCCCCCTGTGTCTCCCATCCAGCCACCTGTCTCCCATCCTGCCACCGTGTCTCCCATCCTTGTCTCCGTGTCTCCCATCCTGCCCCCATGTCTCCCATCCTGCTCCCATACCGACTTCAATAAAAATAATTTAAAAAAACCTTTCTCCTTACCTGGCCGTGCGCCTGCAGCGATGATCCCTCCATGCAGTTCAAGCGTACACTCGTCGGCGAATGACAATGATGTCATACGCCAGTGATGTGTGCGCTGACATCAGCTGCCAGCCCCTGATTGGCTGGTGGCTTTTAACTATTGCCGTGCGGGCCTGCAGGGCAATAGAGTTTAATTGAACCTGCGTATCGGACGCAGGTTCAGTTACTGCCGCTGGGGCCCGATGAGCAGTAGAGACGGGGCCGGATGCTGGCCCCCTCTGCAGTTGCGTGGCCTGATGCCCTTGGCGGTATGCCACTGGATAGGAAGGTACAAAACAAATGGGAATAGGATAATGGAGAAAGCATACACCTCAAAACAGCAGACAAGAATCTCCAGCAGCAACTATGAACTCCAAAGTCAACACAACAACTCCAGCAAGCCACAAAAGTAAACGTTCACAGGTAGGGATGAGAAGGTCTGACCAGGATTTACAGAGAGAGGACATGAGCAGGTCAGGATCAGCTGTGAGGTGGAGCTGTCTCTAACAGCATACAAAGAGTCGTTAACCTCTTCAGCGCAAAAGGAAACAAAGTCCATTTAATATGAGGAACAAACCACACAGGCTAAATGGAAGACCTGCGATTCACAATATGTAAAGGTCGCCTAACCCCAGATCTGCCAGAAGGACGTGACACACTTGTGACAACATGTCTGGCCTTGCTCAATAGACTAGTATTGAGCAAGTCCAGACGTCTAGTCGGCACTTGACCACATGTATGCAAACTGCATACACACTTCCGACCACTTACAGGACCAGAGAATCCTGACAGCGTGCACCATGCTCACTGCGAGAATTCACATCTGCAGTCACATAGAGTGAACCCCAAGCCTGGACAACCCCTTTAAGTATGACTATTTATGCCTAACTTAAATATCCAGCCTCTGTGCCACTAATATTATAACAGCTAAAAATCCCTTTAATACTCCCTTTACATGAGGTATGATGCTCAGATTCTTAGCTCATCCCTTCGACAATGCTATAGCTAATAAAAAGCACTAAAAAGACATTTGTATTTATTAGCAGAGTCTGAATTCAGTGCAACAAAATATCACCGTATAATCCTAAACAATGTTCCTCCGGCTGCGATTTGCTGATAGATGGGTTTCCAGCTAAACATATTAATGGAACATGGCTGGAGTTAAATGGCCGGATGTATTTTATGTGTTTCTGAAAATAAAGAGTAAGGGCCATCTTAAAGTGCGCTCTGGAGGAGACGAGGGCGCGCCGGGATGATGAATATGTTGGCGCTTTTGCATCCATAGAACATTCTGGGTGCAGGATTTCTGCGGAGCGAAAAATAAGTTCTTGTCGTATTAGAGTACAAAAAAGGAACTGATTCATCAGCCAATAAAAAGCCGAAGCCGGTGTGAAGGTGCAATGTTTAATGCAGCCATCTGGGGAAGTAAGTCAACACCGTTTCATTGCATGCATAACATTGTGTAAGTTTTATTACTTATGGTGGACGTAAATAATCGGAAAAAAACAAAATGCCTGAACTACGGTAACCCCGAGGAGGTAAAGCACTGTAGAGAATACCCAGAAGGGGTCAGCCTCGTCTAGTGTGAGCGCGGGGTTATTATTGGGCACATGGTCATGTAAAGGAGTGAGGGCGATTACGGTTTAGTTACCGGTCTGATATAATTATGAATTTGAGGGATTGAACTTTTAGGACGTGTTCACATTGTATTTTTTTTAGGCTTTTCTTTTTTTTGAGCAGGTCGGCTCCGGATAACACCTGAAAAAGCGCTCAGAAAATGAAAAATATTTAGAATTGAGAGTCCTCAGTGGTTGATACCTTTTAATGGCTAACTGAAAAGATGGTAACAAATTGCAAGCTTTCGAGACTACATAAGTCTCTTCATCAGGCAAAGACTAAAACAAATTCTGAAGAATCACATATTTATGGACAACATAGTATAGAAAAAAAAAAACATGGATAAGCCAAATAACATAAAGCAGAATTACCATGGGTGATAAACAGTTACGTCCATAAATATTGGGCCAATTCTTAGATAAGGATTGTTTTATTGTCCTGTGATTAGGGTCTCTGTTGTGATGACCCTTCATGGTCTGAGGGGCAAGTTCCTTAGTTGATGTAAAAAGACATAAATCTGTGTGACAAATTACTTGTGCTAAAGGGGAACTTCAAATCCCAGAAAGACAGAAGAGTCTGGGAATATAAATTGATGACGACCTTTGACACTCTAAATGCAAGAATGAATGTGTCACACAGATTTATGTCTTTTTACATCAACTAAGGAACTTGCCCCTCAGACCATGAAGGGTCATCACAACAGAGTCCCTAATCACAGGACAATAAAACAATCCTTATCTAAGAATTGGCCCAATATTTATGGACGTAACTGTTTATCACCCATGGTAATTCTGCTTCATGTCACCTGTCTTATCCATGTTTTTTATGTTTGTTTTTTTTCTATACTATGTTGTGCATAAATATGTGATTCTTCAGAATTTGTTTTAGTCTTTGTCTGATGAAGAGACGTATGTAGTCTCGAAAGCTTGCAATTTGTTACCATCTTTTCAGTTAGCCATTAAAAGGTATCAACCACTGAGAACTCTCAATTCTAAATATTATTCTATCTACTGGCTAACACGGTACCAAAGATATATTTCTTTCCTGTATCAGAAAATGAAAAGCATTAAAAAAAAATTAGCTGTACATACAGTACAGAGCAAAAGTTTGGACACACTTCCTTATTTAAAGATTTTTATGTATTTTCATGACTATGAAAATTGTAAATTCACACTGAAGGCATCAAAACCATGAATTAACACATGTGGAATTATCTACTTAGCAAAAAAGTGTGAAACAACTGAAAATATGTCTTATATTCTAGGTTCTTCAAAGTAGCCACCTTTTACTTTGATGACTGCTTTGCACACTCTTTGCATTCTCTTGATGGTAGGCACTGGGAATGGTCTTCCAACAATCTTGAAGGAGGTCCCAGAGATGCTTAGCACTTGTTGGCCCTTTTGCCTCAAGAGGTAGGCACTGGGAATGGTCTTCCAACAATCTTGAAGGAGGTCCCAGAGATGCTTAGCACTTGTTGGCCCTTTTGCCTTCACTCTGCGGTCCAGCTCACCCCAAACCATCTCGATTGGGTTCAGGTCTGGTGACTGTGGAGGCCAGGTCATCTGGCGTAGCACCCCATCACTCTCCTTCTTGGTCTAATAGCCCTTACACAGCCCGGAGGTGTGTTTGGGGTCATTGTCCTGTTAAAAAATAAATGATGGTCCAACTAAACGCAAACCGGATGGAATAGCATGCCGCTGCAAGATGCTGTGGTAGCCATGCTGGTTCAGTATGCCTTCAATTTGGAATAAATCCCCAACAGTGTCACCAGCAAAGCACCCCCACACCATCACACCTCCTCCTCCGTGCTTCACGGTGGGAGCCAGGCATATAGAGTCCATCCGTTCACCTTTTCTGCGTCGCACAAAGACACGGTGGTTGGAACCAAAGATCTCAAATTTGGACTAATCAGACCAAAGCACAGATTTCCACTGGTCTAATGTCCATTCCCTGTGTTCTTTAGCCCAAACAAGTCTCTTCTGCTTGTTGCCTGTCCTTAGCAGTGGTTTCCTAGCAGCTATTTTACCTTGAAGGCCTGCTGCACAAAGTCTTCTCTTAACAGTTGTTGTAGAGATGTGTCTGCTGCTAGAACTCTGTGTGACAATGACCTGGTCTCTAATCTGAGCTGCTGTTAACCTGCGATTTCTGAGGCTGGTGACTCGGATAAACTTATCCTCAGAAGCAGAGGTGACTCTTGGTCTTCCGTTCCTGGGGCGGTCCTCATGTGAGCCAGGTTTTTTGTAGCACTTGATGGTTTTTGCAACTGCACTTGGTGACACTTTCAAAGTTTTCCCAATTTTTCGGACTGACTGACCTTCATTTCTTAAAGTAATAATGGCCACTCGTTCTTTATTTAGCTGCTTTTTTCTTGCCATAATACAAATTCTAACAGTCTATTCAGTAGGACTATCAACTGTGTATCCACCAGACGTCTGCACAACACAACTGATGGTCCCAACCCCATTTATAAGGCAAGAAATCCCACTTTTTAAGCAAGACAGGGCACACCAGTGAAGTGAAAACCATTCCCGGTGACTACCACTTGAAGCTCATCAAGAGAATGCTAAGAGTATGCAAAGCAGTCATCAAAGCAAAAGGTGGCTACTTTGAAGAACCTAGAATATAAGACATAATTTCAGTTGTTTCACACTTTTTTGTTAAGTATATAATTCCACATGTGTTAGTTCATAGTTTTGATGCCTTCAGTGTGAATGCACAATTTTCATAGTCATGAAAATACAGAAAAATCTTTAAATGAGAAGGTGTGTCCAAATTTTTGCTCTCTACTGTATATTCAGGCTTTTGAGCATTTTTTTAACTGCTTCAGGTTTCCAAAAATGCCAAGAGGTTAAAACAAGTGAATATCCTTCTTCAAACGTTTTCCACAACGAATCCGCTCCATACTTTACAATCGAAATCAATGGGAAGGCTTAAAAACATGCCCTGAAGATACCAGGGTGTTTTTTTTTTTTATTGTTTCATAAGCGTCTTTTTCTGAAAAAAAACAGTCATTTTAATAATTTCTTAAAGGATTTTTTGAAAAACTGATAAAAAAAAGCTACAAATTAAATGTGCCTTGCCACATAACTTAGGATAAACAGTCAACCCAAACGTGTATTTCGAGGAAGAAGACTAGAATTCTACTGCCACCTTTGCACTGATGAGGGGTAAACACCCCGAAACACGTTTCTACTAATGGAGGGTCTAGTTTCGTTTTTTAAAGGGTGGATATTGACTTTTAGGATAGCGACCTCCAATAGGTGGCACTAGAGTTTTCTGAAGAGGAATTTCACATATATAATTTCCCAGAGGAGCATTGTATGGCCTATAAGTCACCTTATGCCATCTTGGCACTCTCCAGAAGGAGAAATGTTCCCCCTTAGACTCAAAGAAATTCAACATTGTCTTAGGTCTGTCGAACCTGTGGCTAATTTGACAGTCCTAATCAAGAATTACACACTCAAATCCATTTTACCATTTCAGTGCCACCTGTGAAGGTCTGTCATATATTTAAACCACATTTTGAGAAGTTTATTGTAATTACCACAACATTAATATAAGCTGCACTGTGCCGCCATCTAAATTCCACAAATGTCCGCAGATGCAATATTTATCTTATGGCTGTAAAGGCGCAAACCAGGATCACTCAGATAAAAATGAATAAAGCCCCGACTTTTCCACACAGCTAGATGACAGCTGCAAATTAAGTGTTTTTAATCTTCAATATTTGAACGAGGCACTCTAGTTGTTGCCGTCAATGGTCTATGGATGACCCTCCTTTTAATTTTATTACATCTTTGCACTGCATGCAGAGCCTTTATGAGTGTAGAAGTACCGCAACTACACTTTCTTAATATTTGAATGAGGCACTACAGTTATTACCTTGAAGGGTGTATGGATGACCTTGCTTGTAATTTTTTGACAGGCTTTGCATAGCTGTTATGATTCTAGGAGTACCAATACATGACAATTTGAACATAATGTGTATGAGGGCCTCTGTTATGTCTAATACCTGGTGTATCTGAGTCCCTTTTACATCTAATTTTTGCCAGTACTTGCTTCCTTTATAAATTACACTGAAATTTCAAATGTATTTTATAAAATTGTCTATTTTGGCTTACTTACATTATTTTTTTCAAATCCTTTTTAAATTTTACCTTATATACATGTCAGAATGTTTCTTAACATTTTTTCCTGTAAACACCACTTTCTTGTTTTATTGTCCATCCTTAAAATGGAGTAAAAGTGTGACACCATGTTCTCAGCAGCTATCTGGGAGCCAGAGATGCTTCCAGTGGTCTTCCCGATGCTTTTCTCCTTCCATTCAGCACTTTTTCCATCCATTTCAACCTTGTTACTGCCCCCCCCGACCTCCTTGTAGGGTCTGCCAGAAAAATGTTTGGATTTTCATTGACTCCCAGTATACTCGTTACTCAAATCGAGCATGCGATTATTAGGAATTGCTCAGTACGAGCAACAACCACCAGTGTTCGCTCATCACTAATGATCACCTCTTTATAAACCAGTCAATTTTTGAAATTTGGGCCAAATTTATAAATCGCATGCATAATTTTGATGAATTCGGTGCCAAAAATGGCCCCTAATTCTGCAGGACAAAAAAAGGAAAGTGACTTAAAAAAAAACACAATTGATGAATTGGGGCCCATGTATTAATCTATTCAGCTCTCCATGCTCTGTATTATAGAGCCTATAATATGACGCCTGCAGATTGGATTGCATTTTCATGATGACAGGTTCCCTTTAACAACTATGTCTTTAGAAATAACCGGTGGATGGGAGAGAAGGACAATCTACTAAATAATAATTGAAAGATCTTACATCTTTGGGCAGGTTTATAAATCCAAAATTCATTGGTTGAACGAGCAATAATTGCTGAAAACCCAGGACCAGTCACACGAAGCAATTATGGTTGCAAAGTACATTAAATGATCACCACAAACCAGGAAATGTGTGTATTACTTAGTGACTATTATCACAGAAAACATGTCATTCGTGCTGCATTCTGCTTCACACCTGTGATTTTTAACCTACAGCTGTATTAGTTATGCCTGCTGAACAATTAGTAAAGCCAGCAAAATACATTTCACACATTATGCACCAATGCGTGTATAGAAAAGTTACTCCCAGAAGAGGAGCTGAGCACGTAAACAGCACAATCAAGAAATACAGGTGCTTCTCACAAAATTAGAATATCATCAAAAAGTTAATTTATTTCAGTTCTTCAATACAAAAATGATACAGGAAAGATATATTTCTTGGTACGGTGTTAGCCAGTAGATAGAAAAAAATTTAGAATTGAGAGTCCTCAGTGGTTGATACCTTTTAATGGCTAACTGAAAAGATGGTAACAAATTGCAAGCTTTCGAGACTACACAGGTCTGTTCATCAGGCAAAGACTAAAAGAAATTCTGAAGAATCACATATTTATGCACAACATAGAACAGAAAAGAAAAAAAAGGAAAAACCATGGATAAGACAGGTGACATGAAGCAGAATTACCATGGGTGATAAACAGTTATGTCCATAAATATTGGGCCAGCTCTTAGATAAGGAATGTTTTATTGTCCTCTGATTAGGGTCTCTGTTGTGATGACCCTTCATAGTCTGAGGGGCTAGTTCCTTAGTTGATGTAAAGAGACATAAATCCGTGCGACACATTCATTCCTGCAGTGAGACTGTCAAAGGTGGTCATCAGTTTATATTCCCATACTCTTCTGTCTCTCTGAGGTTTGAAGCTACCTTTTAACACAAGTAATTTCATGTCCATAATGTTATTATTTGGGAGAAAAAAATGTATTGCCATAGGTAGATCCATTTTTTTTTCTCTTATTTAAAAAACGAAGAAAAAAAACGAAACAAAGTCCAAAATGCAGTATAAATTACAATATTTATTAAAATATATATAATATAGTGTAACGGTGGGAAAAAATACCATAAAAAGCACAACACCAGGGACATGTAAATGGCAGCACTAAAAATAAGTTAAATATATAACCACAGTGTAAGAACAACATATACAGTGTGGCAAAAAAGTATTTAGTCAGTCAGCAATAGTGCAAGTTCCACCACTTAAAAAGATGAGAGGCGTCTGTAATTTACATTACAGGTAGACCTCAACTATGGGAGACAAACTGAGAAAAAAAAATCCAGAAAATCACATTGTCTGTTTTTTTTATAATTTTTTTTGCATATTATGGTGGAAAATAAGTATTTGGTCAGAAACAAACAATCAAGATTTCTGGCTCTCACAGACCTGTAACTTCTTCTTTAAGAGTCTCATCTTTCCTCCACTCATTACCTGTAGTAATGGCACCTATTTAAACTTGTTATCAGTATAAAAAAACACCTGTGCACACCCTCAAACAGTCTGACTCCAAACTCCACTATGGTGAAGACCAAAGAGCTGTCAAAAGACACCAGAAACAAAATTGTAGCCCTGCACCAGGCTGGGAAGACTGAATCTGCAATAGCCAACCAGCTTGGAGTGAAGAAATCAACAGTGGGAGCAATAATTAGAAAATGGAAGACATACAAGACCAATGATAATCTCCCTCGATCTGGGGCTCCACGCAAAATTCCACCCCGTGGGGTCAGAATGATCACAAGAACGGTGAGCAAAAATCCCAAAACCACGCGGGGGGACCTAGTGAATGAACTGCAGAGAGCTGGGACCAATGTAACAAGGCCTCCCATAAGTAACACACTACACCACCATGGACTCAGATCCTGTAGTGCCAGACGTGTCCCACTGCTTAAGCCAGTACATGTCCGGGCCCGTCTGAAGTTTGCTAGAGAGCATTTGGATGATCCAGAGGAGTTTTGGGAGAATGTCCAATGGTCTGATGAAACAAAACTGGAACTGTTTGGTAGAAACACAACTTGTCGTGTTTGGAGGAAAAAGAATACTGAGTTACATCCATCAAACACCATACCTACTGTAAAGAATGGTGGTGGAAACATCATGCTTTGGGGCTGTTTCTCTGCAAAGGGGCCAGGACGACTGATCCCGCTACATGAAAGAATGAATGGGGCCATGTATCGTGAGATTTTGAGTGCAAACTGTTGTGAATTCTGTTGTCGAACTCCCTCCTGTGGTCATGAATGGTACTTCGGCGAGTTCTGTCTATGGGCTCCCTCTGGTGGCTGTGAGTGAAGCTGCTGCTTCTGAGGTTCCTTACACAGGTGACGTGGTTTATCCTTTGGTTGACTGCTCTATTTAACTCCTCTTAGATCGTTACTCTATGCCAGCTGTCAATGTTTTTGCATTGGTTCAGTTCGCTCCTGGATCTCTCTGGTGACCTGCCTTCTCCTGCAGAAGCTAAGTTCCTGATGGTCATTATTTGTTCATTGTTTTCTTGTCCAGCTGGTTTTCATGATATTGTCTTGCTAGCTGGAAGCTCTGGGATGCAGAGTGGCCCCTCCGCACCGTGAGTCGGTGCGGAGGTCTTTTTTGCACACTCTGCGTGGTCTTTTGTAGGTTTTTGTGCTGATCGCAAAGTTACCTTTCCTATCCTCTGTCTATTTAGTAAGTCTGGCCTCCCTTTGCTGAAACCTGTTTCATTTCTGCATTTGTGACTTTCATCTTTACTCACAGTCAACATATGTGGGGGGCTTCCTTTACCTTTGGGGAATTTCTCTGAGGCAAGGTAGGCTTTATTTTCTATCTCTAGGGCTAGATAGTTCTTAGGCTGTGACGAGGCGCCTAGGTCTGGTCAGGAGCGCTCCACGGCTATTTCTAGTGTGTGTGATAGGATTAGGGCTTGCGGTCAGCAGAGCTCCCACATCCCAGAGCTCGTCCTGTATGAGGTTTAACTATCAGGTCATAACAGTACAGCTGGCCCAAAGTATTAATGCATCTCAATAGAGGGATAAGAGAACTTCTGAGACCATTTTTTTCTTTGCACTGTGTTTTGTCTTTCTTTTCCCCTAGACCTTTGGGTGGTTCAGGACACAGGTGTAGATATGGACATTCAAGGTCTGTCCTCTTGTATGGATCATCTCTCTGCAAGGGTACAAAACATTCAAGATTTTGTGGTTCAGAATCCTATGTTAGAGCCTAAAATTCCTATTCCTGACTTATTTTCTGGGGATAGATCTAGGTTCTTGAATTTCAAAAATAATTGTAAACTGTTTCTAGCTTTGAAACCCCGCTCCTCTGGTGACCCCGTTCAACAGGTAAAAATCATTATTTCTTTGTTGCGTGGTGACCCTCAAGGCTGGGCATTTTCCCTTGCGCCAGGAGATCCGGCATTGCGTGATGTTGATGCGTTTTTTCTGGCGCTTGGATTGCTTTATGATGAACCAAATTCAGTGGATCAGGCAGAGAAAATCTTGCTGGCTTTGTGTCAGGGTCAGGATGAAGCGGAGGTGTACTGTCAGAAGTTTAGAAAGTGGTCTGTGCTTACTCAGTGGAATGAATGTGGGGTTGCCATGGCTACAGGTCCATAATCCAGTGTTGGATTGGAAATCTATGTCTGTGTCCAGCTGGGGTTGTCAGGGGGTACATGGTGATGTTCCATTGCTCTCAATTTCACCTTCCACTCCTTCTGAAGTCCCTGAGTTTTTATCAGATTACCGGGATGTATTTGAAGAGCCCAAATCTGGTGCCCTACCTCCCCATAGGGATTGCGACTGTGCTATTGATTTGATTCCTGGTAGTAAGTTTCCTAAGGGCCGTCTGTTTAATTTATCTGTGCCAGAGCACGCCGCTATGCGGAGTTATATAAAGGAATCCTTGGAGAAGGGTCATATTCGTCCGTCGTCGTCACCATTGGGAGCAGGGTTCTTTTTTGTGGCCAAGAAGGATGGTTCTTTGAGACCTTGTATTGATTACCGCCTTCTTAATAAGATCACAGTCAAATTTCAGTATCCTTTGCCGCTGCTGTCTGATTTATTTGCTCGGATTAAGGGGGCTAGTTGGTTCACCAAGATAGATCTTCGTGGTGCGTATAATCTTGTGCGAATTAAACAGGGTGATGAATGGAAAACGGCATTTAATACGCCCGAGGGCCATTTTGAGTACCTGGTTATGCCATTCGGGCTTTCTAATGCTCCATCTGTGCTTCAGTCCTTTATGCATGACATCTTCCGAGAGTACCTGGATAGATTCATGATTGTATATTTGGATGACATTTTGGTCTTTTCGGATGATTGGGAATCTCATGTGAAGCAGGTCAGAATGGTGTTCCAGGTCCTTCGTGCGAATTCCTTGTTTGTGAAGGGGTCAAAGTGTCTCTTTGGAGTTCAGAAGGTTTCATTTTTGGGTTCCATTTTTTCCCCTTCTACTATCGAGATGGACCCTGTTAAAGTTCAGGCCATTTACAATTGGACTCAGCCGACATCTGTGAAGAGCTTGCAGAAGTTCCTGGGCTTTGCTAATTTTTATCGTCGCTTCATCGCTAACTTTTCCAGTGTTGCTAAGCCGTTGACTGATTTGACCAAGAAAGGTGCTGATGTGGTCAGTTGGTCCTCTGCGGCTGTAGAGGCTTTTCAGGAGTTGAAGCGTCGTTTTGCTTCTGCCCCTGTGTTGTGCCAGCCAGATGTTTCGCTCCCTTTTCAGGTGGAGGTTGATGATTCTGAAATTGGAGCAGGGGCTGTTTTGTCGCAAAGAAGTTCTGATGGCTCGCTGATGAAACCCTGTGCCTTCTTTTCTAGAAAATTCTCGCCTGCTGAGCGCAATTATGATTTGGGCAATCGGGAGTTGTTGGCCATGAAGTGGGCATTCGAGGAGTGGCGACATTGGCTTGAAGGAGCTAAACATCGCGTGGTGGTCTTGACGGATCACAAGAATTTAACTTATCTCGAGTCTGCCAAACGGTTGAATCCTAGACAGGCTCGATGGTCGCTCTTTTTCTCCCGTTTTGATTTTGTGGTTTCATACCTTCCGGGATCTAAGAATGTGAAGGCTGACGCCCTGTCAAGGAGTTTTGTGCCTGACTCTCCGGGTGTTCCGGAGCCGGCGGGTATTCTTAAAGAAGGGTAATTTTGTCTGCCATTTCCCCTGATTTGCGGCGTGTGCTGCAAAAGTTTCAGGCTGATAGACCTGACCGTTGTCCTACGGAGAAACTGTTTGTCCCTGATAGATGGACTAGTAGAGTTATCTCGGAGATTCATTGTTCAGTATTGGCTGGTCATCCTGGAATCTTTGGTACCAGAGATTTGGTGGCTAGATCCTTTTGGTGGCCTTCTTTGTCACGGGATGTGCATTCTTTTGTGCAGTCCTGTGGGATTTGTGCTCGGGCTAAGCCCTGCTGTTCTCGTGCCAGTGGGTTGCTTTTGCCCTTGCCGATCCCGAAGAGGCCCTGGACGTATATTTCCATGGATTTTATTTCAGATCTCCCTGTCTCTCAAAGGATGTTGGTCATTTGGGTGGTTTGTGATCGCTTCTCTAAGATGGTCCATTTGGTACCCTTATCTAAACTGCCTTCCTCCTCTGATTTGGTGCCATTGTTTTTCCAGCATGTGGTTCGTTTGCATGGCATTCCAGAGAACATCGTCTCGGACAGAGGTTCCCAGTTTGTTTCGAGGTTTTAGCGGTCCTTTTGCGCTAAGATGGGCATTGATTTGTCTTTTTCTTCGGCTTTCCATCCTCAGACTAATGGCCAAACCGAACGAACTAATCAGACTTTGGAAACATATCTGAGATGCTTTGTTTCTGCTGATCAGGATGATTGGGTGTCTTTCTTGCCTTTGGCTAAGTTCGCCCTTAATAATCGGGCCAGCTTGGCTACTTTAGTTTCTCCTTTTTTCTGTAATTCTGGTTTCCATCCTCGTTTCTCTTCAGGGCAGGTTGAGCCTTCGGACTGTCCTGGTGTGGATGCGGTGGTGGACAGGTTGCAGCAGATTTGGACTCATGTGGTGGACAATTTGACATTGTCCCAGGAGAAGGCTCAACGTTTCGCTAACCGCCGGCGCTGTGTTGGTCCCCGACATCGTGTTGGGGATTTGGTTTGGTTGTCATCTCGTCACGTTCCTATGAAGGTTTCCTCTCCTAAGTTTAAGCCTCGTTTCATTGGACCATATAAGATTTCTGAAGTTCTTAATCCTGTGTCATTTCGTTTGGATCTTCCAGCTTCTTTTGCCATCCATAATGTGTTCCATAGGTCGTTGTTGCGGAGATACGTGGCGCCTATGGTTCCCTCCGTTGATCCTCCTGCCCCGCTGTTGGTCGAGGGGGAGTTGGAGTATGTGGTGGAGAAGATTTTGGATTCTCGTGTTTCGAGACGGAAACTCCAGTACCTGGTCAAGTGGAAGGGTTATGGTCAGGAAGATAATTCCTGGGTTTTTGCCTCTGATGTTCATGCTGCCGATCTTGTTCGTGCCTTTCATTTGGCTCATCCTGATCGGCCTGGGGGCTCTGGTGAGGGTTCGGTGACCCCTCCTCAAGGGGGGGGTACTGTTGTGAATTCTGTTGTCGAACTCCCTCCTGTGGTCGTGAATGGTACTTCGGCGAGTTCTGTCTATGGGCTCCCTCTGGTGGCTGTGAGTGAAGCTGCTGCTTCTGAGGTTCCTTACACAGGTGACGTGGTTTATCTTTTGGTTGACTGCTCTATTTAACTCCTCTTAGATCGTTACTCCATGCCAGCTGTCAATGTTTTTGCATTGGTTCAGTTCGCTCCTGGATCTCTCTGGTGACCTGCCTTCTCCTGCAGAAGCTAAGTTCCTGATAGTCATTATTTGTTCATTGTTTTCTTGTCCAGCTGGTTTTCATGATATTGTCTTGCTAGCTGGAAGCTCTGGGATGCAGAGTGGCCCCTCCGCACCGTGAGTCGGTGCGGAGGTCTTTTTTGCACACTCTGCGTGGTCTTTTGTAGGTTTTTGTGCTGATCGCAAAGTTACCTTTCCTATCCTCTGTCTATTTAGTAAGTCTGGCCTCCCTTTGCTGAAACCTGTTTCATTTCTGCGTTTGTGACTTTCATCTTTACTCACAGTCAATATATGTGGGGGGCTTCCTTTACCTTTGGGGAATTTCTCTGAGGCAAGGTAGGCTTTATTTTCTATCTCTAGGGCTAGATAGTTCTTAGGCTGTGACGAGGCGCCTAGGTCTTGTCAGGAGCGCTCCATGGCTATTTCTAGTGTGTGTGATAGGATTAGGGCTTGCGGTCAGCAGAGCTCCCACATCCCAGAGCTCGTCCTGTATGAGGTTTAACTATCAGGTCATAACAGCAAACCTCCTTCCATCAGCAAGGGCATTGAAGATGAAACGTGGCTGGGTCTTTCAACATGACAATGATCCAAAGCACACCGCCAGGGCAACGAAGGAGTGGCTTCGTAAGAAGCATTTCAAGGTCCTGGAGTGGCCTAGCCAGTCTCCAGATCTCAACCCTATAGAAAACCTTTGGAGGGAGTTGAAAGTCTGTGTTGCCAAGCGAAAAGCCAAAAACATCACTGCTCTAGAGGAGATCTGCATGGAGGAATGGGCCAACATACCAACAACAGTGTGTGGCAACCTTGTGAAGACTTACAGAAAACGTTTGACCTCTGTCATTGCCAACAAAGGATATATTACAAAGTATTGAGATGAAATTTTGTTTCTGACCAAATACTTATTTTCCACCATAATATGCAAATAAAATGTTAAAAAAACAGACAATGTGATTTTCTGGATTTTTTTTTCTCAGTTTGTCTCCCATAGTTGAGGTCTACCTATGATGTAAATTACAGACGCCTCTCATCTTTTTAAGTGGTGGAACTTGCACTATTGCTGACTGACTAAATACTTTTTTGCCCCACTGTGTGTGCATACCTGTGTCAATAAGCCATAAAATATATAGCAAGCAGATTTACCAAATGAATATTATAAAGTGCATGTGCAAATTTAATTAATTGGTGGCAAAAAGGAGACCAAATAGAGATGCTGATAATAAATATTGGTGCAATCTATTGGCGCTAAATCTGGCCGGTATATAGTATAATAGTCATAGTGACCAGTGAGCGATAAAGCACCCAGCGGGCAAGCAAACAAAAAATAAATAAATAATTGCCCAAAAAAAACAAAATAAAAATCGGAGTAGAGGTCAAAAAGAAGCCACCTGGTATTACCTGCTGAATGGGATGAACGTCCCTGGGATGTGCCGAACCCCGACGAAGGCAGACGCCGAAACGCGCATCGGGGTTCGGCACATCCCAGGGACGTTCATCCCATTCAGCAGGTAATACCAGGTGGCTTCTTTTTGACCTCTAATCCGATTTTTATTTTGTTTTTTTGGGCAATTTTTTTTTTTTTTTGCTTGCCCGCTGGGTGCTTTATAGCTCACTGGTCACTATGACTATTATACTATATACCGGCCGGATTTAGCGCCAATAGATTGCACCAATATTTATTATCAGCATCTCTATTCGGTGTCCTTTTTGCCACCAATTAATTAAATTTGCACATGCACTTTATAATATTCATTTGGTAAATCTGCTTACTATATATTTTATGGCTTATTGACACAGGAATGCACATATATGTTGTTCTTACACGGTGGTTATATATTTAACTTATTTTTAGGACTGCCATTTACATGTCCCTGGTGTTGTGCTTTTTATGGTATTTTTTCCGACCGTTACACTATATTATATATATTTTAATAAATATTGTAATTTATACTGCATTTTGGACTTTGTTTCGTTTTTTTTCTTCGTTTTTTCTATGTTTTCCCGATTTGTCCGATACACCTTCCATTGGTGCACATTGGTGGCTATAGATATATATATATATATATATATATATATATATGTATATGTATATATATATATATTCTCTCCTCCCATGTACAATGGCTATGTGCACCGTGTCTTGAGATATATTTTTATCTTTTTTCTCTTATTGTATGGCGATGAGAGTTCATCCTTGTTCTCAGTTTCTGCCCTGTCTCCCCCACATACAGACCCCCAGTTGCACATTTAGTACAAATAATTAGGTACACCACATTAGAAGTGACGCAGCTGAAAGTACCTGGGATCTTGTAGTCCTGATGTGAGTTGGGGATCTTTATCTTGTCTGTGGCCATTATAAATGGACAGGTTTTACATTTTTTCTGATTGCAAGGAAAGGTTCCTGCAGCTGTTGGAGAGGACAGGGAGCTCTTGACAATGATGCTTCTTAGATTTGGGGGCTGCCTAAAACACAGTAGTGGGGGGTCTGGAGGATTGTAATCGGGCATCTTTTTGGAGTAAAGGTTGTAATTTCCGTGCAGCTCCCCTTAGCACCTCCAGATTTGGATTGTAGGTGACTATTAGAGGTACCCGGTTATTTTCTTCTTTAGCTTTGTAATGTAGCAGGTGATTCCTTGATATTCTAGTTGCTCTAGTAATTTGGTTTTGAATTGTTCTTGGATGGTAGCCCTGATTCAAAAAGGTCTTTCTGAGGCGACCAAGGTGTTCATCTCTATCCATGGGGTTGGAACATATATGATTGTATCAGATGGCTTGGCTGTAGACAATAGAGTTTTTTTATGTGTTTTGGATGGAAACTGTCCCATTTAAGGTATGTTGGACGGTCGATTGGCTTCTGATTCAGGGATGTCTCTATTTCATTGTTCTGCAGCTTAATGATGGTGTCCAAAAAGTTAATTTCAGTGCAGGAGTAGTTGAGTATTAAGTTGATGGTAGGGTAAAATTGATTAAACTGTTCATGGAACGTCTTTAGCTGTGGCTCAGACTCCGTCCAGATGACTAAAATGTCATAAATGTAGCGGTAGAAGGCCAGAGGCCTGATGGGGCATGAGGACGAAAAGTCACTTTCAAGCTTGGCCATGAAAAGATTTGCATACTGTGGAGCCATTTTACTTCCCATTGCTTTGCCAGTCTCCTGTAGATAGATGATCTTGTCAAACGCAAAGTAATTGTGGGTGAGGATGAATTTTATAAGTTTCACCACAGAATTTGCATCAGTCCCTAATCAGAGAACAATAAAACATTCCTTATCTAAGAGCTGGCCCAATATTTATGGTCATAACTGTTTATCACTCATGGTAATTCTGCTTCATGTCACCTGTCTTATCCATGATTTTTCCTTTTTTTCTGTGCTATGTTGTGCATAAATATGTGATTCTTCAGAATTTCTTTTAGTCGTTGCTTGATGAAGAGACCTGTGTAGTCTCGAAAGCTTGCAATTTGTTACCATCTTTTCAGTTAGCCATTAAAAGGTATCAACCACTGAGGACTCTCAATTCTAAATATTTTTCAATACAAAAAGTAAAACTCATATATTATAGAGTCATTACAAACAGAGTGATCTATTTCAAGTGTTTATTTCTTTAAATATTGATGATTATGGCTTACAGCAAATGAAAACCCAAAAGTCATTATCTCAGTAAATTAGAATACTTTATAACACCAACTTGAAAAATGATTTTATAATCAGAAATGTTGTCTTACTGAAATGTATGTTCAGTAAATGCACTCAATACTTGGTCGGGGCTCCTTTTGCATCAATTACTGCATCAATGCGGCGTGGCATGGAAGCGATCAGCCTGTGGCACTGCTGAGGGGTTATGGAAGCCCAGGTTGCTTTGATAGCAGCCTTCAGCTCGTCTGCATTGTTGGGTCTGGTGTCTACAAGAGGTAGAGATAGGGAGTAGAAATGTGATCATTGCACAATGTGCAAAGGTTTCAAAAAATTAACCAAAAGGTCTCTCACAGACCAGCTGAAAGATGCCGTGATGGGAACATCACAATACACTTAGAAGTTATTATGGGTCCATAGAAGCGCTATCCACAGCGCGAAATGGCCGTAGTCGTTCCCTGCACACTCCTGTTACTTTTGCACACCCCCGAGCCGTGAAGATGTTTTCTCACATGCTTGAATAAAGGACTTCCTAACTCCAGGATCGGTGAGTGCTGCCGCATTTTTCTGTGACCAGTATAATATTAATCCCTCCTCGACAAGGTGTACCCAATAGGGATGGTCTGACCTCTAGTATTAACCCCTTCATGACCCAGCCTATTTTGACCTTAAAGACCTTGCCGTTTTTTGCAATTCTGACCAGTGTCCATTTATGAGGTAATAACTCAGGAACGCTTCAATGGATCCTAGCGGTTCTGAGATTGTGAGATTAGTGGTAAATTTAGGTCAATAAATTCTGTGTTTATTTGTGATAAAAACGGAAATTTGACGATAATTTTGAAAATTTCGCAATTTTCACATTTTTAATTTTTATTCTGTTAAACCAGAGAGTTATGTGACACAAAATAGTTAATAAATAACATTTCCCACACGTCTACTTTACATCAGCACAATTTTGGAAACAAAATTTTTTTTTGCTAGGAAGTTATAAGGGTTAAAATTTGACCAGCGATTTCTCATTTTTACAACGAAATTTACAAAACCATTTTTTTTAGGGACCACCTCACATTTGAAGTCAGTTTGAGGGGTCTATATGGCTGAAAATACCCAAAAATGACACCATTCTAAAAACTGCACCCCTCAAGGTGCACAAAACCACATTCCAGAAGTTTATTAACCCTTCAGGTGCTTCACAGCAGCAGAAGCAACATGGAAGGAAAAAATGAACATTTAACTTTTTAGTCACAAAAATGATTTTTCAGCAACAATTTTTGTATTTTCCCAATGGTAAAAGGAGAAACTGAAAAACGAAAGTTGTTCTCCAATTTGTCCTGAGTACGCTGATACCTCATATGTGGGGGTAAACCACTGTTTGGGCGCACGGCAGGGCTTGGAAGGGAAGGAGCGCCATTTGACTTTTTGAATGAAAAATTATCTCCATCGTTAGCGGACACCATGTCACGTTTGGAGAGACCCTGTGTGCTTAAACATTGGAGCTCCCCCACAAGTGACCCCATTTTGGAAACTGGACGCCCCAAGGAACTTATCTAGATGCCTAGTGAGCACTTTAAACCCTCAGGTGCTTCACAAATTGATCCGTAAAAATGAAAAAGTACTTTTTTTTCACAAAAAATTTCTTTTCGCCTCAATTTTTTCATTTTCACATGGGCAATAGGATAAAATGGATACTAAAATTTGTTTGGCAATTTCTCCCGAGTACGCCGATACCTCATATGTGGGGGTAAACCACTGTTTGGGCACACGGCAGGCCTCGGAAGGGAAGGCGCGCCTTTTGACTTTTTAAATGGAAAATTAGCTCCAATTGTTTGCGGACACCATGTCGCATTTGGAGAGCCCCTGTGTGCCTATGCAATGGAGCTCCCCCACAAGTGACCCCATTTTGGAAACTAGACCCCCCAAGGAACTTATCTAGATGCATACTGAGCACTTTAAACCCTCAGGTGCTTCACAGAAGTTTATAATGCAGGGCCATGAAAATAAAAAATAATTTTTCTTTTCTCAAAAATGATTTTTTAGCCTGGAATTTCCTATTTTGCCAGTGGTAATAGGAGAAATTGGACCACAAATGTTGTCCAGTTTGTCCTGAGTACGCAGATACCCAATATGTGGGGGTAAACCACTGTTTGGGCGCACGGCAGGGCTCAGAAGGGAAGGCACGCCATTTGGCTTTTTAAATGGAAAATTAGCTCCAATCATTAGCGGACACCATGTCGCGTTTGGAGAGCCCCTGTGTGCCTAAACATTGGAGATCCCCCACAAATGACCCCATTTTGGAAACTAGACCCCCAAAGGAACTAATCTAGATGTGTGGTGAGCACTTTTAACCCTCAAGTGCTTCACAGAAGTTTATAACGCAGAGCCATGAAAATAAAAATAAAAAATTCTTTTCTCAAAAATGATTTTTTAGCCCGCAATTTTTTATTTTCCCAAAGGTAACAGGAGAAATTTGACCCCAAAAGTTGTTGTCCAGTTTCTCCTGAGTACGCTGATACCCAATATGTGGGGTAAACCACTGTTTAGGCACATGCTGGGGCTCGGAAGTGAAGTAGTGACGTTTTGAAATGCAGACTTTGATGGAATGCTCTGCGGGCGTCATGTTGCGTTTGCAGAGCCACTGATGTGGCTAAACAGTAGAAACCCCCCACAAGTGACCCCATTTTGGAAACTAGACCCCGAAAGGAACTTATCTAGATGTGAGGTGAGCACTTTGCACCCCCAAGTGCTTCACAGAAGTTCATAACACAGAGCAGTGAAAATAATAAATACGTTTTCTTTCCTCAAAAATAATTTTTTAGCCCAGAATTTTTTATTTTCCCAAGGGTTACAGGAGAAATTGGACAACAAAAGTTGTTGTACAGTTTCTCCTGAGTAAGCTGATACCCCATGTGTGGGGGTAAACCACTGTTTGGGCACACGTGGGGGCTCAGAAGGGAAGTAGTGACTTTTGAAATGCAGACTTTGATGGAATGGTCTGCGGGCGTCACGTTGCGTTTGCAGAGCCCCTGGTGTGCCTAAACAGTAGAAACCCCCCACAAGTGACCCCATTTTGGAAACTAGACCCCCAAAGGAACTTATCTAGATATGTGGTGAGCACTTTCAACCCCTAAGTGCTTTACAGAAGTTTATAACGCAGAGCCGTGAAAATAATAAATGCGTTTTCTTTCCTCAAAAATAATTTTTTAGCCCAGAATTTTTTATTTTCCCAAGGGTTACAGGAGAAATTGGACCCCAAAAGTTGTTGTCCAGTTTCTCCTGAGTACGCTGATACCCCATGTGTGGGGGTAAACCACTGTTTGGGCACACGTCGGGGCTCAGAAGGGAAGTAGTGACTTTTGAAATGCAGACTTTGATGGAATGGTCTGCGGACGTCACGTTGCGTTTGCAGAGCCCCTGGTGTGCCTAAACAGTAGAAACCCCCCACAAGTGACCCCATTTTGGAAACTAAACCCCCCAACGAACTTATCTAGATATGTGGTGAGCACTTTGAGCCCCCAAGTGCTTCACAGACGTTTACAACGCAGAGCCGTGAAAATAAAAAAATCATTTTTCTTTCCTCAAAAATGATGTTTTAGCAAGCAATTTTTTATTTTCTCAAGGGTAACAGGAGAAATTGGACCCCAGTAATTGTTGCGCAGTTTGTCCTGAGTATGCTGGTACCCCATATGTGGGGGTAAACCACTGTTTGGGCACACGTCGGGGCTCGGAAGTGAGGGAGCACCATTTGACTTTTTGAATACAAGATTGGCTGGAATCAATGGTGGCGCCATGTTGCGTTTGGAGACCCCCTGATGTGCCTAAACAGTGGAAACCCCTCAATTCTAACTCCAACACACCCCTAAACCTTATCCCAACTGTAGCCGTAACCCTAATCACAACCCTAACCCCAACACACCCGTAACCCCAACACACCCCTAACCCTAACCACAACCCTAATTCCAACCCAACCCTAGACCTAAGGCTATGTGCCAACGTTGCGGATTCGTATGAGATTTTTCAGCACCATTTTTGAAAAATCCGCGGGTAAAAGGCACTGCGTTTTACCTGCGGATTTACCGCGGATTGCCAGTGTTTTTTGTGCGGATTTCACCTGCGGATTCCTATTGAGGAACAGGTGTAAAACGCTGCGGAATCTGCACAAAGAATTGACATGCTGCGGAAAATACAACGCAGCGTTCCCGCGCGGTATTTTCCGCACCATGGGCACAGCGGATTTGGCTTTCCATATGTTTACATGGTACTGTAAACCTGATGGAACACTGCTGCGAATCCGCAGCGGCCAATCCGCTGCGGATCCGCAGCCAAATCCGCACCGTGTGCACATAGCCTAATTCTAAAGGTAAGTGCACACGCTGCGGAAAACGCTGCGGATCCGCAGCAGTTTCCCATGAGCTTACAGTTCAATGTAAACCTATGGGAAACAAAAATCGCTGTACACATGCTGCGGAAAAACTGCACGGAAACGCAGCGGTTTACATTCCGCAGCATGTCACTTCTTTCTGCGGATTCCGCAGCGGTTTTACAACTGCTCCAATAGAAAATCGCAGTTGTAAAACCGCAGTGAAATGCACAGAAAATCCACACTGGTTTAGCACTGCGGATTTATCAAATCCTCTGCGGAGAAATCCACATAGGACCAGAATACGTGTGCACATCCCGACCCCTAACCCTACCCCTACCCCTACCCCTAACCCTAACCCTACCCCTAACCCTACCCCTACCCCTAACCCTACCCCTACCCCTAACCCTACCCCTAACCCTAGTTCTTACCCTACCCCTAACCCTAACCCTAGTTCTTACCCCAACCTTAGTGGAAAAAAAAAAATATTTTTTTTATTGTCCCTACCTATGGGGGTGACAAAGGGGGGGGGTCATTTACTTTTTTTTTTATTTGAATCACTGAGATAGGTTATATCTCAGTGATCAAAATTCACTCTGGAACGAATCTGCCGGCCGGCAGATTCGGCGGGCGCACTGCACATGCGCCCGCCATTTTGGAAGATGGCGGCGCCCAGGAAAGAAGACGGACGGACCCCGGGAGGCCAGGTAAGTATAAGGGGGGGGGGAGATCAGGGCACCGGGGGGGTGGATCGGAGCACGGGGGGGTGGATCGGAACACGGGGGGGTGGGTTGGAGCACGGAGTGGGGGATCGCTGTGCAGGCGGGTGGATCAGAGCACGGGGAGGATCGCTGTGCGGGGGGGGGATCGGAGTGCGGGGTGGTTTTATTGGATCACGGGGGTGTGATTGAAGCACGGGGGAGCGGACAGGAGGACGGGGGAGCGGAGCACAGGACGGAGGGGAGCGGACCACAGATCGGGGGGCTGGGGGGGCGATCGGTGGGGTGGGTGCACATAAGTGTTTCCAGCCATGGCCGATGATATTGCAGCATCGGCCATGGCTGGATTGTAATATTTCACCATTTTTTTAGGTGAAATATTACAAATCGCTCTGATTGGCAGTTTCACTTTCAACAGCCAATCAGAGCGATCGTAGCCACGGGGGGGTGAAGCCACCCCCCCTGGGCTGTACTACCACTCCCCCTGTCCCTGCAGATCGGGTGAAATGGGAGTTAACCCTTTCACCTGCTCTGCAGGGACGCGATCTTTCCATGACGCATATGCTGCGTCATGGGTCGGAATGGCACCGACTTTCATGACGCAGCGTATGCGTCAAAGGTCGGGAAGGGGTTAAAACGTCATCTAACTGAAAAAAAAACTATTTAATAACTATAGAATAGAATGTTTCAAATTAAAGGGGCTTATCATAAAATTTAAAAAAATTAGATTGGTGCTTTATAGTTAAAGGTGCATTACAACTTGACATCAGTACAAGACCAAGACCTGTGGGACCATGGTCTTGGTGACTAGAACTGCAGAGGATTTCACAGGTAATTACCATTAGCTAATTTTTCTTTTTTTTTTTAATTACTGGAAAGCTTGTTTAATATTCCATCATTATCCAGTAAACTCCTAAGTTGCCCTTCGTGGTCACTTTTGGTAGCCAAAATGTTATCATGACGGTGATACGATGCCAGTCTTCAAACAGGTGTAAAAACATATTACGACTGGCAAACCACGCTATTTTAAGAAATAGAAAAAGATAGAAGTCGTAGTCTTTGTCATGATGTGAGCTGTGAAAAGAGGCCACATGTGGCCATTATAAAAAATATTATTTCATCTACATTGTGGGAGACATTTGCTCCACATTTTATTTTAGCACATACTTGATAAATGAACTCCATTGATATTGCTACTTGTGCTTTTTACGGTAGCCCAGTAAAACAAAAAGTGAATTATTACCTGCCCTTTCCATTTTTGAAGGTCAATCAACCACTATAAAGGAATAGTGCGCTGTTGCTGCAGTTTTTTTTTAATCATTTTCCATGATGTATCTTGTTTTTCTCTTCCTCTAATGAGGGATGTGGAACATGAAGCTTATAAAAGTGGCTGCTCTGCTCCGTTTTTAGCTAAGACTAGCTAAAAACTTGCATTGTGACCTGCGACTTCCTGCAACTGCAATAGAGTCGCCAATGTTTCCAAAAGTGTTGAAGTTTCTGTCGATGGTCGTACACGACCCATTTTGTATGACACACTGCAAAAGTTTAGGACCCTCGTGATTGGGTACACCTTGTCGCGGAGGGATGATTTTTTTCTTCAAAATAGTGTCACCTAAGTTCCCTATGCCATGTACTTATCTGGGCAAAAATGGTGTGAAAACCTCAAAAGTCACAACATTATTGCACAGCCTCGCATTACACAAAATATTTTGACTTTTCAAATCTTTTTATGCAAGTTTCCTGGCATAAAAGCTTTGATAAATCGAAGGTCAATGTTTTTTCAGGAGGGTCCGCTCCAAAATCCACTTTAAAAAGCGCTAATTAAAACAATAAAAATAATGAACACGTGCATTCCTATGTAAAAAGACAAAAACAAAAAAGGGACCTGCTATGCACATGTTCAGGCTTTTTAGTGTCAACTTTCAAGATGGCAACTGGCTAAAGTGACCTGACCATTCTTCAGGTGTCTTCTACTCTGAAGACACTTTGTAAATTGCAATACAAGGCAATGGGAAGGCTTGAAAAAATGGAGACGGAAAGGAAGTACACAGGAAATCACCAAAAAAGCCAGCATTTCCTAAAGTACAAAGACTGGTGTAAAATACTGACCAAATACTGAACATGTGAAGGTGGCCTAACTGATTTCTTTTTGGAAAGCTCGGCAGGTTCACCAGCCTGAAATAAAAAATTGTGCATAAATACTTTAAGAAAGTCTGCTTAAAAAAAAAAAGAAAAAAACTGAAAAATCCCTCAAAAAAATGCTTAAAAGACTCGTCCTATTCATTTCATGTCAAGACTGGACCAAGAAATATCTGAACACAGTTTTTTTCAAAGGTTTTATGGGCTGAAGATGAGAATGACTCTTGATGGACCTGATGGATGAGCCTGTGGCTGGATCAGTAACAGGCAAAGACCTCCACTTTCGTTGGCATAGCGATAAGGTATGGTTACACAGGAATGTAGTAGACCTAGATTTGTCAAAGAATCAAATGCAACGTTACACAGTGATATAGCAGAGCTTGTTTTGTCACAAGGTCCAAAAAAAATGGATTACCCAGTCAGCTAACAACATCTTGCCGCCTGAGCGGGATCAAGAGACATCACACAAGCGCACCAGGCTGCTATGGCAACCTGAAGTATAGTAGAACATTGGGAGCTGAAGCAGAACGGAGCGCCCAGCCTCAGATCTAGGAGTAACAAATACAACTCTTGTTTCCTGCTGCCACCACTAGGTGGAGTCATTGCATTGAACTGCCATTGTATAAATCTGTATGCCCTGAGCTCCCTCTAGTGGCTAATTCCGGCAGACAAAATTTTAACTTTACCTGGATAGATCATCACTTGCTGTTTGGGGGTCGGACCTCTAGTGCCATCCTGCTACTCACTCTTTATTATTTAGCTGTTGGGTATCAAGGGGCTCACACACTTTTCTTGCACAGTGACCTTCTACTATCTATGTCTGCCTTGGTTAAATCTACCATAATTTCACATCTGGAATCTATAAGAGAACGTGTTGTATGCACATACAGGTCAAGAGCCTGATCGAATGTATAACTATAGAGATTCGTAATGATAACCCAATGTACTGATTACATATCGTGCAATATTCCTGGAGCTCTGTGCCCAGCTGGTACATAAAGGGTTATTATGACACAAGAATGTTCTTTGCACGGAGCCATCTATTCATAGGGATGCATCTTCCTAGAGGCAATGTCACTGGTGCAATATGGCATTCTGTGCCCGCAGGGCAGTCACATTCTCCAGCCAGAGCTGATCCGGGGATTACAGATATATATAAAGCAGAAGGTGCTCTGACTGTGGCCGCCATTCACATGAATCACGTTAAGAGCCTAGGAGTTTTTATAAGAAAGCAAAATAATGTAATAAAAATGATTCTTAAGGGGGTGGTCACGGTGGCAGCGAACCGGTCTGTGACCCTGGGCACCCAAGTGAAAGGGATAGTCTTTAAAGGGATTTGTAAGGTGGTAAACATTCGTGACGCCACCTGGGTGGCACATGTTAAGGAGCTGAAACTCCTAAACCCTTCATCCAATTTTAATGTGGATACCCTCAAATAAAAGCTGAAAGTCTGAACATCCACTGCATCTGAATTGTCTTGTTTAAAATTCATTGTGGTAATGTCTATAACCAAAATTAGAAAAATATTTTCTCTGTCCAAATATATATGGACGTAACTGTATGTTGATGGAGCATTGAGTGAAGAGAAGTGATTCTGTGTGATGAAAAGAAGCTTGAATAAAATCCCTGTGATCAGCTCAGAACTATGTCATAGCTGTGTTCCTGCAAACCATTACCTCCCCTCTACTGTGAAGAATTATAATTAATGGTTGCCTTGAGTAAGATTTCCCCAGGATTCCAAAAAGAGCTCATGTTTTCTTTGTATCGCCTTCATATACTAAGTGGCGTACATGCAACATACATTAAAGATACTCAACTTAAAAGGGATGCTATGATCCCCACCGATCCAAAGAAAGAAGGGGAGGTCCAATAACCCATGCGTAAATGGAGCATTAATGAGCACATGTGACCTCCACAACTATAAACAATAGTTCCAATCACCTTTTAGAACATTTTTAGCTTAGAGAAAGTGCTCGCCTAACTAGAACTTCAACCACATAAGATGGAAATGAGAGGAGGTGCAAAAAGTAGCCTGACTGGTTACATGTTCTCAATAATCACCATGTAATGCACTACTTGTCCTCTGATGACACTGTTAGAAAAATGAAGAATGGCTAAAACGTCCTCCACTTCTAAGAGCTGATTGCTGGGTTCCTTTCTGTCTGATATATATGGAAGGACAATAAACATTTGGACAGTGATTCTCAAGCATATTTCACACTCTACTGCCAAATATTCAGTCGCGTCTTCGCACATCGAGGATGGGAGGTGTAGGGTTTCCAGCAGTGACTGATGGCCAAGAAAAGCCTTCAGATGAAGGGGGGTTACCTTCTGAGAAATGTAATAGAGGACATCTAATAAAGCAGAAGTCTGGAGCACAAACAAATTAGCTTAGAAGAGAAAACCTGGCCACAATTATTGTACATACATCAAATCATGTCAGTGGGGTTGTCCACTTTCTATTAAAAAAAATTGTTCCAAAAAATTTCCAATGATGTCCTTCTTTTGAGACACCCAGTGATCAGCTTGTAGAAGACCTTGTCATCAAACATTCAGTTTTCCTGCAGCACTACCACAGATGAACTGATGAATTTGGAACTTTCGATGTAGTACATGGATGGATTTGATGAGTCCTCCATCACCGTTAGATGTGCTCTTTGTAGCCACTTTGCACCTTGGGGTTCTAAACAAAAACAAATAGAACAACTTAGAACAACTCCAAAATGTGTTGCCAATAAAGTCATCTTTTTCAATCTCCTGGTTACCTTGTTTCATCCGGACCTGTCTACCAGCTGTCTCTTCTATCAAGTTTTGTGGCTGACTTAGTCAGGTTCAGCTGGTGGAGCAGATAAACATATACCATCTGGGACCACATAAGTAGGGGGGTGCCACAGAGACAAAAACCCATGTGGGTGTCTCAAAGATACACCCCACGGACACTCCAAGACATCATAGCAAACATATAAAAGAAAAATGGAGTAAAAAGTCCAAAGAGTAATACAAACACAAGTTTATTACACATAAATAATACACAACAAATAAATGGACTAGGACCGGGTAATAACAGGACACAAAAAATCCTGACCACAGATGTTCAGTATAAAGTATGGGTAAGGTGCCACAGTGCCATGTCGGGTGACCAATAATTGTATGATACAATATTGTTCTACTCCAGGAAGACATCCAGGCCTCTCTTGAACCCCTCGACTGAGTTCGCCATCACCACCTCCTCAGGCAAGCAATTCCAGATTCTCACTGCCCTAACAGTAAAGAATCCTCTTCTATGTTGGTGGAAAAACCTTCTCTCCTCCAGACGCAAAGAATGCCCCCTTGTGCCCGTCACCTTCCTTGGTATAAACAGATCCTCAGCGAGATATTTGTATTGTCCCCTTATATACTTATACATGGTTATTAGATCGCCCCTCAGTCGTCTTTTTTCTAGACTAAATAATCCTAATTTCGCTAATCTATCTGGGTATTGTAGTTCTCCCATCCCCTTTATTAATTTTGTTGCCCTCCTTTGTACTCTCTCTAGTTCCATTATATCCTTCCTGAGCACCGGTGCCCAAAACTGGACACAGTACTCCATGTGCGGTCTAACTAGGGATTTGTACAGAGGCAGTATAATGCTCTCATCATGTGTATCCAGACCTCTTTTAATGCACCCCATGATCCTGTTTGCCTTGGCAGCTGCTGCCTGGCACTGGCTGCTCCAGGTAAGTTTATCATTAACTAGGATCCCCAAGTCCTTCTCCCTGTCAGATTTACCCAGTGGTTTCCCATTCAGTGTGTAATGGTGATATTGATTCCTTCTTCCCATGTGTATAACCTTACATTTATCATTGTTAAACCTCATCTGCCACCTTTCAGCCCAAGTTTCCAACTTATCCAGATCCATCTGTAGCAGAATACTATCTTCTCTTGTATTAACTGCTTTACATAGTTTTGTATCATCTGCAAATATCGATATTTTACTGTGTAAACCTTCTACCAGATCATTAATGAATATGTTGAAGAGAACAGGTCCCAATACTGACCCCTGCGGTACCCCACTGGTCACAGCGACCCAGTTAGAGACTATACCATTTATAACCACCCTCTGCTTTCTATCACTAAGCCAGTTACTAACCCATTAACACACATTTTCCCCCAGACCAAGCATTCTCATTTTGTGTACCAACCTCTTTTGCGGCACGGTATCAAACGCTTTGGAAAAATCGAGATATACCACGTCCAATGACTCACCGTGGTCCAGCCTATAGCTTACCTCTTCATAAAAACTGATTAGATTGGTTTGACAGGAGCGATTTCTCATAAACCCATGCTGATATGGAGTTAAACAGTTATTCTCATTGAGATAATCCAGAATAACATCCCTCAGAAACCCTTCAAATATTTTACCAAAAATAGAGGTTAGACTTACTGGCTTATAATTTCCAGGTTCACTTTTAGAGCCCTTTTTGAATATTGGCACCACATTTGCTATGCGCCAGTCCTGCGGAACAGACCCTGTCGCTATAGAGTCCCTAAAAATAAGAAATAATGGTTTATCTATTACATTACTTAGTTCTCTTAGTACTCGTGGGTGTATGCCATCCGGACCCGGAGATTTATCTATTTTAATCTTATTTAGCCGGTTTCGCACCTCTTCTTGGGTTAGATTGGTGACCCTTAATATAGGGTTTTCATTGTTTCTTGGGATTTCACCTAGCATTTCATTTTCCACCGTGAATACCGTGGAGAAGAAGGTGTTTAATATGTTAGCTTTTTCCTCGTCATCTACAACCATTCTTTCCTCACTATTTTTTTAAGGGGCCTACATTTTCAGTTTTTATTCTTTTACTATTGATATAGTTGAAGAACAGTTTGGGATTAGTTTTACTCTCCTTAGCAATGTGCTTCTCTGTTTCCTTTTTGGCAGCTTTAATTAGTTTTTTAGATAAAGTATTTTTCTCCCTATAGTTTTTTAGAGCTTCAATGGTGCCATCCTGCTTTAGTAGTGCAAATGCTTTCTTTTTACTGTTAATTGCCTGTCTTACTTCTTTGTTTAGCCACATTGGGTTTTTCCTATTTCTAGTCCTTTTATTCCCACAAGGTATAAACCGCTTACACTGCCTATTTAGGATGTTCTTAAACATTTCCCATTTATTATCTGTATTCTTATTTCTGAGGATATTGTCCCAGTCTACCAGATTAAGGGCATCTCTAAGCTGGTCAAACTTTGCCTTCCTAAAGTTCAGTGTTTTTGTGACTCCCTGACAAGTCCCCCTAGTGAAAGACAAGTGAAACTGTACAATATTATGTAAATGTACCCGGGAGCGAACTGCTGGGGGCGAAACATCCAAATCTCAAATTAATCAGGGCCTGGTTGCAAGATTGTATCCAGGTATATTTTCTCTGAACAGCACCTGCGTTTCAGAAAAATATAGTTTGAAGATTCGACCAAAGAACACAGAGAAAAATGAGATTAGTCCAGTGCTGTTCCCAGCCTGCTTTTCCCTGTGCCACTCCAGGTCTCTTCCATGTGTGTACTTAGTGAGATGCCTGTCAATCACCTGGCGCAGTGCTAGGGAAGGCGGCTGGGGGGCAGCGCCGGACTAGTCTCGTCTCTATGGTCCCCATCCATATGTACAAACTATATGTTTTCTGAGATGTTGGGGCATTTCAGAGAAGAACATACCTGGCTGCAGTCAGGCTCTGATTCAGGCTGTCCATGGTTGGGCACCATGACTTGGCTGACAGGTTCCATTTAATTCAAAATACTCTAGTAATTCCTTTTGGCTGGAGGTAAAACTGATGTCCACAAAAGTGGGGGAAAAAAACTATATTTCCATCATGGAAATAACATCAGACCTTACCAATTTATTCCATGGTTGAAGACGGCCCTAGGGTTGTAGGCAGTGGTGTCATTCATGTGTATTGTAGAAACTATTGCAGTTTATCAATATTTTATTGCATAGCTAAGTACGGCACATGTAGTGGATGACAACGGGGGACTGTCATTGACATTCCTCTAATAATTCAACCCTCCTGTATATCGATGACGGAGCTTCAGCCTACAATGTGCCAGAACATGAGAAGGAAATATATGCATGATATATTGTGTGAAGGCCTCGCTCTGCTCTGTGGAAGCTTCCAAGAACAGCAATTCTCTGACCTAAATTCCAAGCTCATCTATGGGAAATGGGGATTTTTTTTGGCAGTATAGACATCCTGTCAGCTGTACAAGGCGAGATATATGCCACACTGACATCTGGAACAGAACAGATCAATAGGAAATTTCAGGCAAAGGAGAAGGGCTTGTAAAATGGCAGGAGAATATTATCTCATAAAATGTTATTAAAAAATAAATATCAAAGCTGAGGGGACAGTTGCACTTGTCTGGAAAAAGTGACTCAGAATAATTTACTGCATTGTGAATTGAATTTTTTTATATATTTGTCTCATCAGGGCTAGATACAACTTTGCAGTCTGGTAATAAAATAATTTTGCTTTGTCTGGCTCAAGATGCAAAAATATGTGAAATGTTATGCAAGGTATTTAAACGCTGAAGACCTCTTCCTCGGCTTGGAATTCTGTCATGGTGGCATCATTCTTCTAGATTCAGGGTCCTCCCACTTGTGGTGGTGACATTATTCTACTAGACTCAGCGTCGGAGTCCTCCCACTTGTCAGGGTGATGTCATTCTACTAGACTCAGGGCCCTCCAACTTGTCGTGGTGACATCATTCTACTAGACTCAGAGTCGGAGTCCTCCCACTTATCATGGTGACATTGTTTTACTAGGCACAGAGTCCTCCCATGGGTTGGCGACATCATTGTACTAAACTCAGTCTTCTTATCTGTCATGGTGGCATCATTAAGCTAAGTTCAAAGTCCTCCCACCTGTCATGGTGATGTCATTCTACTAGGCTGAGAGTCCTCCCACCTGTCAGAGACATCATTCTACTAGGCTCAAAGTTCAGTCACCTGACATAGTGTCATGATTCTACTAGACTCCAAACCCTCCCACTTGTCAATGTGACATCTTTATACTTAACTCAGAGTCCTTCCACCTGTCATGGTGACATCATTCCACTAGCCTCAAAGTCCTCTCATCTGTCAGAGTGATATCACACCCTACCAATTGCAAAAGTCCTCCCAACAGCCATGGTGACATCATTCTACTAGGCCCAGAGTCCTCCCACCGGTCATGGTGACATCATTCTACTAGGCCCAGAGTCCTCCCACGTGTCATTGTGACATAATTCAAATAGTCTTAAATTCCTCCCATCTGTCACGGTGATATCACATCATACTAGGCTCAAAGATCTCTCATTTGTCATGGTGGCATCACCATAGTAGGCTCAGAGGTGTGAGGTCATTATTATAAGGGGTCAAGGGGATCATTATTATTATTATTATAAGGAGGCATATGGGAGTATTATTATTAAGAGGATGTACAGAGGAAAGCTATTAATGTGTAGGGGCACGGAGGGGCACTGTAATTGTGTGGGGCACAGTAAAAGGGTGCTATTATTGTGCAGCGGTGGCATTATCACTGTCTAGGGCACTGGCTATAGCACTATATGGCTTGTGTAGAGGTGGGGAATATGAAAATGGTGCTGGAAAAGAAGGAAGCCAAAGATGTCTCTGTGTTACTGGAGTGTCCGCTAGGACCGTGGGGTACTCGGAACCGGGCCTGTTCTTAAATGGATGTGTCACAGTGGCAGTGACCTCGTCTGTGGCCCTGGGCGTCCAATAAAAGGGGATTAATGGAAATGGGAATAAAGTCTAATGTAGTAGTGTTCGTGACGCCACCTGTAGTTCTTGGCCAGGGGTGGCCAACGCTGCTTAAAGGGGTCCACTGGGGATGAAGGTATTGCAGCTTAGATGGTACAGCTCCCCACAGGTAGAGCTTAGTCCCCAGGGCTCCCGATGTAGTTAGAAAGGATTATAGATGGTGAAGTGCAGGAAAGAATTGGAGGAGACAAGGTTGCAGTCTCTTTACCTTTTACTGGTGCAGTTCAGGTACAGGTTACAGGTGATCTTTGGAATCCGGGCAGCCTGGAAGCGATTCGGAATCCCCCTAGCCAGGTGGGGTTGGAAGCCTTCCTTACTGTGTTCTCAGTCCCTTGCTGCTGCCTGAGGCTTCATACAAGGTCCTCTCTTTCTCTTTCTGTCCTTTTATGTGGACACTACCTGCATGGCAGGCAACTCGAGCCTTTTTACAGGTGTCCCTTCTTGTGGTGACTCCGCGCTCTAATCTGCTGCTGTGCCTTCAGGTGTAATGGTGGTCAGGAGACTTGGAATCTCCTGCCCACGAGTTTCTGCTGTGGGGCATACAGTTACCCCCACAACCTTGGAATTCTGGTCTCCGGTTTCTTGCGCTTGATCCTGGAGGGAGCCCACTCCCAGCTCCACTCCAGTTTCTCTCTTCTCCTGTGCTCCTTCTCCCCTCAATGTCTCCTACAAGCTACCTGACTTTCCTGTCAGAAGCTGCAGAGCCGCATGTCTGCTCAGCTCCAGCTCTCCTCACAGACTCCTCTAAGTCTTCCTCCAGCCAGAATACATAGGGAAGCTACCCTCAAACCGGGTCTAGAGCTCCCCCTTCAGGCCTGGAGTCAGAACAGTGTTGTGTGTACGTGTTACCTGTTAAAGGGATCCTTGTCGCTTCCAGGCATGGCATCACCCACCCTGTGAGTAAGGCAATACTACTGTGACAGCCGAATTCCTGGGTTGTTACATTACATTTTGCAGGGACAAGTTATGCATGGAAGAAGAGGTCATAATGGTCTGGGCAGAAAGCAAAGGAAAAGAGAAAATGAATGACTACTATCATCGAAAACATCACTGTTGAGTACCTGAACAGTACATACATATCTAGTGTGTAGAGCACTGGTGTAGAACTGATATTACCAGTATATGGTCACTGTATGGTGGTGGTATTTTGGTCTGTGTGCTTTCAAATGTCAGAACTGTATTTTAGCACCAGTATGACGCTGGTTCAGAACTTCAGTTTCTTCTATTCCTCCATAGGATATGCTCTTCATCCAAGTGTCATAAACAACCTTAGAAACAAAGACCGGTGGGGAACAGTGAAGAATTGCATCTGGGGCTGCAATGATTTCTACAGGCAAAGAGGGGCAAATAATGTGTATTTTGTTGGATTAACAACCTTTGTTCAAATTTTGCCGCACCTCTTTAAGGATTGCAAGTTATATTTGCATTATTTTATTCCATTAGCCAGAACTTTTTCATTAATTTGTTTGTGTATGACGCTGTTTAAATCATTGTTTTTTCAGACACACAAATTTCAATTCTAGTTATTATAAATATTAGTTATTTCAGTCTCATTCACTTTATAATTGAAGACGAAATTTAAAAAGCAATTATACCATTTTTTTATTTTTATTTTTCATTTATTTATCTTTTCCAAGCACCTTAACGAACAAACTTTTTACTATTATTTTGACTATTTTTTTATCAGTTCATTAAATCTATAATTAAAGGGAACCTGTCACCTGAATTTGGCGGGACTGGTTTTGGGTCATATGGGCGGAGTTTTCGGGTGTTTGATTCACCCTTTCCTTACTCGCTGGCTGCAAGCTGGCTGCAATATTGGATTGAAGTTCATTCTCTGTCCTCCGTAGTACATGCCTGCACAAGGCAAGATTGCTTTGCGCAGGCATGTACTACGGAGGACATAGAATGAACTTCAATCCAATATTGCAGCCAGCATGCAGCCAGCAGGTAAGGAAAGGGTGAATCAAACACCCGAAAACTCCGCCCATATGACCCAAAACCAGTCCCGCCAAATTCAGGTGACAGAGTCCCTTTAATTAATATTTAACAGAGCCTCCATATCGTATTATTACTCAACAGCCTTAGGAAATGTTGGCAATTCTCAGTCTGTCGGAGTTGAGGATTGCAATGACTGTGTTGCCAATTCTACCAACATTCAGAAACGGCAAAGAAAAACTAGAATCATTTCTTTTTAATAAATCCGCCATCATTGTAAAGTAGAATTTATTTGGAGAGATTTCACATTTGGCATCATGTCTGGTCTCTGATGCCAACGCGTAGAAATAGTCTTCGAGCAGCATATTATCTAAGACAACCAAAGCATAGCAAATATCATCATGTAAACAGAAGAAGCATTTTATTATTCAATGTCTACATTATTTCCGAAAGATGCTTTAGCGGAGTTGTGTCTGCGCGCCAGCTGCGCACAAACAATCCATCAATGCAGGTGCCCAAAAGTCTGGGCGAAGCCCTTATAGGTCACGTCAAGAAATTCTCAGAATAATTATTCATATTGCTAGCAAAAGAAAATGTTGAAGAAATATGTCTTGGAAAATTGCCCGGTTCAGTATGTCCAGTCTCAAACAAGGCTGGAAGGTTTATTCATGTTCATTTATCACTTGGCTATAATGACTTGGTAATTTGTTATGTGGAAGTTTGAGTAAAAGTATGTACACCCTCTCGTGGAGGCTGTGGTGCTCTTCATGACTTTAGTGCCTAAAGGACCCATTTTTTTATATGCATTACTTGTCAAAGCCAATGGTGTCCAAGGGGGCCAGCGCTAACTGTATCCCCCGTTTACCTTGACAATGTCTTATGTCTACCTGCACCACCACTAGGGGGAGCTCACTGTATACAGATGTATACAGCTCCCAAATGAATCCAATACCATCTACATAAATCCATATGCAGATATCCCCACCAAGATAGACAAGTAAAGGTCACCTACACATACTTATTCATTTCGCTAGTAATTTTGGGCATGTGCAATATTGACTGATTTACTGTATAGATTTGCAAAAAAAAAATCTCTTAGTATTTTGTTACATGATTATGCAAATTATTAATTATAAATTATATAAATTTATTTGCATTTTGCAGTGAGAGATAAGTATTTGATCTACTACCAACCATTAAGAGTTCTGGCTCCTGCAGACCAGTTAGAGGCTCCTAACCAACTCATTACCGGCATTAAAGACAGCTGTCTACATAGTCATCTTTATAAAAGACTCCTGTCTACAAACTCATTTCATCAGTCTCACTCTAACCTCTATAACATGGGCAAGAACAAAGAGCTCTATAAGGATGTTAGGGACAAGATCATAGACCTGCCCTAGGCTGGAATGGGCTACAAAACCATAAGTGAGACGCTGGGTAAGAAGGAGACAACTGTTGGTGCAATAGTAAGGAAATGGAAGACATACAAAATGACTGTCAATCGACATCGATTTGGGGATCCATGCAAAATCTCTCCTCATGGGGTATCCTTGATCATGAAGAAGGTGAGAGATCAGCCTAAAACTACACGGGGGAAACTTATTAATGATATAAAGGCAGATGGGACCACAGTCACCAAAAAAAACACTGGTAATAAATTACGCCGTAAAGGTTTAAAATACTGCAGTGCCCACAAGGTCCCCTGCTCAAGAAGGCACATGTGCAAGCCCGTCTGAAGTTTGCCAATGAACATGTCGATGATTCTGTGAGTGATTGGTAGAAGGTGCTGTGGTCAGATGAGACAAAAATTGAGCTCTTTGGCATTAACTCAACTCGCCATGTTGGGAGCAAGAGAAATTCTGCGTATGACCCAAAGAACATCATCCCAACTGTCAAGCATGGAGGTGGAAACATTATGTTTTGGTAGTGTTTCTCTGCTAAGGGCACAGGACTACTTCACTGCATCAATGGGAGAATGGATGGATATAAAATACTAGCTGAAGAGCCCGGCGTTGCCTGGGCATAGTAAATATCTGTGGTTAGTTATAGCACGTCACTTCTCTTATTTTCCCATTACGCCTCTCATTTTCCCAATCACATCTTTAATTTTCCCCCTCACATCTCTCATTTTCTCCCTCACACCTCTCATTTTCTCCCTCACTGCTCTCATTCCCGCCTAACACTTGTCATTTCGACCTCACATCTGTCATTTTCTGATCACTCCACTATTTTCCCTCACTCCTCTCATTTTGCACTCACACATTTTCATTTTCACCTCACACCTCTCTTTTTCACCTCACTATATACATGTTTGTCATCTCCCTTATATATAGTATACACCTGTATGTCATCTCCTGTATATAGTATATACCTGTATGTCATCTCCCCTGTATATAGTATATACCTGCTGTGTGTCATCTCCCCTGTATATAGTATATACCTGTATGTCATCTCCTCCTATATATAGTATATACCTGTATGTCATCTCCTCCTATATATAGTATATACCTGTATGTCATCTCCTTCTATATATAGTATATACCTGTATGTCATCTCCTCCTGTATATAGTATATACCTGTGTGTCATCTCCCCTGTATATAGTATATATCTGTGTGTCATCTCCTCCTGTATATAGTATATACCTGTATGTCATCTTCTATATATAGCATATACCTGTATGTCATCTCCTCCTGTATATAGTATATACCTGTAGGTCATCTGCTCCTGTGTATAGTATATACCTGTGTGTCATCTCCTCCTGTATATAGTATATACCTGTATGTCATCTCCTCCTGTATATAGTATGTACCTGTATGTCATCTCCTCCTTTATATAGTATATACCTGTGTGTCATCTCTCCTGTATATAGTATATATCTGTGTGTCATCTCCCCTGTATATAGTATATACCTGTGTGATCTCCTGTATTAGACCTCGTTAACACGTTATTTGCTCAGTATTTTTACCTCAGTATTTGTAAGATAAATTGGCAGCCTGATAAATCCCCAGCCAACAGGAAGCCCTCCCCCTGGCAGTATATATTAGCTCACACATACACATAATAGACAGGTCATGTGACTGACAGCTGCCGTATTTCCTATATGGTACATTTGTTGCTCTTGTAGTTTGTCTGCTTATTAATCAGATTTTTATTTTTGAAGGCTAATACCAGACTTGTGTGTGTTTTAGGGCGAGTTTCGTTTGTCAAGTTGTGTGTGTTGAGTTGTGTGTGGCGACATGCATGTAGCGACTTTTGTGAGATGAGTTTTGTGTGGCAACATGCGTGTAGCAACTTTTTGTGTGTCGAGTTGCATGTGGCAGGTTAGTGTAGCAAGTTGTGTGCAGCAAGTTTTGCGCATGGCGAGTTTTGCGCGTGGTGAGTTTTATGTCTGGTGCCTTTTGAGTATGTGCAAGTTTTGCATGTGTTGCAAATTTTGTGCATGTGGCAATTTTTCCGCATGTGCAAGTTTTGCGTGTGGCGAGTTTTCCATGAGGTGAGTTTTGCACTTGTGGCGAGTTTTGCGTGAGCCTAGTTTTTGCATGTGGCGAGTTTTGCGCGTGGTGAGTTTTGAGCGGCGACTTTTGTGTTTCGACTTTTATGTGGCGAGGTTGGTGTATGTGTGGTGAAATGTGTGCTGAGGGTGGTATATGTGTTCAAGCACGTGGTAGTGTGTGGCGCATTTTGTGTGTGTGTTCATATCCCCATGTGTGGTGAGTATCTCATGTCGGGGCCCCACCTTAGCAACTGATCGGTATATACTCATTGGCGCCATCGCTCTCACTCTTTACGTCCCCCTTGTTCACATCTGGCAGCTGTCAATTTGCCTCCAACACTTTTCCTTTCACTTTTTCCCCATTATGTAGATAGGGGAAAAATTGTTTGGTGAATTGGAAAGCGCGGGGTTAAAATTTCACCTCACAATATAGCCTATGACGCTCTCGGGGTCCAGACGTGTGACTGTGCAAAATTTTGTTGCTGTAGCTACGACGGTGCAGATGCCAATCCCGGACATACATACACATACACACACACACACACACACACACACACACACACATTCAGCTTTATATAGTAGATATACAGTGGGGGAAATAAGTATTTGGTCCCTTCATGATTTTGTAAGTTTGCCTACTGACAAATACATGAACAGTCTATAATTTTAAGAGTAGGTCAATTTTAACATTAAGAGATAGAATATCAAAAAATAAAATCCAGAAAATCTTCCCATTATAACATATAAGAAATGTTTTTCTCGCTGTACGATATTCATGTGTCACTTGCATTTCAGCCATTGATTTTTTTTATTTGCTTTATTTTTGGGGATATATCCATATTTGGTGCATTCTTTTCCCCATTTTTTATCTTTTGTGGTTTTTTAATAAAAGTAAAGCATTATGTTTACAATGATACCGTTTCAGGACTAATTTTTGAATATAGCTTGTAGGTTGATATTTTGGTGTATTTGTAGGCTATTACGATCCCTTTGATTTTGTGGTATTCCCTTCTAAGTCGGTTTGTTGTCTTAGGTGGTAGATCCCTTTTGTTAATGTTCAATTTTGCTATGTATATAATTTAGCCATAGTGAGACATATTTTAATGTCAATGTAACGCTGATATGCACATCAAGGATACTGTAGTTTATATTTGAAAACTACTTAAAGGGAATCTGTGGGGTTTTGCTATGTAATCTGGGAGCAGCACGATGTAGGGGCAGAGATCCAGAATTCAGTGATGTGTCACTTATTGGGCTGCATGCTGCTCTTTCAATAAAATCAGTGCTTTATCAGCAGGAGATTATCACTACAGGACTAGCTGCCCCGTTCTTCCTAGTCCAACCTTGACGCCAACACTGATTGGTAAACTTCTGTCAATGTACAGTTTACACAGAAAGCAGCCAATCAGTGGCGTGGGCGGGGTTACACACAGCTGAGCATTCTGAGCTCTGCTAATTCTGCAGCAGCGAAAACAGTGATTATATTAAAATGACAGCATGCAGACGAGCAAGAGACACATTGCTGGAATCAGGGTCTCAGCCCCTACATTATACTAGCAAAAACTTGCCGACAGGTTCCTTTTAAAGGGTTATTCCCTCCCAAAAAAAAAAAAGTTACTCACTATACCAAGATCAGAGCTGTGGAACACTAAGAACCGGGTTCTCCAGTCCTGTCCAGATTGGATTGGAGGTGCGCATTCTCAGCCTCCTCTCCATTCATAGTGTATGGGGCTGCTAAGTGCAGAGTTCAGCATTTTCTGTCAGTCCCGTAGACAATGAATACAGCAGAGATAGAGGATGTGCACCGCTATCCCATTTAGAAAAGCGCTCCAGAGCCCCAATCTCTGGACCAGACCTCTGGGATCCCAAGTGGTCACCAAGTTATCCTCTAACCGATAGGGAATAACTTGTTTTTTTTTTGTGAATAACCCTTAAATCATAAATGAAAAAAAAAATTCAACCAACTTCTGGACACCATGAGACAACATGGTACCAACCCAAAGCGTGTGCAAGATTAGTAACCACCTTCTACACACCGGCCATTTAATTTATCAATCATAATACATGATGCAGACTCATACGAGCCGTATTATAATTCATTGCTTGATATCTCCCGGCATTACACACCGAGCTCTTATTGCCGACACATGCATTTGATAAGTCCTTTGTCTCTGGATCATATGTGACTGCGCCCAATTTCAATTTCCCTATTTGACCTTGTGACACAGTAAGACACCTGCAAATCCTTAATCCTCCTTCATCACGTCTCGATGAAACCACTGCAGATTCATCCCGCACTCAACTAAATAACACTGACCCAGCGGTTAAATCGATGGAATATTCTTGAGAAATATTTGATTCCTTAAAGTCACCATTGTTGTATATTCTCAGACCATTTCTTATCCTGTATAAGCAGGGGCGCAACGACCGCTGTCGAAGAGGTCGTGACCGCAACAGGGCCTATGAGGGTGAGCCATCAATCGACGCCGGTAGAAACTTCAACTGGATGTACGTCCTCAGACACATATCCAGTTGAAGTGTACTGTGGCACACAGACCCGTTGGCTGTCCACCAACGTTCACCATCCAACCTGACGAAACTGGAGAGGATCTGCAAGGAAGAATGGCAGAGGATCCCCAAATCCAGGTGACAAACTTGTATCATTCCCATGAACACTCATGGCTGTACTAGCTCAAAAGTGTGCTCTATCAATACTGAGCAAAGGGTCTGAACACTTATGACCATGTGATATTTCAGTTTTTCTTTTTTTAATAAATTGGCAAAAATTACTACATTTGGGTTTTTTTCAGTCAAGATGGGGTGCAGAGTTTACATTAATGAGAAAAAATGAACTTTTTTGAATTTATCAAATTGCTGCAATGAAATAAAGAGTGAAAAATGTAAAGGGGTCTGAATACTTTCTGTACCCACTGTATGTACCAGCATGGGGCCCAGGCAGGTTAAGGGGCATATATTACATGATCGGGGTTATATATGCCAAGATTGGGGGGCCTTCGGTCCAAGTCTTGCACTGATAATGACTGATAGTTGGGGTTCTGGTGTCAGACACGCACCAATCTGAGACTGATGTCCTAACCTAAGGAGAAGTCATCAATATCCCAGAAGCCTGGAAAAAACACTTTTAAAAGGAAACCTGTCACCTCGAAAAAGGCGATTTCTTCTTCTAGTAAATAGTGTTACACTGCTGTCTTGCGCCTTAATGAAAGTGCAGCTTCTAGGAGAAAATGAAATTATTTCCTCCCAGAAACTGCCGACATTGTGACACTACTAACCTGCAGATTACCCGCATATCTACAGGTAAATATAGAACAAAAAGAACAAGGAGCATATAGTAGAATTATATATAAACAATATATTTATTGATACAAACATTAAAAGTGATTATCGGTAATATGTCATAATATTTCTGTTCCAAGGAATAACCGAAGGGAAACTACCTCCCCAAAACCCCTCACTAATGATGAATAGTAACCCAAAAGGTAAACAGCAGAGAAAAGTCCCTACACATGGTGTGTAATGGGTAAGCCCATGCAAAACAAGTGCACTAAGTGCCCTAATCATGTGTACCCAACATAAGAGTAAAGTCATAAATAGTATGGGTAGTAAAGGCATAATAGCGGTGGTTAGAGATGGGCTTACCACAGGAGGGATGGAGAGGGAGAGGTACAGCCGGAGAGAGACCCCCGACGCGCGTTTCGTGGCACTGCCACGCCGCTTTCTCAAGGGGATGAGGAATGGGATCAACCAGGACCTTCTAATAACCCCCCCTGACCCTAGTCACATGTGTGTATCCGGCCAATAGTAGTGGCGCAAGCGCACTGCGACGGCCAGGTCCTAGCATGAAGACAGGGCATCAGTCCAAGTGCGCATGCACCGGGAAAATGTCCTGGAGCAAACACACCAGGACAAAAGACGCCCGCCCACATGCCGGAGGCGACCATACACAGCGCGATGCGCACTGCCACATAGGTATACAAGCTGCCAGAGATATAGTAGCTGCGAACGGAATGACAAAAGCCGTGCCTAATAATTATTGCAGCCGATCATCAATAACATACAAATTAAGTGTGCATGCAGTAATATACAAATAGTAAAGTCCCACAAATTGCTATATAAATACATGGGGGTCTGTTCGCGCTGTGGACAGCATGTTCTTTTCCAATGTTAAATGTTCATATTTATTGATGGCAGGAATGCTGATCACGTGAGTCCATACAGGGTAGAGGGAATCAAAGTAGGGCCCTTAAAAGGTTTTACTGATAATAAAGAAGGACAAATAAAAACAATTAAAAACAAAATAGTAAATCCGGACAAGCATGGTGGGATACAACAAGTAGAAAAACAGGAGAACAATGAACCAGATGATTGGTCTGGATAGATCATATTATAATTAGGAGGCGAAATTCAAAAATTCATTAAGACCTCTAGGGGTCAAAGTGTCTAATAAAACAATCCATTTGGTTTCGATCTGTGCCAAACGTTTTTATTATCACCGCCTCTAATGCCTAGGTGAAGTGCATCAATCCCCCTGACCGAAAGCAGTCTAGCATCACAATTGTGATGTGACCTGAAATGACGGGGGATCGTCTTAAGGTCATTTATAGTGGGAACTGTCTTGGCGGCGCCAATGTCCCACACATGGTCCCATACGCGAACTCTAAGTTTGCGAGTAGTAAGACCAACGTATACCTTTGGACATGGACAGGTGGCATAATATATCACGTTAGTGGTACCGCAGGTTATACGTTGTCTTATTTGAAATTCTCTGGAGCCATCGCTCGAGGTAAAGTTCGAGCAGCGCAGGACATTGGCGCAGGCAAGACAGTGTCCACACGGGGTGGATCCAGGGCGGGGGCCACCTGTACCAAAGATGTTCATAGGAGCAGGGACGTAATGGCTCCTGACCAGAATGTCACTAAGGTTTTTACACCTATATTTCCCAATATTCCTCTCCCTGTCCATGGTCCTGAAGACGCAGGACTGAAGTATTACCACAACTCCTGTCTTTGCTCCTTCACCTCTATTCTACCTCTGTAAATAATTATGACATACATTTGATGACTTCCACTTAAATAAGACTTTTGGTTTATGCGACTGAGACAAATATATGGAAGTTATTATAGAGTGAAAATAAATGTTCCATTTTGCAGTTATCAATATATTTGTAGAAAAATGTAATATTAATGCATAAATAAGAATGAACAAATTATGGATGCATTACATTATTTTTCCTTTGACAATACTGTAATAAATCCAATATTACACTATTCTGCTGGTGCACATACATTATATTACTTATCCTCAGTCACATCATGTATTATACCCCAGAGCTGCACTCACTATTCTGCTGGTGCAGTCACTGTGTACATACATTACATTACTGATCCTGAGTTACATCCTGTATTATACTCCAGAGCTGCACTCACTATTCAGCTGGTGCAGTCACTGTGTACATACATTGCATTACTGATGCTGAGTTACATCCTGTATTATACTCCAGAGCTGCACTCACTATTCTGCTGGTGCAGTCACTGTGTACATACATTACATTACTGATTCTGTGTTACATCCTATATTATATTCCAGAGCGGCACTCACTATTCTGCTGGTGCAGTCACTGTGTACATACATTACATTACTGATCCTGAGTTACATCTTGTATTATACCCCAGAGCTGCACTCACTATTCTGCTGGTGCAGTCACTGTGTACATACATTACATTACTGGTCCTGATTTACATCCTGTATTATACTCCAGAGCTGCACTCACTATTCAGCTGGTGCAGTCACTGTGTACATACATTGCATTACTGATCCTGAGTTACATCCTGTATTATACTCCAGAGCTGCACTCACTATTCTGCTGGTGCAGTCACTGTGTACATACATTACATTACTGGTCCTGATTTACATCCTGTATTATACTCCAGAGCTGCACTCACTATTCTGCTGGTGCAGTCACTGTGTACATACATTACATTACTGGTCCTGATTTACATCCTGTATTATACTCCAGAGCTGCACTCACTATTCAGCTGGTGCAGTCACTGTGTACATACATTGCATTACTGATCCTGAGTTACATCCTGTATTATACTCCAGAGCTGCACTCACTATTCTGCTGGTGCAGTCACTGTGTACATACATTACATTACTGGTCCTGATTTACATCCTGTATTATACTCCAGAGCTGCACTCACTATTCTGCTGGTGCAGTCACTGTGTACATACATTACATTACTGATCCTGAGTTACATCCTGTATTATACTCCAGAGCTACACTCACTATTCTGCTGGTGCAGTCACTGTGTACATACATTACATTACTGATCCTGAGTTACATCCTGTATTATACCCCAGAGCTGCACTCACTATTCTGCTGGTGCAGTCACTGTGTACAAACATTACATTACTGATCCTGAGTTACATCCTGTATTATACTCCAGAGCTGCACTCACTATTCTGCTGGTGCAGTCACTGTGTACATACATTACATTACTGATCCTGTACTGATCCTGAGTAACATCCTGTATTATACCCCAGAGCTGCACTCACTATTCTGCTGGTGCAGTCACTGTATACATACATTAAATTACTGATCCTGAGTTACATCCTGTATTATACCCCAGAGCTGCACTCACTATTCTGCTGGTGCAGTCAATGTGTACATACATTACATTACTGGTCCTGATTTACATCCTGTATTATACTCCAGAGCTGCACTCACTATTCAGCTGGTGCAGTCAGTGTGTACATACATTGCATTACTGATGCTGAGTTACATCCTGTATTATACTCCAGAGCTGCACTCACTATTCTGCTGGTGCAGTCACTGTGTACATACATTACATTACTGATTCTGTGTTACATCCTATATTATATTCCAGAGCGGCACTCACTATTCTTCTGGTGGAGGCACTGTGTACATACATTAAATTACTGATCCTGTACTGATCCTGAGTTACATCCTGTATCATGCTCCAGAGCTGCACTCACTATTCTGCTGGTGCAGTCACTGTGTACATACATTACATTACTGATCCTGAGTTACATCCTTTATCATGCTCCAGAGCTGCACTCACTATTCTGCTGGTGCAGTCACTGTGTACATACATTACATTACTGATCCTGAGTTACATCCTGTATCATGCTCCAGAGCTGCACTCACTATTCTGCTAGTGCAGTCACTGTGTACATACATTACATTACTGATCCTGTACTGATCCTGAGTTACATCCTGTATTATACCACAGAGCAGCACTCACTATTCTGCTGGTGCAGTCAATGTTTACATACATTACATTACTGGTCCTGATTTACATCCTTTATTATACTCCAGAGCTGCACTCACTATTCAGCTGGTGCAGTCAGTGTGTACATACATTGCATTACGGATCCTAAGTTACATCCTGTATTATACTCCAGAGCTGCACTCACTATTCTGCTGGTGCAGTCACTGTGTAAATACATTACATTACTGATCCTGAGTTACATCCTGTATTATACTCCAGAGCTGCACTCACTATTCTGCTGGTGCAGTCACTGTGTCCATACATTACATTACTCATCCTGTACTGATCCCCGAGCCACAAACTATGGTATATAATACTCGAGATCTGTAATCATATATCTGCAGGCCATCATTGACAACAATCCATAGACGCTCCTCCTATAGTTTTTCGGAGCTGCTGTAATCCAAGAGGCAGTTATTTTTTCCTGCATTAGATCTTTGTACTGCCTTGGGTAAATACTGAATAGACCACAATGAAAATAATCAGAGCAAACTTTATGTAGAAACTAAGTCAACGCTGGTACTTAAAAGCCAGCAGTATTATGAATACTGCTCTATAGTATAATAATTGATGTAACTGAGGATCAATTCAAGATGACTAATGTAATGAACATACATGGTTACATATAAACATAGGAGGAGAATGTAAAAGAAGGAAAAATGGAGTGAAAAAACGGTGCAAAACAGCTCAATAACTGACATGATGTTGATACTAACAAGAGACTTTTGTCACTATAATTGACCAAGGTATCTATAATTACAGAACATAATAATCAGTATAATAGGTGATTAACATACAGATAAGGGGAATTCATGGACCTCAGAAACATTTCTGTGTAAAGCAATCTGAATAGCACCCTGGAGCACCAGGTTCCTCCATACCAGACAAAGCCCAGACCAAATGGATAGGAAATCGAAGATGATGGTGTATGCTTCATGTTTATAGGTCTATTCCAGTCCGGCATCATTTTCTATATGTATCTGCATTTAGATGAAAAGAAAAGATGTGAGGGACGAGTCTTCCATGCCCTACCTCTGAGGAACACATACACTCCCTGACAGAAGTGATGTCGCTTATCCATGTTATGTAAATAAAAGCTTATAACCTGACGTTAAATTCATCCATTGGTTGTGTAAATTATTCTTTTGAAAGCTGAAACCCTCTGAAATGTGGTTTAGATCTTTTTGCCTGAAGGAATTTTGTGTACCTTCAGGCACCATGGTATTGCAGACATCTCCTTTCATACAAATGACTGTCTCCCTCACCACTCGGCATCATGTATTACGGCTCCGCTTTGCATTGGGTGAGGTTCTCATTGGCTCACAATGAGAACCATTTCTTCCAGACTTCCGCTCATTCTTTGCAGTTAGTCTGCCACTGGTGAACCTTCTCTTTCAACTTCCTCCTACAGATGCAGGCATTCCTCATTACGGACCAACTCCTCCAGGTGTGGCACTCCATCCAGTAGGCATAACCTTTGGAGGACTGGGCGAATGTTCATGACCTTTCTCTTCTCCAAAGCCCATCATGGGTAGGGAATTCCTTTCGTGCTGTGCCACTGTAAGTCAGGAACTGTCCAACTTCCTTCAGGACATTCATTCCCAATTTCTCCATGGGAACACTTCCAATGGGCCCTTTCACCAGTATGATCCCCTTCTTTCTAAAATTCTTTCTACAGACACACATCTCCATCCTAACCATCCTCGCCATTGGGATAGGCAACTGGTTGTCAGCCGTCAGTCGGACAATTGGGCCCTCTCCAGATCAGTGGACATTTAGGAAGTGCTGACAGAAAGATGCTTCTGGGATTGTGGTCACTTTGGACCTTGTGTTCATCAGACAACAAACCTTTCATCCATCCAATATAGCCCACATAGTGGGGCTCCCAGCAATAATGTCTTCTGAGCCTTCAATCCTTCATACAGAGGGACATAGTCTTGTGGTATAATCACCTACAGCAGGGCACTTTAGTTTAATAGCTGCCCCAGAGTGGGTTATCTCCTTGACATGTGCCCCACTCCTCCACAAGTCCAGCACTCAATTTTGCACTCATCTGGTGGGTGTCTAAATCTGTACCGTTGTTCCCCAGGAGGGAAACATTTACACTTTGTTGCTTCTCTCGCTCCTCACACCAGGATACAGGATTTGGTTCCAGGTTAGGTGGAGGGGCTTTTCTTATGCTTCATAATTCCCCTCTGATTTCCTGCAGTATCTCACGGGCCCAGTCTGGCTTAATGTGGAGCAGCCTTGAGGCGACTACGTCATGACTTCGTACCATACCTGCTGAAGTCGGAGACTCTTGCTCTCACTCCCTAGCTTCTGCACCAACTTTGAGGAAGGTCAAGTCATGATTGTAGTGTAAACTTTCTTTCAGGGCCTGTCACAGGTAGGCATCCCTTTGGCCTACAACCAGTTGGTTTTGCGGTACTTTATCCGGGAGATCTAATCCCCTATATTCACCATCGGTCTTCTTGGTGATGTGAGTCGTTACTTTCAGTGTACTCGCTCTCATTCTCTGAACGCTATAATGTGGATCACCTTATCTACTGTATCACAGTCTCTTGGTGGTCGGTCCAAAGTCAACAATGCAGTGAGAAATAAGTATTTGATGCCTCTGGCAAACAAGACTTAATACTTGGTGGCAAAACCCTTGTTGGCAAGCACCGCCGTCAGACGTTGTTTCAACTTGCTCCCACAACTATCCCTATCTCTTCTACTAGTCTCTGCTTATCTTCTCTAGCACTACTTGTCTCTTAGCAGGAAAAAGTCCTTCTGCTCTCCATCAGACAGTCACATGCTCCTCTTCAGTCAGTCCCACATGGACTTACAGAGAAGATCTGGCACCAACGTACATAAATAACACATTTTATCGCTGTTTTGATAAACTTTCACTTGTTAGTATGGCAGACCAGGTTACATTCTGTTACATTCTAGACAGAACAGAAGCATCTCTACTGGTCACAGAAGGTGCAAAAAGTGTCAGAGAACCTCCAAAAGCAGATGAGTGGAAGCATGTGACCAAAAGAAGCAAGAAGACCATGGAGAAATCACCAACCACACAACTGAAGAACCGATATCAAATCTTTGTAGAGGATGAAGATGGCACACCTAAGAATGAAGCAATACCAGCAAGCAAAAAAGTAAAGGGCACACAGCAACAAGTGACAGCAAAAAGTACAGCCAAGAAGCAACGAAGAGTGGTGGTGGTGGGAGACTCACTACTGAGAGGCACAGAAGCAGCCATCTGCAGACCGGACATAACTGCAAGAGAAGTATGCTGCCTTCCAGGTGCGATGATCAAGGATGTGACCGATAGGATACCAAAGCTCTTCAGCTCCAAGGACGTCCACCCATTTCTTCTGATACATGTTGGCACCAATGACACGGCAAGGAAGGACCTACCGACAATCTGCAAGGACTTTGAAGAGTTGGGGAAGAAAGTAAAGGAACTGGATGCACAGGTAGTTTTTTCTTCTATCCTTCCAGTAGACGGGCATGGCACCAGGAGATGGAACAGGATCCTTGATGCAAACAACTGGCTAAGACGATGGTGCAGACAACAAGGATTTGGATTCCTGGACCACGGTGTGAATTACTGGTATGATGGACTCCTCGCCAGAGACGGACTACACCTCAACAAACCTGGGAAACACACATTCGCCAGAAGACTCGCTACACTCATCAGGAGGGCGTTAAACTAGAAGAAGAGGGGACGGGAAGAAAAACATTAGACTCGAACAAAGACGACCCAGGAAAACATACTCAGAAGGGAGGTAAGAACATTTCTAAAACAATCCACAGTGAGGAGATTGGAACAAAACAAAATCCTCTAAACTGCATGCTCGCAAACGCCAGAAGCCTGACAAACAAGATGGAAGAACTAGAAGCAGAAATATCTACAGGTAACTTTGACATAGTGGGAATAACCGAGACATGGTTAGATGAAAGCTATGACTGGGCAGTTAACTTACAGGGTTACAGTCTGTTTAGAAAGGATCGTAAAAATCGGAGAGGAGGAGGGGTTTGTCTCTATGTAAAGTCTTGTCTAAAGTCCACTTTAAGGGAGGATATTAGCGAAGGGAATGAGGATGTCGAGTCCATATGGGTTGAAATTCATGGAGGGAAAAATGGTAACAAAATTCTCATTGGGGTCTGTTACAAACCCCCAAATATAACAGAAAGCATGGAAAGCCTACTTCTAAAGCAGATAGATGAAGCTGCAACCCATAATGAGGTCCTGGTTATGGGGGACTTTAACTACCCGGATATTAACTGGGAAACAGAAACCTGTGAAACCCATAAAGGCAACAGGTTTCTGCTAATAACCAAGAAAAATTATCTTTCACAATTGGTGCAGAATCCAACCAGAGGAGCAGCACTTTTAGACCTAATACTATCTAATAGACCTGACAGAATAACAAATCTGCAGGTGGTTGGGCATTTAGGAAATAGCGACCACAATATTGTGCAGTTTCACCTGTCTTTCACTAGGGGGACTTGTCAGGGAGTCACAAAAACATTGAACTTTAGGAAGGCAAAGTTTGAACAGCTTAGAGATGCCCTTAATCTGGTAGACTGGGACAATATCCTCAGAAATGAGAATACAGATAATAAATGGGAAATGTTTAAGAACATCCTAAATAGGCAGTGTAAGCGGTTTATACCTTGTGGGAATAAAAGGACTAGAAATAGGAAAAACCCAATGTGGCTAAACAAAGAAGTAAGACAGGCAATTAACAGTAAAAAGAAAGCATTTGCACTATTAAAGCAGGATGGCACCATTGAAGCTCTAAAAAACTATAGGGAGAAAAATACTTTATCTAAAAAACTAATTAAAGCTGCCAAAAAGGAAACAGAGAAGCACATTGCTAAGGAGAGTAAAACTAATCCCAAACTGTTCTTCAACTATATCAATAGTAAAAGAATAAAAACTGAAAATGTAGGCCCCTTAAAAAATAGTGAGGAAAGAATGGTTGTAGATGACGAGGAAAAAGCTAACATATTAAACACCTTCTTCTCCACGGTATTCACGGTGGAAAATGAAATGCTAGGTGAAATCCCAAGAAACAATGAAAACCCTATATTAAGGGTCACCAATCTAACCCAAGAAGAGGTGCGAAACCGGCTAAATAAGATTAAAATAGATAAATCTCCGGGTCCGGATGGCATACACCCACGAGTACTAAGAGAACTAAGTAATGTAATAGATAAACCATTATTTCTTATTTTTAGGGACTCTATAGAGACAGGGTCTGTTCCGCAGGATTGGCGCATAGCAAATGTGGTGCCAATATTCAAAAAGGGCTCTAAAAGTGAACCTGGAAATTATAGGCCAGTAAGTCTAACCTCTATTGTTGGTAAAATATTTGAAGGGTTTCTGAGGGATGTTATTCTGGATTATCTCAATGAGAATAACTGTTTAACTCCATATCAGCATGGGTTTATGAGAAATCGCTCCTGTCAAACCAATCTAATCAGTTTTTATGAAGAGGTAAGCTATAGACTGGACCACGGTGAGTCATTGGACGTGGTATATCTCGATTTTTCCAAAGCGTTTGATACCGTGCCGCACAAGAGGTTGGTACACAAAATGAGAATGCTTGGTCTGGGGGAAAATGTGTGTAAATGGGTTAGTAACTGGCTTAGTGATAGAAAGCAGAGGGTGGTTATAAATGGTATAGTCTCTAACTGGGTCACTGTGACCAGTGGGGTACCGCAGGGGTCAGTATTGGGACCTGTTCTCTTCAACATATTCATTAATGATCTGGTAGAAGGTTTACACAGTAAAATATCGATATTTGCAGATGATACAAAACTATGTAAAGCAGTTAATACAAGAGAAGATAGTATTCTGCTACAGATAGATCTGGATAAGTTGGAAACTTGGGCTGAAAGGTGGCAGATGAGGTTTAACAATGATAAATGTAAGGTTATACACATGGGAAGAGGGAATCAATATCACCATTACACTCTGAACGGGAAACCACTGGGTAAATCTGACAGGGAGAAGGACTTGGGGATCCTAGTTAATGATAAACTTACCTGGAGCAGCCAGTGCCAGGCAGCAGCTGCCAAGGCAAACAGGATCATGGGGTGCATTAAAAGAGGTCTGGATACACATGATGAGAGCATTATACTGCCTCTGTACAAATCCCTAGTTAGACCGCACATGGAGTACTGTGTCCAGTTTTGGGCACCGGTGCTCAGGAAGGATATAATGGAACTAGAGAGAGTACAAAGGAGGGCAACAAAATTAATAAAGGGGATGGGAGAACTACAATACCCAGATAGATTAGCGAAATTAGGATTATTTAGTCTAGAAAAAAGACGACTGAGGGGCGATCTAATAACCATGTATAAGTATATAAGGGGACAATACAAATATCTCGCTGAGGATCTGTTTATACCAAGGAAGGTGACGGGCACAAGGGGGCATTCTTTGCGTCTGGAGGAGAGAAGGTTTTTCCACCAACATAGAAGAGGATTCTTTACTGTTAGGGCAGTGAGAATCTGGAATTGCTTGCCTGAGGAGGTGGTGATGGCGAACTCAGTCGAGGGGTTCAAGAGAGGCCTGGATGTCTTCCTGGAGCAGAACAATATTGTATCATACAATTATTAGGTTCTGTAGAAGGACGTAGATCTGGGTATTTATTATGATGGAATATAGGCTGAACTGGATGGACAAATGTCTTTTTTCGGCCTTACTAACTATGTTACTATGTTACTATGTTACATTCGGCGCAGGTCTGCCCCAGTTATACAGAAAGTAGAGTGTTTGGTTATACAAATTTACATGGGGTATGATTCCGGACCACAATGGCATAAGCTCAACATTTTTACCTTATTTGCAGCTACAGAGGAAAATTCAATTTAGCCGATGTCATCCATTTTTTCCATGCAGGCAGCGTGCAATATACGTAGCCTCAGGGCCCTGCATACCCTATTAAATGGCTGCTGGCTCCTTGAAATGATGTTAGGTGTAATACAAACAGGCAATATAGCATTTACATTAAATTTCAGCCTCTGTTCTTGCAGGCGATCGGAGGTAAGAACCAAGCCTGCAGGGTCGCAAAATTAGCACATCTGAACGGCTGCGGTGAGGACACTCTCATAGGTTGTTGGCTCGATGGCAGAGAGGCACTGACTTGTCTTGTGATAATCAAACCTTTGTGAAAACCAGGGTGCCTACCTGATATATTAATTTATTTAGTCATGGGTGAAAATTATTACAATTCCCCTTGTTTTGTTATACACGTTTATTTAATTTGCGTGTATTGGACCAACATAAAAAAAAAGCAGAGAAAAAAAAGGCAAATTGGACATAATTTTGCACAAAAAAAACAAAACAAAATTGACAGGCCAAAATTGTTTGCACCCCAACTTAATATTTGGTTGCACACGCTTTAGAATAAATACCGGTAACTGCAATCAGTTTTTTCCTATAACCATGAACAAGCTTCTTACACCTCTCAACTGGAATCTTTGACCACTCTTCTTTAACAAACTGCTCCAGGTCTCTCATATTTGAAGGCAACTTCTCCCAACAGCAATATTAAGATCTCTGCACAGGTGTTTAATGGGATTTGGATCTGGATTCATTGCTGCCACTTCAGAACTCTCCAGAGCTTTGTTTCCATCCATTTCTGGGGGTTTCTTGAAGTATGATTGGGGTCATTGTCCTGCTGGAAGACCCGTGATCCAAACCCAGCTTTCTGACATTGGGCACTACACTGCAAACCAAATCTTCTGATAATCTTCAGATTTCTTGATGCCTTGCACACAGTCAAGCACCCAATGCTCGAGGCAGCAAAACAACCCCAAACACATCCGTGAACCTCCACCATATTTGACTGTAGGTACTATGTTCTTTTCTTTGTAGGCCTCATTCTGTTTTCGGTAAACAGTAGAATGATATGCTTTATCAAACAGCTCTATCTTGGTCTCATCTTTCCACAATACGCTTTCCTAGAAGAATTTTGGCTTACTCGCGTACATTTTGGCAAACTGCAGTCTAAATTTTTAAGTATCTGTGTCATCAGTGGGGTTTCTCCTGGACCTCCTGGTCCATGGTGTTTAATTTCATTCAAATGTTGATGGATAATTTGGGCTGACACTGATACACCCCAAATCTTGCTTGTGCTTGGTGAAGTAAAGGTACAGTCAAACTAGACGATATCGCTAGCGATCCGTGACGTTGCAGTGTCCTGGCTAGCGATATCGTCCAGTGTGACAGGCAGCAGCGATCAGGCCCCTGCTGTGCTGTCGCTGGTCGGGGAAGAAAGTCCAGAACTTTGTTTTGTCGCTGGACTCCCCGCAGACATCGCTGAATCGGTGTGTGTGACACCGATTCAGCGATGTCTTCGCTGGTAACCAGGGTAAACATCGGGTAACTAAGCGCAGGGCCGCGCTTAGTAACCCGATGTTTACCCTGGTTACCATCGTTAAAGTAAAAAAAACAAACGCTACATACTTACCTAACCGCTGTCTGTCCCCGGCGCTCTGCTTCTCTGGTCTGGCTGTGAGCACAGCGGCCGGAAAGCAGAGCGGTGACGTCACCACTCTGCTTTCCGGCTGCCCGGCGCTCACACCCAGACCAGAGAAGCAGAGCGCCGGGGACAGACAGCGGTTAGGTAAGTATGTAGCGTTTGTTTTTTTTTACTTTAACGATGGTAACCAGGGTAAACATCGGGTTACTAAGCGCGGCCCTGCGCTTAGTTACCCGATGTTTACCCTGGTTACCGGCATCGTTGGTCGCTGGAGAGCGGTCTGTGTGACAGCTCTCCAGCGACCAAACAGCGACGCTGCAGCGATCCGGATCGTTGTCGGTATCGCTGCAGCGTCGCTTAGTGTGACGGTACCTTAAGGCTGCATGCAGCTGCTCGGTCATGAAGCTCCCGGCGGGGGGCGCAGCGTTTGTGCTGTTGTTAATACACCAGAAGGCCAGGACTCTGCATTTATGGAGTCAGCAGAGCGGTGGTGACTTTTCTGCCCTCTGCTCCTCAGCACTCAATGACTCTGCACTGTAGCATTGCGTGGACTCTGCTTCATGGCTGAGTTGCTGCGGTTTCTTCCACTTTCGAATAATATCACTTGCAGGTGATGAGGGAAGATTTAGGAAGGAATAAATGTCATGTTCTAATTCACAGGACACAGTAGGTCATCGGCCACATCAGTAATCCATGGTCACTGGACGAGAAACCTGAGAACCGACTTAACGGCATCTGTGGCTTTTGTTTTGAGTAGCCGACCTGGTGCAATGTCACGAGTGTCACGCCAGCTCAAAAGAAGAGCTGGGAATAACCGGAGGTACGAGGCGCTATAGTACACCACCATATAGCCTATATATGTCTACATATGTAATATTTGTGTTTTATGTAAGAGCGATGGAATAAGGAATTTTTGCAGCTGGAAAGCATAACCTCAGCTCTGCTACATCTACAAGTCATTCAGCCACATTTCAAAACGCTGCTGTCAAGCAACTCTAAAAATCCATCGACAAGTCGTAGCGGAGTGTAACATGAGGCACAAATGCTGCACTGTAATAATGTCTGATGTTTTACTACTGGCTGTAAATGAGAAATTCACAGATGCCGTTGTTTGCAGATTGTGCAGAGAAACACTTCCAGAAATGGTTGTGTGCGCCCTCCATTTATCCCAGTGGGGGGCACAAAACAGCATCTCTCAGAATATCAGCTCGCTGCATTCTTTACACTTGGAAGCATCTGCCATTTTTATGTCCTTCTGACAATATAAATCTCAGAGAACAATACTAATTTAGGAAGAATAGCGAGAGGCGAGCTGAGGGCCCGGCTCTCATAGAAATGATTGGAGAGTTGACGAGATAAATTCTACAGAAGTTACAGAACAAAAGTTATAGATAGGGCCAGAGATTGAAAATTACATTAACCTCGAAACACAGACGGAAAAAACCTCTGAGGGCTGCAGAGTACAGGGTTCCTGAACATAGGCCGGAGTACCACCGCACAACATCCGAAAATACCCAACCCGCAATGCGGGACTCAGCCAGAGTATGTGGGTCACACATCTTATCCTACAGCGCTGGGGAAGGGATTAAAAAATATAAATTCCTCCCTCTGGCACACCTGTCCCACAGCTCAGCTCCCTCCGCCTCACCTGTCCCACTCTGTTCCCTCTAGCACACCTGTCTCAATACTCAGCTCTCTCTGGCACACCTGTCCCACCGTTCAGCTCCCTCTGGCGCACCTGTCACATCACTCAGCTTCTGCTGGCGCACCTGTCCCACCGCTTAGCTCCCTCTGGCGCACCTGTCTCATCACACAGCTCCCTCCGACTCTCCTGTCTACCCCTCAGCTCCCTCTAGCACACCTGTCCCACCCCTCAGCTCCCTCTAGCACACCTGTCCCACCCCTCAGCTCCCTCTAGCACACCTGTCCCACCCCTCAGCTCCCTCTAGCACACCTGTCCCACCCCGCAGCTCCCTCTAGCACACCTGTCCCACCCCGCAGCTCCCTCTAGCACACCTGTCCCACCCCACAGCTCCCTCCGACTCACCTGTTCTACCACTCAGCTCCCTTTGGCGCACCTGTCCCACCGCTCAGCTCCTTTGGTGCACCTGTTCCACCGCTCAGCTCCCTTTGGTGCACCTGTCCCACCGCTCAGCTCCTTTGATGCACCTATCCCACCGCTCAGCTCCTTTGGCGCACCTGTCCCACCACTCAGCTCCCTTTGGCGCACCTGTCCCACTGCTCCGCTCCCTTTGGTGCACCTGTCCCACCGCTCAGCTCCTTTGATGCACCTATCCCACCGCTCAGCTCCTTTGGCGCACCTGTCCCACCACTCAGCTCCCTTTGGCGCACCTGTCCCACTGCTCCGCTCCCTTTGGTGCACCTGTCCCACCGCTCAGCTCCTTTGGTGCATCTGTCCCACCGCTCAGCTCCTTTGATGCACCTATCCCACCGCTCAGCTCCTTTGGCGCACCTGTCCCACCACTCAGCTCCCTTTGGCGCACCTGTCCCACTGCTCCGCTCCCTTTGGTGCATCTGTCCCACTGCTCAGCTCCCTTTGGTGCATCTGTCCCACCGCTCAGCTCCTTTGGTGCATCTGTCCCACCGCTCAGCTCCTTTGGTGCATTTGTCCCACTGCTCAGCTCCCTTTGGTGCATCTGTCCCACCGCTCAGCTCCTTTGGTGCACCTGTCCCACCGCTCAGCTCCTTTGGTGCACCTGTCCCACCGCTCAGCTCCTTTGGTGCATTTGTCCCACTGCTCAGCTCCCTTCGAATCACCTGTCCCACAGTTCAGCTCCCTTCATTTTCAATGACTATTTGGCACTAACTGGGCCTCAAGTAGGGTTGGCTGATTTTTTTCACACATAATGGGTACTTGTCACCACATTTTCCCAATATAATGTTGGGGCCGCACCTATAAGCCCCTTTTCTTTATAGCAGGGGTCCCCAACTCCAGTCCTCAAGGCCCACCAACATGTCATGTTTTCAGGATTTCCTTAGTCTTGCCCAGGTAATAATTGCATCACCTGTGCAATGCAAAGGAAATCCTGAAAACATGACCTGTTGGTGGGCCTTGAGGACTGGAGTTGGGGGCCTCTGCTTTATAGCATTCTAGTAAGCTGTACGTAAGTCCACAATTCTCTATGCAAAGCAGAGAAGGACCTTTTATTATACCCACAGAAGGCGCAGATCAGTCCATTGGGAGCCTCCTCTCTTCCTAGATGTTGAACTATTTTAATATTATGCATTGTTATATAGCGCCATCATATTCCGCAGCGCATTAAATACTCTATCATCACTATCCCCAATGGGGTTCACAATCTAAATTCCCTATCGGTATGTCTTCTGAGTGTGGGAGGAAACAGGAGAACTCAGAGGAAACCCACGCAAACACGGAGAACATACAAACTCCTTGCAGATGTTGTCCTTGGTGGGATTGGAACACAGGACCCCAACACTGCAAAGCAACCGTTGCTAACCACTGAGCCATCTTCCTGTCCATACTCCTTCCCTGCTTCAATGTGGATGGCACGTCCTATGACTTTACCTAAGGGTCATCGGTGCTCCTTGGCCTTTCCCCGCACATGCGGCAGGAGCACATAGGAGAACACTATGTGGATGACGTAGGGCGAGTAAACCACATGAAGCAGGGAAGAGAAGAGCCGGGTCAAGACCAGAGAAACCCATCAGCCTGGACCGCCACATCTGTGAATAGCTATTTTTTGCTTTGCATAGAGGATTGGGGAACAGACATACTGTACAGCTTTCTAGAATGCTGTAAAAGAGTCCTTGGTGATGACCGTACTTTATATGGGGAAAACCATGTGACAGGTCCCCTTTAAAGGGGTTGTCCACTACTGGACAAATCCTGCCTAATCATTTCAGGACCCTATATAAAATTAAAACTCTATACTCACATACCGCAATGTTGGTGCTGCTACTCACAGCGGGTGATGTATTGTATCACATGACCACTGCAGCCAATCAATGGCTGCTGACTACTTGTAATCATTATTTCATCAGAGCGGACATCTGCTCTGACGGAATATTGATAAGCTCTAGCCAATCCGCGACCACGAATTGGCTGCAGTGGTCTCACATTGTTTCTGGAAAATCAGAAGTTCTGGCATACTCTGTATTAGTGATGAGCGAATATACTCGTTACTCGAGATTTCACGAGCACGCTCGGGGGTCCTCCGAATATTTTTTAGTGCTTGGAGATTTAGTTTTCCTTGCCGCAGCTGAATGATTTACATCTATTAGCCAGCATAAGTACATGTGGGGGTTGCCTGGTTGCTAGGGAATCCCCACCTGTACTTATGCTGGCTAGTAGATGTAAATCATTCAGCTGTGGTGCTAAAAACAAACTCCGAGCACTAAAAAAATACTTGGAGGACCCCCCGAGCATGCTCTGGAAATCTCAAGTAACGAGTATATTCGCTCATCACTAATATCGAGTATGCCAGAACTGATTTTTCAGAAACGTGAGACCACTGCAGCCAATCCGTGGTCGCGGATTGGCTAGAGCTTATCAATATTCCGTCAGAGCAGATGCCCGCTGATGAAATAATGATTACAACTACTCAGTATCTCTTAGTCATCCATAAATGGAAACTTATTTTCAAAGCGATAATCCAGGAGAAAAAAAATAAAATAGCTCAAAATATCCAAACCATAGACATATCAGTACCCTGTCATGCACTAATACGTGCCAAAAACCCCAACAGTGCCATCTACAGAGGGTTTTTGGTTTGGCTGCAGTTCCTTTTTTATTTTTTTGAAGATCAATGTATGACGCCAAATGATGGATCTGTAAACAGCATCCATAGACTCCTATGGGTCCTTATTATACCCCTTGTAGCAGAGACAGGTTGGACAGGCTTACGTCCTAACTCTGCAGGATTTAATTAGAAGCACCTGCCTAGCTTTTTTTACTAGATGCAGGGTCTGTGTTCTCATGGTGGATGTTAGCCTGCTAAAAGAATCACAATCGAGTGTGCTGCTGGTGAGTGACCAGCCTAAATGTAAGCTGCAGCTGGGAAACAGACATGCCAGAGTCGCTCTCTGAATGGAGACTGCGTGGGCTAGCTAGGAAAGCTGAGTAGTCTGTGTGTTGGAGCTGCAGAGAACTGTGTGGAAGCTACAGCCTGTTCAGCGTCCAGAGTTGAACACTTCTGTTTGGTGTTGGAAGCTGAAGGGGATACCGATACCAGGTAGGATCGTGGCTCTTCTGTGTATGAAGTTTGCTCCAGGAGAAAGGACTAATCTGTTCGGGTGAAGCCGCAGTGTCATATAAGTACCTACTAATGAACTATATATTTGCAGTGATAACTTTGTACTCCTAAGAGGCTTTTTTTTGTTTTTTAATTACTCTTGAGTTTTATGAAAGCAATAAAACTGCATCTGCTTGGGCCACAGTGCATTGCTTGTGTGAACGCTACCTAATGCGAGAATCCTTAAACCCTCTAGAATTTGTCAGATCCTGTAACGTATGAGCGCTTCACATCCTCTACTTGTTAGTTCTGGTGAATCCCTTTAATTGCCTGTGAGAAAGACTTGGGGAAAGCAGCACTTAACCATAGAAAATTAATTGCAATCGTATACCGCGGAGCGCCTGCCCTTGTGAAAACAGACACTTATCTCCAGACAAATCCCCTCATTTTACAGGGAGAACCACAGAATAAAAATAGCCGGGCCCACGATAAACCCACAGCCTACTTTTCTCTCTGAATTATGATGTGTCACGAACCTTCCGAAAACATGGAAAGTACGCCGCGAATGACAATGATCACATATCGGGCCATTACAGAAAAAAAAAGAGGGCGGCGGAACCGTATAGCTACAAGAATAAAGGCGGGAAGGAAAGGTCACTGCAGATAGTGGACGGATAAAACATTCATTTACATATCTATGGCTTATTATAATAAGAATACCACCTGCTTCTAAGACTTACACTAGGCAGATGAGGCAGAACGGGCGCGCGATACGGAGGAAGTACCGCAGCTATTGTCACATTATTATATCAAGTTGGGGCCGAGAAATGTGACTAATAGGTCTGTGATTTCATGACTGAAAAAAAACCCAGAAATTATTTCATTATAGGGACTTGTGAAATTAGAATCTAAAGGGTCAACTTTTTTTTCTCTAAAAATAGACAACTATAGGGTGTATCTGGTATAGTAGCTGCCCCCTCGGGGACTAATCTGCAAAACATCGCCAAAGACCATTTTTTTGGGAAAAAATATCAGCTTTAAAAAATGAAAATTTATAAGTTGGTTTGTATTATAGTAGTTATATTCTTGTACATAGGGGGCAGTATTATAGTAGTTATATTCTTGTACATAGGGGCAGTATTATAGTAGTTATATTCTTGTACATAAGAGCAGTATTATAGTAGTTATATTCTTGTACATAAGAGCAGTATTATAGTAGTTATATTCTTGTACATAGGGGCAGTATTATAGTAGTTATATTCTTGTACATAAGAGCAGTATTATAGTAGTTATATTCTTGTACATAAGAGCAGTATTATAGTAGTTATATTCTTGTACATAAGAGCAGAATTATAGTAGTTATATTCTTGTACATAAGAGCAGTATTATAGTAGTTATATTCTTGTACATAGGGGCAGTATTATAGTAGTTATATTCTTGTACATAAGAGCAGTATTATAGTAGTTATATTCTTGTACATAGGGGCAGTATTATAGAAGTTATATTCTTGTACATAAGAGCAGTATTATAGTAGTTATATTGTTGTACATAGGAGCAGAATTATAGTAGTTATATTCTTGTACATAGGAGCAGTATTATAGTAGTTATATTTTTGTACATAGGGCCAGTATTATAGTAGTTATATTCTTGTACATAGGGCCAGTATTATAGTAGTTATATTCTTGTACATAGGGCCAGTATTATAGTAGTTATATTCTTGTACATAGGGGCAGTATTATAGTAGTTATATTCTTGTACATAGGGGCAGTATTATAGTAGTTATATTCTTGTACATAGGAGCAGTATTATAGTAGTTATATTTTTGTACATAGGGCCAGTATTATAGTAGTTATATTCTTGTACATAGGGCCAGTATTATAGTAGTTATATTCTTGTACATAGGGGCAGTATTATAGTAGTTATATTCTTGTACATAGGGGCAGTATTATAGTAGTTATATTCTTGTACATAGGAGCAGTATTATAGTAGTTATATTCTTGTACATAGGAGCAGTATTATAGTAGTTATATTCTTGTACATAGGGCCAGTATTATAGTAGTTATATTCTTGTACATAGGGCCAGTATTATAGTAGTTATATTCTTGTACATAGGGGCAGTATTATAGTAGTTATATTCTTGTACATAGGGGCAGTATTATAGTAGTTATATTCTTGTACATAGGAGCAGAATTATAGTAGTTATATTCTTGTACATAGGAGCAGTATTATAGTAGTTATATTGTTGTACATAGGAGCAGTATTATAGTAGTTAAATTCTTGTACATAGGGCCAGTATTACAGTAGTTATTTTCTTGTACATAGGAGCAGTATTATAGTAGTTATATTCTTGTACATAGGAGCAGTATTATAGTAGTTAAATTCTTGTACATAGGGGCAGTATTATAGTAGTTATATTGTTGTACATAGGAGCAGTATTATAGTAGTTAAATTCTTGTACATAGGGCCAGTATTACAGTAGTTATTTTCTTGTACATAGGAGCAGTATTATAGTAGTTATATTCTTGTACATATGAGCAGTATTATAGTAGTTATATTCTTGTACATAGGAGCAGTATTATAGTAGTTATATTCTTGTACATAGGAGCAGTATTATAGTAGTTATATTCTTGTACATAGGAACAGTATTATAGTAGTTAAATTCTTGTACATAGGGCCAGTATTACAGTAGTTATTTTCTTGTACATAGGAGCAGTATTATAGTAGTTATATTCTTGTACATAGGAGCAGTATTATAGTAGTTATATTCTTGTACATAGGAGCAGTATTATAGTAGTTATATTCTTGTACATAGGAGCAGTATTATAGTAGTTATATTCTTGTAAATAGTAAAATATCAATAGTAAAAAATGTAATGTTAATAATAAAAAAATAAACCTGCTATACTCGCCCTCCGTAGTCCACTGAGCCACTCCCGCAGGCTGCCATCTTACGCTGCACTTTCCGGTGGCAAAGATGGTATGGCAGAAGGACCTGCCATGACATCACGGTCATGTGACCGCGACGTCATCACAGGTCCTGCGCCCATACCAATGCTGGAACTGGAAGCTGCCGTGGACTACAAGGGGCCTTCGGAAAGGTGAGTATAGGTTTATTTTTTCACCTGTGACAAACCTGGCTGGGCAATATACTACGTGGCTCTGTGCTGTATACTACTTTGCTGTGCAATATACTACGTCACTGGGCGATATACTACGTGGCTCTGTGCGATATACTACGTGGCTCTGTGCGATATACTACGTGGCTGGGCAATATACTACGTGGCTGGGCAATATACTACGTGGCTGGGCAATATACTACGTGGACATGCATATTCTAGAATACCCGATGCGTTAGAATCGGGCCACCATCTAGTAGTAGTTATATCCTGGTACAAAGGGGCAGTATTATAGTAGTTCTATTTTGGTACATGGGGCAGTATGATAGTAGTTATATTCTTGTACATAGGGGCAGTATTATAGTAGTTATATTCTTGTACATAGGTGCAGTATTATGGTAGTTATATTCTTGTACATAGGTGCAGTATTATGGTAGTTATATTCTTGTACATAGGAGCAGTATGATAGTATTTATATTCTGGTACATAGGGGGCAGTATTATAGTAGTTATATTATTGTACATAGGAGCAGTATTATAGTAGTTATATTCTGGTACATAGCAACAGTATTATAGTATTTATATTCTTGTACATAGGAGCACTATTATAGTAGTTATATTCTTGTATATAGGAGCACTATTCTAGTAGTTCTATTCTTGCACATGACTATCACAGTAGTTATATTTTTGTATATAGGAGCAGTATGATAGTAGTCATATTATTGTTCATTGAGGCAGTATTACAGTAGTTATATTATTATACATAGGAGCAGTATTATAGTAGTTATATTCTTGTACATAGGGGGAAGTATTACAAACAAAATACCGGATTACGTACCGGTAGTGCTCTTTTATAGAGCCCACGACAGCACCCACTAGAGAGAGGGGATCCGCCCCTAGGAACAGGAAACCTACAGAGAGATAAAAGGGGCGGCCCCCCCTCGCTCCTCAGTTGTTTTACAGAGAATAGGAGGAACCGCCGCCAGGTTTTAGTTAACAGGTTCGGGTATATCCATATATATACATATTTACAACCTCATACTATATTTTCTAATATTTACACCTCACCAAACAAGCACCATGTGCAACTATATACAGAAAAGGGAGGGATGTGAACGGGTGCTGTCGTGGGCTCTATAAAAGAGCATTACCGGTACGTAATCCGGTATTTTCTATTCGCCACGACAGCACCCACTAGAGAGAATTGCAGAGACTATAGACTGGGTGGGTTTACTGAGTCAAGGACCGATACACCAAAAGTCAGATCAGAAGCAGAGGATAGATCTAATCTATAATGCTTATAGAAGGTATTCGGTGAAGACCAAGTTGCAGCCTTACATATAAGGTCTATTGGCACATTTGCCCTTTCTGCCCAGGAAGTCGACAAGGCTCTTGTAGAGTGCGCTCCCACATGCATTGGAGGATCTTTCCCTCCAGCCTTATACGCCAAGATTATTGCCTCTCTGATCCAGCGAGATAATGTGTTCTTTGTGACTCCGGCACCCTTGGTTTTACCCTGAAAAGACACAAAGAGAGCCCTACTCTTCCTCCAGTCCCTAGTTCTCTCTAAATAGGCTAAGACAGTCCTTTTTACGTCTAGGGTGTGAAGTCTTTCTTCTTCTGGAGTTGAGTGGTTCTCATAAAAGGTAGGTAACTGGATCTCCTGGGATCTATGAAAGGTAGAAGCCACCTTAGGGAGATAACAAGGATCTGTTTTTAAAAGTATCCTATCTGATGTTACCACAAAAAAGGGAGGATCTATAGATAAAGCATGAAGATCACTTACTCTTCTGGCAGAAACTAATGCCACTAATAATACCGTTTTTAAAGAAATATTTTTTAGTGAGGCTGCATGGAGAGGCTCAAAAGGTGATTGAGTCAATGCATTTAGGACTATTGATAGATCCCACTGAGGGACCCGAGGTATGCTAATTGGTCTCGATCTCTCACAGGCAGATATAAACCGAGATATCCATTTATTACCTGCTACATCAAAATTAAAAAGAGCTCCTAAGGCTGACACCTGCACTTTCAGAGTGCTTACAGAGAGTCCTAATTCCAGACCTTTTTGTAGAAATTCCAATATTGGAAATATAGGAATATCAGCGGAAAGTTGTGTAGTATGGAATTGAAGGAATTTCCTCCAAATTCTGACATAAATCCTGGTAGTTGAGGGTTTTCTACTTTTCATCAGAGTATCTATTAACCCACTAGAAAACCCCCTGAGATTTAGTAACTGCCTTTCAAACTCCATGCAGTTAAATTCATGCCCTTTGCCTGAGGATGAAGGAACGGACCCTGAGAGAGCAGGTCCTTGGATTGAGGCAGAATCCACGGGTCCGACACTGACATCGCCCTCAGCCATGAGAACCATGGCCTTTTGGGCCAGAATGGGGCTATTAATAGAATTCTTGCTCCTTCTTCTCTTATTTTTCTTATTACCAAAGGTAGTAGATTCAATGGAGGAAAAGCATATGCCAGGTCGAAAGTCCAGGGCACTTGGAGGGCATCGAGTATGTCCGGCTTGTCCTCTCTGTTTAGAGAGGCAAACATCCTGACCTGTCGGTTGGCTCTTGTGGCAAACAAGTCTATTTGAGGAATACCCCATTGCGCTGTTATCATTTTGAAAATTTTTCTGTTTAGCATCCATTCCCCTTGATGAAGGGTGTGACGGCTCAGAAAATCGGCATGAAAGTTGTCTGTGCCCCTGATGTGAACTGCTGATAGTGATAGCAGATGACCTTCGGCTAATTCCATGATGTCTGATGCCAGCTGCCTGAGTCTGTCCGACCGCGTACCTCCTTGATGGTTTAAGTAAGCTACTGCCGTGGTGTTGTCGGAGAACACTCTTGTGTGAGAGCCGCTGAGCTGAGGAAGAAAGTGAAGTAGGGAATAATATATTGCCCTCAACTCTTTGACATTTGAAGAACTATCTAGTTCCGAACTAGACCAAAGATCCTGAACCCACTGATCCTTAAAATGTGCCCCCCAGCCTTTAGGACCAGCATCTGTGGTCACTATACTAGAGGGGGAAATTATCCAGAGAACCCCTTTTGAAAGGTTTTTCTGATTTAACCACCACCTAAGGGAGTGTAATACTTCCGTTGTTAGATAAACTGTTCTATCCAGACAGCCTCTATTCTTAATGTCCTCCTCTAATATAAATTTTTGTAGAGGCCTAGTATGAGCCTGTGCCCACTGGACCGCAGGGATACACGATGTCAGAGAACCTAGTAATGACATGCTCTGTCTGAGTGACATACTACGATTTTCTATTGCTAAAGATACCTTATCAACTATGGAGATTTTCTTATCCTCAGGCAGCTTACAAATCTGGTCAGCTGAATCTAGAAGGAGCCCTAGGAATTTCTGACACTTAACCGGCTGAAGTCTAGATTTTTCCCAATTAACCAGCCACCCCAGGGATTGTAAGGAAACCACTACTTCCCGTAACCTCTGCTCACACTGTAGGGGGTCTTTACCCACAATCAATAGGTCATCTAGATATGGAATGACTAAAGTATCTTTTACTCTTAGGAAAGACATAACTTCCAATAGCAATTTTGTGAAAACCCTTGGGGCCATGGATAATCCGAAGGGCATCGCCTTATATTGTAGATGACGAATTTGTCCCTCTATACAGACTGCTACCCGAAGGAACTGCTGGAATAAATGATGTATAGGAATATGATAGTAAGCATCCTTAAGATCCAATACTACCATGTAACAGTTTGGAAATAAATTCTTTATGGCTGAACGAATGGATTCCATTTTGAATGTTTTAGGCCTTATAAAGGAGTTCAGCTTTCTTAAATTAATTATGGTTCTGAAAGAGCCATCCGGCTTATTAATCAGAAACAAGGGAGAATAAAATCCCCTCCCCATCTGGGAAGATGGGACTTCCACTAGGACTTGTTTGCGTAGGAGGGTTTTAACCTCTGTTTCAAGCGCCTCTTGCTGAGGCCTGGATCTTAAGGTGGTAAGGAGGAAGGAGTCCGGTGGAGTTCTAATAAAGTCTAATGTGAGGCCTGAAGATATTAATTTAATGGCCCAAGTATTTATTGTTATCTCTTCCCATTGTTGCCTAAACTGTTTTAATCTTCCACCCACTGGAGGAATATAATTACTGGAATTTGTCGGCTGGCTTGAATGGACGTTTATTAAACAGGTTTCCTTTTTGTTTAAAATCCTTATTGTTCCATCTGTCTCTGAAGCCTCCCTTCTTTCCGAATGGTGGCTTCCTGAAGGCCCTTCTGTAAGATGGAACAAAGGGATTAGGGAATCCTTTTTTCCTTTCACCTGCCTTCTTGAGTATATCGTCAAGGACTGTTCCAAACAGGTACTCACCCTGACAGGGTATGGCACATAATTTTGATCTAGATTGGGCATCTCCTTTCCAGTTTTTTAGCCATAAAGCCCGCCTAGCCGTGTTGGAGATATTAGCTGTTCTGGCCGCCAGACGTAGGGAGTCAATAGAGGCATCCGATATAAAGGCAGCCGCACCCTTGATCAAAGGGATAGACGCTCGTAACTTCTCCCTGGATACACCATTTTTAATATTTTGCTCCAGCTGATCCAGCCAGACTAACATTGATCTGCCAGTACATGTGGCTGCAATTGCCGGTTTGAATGCCGTGACACAGGCCTCCCACGATTTTTTAAGGAGCGCATCTGATTTTCGGTCCATGGGATCTGTTAAGGAACCTGCATCTTCCACGGGCAAGGAGAACCGGCGAGATGTAGATGCAACTGCAGCATCGACCTTTGGTATTTTGGTCCATGTACTTAAATCTTCGTCATCAAATGGGTAGCGCCTTTTACAGGGTATTGGTACAAAACCTTTTTGACCTTTACCCCATTCCTTCTTAACGAGGTCCTTTATGGCCTGGTTTATTGGAAACACGTGGCCTTTCCGTTGGGAAAGACCAGCAAACATGATTTCCTGTGGTGTTTGGGGTTCTTTTGACTCCGATACCCCCATCGTATTTCTCACCGATTTAACCAAGTTGTTTATGCCTTCAGTTGGAAAGCAAACAAAGTCTTCTTCCCCTGAAGAATCAGACAGTTGAGAGACCTCAGAGTCGACCTCCCCACTCCTAACGACTGAAGTTCTTCCCTAATTATGAGCCGTATCTCGTTCATTTTCACCGATTCCTCCTGCTGTAAGGTGTTATCTATACATGCCTGACATAGACTCTTAGTATAGGAGTCAGGCAGGGGTTCGGTACATATAGCACATTGTTTGTGCTTACTCTTTCCCGTCCTTTTTGCCTAAAATAATACAAGCAAAGGAATCAATATATACTTCAGTGAAGTATGCGTACACTCACCCAGCGTATTAATTTTACCGGCTGCGGGGTTGCCTTAGTTTGGGATGTGGAACGGGATGATTTTCTTCCCGATTTATCAGTGGAGTCACTTAACTTAAAGTGTCCACTGCTGTTTTTCCTGGTTTCGCTACTAGGTACTAGTGGCTCTTCCATGGAGTGCACACGGACCTCCTCTTGGGATGACATAATGCACACTGACTGCACTTCTCATCCTGACTTTTATAGTGTAGCCACTCCTGCATACATCCCCATCCTGTTTTTTTTTTTTTTTTTTTTACTCACAAGACCGGCATCCAGACGCTGGGATCGCATGGGGGAATCCAATATGGCGGTTCCCCCGGAAATGGTACTCTGACACCGCGACCCCGGAAGTTCAAGCTTCCTTCCATGGGATGCCGACGCTACTGCGCATGCGCCCGCGTCTCTGCAAACCGGAAGCGCCCTAAGCGCTGCTTCCCACACCATGTCGCCTCTTACCTCTGGAGGGAACGGAGGGAAGATTCCCCAGGGATACCACACCGCTGCTCAGCTCCACTCAGGAGGGCATTACCCCAGGTATCCACACTGCGCCGTGCCTTTCATTAGCACTTACCCAACGGTGTCCCAGCAGGGAGACCGTTGGTACCTTCAGGCTTCCCTGTCAGCCGCACCAGATGAGGGGGGAGCCCGCAGGAACATTCCCCCGACACTGTCTACCTGCTCTGGGACCCCTGTCGCTCAGCAGAGTCGATACAGGCGGTAGCCCAGGCAGGCCTTCCTCTTCTTAGCCATAGAGTTTTCTCTGTGGGTTCCCTTCTAGGAACAGGAAACCAACTGAGGAGCGAGGGGGGGCCGCCCCTTTTATCTCTCTGTAGGTTTCCTGTTCCTAGGGGCGGATCCCCTCTCTCTAGTGGGTGCTGTCGTGGCGAATAGAAAAACACAATCTACCCATAGTATAATTTTAGAGTTATTTTTCTATTGTAGCATAATCCTCCAGTCCGTGATAAAATTAAATAAAACAACTTACTGAACAAGGGTTTACCTGTTGTATATAAATAAAGCAACAACAGATAAAACTTGCTTATATAATTTGTCTTAATTATGCACCTTTAGAAGGGAATCTGTCAGCAGGTTTCTGTTATGTAATCTGAGAGTGGGATCAGTTAGTGGCTAAGCCTCTGATGCCGGTGATGTGTCACTTACTGGTCTGCTTGGTGCAGCTTTGATAAAATTCCTTTTACTCTGCTGTAGATCTAGTAGAGCTCTGAATGCTGAGCCCTGTGTAGCTCCGCCCACACCACTGATTGGCAGCTTTCTGATTACACCATGTATTGACAGAAAGCTGCTAATCATTGGTGAGGGCAGGGTTATACAGAGCGGTAGGACCAGAAGGCAAGTGACTGTTTTGCAGTGATAATCTTCTGCTGATAAAACACTGATTTTATTTATTGAAAGAGCAAAACACAGTCCAGTAAGTGACATTGCTGGCATCAGAGTTTCTGCCCCTACATCATGTTGCTTTCTGATTAGATAGAAAAAAACCCTGCTGCCAGATTTCCCTTGTGATATTAGCTTGTCAGAGAATGTGAACAGTCTTTTTCAGAATAATTCAAAAACTGGCTTTGTTACAAATGGATTCTTCATTGTTTTGTAAGGCGGATTTACCACTGATTTCACGCCGAGTTCCACAGTAAACACTTTCCAGAAACAAGAGCATCCTGTGAATTTGATAATCTACAGCATGCTTAGTTATTTCTGCTATGTGTTAATGTGAATTTAATACCCTCCATAAATAGTGTACTATAAATTGCTGTGGATTTGCAGAGTAAAATCTGAACTACAGCATTCCACATGTGAACACAGCCTAAAGTGCCAAATTAAAGGGGTATTCTCGTATTATTTTCTTATAGCAGGGAGTTAAAAACCCTATAAACATTAATTTAGATCAGCCAAACTTGCTCATTTAGGCGAGGACAAGAAACCATCTTACGTGTATGGCGCCTCTCTCGACTGACGTCGGGGAGATAACAACAAGGCAGCTTGAATTTAAACTCCTGATCCTTTTATTCCTACTGGAAAAAAAGCCGCTGCCAGGGAAGCCTGACAGCCGTTTACTCCACTCTCCCCATGGAAAGTGAAGGAGGAGATTGCAGTTGTATATGGACAGCTTTAGAAGAGGAGGCATTGGTAAAACAGAATGGTGGCCTCATCCTCAAGATCTTTAGACGTCCAAGAGGTCGGACCCTCGTGCATCAAGAGGTAATGGCACATCCTAGCTACATGCCATCATTTTTAAGATAGGAAACCTCTGTAAAGTTGTAACTCCTCTATAACTTTAAAAAGAAAAAAAAAACGTGGTAGGTGCTGAAACACCCTGCAGGTCCAAAGGGGTCCAAGCATGGAGACCGCTAGAGCCCAAAATTCATATAAGAGGTGTACAGCTTCAATAAAAAATCTAACAGCCCATACGTCATTCTGTGCCTCCTGCACAGCTCAAATATATTAAGACTTCTGAATGATTGGTGGAGTCTCAGGACCCCCACTGATCACACAGTAAAAAATAAGTGAAAGTTTCTATATCCTTTTTCCTTTATGGTTTTTTTGTTGTAATGCTTCACTCCTCCTTGAAAACGGATTATAACACTGTGTTTATGTAGCTGCGTGTGCGTATGTAGCTGCGTGTGTGCATGTAGCTGAGTGCGTGTCACTACATGTGTGTATGTAGTTGAGTGCGTGTCACTACATGTGTGTATGTAGCTGCGTGTGCATGCAGCTTAGTGTTTGTCACTACTTGTGTGTATGTAGCTGCGTGTGTGCATGTAGCCGAGTGTGTGTCACTACATGTGTGTATGTAGCTGCGTGTGCATGTAGCTGAGTGCGTGTCAACACGTGTGTGTGTATGTAGCTGCGTGTGTGCATGTAGCTGAGTGCGTGTCACTACATGTGTGTATGTAGCTGCATGTACGTGTGTGTAGGTAAGTGTGCAATCAATCATATATTTCAGGTGGCTACCAAGTCACAGACGTAATATATAAAATATTCAGACAAAGAAAACACAGGATAAAGAAAGATCTCTGATTTTAATAGTTTTTGTTCATTAAAAAAGTTTAAACCTGCATAGCAATCATTTCAAAAATAATTATTTAATGTTCCATAATTAAACTGTACACAGCCTAGTTCTGAGACGACAAAGCTCGGTGGTAGTTGTAAGCAGTCCAGTGCAATGGAGTCCAGACACCCAAAGTCCTGGCTCCAAACGCTTTGCGTATTCCGTGTGTGGAAGCGGCATAATCAACCGTTCATAAGCAGTTTTGTCCGTGTGTAGATGGAGACGCATTGGGCAGAAGGCTCAATCCGACGGCAGTTATGTCTCAAAGTCGTTCAATGTCTCGATATTTCTTTCGTAGAATTGACACCTGATCCTTAAAGAGCACAGGGTCCAGTCTCATCTGTGAGTGAATGAGCGGCATATAGCCAAACCAGCTGGCAAACGTATTCATACAAGTCTGTCTCTGAGCAAAATGGTCGGGGTCTGCCCAGCGAGAAGCTCTGGAGGTCTAGAGAGATGAAAGGGAAATTTTAGGCTTCCTGGTACTCAAATATGATGAAAAAATTATAATATCATGCTAATGATAGTAATGCAAATACTGTGCACTAAAAGCAATATTTATTAGTTGTATTCCAATTACAAGCACAGCGGCTTTCAAAATTCTGCTGTTATTTAGAGTCAGTCATCATAGTGGACAATAAATTAGTTTTATAATAGTTATATTCTTGTACGTAGAGGCAGTATTATAGTAGTTATATTCTTGTACATGGGGGCAGTATTATAGTAGTTATATTCTTGTACATAGGGGGCAGTATTATAGTAGTTATATTCTTGTACATAGGGGCAGTATTATAGTAGTTATATTCTTGAACATAGAAGCAGTATTATAGTAGTTACATTCTTGTACATGGGGGCAGTATTATAGTAGTTATATTCTTGTACATAGGGGGCAGGGGGCAGTATTATAGTAGTTATATTCTTGTACATGGGGCAGTATTATAGTAGTTATATTCTTGTACATGGGGCAGTATTATAGTAGTTATATTCTTGTACATAGGAGCAGTATTATAGTAGTTATATTCTTGTACATAGGAGCAGTATTATAGTAGTTATATTCTTGTACATAGGAGGCAGTATTATAGTAGTTATATTCTTGTACATAGGAGCAGTATTATAGTAGTTATATTCTTGTACATAGGTACAGTACTATAGTAGTTATATTCTTGTACATAGGAGGCAGTATTATAGTAGTTATATTCTTGTACATAGGGAGCAGTATTATAGTAGTTATATTCTTGTACATAGGAGCAGTATTATAGTAGTTATATTCTTGTACATAGGAGGCAGTATTATAGTAGTTATATTCTTGTACATAGGAGCAGTATTATAGTAGTTATATTCTTGTACATAGGTACAGTACTATAGTAGTTATATTCTTGTACATAGGAGGCAGTATTATAGTAGTTATATTCTTGTACATAGGGAGCAGTATTATAGTAGTTATATTCTTGTACATAGGAGCAGTATTATAGTAGTTATATTCTTGTACATAGGAGCAGTATTATAGTAGTTATATTCTTGTACATAGGAGCAGTATTATAGTAGTTATATTCTTGTACATAGGGAGCAGTATTATAGTAGTTATATTCTTGTACATAGGGGCAGTATTATAGTAGTTATATTCTTGTACATAGGAGCAGTATTATAGTAGTTATATTCTTGTACATAGGGGAAGTATTATAGTAGTTATATTCTTGTACATATGAGCAGTATTATAGTAGTTATATTCTTGTACATAGGGGCAGTATTATAGTAGTTATATTCTTGTACATAGGAGCAGTATTATAGTAGTTATATTCTTGTACATAGGAGCAGTATTATAGTAGTTATATTCTTGTACATAGGAGCAGTATTATAGTAGTTATATTCTTGTACATAGGGAGCAGTATTATAGTAGTTATATTCTTGTACATAGGGGCAGTATTATAGTAGTTATATTCTTGTACATAGGAGCAGTATTATAGTAGTTATATTCTTGTACATAGGGGAAGTATTATAGTAGTTATATTCTTGTACATATGAGCAGTATTATAGTAGTTATATTCTTGTACATAGGGGCAGTATTATAGTAGTTATATTCTTGTACATAGGAGCAGTATTATAGTAGTTATATTCTTGTACATAGGGGCAGTATTATAGTAGTTATATTCTTGTATATAGGGGCAGTATTATAGTAGTTATATTCTTGTACATAGGGAGCAGTATTATAGTAGTTATATTCTTGTACATATGAGCAGTATTATAGTAGTTATATTCTTGTACATAGGAGCAGTATTATAGTAGTTATATTCTTGTACATAGGGGCAGTATTATAGTAGTATACAATGGAACATTTTTTTTATTGTTAATTTCCTTCCTAAATGTATACTTAATCTACTTTCTAAATATTTTTCATTAAAAATTTTGGACCATTTTGCTGATGCAAAGTATTCCATACACAATAGGTAGCTGATGGATTGTTTGATCTATATCTCTCTAGATTTTCCATGCACAGAAATACTAAGTTTGGCCTAGTGCTCCAGTGTTCTCTGTGAGGGAGCCTTTGCCAGACTCTTCTGAAAGCGGTTTATCTCTTGGGCGAACAAAAGGATCAGCTTTTGGAAATCTAATAGGCAGAATCCTTCTCTCCTCCAGCATCACTTGTCAAGGGAGAAAATGGAGGCCCCCATACAAATTAGACAGACAACAGCCCCAATCAATATTGGAGGATTCGGCCAACAATAGTCTAATTTGTATGAGGGCCCTAAGTCTTTTATCTAGCAGATTCCCTTGACAAAACTGAATCAAATTGATCAGAACTTCTGCTCTGAACGCCCTCTCTACTAGGGTGTCTAGTGATCAGCAGTGGTGAGGGGATAAAGTATCTAAAGTCTTATGGAGATAAGAGAAAACGCAATAGTTAGGGGAGGAAGTATCTAAAGTCTTAAGAACGTCTAAAAATAATCCACTGACATACCTGTCCCATCATTGTCTCCTTATACTGTTTTTTCTGTGTAACTTTGATAGGCGGCAACTTCGTTACTGCAGACACCAGAAAGTTTATTAAGATATCTTCACAATTGGCTAATTGGTCCACCATGTTTTTCAGACTGGCAGGCAGGTAATTTGTGTACAGGTAGTGATAGTATCTGAAAAAATAACATATTTGTTTCAAATCTTCCAAAAATTATCAAATTTAATCCAGCCAATAGTAATGGGACCCGTATTACCACACACAGAGGGTTTCCATTCTTCGTTAACATTTTTAGGAAAATCTGATTAATAATGCAAAATATCACTCTCTGCTGTCGGTGCCAGGCGAATAAAGCTTTAAGTTACATAGCTGAGTCACACGAGTCAGGATGCTATGGATACGTCTCTGAAAGTTGAGGTCTTGTGTGTGGTTGTCAGGCAGAACTTTCCTAGCAACCAGTCGGTCTTAGATTATTCAGGTCTTGAGTTCAAGACCGTACTGGGAGAGGACAGATTAGGGACAACGGAGAAAATTTACTGCGTCAAAAAACTTCGCTGAGGTGAAAAACACCTTTAAAGAGGACCTGTCAAAAGGTCCCAAATTGACAGCATTGCCCAGATAACAGCTTGGCACAGTGAAGATTATCACGATGAATGGACTCACTCACTTTATTCATCAACGCGTTTCGGTACCTTTCTCAAAGTAAAAAGATTACTTTTTTTTTACCTTTCGCGAGGTACCTGTTCCAGCACCGAAACGCGCTGGTGAGTAAAGAACCACATTTATACTCTCTGGATCTCATCCGTTCCGTGAGAGCAACCCACAAATCGTGATAATTTCTACTTTGCCAAAATTTGAATTTAGGAGATTCATTCGCATTTGTCCGGGAAATATGATTTGCATCAAATGTTCCCTGACTGCTGTTAAAGCCAATCATTATACTCCGAAGTCTTCAGTTGGATGGGTCGGGAAGGGCTTAAAAAATAATAAAGTACTAGCTTCGCCACTCATCTATCCCTTCTGCTCCGCGACAGACCTCCGCTTGCTCTCTAAGGCGCAAGCTACTGCTCTGGCCCTCTCTTCACCATCTACTTCAGAGCGGATAAGGCCTTGTTGCACATTACGACATCGGTTACTCCACGTGAGGCAACGCACGTTACGACATCGGTTACTCCACGTGAGGCAACGTATGTGATGACATGGGTTACTCCATGTGAGGCAACGCACGTTACGACATCAGTTACTCCACGTGAGGCAACGCACGTTACATCGGTTACTCCACGTGAGGCAACGTACGTTACAACATCGGTTACTCCACGTGAGGCAATGTGCGTGACGACATCAGTTACTCCACGTGAGGCAACGTACGTGACGACATCAGTTTCTCCACGTGAGGCAACGCACGTTACGACATCGGTTACTCCACGTGAGGCAACGCACGTTACAACATCGGTTACTCCACGTGAGGCAACGTTCGTGGCGACATCGGTTACTCTACGTGAGGCAACGTACGTTACAACATCGGTTACTCCACGTGAGGCAACGCACGTTACATCGGTTACTCCACGTGAGGCAACGTAAGTTACAACATCGGTTACTCCACGTGAGGCAATGTGCGTGACGACATCAGTTACTCCACGTGAGGCAACGTACGTGACGACATCAGTTACTCCACGTGAGGCAACGCACGTTACAACATCGGTTACTCCACGTGAGGCAACGCACGTTACAACATCGGTTACTCCACGTGAGGCAACGTTCGTGGCGACATCGGTTACTCTACGTGAGGCAACGTACGTGACGACATCGGTTACTCCACGTGAGGCAACGCACGTTACAACATCAGTTACTCCACATGAGGCAACGTACGTGACGACATCAGTTACTCCACGTGAGGCAACGTACGTGACGACATCAGTTACTCTACGTGAGGCAACGCACGTTACGACATCGGTTACTCCACGTGAGGCAACGTACGTGACGACATCGGTTACTCCACGTGAGGCAACGCACGTTACGACATCGGTTACTCCACGTGAGGCAACGCACGTTACAACATCGGTTACTCCACGTGAGGCAACGTACGTGACGATATCGGTTACTCCACGTGAGGCAACGCACGTTACGACATCGGTTACTCCACGTGAGGCAACGCACGTTACGACATCGGTTACTCCACATGAGGAAACGCACGTTACGACATCGGTTACTCCACGTGAGGCAACGTACGTGACGACATCGGTTACTCCACGTGAGGCAACGTACGTGACGACATCGGTTACTCCATGTGAGGCAACGCACGTTACAACATCGGTTACTCCACGTGAGGCAACGCACGTTACGACATCGGTTACTCCACGTGAGGCAATGCACGTTACGACATCGATTACTCCACGTGAGGCAACGCACGTTACCACATACTGACATCATAGCATTTGTCTACTCCTAGACAGCAATGGAGGCAATTGAGAAAAGAAGACCAGAGCCGAAGCTAATGCCTTAGGGAATGAGCAGATGACAAGGCTAGGTACTAGTAGGAGGTGTAGATATATTTATCGCTTCCTGGCCCATAAGAATCCAGTAAAATACTCTGGACTAAAACAGTTTCAACATTAGTGCATGCGCCAACCAATACTGTAGGACACGTTTCACCAATAGGTGAAGCTTACCACATACTATTTCTACACGTAACTCCGTTTGCAGCCAGCAATAATTTTAGTATTTTTCTATATCAGCTGTACTTTAACAACTTAATTTTATGAATAGTTATGATGAAAAATGCCAAAGTTGAAAATAATTAGAAAAATCCACGTATTTTAACCCTATATTAGATTTTTACACAGATACAGGAACACAACCAAACTTACTTCATAGATACAGGAACAGAACCAAGCTTACTACATACATATGGGAGTATGGCAACTGTTCACATTATGGAAACTGCACGAAACGCATCATATATTATGTACATGATGCAAAGATCCTTACTTGTGGTAGATAGCAGCTCCGGTTAGTACCATGGAGTAGTCATTAGTCCACTTGGATGTGTAACCCCATCGCTCCTTTGTGCTGTCCCAAAAGTGACTACGTGCCGGGTAACCCACAATCCTTTCTGGAAAACTCTGCCAAACCGTGAAGGCAAAATCCACCTGTAAAGAAAATATAATCGATTGTTATTAAGATACGACTGAGGACATACCATGGCATCGAACTACAACTCCTAGTATCCACCTTGGGCGCACACACACAGGAGTACAAAAACCTTAATAAAGGGAAAAAAAGGCTATAAAGCGTTATTGTCTGTATAACGGAGCTCAATGCATTGGAGACAAAAGCCGCCATTTGTGGGACTACTTGAAAGCAAACCTGTCACGGAGATAATAGAGGCACAGGATGATCATTATCTACTCAAATGTCTTTAAACCGGGCATCATCGTTCTAACTAAGCAAATGGCTCAATTATAAGCTACATGTAAAAGAAAGAAAAACCCTATAAAAAGAACTATGCTGCTGCTTTTAACCAAACTGCTTGATATTCTCACCTAAAATTATGCACATTTTAACATATCCATCAGCCAAAGTTGAGCACACCGTGGCGTTAAATTTTTCCCGCTTTGACCTTTGCCAAGGTTATTTCTTTACATTGGTATTTTAAGTGGTATGTAGCTTTTTCCTACATCTACATTCCACATTCACAAACTTATGTAGCAGAGCTGAATTTGTTATGTAGTTTCCCCCCCATTATGGAACGTGGGTATTGGAGCCCTTCTTGGGGCAACTCGCGATGAGCCATGGAGTCCGGAGAAGGACTCAGATAGTGAAAAACTCCAAAAGTGAAAAGCCCCTTCAACCCATTGAGTGATTTATCAATCAGGCATGATAGTAACTCTTATGATACAGTAGATTTAGCGGCATAATGAGCCGGGAGAGTCCGCATTCATGCAGCGTTACGGTGCCCGAAATTGTTGGAGACCAGTCAAGGTCCGTACAGAAGACGAGTCTTAGCCCCTCACCAATATAGGATGCTATGTCCGATGCCGGTGTATGGAGCTGGTACCCATCAAAACACACCCCTCTCTTACCCCCCGAGGTGCGAACATTGATTTCCGGATTGATTTCCGGAGCAGTCGGGGGCCTTGCCGCCATCTGCTGAAGTCCGGCCACTAAAGTATTGCTAAACTTGGCACCAAACAATCACAAGAATAAGTCCCCTAAAGGATTGAGCTATGTTCACATGCAGTTTTTGCTGCGGTTTTTTTTTTCTGCAGTCAAAACCTACACTCTTTGCAGTAAAACCGCTGCATTTAAAATGCCCATTTTTCAGCATTTCAAGGACGGATTACAGGTAGGTTTGGTCTCCAATACACGTTTAATAAAATTAATTTTATTCATAAAAATAAAGCACCGTTGCGTTTTTTATTTTCACATTTTTATTGCTTTCTATAGGTGAAAAAAAACGCTGGAAAAATGCTGAATGAGCAGACATGCTGCAGAGTTTAAAAAAAATAAAAAAAAAATTCAGAACGATTTAAAAATAAAGAAAATTTGGAAAACTAAAATTCAGTAATGATGCACAAAAGTCCAATCTAACAAAACGCAGAATATAACCCATATAATATTTAACCCCCCAAAATGCAATAAAAGTGAAAAAAAAAAATCATATGCACGAGAAACCGGTACCAATAAAGAATACAGCTTAACAAGCAAAAAGAAAGGCAAAATGACGAGAAAAAAAATATTTAGATTTTTACTGCAAAATGTTTCCATTGCTAAAATAAACAAACACTATACAAGTTTGGTATCCCAATTTCACCGCACTTTTCCCCTTAATTTTCACTATATTGTATAATGACTTGTGTAAGTTAAAGGTACAACTGGACCCACAAAATAAAAAAAAAAAAAAAAAATCATACAATGTTGATGGGAGATATAAATTGTGGCTCTTAGATGAAGAGGAGAAAAAACAAGAGATTAAAAAAAAAAAAAGTAAAATATTGACTGGTCATGAAAGGGTTAAGCCCCTTCGGCCTCCGGGATCCCAGTGACTGCCGTTCTGTAAAGTTGTTAATGATTCGGTAGTTTGGAGGACTGGTCTGGTTTTCTCCGTGCCCTTTTCCTCGTCCTCCCTGCGGATGGAGGGCATCGCAGGAGCAGGCTCCCCGACATCTGCTTATGTGCCCTTCAGGCTGGAGGGAAGCAGCGACGCGCGCTCGGCGTGCGAGAAGAGGAGGATTGTGCGGGTGGTGATAGTAACGCGAAACACTATGGAGTAACGTCTTGCTGGAGCAGCTTCATTTTCTCAGAGCTCTTCTGTCTAATTGAGGTTAATTCCATCCTTGCTACTTGCACACATTAAAAGGAGGCTAGGTTTTTTTTTTTTCCTTTCTCAAAACACGATTTTTAGCTAAAATTGAAAAGTAGTGAACTTGCCATTTTCACGTCATCCACTGGAGCTTTTTTTATATATACATACTTCTGGAAGAGTGTTTAGCAGGCTCGTTATCAGCAGAGGCAGGAATGCTATCACCAGTAACATCTCTATACACAGCTGATAACACACCAATCACAACAGGCGATGTCACAGCTAGACATCCTCATTTTGGTAACACTATTACTACAAAAAAAAAAAAAATCACAATGTTTCGGACGTGCAGGGCCTTTATCAAAAGCCATGGAATGAATCGCTCTCTTTTTCTATTGCTTGATAAAGGCCCTGTGCGGCCGAAACATTGACCTCTATACACAACTGATAACACACAAATCACAAATGCGGTGTCACGGCCACAAGTCTTCCATTTGGTAACTTTTAGTACAGAAAAATCACAACGTTTTGGCAGTGCAGGGCCTTTATCAAGGATGCATCTCTTTTTTTAATATGGTTTGATAAAGGCCCTGTGTGGCCGAAACACTGACCTCTATACACATCTGATCACACCAATCACAACAAGCAATGTCACAGAAACACGTCTTCCATTTGGTAACTTTTAGTACAGAAAAATCACAACGTTTTGGCAGTGTAGGGCCTTTATCAAGAATGCATCTCTTTCTGTTTCTATGGTTTGATAAAGGCCCTGCGTGGCTGAAACGTTGTGACTTCTGTACTAATAAAGTTACCAAAAGTAGGACGTCTACTGCTCTGGTTCTTGGATTTCTCTGTACTGCTACAACCTTGTGTTAGGGCTGCGCCAAGTGTGTACGGACAACAGAGAAGTAGACAGGACTCATCTATTGCAAGTACGCAGAGAAGCTTCATGTGCAAACCGGTAGACTATCCTAAGGGGGACACAACGTCTCAAAGCCGAGGGATCAGGGCAATCCGGTGGTCCAGTCTCGACAACCCTGAGAATAACAAATCTCTCATGCACTGACAGTTTGCTACAGTGTATCAGTGCAGGCAAAATATGTCAGCATAGACTCAAAGAGGATTGTCAAGACTGAATAAGTTCTCAGCTGTAAGAAACAGAAATCATATTAGAAAGTTACTTTTTCCTTGCAGGGCGGTGCTCATGGGCATGGAACTGCAGCCCGGTGGCCTGGACTGCCCCCGAGGAGAGAAAAAAGAATTGTGCCTTTTATTCTTAGGATCAGTGGGGGGTCTTGGGAGATGAAATATAAGTTATATAATAAGTTATATAAATCAGGACTGAGGCACAATATGTCTTACACCTCCTCCCCATTTGGACCTATAGATTAATTTTGGGGGACATCTTAGGATTTTGCCGGTGACGCGTCTACTTTAAGGTACGTTCTCCCTGAGGACACAGCTCTTCAGAGCTATGCAAATGTATGACAAAGGAAAGAAGCCAAGTGTAAAAAGCACAAGCGTGGCACAAAATATGACAACGCCAGACAGACATTTAAACATGGGACGCTGAGCTCTGATGGGCCCAGCGCGTCCATTTTGGATTAGCATTCCATTAATGTCACAACAGCTAATGTAGAGGTAGGGAGAACATGAGCCGGAGAAACACTTGTCACAGAGATGATCTCGCTCGTCTGGTCAAAACAACAATTACTGACGAAAATGCAATACCTCCGGCACCGCAGCGGCTGCCAAGCGTCCACCATGGGGAGCGCACTGCATATCCGAGTATAAAGCCTCAACCTCAGAGAAGACAAGTCTGAACTGCGTGTCAAATGTGGTGCCAATATTCAAGAAGGGCTCTAAAGGTGATCCTGGAAATTATAGGCCAGGAAGTCTAACCTCTATTGTTGGTAAAATATGTGAAGGGTTTCTGAGGGATGTTATTCTGGATTATCTCAATGAGAATAACTGTTTAACTCCATATCAGCATGGGTTTATGAGAAATCGCTCATGTCAAACCAATCTAATCAGTTTTTATGAAGAGGTAAGCTATAGGCTGGACCACGGTGAGTCATTGGATGTGGTATATCTCGATTTTTTTCAAAGCGTTTGATACTGTGCTACACAAGAGGTTGGTACACAAAATGAGAATGCTTGGTCTGGGGGAAAATGTGTGTAAATGGGTTAGTAACTGGCTTAGTGATAGAAAGCAGAGGGTGGTTATAAATGGTATAGTCTCTAACTGGGTCGCTGTGACCAGTGGGGTACCGCAGGGGTCAGTATTGGGACCTGTTCTCTTCCACCAGATCGTTAATAAATATGTTGAAGGCTTACACGCAAATGTCGATATCTGCAGATGATACAAAACTATGTAAAGCAGTCAATACAAGAGAAGATAGTATTCTGCTACAGATGGATCTGGATAAGTTGGAAACTTTGGCAGATGAGGTTTAACAATGATAAATGATATACACTTGGGAAGAAGGAATCAATATCACCATTACACACTGAACAGGAAACCACTGGGCAAATCTGACAGGGAGAAGGACTTGGGGATTCTAGTTAATGATAAACTTACCTGGATCAACCAGTGCCAGGCAGCAGCTGCCAAGGCAAACAGGATCATGGGGTGGATTAAAAAAGAGGTCTGGATGCACATGATGAGAGCATTATACTGCCTCTGTACAAAATCTCTGGTTAGACCACACACGGAGTACTGTGTACAGTTTTGGGCACCGGTGCTCAGGAAGGATATAATGGAACTAGTGCGAGTACAAAGGAGGGCAACGAAATTAATAAAGGGGATGGGAGAACTACAATACCCAGAGAGATTAGCAAAATTAGAATTATTTAGTCTAGAAAAAAGACGACTGAGGGGCGATCTAATAACCATGTATAAGTGTATAAGGGGACAATACAAATATCTCTCCGAGATTCTGTTTATACCAAGGAAGGTGACGGTCATAAGGGGGCATTCTCTGCATCTGGAGGAGAGAAGGTTTTTCCACCAACATACAGTAGAAGAGGATTCTTTACTGTTAGGGCAGTGAGAATCTGGAATTGCTTGCCTGAGGAGGTGGTGATGGAGACCTCAGTCGAGGGGTTCAAGAGAGGCCTGGATGCCTTCCTGGAGCAGAACAATATTGTATCTTACAGTTATTAGGTTCATTAGAAGGACGTAGATCTGGGATTTATTCTGACGGAATGTAGGCTGCACTGGATGGACAAATGGCTTTTTCGGCCTTGCTAACCATGTTACTGCAATACATCTATACACAGCAGATAACACACGAAAAATGAGTCTAATATTAAGTCAAGTTTAAAGTGTAAAAATTGCTATTTTTTTTTTTTTAAATACGCCACATAACCTGTATACAGATGTGGCGCCACTTTTGGCAGTGTCAGCCATGTTTTTCTATTCCATTAGAATCCCTTAAAAAAAATAAAAAAAAGTACAAAAATAAAAAAAGTAATTTAGGAAAAGTAGAAAAAGCAATTTAGGGTGACTTCTAATAAAGTAGTCGGTGGCAGAGGTAATTTCATTAGCCCGCCTCACCTTGTTATATTTCCTTACTGCCTAATGGGATAATTCATTAAAACCAGAGCAATGAAATAAAAGGAGTCGCTTCCTCCCTGCTCAGTATTCTGAACCCTTCCCAGCTTTGCCATCTCCGTAATTAACAGAATGGAATCGCGTTTGGCCTACAGGACTCCGTCTCCGCGCTCTTTTCTTCTCCCGCTGTAATTATCCGCTCACATTCTCCGGCATATGCAAACATCTTAAGTTCCATGGGAAATGTTTGATTTTGTGTTGGTTATGGATAATCCAATCTTGCACCCGAGATGGGAGATACCGTTCACAAAACATTAATTAGTGAAATAAATGCCTCGACAGACAGCGATTCTGGGAATGACGCGATGAGCAGATAATATGGCGCCTTTCTTCCCTCTCTCTCTGTGTGGTGACATTATGAAAAAAAAACGTGCGATATGCAAATGAAGGGGCCAATTAACGCACGCGAAAAATAAAATACATTGCCCTGACAGTAGTGAAAGGTGCGAAGAGTTCTTACAAAATGCTAAACTAAAAAAGAGCTAAAGAGAAAAAAAAATATATAAAAACAAGGAAAAGACAAAAAGAAAAAAATGTGAAATATTGGGATACAAAACTACACGTGGCTCCGATACGCTCTGGTTATTCCAAAAGTTGCATTTTTGCAATAAGAATTTTTGTTAAAAAAATTTAAATAAAAAAGTTTTAAATTAATTTAGAAGGGCCAATTTTTTTTTTTAATTAGCACTAGGGGGTCCTTTAAAACTCATCTTCTAGCATGTCAAAGAACCAAGTCAGAAGTATAGGGGGCACTATTGGACCTCAAATATTGTGAAATGAACAGACCACCCTTTAGTCACATCTTGACCAATAGAATTACGAGCAAACACCGGCACATATTATACCCATTTTTTTTTTTTTATTTAAATCTACAATTTTCCAGTTTTAAAACCTGAAAACCCCTGGTGAGGCCTTAATGTTAAAAAATAAATAAAAAAATCTCAATTTTAAGCTGCATGTAAAGAGGATAAAAAGTCCAAAATTGGCAATTTTGGTTTTTATTTTAAAAATGCTATTCCCCTGAGGATTCCAATTTTTTTTTATTTTAAAACCGCCATATAGTTTCAGAGATATGGACGTTTAGTTTAGTGCTCATTTCTGTGGCATTTATAAAGGGGCAGTGATCACATGGTAATGACAGAGTAGCCTAAAGAAAGGCCCCCGAGAATCCTCCCAGCCACTCCCCTGTGGAGCAGCAAAATAAGACCAGAGCTTTTTTCGGTTTTGAGTTTTCGTTTTTCGCTCCCCTCCTTCCCAGAGCCATAACTTTTTTATTTTTTTATCAATTTGGCCATGTGAAGACTTATTTTTTGCGGGACGAGTTGTACTTTTCAACGACATCATTGGTTTTAGCATGTCGTGTACTCGAAAACGGGGGAAAAAAATTCCAAGTGCGGTGAAATTGCAAAAAGAGTGCAATCCCACACTTGTTTTTTGTTTGGCTTTTTTGCTAGGTTCACTAAATGATAAAACTGACCTGCCATTATGATTCTCCAGGTCTTTACGAGTTCATAGACACCAAACATGTCTAGGTTATTAAAAATTCCAAGCTTTGCTAAAAAAAAAAAAAAAAAAAAAAAAAGGCGCCATTTTCCGTTACCCGCAGCGTCTCCATTTTTCATGATCTGGGGTTGGGTGGGGGCTTATTTTTTGCGTGCCGAGCTGACGTTTTTATTGATACCATTTTTGTGCAGATTTGATCGTTTGATCGCTCGTTATTGCATTTTAATGCAATGTCGTGGCGACCCAAAAAAAAAAAACGTAATTCTGGCGTTTTGATTTTTTTCTCTCGCTACGCCGTTTAGCGATCAGATTAATCCTTTTCTTTTTATTGATCGGGTGATTCTGAACGCGGCGATATACATCCCATCTGACGTCACAAAGGGGTTTCCATGTTCGGCACAGAAGTCTGCAGACACTTGTGAATCCTTACAGTGCACTGTCAGGTTTCTCGGATTTCAGACGCATGCGGTCATGTGGCTGCAAGTATGCGATTTGCATACTACCAGCCACATTCTGACTAGACTTGCACGACTAGTTGGAATGTGGCCAGGGGAATGCCAATTGTATACTTGCAGTCACATGACCGCTCCTGGCAACGGAGAATTCTGACAGTGACTGCACTCTTTTGTGCCAAACCTGGACAATTCTTTTAGATAGCCATTGCCCAACTTCGTACCCATTCAGACAACCATGACAATTTTTGCTGTAAACCCCCCCCCCCCCCCCTCGATAAAAACAAATTCTATGTGACATCTGTTTGAAAGCGTAAATGTGGTTTTCATTTTATTTTCATACATCAAGAGTACACAAGGAACTTTGCAATATATCAGAGAAATCGGTATCTTTCTCCTCCTGGACTGATCTTTCATCACTGAGATAGATGACAGTTGGTGCTCATAAAGTTCTATGGAGAACTGGAACGGTCACTTGCAGCAGAATGTTTATGTCTAGAGCTGGCTCCTCCTCCCTCCATAGAATTTCCAAAGCACCAACTGCCATCTCCTCATTAAAAGGGAAAACCTGTCCTCACGGAATACACATTTTACCTGTGAATTCAGAATGTTCAGTCCCGGAGGAGAAAGGAGATTTCTCCGATCACATGAAAATAAGCAACTTTGTAATATATGTTCGCTATTGATTTATTAAATAAATTTACTGCAAAAATCAAGAATCCAATTCATCAAATAAAAAAGTTCTACGGTCTACAGCATGTGAAGGAGAAAAAAAAAAAAAAAAGTTCTTGTAAATGACATTCATACAATGTTCTCATTTTTGACAAATCATTTTGAAAGTGTTTTTTTCCTCTCGCCGTGGTGTCCTTCACCGCGTTATATTGGTCGCTCGGAAAATAAACTACCAGAAGATCAGCTCTGTTCTGTCAATGTGACTCTTAATTATGTGGGAGAATGGTTCCTGCGAAAACCAAGCGTGCTTCATCGTGGGCCGACAAGAGATCAGAAGTTTCACAAAAATCTCATTATCATACGCCGGATCTAATAAGCAGCTAAAAAACAGAACTTAAAAAACACAACCTGCTATTTAAAAAAAATTAAGACCATTAATGTCTAAAAATGTGCCGTTCTTTCTTAACTGTGTCCTGAAATCACCTTTAAAAAAAATTTAAAAAAAATTATCCTTGATTTAAAAAAAAAAAAAAATTTCCGTAAAGGCCTGATTTCATGAAGTCACCTTTAAAAACAAAAAAAAAAAAATTTGACTTCTAAAAATGCATTTTTTTTTTCTTAAAGGAATTGTCTTCATGAAATCACCTTAAAATAACTTGGTTACTTAAATGGAAGTAAATTATTTTCACCATTAAATATGTTTGCACCGCTTGCTTACTCTTTCCCCTGTGTCGCACTGTTCTTTTGCTAGAAAGAGTTAACTGAGAATCCATCAGTGAGCGGATCTGGTCATAAACCTGAGCTCCTCTTCACTGAATTGTGAACACAGGTAACATCAAAAAGTTCAATGTATAGGGAAATAAAGTCTGTAAAAACTAAATGGTGCAGATTCTTTAATAAAACCCAAGAGCAAAAATGTTTTTTTTTTTTTTAACCCCAAATTGAAATAAATAAATTTAGAAAGTGTCCAGTGTTTTTTTTTTAATCTTATTACTATATTTTTCTTTTACTTTTACTCTACAATGAAGTTTAAAAGATTTTTTTTAGTATGCTAATTATTTATTAAATTTACATAGGGGGCGTGGCTCACAGGGTAACCATGCAAAGCAACCTCAAGCACCGCCCCCGAGGATCCTGAGAGACAATGGAAGAGGCCGTAGTGCCGCAGAATGGGAAATTATGGTTGTCAGTACACAATGGTATTCACCTCCGTCGTGGAAAGCACCGTGTCCTCGTCAAGGCTGAGTACGGCGTCCGTCACTATGTTATCGTAAGGAAGAAAACGACTGCTCATGACCTACGGGGGACAAAGAGGAAGAGAACGGTAAAGAAATAGCAATTGTGGATAATTTTTAAGCAAACAATTAAACAAGCTGCAAATGATCGTGGTTCCTAAACAGTTAATGTGTAAAGGAGGACATTTCTACTACTTCGGTGCTTTCCTTGCTCCTTCTTACATCAGCACTGGACCTGACAGTCTCTTCTCAGCCAACAGCAACTATTAAAGGGATTAAATCTTCCGGGGGGCCACCGGCTGCTGAACCTTTCCGTGAAACCTCTGAGAGCCGCGCGCAAAAAAGTTCCAGGATGTATTTATTAACGCCTCACAAATGACCCCGCTATCTGACAGGGCGACAGACAGTCCATCACTCCGCCTGAGCCCTGTAATCAGGAGTGATGCGCTCTACCAAAATGGATTTCCAGACGTGTCTGGGCTGGGGACGCCGCAGACAAATGTCTCTGCTGAATCCAAATTGTATGCAAAATCTCAATCCCGCGAAAGATTTTATCCATGGACCATTCTTTTACGCTTTGTACTTAATATGTAACGGGAAGGAAAAGCCTCTTATATATGAAGTCCTTTTGGGCTACTTGCCGTCAGGGCTCGGAGTCGGAGCCCATTTTGGTGGAGTCAGGGTCGGTGTCATGGAAATTGAGTCGTCGGAGGTTTGGCTTACCGACTCCACAGCCCTGCTTGCCGAACCACCATCTGTGCCCACGGGGATCACGGTAGAACAACCCTGACGGCACCAAAGGGCCGGTGTTATCGGCCGAACAAAAACTAACCAACTACTCTAAAGGGGAGAACAGGCCAACCTCATTACGACACAACTTTACTTATTGAACCCCTTGGCGACACGGCTATTTTTCATTTTTTTCCCTTTTATTTTTTCCGCCTTGCCTCTAAAGATCCATAACTTTTTTTTATGGACGGCGGCTTGTTTTTTTGCAAACCAAAATTATAGTTTTTCATGACACCATTAGTGTCGTAATCTTGAAAAAAAAAATGTACGAGTCCCTGCTGCTTTTCGACAGCCGCCACACATGCAGGGATTGCCCGCTTGTTACTACAGAGTAAGGGCCCCTTTCCACTTGTGAGAAAAACGGACGAGTGCAATCCGATAAAAAATCGGATTGCACTCGGACCAATGTTTTTCAATAGGTGACATTCTATTTGCGATTTTTTTCCCAGCCGAAATCGGACTGAGAAAAATCTGTGTCGGCTGAGAAAAAAAATCGCAGCATGCTGCGTATTGCTGAGATTCTCAGACGAGACTCGCCAATGCAAGTCAATGGGTGCGAGAGAAAAAACGCATGGAATACGGACCATCCGTATTCCATCCGTTTTTTACGGATACCTTACCATTCTGTGGCACAGAACACTGTAAATAGTCCTGTAAATGACTGTGTAAAAATAGTTGCAGAGAAAAAAAACGGATTGCATACGGATGTAAAAACGGATGATGCGATTAAAAAAATCGCATTACACTCGCATGACAATCGCACACGTTACATCCGTTTTTTCGGTCCGTAAATCGGACCGTTTTTTTCTCACACAAGTGGAAAGGGGCCCTAAAGGTGAGGATTGTTTTCACGAAGAGGAAAACGTCGTGGATTAGAACTTTTTGTTGTTCTTGTTTTGTGAATCTTTTGAGCGCAACAAAGTCCTAAAATCTGAATATTAACGGGAGGGCTGATCACTCCGACCATCACCATGAAGCCTGCTGCGTGTGTATGTGTTTGTGATGCCAGGCGCGAAACCGAGGCTTTGACAGAAAGCAGGATGCACAGCCCCACTCCCATGCCTGGGTGCACACAGGAGACTTGTTTGTAGGAAGAAAAAACAGCATCAAGGTCAGAGCGTACACAAGGTGAAGAACAAGCGCCGTGTTTAGGAATTCTAAAAAGGATCATGGTGCTTGTATAGCTCAAAGGGGAATATCCAAGTGTGCTCAGCAGTAACCCTCCTGGTGCAGCTACCGGGCCACCGGCGCACGCGGAAACCATCAGCCGACAATTTAACAAGGATAATGTTCTGTCCTTCATTGCAGACTTACAAAAAAATGTGATAACAAAATTCCAGGGGTACACAGGCTTCACAATGTGCCCCCTGCTTAAAACAATAATCTGCATAAGTTTAAGGTTTGAAGGAGTGGTCCGGTACGATACAACGATGTTGACCCATCCACAAGACAGGCCATCAATAGCAGATCATGGGGGTCCGCATCGCTCAGCTAATACCTAGTACCGTTTACATGAATGGGAGCTGAGCGGCAATAACCAAGAACGGCCACTACACAGTGTATGGCGCTGTGACGATTCAGCTCAGTCAATTGTGAACTTTTGATGGGTTAGGACACCAGGTATAAGCCGAGCTGGGGGGCCCCATGTGTCGGACCTCCACAGATCTGATATTGAGGACTTCTTCTAAGGACAGGTTATCTACGTGTTGTGCCTGGACAACTCCATTAATTTGTCCTCACATCCCTCCCGCAGTCACCACCAATCTGTACCATTCATATGCACAGCACATAACTTATCATGGAGGGGTCACCAGTCAACCATGCACCTAGGGTCAGATGCCTATCACAACCCTTCATCTCGTTTCATCCCTGTTTTTTTTTTATAAATTGCACCCCCACATATTTGCGTCATAGGTTGCTGCCTACTGTGCCCAACCCTCAGCAATAGTTTTGGACAGGCCACAGGTTGTAATCCAAAGGCAAAGGTGCTGCCCGGTTTCGATAACTCTACCTCAGCTTGAGGGGTGGATCCAATACATGGAGACCCTGATGCAATGAGGCGTGCCATAAAGGAGGTCCCCTATATAAAGTCCAATTATACTAATTAAAAGGAATATTCGCATCTCTTTATGACTGGTGCCAGTTTGACCTCTGGAAGCAAAAAAAAAGAAAAAAAGAATGGTCGGCAATAATGGAACGACACCGTAGCCCTTCTTCAGCCTTCCCCTATAGAGCAGCGCCCCCCAGCTACCTGTTCTGTATAGGAACAGCAACACACATTCATTCCAGTGAATGACTGCAGTTCTCAGCCCGGCCAGGTGGGGCGCTGCTGCTGTGGAGGGATAAACATTTATGATAACACTGAGTGGTCACCTTTTAACTCAAGAATGGTGGGGTCCTCCTCCACCAGTCATAAAGTGATGGTATAGACTGACACAAGCATCACAAGAGTTTCCAATTCCGGGACTAGATTCATCCAAAACATCTACTCCTGCAGTAAAGAATCACCCGATCTTTGGGGTAGCTTATCGAATACTTCTTTAAATGCAACACCACCAGCATAATCCCAGTAACAAAAAGGAAGAACCAATGGAGTTATAGTCCAAAAACAATTTTTATTCTCAGCAATGTTTGGCCACCATGGCCAGAAATATACACTAAACATACAAAAGACATGATTTTATTAAATATATCATATGACGAAGCCGACGCGAAACGCGCGTTGGGGCCACCACGTGGGTCATCCTGGTTACCTGCTTTGGGTAAGGTTTAAAGAATTATCTTTATGGTATTTTCCCGTTGTGACTTCTTTTTGGCTGGTGGTGACTGACCGGACACAGTGGTCATGTAGTCGATGCGCAAGGCTACCTAGATGTAATTAGAGCTGTGAAGCAAAAACATATGGGGATACCTTCTTTATATATTTTTGACCTTGTTACCAACTATTATATGGCACTATGCACTTTATTAGTATTGTATGGGTACCAGGATCACCTACGTGGCGTTTAATTCCATCGTATGCTACCATTCACCTTTCTTTTTAGTCATATGATATATTTAATAAAATCATGTCTTTTGTATGTTTAGTGTATATTTCTGGCCATGGTGGCCAAACATTGCTGAGAATAAAAATTGTTTTTGGACTATAACTCCATTGGTTCTTCCTTTTTGCTATTGCTAGGAGTGTCCATTCACACTAGTGGTATTAAAAATTCCCCCGGGGGCTCTCCCACTTGGGATGTGAGCATGGTGGAATTTCTGGGTAAAATATCCTCATTTTTGGCCTTGTATTGCTATAATCCCAGTAAGCAGAAACCCTTTAACTGGTTCATAGTAGCGATACGACAGCTTCATAAATCTGGGTCTTCTCATATTTAATAACGCTGGCGTTCCACGGATAAAAGGGGCTGCGCGGCAGAATGGCCTCACCTTGCTCTCCCCTTCAATAACTATGACAGGCACAGCAGTGGCAGGCCAGCGGTGTTTGGCAGGGAGCGGCTTGTCACAATTCCACAAGACTATGATCTGGAAAAATATAATAAACAGATACATAAATATTCCAGCAGTCAGCGTCTCTCTATGGAATATTTCCTAAATTAAAGTATCTCTGGAAAAATGTCAAAGAAGAGAAACAGAATAAGCTCACAAGAGGCAGAAAACAAAACTGAAAACGCCAGCACAAATCTAAAGAAAAAAGTATAGACACATTAAAGTAGGGATAATGCATATTAAAGGGGACTGTTCACTGAATTTTGTTTATTTAAACTGTTTACTTCCCCGCATTGGTGCTCCTCCACTGATTCTGGAACAGTTTTTCTTTTTTTTCTACGCCCCTCCATTCCAAAGTTATGGCCCGTGGAAAAATAGATGCAAATTTAAGGCGTATGCGACAGAGAAGGGTGTTTACTTTTTTAATCCTCTGATACTGGCCAATCAAAGCATGGCCACGCCCACAGAGAAGTTCTGTAGTACACGCCCATTTACTAAAAAGGGAAAATGCGCACCATTATTATCTGGGGGCATAACTTTGGAACGGAGGGGCACAGAAGAAAAAGAAAAACTGTTCCAGAATCAGTGGAGAAGCGGCAATTAGAAGAGGAGCTCAGCTTAATTAAAAAAAAAATACATCCAGTGAAAGGTCTTCTTAAAAAGCTCTTGTAAACTAGCAGTATAGAACAGAAGAAAATGCAGTTTTATTTTCACCCTTCAAAATAAAAGTCATCCATTTAGAAAAAATGAACGGTTTTATATTTTTACAACCATTTTCCCAACAATTACTTCCAACTACTGGTGGACATAGTTGATGAATGCTTTGCAATCAGAGAAAACGGCAACTATATGAACCTCAATGTGAACATCTACTTTTTAGACAGAGCAAAAAGGCTCTAAAGCGCTGCATAGGCCTAAAAAGTCAGATAACGTTGTGTCGTAACAGCAGCCGCCAATAGAGGGAGACAAAGATCTTACAGCTTACATTATTTGCACTGCGCTGTATGCATTGAGCGCCCTCTAGTGGTGGTGCAGAGAGCCAGAATTGTATTTTAAGTTGTCTGTGCAGAGGAATTAGGAAAAGCTTTAGAAAATCTCAGGCCCGGTCTCTGTAAAGATCGCTTTAAAAAATAGTGCTAAGTATTTAGCCGCAGTACCTGATGACAGTACTGAGACTTTGCTACAGCGACGAGCAGCTTCAGGATTGGCTGGGACTGGGAGACCAGCGGCGTCACCGCGTGGATGACTGCGGTAAACTTTGTTGGCGATTTTACACCTGAAACATAAAAGAAAAAAAAAAACACATCAGGAAGGTCCTAATCACACGGTGGCTGCACGGTCGTACATGTGAGTTACAACTGACTCAGTTCAGCGGCACACTATCACACCGACACTACATTGTGTAATACAATTGGGAAACTTTATTTTTGTCATTTATTGGGAACTATATGCTTTGGGCACAGTATAGCGGTATTATTTGAGCTCTACATGATAAAATGTTAGCCTTTATGGCAGTATTAGTTGGGCACAGCATATTGGCATCACTTGATCACTTAATGGCTGAACTATTTAAGCACTGTTTAGTGATATGTGAGCACTTTATAGCAGTATTATTTGGGCAATGTACAGTGGTATTAGTTGAGCACTTTTAGGCAGTATTATTTGGGCAATGTACAGTGGTATTAGTTGAGCACTATGGCAGTATTATTTGGGCAATGTACAGTGGTATTAGTTGAGCACTTTTAGGCAGTATTATTTGGGCAATGTACAGTGGTATTAGTTGAGCACTTTATGGCAGTTTTGTTTGGGCAATGTACAGTGGTATTAGTTGAGCACTTTATGGCAGTATTATTTGGGCAATGTACGGTGGTATTAGTTGAGCACTTTATAGCAGTATTGTTTGGGCAATGTACAGTGCAATTAGTTGAGCATTTTACTGCAGTATTATTTGGGCAATGTACAGTGGTATTAGTTGAGCACTTTATGGCAGTATTATTTGGGCAATGTACGGTGGTATTAGTTGAGCACTTTACAGCAGTATTGTTTGGGCAATGTACAGTGCAATTAGTTCAGCATTTTACTGCAGTATTGTTTGGGCAATGTACAGTGGTATTAGTTGAGCACTTTATAGCAGTATTATTTGGGCAATGTACAGTGGTATTAGTTGAGCACTTTATAGCAGTATTGTTTGGGCAACGTACAGTGGTATTAGTTGAGCACTTTATAGCAGTATTATTTGGGCAATGTACAGTGGTATTAGTTGAGCACTTTATAGCAGTATTATTTGGGCAATGTACAGTGATATTAGTTGAGCACTTTATAGCAGTATTATTTGGGCAATGTACGGTGGTATTAGTTGAGCACTTTATGGCAGTATTGTTTGGGCAATGTACAGTAGTTTTAGTTGAGCACTTTATAGCAGTATTAATTGGGCAATGTACAGTGCAATTAGTTGAGCATTTTACTGCAGTATTGTTTGGGCAATGTACAGTGGTATTAGTTGAGCACTTTATAGCAGTATTGTTTGGGCAATGTACAGTGGTATTAGTTGAGCACTTTATAGCAGTATTGTTTGGGCAATGTACAGTGGTATTAGTTGAGCACTTTATAGCAGTATTATTTGGGCAATGTACAGTGGTATTAGTTGACCACTTTATAGCAGTATTATTTGGGCAATGTACAGTGGTATTAGTTGACCACTTTATAGCAGTATTGTTTGGGCAATGTACAGTGGTATTAGTTGAGCACTTTATAGCAGTATTATTTGGGCAATGTACAGTGCAATTAGTTGAGCATTTTACTGCAGTATTATTTGGGCAATGTGCAGTGGTATTAGTTGAGCACTTTACAGCAGTTTTGTTTGGGCAATGTACAGTGGTATTAGTTGAGCACTTTATGGCAGTATTTGGGCAATGTGCAGTGGTATTAGTTGAGCACTTTATGGCAGTATTTGGGCAATGTTCAGTGATATTAGTTGAGCACTTTATAGCAGTATTATTTGGGCAATGTACGGTGGTATTAGTTGAGCATTTTATTGCAGTATTTGGGCAATGTGCAGTGGTATTAGTTGAGCACTTTATGGCAGTATTGTTTGGGCAATGTACAGTAGTTTTAGTTGAGCACTTTATAGCAGTATTAATTGGGCAATGTACAGTGCAATTAGTTGAGCATTTTACTGCAGTATTATTTGGGCAATGTACGGTGGTATTAGTTGAGCACTTTATAGCAGTATTGTTTGGGCAATGTGCAGTGGTATTAGTTGAGCACTTTATGGCAGTATTGTTTGGGCAATGTACAGTAGTTTTAGTTGAGCACTTTATAGCAGTATTAATTGGGCAATGTACAGTGCAATTAGTTGAGCATTTTACTGCAGTATTGTTTGGGCAATGTACAGTGGTATTAGTTGAGCACTTTATAGCAGTATTGTTTGGGCAATGTGCAGTGGTATTAGTTGAGCACTTTATAGCAGTATTGTTTGGGCAATGTACAGTGGTATTAGTTGAGCACTTTATAGCAGTATTATTTGGGCAATGTACAGTGGTATTAGTTGACCACTTTATAGCAGTATTATTTGGGCAATGTACAGTGGTATTAGTTGACCACTTTATAGCAGTATTGTTTGGGCAATGTACAGTGGTATTAGTTGAGCACTTTATAGCAGTATTATTTGGGCAATGTACAGTGCAATTAGTTGAGCATTTTACTGCAGTATTGTTTGGGCAATGTACAGTGCTATTAGTTGAGCACTTTATAGCAGTAATATTTGGGCAATGTACAGTGGTATTAGTTGAGCATTTTATTGCAGTATTTGGGCAATGTGCAGTGGTATTAGTTGAGCACTTTATGGCAGTATTGTTTGGGCAATGTACAGTAGTTTTAGTTGAGCACTTTATAGCAGTATTAATTGGGCAATGTACAGTGCAATTAGTTGAGCACTTTATAGCAGTATTGTTTGGGCAATGTACAGTGGTATTAGTTGAGCACTTTATAGCAGTATTATTTGGGCAATGTACAGTGCAATTAGTTGAGCATTTTACTGCAGTATTATTTGGGCAATGTGCAGTGGTATTAGTTGAGCACTTTACAGCAGTTTTGTTTGGGCAATGTACAGTGGTATTAGTTGAGCACTTTATAGCAGTATTATTTGGGCAATGTACAGTGGTATTAGTTGACCACTTTATAGCAGTATTATTTGGGCAATGTACAGTGGTATTAGTTGACCACTTTATAGCAGTATTGTTTGGGCAATGTACAGTGGTATTAGTTGAGCACTTTATAGCAGTATTATTTGGGCAATGTACAGTGCAATTAGTTGAGCATTTTACTGCAGTATTTGGGCAATGTACAGTGGTATTAGTTGAGCACTTTATAGCAGTATTATTTGGGCAATGTACAGTAGTTTTTGTTGAACACTATGGCAGTATTGTTTGGGCAATGTACAGTGCTATTAGTTGAGCACTTTATAGCAGTAATATTTGGGCAATGTACAGTGGTATTAGTTGAGCATTTTATTGCAGTATTTGGGCAATGTGCAGTGGTATTAGTTGAGCACTTTATGGCAGTATTTGGGAAATGTACGGTGGTATTAGTTGAGCACTTTATAGCAGTAATATTTGGGCAATGTACAGTGGTATTAGTTGAGCATTTTATTGCAGTATTTGGGCAATGTGCAGTGGTATTAGTTGAGCACTTTATGGCAGTATTTGGGAAATGTACGGTGGTATTAGTTGAGCACTTTATAGCAGTAATATTTGGGCAATGTACAGTGGTATTAGTTGAGCATTTTATTGCAGTATTTGGGCAATGTGCAGTGGTATTAGTTGAGCACTTTATGGCAGTATTTGGGAAATGTACGGTGGTATTAGTTGAGCACTTTATAGCAGTATTATTTGGGCAATGTACAGTAGTTTTAGTTGAGCACTTTATAGCAGTATTGTTTGGGCAATGTACAGTGGTATTAGTTGAGCACTTTATGGTAGTATTGTTTGGGAAATGTGTGGTGGTATTTTATTCGAAAGTTTTGTTTGGGCATCATATCGTTGCATTTGAGCACTCCATAATAATCTTGTTTGGGCTCTCCGGGTTCGTAATAATTGGGCACATAATGGTAATATTTTTGGCTCTGGTATAGTAATATTAGTTGAACTCATTATGGTAGTATTACTTGGGCACTGTAGGGTAGTAGTTAAGCACATTATATAACATTATCTGGTGACAATGGTAGCATCGTTTGGTCGCTCTAGGGTGGTATTTGACCACTTCATAATAACACTGGGCACTCTATGGTGGTATTATGTAAGCACATAATGGTAGTACTTTCAGCCAATGCATAGTGTTATTTGTTGCGCTATTGATGGTAGTATTGATTGGGCATTTTAAGGTAGTATTTGAGCACTTTATAAGGATATTGTATTGGCATTCTAAGGTGGTATTATTTGAGAAATTTAGGGCGGTATTGTTTGGGCACTCTGGGGTGGCATTTGAGCACGTCAAAGATATTGCCTGGGCATTCTAAGATAGTATTATTTGAGCAGTCTGTGTTAGTATTTTTTGTCAATGTATAGCGACATTAGTTAAGCTCTTTTTGGTGGTATTGTTTGAGCACTGTATAGTGATACTATTTCAGCACATACTGGCAAGTAGGATGTGGTAATTGTTTATTCGCATTAGTTATGGTAACATATTTCAGGCACCATAGGGTGACACGAGAATTTTTTACACTATTCTAAAGAAAGCGTCAAATTTCTTTTTTTAATTTTCCAAGTCACAGAATGAATAAAAATCTACTCTGGGAAACTACCGTATTCACGGCTCTTGACTTAGAAGTTGGCATAATAAAGCCTACAGTTGTAATTTTTGAGAACTCTGTCAAAAACATAATGGCAAAATTAATTAAAATAAATGTCTAAATATATTTTGATATTCTACGTGGCATGCTTATTAATGCTACTAGATGTTTTTTTTTGTTTTGTTTTAAAGCAAATATTTACAATTGTAAAGAACTTAAAACAGAACTGTAGAGCTTGAACAATACCATCCGCTTCTAATCTATTTTGCATTTTATATTTTTTGTAGACCTTTCAAGGGATTTTTTTTTGGATTTTTTTTTAAATCAATCAACGTCAATTTTGTTGACTCATCTAACAAACCTTTTTTACCCTTAAAAGATCCCAGTCTACCGTCATAAATCAAACTAAAGGAGAACATTACTGGTCTACACAATATTTTTATGCCATTACTTTTACGTATAGTTAACTTTAAGCCATTGTCCCTGTATTACATAACTTTTTCTAACAAATTTATATTTATTTATTATTATACATATATATAGCCCCTGAAGGAGCAGGGCGAAACACACGTTGTGGCAATGGATTACAAAGCCTGGAAGGAATTACATTTTTTAGGTACTTATTTACACATAATATCATCCCTTTGAGCGCTTGTTTGTCCACACGAGAATATGATTTGGTATTTTAGGCTACATTAGTATGTGTTATTGGTACATATCATGAGGGAAGAAGCTCTAAGGCCGTTTTATATCCCTTTTCTTGAGTAACTTTATGCTATTAAGTGGCATATATCACTATCATTTTGTTGGCTTTTTATTTTGTTGGCTTTGGTGGTTTTATATAGCTATTAATATTTTTGTGCTTTTTTATATTTTTTTTTTTATATATACACATTTTTGTTTTTATACTTTATATTACATACATTTTTTTTTGGCAGTCTAAATCGTTACCCCTATCCTCTATATAATCTGCACAAACAGTCCTTGTGCTGGACTGATGTCTAGGTAGCTCAATATATACTTTCAGAGACAACCGTCCATCATCGGGTCATGAAGGAGGAAGCACTTACCTAGATTAGAGTAGTAGTAGGGAAAATCGCCCAGATATGAGGAGTACTGGGGCAGCACGAAGAGTCCTCCAGGATGCTTGTTCCATATTAAACTGTTACGTGATATGTGCTTGAAAATTCTGTCCTGAATTATCTGAAAGAGAAGAAAAATGGACAGATTAGAAAAAGTGGTAAAATAAGAACTAAAAGGAGCACTTGGTTCTACCCATTTCTACTCGAGCAGCCTCTTCAATCAGCAGTCCGCTAAGGATAGCAATCAAAGGAATCATCTTCTTCAGAGCGGCCACGGATATTTAGTTTTACCTATGCAATCTGTCAAACAAACCGAGAGAACTCTCCATTCTTACTATGGAACGTATGGATCAGGCATCATGACCTTCCCTTCAAAACATGAAATTAACCTTGATGCCCACTGCCTGTTGTCAAGCGCAATCCTTCTCCAGCAGCAGAGACATTAAGATGGATTACAGAAAGTTTGTCCAGGGGCTCTTGCCTGGTATATTGTATAAAGACCTAACAGAGGCAGGCTTTCAAGTTCAGAACAGCAGACCACTGGATAATTGGAGAAGCAATGCATGCTGGGACGTGAGGATAGGGAAGTTCATACACCTATGGTATTGACAGAATGACAATGGAAACGAGCTTTCACTTGAGAAAAAAATTGGAAGTGGGTGGCAAGTTACAATTCATGACAATAAGGACAGCTTTTGAATATACTAGACTCGTATGTGCACCAAAAGCAGTTTTGACTCCTTCATGACAGCCATTTTCCATATTTTTTTGCATTTGTTTTTTCCTACTCTTCAAAGAAGCAAAAAAATTATCTTGTCGATATAGCCGTCTGAGGATTTGTTTTTAGCTGGATGAATTGTACTTTTGAAGGACAACATCCAATTTCCAGTCCGACGTACTGTAAAACGTGGTAAAACGAGCCTGAAGAGATGATTCCTCAGGTCAGTTTATGGTCACGGTGATCTTAGATGTGCATTAATTTTCTTTTTTAATTAAGTGATGAAAATTTTTTTTTCACTTATATCGCCATTGTTCGACTCCGGTAACCGTTTCATTTTTTCGGTCAATGGACTGGTGTGAGGGCTTGGTTTTTGCGCAGTAAGTGGACATTTTTATTGTTACCATTTAGACCTGTCATTTCAGGAGAACTTGCAGTAGAATGTCGGTCTCCGCCTCTGGCTCCTCCCTCCCCATAGAATTTTAAAAGCACCAACTGTCATCTTCATAGAATTTTCAAATCTTTAACTGTCATTTCCGATCTCAGTAGAAGGCAAAATCTATCGTCACTAAATACTGATTTTACAAGTTTTTTACCCCTGAATTTGAGGGAATGACCAGTCCAGGAGGAGAAGGAAGCAGATTTCTCTGATAAGATATATTACAAAGCTTCTTATTTTTGTGGGTACTGTTGATTTAGAAAATAAAAGTGTAAACGACAGTTACACTTTAATGAGTTTTGGGGGGCGAGGGCAGCCAGAACATGTTTTGCTATAGTTGATATGTGAGAGGATAGCTATGATTTAAGTATGAGGCCCAATCAGAGAGTACAGAAAGTGTTGCCTGGATCAGCTGTGGATCTCCTCACCCAAGGTGAACAGCTTTGTATGGAGCTATGTTGAGTAGGGGTGAGGAGGCCGATGGACGGTGCGCAGATCACGGTCCACACTCAGATGGCGCTTCACGGCTATAACTTTACCATGTGTTAAAGTTGACCTCAGTGTGTGAATAAGGGCAGACAAAAGGACCGAGTCCCGGCCTGTGGACACCAGTCTTGGGAAGCCATTAAATGCAATTTCCAGCTCAGGAGAGGCAGGCCACACCCGGCTATAACTTTTGACAAAGGCAAAAAAACATGAAAAAGATCAGGCAAAAATAAAAAACAAAAAAATAATGATAAAGTAAAAAAAAGAAGCAGCACAAAGTGGCCCAGACTAGTAGATACCTCAATATTAGACATCTGCAAGGTTCTTAGGAATGAGAGTAATACTTCTATATGTGCAGACTGCATTCAGTCAATAGCGGGATCGAATTGGTTTATCCATCTCCGAGATCAATGCGGTGGAGCGCCGAGACCGAGCGCCATGTATTTAAGGGAACTCTTGAAATATCTATACCGTATGCAAAAAGTCACGCTTTCCCCCCGCAGACGGCGCTGTCCTAAATCATTTACAGTACATTAATACGTCATTAACTTGATAGAGCGCCGCACGGAGCGGCCCGAACACGCAGTACACATTACAATAAGCCACATTAATACCCAGGTTTTCATCTGCAGATTTATGGCGTAAAATAATAACAGCGCGATGTCGGAGGTTCCTGTTATTTCACTCTCGCAGAATCCCCCAATGCAGTAATTACTGCGGTAACATTCTAACCTGCGCGGCTCGGGTCTTGGTTACAAGCAGGGCCAAGCAGAAATACTGCGCTGAAAACCAATTTGTACAAATAATTAGTGTGCCTGGTATCTGGGTGCAGAGTTCGCGACACGGTGGCAAAATTAACATGGCGCGCCATCTGCGGTCAGCTGTCCTCGGCTCTCCGATCGCTCTCGCTCACCGACGAACACATCTGGAGGCCAAGGGCTCAAACTGAAAAATTCAATTTTCATTGATTGGCCGGGTGAAAAGGTAAATGGTGCGAGTCTATGAGCGAAGCGAGCGGGGGAAGGGGAAATATGGGAAGCGGAGATATGTGTCACGCAGAACAGCTCGTGCCCATGCTGTGACCTTTGTGCGCCGCTCGCTGGGTGACCTCTCCGTTTATCTTCCAGTAATGGCGTGTGAATGATGTATTAGCGTGGTCTTCAGCATTAGCGAGAGAAATCAGTGTAGTCACCTCTACATAAGGCAGAAGTATGGACACCTTATCTATAGCACTGTGGGGTCACGATGCGCTATGCTTCACGGACTGGTTGGAAAGCCCCTTCAAGTCACGCTGAGCCCCTGAAAGTCACTGCTGAGCCCCTGCAAGGCACGCTGAGCCACTGCAAGGCACGCTGAGCCACTGCAAGGCACGCTGAGCCACTGCAAGGCACGCTGAGCCCCTGCAAGGCACGCTGAGCCCCTGCAAGGCACGCTGAGCCCCTGCAAGGCACGCCGAGCCCCTGCCAGGCACGCCGAGCCCCTGCCAGGCACGCCGAGCCCCTGCAAGGCACGCCGAGCCCCTGCAAGGCACGCCGAGCCCCTGCAAGGCACGCCGAGCCCCTGCAAGACACGCCGAGACCCTGCAAGGCACGCCGAGACCCTGCAAGACACGCCGAGACCCTGCAAGGCACGCCGAGACCCTGCAAGGCACGCTGAGACCCTGCAAGTCACCTTGAGCCCCTTCAAGTCACGTTTAGCCCCTTCGGAAAATTATACAAAATTTTAGATTTTTCATCTCACCATTCCAGATCTAAAGCCGGCCATACACATAGGACCGAGAGCGGAGTACTCGTCCACCAGCTATCCTGACTCCCGACATTGGTCAAATGTCCATGCGCTTTCAAAGGAGAGAGTGAGAACTCTGACATCACACCCCCTGGCCGCCGCTCATCTACTGCTAACTAATGTTCAAACTGACCGATCGCTATCTCCCCCAACATTATCTGTCAGGAGAGAGTCAGGAGGTCCCTACACACATCGGACTGCTGGCAGATCCCGCTTGTATAGGCTAAGTTATGTAAGGGGGTCTTCAAGCCAGTATAAGGCTGTGTGCACACGATGCAGACTTGGTGCAGAAAAATCTGCTGCAGTTCTGCACTAAATCTGCATCTCCTGGCAGAATCTGCAGGTGCGTTTTTTATGCGTTTTTGATGCGTTTTTGGTGCATAAAAAACGCATCAAAAACGCACCTGCAGATTTCTATTATGGAGGGGTGCAGAAACGCTGCAGAACTGCACAAAAGAAGTGACGTGCACTTCTTTGAAATCTGCAGCGTTTCTGCGCAGATTTTTCTGCACCATGTGCACAGCTTTTTTTTTTCACATTGATTTACATTGTACTGTGATCACAGTGCAGTTCTGCAGCGTTTCTGCTGCAGAAAAATCTGTTGCAGTTCTGCACTAAATCTGCATCGTGTGCACATACCCTAAATGTGGACTTAGAGGGGGTCCGCCACATATACACTTTTTTGGGATACATTTTGCTTAGCTTTTAATTCATAATACTTCAATACAATTCTTAAACGGAATTTTTTTGCAGATAATTTGATAGCTGCATGATGTAGTGTCAGAGACCCTAATTCCAGTGATCTGTCACTTACTGGGCAGTGCGTTGCCGTTTCAATAAAATTAGCGCTTTATCAGCAAGAGATGATCACTACAGGATGAGGTGTCTCGTGCCTCCTAGTAAACTGGTCTGTGTAATCCAACCCTCAGCACTGATTGGCAGCATTGTATACTCTGTGCATAGACAGGAAGCTGCCAGTATTGTGGGCAGGGTTATACAGAGCTCAGCATTCAGAGCTCTGCTAAATCTGCAGCAGAAAAAATAGGGATTGTATCAAAATGACAGCATGCAGCCCAGTAAGTGACAAATCACAGGAATCAGGGTCTCAGCCCGTACATTATGCTGCTGTCAGATGATAGCACAAACCTGTCAACAAATTCCCTTTAATGATTTTTTTTTTTTTTTTTTTGGGGGGGGGGGGGGGGGGGGGACGGGGGCTGGGGGTTTCAACCCACAAAATGCAAATTTTTTTATGTTTTCCAGGCAGGCTGCAGCTCACTTCCTCAACTTCCTCTTCATGGTCAAGGCTTATGAGGGCGGAGAGTGAAGCCAGCGCTGACTGTGCGCCAGACACCACGTGTCACAACACCGCATCAGAGCTCCGGGACAGCGAGTGCCAACACCACTGGAATGGCGCCGGCATGTGAGGCGAGTATAGATTTTTTTTTATAGGGTTTCTCCTAGTAGAGGACGACCCCTTTAAAACTCTGCCCTATATAAAGAGGGGGAGCGCCACAAAAAGCATAAAAGCCGAGAACAGCAGAGCGGCAGCGCCGAGAACAGCAGAGCGGCAGCGCCGAGAACAGCAGAGCGACAGCGCCGAGAACAGCAGAGCGGCAGCGCCGAGAACAGCAGAGCGGCAGCGCCGAGAACAGCAGAGCGGCAGCGGCGAGAACAGCAGAGCGGCAGCGGCGAGAACAGCAGAGCGACAGCGCCGAGAACAGCAGAGCGACAGCGCCGAGAACAGCAGAGCGACAGCGCCGAGAACAGCAGAGCGACAGCGCCGAGAACAGCAGAGCGGCAGCGGCGAGAACAGCAGAGCAGCACTGAGAACAGCAGAGCGGCAGCGGCGAGAACAGCGCCGAGAACAGCAGAGCAGCGCCGAGAACAGCAGAGCAGCGCCGAGAACAGCAGAGCAGCGCCGAGAACAGCAGAGCAGCGCCGAGAACAGCAGAGCAGCGCCGAGAACAGCAGAGCAGCGCCGAGAACAGCAGAGCAGCGCCGAGAACAGCAGAGCAGCGCCGAGAACAGCAGAGCGGCGCCGAGAACAGCAGAGCGGCGCCGAGAACAGCAGAGCGGCGCCGAGAACAGCAGAGCGGCAGCGGCAAGAACAGCAGAGCAGCGCCGAGAACAGCAGAGCAGCGCCGAGAACAGCAGAGCAGCGCCGAGAACAGCAGAGCAGCGCCGAGAACAGCAGAGCAGCGCCGAGAACAGCAGAGCAGCGCCGAGAACAGCAGAGCAGCGCCGAGAACAGCAGAGCAGCAGCACCGAGAACAGCAGAGCAGCACCGAGAACAGCAGAGCAGCACCGAGAACAGCAGAGCAGCACCGAGAACAGCAGAGCAGCACCGAGAACAGCAGAGTGACAGCGCCGAGAACACCAGAGTGAAAGCGCCGAGAACAGCAGAGCAGTGCCGAGAACAGCAGGGCAGCGCCGAGAACAGCAGGGCAGCGCCGAGAACAGCAGGGCAGCGCCGAGAACAGCAGGGCAGCGCCGAGAACAGCAGGGCAGCGCCGAGAACAGCAGAGTGACAGCGCAGAGAACAGCAGAGCAGTGCTGCGTCCACACACAGCCGCATCTATGGGACACATTTGTATTCGGAGAAATGTTAGGAACAGCTTTATACCGGCACGGCCAGGGCCAGACATCCCACAGGTCACACAATCCTGAAAGTTTTCTTTATAGGCCATAAAGTATCAGCCACTTTTACACATTCTACTAGTAAATCAGTTTTCCTTTCACAGCGGAGATGGACGTCTCGCACACACAGGAGCTCCGCACTCACAGCCGAGCGCCAGGAGAATCCTACGCATTTCTTACAACTTTACTAAACTTATTTATTTTCACTTTAGATTTCACAAAACTTTTCAACACACAGAATTACACATTTCAAGTGTTATCTTTTGTTTGAAAATTACGTCTACAAACACAATAAACAAAAATTATATTAAAAAGAAAAAAGCATTTTTATTTTATTTTTTTTCTTGTTTATAGCTTGTGGACGTAATTTCAGGCTGAAAACCAAAATCGATAACATTAAAGATGTAAGTAATAAAGAAGAGTCAGTGACCGGGATCACTCACCTCTAATGTAGTCAATACAATCTTCTCCACGGAGGAAAAATAAGCTTCCCACAAAAACTGCGTCTGCTGTCTAAGTGCGAGGATCCTATCCTGATGGATAGACCTGATTGTAGAAGGAATCTGGAAGACAAAACACGGTAACCTGATGCGGGAATATGACGCCGGCTCGCTCCGCTGCCTCCGGACACTATATAGGTTATGCTAAGAGCAGGTAAAAAAAAAATACATGAAAAATAAAATAAAAGTGTGCGTTACAAGGAAATTGCCCCTGAATAGAAAACTTTATTGAACCAAAGCAATCTGTCAGCAGGGGTCACCTCCAACATGGAAGCGCTCGGTGCCCAATAGTTGAATCATTTACCTTGCCACAATGAAAAATGAAAAGTGCGCTCCTCCACGGATGGATGAAAAAAGGTTACACGGGTCACGGCGGATACACACATTATACACTGGCCAGATAGATATTGTACATGAGCTTTAATTTGGAGCGGTTAGAGAACACGTGGTGTGGCCCAGACTCACCCCCTAAAGAAAAACACACTTTTTTGTGCTCCTCTCGGAATATAGGATTTTGTTTGCCGTCACCGGCTGAGACCGGCTGTCTCTGATTAGCAGTTGTCAAACACCGATCGGCCTGTTCCTATCCAAGAGAGATGATCCATAGAATTGCCCAATGATGGTATATAAAGGGAGTGCCTAATTTGCACATTGATTACATTTCTACTGTCTTTGGAGTGCAGCAACAGATAAAAGGTATAAAAGGTGTCGATATATTTAGCTTTCAAACGCCTGCATGTGCCCATATGTTGGGGTTAGGAGTAGGGTGGGGGTTTAATGTAACTAAATGATTCCCATTAAAGTGAGTCTATCAGCACAGAATTACTGTTCAAGCCAAGTACAGGCGCTCGGTGCACCCTTGTCGTGGCCAAACAGTAAAGTGCACCTTCTTATCTACTTGTTTTCTCTCCATATACGCCCCCACACTTTTTTTTTCCCAATTGACAGTTCGGGGTTTATGGACACAGATGGCAGAGATAGATGAAAAACAAGGTGGGAAGTGCACTTCAATGTTGAGCCACGCCGAGGGTGCACCGAGTGCCGCTATTCTCTTGAATCGGGCATGAATTTTCTTTTGTTTCTGCACCTCTCCATTACTGAGATATCGTCCCCTTTTCTCCGTATATAAATATAGTCTTTTTTGGGGGCCAAATAGACGTGGTGGTAGACCCTTCTGTGTGTATGTCTCCTTGAGAAGCCCACCTACTTGATAAAGAGACTACACTTCCATACAGGGAAGAGGGGCCTTATCTCAGGAATGGAGAAGTGCAGGAACAAATAAGAACAAGGCCGGATTCAGGCGATCAGCGGCATTTACACCAGCTATAAATATCACATATTTAAATAGTATCAGTTTTTTTTTTTTTTTTTCACATAAATTAATATTGCACATGAAAAAAACAAAATTTGTAATATATCATATTAGAAACATTCACTACTTTCTCATTCTGGACTGATCATTCCGTTTCAATATTCTTAATTCACAGGCAAAATAATCTGTCTTTAATGAATGTAGACTTTCCCATCAATGACAGATGACAAGTTAGTGCTCATAAGGTTCTATGGAGGGAGGAGGCCGACACAGGCAAGTTCTCCTGAACATAACATAAGGCAAGTGACAAGTGCGTCCTCTGTAAAGTGAACCAGTCAGGAGGATTTTCAACCCCAAAATTATGTAGATGTGCATGTAGCTCTTTCACAGACAAGTCCAGCAATACCTTTATGTAGCCAGTCTGTTCCTCTGTTACGGAGAAAGGTACGCAAATGAGGCTGAAGGACGATGGTAGATCTGAAGCCTATGTCACTCCAGCTCTGTGCCCTGCCAGTGCCGCCTCCTCCTGTTTGACTGACAGTCTCTATGTTGTGTGACTTCAGACAAAGGAGAAGTCAGTCAAGCAGGAGGCGGTGGCACTGGGCAGGAGTAGAGCTGGAGTGACACTGGCTTCAGATCTACCATAGCTCTTCAGCCTCCTTCAGATCTACCATAGCTCTTCAGCCTCCTTCAGATCTACCATAACTCTTCAGATCTACCATAGCTCTTCAACCTCCTTCAGATCTACCATAGCTCTTCAGCCTCCTACAGATCTACCATAGCTCTTCCACCTCCTTCAGATCTACCATAGCTCTTCAGATCTACCATAGCTCTTCAGATCTACCATAGCTCTTCCGCCTCCTTCAGATCTACCATAGCTCTTCCGCCTCCTTAAGATCTACCATAGCTCTTCAGCCACATTTGCATATGAATTATTTCCTGTTTCTCAGTAACAGAGGAACGGACTGGCCATGTAAAGGTATTGCTGGACTTGTCTCAAAGAGCTACATGAACATATAAAAAGTTTGGGGGGTGAAACTACACAAATACACAAATCTCCTAGATCTAAAAATTATGAAACAAAAAAAAAGGTAGTGAAAAGAGTGACTAAGTAAACCAGCGAGCCGTCCATCATAATCCTATGAAGGAATGAAATTCTACAACACGCACTACAAATATTACACAGAACGCGTGAAACAGCTGCTCATTAGCTAAATACCGGGCAGCCGTCCTAATGTGGCATACATTTAAAGGCTACTTAAACCCAATTTAATACTTAGCAACCAAAACCCACCCCGGGCATAGACTGTTCTATAAGCTCTGCCAAAAAGACTGTAAAATAAAATTATTGTTCTACTGCTCTATGCAAATCTCGGTCCTAAACAGTGAAAAATTAGAGTGAGGATCTATGCGCGAAAACGCCGGCTTTATGAACAAGCCATAGAAGTAGTAAAAAAATATAAAAGGTCTACTGCACCCCTTTAATGTGGGACCTGCAGATCTTTCTCCTCCCCCGTCTAAAGTCTGGAGCGAGCGGACAAGATTTGTCAAATGTCATTGCTGCTGTAATGCGTGGAGAATTTAGGTAAAATACACAACATTTCAGTCCTGTGTGGAGTCCCTCTTAGCATGTCAGCCGCAATTAGGAATATTCCAAGAGAAACGGTAGTATTTTGTAGAGGAGGTGATGAAATTGGTGTGGCAAGGATCCTCATGGGTGGAGCCAACAACTGAAGAATTTGTAACAAGATGTATATAGCATATCTCCCGAAATGCAGTGAGAATGGGAAGAGTTAAGCAGGGGCGTAACTATAGAGGTTGGAATGTTGGGGAATGGGCCTGGAGCCAGGAGGAAGGATGGTCGGGGCACAAAGGCGAAATTGGTGTGGCAAGGATCCTCATGGGCGGAGCCAACAGCGGAAGAATTTGTAACAAGATGTATATAGCATATCTCCCGAGATGCAGTGAGAATGGGAAGAGTTAAGCAGGGGCGTAACTATAGAGGTTGGAATGTTTGCGGATGGGCCTGGAGCCAGGAGGAAGGATGGTGGGGGGCACAATGGCTCCTAACTGCCCATATCGTAAGGACAATTCTATCAGACACCTGATATTTCGGGGCCCTGTTGGAAGCTTCCGCCAGATCAATGACACCCAATACCAACAGGACTAGTTTTGAATGCAGCTCTAGATGTGAATGGAGTATAAAGTATCATGTTGAAGCGGTTATTCGAGATGATTAATGAAGCAGAATCCATAATTGGGTGGGTCGGGCATATATTACACAAATATCTTATGGTAAATTTGGAAAGATGTTTGAAAACATAAAACTTTACTAAGGAGGGAGACAGGGGGAAAAAAATCATTTAAAAAAAAAAAATATTCACAGAAATAATTAGGATTTGATAATTGCCCCAAAAAGTAATTAGACGAAGCAATAATCGTATAAGAACATTAGGCATAAAATAAAAAGATAATAAACTGAAGTAGGGAGAAGGGATTAGTATACCGCACAAGGAAAGTGCAAAACGTCCGATTCTCTCCAAAATGGGAAATGAAAATGTGTAACTACAGGGGAGAGAAAAAAAAAATCATTTCCCAGGGTGAATATTTGGGCCGGCTGCCAACTCCTAAAAAACACTGTTAATTAGGTTACAGTAGTCGCTCAGTATGGGAGCAGCTTGAGAGAAATGAAACGGCAAAATTCAGGAATGCAGGGGTCAGAAATGAGTACACCCCCGAAACCTGCCTCAATTATGCCAGACGGCGCTATAAATACTAAATGGGTGAACTACAGGATTAAATAATTAACAGTAGGGGGAAGAGTGCAGATTAATGTGCTCACATCTGGTAGAGCATTCCTTTCAGGGGAATCTGTCAGAAGGTTTTTTTTTTCTATGCAATATGAAGTCAGCATGATGTAGGGGCGGAGTCCCTGATTCCAGCGATGTGTCACTTACTGGGCTGCGTGCTGCAGTTCTCATAGGATCCCGGTCTTCTTTGTTGTAATTGTAGCAGTGATCTGAATGCTGAGCTGTGCATAGCCCCGCCCACATCTCTGATTGGTACCATGCAGTGGTGGGGGCGGGGTTACATATTTGCCTGACTATCCTGCATGTGACACCTAGTCCTCTAGTGATAATCTCCTGCAAATAAAACACTGATTGTAATCTATATATATAATTGCCTAAGGGTCACTTCTGTCTGTCTGTCTCTCCTTCTGTCACGGTTATTCGTTCGCTGATTGGTCTCGGCAGCTGCCTGTCATGGCTGCCACGACCAATCAGCGACGGCCATAGTCCAATTAGTCCCTCCCCTACTCCCCTGCAATCACTGCCCGGCGCCCGCTCCGTAATCCCCTCTACTCACCGCTCACATAGGGTTAATGGCAGCGGTAACGGCCCGCGGTGTAACGCACGCCGTTACCGCTGCTATTAACCCTGTGTGCCCCCAACTATTTACTATTGATGCTGCCTATGCGGCATCAATAGTAAAAATAGATCATGTTAAAAAAAAAAAAAAATAAAATAAACCTGCTATACTCGCCCTCTGCCACCTTTCCCGCTCCTCTCCACGCTGCCCGAACCGCTCCATTGCAAGCGGCAGCTTCCGCTCCCGTCCCAGCGCTGGTGTGCGACAAGGACCTGCTGTGACGTCACGGTCATGTGACCGCGACGTCATCATAGGTCCTGCTCACACCAGCGCTGGGACGGGAGCGGAAGCTGCCGCTTGCAATGGAGCGGTCCGGGCAGCGTGGAGAGGAGCGAGAAAGGCGGCGGACGGTGAGTATAGCAGGACTTCCAACGGGCCTTCGGAAGGTGAGTATATGTTTATTTTTTTTAAGTCTCTATACTACGTGGCTCTGTGCTGGGCAATATACTACGTGGCTGGGCAATATACTACGTGACTGGGCAATATACTACGCGGCTGTGCAATATACTACGTGACTGGGCAATATACTACGTGGCTGGGCAGTATACTACGTGGCTGGGCAATATACTACGTGGCTGGGCAATATACTACGTGGCTGGGCAATATACTACGTGGCTGGGCAATATACTACGTGACTGGGCAATATACTACGTGGCTGGGCAATATACTACGTGGCTGGGCAATATACTACGTGGCTGGGCAATATACTACGTAGACATGCATATTCTTGACTACCCGATGCGTTAGAGTTGGGGGCACCATCTAGTGAAACTATAAATACTCAGCCCAGCAAGTGACACATCCCTGGAATCAGGTGCTCCTGCTCTATAGTATGCTGCTCTCAGATTCTCTTTAATGTTTAAATCAGCTTTATTAATTTTTTAACATTTTTAATGTCAATATCTTCATTTGCAAAAAAAAAAAAGAAATCTTGCAATTTTTGCAATGGCCACTAGAGCTAGTCTAGAGCCCTACGTCTTGTGAAAAGCACATGTACATTAGCAGCAATAGACTGACTCACAATGTTTTGTATTGAAGCATCTAATGAGCGTGTGCAAAACGTCATTGTGAAGGCAGGGGGAGGAGAAGGAGGAGGGCTACTGATAGATCCTGCATTATTGTTACCCCTCATTATAATCCTGTCTCTGCTGATAAAGAGACTGTTGAAATCTGTTCCTGAAACAACAGGAAATTAAAGTCTAGTGGTCAGTGTTGGAATTGCAAGATTACTAATATTTTTGTTGACATACACCATTTAAAAGGAGAAGCGTAGGTTTAGAAAGCCATTTCTGCTTTCCTTTAAAAATAAATATGTATAGCGCCACTCCAGTCCAGTGGTTAGGTCTGGTATTGCAGTTCAGCTTCACTGATGTGAAACTGGTGCTGTTTTTAGAATAAAAAAACAGCCATATCTTCCTAATTTTGATAGAGCCATCCTGCAATAGCAGTCACCATAAATATTTGTATGTGAGCCCAGCCTCCTCCAAATAAATGGAAGTCAGATTCTACTAATTCTCTCTTTCCCCAATGCTAGCAATGAAGGAATTCCATCAATAAAAAGCCAGAAAACCATTAATGCAGTTGCTAACACCGCCGGGGAAAAAAGAAACGTAGAGGCAGCCAAGGAATTAACACATCTACTTCTCTCATTAAAGGGACGGTGTTAATGCACTGGCTGCAATATGTTCCTATTCCCAGGTCTGTCATGTTCCAGAGGAAGCAAAAGCCGGAGAGGGATTAGCACTAAAGGTCAAAACTCTGCAGCCGCCAGGTAGAGGAGAAGAAAGGGGACTCGGAGACCGGAGAGAACACCGCCACTTTAAACACCATGACTGGGACCTATCATTTCATTTTTATGTATTTATAAAATATGAATATAAAATATTAATATATCTAATCATATATAAATACAAAAATCGAAATAAGAAAAAATATATATAAAAAAAAGATTAAAACTATTAGTTTTTTTTACTTTTTTCATATATTTTTTATCTCAATTTTATTTTATATAGTTTGAATAATTTTTACATATTTTTAATCTCCGTTTGATTTTCTTATATTTCAATCTCGTTTTCATTTTTGTATATTTCTATTCTAATTTTTATTTTATTTTATTTTTTTTAGATATTTTTATGCTCATTGTTATTTTTTTTATTCTGATATTTTTAATCTTATTTTTGTTTGTACATTTTTCATATATATTTGTGTATTTTTTTTTTTTTTGGATTAACTTAAAATACCGTACCTTCCCCCCTTCCCATCAGCTATTAACCCCTTCATGACCCAGCCTATTTTGACCTTAAAGACCTTGCCATTTTTTGCAATTCTGACCACTGTCCCTTTATGAGGTAATAACTCGGGAACGCTTCCACGGATCCTAGCGATTCTGAGATTGTTTTCTCGTGACATATTGGGCTTCATGTTAGTGGTAAATTTAGGTCAATAAATTCTGTGTTTATTTGTGATAAAAACGGAAATTTGGCGAAAATTTTGAAAATTTTGCAATTTTCACATTTTGAATTTTTATTCTGTTAAACCAGAGAGTTATGTGACATAAAATAGTTAATAAATAACATTTCCCACATGTTTACTTTACATCAGCACAATTTTGGAAACAAAATTTTTTTTTGCTTGGAAGTAATAAGGGTTAAAATTTGACCAGCAATTTCTCATTTTTACAACGAAATTTACAAAACCATTTTTTTTAGGGACCACCTCACATTTGAAGTCAGTTTGAGGGGTCTATATGGCTGAAAATACCCAAAAGTGACACCATTCTAAAAACTGCACCCCTCAAGGTGCACAAAACCACATTCAAGAAGTTTATTAACCCTTCAGGTGCTTCACAGCAGCAGAAGCAACATGGAAGGAAAAAAATGAACATTTAACCTTTTAGTCACAAAAATGATCTTTGAGCAACAATTTTTTTATTTTCCCAATGGTAAAAGGAGAAACTGAACCACGAAAGTTGTTGTCCAATTTGTCCCGAGTACGCTGATACCTCATATGTGGGGGTAAACCACTGTTTGTGCGCACGGCAGGGCTTGGAAGGGAAGGAGCGCCACTTGACTTTTTGAATGAAAAATTATCTCCATCATTAGCGGACACCATGTCGCGTTTGGATAGCTCCTGTGTGCCTAAACATTGGAGCTCCCCCACAAGTGACCCCATTTTGGAAACTGGACCCCCCAAGGAACTTATGTAGATGCCTAGTGAGCACTTTGAACCCTCAGGTGCTTCACAAATTCATCCGTAAAAATGAAAAAGTACTTTTTTTTTTTTTTCACAAAAAATTTCTTTTCGCCTCAATTTTTTCATTTTCACATGGGCAATAGGATTAAATAGATCCTAAAATTTGTTGGGCAATTTCTCTCGAGTACGCCGATACCTCATGTGTGGGGGTAAACCACTGTTTGGGCACTCGGCAGGGCTCGGAAGGGAAGGCGCGCCTTTTGACTTTTTAAATGGAAAATTAGCTCCAATTGTTAGCGGACACCATGTCGCATTTGGAGAGCCCCTGTGTGCCTATGCATTGGAGCTCCCCCACAAGTGACCCCATTTTGGAAACTAGACCCCCCAAGGAACTTATCTAGATACAAACTGAGCACTTTAAACCCCCAGGTGCTTCACAGAAGTTTATAACGCAGAGCCATGAAAAGAAAAAATAATTTTTCTTTCCTCAAAAATGATTTTTTAGCCTGGAATTTCCTATTTTGCCAACGGTAATAGGAGAAATTGGACCACAAATTTTGTTGTCCAATTTGTTCTGAGTACGCAGATACCCCATATGCGGGGGTAAACCACTGTTTGGGCGCACGGCAGGGCTCAGAAGGGAAGGCACGCCATTTGGCTTTTTAATGGAAAATTAGTTCCAATCATTAGCGGACACCATGTCGCGTTTGGAGAGCCACTGTGTGCCTAAACATTGGAGATCCCCCACAAATGACCCCATTTTGGAAACTAGACCCCCAAAGGAACTAATGTAGATGTGTGGTGAGCACTTTGAACCCTCAAGTGCTTCACAGAAGTTTATGACGCAGAGCCATGAAAAAAAAAAAAATTCTTTTCTCAAAAATGATTTTTTAGCCCGCAATTTTTTATTTTCCCAAGGGTAACAGGAGAAATTTGACCCCAAAAGTTGTTGTCCAGGTTCTCCTGAGTATGGTGATACCCCATATGTGGGGGTAAACTACTGTTTGGGCACATGCCGGGGCTCGGAAGTGAAGTAGTGACGTTTTGAAATGCAGACTTTGATGGAATGCTCTGCGGGCGTCACGTAACGTTTGCAGAGCCCCTGATGTGGCTAAACAGTAGAAACCCCCCACAAGTGACCCTATTTTGGAAACTAGACCCCGAAAGGAACTTATCTAGATATGTGGTGAGCACTTTCAACCCCCAAGTGCTTCACAGAAGTTTATAACGCAGAGCCGTGAAAATAATAAATACGTTTTCTTTCCTCAAAAATAATTTTTTAGCCCAGAATTTTTTATTTTCCCAAGGGTTACAGGAGAAATTGGACGCCAAAAGTTGTTGTCCAGTTTCTCCCGAGTACGCTGATACCCCATGTGTGGGGGTAAACTACTGTTTGGGCACATGCCGGGGCTCGGAAGTGAAGTAGTGACGTTTTGAAATGCAGACTTTGATGGAATGCTCTGCGGGCGTCACGTTGCGTTTGCAGAGCCCCTGGTGTGCCTAAACAGTAGAAACCCCCCACAAGTGACCCCATTTTGTAAACTAGACCCCCCAAGGAACTTATCTAGATATGTGGTGAGCACTTTGAACCCCCAAATGCTTCACAGACGTTTACAACGCAGAGCCGTGAAAATAAAAAATCATTTTTCTTTCCTCAAAAATGATGTTTTAGCAAGCAATTTTTTATTTTCTCAAGGGTAACAGGAGAAATTGGACCCCGGTAATTGTTGCGCAGTTTGTCCTGAGTATGCTGGTACCCCATATGTGGGGGTAAACCACTGTTTGGGCACACGTCGGGGTTCGAAGTGAGGGAGCACCATTTGACTTTTTGAATACAAGATTGGCTGGAATCAATGGTGGCGCCATGTTGCGTTTGGAGACCCCCTGATGTGCCTAAACAGTGGAAACCCCTCAATTCTAACTCCAACACACCCCTAAACCTTATCCCAACTGTAGCCGTAACCCTAATCACAACCCTAACCCCAACACACCCCTAACCCTAACCACAACCCTAATTCCAACCCAACCCTAACCCTAAGGCTATGTGCCCACGTTGCGGATTCGTGTGAGATTTTTCAGCATCATTTTTGAAAAATCTGCGGGTAAAAGGCACTGCGTTTTACCTGTGGATTTACCGTGGATTTCCAGTGTTTTTTGTGCGGATTTCACCTGCGGATTCCTATTGAGGAACAGGTGTAAAACGCTGCGAAATCCGCACAAAGAATTGACATGCTGCGGAAAATACAACGCAGCGTTTCCGCGCGGTATTTTCCGCACCATGGGCACAGCGGATTTGGTTTTCCATGGTACTGTAAACCTGATGGAACACTGCTGCGAATCCTCAGCGGCCAATCCGCTGCGGATCTGCAGCCAAATCCGCACCGTGTGCACATAGCCTAATTCTAAAGGTATGTGCACACGCTGCGGAAAACGCTGCGGATCCGCAGCAGTTTCCCATGAGTTTACAGTTCAATGTAAACCTATGGGAAACAAAAATCGCTGTACACACGCTGCGGAAAAACTGCACGGAAACGCAGCGGTTTACATTCCGCAGCAGGTCACTTCTTTCTGAGAATTCCGCAGCGGTTTTACAACTGCTCCAATAGAAAATCGCAGTTGTAAAACCGCAGTGAAATGCGCAGAAAAACCGCGGTAAATCCGCGATAAATCCACAGTGGTTTAGCACTGCGGATTTATGAAATCCGCTGCGGAAAAATCCGCAGAGGAACAGAATACGTGTGCACATTCCTAACCCTAACCCTACCCCTACCCCTAGTTCTAACTCCAACCTTAGTGGGGGAAAAAAAAAAAATTATTTTATTATTGTCCCTATCTATGGGGGTGACAAAGGGGGGGGGGGTCATTTACTGTTTTTTTTTATTTTGATCACTGTGAGGTTTTATCACAGTGATCAAAATTCACTCTGGAACGAATCTGCCGGCCGGCAGATTCGGCGGGCGCACTGCGCATGCGCCCGCCATTTTGGAAGATGGCGGCGCCCAGGAAAGAAGACGGACGGACCCCGGGAGGCTCGGTAAGTATAAGGGGGGGGAAGGGAGATCAGGGCACGGGGGGGGGGGGGGGCGGCGTCGGAGCACGGGGGGGTGGGGGGCGTCGGAGCACAGGGAGGAGGGATCGGAGCATGGGGGGTGGATCGGTGTGCGGGCGGGTGGATCGGTGTGCGGTCGGGTGGATCGGTGTGCGGGGGGGGGGGTGGATCGGAGTGCAGGGGGGTGTCATTGGAGCACGGGGGGTGCGGACAGGAGGACGGGGGAGCGGAGCACAGGACGGAGGGGAGCGGACCACAGATCGGAGGGCTGGGGGGGCGATCGGTGGGGTGGGGTGGGGGCACATCAGTGTTTCCAGCCATGGCCGATGATATTGCAGAATCGGCCATGGCTGGATTGTAATATTTCACCAGTTTTTTAGGTGAAATACAGGTCCTTCTCAAAAAATTAGCATATAGTGTTAAATTTCATTATTTACCATAATGTAATGATTACAATTAAACTTTCATATATTATAGATTCATTATCCACCAACTGAAATTTGTCAGGTCTTTTATTGTTTTAATACTGATGATTTTGGCATACAACTCAAAAAACCTGTCTCAATAAATTAGCATATCAAGAAAAGGTTCTCTAAACGATCTATTACCCTAATCTTCTGAATCAACTAACTCTAAAACACATGCAAAAGATACCTGAGGCTTTTATAAACTCCCTGCCTGGTTCATTACTCAAAACCCCCATCGTGGGTAAGACTAGCGACCTGACAGATGTCAAGAAGGCCATCATTGACACCCTCAAACAAGAGGGTAAGACCCAGAAAGAAATTTCTCAACAAATAGGCTGTTCCCAGAGTGCTGTATCAAGGCACCTCAATGGTAAGTCTGTTGGAAGGAAACAATGTGGCAGAAAACGCTGTACAACGAGAAGAGGAGACCGGACCCTGAGGAAGATTGTGGAGAAGGACCGATTCCAGACCTTGGGGAACCTGAGGAAGCAGTGGACTGAGTCTGGTGTGGAAACATCCAGAGCCACCGTGCACAGGCGTGTGCAGGAAATGGGCTACAGGTGCCGCATTCCCCAGGTAAAGCCACTTTTGAGCTACAGAGAAGCAGCACTGGACTGTTGCTAAGTGGTCCCAAGTACTTTTTTCTGATGAAAGCAAATTTTGCATGTCATTCGGAAATCAAGGTGCCAGAGTCTGGAGGAAGACTGGGGAGAAGGAAATGCCAAAATGCCTGAAGTCCAGTGTCAAGTACCCACAGTCAGTGATGGTGTGGGGTGCCATGTCAGCTGCTGGTGTTGGTCCACTGTGTTTCATCAAGGGCAGGGTCAATGCAGCTAGCTATCAGGAGATTTTGGAGCACTTCATGCTTCCATCGGCTGAAATGCTTTATGGAGATGAAGATTTCATTTTTCAGCACGACCTGGCACCTGCTCACAGTGCCAAAACCACTGGTAAATGGTTTACTGACCATGGTATTACTGTGCTCAATTGGCCTGCCAACTCTCCTGACCTGAACCCCATAGAGAATCTGTGGGATATTGTGAAGAGAAAGTTGAGAGACGCAAGACCCAACACTCTGGATGAGCTTAAGGCCGCTATTGAAGCATCCTGGGCCTCCATAACATCTCAGCAGTGTCACAGGCTGATTGCCTCCATGCCACGCCGCATTGAAGCAGTCATTTCTGCCAAAGGATTCCCGACCAAGTATTGAGTGCATAACTGAACATTATTATTTGTTGGTTTTTTTGTTTGTTATTAAAAAACACTTTTATTTGATTGGATGGGTGAAATATGCTAATTTATTGAGACAGGTTTTTTGGGTTATCAGGAGTTGTATGCCAAAATCATCAGTATTAAAACAATAAAAGACCTGACAAATTTCAGTTGGTGGATAATGAATCTATAATATATGAAAGTTTAATTGTAATCATTACATTATGGTAAATAATGAAATTTAACACTATATGCTAATTTTTTGAGAAGGACCTGTATTACAAATCGCTCTGATTGGCAGTTTCACTTTCAACAGCCAATCAGAGCGATTGTAGCCACGAGGGGGTGAAGCCACCCCCCCTGGGCTAAAGTACAACTCCTCCTGTCCCTGCACGCCGGGTGAAATTACAGTTAACCCTTTCACCCGGCCTGCAGGAACGCGATTCTGCCATGACGCATACGCTGCGTCATGGGTCGGAATGGCACCGACTTTCATGACGCAGCGTATGCGTCAAAGGTCGGGAAGGGGTTAATACGTTCCATGTAATAACGACAAGCACACGATTTCCATTAGCCAGGTGTTTCCCTAACGTTGCTGGGAAACTGAGCTGGTCCACGTTCACACGGTCAGTATTTTACCTCAGTATTTGTAGCCAAAACCAGGAGTGGAACAATCAGAGACAAAGTATAATGGAAACACGTCACCACTTCTGTATTTATCACCCACTCCTGGTTTTCACTTACGGTACAAATCCTGAGGTAAAATCCTGCTATTGTGAAACTCATTCTATAGAGTCATGACACACAGAGTGATCTATTTCACGTGTTTATTTCATTCCTGTCATGTCACTTTCCATCTATTCCTGAAAATGACCTGACGGGTATCACTTTTGGGGGTTTTCCCGATATATAGGACCACCAAAGGCTCTTCAAATTTAGATAGGTCCCTAAAAACCCCCACAAATTTTGTAAATTTCTTTGATAAAAAAAAATGATAAATTACCGGCTACATTTTTAAACCTCCTACAATGCTAACAAAATAAAAGAACATTTTACAAAATGGTGCTGATGAAAAGCGGAGATGTGGGAAATGTGATTTATTAATGTTTTTGTGTGGGGTGACTATCAGAATGATTATCCCTTTAATCCAAAGTTTGAAAATTGCAATTTTTTTTTTTAAAATATTTTTGTAAAATGTAGGATTTTTTTTTTTAATAAATAAACACAAAACATAATCGACCTAAATTTACCGTTATTAGAAATTATAATGTGCAAAGACAAAAACAATCTCAAAATCACTGGGATTTGTTGAAGGGTTCCAGGGATATTACCACAGAAAGTGACACTGGTCAGACTAAAAAATGTGGCTCCATCACTGAGGGGATAAACCAGGTATTGGTGCTTTTCTCGGTGTGGACAGGGGCCAAGTCCTGCTGGAGAATGACATTTCCATCTCCAAAAAGCTTGAGGGAAGCATGAAGTGCTCTAAAATGTCCTGGTAGACGGCTGCGCTGACTTTGGTCTTGATAAAACACAGTGGACCTACACCAGCAGATGACATGGCTCCCAAACCATCACGGATTGTGGAGACTTCACACTAGACCTCCAGCAGCTCGGATTGTGGCCTCTCCACTCTTCCTCCAGACTCCGGGACCTTTGTAAACACTTAGGAAGCCTTTCCAGGTGTTTTTCTTAATTATTCTAATTTACTGAGATAATGACTTTTGGGTTTTCATTGGCTGTAAGCCATAATCATCAACATTAATAGAAACAAACACGTGAAATAGATCACTGTTTGTAATGACTATATAATATATGAGGTTCACTTTTTGTATTGAAGAACTGAAATAAATTAACTCTTTGCTGATATTCTAATTTTGTGAGAAGCACCAGTAGATGTAAAAGACAGCATGGTAACTTCCTGAACTCGCCACCAGAGGGAGTATATGAGCTCGCTGCTCCCTCTAGTGGTCGCTAATCCTTCTAGTGGTGTCTCTATTTTGCCAATATAGACTGCGGGGAGTCAGGATGTTATTTTGTCTCGTGTCAAGAAATTACGAAATTAATAAAAATTTGCGATTTAGATTTAAAGAGGACCTGTCACTTGACATAAATATGCAAGCTTTTTGTTATTTTTTTTTTAGCTTGGTGTAAATGCCGCTGTTCACCTAAATCTGGCGTTATTTTTCCTTTGCTCCTGTGCCTCTCCGTTCTGGGGATAGATTTACATACAGGGAAGAGAAGAACCTAACTATTAGCCAAGTAAATGTGGAAATGGGGAAGACACCCACAAAGGACAAGTGGGGACCACATACACTTAGCTAATACAGGGAAGAGGTGGAAAAAATGGGAAAAACACCCCGCCAGATTCAGGATAAGCGACTGATTTAAAAATTATTTAAAAAAAAAAGTTACAGAGGTATTCTCAACTTTAAGATCCTATCCCAATATGTAGTAGGTATACTAATAATATTAGCAAATACCTCCACAATTAGCAAAGTAGGATAGTTCTTCTGATTTGCTACGTCGCTTTCCCCATGTGCAGGGCATTGCAATAGGTTAGCTCTCCATAGCTGGGACCACTAACTGTCACTATGAGTGGTCGTAACCATGGATACCTAACTACTGTAATGCTCTGCACATGGGGGAAGTGACATAACTTATCAGAAGAACTATACTACATTTCTAATTGGAGGGATTTGCTAATACACCTACTACATATTGCGACAGGATCTTGGAGATGGGAATACCGCTTTAAAAAAAAACAAAGAACTTAAAAAATGTGCACAAAACATAGAGAATATGATGCATCGCAGATACATTCTTGTTCAAAAATGGACATCTCCTGTAAGCACATGGGAAAAGTCACTGAAAACACGACTAAGCACATTTCTTACATTTTCCAATATAGTATATATATATATATATATATATACATATATACATACACATATATATATATATATATATATATATATATATATATATATATATATATATACACACACACACACTATATATATATATATGTATATATATATATATATTTTATTATGGGTTAACCCTGTTGGGACTAGTGACCGCCATCACCAATATTCACCTGTAATAACAATCTCTCGTCCCCGATAACTGCAGCTTGGTTCCAATCAATCACTTCAGAGAACGGTAACTCCCACCCGTTACTGAGCATCACCGGGACACAGGCAGCCTGCGGAGAGAGCCATGGAGACCACAACGTTATCCGCCACAGGGAGATATACGGGATATATACAATTATTTATTATTATAGCGCCATTTATTCCATGAAGCTTAACACGTACGTGTGTGTGTGTGTGTATACACACACACACACACACACACACACACACACACACACACACATATATATATATACACATATATATACATACACACACATGTATATACATACTAGATGGTGGCCCGATTCTAACGCATTGGGTATTCTAGAATATGTATGCATATAGCAGTCACATAGTATATAGCACAGGCCACGTAGTATATAGGAGTACTATGTGGCCTGTGGTATATACCATGTTGCTGCTATATACATACATATTCTATAATACCCGATGCGTTAATATACGCCACGCAGTAAGCAACACAGCCCACACAGTATATAGCAGCCACGTAATATATAGCACAGCCCACGTAATATATAGCACAGCCCACATAGTATCTAACAGTGGCCACGTAGTATATAGCACGCAGTATAGAACACAGCCACGTAGTATATAACACTGCCCACGTAGTATATAGCAGCCATGTAGTATATAACACAGCCCACGCAGTATAGAACACAGCCCACATAGTATCTAACACTGGCCACATAGTATATAGCAGCCACGCGGTATCTCACACAGCCCACATAGTATTTAGCAGTGTGGGCACTATATCCCTGTTAAAACAAATAATTAAAATAAAAAATCGTTATATACTCACCCGGCGGGATCCAGCGAACCTCTGGCGATGTGCGTGGTTGCTGCCATCTTGCGTTCCCAGGATGCATTGCGAAATTACCCAGATCACTTAGCGGTCTCGCGAGACCGCTAAGTCTTCTGGGTAATTTCGCAATGCATCTCTGGGACCAGAAGCTGGCGGCAGGCGCGAGCGCATCGTCATACTTCGGAAGGTGAGAATAGCAGGTTTTTTTTTTTTGTTTTTTTTTTAACATTAGATCTTTTTACTATTGATGCTGCATAGGCAGCATAAATAGTAAAAACTTGGTCACACAGGGTAAATAGCAGCGGCAACAGAGTGAGTTACCCGCGGCATAACGCGGTCCGTTACCACCGGCATTAACCCTGTGTGAGCGGTGACTGGAGGGGAGTATGCGGGCGCCGGGCACTGACTGCAGGGGAGTATGGAGCGGGCACTGACTGCGGGGAGTGTGGCGAGGAGCGAGAGAGGCGGCGGAGGGCGAGTATAGCAGGTTTTTTGTTTTTTTTAAATTATTTTTAACATGCATATTTTTATTACTGAAGCTGCATAGCCAGCATCAATAGTAAATAGTTGGGGACACACAGGGTTAATAGCAGCGGTAACTGAGTCCGTTACACCGCGGGCCGTTACCGCTGCCATTAACCCTGTGTGAGCAGGATTACGGAGCCGTCGCTGATTGGTCGCGGCAGCCATGACAGGCAGCTGCCGAGACCAATCAGCGAATGAATAACCGTGACAGAAGGACAGACAGACGGAAGTGCCCCATAGACAATTATGTATGCGTGTGTACACACACGCATACATAATTGTCTATGGGGCACTTCCGTCTGTCTGTCCTTCTGTCACGGTTATTCATTCGCTGATTGGTCTCGGCAGCTGCCTGTCATGGCTGCCGCAACCAATCAGCGACGGCCACAGTCCGATTAGTCCCTCCCCTACTCCCCTGCACTCACTGCCCAGCGCCCGCTCCGTAATCCTGCTCACACAGGGTTAATGGCAGCGGTAATGGCCCGCGGTGTAACGGACTCAGTTACCGCTGCTATTAACCCTGTGTGTCCCCAACTATTTACTATTGATGCTGGCTATGCAGCATCAGTAGTAAAAATATGCATGTTAAAAATAATTTAAAAAAAAACAAAAAACCTGCTATACTCGCCCTCCGCCGCCTTTCTCGCTCCTCGCCACACTCCCCGGACCGCTACATTGCAAGCGGCAGCTTGCGGTGAGGTCCCGTCCCAGGGCTGGTGTGCGGCAAGGACCTGTCGTGACGTCACGGTCATGTGACCGCGACATCATAGGTCCTGCTCACACCGGCCCTGGGACTCAGCTTCAGAAAAATGGCCGCCGCGATCTCCATCTGCGCATGCGCGGCCATTTTCCTGAAGCCCCGGGAAGCCGCGCGCCCATCTGCACAGGAGCCCAGGAAGAGGACAGAAGGGACGCAGAGGAGCAGCGACAAGACTGGTGAGTATGTTACACTACAAGGGGCCCTCGGATTGTTAGGTGAGTATGTTTATTTTTTATTTTGTTAACCTGTGACTTACGTCGGTCGGTAATATAGTACGTCCCTGGCCAATATCCTCCGTGGCTCTGTGCTGTATACTACAGGCTGGGCAATATACTACGTGGCTGTGCAATATACTACAAAGCTGTGCAATATACTATGTGGCTGCGCAATATCCTACGTCGCTGTGCTGTATACTACGTAGCTGGCCCATATACTACGTGGCTGGGCAATATACTACGTGGCTGTGCAATATACTACGTGGGCTGGGCAATATACTATGTGGACATGCATACTCTAGAATACCCGATGCATTTGCATCGGGCCACCATCATGTATGTATGTATGTATGTATGTATGTATGTATGTATGTATGTATGTATGTATGTATGAATGAGATATATATATATATATATATATATATATATATATATATATATATATATATATATATATATATATATATATATATATATATACACACACACAAACACACACACACATACCCAGTATATATAGATGAATAATAGATACCGGTAGGTAAATAATAGATAGACATTTTTGCATAACCTGATTCCGCACATTTTTTTTTTTTTTTAATGTAAATATTTGGGGTAACAATAATATCTTGCAATTAGGTTTCATCACAAATTTTGCCTTCTACAGCCTGTTTATTACCGACTGTTGAATGAATCAACTAAGAGTTTATCAGTGAGCTCATTCTGAAAGTCTTGTGGAAGGAAAGATCTTTTATCGGTCTGTCTCTTTCTGGGAGCCTCTTAGCTGATTTATGACCACAGCCCACCCAAAAATGTACTGTTCAGGGAAACAAAAACTGTAAAAGCGAAACGGTGCAAAACGTTTAATGAAACCCAATTGCAAAAATGTGTTTTTTTGTTTTTTAGCCCCAAAATACATACATGTAAGTGAAAAGAAAATAAATATTGTCCCACCAAAAAATGAACAACCGCTTTAATTAATGTAAGGGACCTTTCATTAACTGTGGCAGACGGGATAATCCCGATGGGGGAAACCTAAAAAGTTAAGAGGCGTTTACAGTAATATTTTCTGGTCTAGGAAGAACTTACTTGAAGAGCCTCTAGAAATCTGAAGGATCCAAGCCTGCGGCCACGGGGGACGAGACAGAAAGTGGCATTGTGCAGCATTTCACGATAATCATACCTAAAAAGAAAGAAAAGCAATGAGTTAAAACTCTTCATTAAGAAATTTCAAGAAAAACATAAAACAAGTCAAGATGAAAATGTAAATAATTACGGGGAAAAAAATCCACTGTAATCAAAGCATCAAAAACCGCTCTAGTGTAGTGATCCTCTGCGGCCAAGGTGGGAAACTCTTAATTTTTAGGAATTGAATCAAATTTTTTGATCTTTAACCCCTTCACCCCAAAGCCTGTTTTCACCTAAGTGACAGGGCCAATTTTTACAATTCTGACCATTGTCACTTTATGAGGTTATAACTCTGAAACGCTTCAACGGATCCTGGTGATTCTGACACTGTTTTCTCGTGACATATTGTACTTCATGATAGTGGTAAAACTTCTTCGATATGACTTGCATTTATTTGTGAAAAAAACAAAAATTTGTCGGAAATTATGAAAATTTAGCAATTTTCAAACTCTTAGTTTTTATGCCCTTAAATTAGAGAGTTATATCACATAATATAGTTAATAAACAACATTTCCCACATGTCTGCTTTACATCAGCACAATTTTGGAAACAATTTTTTTTTGTTAGGACGTTATAAGGGTTAAAAGTTGACCAGCGATTTCTCATTTTTGCAACAAAATTTGCAAAACCATTTTTTTACGGACCACCTCACACTTGAAGTGACTTTGAGGGGTCTATATGACAGAAAATGCCCAAAAGTGACACCATTCTAAAAACTGCACCCCTCAAGGTGCTCAAAACCACATTCAAAAAGTTTATTAACCCTTCAGGTGCTTCACAGGAATTTTTTGAATGTTTAAAAAAATTGAACATTTAACTTTTTTTTCACAAAATTTTTACTTCAGGTCCAATTTGTTTCATTTTACCAAGGGTAACAAGAGAAATTGGACAACAAAAGTCGTTGTACAATTTGTCCTGAGTACGCCGATACCCCATATGTGGGGGTAAACCACTGTTTGGGCACATGGCAGAGCTTGGAAGGGAAGGAGCGCTATTTGACTTTTCAATGCAAGATTTGCTGGAATTGAGATCGGAGCCCATGTCACGATTGGAGAGCCCCTGATGTGCCTAAACAGTGGAAACCCCCACAAGTGACACCATTTTGGAAAGTAGACCCCCTAAGGAACTAATCTAGATGTGTGGTGAGCACTTTGAACCTCCAAGTGCTTCACAGAAGTTTATAATGTAGAGCCGTAAAAAAATTTTTTTTATTAATTTTCACAAAAAATGATCTTTTTGCCCCAAATTTTTTATTTTCCCAAGGGTAAAAGGATAAATTGGACCCCAAAAGTTGTTGTGCAATTTGTCCTGAGTACGTCAATACTTCATATATGGGGATAAACCACTGTTTGAGCGCATGGCAGAGCTCGGAAGGGAAGGAGTGCCATTTGACTTTTCAATGCAAAATTGGCTGGAATTGAGATCGGACGCCATGTCGCATTTGGAGAGCCCCTGACGTGCCTTAACAGTGGAAACCCCCCACAAGTGACCCCATTTTGGAAAGAAGACCCCCTAAGGAACTTATCTAGATGTGTGGTGAGCACTTTTAACCCCCAATTGTTTCACTAAAGTTTAGAATGTAGCATTGTGAAAATTAAAAAATCATTTTTTCTTTCCACAAAATGATGTTTTAGCCCGCAATTTATTTTCCCCAAGGGTAACAGGAGAAATTGGACCACAAATGTTATTGTCCAATTTGTCCTGAGTACGCTGATACCCCACATGTGGGGGGGAACCACCGTTTGAGTGCATGGCAGAGCTCGGAAGGGAAGGAGCACCGTTTGAAATGCAGACTTAGATGGAATGGACTGCAAGTGTCATGTTGCATTTGCAGAGCCCCTGATGTACCTAAACAGTAGAAACCCCCCACAAGTGACCCCATATTGGAAACTAGACCCCCAAAGGAACTTATCTAGATGTGTTGTGAGAGCTTTGAACCAACAAGTGTTTCACTACAGTTTATATCGCAGAGCCGTGAAAATAAAAAATATTTTTTTTTCCACGAAAATGATATTTTATCCCCTATGTTTTTATTTTCCCAAGGGTAACAGGACAAATTGGACCCCAAAAGTTGTTGTCCAACTTGTCCTGAGAACGCTGATACCCCATATGTTGGGGGGAACCACTGTTTGGGTGCACGGCAGAGCTCGGAAGGGAAGGAGCCCTGTTTTACTTTTTCAAAGCAGAATTGGCTGGAATTGAGATCGGACGCCATGTCGCGTTTGGAGAGCCCCTGATGTGCCTAAACAGTGGAAACCCCCAATTATAACTGAAACCCTAACCCCAACCCTAACCCTAGCCCTAACCCTAGCACTAATGGGAAAATGGAAATAAATACATTTTTTTACATTTTATTATTTTTCCCTAACTAAGGGGGTGATGAAGGGGGGTTTGATTTACTTTTATAGCGTTTTTTTGGCGGATTTTTATGATTGGCAGCTGTCACACACTAAAAGACGCTTTTTATTGCAAAAAATAGTTTTTGCATCACCACATTTTGAGAGCTATAATTTATCCATATTTTGGCCCACAGAGTCATATGAGGTCTTGTTTTTTGCGGGACGAGTTGACGTTTTTATTGGTAACATTTTCGGGCAGATGACATTTTTTGATCGCTTTTTATTCCGATTTTTGGGAGGCGGAATGAACAAAAACCAGCTATTCATGAATTTCTTTTGGGGGAGGCGTTTATACCGTTCCACGTGTGGTAAAATGGATAAAGCAGTTTTATTCTTCGGGTCAGTACGATTACAGCGATACCTCATTTATGTAATTTTTTTTATGTTTTGGCGCTTTTACACAATAAAAACTATTTTATATAAAAAAATAATTGTTTTTGCATCGCATTATTCTGAGAGCTATAACTTTTTTATTTTTCTGCTGATGATGCTGTATGGCGGCTTTTTTTTTGCGGGACAAGATGACGTTTTCAGCGGTACCATGGTTATTTATATCCGTCGTTTTGATCGCGTGTTATTCCACTTTTTGTTCGCCTGTATGATAATAAAGCATTGTTTTTTTTTTTTTTGCGGTGTTCACTGAAGGGGTTAACTAGTGGGATAGTTTTATAGAGCGGGTCGTTACGGACGCGGCGATACCAAATATGTGTACATTTATTGTTTTTTTTTTTTTACATAAATAAATGGATTTATTGGGAAATGGTTTTTTTTTTTATTTGGGGATTTTTTTTTTTTTTACACATTCTATTTTTTTTTTTTTTTTACTTTCTAACATTGTCCCAGGGTGGGACATCTCTGTATTAGATCAGATCGTTGATCTGACACTGTGCATAGCACACTGTCAGATCAACGATCTGACAGGCAGCTTACCTGGCTTTCCAGCGCCTGCTCTCAGCAGGCGCCGGCTAGCCAGGTCACTTCATGACCCGGAAGGAGTCCGGCGGCCATCTTGGATCCGGGGACTCCTTCCGGGTCACCGGAGCAACGCGATCTCATTGCGTTGCTCCGGTGGGAGAGCGCAGGGAGCCCCCGTCCCTGCGCGATCCCCCTCTATGCCGCTGTCACTACTGACAGCGGCATCAGAGGGGTTAAATGCCCGCGATCGGTGATAGCGCCGACCGTGGGCATTGCTGCGGGGTGTCAGCTGTCATATACAGCTGACACCCGCACCCGATCACCGCGGCGCTCAGCGCGAGACCGCGGTGATCGGTGCGCCGTACTAGTACTGCTGCTGGCACTAATGCAGTGCCGGCGGCGCAGTACTAGTACGGCGCGTGTCGCGAAGGGGTTAAAGACAATTTTCTAAAGAATAAATCCAAGATATCTCATTACAATATATTACACTATAGATGTGTGTGTCTCCATGGCTTCCCATCATAATGAAACTTGTATCCAAAGATGAGGAGTGCTGGCTGTCAGAGCCCCATCCCCATTTTGATTTAAAGGGGGTTTTACCCATTTTTTCTAAATAGGTTTTTCGCATAGTGCCAACAAATGCAAGCAATTTTGCAATTTACTGCTTCTTAAAATTTTCAGCCGTTCTTGAGATATTAACAGTTTTGTTTATTCAAACCTGGTTGCCTTGGAGACCGTCCCCCGCTGCAAGATAGCAAAATATTAAGAGAGCTTACAAATCTCTTTTCTATTTAGTTTTAAAGCTTGTCAGGACTGCAGGAGATCAAACGTTACCTCCTAATCCAGGCCAGCTTCAGTGCAGTGCTTACAAACCAGATAGAAGTAGTGGTCGGTCTCCTAGGTGACGGGATGTAAACAAAACTAAAAGTATTAATATCTCAAGAACGGTTGCAAATTTTAATTAGGAGTAAATTGCTAAAGTGTTTGTTTTTACAAGCACTATCCGAAAATATCCTTTTACTAAGACAAAAAATAAAACCCTTTAATTTTTCTCCCTGGCTTTTGAAGCCCATGGTAATGGCTCCATGAGAAAGGATGTAAGCGAGTACTGTTATATAACTATACAGTATAGTCTTATAGGTTATAGTCCTCTCGGAAATCTGGAAATATTACTGAATGTTTCACAAGAAATTGCCATAAAGTCTCAAAAAACTTAGATATCTGAAATGCCACTAATGCTGTCATTCCGCCGGTGAGGAAGCCGACCTGCCGCGTTCCTCTCCTGAACCTCCCGCAAAACTGAGACAGGTACTTGCTGACAATAAGACGACACTGGTAAAATCTCGGAATTGTAATAGACTAATTTATTCGCAGCCTGCAGGCATCACATTTCTGTTTTGTTAGCCAGATTCATTTTTACAGAAGACGCAGCCTATTTTTACATATATAGGTGTCAGACGATCTTCAGCCCAGGACTGGGGAAAGACGCAATTTGCAAAAAGATCATTTGCTTAAACAGGCGTGCACAGTTAATTTGCAGCAAGAGGGAAAATAAATCTTTAAAAAAAAAAAAAAAACGCTACGGGAGTAAAAGAAAAATGTAAACACCACGCATTTCGGTGTTTCTTAACCTGCGCGTGAGTTTCGAAAGTCCGGGTCTCGAATGATGAGCACAAGTCCTAGCAGATGTCCGATCTTATTGGACTTGTCACGAGGACGTATCTGAATGTTCACGAAAGCTGAATACATCTCCCATGCTAATAAGTATCCGACGCTTCAATTTACTGCCAAAGCCGCGCTCGTCTGCAATCGGCAGACAGCTAATGAGATGCGTGACGGCTGAGAGGTACAATTAACCGTGGCGAGGAGCGCTAATTGTCAGAAACCGATAATGCCGACACGCATGGCTCACAGAAACTATATGTGCCGCGTCGGCAGAATCTGGGATCAATCTCTTCAAAACTACAATCCGAAGTTTGGAGGGAAAAATTTTAGATTTTTAGGAAAGTAGAGACTTTGGGAATGTGAAACGAACGAGAATTATTTGTAATCGGAACTATTCGGGGTCGCTTTAACAAATTAAAAAAAAAAAAAAAGGTTAAGAGTCATTGGCACTTTGTGAAAGATAGAGCTTACCAAAGCTGAATGATGCGCTTACTACTGGCCGCATCCATTTTAAGATTGACCAATAAGGGGATATGTACACCATTTTTTTTTCAGGAGGATTGGGAAAAAAACTCCTGAAGAAGCACTGGCAAAACGCTTATGAGACTGAACATCTTTATTTCTATTTAAAGAGAAGGTGTCACCAGGTTTGGTCGTTATGAGATATGGCCACCACCTTTCAGGCCTCATATACAGTATTCAATAATGCTGTATATCTGCTCCCAACCCGATCTGCAAGACAAAAAAGATTTTTTATTATACTCACCTGGTCCAAGGGGTGTCACTGGTCTTGGTCCGGCGCCTCATCTACTTTTGATTGCCTCTCTTCTTTCTTCGCGACCCTACATCATCCACAGTGTCCTCAGCATCGCGATCCTTGCTAGACGTAGTCCTCTGCCCTGTTGAGGGAAGAGCAAAGTATTGCAGTGTGCCGGCATCGGGAAAGGTCAAAGAGGCTCCGACCCATGCGCACTGCAGTATTTTACTCTGCCATCATCAGGGCAGACAACTACGCATGCGCAGGAGCGCCACGCGGGGACACTGTGTGGATGACGTAGGGACGCGACATCCACACAAAGTAAGAAGGAGGGCAGCGATCGTAAGAAGATGGGACCAAGACCAGCGACACCCCTCGGTCCGGACCTATGTATATCAGCCCTGATAGGCGGTGGCCGTATCTCATGTTGGCCAAACCTGGTGACAGGTTCCCCTTTAAGGTGGTAAAAAACATGCTGTTCATATGTTCAGGATTTGTGGCGTCATAACCATTTCATTTTTCCAAAAATAACAATGCCAAGAGTTTAAAAGAAGTCAAATGTTCATTTTTCAAGCTTTTTCTACTCCGTAAATATTTTATGCTTTAAAATATCATAAATTGGAGAGGTCAAAAGTAGCCCGGAAGCATATTGTCAGCGTTTTAGTCTCAAAAATGACTAGCGGCTTTTTAGGTGTTGAGAGTACGGAAAGTTTGAGGAGAAAAGATGTCCAAAAAAATGAGGCAAACTGTAGGAAAAAAAAAATGCTGGTGGTCAAAAACACATTCAGAAAAGTACAAGAAGATATGAAGAGGGAGTATTTCAAGGAGCAAAAACGCTTTGAATCCTCCACAAAAATGCGGGCATCTCTGAAAAGAATATTATGAATCTCTCATATGTAGGGTTTTCTGATACAATTTTTTCATTGGTCCCCTAAATGTACAGTAAAAAAAGATCACAACTGATCGCATCGGTTGGGTGGCGGTTCTTGACGCCAAGATGACCACCACTACCTGCTTGCTACTTCCCAATGCCGCTCTTTACACAGACATCTGACTTATTTGGCATAATTGTATGATACAAAAAGGAGAAATATAATCTGCCTAGATCCAAGATGATTCGCTGATAAAAATGTTGGCCAACTTCAGACACTGGGCAACCTAAACTTGGTCCAATTTTGGGACATCTGGATGAGAAATCAAATAGATTTTGATGGTAAAAAAATGCTGGTTACAAGAAGGGCTGTAAAGTCAAGAGTTGTGGAGTCGGAGTTCATTTTGGTGGAGTCGAAGTCGAGGAGTCTGTGTCGGTATAAAATGGACCGACTCCTACAATATATACTAATATATTGGGTACAGTAGCTTAGTGCAGGATGTGCTGTAATTGTTTTCATAAGAATTTGAGAAAGTTATGAAATGTCCTATAAATGTCTGTTCTGTTCCTGATCTCAGGATCTCGGCTTTTAGCTGAGATGAATTTGTGCTGCTCTTTATGCACATGCTCAGTAGTGACGTCATAGAGGAGATGAATCTGTGCTGCACTTTATGCACATGCTCAGTAGTGACGTCGTAGAGGAGATGAATCTGTGCTGCACTTTATGCACATGCTCAGTAGTGACGTCGTAGAGGAGATGAATCTGTGCTGCACTTTATGTACATGCTCAGTAGTGACCGGCGCTGTGGAGTCATAGATGAGCTGAATCTGTGCTGCACTTTATGCACATGCTCAGTAGTGACCAGTGCTGTGGAGTCATAGATGAGATGAATCTGTGCTGCACTTTATGCACATGCTCAGTAGTGACCGCCGCTGTGAAGTCTTAGATGAGCTGAATCTGTGCTGCACTGTATGTAGTCGTGGAGTCAGAAGTCAGGGAAATATAGGAGTCGGAGTTTTGATTATAAGTGCCAAGGTGGTTAGACAAATACCGATATAAGTTCCTAGTATGCTGCTATTACTAATAAATACTATTCCCATAACAGAACTCAACTTTATGATGGGGATGAAGCACCATAGGTGTCCATGATTTGTTCAGAAAGCGGTGATTTATGGGACCCACCAAATGTGAAGCTCCTCAAAAGAAAGGCTGGTTTTACCCACCCAACAATCACAATCGAAATATTGACCCGAACTCAAATGTTTAATTTATCCCCATGATGTTGTAGAGTTTGAGTTCAGGTCAGCAAACCAACTTGGACCATGAATGTCAGAGGTATAAAATCGGCCTAAGTGTTTCGCCAGTGTTTAAGATCGGAGCTTCATCAGAGGTTTTTCATCAGAGTTTTGCCAGTGTTTTTCATCAGAGTGTGGTCAGTTTTCCTCTGAAAAGAACAAAAAAAAAAAAGTTTGTCCAATTAGTCTGGGAAAACGAACACCACTTGAATGGCATCCAAGTGCTGTCCTATTTCACCGACCTAAAGACCGAGCTTCATTCGACACTCGGATCAATATATGACGTGTCCCTACCATATGGTCAGCAAAAAAATAAATCACAGACGTGAACAACTCCATAGACTATAGTAGGTGCGAGAGCTATCCATGAAAGAACTCGTATGTGGAAAACTGAAGTGTGAATGAGCCCCTAGAGCAATACTTCGGCCATGTTCACACGGTCAGTATTTGATCAGTATTTTACATCAGTATTTGTAAGCCAAAACCAGGAGTGGAACAATCAGAGAAAAGTATAATAGAAACATCTGCACCACTTCTGGATTTATCACCCACTCCTGGTTGTGGCTTACAAATACTGATGTAAAATACTGACCAAATACTGAACATGTGAACATAGTCTTAATCTAAACATGAAAATAAATAAAAAAAAAAAAAAAAAAAAAACACGGATCACTAGTCTGAAAATCATGTTTTTACATTTCATTCTAGGAATTCTTAAAATCAACAAGGCTAAAATAGCTGAAAGCCCCAGTCTGTCCTGAAAATCCTCCAACCCAATCTTCATTTTATTTCCTACTCTATTTCAGAGGCATTTCATCATGTAAAAAACATGACTGTCTTCTTTTACAGGTAGTTTTTCCAAAGCATAAAAAAACAAAACAAAAAACAAAAAAACAAACCCCTATAAATACTAATAAACCAGTAAAGGGATTTAAGACATCTACATCAGATTAAAAACACCATATGTTTAATGTAGAAATGATCTGACAAAAAAACGCTCAAAAGTATATATAAAAAAAAAAAAATAGAAATAAAAGACAATTTGCGATATTTGCAAGAAATTTGCATGAAATGATTTACAACCAGCAAAAAAAACATTAAAAAAAGCCTTGTGTTTTGGGATATGTGCATGAAAGCTTTAACCTTTCTCCTGGTAGCTAAACATTGCCTGTCTGCTTTTCCAGCTGAAAATGGTTCTCCTGTAATTTCTGCATTGATGTGTCGACCTTGTCCATCAATGTAAGGATTAGGCGGCTGCTCGAGCCTCAGCTTTTGACGTTATCCTCCATAACAGTGGCTGTCTGCAGAGACCCTGCAGTGTGTAATCAGCCACCGCACGCGTCCTACTAGCGCCGTCCTCCTAAGAGATGGGAAACCAACCAATGCGCCAATGCTTGCACTATACTAAACTTAATCCACAATTTATCATCCTTCATTTTCCCCAGCCTTAGTCATGAGTCATTGCCTTGCCGTATCAAAGTTTAAGAAAGAAATCCAAAGTCTGGATAAAGAACAGAAATGAACATTGAGACTTGAGTACAAGAGGTCACCAGTCTACGAGAGGCTGAACGGATCCTCTAATGCCAGGTCTACTCTCTTCAAACACCTTATCTTCCACGGGTTCTGAAGGATTGGAAAGACATGGGCTTCCAACTCTCCAATTTTGCCAAAGATGTACAGTGCGATGGATCAAGTTTCAAATATTGAAACCCAAGTCGAAGATGAACTTCTAGAACCGGGCTACTTCTGAAACTTGTCTACAATTGGGGCGAAGAAGCATGAAGAACTCGTTAGATGTGACCAATAATTAGATTATACTTTGTGTTGACTCCTTATTAATTTTTGGACACTATCTTAATCATCCGGAGGGGTTGGAAACTTAAGTTTTGTTTTGTTTTTTTTCAAAACCACCTGGAAAAAAACAGCACTCAGTGCACCAATACATAGGGGATGAGACCTGTGTCACTTACTGGTCTGCTTGGTGCAGAGTTTTGATAAAAATCACAGTTTTCTCTAGCAGAGCTCAGAATGCTGAGCTCTGCATAACCCCACCCACATCACGGATTGGAATTCTGAGCTCTGCATAACCCCGCCCACATCACTGATTGGACTTCTGAGCTCTGCATAACCCCGCCCACATCACTGATTGGCAGCTTTTTGTGTACAGAAGCAGAAAGCTGCTAATCAGAGGTGAGGGCGGGGTTATATAGAGCAGAAGGACTAAATGGCCCGAGACAACTAGTCCACTAGTAATAACAATTTTTTGCCGGCAGAAGATTATCGAAACAATACACAGCTTAGTAAGTGACACATCAGTGGAATCAGGGTCTCAGCCTCGATATGATGCGGTTCTTAGAAAACATTGCCAAAACCTGCTGATAGATTCCCTTTAAACGAATAAGTAATATATTTACGAAATATTTGAAGAGGATTTTGTAGCAGAATCTACCTGATAAATTATTTAAAAAAAAAACAACTTTTTGATCATCTGCACTAAATCTAGAATATGTGAACATAACCAAATTAAAATGATCTGTTCCGTGTTGTTTTCCAGTTATCCTTGCTTGAAAGAAAAGTTTTGTATTAAAATAGACATGATTCATATGCCTCGAAAAACGACCTTGCTATCCTTAATGAACAGCAATCAGAACAGTCTAGGAACGGGGGGGGAACTGAGAGCTCTGATTGGAACAGCGGCCATAGCTGTGGACACATTTAGCTCCCCGCGGGTCTCGTCTGATGCAAGACACTCGTGGAAGGCATTACATTTGGATTGTGCTTGATCATATCCTCAATAAGTTTGGTTCTGCACCTTGATACATTTAATCATTTCAGATGCAAAAATTAAAGAGTCTGTCAAAGTTTTTCAGCCAATCCCAATACTAGAATAGGTGGTGTATACATTACATGGTATAGATAGCCCATATTGGACTCAGAAAATATTTCCATATTTAGTGAAATACCCTGGAAACAAATAGACTTTGCTATATGTCTAAATTGCTATATGACTAAAAAGTGATTCATAAGTATAAGGCCCTGAATAGATCTCTGATGCCAGGTTGGCAAGTGGTCACCGCCCCCGGGATAGCATAGAGCCCCAAATAGCACATCTGTTGTGTTACGCAGTAAGGGTACCGTCACACTATACGATTTACCAACGATCACGACCAGTGATATGACCTGGCCGTGATCGTAGGTAAATCGTAGTGTGGTCGCTGGGGAGCTGTCACACAGACAGCTCTCCAGCGACCAACGATGCCGAGGTCCCCGGTAACCAGGGTAAACATCGGGTTACTAAGCGCAGGACCGCGCTTAGTAACCCGATGTTTACCCTGGTTACCAGCGTAAAAAAAACCAAACAGCACATACTTACATTCTGGTGTCCGTCAGGTCCCTTGCCGTCTGCTTCCCGCACTCTGACTGCCGGCCGTAAAGTGAAAGTGAAAGTACAGCACAGCGGTGACGTCACTGCTGTGCTCTGCTTTCACTTTACGGCCGGCAGTCACAGTGCGGGAAGCAGACGGCAAGGGACCTGACGGACACCAGAATGTAAGTATGTGCTGTTTGTTTTTTTTTAGTTTTACGCTTGTAACCAGGGTAAACATCGGGTTACTAAGCGCGGCCCTGCGCTTAGTAACCCGATGTTTACCCTGGTTACAAGCGAACGCATCGCTAGATCGCATCGCTAGATCGCATCGCTAGATCGGTGTCACACACAGCGATCTAGCGATGCCAGCGGGAGATCCAGCGACGAAAGAAAGTTCTAAACGATCTGCTACGACGTACGATTCTCAGCAGGATCCCTGATCGGTGCTGCGTGTCAGACACAGCGATATCGTAACGATATCGCTGGAACGTCACGAATATCGAAATGGCAGTGTGTGACGGTACTTTAAGTACTGAGCTGCTCCCATACTGATGGACATTTGCAAGTCTTGTACATGAATAATACTGGGCTGCCTATAGAGCACAGCAGGCAGTAGTCCCGATGATTAAGGATTTGGGACCAACTAAAATTATGTACAGTACCTAATTCCCTTTATCAAGTTAAAGCATATAAAAGAGTTATCTCATAACATTCCCAAACCTCTAAAGAATTCTTTTAAGAGTCTCTAAGGTATCAAAATTCATTAATGATCTGGTAGAAGGTTTACACAGTAAAATATCGATATTTGCAGATGATACAAAACTATGTAAAGCAGTTAATACAAGAGAAGATAGTATTCTGCTACAGATGGATCTGGATAAGTTGGAAACTTGGGCTGAAAGGTGGCAGATGAGGTTTAACAATGATAAATGTAAGGTTATACACATGGGAAGAAGGAATCAATATCACCATTACACACTGAACGGGAAACCACTGGGTAAATCTGACAGGGAGAAGGACTTGGGGATCCTAGTTAATGATAAACTTACCTGGAGCAGCCAGTGCCAGGCAGCAGCTGCCAAGGCAAACAGGATCATGGGGTGCATTAAGAGAGGTCTGGATACACATGATGAGAGCATTATACTGCCTCTGTACAAATCCCTAGTTAGACCGCACATGGAGTACTGTGTCCAGTTTTGGGCACCGATGCTCAGGAAGGATATAATGGAACTAGAGAGAGTACAAAGGAGGGCAACAAAATTAATAAAGGGGATGGGAGAACTACAATACCCAGATAGATTAGCGAAATTAGGATTATTTAGTCTAGAAAAAAGACGACTGAGGGGCGATCTAATAACCATGTATAAGTATACAAGGGGACAATACAAATATCTCGCTGGGGATCTGTTTATACCAAGGAAGGTGACGGGCACAAGAGGGCATTCTTTGCGTCTGGAGGAGAGAAGGTTTTTCCACCAACATAGAAGAGGATTCTTTACTGTTAGGGCGGTAAGAATCTGGAATTGCTTGCCTGAGGAGGTGGTGATGGCGAACTCAGTCGAGGGGTTCAAGAGAGGCCTGGATGTCTTCCTGGAGCAGAACAATATTGTATCATACAATTATTAGGTTCTGTAGAAGGACGTAGATCTGGGGATTTATTATGATGGAATATAGGCTGAACTGGATGGACAAATGTCTTTTTTCGGCCTTACTAACTATGTTACTATGTTAAAATAATGCTCCTTGAGGACCAATTAACTAGGAGAGCAGGGCAGATGTGCTAAAGGACCAATGACCTGGGTGCGCAATCCCCGAGGACCAATAACTCAGGTAAGCTTTATTGAGGACCAATAACCAAGGCGAGAATCCTCATGTACAAATAACCAAGTGACCAATGAACCAGGCGAGTGACCTAAAGTACCAAAAACCAAGGTAAGCGTCTTTGAGGACCAGTCCTCCAGTAGAGCGCCCTTGAGGACCAGTCCTCCAGTAGAGCGCCCTTGAGGACCAGTCCTCCAGTAGAGCGCCCTTGAGGACCAGTCCTCCAGTAGAGCGCCCTTGAGGACCAGTCCTCCAGTAGAGCGCCCTTGAGGACCAGTCCTCCAGTAGAGCGCCCTTGAGGACCAGTCCTCCAGTAAAGCGCCCTTGAGGACCAGTCCTCCAGTAGAGCGCCCTTGAGGACCAGTCCTCCAGTAGAGCGCCCTTGAGGACCAGTCCTCCAGTAGAGCGCCCTTGAGGACCAGTCCTCCAGTAGAGCGCCCTTGAGGACCAGTCCTCCAGTAGAGCGCCCTTGAGGACCAGTCCTCCAGTAGAGCGCCCTTGAGGACCAGTCCTCCAGTAGAGCGCCCTTGAGGACCAGTCCTCCAGTAGAGCGCCCTTGAGGACCAGTCCTCCAGTAGAGCGCCCTTGAGGACCAGTCCTCCAGTAGAGCGCCCTTGAGGACCAGTCCTCCAGTAGAGCGCCCTTGAGGACCAGTCCTCCAGTAGAGCGCCCTTGAGGACCAGTCCTCCAGTAGAGCGCCCTTGAGGACCAGTCCTCCAGTAGAGCGCCCTTGAGGACCAGTCCTCCAGTAGAGCGCCCTTGAGGACCAGTCCTCCAGTAGAGCGCCCTTGAGGACCAGTCCTCCAGTAGAGCGCCCTTGAGGACCAGTCCTCCAGTAGAGCGCCCTTGAGGACCAGTCCTCCAGTAGAGCGCCCTTGAAGACAATCATCCAGTCGAGCGTCCTTGAGGACCAATTCCCAGACAACTTTTCTTGAGGGCCAATGGCTAAACAACGTTCCCTTTATGAGTCTAGGCCCAGACCATCATAATTTTGGCACAGGTCATAAGTAAATGGGGGCCAGACACTCAGTGATGAACGTTCCTCCCCAACACGCAGTGTAGTCAGACATGTTTGATCTCTAACTTCTTCATAGAAAGAAAATCACATCATGAACGCCAGTCATGAAAAACCTCGTTGATACAAAGCATTTCATGCATTTTAATGAAACAGATGTTTAATAATCCATGCCACAAAGTAAAATGATTTCTCAAGCGCCAACAAACATCAGTCACTACGGTCAACTTTATCAGAGATGCGCAGGAAGCCATTCTTCTTACCGTGTTATTCCAACACCACAAAAAAAGTTTTGCAAGTGACAAAATATCACTGGAAATACAATTTTTCTCCCTTCTCAGAGGGCTAATTGATTTCACAGGTGTTTAATTATCATTTTCCTGGAGATAATACCTTACGGTCCCATAAAAAAATGGATGTAATTTTCCAGCAAAGACGAAGCTAAAGCTAGATAATTATTCCATAAATCAAACATACTGCCTCCTTTCTGCAGAAATTTTAATGCTTCTCCATAATGGTATTTGCCGACCTTGAAATAAAGCCGAAAGACTTAAAGGTTGCTTAAAGGAAGCGAGTGGAAGTTTCCGTCCCCTTCCTGCTTCACACAACTGGCGTTTCGGCACGGATACGTCGTCTACATTAAGAGAGAGGTCATCGACGAAAGGACTCGTGTCTTCTATGCAAGTGTAAAAATAAAAAGAGCTGGTTCTTCAATAATCGTTCAGTCTCCATGCTTAAAATGCAAATTGAAGTTCTGAAAACTTAAGAAAAAAAAAATCACTTGGCAATGTGATGAAAATGTATTCAGGCTTAGAATATTAAGAGGGATTAGAATTATCTCCAAAAATACATCACAAGGCCATTTAGAAGCCTTCAGCTAGACGGAATATATCTACTTCATAGTTCACAGTAGAGAAGACGTCTCAGAAATGGAGGAGTGATGTAGCCAAGAGGTCATGACACTGATAGCCCCAGAATCCGGTATGATTCAGGGTATTTAGTGTCTTAATTTAATAAGGTCGTAAGCCAAGTCTAGCATCGGAGGACATAACTATGCCCGAGTGATGCCCATGGTAGAGTCTCCGTTCCACCAGATCATTATTGAGGTGTCTCCTGGAGGCTTCCTTCTTCGGTCTTTCCGAGCTTCTTTTAAAGACGTGACTTAAAGTCAACAGTACATTCTTGTGGCATCTTCCACTTGGAAGATGCTCACAATTGTACATAAAGTATGAAAAATAAAAATATAGAAATGTCTTACCCTGGAAAGAAGACGTCACGCGCACATATCCTTAGATGGTGCCCGTCTACAACTACCTCCTCTTCTGTTATGGGATAGAACCTTCTCACAGTATACCATCATACAGTGTTCATAAACTCTACCGTATGGTTTCCTTATATCAGGACAGTGCTTTAATACCCTTGCCACACAATTGTGTAACTATGCTGACAGTGCCGTCGCCATCGAGCACGGAAAAATATGATAGCTTGCCAGGAAGTGCTAAGAAAAGTCTAAAATAATAATACCAAACTGTTCTCAAATAGCACCGCCATACACAAAGTGATCGAAAAACAGTGCTATACAACGTCTAAGCAGTATTACACTATAATGGTATAATCCTTATGGTGGCCACAAGAAAGTGGTGTAGAACCCTTCAGCAGAGCCGGTAAACGAAGGACAACCCTATTTATACCTGCTCTTCCGGGACCTCGGCCTCTTACCACCCCCCGAAGTATATTAGTAAGTGGCGACACAACTTTAGTTACGCCCTTTAATCCCCCATTATGGGGAGATCAGTGTTGAGCTATAAGACACTTATGGCATCCGCTGATTGATAAACGTCAAAAACACGTATATTCTCATTAAGCAAAGAAGCAGCGGTCTCGTCACCGCTCTGCACTGTACATTTACACGCGCTAGGTCTCCCTGCAGACCAATCCATTATTTATCAAGCTTTACCCAGGCAGAGCAGCAGAGATTTCAATCATTTATTAAGCAAAGGGTCAGATTTGTCATCCTCAAACCAGATCTCCTTGACAAATCCCATTCCTTGACAGACACAGTAGAAGCACAAGCATTCTGTTTTATGTCAGACAGACGCCTGGGGAGTAATATATATTATTCCAGGCGGCCATTAATATAGCGTCCATCTAAGGGCCAAGCTATAGGGACCCTTTATTTTTTTTTTTATGACTACTCCACGCACTGACCTATACTTTATCTTCATCTTGAACGTAGTATATGACCTCAAAACGGCAAAATATGTGACAGATATTTAAAGAGATATAAAAATTATAGCCGACAACATAAATAGATGGTGAGAAGCAGATAACATCTACATCTTTAAAGAGGAACCATCATTTTAATTCATAATTCAGTTGGTGCTTATAAAACTTTATGGAAGGGAGAGGAGTTAGACGCAGACAGACATTCTGCTGCAAGTTCACAGAAAACGACACTCACACTGGAAAATGTAACTCATTTCAGTCGAAGTTGAACAATTTAAAGTGTAACTTTCATTTTCGGTGAACTTGCAGCGGAATGTCTGTGTAACTCATAATTCAATTGGTGTGCGTAAAATTCTATGGAAGGGGGAGGAGCCAGAGGCAGACATTCCGCTGCAAGTTCACAGAAAACGACAGTTATATTTTAAAAATATTATTTTTAAAACATACGGTAACTGTCATTTCAATAGAACTTGAAGCGGAATGTCGGCCTCTGCCTGTCGCTCCTCCCTTCTCCATAGGAGAGGACAATTTTAAGAGGACCTTCTATCAGTAACGTGAAAATCCGTCTTCATTAAATACAGATATTACTCGTGAATTTAGTTAAAGATCATTACAGGAAGTGAAAGAAGCAGATTTCTCTGATGAGATATATTTCATATTTGCTTGATTACCATAAAGTAAACGGACTGTTAAAAAAAAAAAAATAATTAAAAAAAATTAAGATTTTCAAAAAATGGTAAGAAATACAAATTGCATGGCCTCTCACAGTTCCACAAATCACCACTAGAGGACTGACAAGAACGCGGTAACTTAGCATGCTGAAAACATAGCCCGGTCTCATTAAGAGCATGCACAGCTTCCACCAGCTCACCCCTAGAGCATGATTATAGGAGGAATCATTCACTTCTCGTCATTCATATCAATCGCACTGCCACTCCATGCTAGGCTACGGCTAGGCTCATGCTATTTTTTTTTTTCGCCTGTACAGCTCTGCTACCCAGTGGGGTTTCCCTGACCGCAGAGCCATTTCTGAAACGGGTTGATTGCGTGCTCTAAAAGCATCGATAATTGATCCCGCTGAACATATTCTAATGGAGGTTCAGAAGCTCATCAGTTACTCAAAAATCAAACTGTACAAGATACAATTACATGCATGAAAAATATGATGCAAAAAGAAAAAAAAATTGGAAGAAATTTTTCCCGTCGGACTTGTAAAGCTGAAGTACAAGAACATTCGAGTATCGGGAATGGGGTACGATTCCATCAAAGTCAGCAACCAATCCTTTTTATACTTATTACTTCTCTACTGCATTTAAAGTGAAAAATTAAAAAATGACTGGAATTAAGAATATCTTTTTTGTACACAGCTCTTTATAAGACCTGTGTGTTTCCACGGTTGCAGACTACAACAAACCCCGCTGTAGTCAGACCCTACACTCACGCTTCATGGTCTCTCCTATTTCTCATCAACCTACCAAAAGCATATCAGAAAGACAGTTGAGAAAAAAGAAAAAAAAAAAAAAAAAGATTATGACAGCAGAGTCTGACTACATAGGGTTTATTTGTAGTCTGCAACTATGGAAACTGATTTGTTTAGAGGGAGTCTGTCAGTAGGATCAAACCTCCTAAGCCATCTATATCAGCATGTAAGGCATGGGAAGCTGAATAAAATGATATCTTGTTATCTACGATAAGATGTTTTTATTCCTGAGAAATCCTCGTTTTACTTAATATGTAAATTAGCTATTAAGCTCCATGGAACAGACATAGATCTCGATGAGAATCTGCCTCCAGAGCTTATTATAAATGAAAGGGGATGTTACCAGTGTGAGACAAGTAGATCAGGAGAGCAGACTGTCAGTCATTACATGTCTCACCCTGGTAACGCTTCTTTTATTTACAATAAGCTCTGGAGGCAGATTGTCAGAGAGATCTATGCCCGGCCCATAGATCTTAAAAGGTCATTTACATATTAAGAAAACCATTGATTTCTCTGGAATGAAACATCGGATGGCCGATATCAAGGTATCATTTTATTCAATTTTCTATGACCTACATGACCATAATGATGGCTTAGGTGGGTTGATCGTACTTTCAGATTCACTTTAAGAGCTATAGCCAAATCGATATAATTTGCAGCTATGCTTTTTTTCCCTTCTTCATTTTAGTGGAGCAATTCAAAATTGGATGAGAAGATATACGGAACCTATGTAGAGATGTAACTAGACGGGATGTCTTTGGCCAAATTGATAGCCACAAAGTCGAAACCCACAACAGTGGTGAGCCCCTTTAAGACAAGCATTCATATAGCACATACATCTGGGATTTAAGGTCGGCGTCTGGATGGCCCTCACTTACAATCGCGGTGCGATTGCATATTAACCCCGAGCGACCATTTCAGAAAAGTCGAGTCGATAGAATCAACAAAATGATAGGACGGCACTAAAAGGCCTGCGCCTACGAAAGTTTCCTCAGGTTAATACAGACTGGAGGGATATTAACGGGAATATTTGCTTTTTGCTGCCGTCGATCTATGCGGACGCCGGTTCTGAGCTATGAAAACAAATTCGGCATCCTGAATATGGAGGTTAAAACCTTGCGCTGTTTGACTGATGCATTATTTCTGTGCTGGGAGTTGGGATTCACAGAGTTTTCTAATGCAATTTCATGTTGGCTGGAAAAGAGGGCGTGAAATAGGCCTTCAGGGCACAATGAGTGACAGGCTCGGCCTAGCAACAGCGTCCGCACACTGGCAAGGAAGGTAAAACACTGTGACAGCTCATCACACAAAAATAGCCTGCGTGGTGTATGGGTATTCCCAGAGTCCGCCATTATCTGCTGTGTCTTCCTCCAAGAATCACTCTCCTGGGACACGGATTACAAAAAAGTAAAGAAAATTACCAACAGTCTGTTTTCTGCACAGAACGAGAACGCGATCGTCTACTCTGACAGTGCGTCTCATTTATAGCTGGATCCTCGCTATGCCAGTCACTATAACAGGACCGTCACCGACGGACGAGAACGCGATCATCTACTCTGACAGTCCATCTCATTTATAGCTGGATCCTCGCTATGCGGGACACTATAACCGGACCATCACCGATGAACGAGAACGCGATCATCTACTCTGACAGTGCGTCTCATTTATAGCTGGATCCTCGCTATGCGGGCCACTGTAACAGGACCGTCACCAACGGACGAGAACGCGATCATCTACTCTGACAGTCCGTCTCATTTATAGCTGGATCCTCGCTATGCAGGTCACTATAACAGGACCGTCACCGACTGACGAGAACGCGATCGTCTACTCTGACAGTGCGTCTCATTTATAGCTGGATCCTCGCTATGCAGGTCACTATAACAGGACCGTCACCGACGGACGAGAACGCGATCGTCTACTCTGACAGTGCGTCTCATTTATAGCTGGATCCTCGCTATGCAGGTCACTATAACAGGACCATCACCGATGGACAAGAACGCGATCGTCTACTCTGACAGTGCGTCTCATTTATAGCTGGATCCTCGCTATGCGGGACACTATAACAGGACCATCACCGATGGACAAGAACGCGATCATCTACTCTGACAGTGCGTCTCATTTATAGCTGGATCCTCGCTATGCGGGTCACTGTAACAGGACCGTCACCAACGGACGAGAACGCGATCGTCTACTCTGACAGTGCGTCTCATTTATAGCTGGATCCTCGCTATGCAGGTCACTATAACAGGACCATCACCGATGGACAAGAACGCGATTGTCTACTCTGACAGTGCGTCTCATTTATAGCTGGATCCTCGCTATGCGGGACACTATAACAGGACCGTCACCGATGGACGACAACACGATCGTCTACTCTGACAGTGCGTCTTATTTATAGCTGGATCCTCGCTATGCAGGTCACTAACAGGACCGTCACCGACAGACTGTCAGAGTAGATGATCGCGTTCTCGTCCGTCGGTGATGGTCCGGTTATAGTGTCCCGCATAGCGAGGATCCAGCTATAAATGAGACGCACTGTCAGAGTAGATGATCGCGTTCTCGTCAGTCGGTGACGGTCCTGTTATAGTGACCCGCATAGCGAGGATCCAGCTATATATGAGATGGACTGTCAGAGTAGATGATCGCGTTCTCATCCATCTCATATATAGCTGGATCCTCGCTATGCGGGTCACTATAACAGGACCGTCACCGACTGACAAGAACGCGATCATCTACTCTGACAGTGCGTCTCATTTATAGCTGGATCCTCGCTATGCGGGACACTATAACCGGACCATCACCGATGAACGAGAACGCGATCATCTACTCTGACAGTGCGTCTCATTTATAGCTGGATCCTCGCTATGCGGGACACTATAACAGGACCGTCACCGACGGACGAGAACACGATCATCTACTCTGACAGTCCGTCTCATTTATAGCTGGATCCTCGCTATGCGAGTCAGTAACAGAACCATCACCGACGGACGAGAACGCGATCATCTACTCTGACAGTCCGTCTCATTTATAGCTGGATCCTCGCTATGCGGGTCACTATAACAGGACCATCACCGACAGACGAGAACACGATTATCTACTCTGACAGTGCGTCTCATTTATAGCTGGATCCTCGCTATGCGGGTCACTATAACAGGACCGTCACCGACGGACGAGAATGCACATCATTAACATCTCCCCGGTGTGATCTGTGGTGGATTTCTCAACATTGACCCTTCATTAAAAACGAAATTGGCGATCAAATGATCACAAATGATCAGCAATCTGTGAGGAACTGGACAGCGAGGGTTCAATTACCCTGCAGCGCCCCCACAGGTGGGAGGAAGCATCACGCCACGCAATGAACCGACGTGCTGCTGGATCCTCCAGAGAATTTAGCACTACCATACAGGGGGCGCTCCATCGCTGATCCAAAACATATAAAATATCCCAAAAGGGAATTCTATGTCATTTCCCACAGCCCACTAACTAAGTACAAAAAAAAAAAAAAATTTGTAATAGTGTAAAAGCAGCCTTACACTATTTCCTAACTGGTCATCTCTGATCAGTCATCTGGCTTTGTAAACAGCAATAGACTGCATTTTTTTTTTTGCGATTGTCTAAAAATGCAGATTATATGAGATGCCATTTTACTGCATTTTGAAAAAAAAATATCAAAAACACAACTCTGCATAGAAAATGCATCATGTGAACACAGCCTGATGCGCAGATAAAAAGAAAAACAAAAGTGTAGATTTGATATTTGACAGATTATCAGATGCCGGATGAAAGCGATGTCCTTATGTTTATATTGTAGGACCAGCCTTCTGCTTGTCAGTAAGTAATCCGTTTCGCCTGGTGCTCTGGAATGTGGTGCACAATTCTCCGCCACCCCAGCTCTGCACCGCAGGCTTTCCCCAGCTGAGGCACTAACTCAGGAGAGCCAAAATATTCCAGATATATTTCCAAACAGATGTTCCCCTCATCTCCCCGCTCCCACAGTACAGATGGTTCAGACCTTCTCAGAATTTCAGAGTCAGGTTTCCTTCACACAGACTTAGTCATCCATTAACTCTACAGCTGCCGACGGACCACATGTGCCAGCAAGTCTTACCAGCTGGAGATTTTAAAGGGGTTAAATTCGCGAATGGCGTTATAAGATAACTACTTCATGACAAAACCCCCCCAAAAAACTAAGTTTATAAAAAATGAACAACCCCTTTAAGGCTATAACAAGGCTCCAACTATGGAAGCGTACAATGGGTATAAGTGGAGCATATCCAGATACCGCCATGGCATTGCGGCCACATCTTGCACTGGAGCTCCGCCGGCCCGAGGAGCCAGGATGGGGCCAATTAACATGCTCCAACCGTCTAACACTAATCAATAATGTCAATGGACGGCTTTCTATCACTAATGGAAAAATCATTTGCTCCAGTAAGTGAACAGATTCAACCTTAGAAAAATACTAAAAGTGGTAAAAAACAAAATATTAAAGAAAACCCTCAATACAGTGGCTTTACCCCACAAAGGAGTAAAACGATCCAATAAAAAGAAAATAAAAACATTTCCAAAAGGTACAAAATATTAGTAAAAAAATAATTCACAAAATAAAAAAAACAAATGTTTACACCCTAGATAAGGCAGCATTAGAAAATCTATAAGGGCATGTTCACACATAGTTTTTCGACTACGGATTCTGAAGTGGATCCATTCTAAAACTCTACAAATCCTCTATGAAATCCATGATTATCTACAGCATTTTTTTTCCTCTTTTTCTTCCCCAACTAAGGAAAAAAAGGGACCTGTCAATTCTTTGAGGCGGATTCCACACTTGGCAAATGGGAAACAAAAGGGGTTTAAAAGCCTGAAAAAGACGTAGTGTGCACACAGACGTGGAGTGAAAAGAAAAAAAAATCCTCCAGAAATAAAATAAAGTAAAATTATGTGCACACATCTTTCAGGCGGATTGCTCCTGGAACCCCCCTGAAAAAACACCGGGACAAAATGAACATAAAACAGCAATGTCAAAAAAACACTGCTGTGCACGTCTTAACAACGTCGGGGTTCAGAAACCTTAAAGCAGTTCATAGAAGAAGCTCACTCTTCCAAAGAAAGGAAAGACGCCTAAGAAACCAATAAAAAAAATAACAAAGACACTATAGAAAAACGAGGCTGGATTTTTCAGTCTACAAAAACCGGTGTGATTCATGGTAAATAGTGGGGTGCGCAAGTCAGGACATCACTTATAAGCCTCAGTTTTAATGTTTTTTTTATTATTACTATTTCTATGAAAATGATGACACCGAGTATACGGATGTGCCGATATTTTTAGTATCAATAGTTTCTTGCGATCCTAAAGTGCCGGGAACCATAGGTGATCAGAATGATTTAGGATTCCTGCGCTCCAAAGTCAAGGCCTGTAAATCTGCCCTCATTGCCTTCCCCTTGTCAGCTGAAACCTACATTTTCATGAGTTTGTGGCCGTTGATTATGGTTACATTGGTCTGTGCTATTCTGGATTACACCCCAGGATGTAATTAAAATGAGATGTACATCTCAAAGGAAATTTTCAGGTAAAATATCCTAAATAAATGCATGTTCTCATCGGAGGCTTTTGCCCGTGCTCCTCAAAAACATCGATCTTGAACCAAACACACAAGGTAAGAAAAAAAGGATATATATATATATTTATTTGTGTGGCTTGCAAAAGTATTCATCCCCTCAGCAGTTTTCGTGTTTTCCTCACAATCTGGAATCTGAAGATATTTTTTTTTTTTTTTTTCCAGTGTTTGGATCAGTTCACAATTAAAAGAAAGTGAAATGTTCACAGTTGCAGGCATGTTTTCTACATGAAGCAAACAACAAATAGGACAAAATAACTGAAAACTCCAGTGTGCATAACTATTCACCTCCCTAAAGTCAGTACTTTGTAGAGCCTCCTTTTGTGGCAATTATAATGGTTGAAGTCTCTATGAGCTTTCCACTGCGATTATTGGCCATTCCTCAAGGCAAAACTGCTCCAGCACCTTGAAGATTGCTGTTCACCGGAGGAAACCATCGAACTTGAAGTCTGACCACCGATTATCATTTGCACTAACATCTGGGCATTGACTAGGCCTCTCCAAAACATTTACCACTCGAGTGTTGCTTTACCAGTATGCTTTGGGTCATTGTCTTGCTGGAAGGTGAATCTCCGTCCCAGTCTCAAATTACTGGTAAACAGGTTTTGCTCAAGAACATCCCTGTATTTCGCACCATCCATCTTCCCCTCGACTTGGAATATTTAGGGTATGTTCACACTCTGAGGATTTGTGTGCGGTTTTTTCCACGCAGATTTAGAAAAATCCACAGGTAAAACGCACTGCGTTTTACCTGCGGATTTACTGCGGTTTATGTGCGGATTTCACCAGCGTTTTTACACCTGCGGATTCCTATTAAGGAATAGGTGTAAAACTATGCGGAATCCGCACAAAGAATTGACATGCTGCAGAAAATAAACCACAGCAAATCTGCGTGGAATTTTCTGCAGCATGTGCACAGCGGATTTGGTTTTCCATAGCTTTACCTGCTACTGTAAAACGCATGGAAAACTGCTGCAGATCCGCAGCGTCAAATCCGCAATGTGTGCACATGCCCTTTCCCTGTCAATGATTCCAAAAAAACATCCCCACAGCATGATGCTGCCACCTCCATGTTTCACTGTGAGGATGGTGTTCTTGGGGGGGTGATTGTCTGTATTGGTCTGGCGCCAGACATAGCGTTTACCTTGGTGGTCAATAAATTTATTTTTGGTCTCATCCCTACAGAACCTTTGTAGAAACATTTGGGAAGTGTCCCATGTGTCTTTTGGCAAACTCAAAATGAGCCTTACCATTCTTGTGTGTAAGTACAGACTTTTTTTTTCTTAATCTTTCATGGAGTGTATGACTTATTGTGGTTGAATGGACATGGACAGATACTCCAGTTTCTGCTTGGGAACTTGGCAGCTCCTTCAGGGTAACCTTTGGTCTCTGTGCTGCCTCTCTGATTAATGCCCTCCTTGCCCAGGCTGAGAGTTTTGGTGGGTGGCCTTCTCTTGGCAGGTTTGTTGTGGTACCATGTTCTTTCCATTTGATGATAATGGATTTGATGGTGCTCTGGGGGATCATCAGAGATTGGGATTTTTTATTTATTTATTTTTTAACCCCTTAGCGACCGCCGATACGCCTTTTAACGGCGGCCGCTAAGGGTACTTAAACCACAGCGCCGTTAATTAACGGCGCTGTGGAAAAAGTCCATAGCGCCCCCCAGAGGCCGATTTTCTCCGGGGTCTCGGCTGCCGAGGGTAGCCGAGACCCCAGAGAACATGATTCGGGGGGTTTTTAACCCACCCCGCATTTGCGATCGCCGGTAATTAACCGTTTACCGGCGATCGCAAAAAAAAAAAAAGAAAAGCGATCTCTTTTTAATTTCTCTGTCCTCCGATGTGATCGCACATCGGAGGACAGAGAAAAGGGGTCCCAGGTGCCCCCCCAATACTCACCTAGCTCCCCCGATGCTCCTCGTGTCTCCCGGTGGGCGCCGCCATCTTCAAAATGGCGGGCGCATGCGCAGTGTGCCCGCCGGCCGGCACCGGGAGAATCTTTGGGGTCTCGGCTGCCGGGGGTAGCCGAGACCCCAAAGAGCATGATCGGGGTCGGTATTACCGACCCCTGTTTTGCGATCGCCGGTAATTAACTGTTTACCGGCGACCGCAAAAAAAAAAAAAAAAGGAAAGTGTAATTCTCTGTCCTCTGATGTGATCGCACATCAGAGGACAGAGAAATAGGGGGATTCGGGGACCCTAGCATACTCACCTAGGTCCCTGGATCCTCTTGCTGCTCCTCCTGGCCGCCGGCAGAAGAACATGGCGGACGCATGCCCAGTGCGCCCGCCATCTGTCTCCATCTGCCGGCCGGCAGGAGAACAGCAGTTGGGGCTAAAATTAGGGTTAGGGGTAGGGTTAGGGTTAGGGCTAGGGTTAGGGCTAGGGTTAGGGCTATGGTTAGGTTAGGGGTAGGGTTAGGGCTAGGGGTAGGGCTAGGGTTAGGTTAGGGGTAGGGTTAGGTTAGGGGTAGGGTTAGTGGTAGGGTTAGGTTAGGGGTAGGGTTAGGGCTAGGGTTGGGGCTAAATTTAGGGTTAGGGTTGGGGCTAAATTTAGGGTTAGGGTTGGGGCTAAATTTAGGGTTAGGCTTCTTTCACACTTACGTCGGTACGGGGCCGTCGCAATGCGTCGGCCCGACATACCGACGCACGTTGTGAAAATTGTGCACAACGTGGGCAGCAGCTGTAGTTTTTCAACGCATCCGCTGCCCAATCTATGTCCTGGGGAGGAGGGGGCGGAGTTACGGCCATGCATGCGCGGTCAGAAATGGCGGATGCGACGTACAAAAAAACGTTTCATTGAACTTTTTTTGTGCCGACGTTCCGCCAAAACACAACTGATCCAGTGCACGACGGACGCGACGTGTGGCCATCCATCACGATCCGTCGGCAATACAAGTCTATGGGCAAAAAACATTTGCAGGATCCGTTTCTTGTCCAAAACGACGGATTGCGACGGAATGCCAAACGACGCAAGTGTGAAAGTAGCCTTAGGGCTAGGGTTAGGGTTGGGGCTAAAGTTAGGGCTAGGGTTGGGGCTAAAGTTAGGGTTAGAGCTGGGATTAGGGTTAGGGTTTGGATTAGGGTTGGTATTCGGGTTAGGGTTGGCATTAGGGTTACGCTTGGGATTAGGGTTAGGTTTGGGATTAGGGTTAAGGTTAGGGTTGTGATTAGGGGTGTATTGGGATTAGGGTTAGGTTTGAGGTTAGGGTTGAGATTAGGATTAGGGGTGTGTTGGATTTAGGGTTTTGATTAGGGTTGTTTTGGGGTAAGGGTTGTGATTATGGTTAGGGTTAGTGATTAGGATTATGGATCAGGTTGGGATTAGGGTTAGGGGTGTGTTGTGGTTAGGGTTGGAGCTAGAATTGGGGGGTTTCCACTGTTTAGGTACATCAGGGGGTCTCCAAACACGACAGCCAATTTTGCGCTCAAAAAGTCAAATGGTGCTCCCTCCCTTCTGAGCTCTGCCGTGCGCCCAAACAGTGGGTTACCCCCACATATGGGGCATCAGCGTACTCGGGATAAATTGGACAACAACTTCTGGGGTCCAATTTCTCTTGTTACCCTTGTGAAAATAAAAACTTGGGGGCTACAAAATCTTTTTTGTGAAAAAAAAAAAATATTTTTTATTTTCACGACTCTGCATTCTAAACTTCTGTGAAGCACTTGGGCATTCAAAGTTCTCACCACACATCTAGATAAGTTCCTTGGGGGGTCTAGTTTCCAAAATGGGGTCACTTGTGGAGGGTTTCTACTGGTTAGGCACATCAGGGGCTCTCCAAACGCGACATGGCGTCCAATCTCAATTCCAGCCAATTCTACATTGAAAAAGTAAAACGGCACTCTTTCTCTTCCAAGCTCTGCGGTGCGCCCAAACAGTGGTTTACCCTCACATATGGGGTATCGACGTATTCAGGAGAAATCGCACAACAACTTTTGTGGTCTAATTTCTCCTGTTACCCTTGTGAAAATAAGAATTTGTGGGTGAAAAGATCATTTTTGTGTAAACAAAAGCGATTTTTTTATTTTCACGGCTCTACGTTATAAACTTCTGTGAAGCACTTGGGGGTTCAAAGTGCTCACCACACATCTAGATAAGTTCCTTAAGGGGTCTAGTTTCCAAAATGGTGTCACTTGTGGGGAGTTTCCACTGTTTAGGCACATCAGGGGCTCTCTAAACGTGACATGGCGTCCGATCTCAATTCCAACCAATTCTGCATTGAAAAAGTCAAACGGCGCTCCTTCACTTCCAAGTTCTGCGGTGCGCCCTAACAGTGGTTTACCCACACATATGGGGTATTGGCGTATTCAGGAGAAATTGCATAACAAAATTTATGGTTACATTTCTGTTTTTACACTTGTGAAAATAAAAAAAATGGTTCTGAATTAAGATGTTTGCAAAAAAAAGTTAAGTGTTCATTTTTTCCTTCCACATTGTTTCAGTTCCTGTGAAGCACGTAAAGGGTTAATAAACTTCTTGAATGTGGTTTTGAGAACCTTGAGGGGTGTAGTTTTTAGAATGGTGTCACACTTGGGTATTTTCTATCATATAGACCCCTCAAAATGACTTCAAATGTGATGTGGTCCCTAAAAAAAAAATGGTGTTGTAAAAATGAGAAATTGCTGGTCAACTTTTAACCCTTATAACTCCCTAACAAAAAAAAATTTTGTTTCCAAAATTGTGCTGATGTAAAGTAGACATGTGGGAAATGTTATTTATTAACTATTTGTCGTGACATATCTCTCTGATTTAAGGGCATAAAAATACAAAGTTTGAAAATTGCAAAATTTTAAAAATTTTCGCCATATTTCCGTTTTTTTCATAAATAATCGCAAGTAATATCGAAGAAATGTTACCACTAACATGAAGTACAATATGTCATGAAAAAACAATCTCAGAATCAGCGGGATCCGTTGAAGCGTTCCAGAGTTATAACCTCATAAAGTGACAGTGGTCAGAATTGCAAAAATTGGCCTGGTCATTAAGTACCAAATTGGCTCTGTCACTAAGGGGTTAATAACCCAACCCTGACTTGTACTTCTCAACAACGTTGTCCCTGATATGTTTGAAGATCTCCGTGGCCTTCATGGAGTTTGGTTAGTGGTGCCTCTTGCTAATGGTGTTGCCACCTCTGTGACTTTTCATAAAGGGTAAAGTGCATATAGTGACAGACATGTGACAGTGACAGGACGTCCCCCCGTGTGCAGTCTAAGCACGTGACTTATGAAGGGAATTGCTTGTACCAGAAATCTTTATGGGCTTCATCGCAAAAGGGGTGAATACATATGCACAAGGCAATTTTTAGGTATTTAATTCTATAAATTTAATTTACGCCTATATTGTTCTCAATTCCCCAACTTAGACTATTTAGTGCTGATGAATCACACATATTTGATTGCTTTCATCAATTTATGGTTCCCATTTACTTTAATGGACGGCATCTAATGCTGCATCCATTCCTGCATCACATTTTTCAGGTGACAAACTGCAATCAGACTTTAAGAAAAATATGTTTTTTCTCTTTATAAGCTTCTTGTGGAAATGTAAACCTTTTTATTGTTGGTAGGCGTGGCTCACTGGATCCTCGGGGGCGTGGCTCACTGGATCCTCGGGGGCGTGTATTTAAGCTGCTCTGCATAATTACCATGTGAGCCACACCCTCAAAGACCATAAAAGTATCACCAAATTAAAAAGCCCATATGTCTGGAACCGTAAGGCGGTTTAAAAAACAAACAAACAAACAAAAAAAAAAAAACAGGATTCTCAGGAGATCAGAAGGAATGAAATATGAGAAAAAACTAGCCACTTTCGACCTGGTAGCAGGTCCTCCTCGAAATGATTTCTATATAATCTGCCCTCAATTTTCAATCCCAGGAAATAGTCTAGAAGAGGCAATCCATGTCAAATATGAAAATGGAGTTCCCCTTTAAGGTTCCACAAATATGTGCTTTCCTTAAAGCTTTTGTCACTGGGATTTTCCTTAATAACACGTCCTCCATAACTACCTCCTCATACTTCATTTTCCATATATCAGTGTGACAGATCCGTTCTGTCAGCAGTGTTTTTCGGTTTGCAGTATGGCCACTGCACACAAATTAAGTGACAGAAACCCCTCCGCCTCTGACCCTGTAATGGCAGAAACACATTTCTCAGCTAACAAGGGAATACACAATACCATTTTCTTTAACTGTGTAATATGGTAGGAAGTGAAAAAAAAAATAAAAATAAGAAATCCTGGTATATAAAGAAGTTTCATTAAAACGTGAGGCACGGCGGTTTGTCAGGAACAGAGGAAAGCTTGCTAGATCCTTCCCCCCTAGGTTTTACAATTAGGATTATTGTATATAATACGCCACGCATGTCACCGGGGAGCGCCATTTTTACAGCCGAGGAAGCCAATTTACATTTTATGTTTGCTGAGATAGCAAGAAGGGAACAGGAAAAGTGTTGTCAATCCTGGACAAAAAAAAAAAATCTGAAAACAGAAAAAAACAAAACAAAACATTATTTCAGTCAGTTTTCAAGCAATTAGGTACAAAGAGTTGTAGGGAAAAAACAACAAAAAAAACAAACCTGGAAAAAGATTTTCCTTTCTTTTTCACATAGATATTACCTACCTCCGCATACAAATTTATCAGAAATCTAGGATAAATTTGAGAAGTTCAATTTTTGGCATAAATTCATAATAAAAATAAACCTATTACGGTACATATTTTTTATTTTAAGGAAATACGCTCATATTTCAGTATATTACATATTTACTCTCTTTAGGGGATATATATTCTAGATTATTATATCAGGATAAAAAATGCGCCACTGAGAATGACAGTGCAAGACTTTGGGCGCAGGAGTCGGGTCGCCCAGACAAGAGTGAACAGTCAGTCAGGAGGAGGCAGGTCACTCAGACAAGAGTGAACAGTCAGGAGGAGGCAGGTCGCTCAGACAAGAGTGAACAGTCAGGAGGAGGCAGGTCGCTCAGACAAGAGTGAACAGTCAGGAGGAGGCAGGTCAGTCAGGAGGAGGCAGGTCGCTCAGACAAGAGTGAACCGTCAGTCAGGAGGAGGCAGGTCACTCAGACAAGAGTGAACCGTCAGTCAGGAGGAGGCAGGTCAGTCAGGAGGAGGCAGGTCGCTCAGACAAGAGTGAACCGTCAGTCAGGAGGAGGCAGGTCGCTCAGACAAGAGTGAACCGAAAGTCAGGATGAAGCAAGTCGCTCAGACAAGAGTGAACAATCAGTGAGGAGGAGGCAGGTCGCTCACACAAGAGTGAACCGTAAGTCAGGAGGAGGCAGGTCAGTCAGGAGGAGGCAGGTCGCTCACACAAGAGTGAACCGAAAGTCAGGATGAAGCAAGTCGCTCAGACAAGAGTGAACAATCAGTGAGGAGGAGGCAGGTCGCTCACACAAGAGTGAACCGTAAGTCAGGAGGAGGCAGGTCGCTCACCCAAGAGTGAACTGTAAGTCAGGAGGAGGCAGGTCGCTCAGACAAGAGTGAACAGTCAGGAGGAGGCAGGTCGCTCAGACAAGAGTGAACAGTCAGGAGGAGGCAGGTCGCTCAGACAAGAGTAAACAGTCAGTCAGGAGGCAGGTCGCTCAGACAAGAGTAAACATTCAGGAGGAGACCGGTCGCTCAGACAAGAGTGAACAGTCAGGAGGAGGCAGGTCGCTCAGACAAGAGTGAACAGTCAGGAGGAGGCAGGTCGCTCAGACAAGAGTGAACAGTCAGGAGGAGGCAGGTCGCTCAGACAAGAGTGAACAGTCAGGAGGAGGCAGGTCGCTCAGACAAGAGTAAAGTCGGTCAGGAGGAGGCAGGTCGCTCAGACAAGAGTAAACAGTCAGTCAGGAGGCAGGTCGCTCAGACAAGAGTAAACATTCAGGAGGAGACCGGTCGCTCAGACAAGAGTGAACAGTCAGGAGGAGGCAGGTCGCTCAGACAAGAGTGAACAGTCAGGAAGAGGCAGGTCGCTCAGACAAGAGTGAACAGTCAGGAGGAGGCAGGTCGCTCAGACAAGAGTGAACAGTCAGTCAGGAGGCAGGTCGCTCAGACAAGAGTGAACAGTCAGGAGGAGGCAGGTCGCTCAGACAAGAGTGAACAGTCAGGAGGAGGCAGGTCACTCAGACAAGAGTGAACAGTCAGTCAGGAGGCAGGTCGCTCAGACAAGAGTGAACAGTCAGTCAGGAGGCAGGTCGCTCAGACAAGAGTGAACAGTCAGTCAGGAGGCAGGATGCTCACACAAGAGTGAACCGTCAGTCAGGAGGAGGCAGGTCGCTCACACAAGAGTGAACCATCAGTCAGGAAGAGGCAGGTCGCTCAGACAAGAGTGAACAGTCAGGAGGAGGCAGGTCACTCAGATAAGAGTGAACAGTCAGGAGGAGGCAGGTCGCTCAGACAAGAGTGAACAGTCAGGAGAAGGGAGGTCGCTCAGACAAGAGTGAACAGTCAGGAGGAAGCATGTCATTCACATTCAAACAAGAGGGAAATCTCCCTGCACTTGCATCTCCCCTGCATACATATTAGATAGGGGATAACTTTGGAATAAAGGCAAAGATTATTAAAAGGAAGACCTAGAATTAATCTGAACAGTGACCTAACATAGAGGTGTTTGGTTTATGATGCAAAATCCTGATGACCGTGTCCCCTTTAGGCTGTCTTAACACGTTGCACTTGTTTTTTCGTCAGCAGGTAAAACTTATTCTCTTGGCAGTAAAAAATCGGATTACAAAATGCAAGTTACCGTATTTGAAAAAATGCTGCAGTTTTCCAATTCGGTCAGGAAAAGAAATCTAAACCAGTGTGTGGATGAGATTATTATGAAATTTGCAGAACTTTCAATTTGCATAAAAAAACTGCTGCAAAAAAACGTGTGAACATAGCTTAAAGAAGTTTTTCTGGGTTCGGGCAGAGCCACCAAGATACCTGACTGGCTAAAATGCTGTCGACATAATGGTAGCATTACAGATAAGAGAAGGCGGATGCTGGACCTGGGGAGGGTGAGTAAAGTGTACGAGTTTTTTTGGGCACTGAAACAAGAGAGTTTTACAAAATTGAAAAATCCCATTTAATATTGTCAATGGACTACGACACTACAGTCCAGCACTTCATGGGGTCCTGACCCAAGAAGCTCCGTGCCCTCGTCCAGCCCCACTTCTCCCCCATTCACAACCCGTAGCAAAAAAAAACATCTGTAACTGCCCTGCTCCCAGGAGACGTCTAAAATCTTAATTAACCAATTAATTTGCAAATATATCCTAATTTATTCAAGGCACATTTCCTCGTGTTAAATTATCTGACAGTGAACCATATGCAATGTACGGGGAGAGGACTTCATTAACGGCGAATGCTACCCAAACAGGGGATAAAAATGGTGTTTGCGCGACGCTCACCCCGCTACCGTCACCGCTAATGATAAAATGTGTCTGCACATTCATCATTTTAATTTGTTTTTATATATTTTGAGTAAACCTGAGATAAATACTATTGATTTACCGGCTGCGGCACAGCGGAAACGTATCATGTTAATAAGGGAGCGGGCCCGTCTGGTGGCCCGTATACGGTACCATCACCCCAAAAACCGAGTCCACTAATCCACAACTGGTCCGAAACGCGGCAAATTCCAGTAATTTAAATATTAAAACAATAAAGAAATACCGTAATCAAATGCTAGATTCACCGATGTGGATTTTTTTTTTGTTTTACGTCCGTTAGTGACCCATAGAAATTGAGCAGTGGTTTGCTGGTCCTGTGGCTCAGTGGGCAAGCAGCAAAGCATAGTATTGATTTCTGATCATTTGGTGCCTTGGACACGTATGCCATAAAGTGCTACCAAGTTCTCAAGGAGGTAAAGGGTTTGAGCCAAACTGAAGAACTATCCACAGAATAAGAGGTCAGACTACTGAACCCATCCACGGGCAGTCCCACAAATAATGGATCCTGTAGAGGTGGCCATGCTCGGCCTTCGCTCCGTACAGATGGGGCCATTCGGAGTCCCTTTCTTGGGTTTGGCTGGAGGTCCCAGCGGTCAGACCCTCGGCTAATGGAAAGTTATGGCGAGAAGGCAACTTCCAAATTCGGCAGAAAAACTTTAAAAACAGGCACATTTGTGCCCCCAATCAAACAAGGAGGGTTGGTGGCAACCATTATAGTCAACTAAATGGGCAACTGTCGTCTTTTTTCTATTGATTTTTCATAAATGAAAACTAAGATTTCTACATATTACAAAGTTTCTGCTTCTTTCTCCTCTTTCGTTCTCAGTTCACAGATAAAATCTGTCTTCAGTGAACACGATTGTTTCCATGACTGAACTAGGAGACGACCGTTGGTGCTCATAAGGTTCTATGGAACTGGCTCCTCCCCTCTCCATAGAGTTTTATAAGCACCAAATGTCATTTTCTGCCTCAGTAATGGGAAAAATCTGCCTCAGAATACTGACTACATATTGTACAGATTTTTCTCCATTAATTGAGAATGAATGATCAGTCCAGGAGGGGAAAGAAGGAGATTTCTCTGATGAGATACATTACAAAGTCGCTTATTATTAAGTGTATTATTGATTTATGAAATACAAAGCCATGGTTATGCTTAAGGCTATGTGCACACGTTCTGAATTTTTCGCGTTTTTTTTGCTATAAAAACGCAGAAAAAAAACGCATCCATTAAGCTTCCTAGTAATAGAATGCAATCAGCAATTTTGGGCACATGTTGCGTTTTTTCCCTGCAAAAAAAAACCCCATTGTGGTAAAAAAAACGCAGCATGTTCATTAATTTTGCGGATTTTTCACGGATTTCCCGCTATTTAATGCATTGGGAAGCTCCGGAAAAACGCGATAAATCTGCACAAAAAAACGGGCAAAAAATGCCGGTTTTGTTGAGGAAATTTCTGCAAAGAATCCTGACGTGTGCACATATAGCCTTAAGTCGCGACTTGTGAACATCTTACGTTTTTCTAGGATACAAATTTGAGAGATACGTATAGCATAAACATTGTCTGACAGAGTAACGCAAATTTTAGTTTTTTGGGGAATTTTTTTTGTTCTTGGGGGAAGTGATATTAATAGAGGAAAGGCAAGGAAGGATCAGTACAGATGTAATCCAATAAGGCAGCGTCATTATAGGTTGCAAATCCACCATCTACCGATATTCCACGCGAATTCCAGGCGATATCTGGGAGAAAAAAGGCGGTCATATTGCAGAGCATTGCCGTATGGAAGCGCCATATGGCGGCACACTGGGTAGTCACTCGTATGCATCACATATTTCACGCAATTTTCTGTAGAAGCAGCAATTGACGACAACGTGTAGAAATCCCCGAAATATTTGCTATTTATGGTCCACAGCCATTTAGCATTTTTTTTTTTTTTTTTTTATATACCGCCTGCGCAAACAGCGAAGGTAAAACATCCATTACACAATAAAAGAATGTGTTACAAGGTCTAGTGTTTCTTTACTGCAGCTACAAAATATAGTGGGAAGCAGCTAGTATGTGCGGATTATGTGCTTGGTACGGGCGAGATACGAGGTTAGGAAACATATCCAACTGGGTCAACCGCCAGACTGTACCGGAGGAAAAAAAACCTGCCGTGTAATTTCGCATGCAAGGCAAATTGCTAGGTTGCTCTTAAAATGCTTGAATTATAAACACGGAACAGCGCTCGATGAATGCGCCGTACATCTGTAAACCACCGCAGCTGGAGAAAAGCTACCGGAGAACACAGAGCCGTGCGCGCCGCTCACCGCGTGAGGGAGAGAAGTAAGCAACGCCGACCACTCCACCACGGCCGCTCCAAACAATGCGCTATGAAGCCACTCCATTACTACTAATTAGCCAATTACTCGCCAGAGACATTACACCTAAAGGCTCAAGGGCAGCACAAAATCTGGGAAAAATGGACTCATTTGAGCATGTGATGCATAATTTGCACACACAGAAAATTTTTTTAAAGGGAAAAAAAATACGTTTTTTCCCTCCCACGTAAAACAAATCAGGAAATAACTGAAGTCTAGCTAAAGAGGTAACGGTTAGAGGAAAGTTATGTTTTATTATTCTTAAAGGGACTTAGTCACCAGGATTTTGCCACCTAATCTGAGAGCAGCATAATGTAGAGACAGAGACCCCGATTCCAGCGATGTGTCACTTTCTGGGCTACTTGGAGTAGTTTTGATAAAATCACTGATTTATCAGCAGGGGGTTATCACTAGAGGACTAGTAACCCTGCTAACAGGTAGTCAAGCTCTCTGTATAACCACGCCCCCAACAGTTTGGCAGCCAATCAGTGGTGTGGGCGGGGTTATACAGAGCTCAGCATTTAGAGAACTGCAGCAGAAAACACTGATTTTATCAAAACAGAAGCAAGCAGCCCAGTACATGACACACTGCAGGAATCAGGGTCTCTGCCCCCTACATCTGCTGCTCTCTGATGGGGTAGGAAAAACATGGTGACAGATTCCCTTTAAGTCTGTATATATAAAAGAATCAGTTGGATTTATTTTTACCTGGTGTAAATGCTGCTGTTCTCCTGAATATGGCCTTGTTTTTCTTTTATTGGCCTCCTTTATCAAATTGGGCATGGTCCTCAACAACTATGTGATTCTTCTTAAAGACCATGCCCAGTTGGCTTAAAAAAACAACAAAAAATGACTAGATTTACATACAGATATTGGTTACAGGGCGCCCTATCGCAACCACGGAGATGTATAGTAATAAAAAAGAAAAGTTGCCAGATTCATGAAATCAGCAGTATTTATAGTGGTAGAAAAACAAAACAAGGCACAGGGCCTTCTCAGAGGTTTCTGCTATGTAATCTATGGGCCAGTTGTGTAACTATGTCTAATGGCCCCGATGCAAGACTTAGATTGGCCCCATCATGGCATAAATGTCCCTCATTCTGGTGTATATATATATATATATATATATCTATATATGCATGTGTGTGTGTATGCATGTGTGTATGCATGCATGTGTGCATGTATGTATATGTATATATATATCTATCTATATATATATATAATTGTCTAAGGGGTTTTCCGTCCGTCTGTCTGTCTGTGTCTGTCATGGAAATCCCGCGTCTCTGATTGGTCGAGGCCGCCAGGCCTCGACCAATCAGCGACGGGCACAGCATCGACGTAGAAATCCCGCGCCTCTGATTGGTCGAGGCCGCCAGGCCTCGACCAATCAGCGACGGGCACAGAGACGATGATGTCATAAAGGACGTAGACATCCCGCGTCTCTGATTGGTCGAGGCCGCCAGGCCTCGACCAATCAGCGACGGGCACAGCGACGATGATGTCATAATGGTTGCCATGGCGACGATGATGTCATAAAGGTTGCCTCGACCAATCAGCGACGGGCACAGTCTGCCGCGAATTCTGGAATCATAATTGTCCATATACTACGGGGACATGCATATTGTATACATATATGTATATATATATATATATGTATATATATATATATATATATATATGTATATATGTATATATATATGTATATGTATATGTATATATATATATATATATATATATATATATATATATATATATATATATATATATATATATATATATATATATATATATATATGTATAGATAGATAATCTATCTATCTATCTATCTATCTATATATATATATATATACCCCCCTCCATACTGCTATATACATCCTGGGTGCCATCCTGATATGCATATCCCCCATCATGGTATATGTCCCACGTTCTTTTGCCATTTCTTTAAATAATGTATAGAAAAAAAATAAACCGTTATACTCAAAAGTGGTGTTCATAGAAGTCATGGGGCCCCATAGCAGAAATATAATGCATTGCCTATAGTACTCCATACAGTATAATGCACCTCCCATACATAATCCTCCATATAGTATAAAGCACCCCATAGTCCTCCATATAGTATGATGCACTCCCCATATTCCTCCATATAGTATAATGCACCTCCATACAATGCACGGCCCATAGCATAGTCCCCCATATTAGTATAATGTACAGGCCATAGGCATCCATGAAGTATAATGCACCCCCCATATTCCTCCATATAGTATAATGCACCTCCATACAATGCACGGCCCATAGTCCTCCATATTAGAATAACGTACAGCCCATAGTCATCCATTAGTATAATGCACCCCCCATATTCCTCCATATAGTATAATGAACTTCCATACAATGCACGGCCCATAGTCCCCCATATTAGTATAATGTACAGCCCATAGTCATCCATGTAGTATAATGCACCCCCATATTCCTCCATATAGTATAATGAACTTCCATACAATGCACAGCCCATAGTCCCCCATATTAGTATAATGTACAGCCCATAGTCATCCATGTAGTATAATGCACCCCCATATTCCTCCATATAGTATAATATATAATGCACAGCCCATAGCCGTCTATATTAGAATAATGCACAGCCCATAGCCCTCTATATTAGAATAATGCACAGCCCATAGTCATCCATTAGTATAATGCACCCCCCATATTCCTCCATATAGTATAATGAACTTCCATACAATGCACGGCCCATAGTCCCCCATATTAGTATAATGTACAGGCCATAGTCATCCATGTAGTATAATGCACCCCCATATTCCTCCATATAGTATAATGAACTTCCATACAATGCACGGCCCATAGTCCCCCATATTAGTATAATGTACAGCCCATAGTCATCCATGTAGTATAATGCACCCTCATATTCCTCCATATAGTATAATATATAATGCACAGCCCATAGCCGTCTATATTAGAATAATGCACAGCCCATAGCCCTCTATATTAGAATAATGCACAGCCCACAGTCACTCATGTGCCCCCGATCACATGCACGCCTAGGTCAGCTGCTGGCCTGATTGACCATCGGCGTGTACTGCCGCACTGACCAGATGGGCATGTGTGCCACAATACCCTTTAGATGAATGTGCGTCTGATTATGTGGCGCTCAAACATCTACTGGGTGGTCATTCAGCCAACTGGCTGGAGCTACAAGCAGACTTAGGCCCCCAGCACAGGTCAAGACCAAAGATCTCCATATGCCGCAGCATAATGCAGCTGGAGGGGGTCGTCTTTCCACCATCAAGGTGCCACAAGCACAACAAGAAAGTCGCAAAATGTCTGAACTAGCTGGCTATGTTTGCACCTTGCTTGTGGATGAGCCTTGTAGTCGCACTGCGGTCACATTCCCTTTCTGGTAAACCGGCACCTGTGTAACCAGGACTAGGAGAAGAAGGACTTTGAATTTATACAGAGGTTAAGTTACGCTTTGTATACGTTACGCCCAGTGCCCAAGGAGCAAACTAAGTATATTCCTAATTTCCACAAGGAAATTTACCAGAGCCGCACAGCAATCAGACAGAAGAGATCCGTCCTGTTCTGTATTTCGCGCAGACACTGTTAAAACATTGAATAAGTTCTTGACTGTCGGAGATTGTGACGAGGTCGGCGGCACACGGAGAATTATCATTATAATCCTCCACAGGCAGGCAGCCAGTCAGCGATATAATGCTCTGGATTAGGTTTCGGCACCTAACGATATAGAATAGAAGACGAAGGTGATGAAGAGTGAAGAAGAACCAGGAGCAGATCTGCTGCCACCTCCTGCCTACGGGACAGGAACGGCATCAAATCCAGCTTTTCCTTGACAAATCCCTGACAAACGAAGGGATTTTAACACCTGTCCCTGAGTCCCAGACATTCTAAATGTATATATATTTTTTTTTTTTTAGCAAAGGACGCTGTTAATACCACAGCTAAAACATTAAATATGTGATACAAGCGTGAATGGCAGGAATTGGGGACAGATTAACACATTCAGTATCGAGAAGTACTAAAAAAATTAGCCCCATATAACGCTGCTGCGTTTAAAAAAATAAATTAAAAAATGACACTCAGCTCTCATCGCTAGGGGCCAGGTGCCGGTGTCGCCGCTGGCTCAGGCCCTGGCACTTGCGATATTGACATGTCCCCGTTCCACCGCCGCGCACTGCTGTGTCTTCCGCGTCCTCTGGCTGTGACTGTTCAGGGCTCGCGCTAAGGCTACGTTCACATTAGCGTTTTGCGCGGTTGCGTCGGGTGCACCCGCGGCGACGCATGCGTCATGCGCCCCTATATTTAACATGGGGGGCGCATGGACATGCGTTGTGCTGCGTTTTGCGACGCATGCGTTTTTTTGGCCGCAAGCGTAGGGCGCAGAGGACGCAGCAAGTTGCATTTTTTTGTGTCCATTTTTCGTCAAAAAAGGACGCATGCGTCGCAAAACGCAGCGTTTTAGCGTGCGTTTTTGTTTGCGTTGTGCGGTGCGTCGCCGACGCAGCCCCGCACAACGCAAATGTGAACGTAGCCTAAGCACGTCATCGCGCCTTCTGACCTGAACGTCACAGCCAGAGATCGTGGAAGACAGAGCCTGGCGGAGGAACAGGGACAGGTGAATATCGCATGGCTCACCCTCCCCCGTCGTACTCACTGAAAGTCCCTGCTTCTCCGATGGTCTCTGGCGCCTTCAGCTTGTTTTTGTGTTCATCGGTCACATGGTACTGCTCATTAAAGTAATGAATATGCGCTTCCACGCCTATGGGAGTGGAATCGCGTGCATATTCATTACTTTACTGAGCGGTACCAGTGAAGAGCTGCCCACGCCAGAGTCCATCAGAGAAGCAGGGACTTGCAGAGACCACGCCAGGAAGGAAGAGTATGATGTGACAGCCGCCACTCCCCTGTCGACCCCCTGGGATAATGACTTGAGTATAAGCCGAGAGGGGCACTTTCAGTGTGAAAAAAAATGGGTTGAAAATCTCGGCTTATACGCGAGTATATATACACACACATATATACATACACATATGTACAAACAATATATGTGTGTACTGTACATAATGTCAGGAGCGTTACTATAATAGGTGCCAATGCTGCAATCGCACCCGGGCTCTGGAGATTAGGGGGGCCCAAAAGTCACTTTGCCCCATATGAAAAGGCTATTACTATTATAGACCCGTGTTAGTTGAGGGCCACAAGCGTTCTGCATTGGGGCCACAAGCTTTAGAATGACACTACGGAATAATGTAGACATACAATTACAAGTGTGTGTATATATATATATATCTCAAAAAATGTAAATTAATTGACAACAGCAGATAATAAAATCACCTTTGGGCACATGGAGAACCATAGTCACCAGAACAACAAGTATTTGCCATAGACTTTAAGGGTATGTTCACACGTTCAGGATTTCCATCCTTTTTTTTTCCTGACTGTTTTTTAAAAAACTGCAGCTCTTGGCAGAAAACGCAGGTCCTTTTTTTGGTCCTTTTTTGGTCCGTTTTTGATGCGTTTTTTGATGCGTTTTTTGATGCGTTTTTTTGATGCAGTTTTCTAGCCAGAGTCTGTGTTTTCTAGGAATTTTTTTTAGGGTTAAAATGGCTGGGGGGGGGGGCATCGGAGCACTGGGGGGGGGCATCGGAGCACGGGGGGGCGGGATCGGAACACGGGGGGGGCAGCCACACTCCGCCCACGCACTTCCGCCCGCTCCCCGCACTTCCTGCTGCAGCGGTTCTGCACATCAAACCGCAGTAAAACCCGCAGATATATTTTTGATCTGCGGGTTTTACTGCGGTTTGGACCTCACAATGGAGGTCTATGGGTGCAGAACCGCTGCGGCTCCGGAAAAAGAATTGACATGCTCCTTCTTTTTTCCGGGAGCTATTCAGCGCGTCTTTTTTTTTACAATTTCCGGACCATGTGCACAGTGTGTCCTGTTTTCCATAGGGTACAGTGTACTGTACCCTGCATGGAAAACAGCTACGGAACCGCAGCGGCAAAACCGCCGCGGTTCCGCGGTAAAAAACGCACTGTGTGAACATGGCCTAAAACTATCCTCTTTTAGAGAATGAGAGGGGAGGGAGAGAGACAAACAGGAAAAATAAATATTCTTATTTCTGTTTGTAAGAAAACTGCAGGCAAGTGTGCAAAATTATAAATGATTACAGGTAACGAGTCCCATTATTCTTCTGGCCAAGAAAAATATATAGGGCTCTGAAGATTTTCTACAAATATTTTATATATGAGCATGAACACTCTATAAAGAATCAAAGGACGGCAATAGACGACTGTACATCCACTTATGTAGTAGAATATATGAAGCTTCAATTGACACTCACCATTCCTGGAGATTTTATCTAGTAACACACACTTGTTTTTTTCATAAACTTACGAGGAACAATATTTGAGGGAAGACATGATTCGGAATACCTTCCAGTAAAGCAGACCGGTCCTCCTCATTTACAAGCTGGTTGCACCACTATCAACTGGCTGTAAACACTAGGCCTCATTTATCTAAAGGAAAAACAAGGCCTCGTTGCCCATAGCAACCAATCACAGAGGAGCTTTCATTTTACCAGGACTGTTTATGAAATGAAAGCTGAGCGATGATTGGTTGCTATAGGCAACTGAGACAGTTTTGATAACTGTATGGCAACGTGCACTGCCATATTAAATAGATATTCTCTACAAAGCCATATTGTGGTTCCGTACAGCAGGACATCATAGAGGCGGCTTTATTCAGCAATGTCAGTAGTGGAAATGTTCACATTACCATGGAGAAAATCATCAGATAAATGACTTCATAGGAATATGAGGTCGTTAATGGTTTTACTTACAGAAACATCAAACAAATCCCCCTCCCCCCCTCCAGTGGTCAGGAAAAGGGTGAAATCAGACTTTCCGGGGAACTTCTGCAACTTTCAAAACATTTATATAGATGTTAGCGAGAGCTGATGACAGGGAAGGAAATGACAGATTTCTACAAAACTTTCATGGAATTTTAAGAGCCAAGTTTCTGGTCACTGTATATTCCCCAGTCTGATCCGTATAGGTGCACTTTATTACAGCAAATGCGTTCACTTCCAGGAATGACACAAACCAGACCGACAAGATGGAAGTGAAGGCAGCATGGAAGTGAAGGCAGCATGGAAGTGAAGGCAGCATGGAAGTGAAGACAACATGGAAGTGAAGACAACATGGAAGTGAAGGCAGCATGGAAGTGAAGACAACATGGAAGTGAAGGCAGCATGGAAGTGAAGACAACATGGAAGTGAAGACAACATGGAAGTGAAGACAACATGGAAGTGAAGGCAGCATGGAAGTGAAGACAACATGGAAGTGAAGGCAGCATGGAAGTGAAGGCAGCATGGAAGTGAAGACAACATGGAAGTGAAGGCAGCATGGAAGTGAAGACAACATGGAAGTGAAGGCAGCATGGAAGTGAAGACAACATGGAAGTGAAGACAACATGGAAGTGAAGACAACATGGAAGTGAAGACAGCATGGAAGTGAAGACAACATGGCAGTGAAGGCAGCATGGAAGTGAAGACAACATGGAAGTGAAGGCAGCATGGAAGTGAAGACAACATGGAAGTGAAGGCAGCATGGAAGTGAAGGCAGCATGGAAGTGAAGACAACATGGAAGTGAAGACAACATGGAAGTGAAGACAGCATGGAAGTGAAGACAACATGGCAGTGAAGGCAGCATGGAAGTGAAGACAACATGGAAGTGAAGACAACATGGAAGTGAAGACAACATGGAAGTGAAGGCAGCATGGAAGTGAAGGCAGCATGGAAGTGAAGACAGCATGGAAGTGAAGACAGCATGGAAGTGAAGACAGCATGGAAGTGAAGACAACATGGAAGTGAAGGCAGCATGGAAGTGAAGGCAGCATGGAAGTGAAGGCAGCATGGAAGTGAAGACAACATGGAAGTGAAGACAACATGGAAGTGAAGACAACATGGAAGTGAAGACAACATGGAAGTGAAGACAACATGGAAGTGAAGACAGCATGGAAGTGAAGACAACATGGCAGTGAAGGCAGCATGGCAGTGAAGGCAGCATGGAAGTGAAGGCAGCATGGAAGTGAAGGCAGCATGGAAGTGAAGACAACATGGAAGTGAAGACAACATGGAAGTGAAGACAACATGGAAGTGAAGGCAGCATGGAAGTGAAGACAACATGGAAGTGAAGGCAGCATGGAAGTGAAGACAACATGGAAGTGAAGGCAGCATGGAAGTGAAGACAACATGGAAGTGAAGGCAGCATGGAAGTGAAGACAACATGGAAGTGAAGACAACATGGAAGTGAAGACAACATGGAAGTGAAGGCAGCATGGAAGTGAAGACAACATGGAAGTGAAGGCAGCATGGAAGTGAAGGCAGCATGGAAGTGAAGACAACATGGAAGTGAAGACAACATGGAAGTGAAGGCAGCATGGAAGTGAAGGCAGCATGGAAGTGAAGACAGCATGGAAGTGAAGACAGCATGGAAGTGAAGACAGCATGGAAGTGAAGACAACATGGAAGTGAAGGCAGCATGGAAGTGAAGGCAGCATGGAAGTGAAGGCAGCATGGAAGTGAAGACAACATGGAAGTGAAGACAACATGGAAGTGAAGACAACATGGAAGTGAAGACAACATGGAAGTGAAGACAACATGGAAGTGAAGACAGCATGGAAGTGAAGACAACATGGCAGTGAAGGCAGCATGGCAGTGAAGGCAGCATGGAAGTGAAGGCAGCATGGAAGTGAAGGCAGCATGGAAGTGAAGACAACATGGAAGTGAAGACAACATGGAAGTGAAGACAACATGGAAGTGAAGGCAGCATGGAAGTGAAGGCAACATGGAAGTGAAGACAACATGGAAGTGAAGACAACATGGAAGTGAAGACAACATGGAAGTGAAGGCAGCATGGAAGTGAAGACAACATGGAAGTGAAGACAACATGGAAGTGAAGGCAGCATGGAAGTGAAGGCAGCATGGAAGTGAAGACAGCATGGAAATGAAGGCAGCATGGAAGTGAAAACAACATGGAAATGAAGACAACATGGAAGTGAAGACAACATGGAAGTGAAGACAACATGGAAGTGAAGACAACATGGAAGTGAAGGCAGCATGGAAGTGAAGACAACATGGAAGTGAAGACAACATGGAAGTGAAGACAACATGGAAGTGAAGACAACATGGAAGTGAAGGCAACATGGAAGTGAAGGCAACATGGAAGTGAAGACAACATGGAAGTGAACACAACATGGAAGTGAGCACAACATGGAAGTGAACACAACATGGAAGTGAAGAGCCCCATCATATTTTAAAGGTATTGTCCGGAGAAATCAAGTGATCACCTATCAAAAGGATAGTCCAAACGCTGGGACCACCACCGATTGGTAGATTAGGGAAATGCTTTAAGTTTTATCATAGTTACAAAATGGTGCAGCAGGCTGGATGCCAGAGTGCCACTGTGTTCATTTTCTATGGGGCTGCCGGAAAAAAGTTGAGCGCTGAACTTGCGGCTCCATCTACTATATATATGTCTAAGGGTCACTTCAGTCTTTCTGTCCTCCTGTCTCTGTCTGTCTGTCATGGAAATCCAAGTCGCTGATTGGTCGCGGCAAAACAGCTACGACCAATCAGCGAAGAAAATGGCCGCGCCTTCCTCCCCGCAGTCAGTGCCCGGCGCCCGCATACTCCCCTCCGGTCAGCGCTCACACAGGGTTAATGGCAGCGTTGACCGCGGTGTAACGCACTCGGTTAACGCTGCTATTAACCCTGTGTGACCAACTTTTTACTATTCATGCTGCCTATGCAGCATGAATAGTAAAAAGATCTAATGTTAAAAATAATAATAAAAAAAAAAAAACACGTTATATATTCACCGTCCGTCGGCCCCTCGGATGCACAACAGGCCTTTCCCGCTCGCGACGCTCCGGTAACCGGTCCATGCTGCGATCTCATGAGATGATGACGTAGCGGTCTCGCGAGACCGGTACGTCATCATCTCGCGAGACCGCAATGCACTCTTCAGACCGGAGCGTACGACGAGCGTTGGTAACCGCTTCGATCCGGGGGCCAACGGATGGTGAGTATATCACTATTTTTTATTTTAATTTTTTTTTTTTTTAACAGGGATATGGTGCCCACATTGCTATAGACTGCGTGGGCTGTGCAATATACAACGTGGGCTGTGCAATATACAACGTGGGCTGCGCAATATACAACGTGGGCTGCGCAATATACAACGTGGGCTGCGCAATATACTACGCGGGCTGCGCAATATATTACGTGGGCTGCGCAATATACTACGTGGGCTGCGCAATATACTACGTGGGCTGCGCAATATACTACGTGGGCTGCGCAATATACTACGTGGGCTGCGCAATATACTACGTGGGCTGTGCAATATACTACGTGGGCTGTGCTATACACTACGCATACATGTTCTAGAATACCCGATGCGTTACAATCGGGCTAACCATCTAGTTGGTAATTAACAGCGGTCGAGCATGTGCACCGTTGTGTATTCTAAGGACACAGTCAGACGGCTGTATAAATCGGACCAAGATCAAAACAATGCACGGACTGGTCGCGGCTCTTCTGGCCTGAGCGTGACAGCTACATGAATTTCTATGCAGCGGTCACACTGGGGTCGGGAGAGCGACTGACCAGTCCACGTTGGATCAATTGCACTGATGACATTTTTTTTTTGTGTGACTGAGGCCTTCCACTACAACCATTGATATATATTTGTACTGCACTTGAAATCATTTATTTGCATTTTTTATTTATAATCACCACCACTCTGCATTGCACCGCTCCTCTTATTCCTACCGGAAATTTTGAATAAAAAAAAAAAAAATCATGAACAAGTTCCTCACACAATCTACAACTTGCTGCATCAATTGGAACAAGGTCAAATATGGCGCCTGTAGAAGGCCATGGGCCCATAATAGACTCCTGTGTCTTTCATTTTACAAGTAGATCTTGCTCCTCGGCAATCATAGCATGCTCCGACACATGCCACGTCTGTGCCCAGGGCTAAAGGACATAATACCCATTTGAAAAGTGAATGCACAAGATGCATATTTAGTGATTTTTCCAGATAATTACCGTACACAACAATTTTCTGGATTCACGAGAATCTATGATAACAAAAAGATCCCAAGTGTCAAGATCTCGGCTTTATCTTCACGGATGAGGATAGCGGCATTAGGAATAGTTTGATCCCTTTAAAAACACAATTCCTCCACCGGCTCCTTTCTCCTAAACTGCAGGTAGATGGACCTCGTTTGCAAAACTAATTTTGGAACATGGGCATTTGGATTCGTCTCCCAGTGCGCAGGATCACGGTGGTTTGCGGTAATGAAGATGGAAGCCCAGGAGCAGGCAAAGCAGATACAATCAACACTAACATTGTTACTGAAGGGGGAAGCAAAACGCAGCCATCAATTCCAATTTCTAAATGTATATGTCTTCGGTGAACTCTGTGGCACCGAGAAGCAAGAGCAACCGCACAACACAACTTTCCGCAAGGAGAGAAATGTATATTAGCGGTGATCACATAATTGCTCTCTGGAAGGCAACAAAAGAACTCTTGCTTGAAAATCACCGAACAAGGGTAATGTATTGTAGAACTACTTTTTTGACTTTTCTTTAAAAAAAAAAAAAAAAATAATGAACTTACAGTGAAACCCCACTGTGAAATCATAGAAAAGATATATATATATTTTTTAATTTGCAGCCATCGCCTGGAATGGAATAATAATCTAAAGTTCTTCATGTAATTACCCAGTATAGCCGAAAACTCACCGCGATTTCACAAGAACTATACACACATATGTACATATAGAAACGAGTATATACATACATATGTGTAATATATGGATATGTATATAGATGCTGTTATAAGTACGGTATGTATGTAACAAATTACACAAGGATTTTGTAGGTTTACAGTCCGTTGTACGAGTAACCAATTCTACCAATCAAGTGATAATTATCATCATTTTCATGTATATGTTGAAACACAGTCATTAACATTAACTGAAACAAAAACAGCTGAGTAGGAGGCTTAGAACTGGGTGAGGAACAGCCAAACTGTGCTACAATGGTGAGGTTGTGAAAGACAGGTCAGACCATGACAAGACTGAGCACAGAAACAACCAGGTAGTTATACTGCATCAGCAAGGTGTCTCCCTGGCACATATTTCACAGCAGACTGGAGTTTCAAGATGTGCTGCTCAAGCTAGAAGCACCAAGAAATGGGCAACGTGGCAGACTTTAGACGTATTGGTCAGCCAAGGAAACCTAGTGAAGAAGAAGAAACATCATGCAGACTACCATTTACATCCAAAAATGTCTAGCAGTGCCATCAGCTCAGAGCTTTCAGTAATCAGATACACCAATCTACTGTAGGAAGAAGTCTAGCTAGAAATCATGGAAGAATTGTCGCCAAAAGGACATACTCTCGACAAGAAAACAAGGGCAAGTGACTCAACTATGCTCAAAAACATAAGACCAGGGGTGCAGAAAAATGTCAGCAGAAGCTCCAGGCTGATAAATCTAAAATGAGAAATATTTGGCTGTAACTGAAGGCAGATGGTTTACATAAGTGCTGGAGAGCGGTACAATAATGCGAGTCTGCAGGAGCAGTAAAGCATGCGGGAGGGTCCTGCTAGTTTCGAGCTGCATTTCAGCAAATGGGAGATGGAGAACTTGAGAAATACTAGCAGATACTTCATCATGTTATACCATTATACCATCAGGGAGGTGTCTGATTGGCTCCAAATTTATTCTGGAGCTGGACAATGACCCCAAAAATACAGCCAATGTCATTAAGAACTATCTAAAGAGTAGAGGAGAACAAGGAGTACAGGAAGTTAAGAAATGGCCCTACAGAGCCCTAATATTAACACCCAGTCTGTGTGAAATTACATGTAGAGATAGAAGGATTTGCAAAAGTGACAAAAGAAGAAGATCTGTGCTTTGTCCTCCAAGATGTTTGGAGCAAACCGCCTACCAAGTTATTTCAGGAACTGAGAGTAAGTGACAAGTACCTAGAAGAACTGATGATTTTTATTTTTTATTTTTTAAAGACAAAAGGAGGTCACCACACACACACACACACACACACACACACACACACACACACACACGTGCTTCTCACAAAATTAGAATATCAGAGTCAGCAGTCTTCCCCATGATTGTGGAGCTACTGAAACAGACTAAGGCACCTTTTTAAACACTTAGAAAGCCTTTGCAGGTGTTTTTTTGCTAATTATTACACACAGAGTGATCTATTTAATATATGAGATTCACTTTTTGTATTCAAGACCTGAAATAAATTACGGTAACTGATATTCTAATTTTGTGAAAAGCACTTGTATATACAGAAACACACACACACACACACACACATTACCTACTATCTGCAATTTTTCACGAGATACAATGTGAACATTAAAAATAAGAAAAAGCCAATGAATATATTTATTGCCTTTGTTTGTTAATTCCTAACTATGTAAAGCTGGAGCAGCATTTACGGTCACACGTAGATCACACATCCCAGCACAAGCCCTCCTGAGGCCTCAGAAGTCAGCAGCTGGCCATCCTATTAAAATGGCTGAATTGTGGCATCAAGTGAGATCGATCGCATGACAAGCTGGGCTATCAACTGTATCCTGAGGTGTCGAGAAACAATTAAAAATATATATCTGAAGCGCTTGCTCTGAGCAATTTATAGCGGTAGCGCCTTGTTCCCCTGTTACTTAGCAACGCAACTAAATGGACCAAGGCACACCGGTCGGTAAAGAAAATTTCGAGCGGAACTTCACCTTTTACCTAAAATGGGCTAATTAGACAAGACAGGGTTAGAGAAAGGTTTTTGTAATATATTGTACCTATTATTATTGATGTTCTTGATGGGGCATGGCGAAATTAGGAAAAATCCTTCAGCCATTGTGGAAAAGACCACCACGCACAGAGATTAAAGGGGGACGCAGGTGATGATGTTGCAAGAATGAGTGGAATTTGTTTTCATATTGAATTATGATGTATTTTCAAAGAAATACGCTGTGTAAAAGGCCGTCAGCGTTAAGTAATGTGCGCAGCGCGGATGCAGGTCATTCATTAAGGGAACAATCCCACTCTCCGAGGATCACGGAATGCTGCCCCAGTGGTAAAGGAATGGAGTGCAGAACGCCAACACAGCGACGCCTATTCGCCCTGCCTCGGAGGAAAAGTACGGCACGTTTATCCATCTCCTCAGATTGTGCCCAAACCCACAAACAGCGGGATAAGAATGCTGCTCAATTATATAGGAATTCTAAGAAATACATATTCATACATGGAAAATGAAGAGAAATCTGCATATTCTGTATAAAGCTGCCAGAATGTGGAATGTTCTCAATCAGTCTACTTATGTAACATCATATGGAGTTTCTGACCTCATTATGACGCGAGTGATTTTCATCAGTGTTTTTGATCAGAGTATCATCAGAGTTCCAGCAGTTTTTCTCAGATGGAAAAAAAAAAAAAAATCCGATGGATGTTTCTCCACATTCTATCAAACATCCCATTCAGTGCTGCCCAAATGTTTCACTTTTCACAAATTTAAAGACTTGCATTGGCTTCTTAGATCAATATTGGACAAATCTACATGATTTTGTGTGGGCCACTCGCCCTGAAATGAAAATTGGTAAAAATTGGACGCCGTGTAGACTAACATAAGTATGAATTCTATCCATGAAACACGTGGATAGTACTCGTATGACAAAACAGTGACTTAATTGCACAATTATTTTTCTTTTTGTGACATTATGGACGTAGTTTTGACGATCCAAATTTCCTGCCTCATTCATAATTTGTGACTTTTTAAAATTACCGCAGCACCCCCAATACAGTATCAAATCCGTCTATTATTTTTTTTTTACATTTTAAAGTTTGTTGAAAGGATCTTTTTACTCTATAAAGTCGCAAAAAAGACAAAAAAAAAAAAAAAAACAAAAAAAAAGTTCAATCAAGCATCTTTGAACCTGAGCCAATTCAGAAAACCGTTGCCCATATTTTGATGAATTTACAGCAAAATCCACCAGGGAAATGAAAAAAAAAAAAAAAAAAAAAAAAGGATAAAAAACAAAAACAAACTAAAGTTATATAACCCCCTACTCCTGAAAAAAAAAAAAAAAAAAAAAAAAAAAACATTGCCGAAAAGAAGGCTTAAATAAAATGAAAAAAAATGCACATGATGAACTGGAGCTTTTGTACCAAGACTTTGTTCACATGATGGAGACACAGTAGATACGGTCCTATATGTAGAATTACGGTATTATAATTATGCCGTATTCCATTTTTTCATTAAAAAAAAATAGATGACAGATTTGAGACTGAACTGGAGAGCGAGTCTTAAAGATTGCCATAAAATCTATTTTGAAGAAGTTTCTAAAATTCTAGCAATGTCACACAGAATAAAGCCGGCACGTACGCGCTGATATATAGACTTCAGGAAGGGGCGATATGTGGAGAAACCGCCATATGCTCCAAACTTCTGTTCCTTAGATCCTTGACAATCCTTCCTCGCTTTATTACAACCAAAATTATTTTGCCGTTGTCGTGCCGGCAATGAATCTTACTGGAAGTAAACAAGTTAATCAACAGGGAAGAAAAATACCTGAGAAATTGAGAGGTATATTAATTCTATCTTTAGGGGAATAAAACACTAAAGAGGTGGATTAACGACACGGCTGGAGATTATATTTTACGGTTTAGAAAACTAAAAAATTATACGGCTTCTATTTTACAGATTTATTTCAAGAGGAATTTGAAGAGGCAAAAAAAGAAAGTTTCAAAAATGATGTGATTAATGCAGAATTAGGCCCATTTCACACCGCTATATTATGTCCTCAACATCGCGGGCTCGTTATTAAAAAAAAGAAACTGGGGAATTTACAGAAAAAAATACATTGATTAACACACACTGACGAGATGCTGTGATCCCTAGATCTGAAATCAGCGGCAACTGTTCAATTTCCCTGCAGCGCCTCTACAGGAGAAATGAAGTATTACAATTGTTGAAATCAATGTTAAAGAATCTGCTCTTGGTGCTATCCCGAAGGGTTCAGACAATAATGCGTATGGGGGCCCTGAACAACTGACTGTCGCGGTAGATGCCGATCCGGCAAGTCAGATTTCGAACTACCGACTTCGTTGTTCTCCCGGAGAGAAGTCACCACCAGACAGGTTTGGTGACGGCTCTCTCAGAGAACACAGGAACGCTTGACCAAGTGAGTGCTCCTGTGTATAGGAGAGCTAGTCAAAGTGGCCAAAGAACAAATATTCATCCGACAGCCATCTAATGAGTACGGTGGGCTTTCGTCATCAGGGCCAGTGTGCGACTGCTTCCTTTGCCACCGGCAAAAAGATTTCGGCAACCTGTTGTGAATAATTCCATGGCAGCCGTACCAGGGCAGTATTCACTTCTGTGCCAGCAAGCCTCTGTTCGGCATCTTGGACGCCTCTGCCCATTACTGGGACATCATGAAGCCGTGGAGCGACTAGGCTTCACAAGAGGTTGTAGGGGCCTACTAAGCGACAGAAGCACCCACAGTGCCAGGCAGAGGATTGCCCTGGTTCGGCCTCCATGGGGGACTGAATAGGATGCAGGACCAGGGTCAAAATGTTCACATCTTTTTGCTCATCTCAACCACGTTCAGAACTTCAGCACAAAGATCGCAAATTCCACGGCACGTCTATTTGCTTATTAATGAAGGGTAGATTACGGCAAATTTTGTTAGTATAGTCATGGGCTGATGTGACTAGCGGAATGGCTACTCCTATATTGTGTCTAGGTGAAACGCGTCCACCTCTGCATCACTAACATTTCAGCCTCCTGCATTTAAAAAGGATTGTGAAGGCCAAATCCATAATGAGATAATAAGTCGTCAAGAAGGACAATCCATAGCTCATTAAGTTTACAAAGACTTCACAGAAACTTCAATACCTGGGAACAAGGATGCGAACCGACCATTTGAAATAAGATTATCACAACACTGGTGACAAACATTTGCGGTAAAAAAACAGAATATAATGCTACCGGAGAACTGCGCTTTACAAAATGGCCTGAGCTCACAATGCCTGAACTAAAGAGATTAGGCACCAATAAATGGACACAAAGCAGAATCACACAAAAAAAGCCTTTTCCAGGGGATTTAAAATGTACGGTATGTAGTAAAGAACCATTTCGAGGCACATTAAGCTGCGGAAACATTAAAAAAAACTGTGCATATTGCAGGGTTTATGAAGGTCACTAAAAGAATCCTATATTCTACTCACAATAAGAAAGAATTATCAGGTTATGTGAATAATACAAGCTAGTATGTTACACACAGTGCGGAAAATAAGGGATTGATGGACTATTACTAGGAAAGGGACGAAATTGGGCCAAGACATGGACATGATGGGAATCCTCAAAGTGGAGGAATAAAAGGATTATAGGAAGGGGAGATTGATTAGGGATGGCAAAAGGGGAGAAGGGAATCAGAAAAGGAAGAAAAAGACAAGAGGATTGAAAAGATGAAAGGAGGACAAGAGGAATTGACGAGCAAAAGAAGGAAAAAAAAAGAAGGGAATCACACAAAGAGGAGACAGCCGAAAGGATCGACAAGAGGGGAAAGGGCAAAGGGACCAGACAAGAGGGGAAAGGGCAAAGGGACCAGACAAGAGGGGAAAGGGAAAAGGGACCAGAAAGAGAAATGGGCAAAGATCAAAAATGGGATAAAGGATAAGGGGATCGAAGAGATGGAAAGGAGGATAAGATGATCAAAAGTAGAGAGAAGGGTACGGAGATCAAAAATGTCACTGGTGAGGGAATCAAAAAGGGTTGAAGGGGAATCGAAAAGAGGGAGAAGAACAAGGGGATTGAAAAGAGGAAGAATATTGGAGAGAAATCGAGGGGAAAAGATTGCGGAAATCAAAGAAAAAAAGGGGGGTGAAAATAAGGGGAGAAAAGTAATGGAATCATAAATAGGAGAAAGTGATAAGGGGATGAGGAGTGAGAAGGAAAAGTTGAAAAGAGGGAAGGCTGCTAAAGGGATTGAAAAGAGGTAGAAAAAGGATAAGAGGATCGAATATAGGGAGAACGGTAAGATCAAAGAAGAGAAGAGATTAAGGGGATTAAAGAGCAGAGAAGAAAAAAGGAACAAAAAGAGAGGAGAAAGATATGGGGATCAAAGGAACGAGAAGAATAAAGTGACTGGAAAGAAGGATAACGATTTAAAAAAACAAAAAGCAAAAGTGTCCAATGGGATGCAGGAAAGAGGTGACTGATTAGGATGAGGGCGTCCACAAGAATAAGGGGATCTACCACCAAGAAGGATAAGGATACCCAAGGTGAAGATGGGATTTCACATAGTGATTACGGAATCCCAGACAGAACGTGTATAACGGGATCTCACAAATAAGTAGTGTTGTAGGGGAAGAAACCCGTAAAAGGTGACCCATAAAAAAGACAAAAAATTATAGAAGAGGGTCTCAAAAAGGACCAGAAGTTACACTGTAGACGATGGCGTTCGTACAAATGCCAGTCAAACTTTGCGGCACAAGAATCGCACTGTTCTTCAGAGAAGCCTTTTTTCTCTGGCACTTGCTGGCAGAAGTTGCATCGATCTGAGCCAATAGATTAACGATCCCCCCCCCGGCAGCCAGATTAATATATGTAAGTCCTGCCCTCACGTGCCGTTCTGCAGGCCATCAGTTGGGTAGGAGAAAACAGGATCATTCGGAAATCATTGAAACTCGGCTGAAGGAGATCAAGCTGCCAGTCAGCAAGTCCGGAGTCTGCGGAGAATCGGCGAAAATCATTCTTGCATTTTTTGCCTACTGCTGATCTGGTACAATTAAATATGATCAGAATACTAAACAAAGAGCCGAGATGCAGGAGGGAGAAGCCAGAAGTAATGGAGAGAATCGCTCACGTAACAATCCCATAAATAACAGCACTGGAGAATTCCTGAAACAACATCAACCATAATCTTAAATGTATGATCCCTGGGGCATGGAGGGCTTCACCGGCCACTGATCACTATAAAACGGGAGTCCTTGTCCCCCATGCACATGGTGTGGTGATAAGGTGTGACTGCTGCTCCGCTCCATTCACCGTCCATAGGAGTGGTGGTTGCATTAGATCACACCAGCGACTCTGGGGCCCTACTATCGTTGGGGGGTCCCAGCAAAAACACAATCTTATTTATCCTGCCGCAGATGATCTTTTTAAAGGGCCTGTTCAATAAATAACATTTACCACTAGAGACGCAACTTTAAGGCCTCCTTTATCCACTCACACCAGCTGACGTGTCCAAAATTAAAAGGGGAACATGCAAGGGCTTTAAAGAGGCTGCTCAGATTAAAAAACAAATATATATGGCTGAACTAAAACAGCGCCACCTACGTCTTTAGGATGGGTTTGGCATTGCAGCATCGTTCAATTAAAGTGAATTGGGCAGACAATTTTGGAGCAGGTTTTCTTTTTTTTTTTGAAGAAGAAAGCAGCCATATTTTTCCAATTCTTCTGTACAATCAGACTGCAAACAGGTCAGATCCTGCTCATGGGGAACTGCTATTTAAGCAACTACCCAATATTAAGGTCCACCGCCGCTCTTTGTTAATGATGCCGTTCGGGCCATGGAGCAGGCTGGTAGAATTGCACCGTCAGGCGGCAGCACATCTGTGGCGACAGGATCCGGCACAGACGGAGAGGAGTGCCCAGCCAAGGCAGTGGGGGGTGGGGGGGTGATTCCTAAATACTCTGATTACAACTTGGAACGTAAGGACATGTATAACCATGCAGCCGCCGAACACAACAAGGTTCACGGCCGGGGATGGAGAATGAACAGGAGGAAGGCGGGGGAGGCCCAGCAAATTGCAGTAATCTGCGGCACTGTCACTTATTCCGCCATCTCAAAAGCCATAATTGACTAATAAGATAATAAAAACGCTGCTTACAAAACGAAAACGCTTGCACTCCTTTGTTTTAAATGCCCTTGAGGAGAAAACACTCGGAGGAGCAGACAAAGTGGACTTGATTATAATCATCTCCCTTGATTGAAAGTATTTAAATTCTGCTATTCCCCGTGCCCCGGCAAATTACAGCGCGCACAAAACCTACGGTGTAAACTTGGCATTTACACGGATGGACCAAATTATACATAGCACCAACATATGCCAAGGTCAAGTGGAAAATCATAAACTCACGCGACCTCCGCTGCTCAAAACAAGAAGCCTTATAGCGTCACGTCCCATCGATTTACAACACAATCACTGGGACCGGGACCAGGAAAGATCCTCATGTGATCACAGGTACGGCAAAAGTAAAAAAAAAATTGTAGGGTTCGGTAAAAATCTAATTGTTCTTATATGATGGCCCCTATAGGGGTTCTCAGTTTTGCGACTATCCCTGCTTGTTAGAAGGGTCTCGACACAATTTGCTGATCACAAAGTGTCCTTGGATCACCAGTGAGAAACCTGGTGATAAGTGCTCAGTTTTCCTATTGCACTCCTACAGGTGAAATGTAGTATTGAACGGTGCCTAAACAAACCAATGGGCTTGGCTCCTTAACTCCGCCATAAATTAATTGACCGGGACCCCTATACACAGACTGTTCCCTGAATAGGTTAATATTGGCGGATTTGGCCTTAATCTAATGTGTTCGGGGGGGGTGGGGGTTGAGCCGCCAATTGAGCACACTATTGAATCAGAACCGCACTGCTCTATACACCGTGTAGTGGCCGCTCTTGGGTACTACAGCACAGTTTTCATTTAAATAAATGGGAGCCGAGTTGGAGTCTTGAGTCCGGCGCAAAATTTTCAATGACACCCGATTGCAAAAATTATTTTTAAACCCAAATAAATGCATTCAAGAAAAAAATTTAAAAAAATGGACAGCCCCTGTAATATTTTTCTAAAAAAAAAAAAATTAACTCTGCATTGAGCTCTAATCATATTCATCGATATATGACTGAATGTTTGCATGTTTTTCGGGGTGACGACAGGATGATTAACACATGATCTGCTGAAAGAAAAAAACCCCTTACCCGCTGTTTTTAACACCCGGCGGTATAATTTTACGCAGCGAAACGCATCCCTTGTAGGAACTAATGAGCCGCGCTGCAATCCAAACATCATGACCATCCGGAAAACTGTTTTCTCCTTCAGGATCCTAATCTGCCAAATGACTTCACTGCTGCTAAGGTTAAATCCTTCCGAGAGGGAGAGTGGTAAATTTAGATAGAAGCGACGAGCCTCCATTAACAGTCAAATCCTCAGTTTGTAAACCGCAGGGTTAGATAAACAGATAGAGCCATATGGCAGCGAGAGATCAGCCCTGCACAAGGCCCAGTTTGCAAGGTCCCGGGAGGAAAGCTAAGTGAACGTGGCATTATTATTACAAGAGCACATTGCTTTTAGCCATGAAAAAAAAAAAGAAAAAGAAAAGATTTTGCATTTCGACAACTCAAGCGCCCGAGCCAGGCCAGCAATCGGAAGAGGTTACCAGCTGGAAAAAGACAAAAAAAAAAAAGAAGTATCATCGTCCAGATCTCCCGGCAGGTCATGAAAAATACAGTCCAAATTTCAAAATATGTTCCAAAGTTATCCGGTACCAACGAAACCAGCGAGTTATTTGGTGGTTATGCTCAAGACCAGGGGTGTCAAACTGCATTCCTCAAGGGCTGCAAACAGGTCATGTTTTCAGGATTTCCTTGTACTGCACAGGTGATAATTTAATCACCAGGTCATTATGTGTGTAGGTGATTAAATTATCACCTGTGCAGTACAAAGAAATCCTGAAAACATGACCTGTTTGCAGCCCTTGAGGAATGCAGTTTGACACCCCTGCTCAAGACCATGGTGTTCAGACCAGGACCTGGCTACTCAGCTCTCAAAGTACGGTTATTGGGGAAAAATAAGTTCCCAAAGTTACTTAAAAGGGGTTGTAATGGGTTAGAAACGGGGCTGTGGAGTCAGTGAGCCAAACCTCCGACTCCTCAATTTCCATGACGCAGACTCCACCAAAATGGCCTCCGACTGACTCCACAGCCCTGGTTAGGACACATTCTTCGCTGTTAGGCGTGATATTTCAGCAGCGGTTGGGCCACTCCATGGAAAATGAATGGGCTTGAGCTGCAATACCACACGAGACCCGAGAAAAGTTGTGGCACTGTTTTGGAAGAAAGCAAACAAGTTTTATTAGACTGGAAACACAAATCCCTTTAATACATCAATGCACAGTATAAACGGTGCTCCTTACTTCCGCTGACTTTTCAGAATGAGTTATGGGTGATCATGAGGCATAACACCATATCTGGCCAATGTATGATTTTGTTTCCTGCATTTACAAGTTATTCTTCTTTATGCTCTCCTCCTAAAATGTCAGTTGTCCCTGAGCTGGTGGGGGGAGAATGGCAGCTATGATGTTTCCTATACACAGCAAACATACATGAGGAGTTCCTGCTCCCGTCTGTATGTAGCCCATGTTCTAGTGCAAGGGCATGGGGGGCATTATATAGCGGTACTGAGCAGTCTAGCTTTTAATCCAGAGCTGATGCGAGAAACATTTACTAAAAAGCATTTTTCACAAGTTTATCATCTGTATGCTCTCCCACTAAAATTTCAGTTGCCCTGAGCTGGTAGATGGAGGCTAGCTGATATGTTGTATTGTATGCATAACACACTGGCATTAGGAGTTCCTGCTCCTGTTTTAATGTTGCCCATGTTCAGATGCAGCAGCACGAAGGTTATTATATAGAAGTACTGAGCAGTGTAACTGTGAAACCAGGACTGAGGTGAGAAACACTTACTAGACAGTATGTGTCTCTCTACCTTTCCTGATATCTTATTCCTCCGCCTCTCAATAGGCAGCTGTAAACTGATCCCTGAGTGAACTAATATAGTGCATTTGCTCTCCATGAAATCTCTAGGTCCATATGTTTTATAAAATAGAAAAATTAAGCATTGGTGTTGAAAAAAAACAAACAAACTCCCAACTTCTGTGTTTTATTTTTTCAGGATATAGGTTATTTCAGGAGTAATTTTTCATCTACTTATTTACATAAGTGGTCCAATGATTCTTTGCCTGGACTAGAGGTCTCCCTACATTAGCTTGGTGGTTCCTGCAAGGAAACTGAACTTCCTAGAAGAATGTTATTTTTTACTCTAGTCCTACTGTTCATCAAGAGGGATGCAAACTAGAAATTAGCGGGGGTCCAAATACATAGTAAAGACCTCCACAGTCTTCTGGGTTCCTGGAATGGGCAGCGTTGGAAGGAGCTGGGACCACAATCTGTTGCATCTCCTAAAAAGAGCAACAGAAGTCTTAGGCCCCTTAAAAATGAGCATCAAAATATGGGACAAAACTTGTTTTCGGTTTTCCAGGTGAATCAAAACATATAAAGCAGACACTGATTACTAGAAGGGATTTATATCCTAGAAATCCAGGCCAGACCCATAACACAAGTCTCATTCACTTTCCAGAGCCAAGAGCAATAAAAGTTACTACAATGTATTCATGGAGCTCCGGATGCTCACAGACTCGTATGGGGAGAGCGGAGAAAGGTGTAGTGTCAGAGAGGCACCCGATATCCGTAGCCGGAGGGCGATGCACTCCTACACATCTCATGCCGTCATCCGAGGTGCACGAAACAAGGGCTCAAGTGTTGACTCTACTAATTGTTATTGATTTCCTTTCATTTTATCCTCCAGTAAGTGGCACTCTGTTCCCGCAGTCACGACTGACCGTGCCGGAGGAGCAGTGTAGAAAAGCAAGAAGAGGCCAGCACATCAGGCCGGCACCTGGTCCCGTAGTCACTACAGACAGTGCCGGAGGAGCAGTGTAGACAAGCAGGAAGAGGCCAGCACATCAGGCCGGCACCTGTTCCCGCAGTCACTACAGACAGTGCCGGAGGAGCAGTGTAGAAAAGGAAGAAGAGGCCAGCACATCAGGCCGGCACCTGGTCCCGTAGTCACTACAGACAGTGCCGGAGGAGCAGTGTAGAAAAGGAAGAAGAGGCCAGCACATCAGGCCGGCACCTGGTCCCGTAGTCACTACAGACAGTGCCGGAGGAGCAGTGTAGAAAAGGAAGAAGAGGCCAGCACATCAGGCCGGCACCTGGTCCCGTAGTCACTACAGACAGTGCCGGAGGAGCAGTGTAGAAAAGGAAGAAGAGGCCAGCACATCAGGCCGGCACCTGTTCCCGCAGTCACTACAGACAGTGCCGGAGGAGCAGTGTAGAAAAGGAAGAAGAGGCCAGCACATCAGGCCGGCACCTGGTCCCGTAGTCACTACAGACAGTGCCGGAGGAGCAGTGTAGAAAAGGAAGAAGAGGCCAGCACATCAGGCCGGCACCTGGTCCCGTAGTCACTACAGACAGTGCCGGAGGAGCAGTGTAGACAAGCAGGAAGAGGCCAGCACATCAGGCCGGCACCTGTTCCCGCAGTCACTACAGACAGTGCCGGTGGAGGAGTGTGGACAAGCAGGAAGAGGCCAGCACATCAGGCCGGCACCTGTTCCCGCAGTCACTACTGACAGTGCCGGAGGAGTAGTGTGGACAAGCAGGAAGAGGCCAGCACATCAGGCCGGCACCTGTTCCCACAGTCACTACAGACAGTGCCGGAGGAGCAGTGTGGACAAGCAGGAAGAGGCCAGCACATCAGGCCGGCACCTGTTCCCGCAGTCACTACAGACAGTGCCGGAGGAGCAGTGTGGACAAGCAGTAAGAGGCCAGCACATCAGGCCGGCACCTGTTCCCGCAGTCACTACTGACAGCACCAGTGGACCAGTGTGGACAAGCAGGAAGAGGCCAGCACATCAGGCCGGCACCTGTTCCCGCAGTCACTACAGACAGTGCCGGAGGAGCAGTGTGGACAAGCAGGAAGAGGCCAGCACATCAGGCCAGCACCTGTTCCCGCAGTCACTACTGACAGCACCAGTGGACCAGTGTGGACAAGCAGGAAGAGGCCAGCACATCAGGCCGGCACCTGTTCCCGCAGTCACTACTGACAGTGCCGGAGGAGCAGTGTAGACAAGCAGGAAGAGGCCAGCACATCAGGCCGGCACCTGCTCCCGTAGTCACTACAGACAGTGCCGGAGGAGCAGTGTGGACAAGCAGGAAGAGGCCAGCACATCAGGCCGGCACCTGTTCCCGCAGTCACTACAGACAGTGCCGGAGGAGCAGTGTGGACAAGCAGTAAGAGGCCAGCACATCAGGCCGGCACCTGTTCCCGCAGTCACTACTGACAGTGCCGGAGGAGCAGTGTAGACAAGCAGGAAGAGGCCAGCACATCAGGCCGGCACCTGCTCCCGCAGTCATTACAGACAGTGCCGGAGGAGCAGTGTGGACAAGCAGGAAGAGGCCAGCACATCAGGCCGGCATCTGTTCCCGCAGTCACTACTGACAGTACCAGTGGACCAGTGTGGACAAGCAGGAAGAGGCCAGCACATCAGGCCGGCAACGAGCAGAAGTGAACTCACACTGAGGTCATCACTTCCACTTTTTGATGCAGAACCGCTGCACAGCAAGTCCGCAGCAGATCTTGGTCTCAAATATAGCAGTGTTGAGTGTGTCATCTATTGGAACATTGGTAATATGTGGTTTCATACAAGTAATCCTACGTAGTGTGTCATTTTTCTTATATTGCTAAAAACAAGCGATGAACACCATAAATAGCTCCGCAGTATAAGGGGAGCGCAGCTCCTGTAATAATCTTCTTCACGCTGTAATAACAGGGCCATGATTAAAGAACCTCGTGTAACATCCAATTACTGAACAAACATTGCATTTCCACGTTACGTTTATGAATACATTCTCAATGAATTAAATAAAAAAGTGTGTTATTTTTTCTATTTTGATAATCATGTAAAACATTCAGTCCAAATAGGTTCAGAAGTCTGTATTGAGTCTGCCGACTGACATTTTAATAAATCTTCATAGTAGTCCAGATTTTATTTTTCTGATACAGAGCCCCAAATCTCCACAAGACAGACTGATCGAAAAGATATCAAAGTGAATACCCGAAACAGCCACTAGGTGGAGCCTCTTATTGGAATCAAGATATAGGCTGTATGCACTAATTGCACAACAAGCAGTGAGCTCCCCCTAGGGGCAACTGCAGGCAGCAAAAACATTATCTATTGCCAACTAATTGTGTGTGCATTGATGAGATTATATATATATATATATATATATATATATATATATATATATATATATATATATATATATATATATATATATATATATATATACACACACAAACACTATTTACGTACGTGTTAACTGTATATATAATTTACAGACACATTATATATGTATATTTTCAGCTATTACAGGTGTATATATACATGCAGGCACAAACATACACACATGTACGTACGTACACATGCATACACACAAATCCATAAAAAAAGCGGACAAGCATTTTAGATCCTGTGCATGGACACATTCAGACATCTGCATCAAGAAAAAACAAAGCTCTGACCATTAAAAAAAAAAAAATTAAATTAAAAAAAAAAATTGTGTACCGTATTGAAATAGTTTATTTCTTTTTAAAGGAGTATTATTGTCACCAATATCCTATCCCAATATGTAGTAGGTGTAATAATAATAATAATAATAATAATAAATGATTTTATAAAATAAATCAATTACAAATGTAGTATAGTTATTCTGATGAGCTATGTAGCTTGCCTCATGTGCAGGGCATTGCTGTAGCTGAGGTATCCATGGTTACGACCACTAGCAAGTACCTGTCAATATATGAGTGGTTGTAATTCTGGATAGCTAAGCTACTGCAATGTCCTGCACATGGGGTAAGTGATATAGCAAATCAGAAGAACTATACTACATTTCTAATTGGAGGTATTTGCTAACACAGTTGTGGCCAAAAGTATTGACACCCCTGCAATTCTGTCAAATAATACTCATTTTCTTCCTGAAAATGATTGCAAACACAAATTATTTGGTATTATCTTAATTTAATTTGTCTTAAATGAAAAAACACAAAAAGAATTGTCCTAAAGCCAAATTGGATATAATTCCACACCAAACATAAAAAGGGGGTGGACAAAAGTATTGGCACTGTTCGAAAAATCATGTGATGCTTCTCTAATTTGTGTAATTAACAGCACCTGTAACTTACCTGTGGCACCTAACAGGTGTTGGCAATAACTAAATCACACTTGCAGCCAGTTGACATGGATTAAAGTTGACTCAACCTCTGTCCTGTGCTCTTGTGTGTACCACATTGAGCATGGAGAAAAGAAAGAAGACCAAAGAACTGTCTGAGGACTTGAGAAACCAAATTGTGAGGAAGCATGAGCAATCTCAAGGCTACAAGTCCATCTCCAAAGACCTGAATGTTCCTGTGTCTACCGTGCGCAGTGTCATCAAGAAGTTTAAAGCCCATGGCACTGTGGCTAACCTCCCTAGATGTGGACGGAAAAGAAAAATTGACAAGAGATTTCAACGCAAGATTGTGCGGATGTTGGATAAAGAACCTCAACTAACATCCAAACAAGTTCAAGCTGCCCTGCAGTCCGAGGGTACAACAGTGTCAACCCGTACTATCCGTCGGCATCTGAAAGAAAAGGGACTGTATGGCAGGAGACCCAGGAAGACCCCACTTCTTACCCCGAGACATAAAAAAGCCAGGCTGGAGTTTGCCAAAACTTACCTGAAAAAGCCTAAAACGTTTTGGAAGAATGTTCTCTGGTCAGATGAGACAAAAGTAGAGCTTTTTGGGCAAAGGCATCAACATAGAGTTTACAGGAGAAAAAAAAGAGGCATTCAAAGAAAAGAACACGGTCCCTACAGTCAAACATGGCGGAGGTTCCCTGATGTTTTGGGGTTGCTTTGCTGCCTCTGGCACTGGACTGCTTGACCGTGTGCATGGCATTATGAAGTCTGAAGACTACCAACAAATTTTGCAGCATAATGTAGGGCCCAGTGTGAGAAAGCTGGGTCTCCCTCAGAGGTCATGGGTTTTCCAGCAGGACAATGACCCAAAACACACTTCAAAAAGCACTAGAAAATGGTTTGAGAGAAAGCACTGGAAACTTCTAAGGTGGCCAGCAATGAGTCCAGACCTGAATCCCATAGAACACCTGTGGAGAGATCTAAAAATGGCAGTTTGGAGAAGGCACCCTTCAAATATCAGGGACCTGGAGCAGTTTGCCAAAGAACAATGGTCTAAAATTCCAGCAGAGCATTGTAAGAAACTCATTGATGGTTACCGGAAGCGGTTGGTCGCAGTTATTTTGGCTAAAGGTTGTGCAACCAAGTATTAGGCTGAGGGTGCCAATACTTTTGTCTGGCCCATTTTTGGAGTTTTGTGTGAAATGATCAATGTTTTGCTTTTTGCTTCATTCTCTTTTGTGTTTTTTAATTTAAGACAAATTAAATGAAGATAATACCACCAAAGAATTTGTGATTGCAATCATTTTCAGGACGAAACTGAGCATTATCTGACAGAATTGCAGGGGTGTCAATACTTTTGGCCACAACTGTATTACTATTATTAGACCTACTACTTGGGATAGAGTCTTGGAGATGGGGATAACCCATTAAGTTTTGCAGCATATAACCGTATGCAATCCTACAGATTAAAATGCTGGTTTATAAGAGACTGGCGCTGCAACACAGGCAGTTTAGGAAACTTAAAATTCAACAGGGAAATCTCCAAATTTTCTAGTTTGTTGAGCCAGATATTAATGCTTGCAGCATGTGACAAGATGTACGGCCACCACCTCTGCAGAATACACTTAGATGAATGGTACGGTATTATAAACTACCGCAACGAGCACTGAACATTGTGATGAAAAACAGAAAAAAAAATACTGTACAACAATTCCTCAAGTAATCCTCTTGTGAATTAAACAAAATAAAAAAATGATTATATAGACATCTGGGAAACACATGGAATAACTATCATGGCTGCCGCTAAACAGAATGAGTAAGGCCCCCATACACATTAGGTAAAAGTTGGCCGAAGCAGACGAATTATGACAGGATGAGCCAACCACCTAATGTGTACGCGGGCCTCCAGACTATCTGCTTCACATATGATGTTGGGGAGAAAAAGATCAGGCCTGTTGAATTTCAACTTCCAATCCTTTAAGTCTCCAGGAGAGAACTGACCTCAAAGAACACAGGAGCAATCAGCTGTGTGCTCCAGTGTATGGTGGAGTTGGGAGAGATAGCCATCGACCGAGCGTTCCAGTGTATGGTGGAGTTGGGAGAGATAGCCATCGACAGAGTGTTCCCGTGTATGGTGGAGTTGGGAGAGATAGCCATCGACCGAGCATTCCTGTGTATGGTGGAGTTGGGAGAGATAGCCATCGACCGAGCTTTCCAGTGTATGGTGGAGTTGGGAGAGATAGCCATCGACCAAGCGTTCCTGTGTATGGTGATGTGGGGAGATAGCCATCAACTGAGTGTCCCAGTGTATGGTGGAGTTGGGAGAGATAGCCATCAACTGAGTGTTCCTGTATATGGTGGAGTTGGGAGAGATAGCCATCAACTGAGTGTTCCTGTATATGGTGGAGTTGGGAGAGATAGCCATTGACCGAGTATTCCTGTGTATGGTGGAGTTGGGAGATATAGCCATCAACTGAGCGTTCCAGTGTATGGTGGAGTTGGGAGAGATAGCCATCAACTGAGTGTTCCTGTATATGGTGGAGTTGGGAGAGATAGCCATCAACTGAGTGTTCCTGTATATGGTGGAGTTGGGAGAGATAGCCATTGACCGAGTATTCCTGTGTATGGTGGAGTTGGGAGATATAGCCATCAACTGAGCGTTCCAGTGTATGGTGGAGTTGGGAGAGATAGCCATCAACTGAGTGTTCCTGTATATGGTGGAGTTGGGAGAGATAGCCATTGACCGAGTATTCCTGTGTATGGTGGAGTTGGGAGAGATAGCCATCAACTGAGTGTTCCCGTATATGGTGGAGTTGGGAGAGATAGCCATTGACCGAGAATTCCTGTGTATGGTGGAGTTGGGAGATATAGCCATCAACTGAGTGTTCCAGTGTATGGTGGAGTTGGGAGATATAGCCATCAACTGAGTGTTCCAGTGTATGGTGGAGTTGGGACAGATAGCCATCAACTGAGTGTTCCCGTATATGGTGGAGTTGGGAGAGATAGCCATTGACCGAGAATTCCTGTGTATGGTGGAGTTGGGAGATATAGCCATCAACTGAGTGTTCCAGTGTATGGTGGAGTTGGGACAGATAGCCATCAACTGAGTGTTCCAGTGTATGGTGGAGTTGGGAGAGAGAGCCATCAACTGAGCGTTCCAGTGTATGGTGGAGTTGGGACAGATAGCCATCAACTGAGTGTTCCAGTGTATGGTGGAGTTGGGAGAGAGAGCCATCAACTGAGTGTTCCAGTGTATGGTGGAGTTGGGACAGATAGCCATCAACTGAGTGTTCCAGTGTATGGTGGAGTTGGGAGAGAGAGCCATCAACTGAGTGTTCCCGTGTATGGTGGAGTTGGGAGAGATAGCTGTTGGTTGAGAAATCGACAGCTATCCAATGATGACAGCTTCTTCCTCCCTGAAGCCCCGCTTACTTCTGTATGCATCCTGTGTTGCCCTGCGTACATATCTTTAACATTGGATACACAGGAACATGTGTTGTATGCGGATGCGTCCGGAAACAAAATTTTGTGCACACCTCAAATCGTTACACAGAGGAACACACTATATGGAAAAGTATTGGGAGATCTTCATGCTACCGATGCAAGAAGTCCGGTCATGACATTTCTTCTTCCTTAATCTTCCCCATCACCTGTGAGTGATGTTACTGAGGAGTGGAAGGAACCGCAGTAACTCAGCCACAAAGTGGAGACCCCGCAATGTTACTGAGAGGGGGAGAGTGCTGAGGAGCACAGGGTAGAAGTCACCGAGGCTCTGCTGACCCCATAACTGAGGAGTCCATGTCTCCTCTGGTAACACTGCGCCCCTGCCGGGAGCTTCATGGCAGAGCGGCTGCATGCAGCAGTACACCACCAGGCACAATGCTGAGCGTCAGATTAAGTGGTGTAAAGCCGCCACCATTGGACTCCAGAGGAGATGAGTTCTGTGCAGTGATGGACCACACTTCTCCATCTGGCATCTGGGTTTGGTGAATGCCAGGAGAACGTTGCCGACCGTACACCATTGTGCCCGCTGTATAGATTGGGGGTGGAGGGCTGACGCTATGGGACTCATCAGGGGTCGGCCTCAGCCCCTTAGTTCTAGTGAAGGGAAATCTTAATGATTCAGGAAAGACATTATGGACAATTGTAGCTTCCAGCTTTGTAGGAACCATTTCGGAAAGTGTGCTGTTCCATGTATATTCCTCAGTTTCCATGTATGTTGTTATATTTTACTCTGCTGCCACCCAATGGCCTTTTTCTGTATGGCAGCTTGTTTTTCATGTATTTCTTGTGGGCATGTCTTACATCCGGTTCAGGGGTCAAATCTTCTCTTCCTCTGGCAGCCATTTCCAGTTTACTTTCTGTTGTGAGAGGACGTGCTTTTGAACTGGGCTTAGGAAGGCATCAGTCTTTCGACCACTCTCTCATGCTGCTCACACTTGCAGACACACTTGGTGCTACATCTTACTGTACCCTGTCTACCCTGCATTTCTGGAGAAGTTCTGTATTACCAGTTATACGCTGTATGTCCAGATCTACAAAATAAACAAGTCTGGATTACACAATCCCTGGAGTGCATCATCTCTCTGGATGCTGAGCAGCATTGGTCCTGTCTGCCTCATATCGAGGAAATACGGAGGTACGATTATCTCTCTCACAACTCTTATTAGTCTGCGACACCTTCATTCACCTCATGTGGGGACAGAACAGTCGAAACACTGCCTTGAAGCCCGGCCAGAATCACCCTTATATCACTATTCACGTGCCCGCTCTCTGCCCGCTCACATACTGCAGCCCTGCTCTGCTAAGAAATCTCCTGCAGCATCACCTCAGACTGCATTGTACATAAAGACTCTCTGTGTATTATACCACACTGCTGCAGATCGTCGGACCGCAGAACCCCACAATTCTCCAACAACACCTTGGGAATCTTATCAGGGGGTCGCAACTAAGCTGCACCGCAATTTCCAGCCCCCAATTCAAAGGTTCAGTTTCTTAAAGGGACAGCGCACCTTAAATCAAAATGGCCGAAAAGGACCTTCCACAGTTCCCCAATGCTGAAACAGAGCAAATACAACCTGATACTGTCCATTATGAAGACCAGGAAGCAGAGCCCGCTTCCACAGCAGACACAGATGCACGACCAGTACGTTCCATCAAGCCAACATTAAAGGTCCTCGAGAATTACTGTTCCACAAGGGATGAGTTCAATGACAACTTGGACGACCTATGGGAACGAGTCGCCTCCCTTATGTCAAGCGTCCAACGCCATAAAAATGATGCAGCGGGTTTACAGGACACTATAAGACAGCTAGACGTGGTCCACGGCAGATACAAGAGACTGTCCGCGAAGTATGCTGCCTTCCTAAAAGAATCTAAAATCGACGAAGCCCTATCAGAGTTAAGCAAGGCAGATTCCACAGAAAGAGAAAGGGACGCCGCCGTGCAAGACGCCAAAGATAAAGCGGAGCTTCGTATCACCCATCTGCAAGAAACTAGATCGCACAGGTCAGCCATGTCTAAACACTCTGCTCGGTCATACAAATCATCCTGCTCAAGAATGAGCCCTCAGCGACAGAATCCTAGAGGCCCGTTTAAATGCAGAGCGGTCCAAACTAAGACGTTCATACACCGAAAAGAAAGCAGAAGCAGAGGCTAAAGCAGAAGCAAAGAAAGCAGAAGCAGAGGCTCGAGCAAAGATTCTTCAAACAGAAATGGAGGAAGAAATTGCATTAGCAGAAGTAAAAATACTCGAGCAAGCATTGAAGCAAAACCTCGACCCAATATGCCTGCCACCACAGGAAGAAGACGACCCAGCTGTTCGTACCAGAGACTACGTGCAGAAACAGATACCTGCAGCGCACACCTTCTCCAGTGACGTTCAACCCAACATTGCGGAAACGTCCAAGTCAGCCCAACCTATGGTGCCAGTATCGCCCACAGCCCCTACAGAGACCCAAGACCAACGCCGTGATGTACCCCCTCAGGAACAATCATCATCGCAAGACGACCACAAGGCACACTCCAGCCCGCCTCCACAGTTCAAGCAGCAGTCATCGGAATCTCTAGAGGTTAAACCACAGCTCAACCCTGCAGCGACATCATTCTACCCGGGAACAATTCACCCTTCCACGCCACATGGCTTATACGCCCGAGGGGCACCACAAGCTAATATGGTAACAAGGAGTGAAGGATCAGACATGTCCGAGTTTGCCAGGTTCATGGTGAGCAGGGAGCTAATCAGCACTAGCCTCTCAAAATTCGACGACTGTGCAGAGAACTACAGAGCCTGGAAAGCAACCTTCAAGGCCGCCATTGCTGATCTCAACCTATCCGCGGAGCAGGAGCTCGACCTCATGGTAAAATGGTTGGGTCCTGAATCCACAAACCGTATCAAGAGTCTTAGGACCGTCTATGTGGGGCAAGCTGAAGCAGGTCTCGCTGCTGCCTGGCAGAGACTCGAAAGAACCTACGGCAGCGCTGAAGCCATAGAAAAGTCCCTATTCAAGAGACTGCAGAACGTTCCAAGGATCAACCTTAAGGAAGCCCACAAGCTTCTGGATTTAAGTGACCTGCTTATGGAGCTGGAACTTGCTAAAAGAGACCCTCGTCTGTCTGGACTGTGCTACCTGGACACTGCCCACGGGGTGAACCCGATCATCTCAAAGCTGCCACACAGTCTGCAAGAGAAGTGGGCAGTGTGCGTCTCCAGGTATAAAAGGTCACATGACGTCACCTTTCCTCCGTTCATTCAGTTCTGCAAGTTCATTGACGAACAAGCCCAAATGAGGAACGACCCTAGCCTCGACTTCCTGGAGTCTAACACTGCAGCTCCAGCAACACCTTCATCAAGGTATGAAAGCGTCGCACATAGACGCAAGGACTCAAGGAACAGTGTAAGCGTCAGAAAGACTAACCTGCCATCGCCTGCAGTACCTGCCGACAAGCAGTACACTATTCCTTCGAGGGATAAGTCTTTCAATCGTGAGTGTCCCATTCATAAAAGACCACACTCACTGAACAAATGTAGAGGCTTCAGGTCCAAAACCATGCAGGAGCGCAAGAAAATCCTCAGCGAACTTGGGATATGTTTCAAATGCTGCGCTTCATCAGAACACATGGCCAAGGACTGTAAATCTGCCATTAAGTGTGAAGAGTGTCATAGCGACAGACACCCATCAGCCTTGCACCCAGGCTCAGTCACCAGCGATCCAGCAGTCGCAGTTACCTCTGGTCCCGCTACAAACCATGGCGGGGAGCCACAGAATCACGCCAAGTCCACCACAGCTGTGTCCTGCTCATGCTCAGAGGTATGTGGGGAGAATCAAAGTGCTAAATGCTGTGCCAGGATATGCCTAATCAGAGTCTATCCAGAAGGGCAACCAGAGAAGGCTGTAAAAATGTATGCCATCATTGACGATCAGAGCAATCGATCCCTAGCTGGACCTAAGTTCTTTGAAGCCTTTAGAATCAAGGGACCAGCAACGCCCTACACTCTGAATACTTGCTCGGGGCGCATAGAGACTAGTGGCAGAAGAGCACAAGGTTTCATCGCTTCTCCTGTCAATGAAGACGTAGAAATACCCCTACCTACGCTAATTGAATGCGATCAAATACCAGACCAAAGGGATGAGATCCCTACCCCGGAAGCTGCTTTCCACCAACCACACTTAAGGCACCTAGCCAGCGTTATCCCATCTTTGGACACAGATGCTGAAATCCTACTTCTGCTCGGCAGAGACAATTTGAGGATACATAAGGTCCGCCAACAGTGTAATGGTCCTGACTACGCCCAGAGACTTGACTTGGGGTGGGTAGTCATAGGAAATGTATGCTTGGACCAAACAGGAGTCCATTCCTTTAAGACGTACGTACGCCGAGACGGGCGCACTACCTTCTGCAAGCCATGTCCTCATCACTATGAGGTGAAGGAAAAGCTTCCAGATTCTGTACAGCTGCCTGATGTTATCCCTTCTCCCTATGCAGACGACTTGTGAAAATTGGTGTTTCATACCACTAAGGATGACAACAAAGTAGCCCCATCTATGGAAGACAAGGAATTTGTCAGGATAATGGACAATGAGTTCCTTAAGGACGAAACTAATCACTGGGTTTTCCACTTACCCTTCCGAGCTACCAGGGTAAGGCTCCCGAACAATCGTGAACAAGCCTTGTCCAGATTTAACTCTCTCCAGCGCACGCTAAGCAATAAACCGGAGATGAAAGAATACATTGTCACCTTTATGGGCAAAATATTCCATAACAACCATGCGGAGCCAGAGTCTCCCTTAAAGGAAAACGAGGAGTGCTGGTACCTACCCTCATTTGGAGTATATCACCCGAAGAAACCTAAACAAATTAGAGTTGTCTTTGATTCAAGCGCCAAACATCAAGGCGTATCTCTCAATGATGTCCTCCTCACAGGTCCTAATCTGACAAACAACCTAGTAGGAGTGTTGATGAGGTTCAGGAAAGAGCCCATTGCCATCACCGCCGACATTGAACAGATGTTCCACTGTTTCATAGTCCGAGAGGACCACAGGAATTTCCTCAGGTTCCTGTGGTACAAGGACAATGACCCCAGCAAAGAGATGGTGGAGTATCGCATGCGGGTGCACGTATTCGGGAACAGCCCTTCACCCGCTGTGGCAACATATGGCCTGCGGAGAACCGCACAAGAAGGAGAGTCCGAGTATGGAACAGACGCCAGAGACTTTGTAGAGAAAGACTTCTACGTAGATGATGGACTAAAATCTCTACCTACAGAAGAAGCTGCAATCGACCTACTCAAAAGGACCCAACATATGCTGTACCGAGCTAAGCTTAGACTGCACAAAATTGCCTCAAACAGCCCAGCTGTCATGAGAGCCTTTGAGTCAAGCAACCACGCACCTGGATTCAAGGACATAGACCTGGGACCAGACCGTCCGCCTGTGCAGAGAAGCTTAGGCCTGAGGTGGAACCTGTCAGCCGACACCTTCGGATTCCAAATCAACTGTGCAGACAAACCATTCACTAAACGTGGTGTCCTGTCAGTGGTAAATAGCCTGTATGACCCACTGGGATTCGTAGCACCAATTACCATACAAGGTAAATCCCTTCTGAGACAGCTGTCCGAAACTGTCAAGGACTGGGATACCCCTCTACCTCCTGATAAGGAACCAAAATGGGAAACCTGGAAGCAGTCTTTGTGTGCCTTGGATAAAATCCATATACCGAGATGCTACGCTGGAATCTCACTTGCTGCTAGCACCAGGACGGAACTCCATGTGTTCTCGGATGCATCCACGGAGGCCATTGCAGCTGTTGTCTACCTGAAGGTAACGGGATCTGACAATCAAGATCATGTTGGGTTCGTTTTCGGCAAAGCTAAGTTGGCTCCCAAGCCTGACCACACTATTCCCAGGCTGGAACTCTGTGGGGCTGTGCTTGCAGTAGAACTCGCAGACTTTATTCAGCATGAGCTGGACACTCACATAGATGACGTACAATATTACAGTGACAGTAAAGTTGTCTTAGGTTACATCTACAACCAAACAAGGCGCTTCTACGTGTACGTCAGTAACCGCATTGAGAGAATAAGAAGGTCTTCCAAACCTGAACAGTGGCACTATATCCCATCTGAACTTAATCCAGCCGACCATGCCACTAGACCTATGTCTATAAATTCCTTTGCTAACTCTTCTTGGCTTTCAGGTCCAAAGTTTCTGCTGGAACAGAAGGGAAGTGAATGTGTTCAGGAATTCTTCAGCATCCAGGATCCGGACGATGATCCAGAAGTCCGCTCCGAGGTCAGTGCTCTGGCCACGAATGCAAAACCAACCTCCACCCTCGGTTGTCAGCGCTTCGAACGCTTCTCCAATTGGATGAAACTCGTCAGGACTATTGCAAGGTTAGTCCACATTGCGAGATCTTATCACAATTCACATGGAGACAAAGACTGTCATGGTTGGCACGTCTGTCAAAAACCACTCTCTGCTGAGGACATTTCTCACTGTGAGTCTCTTATAATACTTTATGTCCAGCAGAGTGTATTCAGTACCGAATGGGAATGCTTACACCACAAACAGCAGATCCCTCCGAAAAGCCCCATTGCCCATTTGAATCCACTAATGGACAGCTTCGGTTTGCTGAGAGTCGGAGGTCGATTAAGTCGAGCCAAGCTAGAGTTTTCAGAGCAACATCCTTGCATCATTCCCAGTAGACATCACATCACCGATCTACTGATTCGGCACTTTCATGAAAAAACTGAACACAAGGCAGGCAGATCACAGAGGGCAAGATACGGTCTGCGGGACTTTGGATCATAGGCATGAAAAGACGTGTAGCGGGATCAGTACATCGCTGTGTGCAATGTCGCAAAACTAGAGGAAAACAGGTACATCAACAAATGGCTGACCTACCCTTCGACAGACTGAGCACCGAACCGCCTTTTACCTACGTTGGCCTAGATGTCTTTGGGCCATGGATGGTATCTGCACGCAGGACTCGTGGAGGTCATGCCAACAGCAAACGTTGGGCCGTACTATTCACTTGCATGAGTGTCCGTGCCGTTCACATAGAAGTGATAGAATCTATGGACACATCCAGCCTGATTAACGCCCTTCGGCGGTTTCTAGCGATCAGAGGACCAGTGAAACAGTTAAGGTCCGACCGCGGAAGCAACTTCATCGGTGCATGTCGAGAGCTGGATATTGACATCAAGTCAATTCAGGATCAACTGGCAGAAAGAGGTTGCACCTGGATCTTCAATCCTCCGCATAGTTCTCACATGGGAGGTTCCTGGGAAAGGATGATCGGGATCTCACGCAACATCTTGAACTCTATGCTTATGGACATAAACTCTTCAAGACTTACGCATGAGACCTTGGTTACTCTTCTGGCTGAAGTTTCTGCCATAATCAACTCAAGACCCCTTGTCCCAGTGTCAATGGATCCTGAAACGCCAACTATTCTTACGCCGGCTACTCTTCTTACCCAAAAGATCGGGAACCCGCTAACAGTCAGTGGAGAGTTTACTCACGCAAACTCCTACCAGAAGCAGTGGAAACGCGTACAGTACCTCGCCAATTACTTCTGGAACCGATGGAGAAAGGAGTATCTTGTGGTTCTGCAAGGAAGAAGAAAATGGCGACAGAGTAAACCGAACTTGAAGGAAGGAGATATTGTGTTAATGAAGGAACAACAAGCTCAAAGGATTGACTGGCCTATGGGAATCATTAAAAAGACTTTCCCTAGTGAAGACGGTAATGTCCGGAAGGTGGAGCTGAAAGTCCTTAGGAAAGGTGAACCTAAGACATTTCAGAGGCCAATCCACGAGCTTGTACTGGTACTACCAATCGAGGACATTCCGGTAGGATAAACTATGAACAGAACACTGCACTAGTACTTTACCCATTGGATTACAGTGGGTCAGAGATAGTTTGGCCTAGTGCGGCTTCTCTGATCCGAAGATGGGTTTTCCATTGGATTATCTCAGGAACTGACTTAATGTCTTGTTTAAAGTTATTATTGCATTACATGCATGTTTGGTTTCATTTTCTAGGTTGTTGGACTTTTTAAGGACATTGATATAGTGAAATCCCTTTCGGAATTTCAGACGGGGAGTGTGCTGTTCCATGTATATTCCTCAGTTTCCATGTATGTTGTTATATTTTACTCTGCTGCCACCCAATGGCCTTTTTCTGTATGGCAGCTTGTTTTTCATGTATTTCTTGTGGGCATGTCTTACATCCGGTTCAGGGGTCAAATCTTCTCTTCCTCTGGCAGCCATTTCCAGTTTACTTTCTTTTGTGAGAGGACGTGCTTTTGAACTGGGCTTAGGAAGGCATCAGTCTTTCGACCACTCATGTTGCTCACACTTGCAGACACATTTGGTGCTACATCTTACTGTACCCTGTCTACCCTGCATTTCTGGAGAAGTTCTGTATTACCAGTTATACGCTGTATGTCCAGATCTACAAAATAAACAAGTCTGGATTACACAATCCCTGGAGTGCATCATCTCTCTGGACGCTGAGCAGCATTGGTCCTGTCTGCCTCATATCGAGGAAATACGAAGGTACGACTCTTTCTCTCACAACTCTTATTAGTCTGCGACACCTTCATTCGCCTCATGTGGGGACAGAACAGAAAGGTCTTATTATGCCAACATGACTGTGCCCAGTGCACAAGGTCCATAACGGCCGCACAGACCCCAGACAGCAACCCCATCCAACACCTCTGGGATCAGTGCTATGGCTGTACAATGGGAGGACAGAACATTTCCTATAGGTGTAAAGTGCGGGTGTCCCAATAATTTTGACCACAGTGTCGGGAAAATATATAATTTATTTTTCGCTGGGCAGTTTTTACCAGTCGACCTCGTACAATGACAGAGCAGTCATCCACGCGCCACCATCTTACTGTGATTAGCTTGTAAAACAATCCGCTTGTAATCAAGGACGCATTGTGCGAGGGTGGGAGCGCCTGGAAATGTAACACGGATATGATTAACCTGAGCATAAAAAACAACTGTTCATTCTTCTGCCATGATACAGGCGGTGTAACTGCTTAGGAAATGATAAATACCCGAAAACTTGCCAGGAGGAATAACAGAGGACCCTAAAGGGGTATTCCCTTCTCCAAGATCCTATCCAAATATGTAGTAGGTGTAATAATAATAATATTGGCAAATCCCTCCAATTACAAATGTAGTGTAGTTCTTCTGATTCGCCATATCGCTTACCCCATGTGCGGGGCATTGCAGTAGCTTAGGTATCCATGGCTACAATCACTCGTATAGTGAGTTTGTTAGTGGTTACCTAAGCTATTGCAATGCCCTGCACATGGGGTAAGCTACACAGCGAATCAGAAGAACTATACCAAATTTCTAACTGGAGGTATTTGCTAATAATAATTATTATTACACCTACTACATATAGGGATAGGATCTTGGAGATGGGAATACCCCTTTAATAAGAAAAGCAGGGCAGGAGTTAATCAAATATAAAAGCTGTGGTTGCCACATATACAAATAATAAAGGGCCTCCTTTTTCCTAATATTGTGTGCAATGAAGATAGGATCAAGCAGAGCTGCAGTGCAAAGCATGTCGGACGAACAGAGCAGCGGCTTATTAGAAAGGACTCACAAAGTACAGATCGAGAGATACCGTAATATTCTGCCCGTGCAATTATTCTGCTACCTTCAATTTGCATTAAAAAAAAAAAAAAAAAAAAAAAAGGAAAAAAAGATCATCAGAATCCGATGCACCGGTCTCCTTCCTGAGAGTGACACACTATAGGCGTCTGCTCCGTCATAAATACAGTGATAAAATGGCGCGGTGTTCAACTTGGCACGCTCGGAATCAGGGGAAAAAAAAGAAGAAAAAAAAAGCTGTGCCTGCTTCCAAAATGTAGCGCACCCTCTGCCAGATCCCACTCGAGTCCGATCACTGAGGACGTCTTCATCTACACAGGCCCTGTTCACACTGTCACGGTGCGGAGGAGAGCACACAATACGGCCCACCACACTAGTATCTCTACATGAAGGACGATGCAAACTCTACAGAATTTCTGAAAACAAGCATCACGAGAGTCCGCGAAACCGCTAACGAGAGGAACCAGAGAATTTTAGGACGATTATTCTAATAAATGATTTTGCATCTCTAATAATAGTAGAGATAAGGAGCAAATTTCCCAAAATTCGATTCATGCTTTTTATTATTACTTTTATTTAAACTTGTAGAGACAGAGACCCTGCTTCCAACGATGTGTCACTTACTGAGCTGCTTGCTGTAGTTTTGAGAAAGAAAAATCAGTTTTCTCTGCTGCAGATCTAGGAATGCTGAGCTCGGTATAACCCCGCCCACAACACTGATTGGCTGCTTTTTGTGTACACTCTGCATAGGCAACAAGTTGTGGAGGGCCCAAGACCACTAGTCCTCTAGTGATAATCTCCATCTGCTAAAACAGCGATTTTATCAAAACTACAGAACGCAGCCCAGTAAGTGATACATCACTGGAATCGGGGACTCAGCCTCTATATTATGCTGCTCTTAGATTAGGTGGCAAAAATCTGCTGAAAAATTCTCTTTAAAAGTGACTCTACAGTGATTAAGGCTGAAAATCATTGGCAGCGGGTATTTAGTCATAGATTTTATCAGAAATCCGTTTTATCACACATAAAAAAGAGAAGACAATCTGCATTACCAGAACAAATCAGGGGCAGAGATTAATGAAGCCACAGTTTCCCTTTTTTCATGTTAACATGACTTGCCTTTCCTGTTCGCCTTTATAAGTGCTGCTGTTCAGAATTAGGAAGTCAGATTACTCATCAGAAGGACTACACATTCTCGAGAAACAATACGGAGGATGAGAGCTGTATCTCGCGGTATATAAAAGGGATAAACCAAGATTAGAAGTTACCCCCTTATCCATAATATACGGGGGATCATTTCCCGATCACTTGGGAGTGATACTATAACCGATCTCGAAAAAGGGGCTCTGGCTGAAATGCGTTGAGTCCGACCATGCGCTTCTCTGCTCCATTCATTGTCCATGGGACTGCTGGGGAGAGCCAAGTACAGCAATCACTTTTTTTCTGGCAGTCCAACAGACAACGAACGTCGTAAAGATATACATGTGCGACCATCACTCTATGCAAAGCCTCATCCTCCTAGCGTTGGGACCCCCAGTGATCATTTTATTAACCCTTTTACAGGCACGTTCACACAACAGTAAAAACGCAGGTACTTTCTGCCTCATTTTACGTCAGTAAATCCCAGTCCAACCGTGGATCTTCTGACTTGAGCGTCCTCATAGTTATATATTATATTGTTAGTTCGGACCCATGGTGGGGAAAGGTCAGGAGTTCTGGCTACAACATGAACAGTAAAGTATAGACGCCGGACGTTCTTGTGAATGAGCGCAGCAGTATTTTGTCAGCTACAATGGCGGTACATCTGGATCCCACAGGCCCACGCTGGCTTTTCTCATCATTTTGCCTACAACATGTTGTGCGCAGCGCCCCTTATTGAGGGAGACGAACGGGATGAAGACTCCGCAGTACGCCATGTGCTTTACGACCGCAGAGGTATTAAACAGCCTTTCCTGGGAAGAGTCATGAGACGGGGCTAATGAAACAAGTTCATGTGTCACGGGGACGTCTCCGCACATCACTCAGGCTCCACGCCTCATTAACAGGCCGGTGGCGGTGCCAGGAGAACACATGGCTGCCCGGGCGGGAGGTGAGCGCGCCTACAGGTGTGTGCCACAACACCCGGCGCACGCGAGGGCCAATGCAAATGACACACTCCGACCCCCGCGGAGACGCCGCCGTGTTTGCTTCTCAGCAGTGGCTGCATAAATTGCAGGTTTCATCTACGGAGTGCAGGGATTTATGCTAAGCCACAGTTTGCTTTCCGCGGAAACCTGGATCGCTGCCTTTTTTTGTTTTTTTTCCCCCATTTTTCTTTTTCTTTTTTTTTCCCGTAAAGGAATAGCAGCAGTAAAAAAAGAAAAAACATTATCCCAACATTTACCACCCTCAGGACTTGTTCACCATATATATGCCCTTTATTGTAAATCCGAGGTTTTCTCACGCCAATCACTGTACGCCCGTGCCAGGAGTGAGACATTTCTTATACATTAGTGCTTCGGGAGAAGCTGGCAGTGCGGCTTTGGCTGCCATGTAAAAGTTATTACCTGGGAGGAAGCTTGCAGAATGAGCTGGTCACATGCAGACTAGACTTCTCTATGGAGAGAGTCGAACAAGTCTAGTCGGCCTGTGAGTGCAAGTATGCAAATGGAACACAGGCGGTAACGTGACCACGCTAACGATTCTGCAATTTGCTGTCACACACCGGGAGACTGCAGACTTTAATACCAAACCTGGACAACCCCTTTAAATAATTTAGAATTGCTGCTCGCTCTGCCTGCGTTATCATCGGGGCACTATTGTTTTTTTTTCCCTCCTTCCACAAATGCATATCTGCGGCTTTCGCTCCAAATCAATCTGCATATTGATCAGTCAATGATCGCGCTACTAATTTTCCCAGCAACACCGCTGCCCTTGATTATCCGATACAGTTGTACAGTTTTTAATCTTTAGAACCTGAACTAATGAAACAATTATTGATACCGCTCTTCGGCAACGGCTGCTGAGCAATATGTCTCACCGCTAACAAAGCCTGGACCCGTAACACTTCCAAGCTTCCACGGAAAGCAATAATGAGTCCTAAAAAGGTCGTCGGGTCTGTAACGGCAGCAATCACTACAAGCGTCTCATCGCTTCTACACTCCTCCACTCCAAGAAGGAAAAGTCTTGGAATGATGGAAACCACAGGTTACTGGTCTGCAAACTATGAAAATACGGAATTGTCGTTTTCAAAACTTCTGATTTATTCAGTATTGAATATGAGCGCCGCGTGCACTTACAATGAGGTTATTAATGGTCGTCTGAGAAAGGTTCTGCCGCGCAGAATGCACTGGAGGAAATCATCAAGATCCGCTGCTGGCAGCTTCCTTTGCAGCTGCCGACAAAAGACGTCCTCAATGTGCTTGATGGGAGACAAGACCGGAGAAAATGCAGGCCATGATGGCATATGTAGGCCACGTAGAATGCGGACAGCAGCATGAGAAAATGCGTTGTGTTGAAAAACAACTCCTGGGACATTTTGGAAAAATGGCCGTATTCGTCAAATGTCTGACCACTGGGGAGTCTCAGGAAATTCGGAGATGCTCCCGGGTGCCACATCGGAGATGCTGCTAAAGTGCCGCAGAGGCGGCATAATGACAGGCCAACGCAGCAGCTGTAAGATGGGAGCTGAGCGAGCATCTTGTGTCATGGTGGGGTCACTTTTATACTAAGGGGTAGAGTTGGTTTTTGTTTTTATTTACACAGGGGTACATGGTCTAAGGTAGCCCAGAGAGGCATAGTAATATTCGGGAGGCACAGTGTGAGCAAAAGTGACACTGTGGTGTGTATCAATGGGGCATGGCGTGCAAATAGTGGCATCCTTTACGCCTAACAACTGTCAGTGACTGTCCTATTCATCTGAATATATACGGGTATACGGAACAGATTTTCTGTTGTAAAGTTTTCCATGTGTGAACTACCATAAAAGTAAAAAATAACAAAATTACAGGTGTCGAGAGAAACCTGGCTTGCCACTCTCCACAAGGAGAAACCTCATCACTTAGATCCCAAGCATGGCTTCTCACCTACTCAAATCAGATCTCATACTTTGCACTGATGAGGGGCAACAGCCCGAAACACCGTTGTCTGCAAACAGATTCTGGTTTGGCTTTTATCCCAAGTCATGTGACAGGCTTGTTAAAGGGTCGATAATAACATGTAGGATTGCTGCTTCCAATAGATTTTTATAGTAACATAGTAACATAGTAAGGCCGAAAAAAGACATTTGTCCATCCAGTTCAGCCTATATTCCATCATAATAAATACCCAGATCTACGTCCTTCTACAGAACCTAATAATTGTATGATACAATATTGTTCTGCTCCAGGAAGACATCCAGGCCTCTCTTGAACCCCTCGACTGAGTTCGCCATCACCACCTCCTCAGGCAAGCAATTCCAGATTCTCACTGCCCTAACAGTAAAGAATCCTCTTCTATGTTGGTGGAAAAACCTTCTCTCCTCCAGACGCAAAGAATGCCCCCTTGTGCCCGTCACCTTCCTTGGTATAAACAGATCCTCAGCGAGATATTTGTATTGTCCCCTTATATACTTATACATGGTTATTAGATCGCCCCTCAGTCGTCTTTTTTCTAGACTAAATAATCCTAATTTCGCTAATCTATCTGGGTATTGTAGTTCTCCCATCCCCTTTATTAATTTTGTTGCCCTCCTTTGTACTCTCTCTAGTTCCATTATATCCTTCCTGAGCACCGGTGCCCAAAACTGGACACAGTACTCCATGTGCGCTAGAGTTCAATGCCTCTTCACCCCTGAAGAAGGATTTTTCATTATTTCATTTTCCAGAGGAGCATGCATGGCCTATAAGTCTCCTCATACTGGTGTACCAGACCGGGCATGTCACTCTCCAAAAGGAGAAACCTTACTACTTGGATCCCAGATTACAAACCTAAAATAACAACAAAAAAATGTCAAAGTTTCCATGATGAGTATCTGGTGTGTTTTTAGGCTATGTGAACACGTTTAGGATTTCTTGCAGAAAATTTCAGGTTTTTCTCAGGAAATTTCTGCAAGAAAGGTGCATGCGTTTTTTGCGCTTTTGCGGATTTTTTCTCACATTTCCCAATGCATTATATAGTCGGAAATCTGCAAAAAAATCAGCAAAATTAATGAGCATGCTGCGTTTTTTACCGCAATGCGTTTTTCGCGTAAAAAAACGCATCATGTGCACAAAAATTGCGGAATTCATTCTAAATGAAGGGATGCATAATGTATGCTTTTTTTTGCGGTTTTATAGCGAAAAAAACGTGAAAAAAACGCGAAAAATCAGCAACGTGTGCACACAGCCTTAATCCTGCATTTCTGAATTACCTAGCATACTTAGATCACTATTTTAGAGCTTTTTTTTTTTTTTTAACATACATGAGTATTTATCACTTTTTTCAGCTGCGGTTTTTGTTACCTTTTTAAATGTTAGGTTTTTAATAAAACCGCTTTGCTTTGGAAACTTCCCATTATTTAACATTAATTTAAAAAAATACTTAAGTTTAAGGGTATGTGCACATGCTGCGGATTTTGCTGCGGGTCCGCAGCGGTTTCCCATGCGTTTACAGTATAATGTAAAACTATGGGAAACAAAATCCACAGTGCACATGCTGTGGAAAAAAACGCACGGAAACGCAGCGGTTTACATTCCGCAGCATGTCAATTCTTTGTGCGGATTCCGCTGCGGGTCTACACCTGCTCCAATAGAAAACTGCAGGTGTAAACCCGCAGCGGAATCCGCAATAGAAACCACGATACATCCGCAGGAAAAATCCGCAGCACTCACAGATACGTGTGAACATACCCTTAGGCTGATTTCACCTGCTTTTACGGATTTTCCACTGCAAAAATGCCTGGAAAAAAAAACCCAAAACACACTTTGTGGATTTTTCACATCACATTTAATTGTATAGGGATAAATCCGCAAATAAATCGTATATTTAACACAAGAGATATATCGATATGTTGCCGATTTTAAAATCGCGCTAAAGGTTAATGTTCGTAGCATTAAAAAAAAAAGCAAAAACAACCTCAGTAGGCATAAAATGTATATAAATCCCATACACTTTGCTGGAACAGGAACTTTTTGCCCATGAAACAGGAAATAAAAATGCACCAAATACTCATCATGGGAACTTAGCCTTATCCGTTTCATTACAGAAGTATCAAGACAAAAAAAAAAAAAAAATCCAAATTTTTTTTCTGGTGACAAATCAACAGGACCTGCGACGAAGACCCGAACCCGTGGCCAATTTTGAGTGGCTAAGAACTATACCGATCCCTGACAAATCCCAAACTACTTCCACATTAATTATCTTACCTTTGCCCATGCTAACGAGGCCGTCATCCCGACGGGTGATTTACCGAGTTCCTTTAATGGAAAAGCTTTATTTTCCGTGACACCTCGGCATTCAAAGGACCGATAATTCCATCATCGCAAATGTTTCCTCTTCTCGCCTTTTAAAAAGGTATTTTAAAGAGACGAGGGGCATTTACAGGTCATCGTAAATTGAGGTAGCGGTCTCCAGAGGTCTGACGCCTGGCTCCGAGACATGCACGCACATACAAATTCTCTGGGTCGTTAATACTTTCGCAAACATGTCTTAAGAAAGAAAAACGCCAGCCGGATTTATGTAAGAAACATCATAAAACTTGGAAAGTCTGTCAAAAATATTCTTAAAGAGGCTGTCACCAGGTCAGAGGTGGCCAGATTTTGCTTGTTTTATTTCCGATGTTTCCGAGTACGCAGATTATTTTTTTTTTGTAAATCCACCATACTGCTCCATTAATAGTTTGTTTTTTATTTTATTTTAATTTAGTGCTAATTTTTATTGTCTTTTCCAATGGGTGAGGCTCACAGGATTTTCTGGGGGCACGTATTGTTTGCAACACCTCTTTAGTAAAGACCATAAAATTTTTCCCTAAATAAAAAAAGCCCATATTTGTGGAACTGTATGGATGTTTAAAACAAATAAATAAATAAAAATAAAATCAAAAACGACAAACAGAACATGGTATGACCATAAACTTTCCCTAACGATCACAGATGTTTATTTCTGCTTGGGAACTCGTGATCTGCACCAATCATCTGATCACCAGCCTGACTTAAAGAAATAGGGGTTGCCCGTTAAAAGACAACCTTTTAAAAAGGGCCTTTCAGGTGATACTGGCTGCATCCTTCCCCCAGTTGCTGCCGTTTCACTGATTCTGGAACAGTTTTTCTTTTTCTTCTGTGCCCCTCCGTTCCAAAGTTATGCCCCCTGGTAATAAAGATGTAAACTTTCCCTTGAACCTTGTGGGCGTGTAACCACAGAACTCCTCTATGGGCGTGGCTGTGATTTGATTGGCCATCATCAGGGTAGAAAAAAGAAAACGCCCACAGAGTTGTTCCGCGGTCACACGCCCCGGTGGTTGAAGGGAAAATTTGCATCGCTATAACCAAGTGGCATAACTTTGGAATGGAAGGGCACAGAAGAAAAAGAAAAATGGTTTCAGAATCAGTGAAACAGCCGCAATTGGACAAGGTAATCAGTTTAAATTAAAAATATCGCTGAAAAATCCACTTAAATACTTGATCCCATAGCTATTCCAAAATTGCCTTCACGCTTAGCGATATTTCAACTAAATGACCAGAATTAACCCGCTTTTTTCACTTGAGTCCAATAAAAATGTAAAAAAAAAAATACGGCATATCTACAGGTCCTTCTCAAAAAATTAGCATATAGTGTTAAATTTCATTATTTACCATAATGTAATGATTACAATTAAACTTTCATATATTATAGATTCATTATCCACCAACTGAAATTTGTCAGGTCTTTTATTGTTTTAATACTGATGATTTTGGCATACAACTCCTGATAACCCAAAAAACCTGTCTCAATAAATTAGCATATCAAGAAAAGGTTCTCTAAACGACCTATTACCCTACTCTTCTGAATCAACTAATTAGCTCTAAACACATGCAAAAGATACCTGAGGCTTTTATAAACTCCCTGCCTGGTTCATTACTCAAAACCCCCATCATGGGTAAGACTAGCGACCTGACAGATGTCAAGAAGGCCACCATTGACACCCTCAAGCAAGAGGGTAAGACCCAGAAAGAAATTTCTCAACAAATAGGCTGTTCCCAGAGTGCTGTATCAAGGCACCTCAATGGTAAGTCTGTTGGAAGGAAACAATGTGGCCGAAAACGCTGTACAACGAGAAGAGGAGACCGGACCCTGAGGAAGATTGTGGAGAAGGACCGATTCCAGACCTTGGGGAACCTGAGGAAGCAGTGGACTGAGTCTGGTGTGGAAACATCCAGAGCCACCGTGCACAGGCGTGTGCAGGAAATGGGCTACAGGTGCCGCATTCCCCAGGTAAAGCCACTTTTGAACCATAAACAGTGGCAGAGGCGCCTGACCTGGGCTACAGAGAAGCAGCACTGGACTGTTGCTAAGTGGTCCCAAGTACTTTTTTCTGATGAAAGCAAATTTTGCATGTCATTCGGAAAATCAAGGTGCCAGAGTCTGGAGAAAGACTGGGGAGAAGGAAATGCCAAAATGCCTGAAGTCCAGTGTCAAGTACCCACAGTCAGTGATGGTGTGGGGTGCCATGTCAGCTGCTGGTGTTGGTCCACTGTGTTTCATCAAGGGCAGGGTCAATGCAGCTAGCTATCAGGAGATTTTGGAGCACTTCATGCTTCCATCGGCTGAAATGCTTTATGGAGATGAAGATTTCATTTTTCAGCACGACCTGGCACCTGCTCACAGTGCCAAAACCACTGGTAAATGGTTTACTGACCATGGTATTACTGTGCTCAATTGGCCTGCCAACTCTCCTGACCTGAACCCCATAGAGAATCTGTGGGATATTGTGAAGAGAAAGTTGAGAGACGCAAGACCCAACACTCTGGATGAGCTTAAGGCCGCTATTGAAGCATCCTGGGCCTCCATAACCTCTCAGCAGTGTCACAGGCTGATTGCCTCCATGCCACGCCGCATTGAAGCAGTCATTTCTGCCAAAGGATTCCCGACCAAGTATTGAGTGCATAACTGAACATTATTATTTGATGGTTTTTTTTGTTTGTTATTAAAAAACACTTTTATTTGATTGGATGGGTGAAATATGCTAATTTATTGAGACAGGTTTTTTGGGTTATCAGGAGTTGTATGCCAAAATCATCAGTATTAAAACAATAAAAGACCTGACAAATATCAGTTGGTGGATAATGAATCTATAATATATGAAAGTTTAATTGTAATCATTACATTATGGTAAATAATGAAATTTAACACTATATGCTAATTTTTTGAGAAGGACCTGTACATAAAACTACAACCTAGCTCAAAAAATGGGGGTAAAAGGAAGAAGCAAAAGCTAAATCATGGCTGGTCTACTGTACAAGATATAAAAAACAAGTGTGGTCATCAGCGACAGAAATAATTTCTCCTAGTCCAGCGCAGTAATTCCCCTTTGTTTGTCACACTGTCGTGCTGATGTGGGACTCGTCCACGTCCTCTAAAAATTAACTCTGACACTAGACATACCATAAATACTTCTCCCCATCCAGACAGACCGAGCCTGACGTCAGCAGGAAAACAGACGTCTCCGACTCCAAGCTGAAAACGCGTCTTGATTGATGGAATTATAAAACATGACAAAGATCTAATTTGGAATTAAATCTTTCATGTGGTAAACTGGCCAGACAAAGAGGAAGTGACAAGTGACCAGACAAGAGAGAATTTACATATGCCAATGACAAGGGCAGAAGAGGTAGTTCAGATCTTATTTTTTTTTTATTGATATGCAATGTTATAGGGCATCATACAAGAGCAATAACCAAGATGCAAGTCATTAACATCTCTTTGACCATGGAGGTCCTCGCGAGTATTCTCTACAGCAGTGTTCCCCAAGTTCGGTCCTCAAGAGCCACCAACAGGTCATGTTTTCAGGATTTCCTTAGTATTGCACAGGTGATAATTGCATCACCTGGGCAGGCAAGCATTCAATGACCTGTGTAATACTAAGGAATTCCTCAAAACATGACCTGTTGGTGGCTCTTGAGGACCAGAGTTGGGGAACATTGTTCTACAGTATCTGGTAACACCTGTGGTGGCTTTAGTGAAAGTCTAGTTGGGAAGCCCACCGCTTAGATGGAAATCATTCACAGCTCTTCGACCACGGAGTTCCACACATGAAATCCTTACAAGCAAAGACTGATATCGGTGGTGGCTTATGACATACGGCTTTAAAAATTCTATGAAATCCTAATTGGGAAAACCCAACCTACATGCAATTGATATCAAAGAATCGACACTACACAACAATAGAAGAAATACTTAAACGTGAAAGCCCACCATGAAGCTCCTCACATGAATTCCCTACAGTAACGGGTGACTGTACACAAACCTTTGTTGGGAAGAGCACCATTTAACAGAAAGTAATTTTGAGCTCTTACACCATGGTGCTCCTCATGTGAAATCCCTACAGTACAAGATGACATCTATGGTAGATTCTGACAAACCAGTAGCCAGATTCTAAGAAACCTTAGTTCCCAAGATGCAATGGCTAAAGGAGAATTGACACTACACAAAAATAGGAAAAATGATTCAATAGGAAAGCTAGAAGGAAGTCATTCAGAGTACTTTAACCACAAAGCCCCTTATGCGAAATCTCTTGTGGCTTCAAAGAAATTCCTACCCATGATCTATGACACCCCACAAGTCCTATCAACTTAAAACATTCCTAAACCACTTAAGAACCCTCTGAATTAGACATTGGCAACACATTTTTTTTTCTGTGGCAGAATTTAGGGATTAAGAACTGGTATTTTGAGACCATAAGGTAGCAAACGTTGTAAAACCAAGTTGACACCAAACCAAAAGATCCATGTGTCATGACAAGGATCCGCTGAAGAAAATCTTGGAAAATGAGGAAATAACGATCTTTAAAGAAAAAGCATAATAATAATAAGTATAGTCATTTTCTTAGGTGTGGCTATACTCTCCATGATTAGTTAGCCATGGTGATGGGACAACCTCCTCTCCAGGTTGTCCTAGAAATCAATTTTTTTTCTTCTTAGGCAGCCATTACTAATGGCCTCCAACCAAAGTATGGAGGTCACACAGTGGCGCATCTAGAACAGACTTCAGGTAGCCACAATGAAGGAGTATCCTACCATTAAGTGGTAATTTCGAAAACATTGATTATAGTTTAATCACATGTGCAGTACCAAGGAAATCCTGAAACACCGACTTGAAAAGTTGCTTGAGGAACATAGATTTGGGCAACAAAAACATTTCTCCTTGTAGTTCCAATACCAACATACAACGCAAGAAGCTACAAAGTTCAAGGCCAAGTAAACCTTAACCCAACGCAAGTCAAACACGCGAATATCGACAGGTTCCCCCCAGATAGTTTAATTGTATGGAGCCCCTGACATATGATGTTGGGGAGATACGGATCCGGCACGTCTGATTTCGGACTATTGATCCTTTAGCTCTTTGAAAAATACTCATCAGAGGAGTCTAGCCGCAGCTTTCTCAAAAACAACAACATGAGTCCAATCGAAGGAGTATGAAGGAGTCGGATGAGATCGCTATCAGGTGAGCAATCAGCCAAACCATCATTTGGCCGGCAGCTACCCAAAGTGTATGGGGAGAGGGTGGCTTTCGGGATCAAAACTTTCACATTAGAAAGGATAGTCCAAAAAGGGTCCTACAGTTATTCCAAAAATAAGCGACACTATATATGGTGCTCCTTCAGGTGTAGGGAACTGAAATGTAATACCAAAAATCAGCCTCATGGACAGCTGTGACGCCATTACTGGAGAAATAGTAGACCATGTCTTCTAGTTCTAGGCAACCCCTTTAATGTATTCAGTCACGGAATCTAAAGAGAGTCAAACAATTGGGAAAAAAAATAAAAATAAAGCGGATAATTCAATCTTATTTATATTTCGCGAATTCTATACCACGCCATTTGTAGACCTGAGCAAAAAGCAGTCAAATCCATACAGTGAGGAAGCTTGGCTTTCTAAAAATAGTGGTATTGTTCCGATTACAAAAGCATAATTAAGCACAATTAGCATTCTCCGCTTCCGAGCTGGAGCACAACTCCTGGAACATTCCTCGGAATTGATGGGTAGGGTTCTATCCTGCGGGGGGGACATTCCACTTGTTTTTTTGCCGCACTAATTAAAATGGAATTAAATGGGTTCTAAGAGGGTCAGCAATGCGCTCCGCTCTCCCGAGATCCTCACCAGGATCCACATTAGAAATGCTCACAGCGGATTAGAAAATGTGGAGAAATTCACGATTTCCGAGCCGACCTCATCTCGTCAGGAGATCACAAACTATAAAAACCACAATGTAATCACACAATGCAAGGCATCTTCTTTCCAAAAATCTCCAAATGAACAAAATGCTGTTACAGAACATCAAAATCATATGAATGGGAATAAACTGCAGTACCGCCATCAACCCAATAGCAAAGGTGGCGCTAAAAAAAAACAACAACTTTCTAATCCTGGAGAAACCTAAGATCTAGTGTTTGTCTATTGGAGGTCAGATAAGATAGAGGAGGTGACAAATTGCAGAAGACTTTAGCCACGATTCTTCATTGTCCATCTTGATGAAAAATGCACTGGGTTAGTTTGCATCAAAATCACGCGAGCAACTGTTAATTAAATTGATGAGTTTTCAGCTACCACTGCAAGAGATCTACACCACTCAGGGACTGGAGTACATGTCAATTGGCGCCACTTTTTTGGGGGGTGTAAATTCAATTTGTCAGCCATGCCCCTTCCCGGGTAAGTTTTGCTCACTTTCCAAGAAGTTGGGCATAAAAATGCGAAAAGTTGCTAAACTTTTGCGCAAGTATGAGTGGCGCTAAATTTTGCGACATTTCATGCAGTTTTACACTCAAAATCTGGCGTAAACCACTCTATTTTACTCACTTATATAGCGGCATTAATTCGGTAGCCGCTAAAAGGTGAATGTAAGGAGTTATTCATAAGTATAGATATTGGTATGTTTTGTGGTTTTTTTTTTAGAAAATTTTTGAGTAAGGGAAAATAAAGCTTCCCAGTAACAGTCAAATCATGAGATTTTTCAAGTCTCGCTCACATTGTGCATTTTTTATTTTTTTCTTAAGCATTTCAATAGTTTTTTGTTGCAGTTTTTCCCTATTGAGATCAAAATGGTTTTGTACAAAAAAAAAAAAAAAAAAAAAAAAAGCATCAAAACTGTACTTGGATTTTTTCATGCAGTCAAAAAAAACAAAAACGCTGAAAATTGCTAAGTGAGAACATACTATAAAGATCGCAAAATCAGATTGTGAGCCCCTCGGGAGAAATCGGCGGTGATCGATGCCAATCACTGTGCAACGCTGCAGAATATGGCGGCGATATATAAACAATGAGGGATAGTTAAGGCCTTCTTAACAAAACAAATCAAAGTCCAGCTCCAATTTTTCAAAACCCAATGGCAAAGTAAAGTGACAATTTTTGCACCTATTTTTTGGCCTACATTGTATAGGGCCTAAGGAAGGCAGTAAACACCGGATATTCGCTTTAGTTTTTATTTTTTAAATATGGTTTTAATTTAATTTGAAGCATCAATAAAAACAATTAAAAAAAATTTGAAAAAAAAATAAGTGACAAAAAAAAAAATGATACTGTGACTTTAAATTTGGAGATTTTCCTAAACTGTATCTATCAGCAGATTAATATTTATAAGGGGCGACCTGTCGCATGTGAGGTGTTAACAATGTGCGACTTTCTCCTCTGATACCGCTAAGAGCGGCTAAAAGGAAGACAGGCGTTCGCCGGCTGCAGAAAATGGACTTTCCAGCCCTGGGCTCACTGGGTGGTAATTACTGCGGAGTGTGAAGTCTGACCTCCCACTGGCCTTGTTCGATTAAATGCACATCGGAAGGAAAAAAAATAATTATTTCAGGTCCAAACAAGTTTACTGAAGTCATCTATCCGAGCGTCGGCAATCACTGAGCAATTCACATTGCTGGAGAAACAGTGCAAAAGCCATCTAATGTTTACAGACCGCCGCAAGTGTCACCTCCCACCACTGCGATCATATATGCTGTAGGATATGATCGCTCCCCCCCATATATTAGCTATACTACCACACATGTCCACAGGTGGTTTGCGGTACTGCAGTTCATCCCCCACTCAGATATGGCTTTTGGAAGAAAATAATGATTGTTTAAGGCATATAAGAGTGAGCGTCACAACCTCAACGGGGGAGAGGGGTGAGCGAACGTCACGACCGGCATAGAGGGGGTTGGTTAGCGAACGTCACGACCGGCATAGAGGGGGTTGGTTAGCGAACGTCACGACCGGCATAGAGGGGGTTGGTTAGCGAACGTCACGACCGGCATAGAGGGGGTTGGTTAGCGAACGTCACGACCGGCATAGAGGGGGTTGGTTAGCGAACGTCACGACCGGCATAGAGGGGGTTGGTTAGCGAACGTCACGACCGGCATAGAGGGGGTTGGTTAGCGAACGTCACGACCGGCATAGAGGGGGTTGGTTAGCGAACGTCACGACCGGCATAGAGGGGGTTGGTTAGCGAACGTCACGACCGGCATAGAGGGGGTTGGTTAGCGAACGTCACGACCGGCATAGAGGGGGTTGGTTAGCGAACGTCACGACCGGCATAGAGGGGGTTGGTTAGCGAACGTCACGACCGGCATAGAGGGGGTTGGTTAGCGAACGTCACGACCGGCATAGAGGGGGTTGGTTAGCGAACGTCACGACCGGCATAGAGGGGGTTGGTTAGCGAACGTCACGACCGGCATAGAGGGGGTTGGTTAGCGAACGTCACGACCGGCATAGAGGGGGTTGGTTAGCGAACGTCACGACCGGCATAGAGGGGGTTGGTTAGCGAACGTCACGACCGGCATAGAGGGGGTTGGTTAGCGAACGTCACGACCGGCATAGAGGGGGTTGGTTAGCGAACGTCACGACCGGCATAGAGGGGGTTGGTTAGCGAACGTCACGACCGGCATAGAGGGGGTTGGTTAGCGAACGTCACGACCGGCATAGAGGGGGTTGGTTAGCGAACGTCACGACCGGCATAGAGGGGGTTGGTTAGCGAACGTCACGACCGGCATAGAGGGGGTTGGTTAGCGAACGTCACGACCGGCATAGAGGGGGTTGGTTAGCGAACGTCACGACCGGCATAGAGGGGGTTGGTTAGCGAACGTCACGACCGGCATAGAGGGGGTTGGTTAGCGAACGTCACGACCGGCATAGAGGGGGTTGGTTAGCGAACGTCACGACCGGCATAGAGGGGGTTGGTTAGCGAACGTCACGACCGGCATAGAGGGGGTTGGTTAGCGAACGTCACGACCGGCATAGAGGGGGTTGGTTAGCGAACGTCACGACCGGCATAGAGGGGGTTGGTTAGCGAACGTCACGACCGGCATAGAGGGGGTTGGTTAGCGAACGTCACGACCGGCATAGAGGGGGTTGGTTAGCGAACGTCACGACCGGCATAGAGGGGGTTGGTTAGCGAACGTCACGACCGGCATAGAGGGGGTTGGTTAGCGAACGTCACGACCGGCATAGAGGGGGTTGGTTAGCGAACGTCACGACCGGCATAGAGGGGGTTGGTTAGCGAACGTCACGACCGGCATAGAGGGGGTTGGTTAGCGAACGTCACGACCGGCATAGAGGGGGTTGGTTAGCGAACGTCACGACCGGCATAGAGGGGGTTGGTTAGCGAACGTCACGACCGGCATAGAGGGGGTTGGTTAGCGAACGTCACGACCGGCATAGAGGGGGTTGGTTAGCGAACGTCACGACCGGCATAGGGGTTGGTTAGCGAACGTCACGACCTATAGGGTAGGGGGGGTAGTCACGACCTATAGGGTAGGGGGTAAGGGGGGTAGTCACGACCTATAGGGTAGGGGGTAAGGGGGGTAGTCACGACCTATAGGGTAGGGGGTAGGGGGGTAGTCACGACCTATAGGGTAGGGGGTAGGGGGAGAGTCACGACCTATAGGGGGGGGGGGAGAGTCACGACCTATAGGGGGGGGGAGAGTCACGACCTATAGCGGGGGGGGGAGAGTCACGACCTATAGGGGGGAGAGTCACGACCTATAGGGGGGGAGAGTCACGACCTATAGGGGGGGAGAGTCACGACCTATAGGGGGGGAGAGTCACGACCTATAGGGGGGGAGAGTCACGACCTATAGGGGGGGAGAGTCACGACCTATAGGGGGGGAGAGTCACGACCTATAGGGGGGGAGAGTCACGACCTATAGGGGGGGAGAGTCACGACCTATAGGGGGGGAGAGTCACGACCTATAGGGGGGAGAGTCACGACCTATAGGGGGGGGAGAGTCACGACCTATAGGGGGGGAGAGTCACGACCTATAGGGGGGAGAGTCACGACCTATAGGGATGAGAGAATAGCTTTGGATAATTCCTTATCCGAATAACTATAGCGCCACTACATAAGCATGGAGAGCCTGTTTGAGGTTCACGACATAGGGGAGGGGAGAGTCACGACATATGGGGAGAGCGTCACGTCATATAGGGAAGACAGTCACGGCACATAGGGAGGAGCATCACAAAATGTAGAGGGGAGCGTCACAAAATTGTATAACTTGCATTCTGGAAACAAACATGGAAAAAATAAAACTTACATCAAACAAATATCAATTTGACATACGATTATTCACACAGACAGTGCCTTATAAAAAAACTTTTTTTTTTTTTTTTTTTAACAGTACAGAGAGACATCAAATACACTCCAAAACATGGTGTGAAACAGACTTTTAGTTTATCTCAAAATACTATCACTTAGGTTTCACAAGTCCAACATTCATGATCTGAATCTGGACCAGCGAGGGAACATATGTATCTGTAGAGTTCAGGTCAGGAGATCAAAGGTCTGTCAGTACATTGTGGCCCATGTTCAGACTGATTATAAGACACGTGACACCAGCCTTACAACCAATTTAATTCACTAACCTATATGTTCTCCATTATGTCCTCTTCCATGTCTAGAATTAAAAATGATTATTAGATACATATACCGTATATGTTTCTGTGTACATATTCAGAAGGAATCTTTCCTGAGGGGAAAGCACTTTCCATCTAATCGAGAAGGTTGTGGCCAATGGAGCTCAGGACCACTTCCTACAGCCTATATATGCCAATAGAGGATTTTCTCAAAATAGCTTCATTAGTGGGATGGTCCACAAGGAGAACTCCAGTTTATACTTTAGGGACACCTTCTCAGAGAAAAAGGTGTCCATCTTAAGAGTTGTCCACTTTGCTAGATGCTTTTAGGGCTTGTCGCTAAATATAAGACAAGTCTTTGACCACACACGGCGTCCAAGATGCGTTCCCTAGGAATGAATAACGGAACGGTATGACATGAATGCTTCCAACATTACGTTATTTATATCGTCACACAAAGAGCATTCACTACTTTAAATTCTTCTCGTGGTCACCAGTCTATAAAAAAAAAATAACCAGAAAAAGAGTCCAGACATATATATATAGCAGCAGTGAGGGAGAACGGATGCGAGTTGAGCCTACTAAGGGTCAACTTCTCCGTCAAGGTGACTGCAAGGCCAAAGGAACCTTTAGATCTTTAGAAGTTCCATCGCCCAACGAAAAGTTGCAGTTTGTTCTTTACTTTCACACGCTTGTGAGAGTCAATGGTCACTCATGGTTGAACACCTACCTGATGACTCACGTCTCGCCACAAGAACACAGAGTCCAATGTCTACCAGAATGAAGGCACAGGCCTGGAAATGCAATGTAAACATTAAATGTTCATATGTCCAGCCCCAGGGAAGCCTGGGATTCATTCTACTTCACTTGTAGTCTAAATGAAAAACAGGATCCAGAAATGAAGGGCAGGACACAACAGTCCTACTTTGTAGGCGGTCAATGGGGAGAGACTAGAGGTATGAGGGTTCATCCATTCGTAGGGAAAGTGCATGATTGGTACCAAAAGTTCAACTGGGCTTACGGGAATGTAGGAAAGACCAAGATTTCCAGAAAAGGTACAGCAAGAAAATCAGTGAGGTTAGCATGCCTAGATTAAAGAGAAGGTTAAAAAAAAAAACCTGAATTATTCCGTTAAAAAAAAAAAATAGCGGAAAAGCACCAATAAATCGATCGAAGACTGGTCCTATTAATTTGTAAGAGAAAGGATTTGCTGTTCCTCTGTTCAGGCTTTCAAAAGGCTCCAAGCTTGTAAAAACCAAGTGACTTATACATTTTTTTTCTGGCGTTTTCCGCTATCAAGAAGCTCAATACTTTAAAATAGTAGAAAATTTGAAGGCCTTTTGTTGGCGTTTTTGCCACAAAAAAAGCGCGTATTAAAACATAATTTTTTAATTATTTTACCATAAAAATATTACACAAAAAAACAAAAAAAACACAGACTCACATTTTGCTTACCGGATATTGATTAGTTAGTGGGGAGAACTCATTATTTTGGTGGTATCCCTGTCTTGTTTATTGATTGCTACAAAGAAAAAAGACTAGCATTTTCTTCATTACCCAATAGATTAGAAAAAAAAACATTCTGTAAAAAAAGTCCCCATAAAATGCTGAAAAAGGGTTTAAAAAAAATAAAATAATCAAAAAACAGCTTAAAAAAAGATGCTTCATATTTACAAGAGTAGGAGTGATTTCTAAGACAACATCTGTTTGAAAATTGGATGTTTTTTGACCATGGGAAGAAGCTGCAGTGTGAACTTACCAAATAAGTTTAGTCAATAAGCTCCAAGACATCTTCTGATTACTTGTGTGGCACCCCTAGGGGTATTTGCCACAAAAATAGTTACTGACAGTAAGTACAAATATTAAGATAGCAAAACTGCACTACCACCTCCGGCCAGAAGGGGGAGCTCCAGAGACTCCACTTAATCCATTCTGGTCTGAGAGAAGAAATGGCAGTTGGGCCAAGGAGCTGATAGTGAGAGGTCATACAGCTGAATTTCTAACAGCCCTATGACGGTTTCCAGGCCCAAATCACCGGCCTGAGGAGAAAAGGGACAGAGAAAAGGGACATTGTGAGAACCGGGTAGCATTAATTACTACCCAGAACAGGCGCAAAGACGGATACCGGATCCGTGGCTGTTTTCATTATATATAATACAGCAACCGGAAAAACGTGAGGTGATATCAGCTTCACTAGGGTCGGACGCAGCAACAGACACAGAGTTCAGCGGTACTCCCGGAGGGGGTAAGCCGATAAAAGGACTCGGGTTGCCCGTCGAACCAGGACCCGGAGGGGACAGATTGGGCCGGCAGCCAGTTCACATACAGCAGCAGGGCCACACAGAAATTGCGCACAATAAGAGGCGAAGACCCCGGCAGGGTCAAAGTAACTCAGAGTTCCCATACAGACGCCGGTGACAGGACTGGTTGTAAATCCTTTTATGTTAAAGTAAACTGGTTAAACGTTTCAGTGCCTCAGTCTTTCATTTGGACAATAGCCATCTATCCAGGATTGGGATCATCACCGCTGGGAGAACCTGCTGCTGATCAAGTAAGTGCCTGTCCCCTCACGATACCCCTTACACTGTGCATTGCCTGAGGCCACAGCACCGGGTCAAGCCACCCGTGACATCCCCCTCAAGAGACAGACCCCATTGGTCCGGTGCTGGGTACCCCGGTCTCTTGGGCGTCACAATTGGCGTCACGAACAGGATAGAGCCAGCCCATATACCGGGTATTGTGTGCCGTGATTGGAGCCCAAAACTGTGAAAATTTGGATGAAAAATCTTGAAAATTGACTTTATTAAAGAAAAATCCATTCCCCATTGAAAACTATTGAAAGTGACTTTTCCCCATTGGTTATAATGGAGTAAAGATGGCCGCCATCCCCTGAGGTAATCACCTCATAACCGTTAGGCACGAGACTTAATTGAGCTACGCCATCACCTGAGCCCCAGTCTAACTGAAAAACTTCAGAATCCGCCATTACAGAGCGCGCGGCCGTCAGGAGCAGCAGGGGGCGTGTCATTGTGGGCGGCACCAAGCTGAGCGCTCTGACATCAGAGCAAGGGGAAAATCGATCCTGCTGCACAGCGGAACGAATCTACACTATCCCGACGGAAGCGGAGGACCGGAAGGGTCCGGATTAACTAAGGGGGCACAGTATGTCGCAGCACAGAGACGCCGCAGCATCCGGCGACGCTAATGCAGCTGAAAGACAGAGTGTCGATAGAGAGTCCGGTAGCGCAGCGGTGCAAGGAGTGGCGCCCATCATACCGGTGCTGATGCCATATACCCTGGGTCGCCCATGGCTTCCAATGTATGAAGGTGAGCCTAATACCCTTGACGATTTCAGAGAAAAGATGCTGGCTCATTTTGACATGTTCCCCGTGGGTGAAGTTCAGCGTGTTAGTCTCCTGATGATGCAGTTAAGTGGCCATGCTAAGCGAGAAGTCACAGCATGGGCAGCTGATCTAAAAGGCACTGTTGAACGCATATTTGCTGGATTAAAAGCTACATTTGAAACCACTGCCAGCAGCAAAGCTAAAGTACGATTCTTTAATTGCAAACAAAAAGTTAATGAGGGCGTGAGAGACTTTGCCTTAAACCTGCAGGAAGCCCTTAAATCACTTACACTGGCTGAACCCATTTTTAATACCGGAGCGGATAAACTGCTAAGAGATCAATTTATTGAGGGACTCTACACCCCTTCTCACCGGGGGCATGTGAGCATGCTTGTTTTTAAGAACCCTGAATTGACATTTGCTCAATTAAAGGAGAGCGTTATACGTCTCCAGCTGGCAGAGGCACCTCGGGATCAGGAGCCTGCGCAACTCATGGCAGAGGCTCCTCAACAACATGGAGTACCAGTGACATCAGCTATGTCCGGGGCCATTGCTAAGCCCCTGGGGCCCAGTACTAATGAGGCTTTTCAACAAAAGCTTGACTCTTTAACTGATGTTGTTGCTTCAATGGCTAAAACCATGCAGGAGATGAGAGGACCCAAGATGGAGTTGGCAAACCGTAGAGAGGATGTTCCATGGATGAGACCCCGGAAATACCCGACATGGAGAGGACGACCCCGCGACCGCTACCAACCGGATGGACAGCCCATTTGCCGCCGTTGCCAGCAGCCAGGCCACTTTGCACGAGATTGTGATTTAAACGGGAATCCCCTGGGAATGCGGGCCGCTTCCCAGGAATGAACTTTCAAGGCCCAACACCCTGGCACGACAGGTACATCGGAGGACGACCCATTATCCCTATCGTGCTGGACGGAATTCCTCTCAACGCTTTGCTGGACACAGGTTCCCAGATTTCATCTATACCGTATATCCTTTATAAGAGGTACTGGGCTGATGCAGATATTGATAAAGGGCCCTCTGATGTTGAACTAGATATATGGGCCAGTAATGGTAAGTTGGTACCGAAACTAGGATTCAGGGAGATGACCATAAAGATTGGTAAAGTAGAATTGAAGAAACAGGGTATAATTGTTGTTGATGTTGACCGGCGGAACTGTGAACCAACTGTATTGATAGGAATGAATGTGTTAGAGAACTGCTTTTCCGAAGTCATTTCTGTCTTACAGCAAATTGCTGAAACTGCCCAATCCAGCCAGCAGAGAGTTCTCCAAAGGGAAATAAAAGTATTGATGTTAAGGCAACAGGTAGAAGTTGCAGGTGGAGAAATCGGCAGTGTGAGGGTAAGTGATCCAACGTCTATTGTAATCCCACCAAAAACTGAAATGCTGGTATGGTGTAGAGCAGCCATTGGTACTAAGGGACGAGATTATCAAGCCTTAATAGAACCAGTGTACACCGACAGCAGGCCCACTATACTCACAGCACGAGGGATAGTCGAGGTACACCGGGGACGAGTGCCGGTACGACTTTTGAACTGTGGAGAGGAAGAGGTCACTTTGCCAAGGTATGCTACAATGGCAAAGCTATATACTGTTGACAACAATGCCATCACAACCATTGAGCCCTTAAAACCAACCTGTCAGGTGGAAGGCAATGGCTCAGATGGAGAAATGGAGGATTGGTGCCAACAGCTACACGTGGGCATAAATTCAACACCTACCCATCAAAAACAAGGGGTGTATAGGCTAGTGACGGAATATGAACAAGTCTTCAGTAAACACCCATTGGACTTCGGACGGATAGAAGGGGTAGAACACACAATCCCCACAGGTGACCATCCCCCAATAAAAGAAAGATATAGACCCATACCGCCCGCTCACTATCAATGTGCAAAAGATATGCTGAGGGAAATGAAACAGGCCGGGGTAATAAGAGACAGCTGTAGCCCCTGGGCGGCCCCTCTAGTGCTTGTCAAAAAAAAGGACGGAACCATGAGAATGTGCGTAGACTACCGGCGGATTAATAACATCACCCATAAAGACGCCTACCCCTTGCCTAGGATAGAAGAGTCCTTGACTGCTTTGAAATCTGCTAATTATTTTTCCACCTTAGACTTAACAAGCGGGTATTGGCAAGTCCCTGTGGCTGAGAGAGATAAGGAAAAGACAGCATTCACCACACCAATGGGTCTAAGTGAATTTAATCGCATGCCATTCGGACTCTGCAACGCATCCGGTACCTTCCAGCGGCTGATGGAATGCTGCCTCGGACACAAGAACTTCGAGACCGTCCTCCTGTACCTAGATGATGTGATCGTCTACTCAAAGACTTACGAACAACACTTAATAGACCTGGCAGAAGTGTTCGAAGCCTTATCCAGGTATGGCATGAAAATCAAGCCATCCAAATGTCACCTTCTCAAGCCAAAGGTACAGTACCTGGGACACATCGTGAGTTCGGAGGGAGTAGCACCGGATCCCGAGAAAATAAGCGCCATAAGGGATTGGCCAAGACCTACCAACGCAAAAGAAGTGAGGCAATTCCTGGGATTGGGTGGTTACTATCGCAGATTTATAAAAGGATTTACCAAATTGGCAGCACCCTTGCAAGACGCCTTGGTAGGGCAGACGAAGAAACCTTCAAACCGAAACCCTCCTTTTCAGTGGAACGATGAAAGGGAAGACTCCTTTGAACAACTAAAGAAGGCACTAACCGAAGAAGAGGTTCTGGCATACCCAGATTACCATCAACCTTTCATCCTCTACACCGATGCCAGTAATGTGGGACTAGGAGCGGTGCTGTCACAAAAGCAAGAAGGTCGGGAGAAAGTCATCGCCTTTGCAAGTAGATAGCTCCGGCCTACTGAAAGAAATCCAGAAAATTATAGCTCCTTCAAATTGGAACTACTGGCAGTAGTTTGGGCTGTGACTGAACGTTTCAAACACTATCTGGCTGCTGCAGAATTTATTGTCTATACTGACAACAATCCGTTGACCCACCTGGACACAGCCAAATTAGGTGCGTTAGAACAGCGATGGATAGCCCGGTTATCTAATTACAACTTCAAGATCAAGTATCGAGCAGGTCGCAAGAATGGAAATGCCGATGCCCTATCCCGGATGCCACACTTGAGAGATGTAGAAGAAGAAACGGGGGAGCTTGAAGAAATTGAACTACCAGCCTTCCATCATCCCAAGGCAAAACATCATCAGTCAAGTACCTATCAGAAACAACAAGAGGTGAATTTTAATCCGTTAGCACACCATAGATGGGCTGACACCCAAGACAGCAATCCGGCTGTGAAGTTGGTGAAGGAACTGCTGACTGAGCAAAGTGCATATCCCGATGAGGATGCCCCAGAAGAGACGCATCAACTCTGGAAAGAGAGAGGCAAAATGTTCCTGTATCAAGGGAAGCTCTGTAGAAGGTACACCAATCCGAAAACACATGAATTGGTTTGGCAGATTATCGTGCCTAAACAAGATGTCAAGATGGTCCTCGAAGCTTACCATAATGGTGCTGGTCACTTCGGTTGGAAAAAGTTAGAAGTACTTCTAAGAGAAAGATTTTATTGGGTCGGGATGAGAAAATCAATCGAACAGTGGTGCAGAAATTGTGGCCCGTGCAACCTCAGAAGAAACGATCAAAAGAACCAAAGAGCACCACTGCAGCCCATAATCACCAAACAACCACTTGAACTTGTAGCCATGGACCACGTGAAGTTGACACCAAGCCGGTCCGGCTATGTCTATGCCTTGACCATCGTGGACCATTATTCACGCTTCTTGGTAGTAGTACCCGTAAAAGATCTGACAGCAAAAACAGCAGCCAAAGCGTTCCAAACGTACTTTTGTAGACCCCATGGATATCCGGAACAGGTTCTCACCGACCAAGGTACAGCCTTTGAATCAGAGATCTTCAGAGAATTCTGTAATATGTATGGTTGCAAAAAGATCCGGACGACGGCCTATCATCCACAAACAAACGGCTTATGCGAGAAGATGAACCATATTATAATAGACCTACTAAAGACTTTACCTGAGACAGAAAGGAATCAATGGCCAGAGAAATTGCCTGACTTGGTAGATCTATATAATCATGTCCCGGTAAGCTCCACCAACTGCACCCCAGCTTACCTTATGCGTGCAAGACCCGGCCAATTACCAATCGATCTAGAAATGGGAATTCTGAAACCAGACGCAGAAGTTCAAGACTCCAATTGGGATATCATACGGCAAAAGCAGTATCGCCAAGTGCAAGAGAGTGTGGAAAGAAGCCTTCAGCAAACTAGAGAAAGACAAGAGCGAACTTTCAACCAGAATGCTCTAGCAACCCCATTAAGACCGGGTGACCAAGTGCTCAAGAGAAATCGTCGAACCAATAAACTAGACAATCAGTGGGAAGCCGTACCCTACACAGTTTTACCAACAAGAATGGATAATCCTAAAATGTGTCTCATTAGCAAAAACGGAGGCTTAACATCTGTACTAGTGTCAAGAGACAATCTTAAATTGTGTCCGGAAGCATTGAAAGAGCCAGACGTTGTCCAGCCAGAACCAGAAGTTATTCAACCCATACAGGTTCAACCAGTAAAGGAAAAAGAAGAGGAAGTGTATCACACCTGTATAGGAGACTTTCCCAAAACTCTACTAACATACCATGGTGCAGTAGTGGTTCCCATGGTGGCCTTTTACCCAACACCGAACCCAATACCAGAAGTCCCAAGACAGGAAGAGGCTGACCCCTTACTACAGGAGGTTCCAGGCCAGGAAGAACAGATTCCTGGTCAGAGTAATCCCATTCACGGTGGACTTGCCAACTCCATAGTCGTGGAATTATCTTTAGCAGAGCGGGCAGATACTACATCCGCAGTAGACAGTAGTACACCACATGAAGAGACACCGCTATTACGTAGATCACAGCGTAGTACCCAGGGTCAATTACCGGCCAGGTATGCAGATTACCAACTATAAAGCTCATAATGTGAATTGTATATATGTTATGCCCTATATAGTTAAACAGAAAATGTAGTATAGTCATTGTTATCAGTCTGCAACGTTTAAGCCCAGTGCCTACAGAGACTTGTCTGTATGAACTTATTGCATATTCTTGAACTTTTTATCAGCCCGGAGGCACTAAATCAAAGCTCCGGAAAGATTGCTTTTTGAACTTTGCTTTTTGCTCTTTTTGAACTTTCTTTAGACTTTATATTGATAACTCCGTTGGAAAAATGGAACTAAATTCCTGGACACTAAGTACAGTGCCTTTCCTAATACCTTCAAGGATAGAACTGTATTAATGGACGCTATTTGAAGTGACTTTTTTACAGAACTCTATTTTTGTTTCCTTGAGTGGTTTTTGTAACTTTTCATTTTTAAGACTCTGTACATATTAATTGTTATTTCAAAATGTTATTGTCCCACAGTCCCGGAGTACTGTTCTTAACTAAGGGGGAATGTGGCACCCCTAGGGGTATTTGCCACAAAAATAGTTACTGACAGTAAGTACAAATATTAAGATAGCAAAACTGCACTACCACCTCCGGCCAGAAGGGGGAGCTCCAGAGACTCCCCTTAATCCATTCTGGTCTGAGAGAAGAAATGGCAGTTGGGCTAAGGAGCTGATAGTGAGAGGTCATACAGCTGAATTTCTAACAGCCCTATGACGGTTTCCAGGCCCAAATCACCGGCCTGAGGAGAAAAGGGACAGAGAAAAGGGACATTGTGAGAACCGGGTAGCATTAATTACTACCCAGAACAGGCGCAAAGACGGATACCGGATCCGTGGCTGTTTTCATTATATATATAATACAGCAACCGGAAAAACGTGAGGTGATATCAGCTTCACTAGGGTCGGACGCAGCAACAGACACAGAGTTCAGCGGTACTCCCGGAGGGGGTAAGCCGATAAAAGGACTCGGGTTGCCCGTCGAACCAGGACCCGGAGGGGACAGATTGGGCCGGCAGCCAGTTCACATACAGCAGCAGGGCCACACAGAAATTGCGCACAATAAGAGGCGAAGACCCCGGCAGGGTCAAAGTAACTCAGAGTTCCCATACAGACGCCGGTGACAGGACTGGTTGTAAATCCTTTTATGTTAAAGTAAACTGGTTAAACGTTTCAGTGCCTCAGTCTTTCATTTGGACAATAGCCATCTATCCAGGATTGGGATCATCACCGCTGGGAGAACCTGCTGCTGATCAAGTAAGTGCCTGTCCCCTCACGATACCCCTTACACTGTGCATTGCCTGAGGCCACAGCACCGGGTCAAGCCACCTGTGACATTCCCCTCAAGAGACAGACCCCATTGGTCCGGTGCTGGGTACCCCGGTCTCTTGGGTGTCACAATTGGACCCAGGATACTTTTGTCTATGGTTGACGTCAGAAGCCACCTCACTTTCGAGCCCCCCAAGGACATGATTGTATGAGGTCTCCTTGTCTTAAGTGAAACCCTACTCACTGCCAAAAACACTCAGTCCTACTTTGGTGGTTTGGTTTTCCCTATTCTGTAGGCAAATTTATTGTCCCCAAGACTCTGCAATTTTACGAGTGGCTTCACGTCCCATGAAATCCTCCAGAAATGTAGGTGGATGTGCATAACCATACAGAACGATGGGCTTCTTAAGTACAATCGCTTTTTCATAAGATGTTTTAACCCTGGGACTGGGCTGCATCGTGGAGATGCCGTATATCACACGCGGAAGCCGTCCTTACAACCATTTCTCCTGTTCGAGAATCACCTGAGCTGACCTTGAATCACGGCTTCCAAGAAATTGTCTTCACTGTAAAAATTTAAATCCAAGTACTAAAATCATACACCATATATTCTAGCCGGCCGGGGGACCGTATATCACCCTCGCTCGTTTTTATCACTCCAGCCTCAAAACATAACTCAGCCGCAGGGGTGGCGGTGGTGGTGGTGGGGGGGGTACCTCTATGGATTTTATGATGTTGTATGATTCCTTCTAAACTCAATAGATTTACTTGGAACAAAGGAAATACAACTAAGCGCAAAGAGACACCAAGGGAAAAAAAACAAAAAACGAGGGTTCTACATAACCAGAAATGAAAGAAGGAAGGGTGTCCATAGGAGGAAACCAGACACGGCTTCCATCATCCAACATAGCCATCAGCCTTAATGATTTGCTTCTCGCGATTCATGAAGCGCCCAAAACTTGTGCCACGTCTTGGGTTCAGCCATGGGTTTAACTCAAGAAGGCCCAAGCCTTGAAGGTCTTCACCAGACCTATGAATCTTCCCACTTCCGTTGCATTGTCAATGAGTAAATAAATAAATCTTGCCAAATTTTAAATGTGGGGCCCTCTAGCATTTAAACAGGGAATTAACCAGTTATGGGCAAGCCCTTTAAGTAAAAAAAAAATATATATATGTACAAATAAACACTTTAGTGAAAATTACATTTTTCACATAATTATGCTTTTCGTTTCAGAAAGGCAAATTGGAATTACTTACAATCAGACTATATTAAAAAGGGTAAAGATAATTCACAACGTTAAAAAGTAAGAGCTAAAGTTAACAAAAAGGTTTGTAAAATTTACTAAATATAAATAAACTGGGCACAATCCGTTACACAAAGCTCTTTGTCTCCCCCATAGTAACACTGTGTTCCCAGATCATTAGGGTTTGTGAATGAACATGTTGTGTGCCAGTGACATATGTCTGAGGACTGTGCCATCAGCAAAAATAAATCTCTTCCAAATAGCATGGAAAATGGAAATCTTATGCCGGAATCACTGCTCTCCAGAAACAAAGTGTCCTGATACCACGAACAAAGACTTTTAGAATTTTTTTTTTTTTTAAGGTGACGACCACATTGTAAAACACAAATAAATCCTGAAAAAGAAAGGCAAAACCACTGCAAACGTGTATATATATATGGTTAAAAAAAGATGGAACCTGTGCACAGCATTGTTACATAGCTGTGCATGATATAGAATATATATACACCTTTATGACTGAAAGCTGGTGACTCCCAGGGGGAATAAAAAGTTAAATTTTAGCATTTAGGAATCTTAAGTGAAGAATAGTGTGACAAAAATAATTTTTTTCTTGGTGTATTTTTGGAGCAGAAACTCTGCAAAAAAAAAAACAATGAGAAGTTCAAAAAACACCATAAATTTTTGATGGGAGAGGTTGTTTTTTTTCCTAGCTCCAGAAAAAAACACAACCCTATCTAAAATAGTAAAAACGGAGAACCATCCGTGACTTTTTCTTGTTAAATTGTGTATAAACAAAATAGGGGAAGGACTTGGGTATTCTGGTTACAAGTACGCTGAGCAGCAGTACTCAATGTCAGGCAGCAGCTGCAAAAGCAAAAAAGGTTTTTTAGAGAGTATAGAAAGAGAGAAAATCCTGTGATCCCAACGTATTGTTACCCCTTTATAAATCACTTGTGAGGCCACATCTAGAATATGGGATCCAGTTTTGGGCTCCATAATTTAAAAGGGATACTCAGAGGTTAGAGTCAGTTCAAAGGTGATGATTACAAGGGATGGAGGCCTCTCGTATGAGGAGAGGTTGGAAAAGTTGGGCTTGTTTAGCTCAGAAAAAAAAAGTCTCAGAGGAGATCTCCATGTGTGTTCAATACAAAGGTCGGAGCATGACTTGTTCCTTCCTAGGACCATACTAAGAACCAGGGTGGCACTCATTAAAAGGTGGAAGAAATGAGATTCCGGCAGCTGAATAGGAAAGGGTTCTTCACAGTTAGAGCAGTAAGGCCACGTTCACAGTGTCAGTATTTGGTCAGTATTTTACCTCAGTATCTGTAGCCAAAACCAGGAGTGGAACAATCAGAGGAAAAGTATAATAGAAACATGTCACCATTTCTGCATTTTTCACCCACTCTTGGTTTTGGCTTACAAATACTGAGGTAAAATACTGACCAAACAACAAATACTGAGGTAAAATACTGACCAAACAACAAATACTGAGGTAAAATACTGACCAAACAACAAATACTGAGGTAAAATACTGACCAAACAACAAATACTGAGGTAAAATACTGACCAAACAACAAATACTGAGGTAAAATACTGACCAAACAACAAATACTGAGGTAAAATACTGACCAAACAACAAATACTGAGGTAAAATACTGACCAAACACTAATCGTGTCACAGTAACCTTAGACAGTGGAATGCCGACCACAAGAGGTAGTAATGGCCGACACTACAGCAGCTTTTATACAAGGGCTGGATGATTTCCTCAATACACAACATTATTGGATATAGATATTTAAGGGTATGTGCACACGTCAGGATTTCTTGCAGAAATTTTCCTGACAAAAACCGGACATTTCTGCCAGAAATCCGCATGCGTTTGTACCGCGATTTTGATGCGTTTTTGTGCGTTTTTTCCCAAATGCATAGAATTGCGGGAAAAACACAGAAAATCCGCAAAAATAATGAACATGCTCATTTTTTTACCGCAATGCGTTTTTTTCGCGGAAAAAAAACGCATCCATGTGCACATAACATGCAGAATGCATTCTAAATGATAGAATGCATAATGTATGCATTTTTAATGAGTTTTTATAGCGTTTTTACCGCGAAAAAAACGCAAAAAAACCTGAACGTGTGCACATAGCCTAAGGGACAAAAAAAAAAAATGTATAATTGGTGGAGAAAGGTTGAACTTGATGGACCCAGGTCTTTTTACATCCTATTATATCAATGTATTTACATTATCTGCTATATATTTTTTTCTTCACAATTTTAATTTCTTTTTTGACTTGTAGATTAAAAAAAAAAGTGAGAATTTTGGAATTTTTTTTTTTTTCAAATGAAAAATATTCTCACGACCATCACTCAGGCATAATGTAGGGATCAAATCATTAAAATACTTCATGGATGTCCAAAGACATTTCTTCCATAGCTCGGGTGACGGATTGTCTGTGGTCTGGCAGCTCTCTCGTCAGTCACACTGATTAATATGAGGATTAGGCCTCCATCCTCACACTGGCCGGGAAATATGCGCACATGAGATATACATCAACGCACCAGTGATTAGCAGGTTCTGGAGAACAAGATGGGAGATATCTGGTGGGAGTCAGAGGTCAGGAGGAGACTAAACTCTACATGCTACCAGGATTATGAAAGGGGCACTGTCTACAGAAACAGGGCTGACAGGAGGCACAACTGGACAAATTTAACCCCTTGCATATCCAGAAAACCTAACGAGGAGTCTTTCTGGTGTTCGATCTCGCTTGGCTTCGTCCTAGAACGCCGGGGAAGGAGCTGTCAGCCATCTTGTTAAGTCTAGCGCTCTTCTCACCTCAACATTGATCTATTTTAGGTCCGTTAACCACAAAAAGACGAGTCTCCTATTCTCCACGCTCCCAATTAGAAAAAGTTTCCCACCAGTATGTAGCCAAATATCTACTAAATTCTTATGAAGTCATCAGACACACACCGACGACCAATTTATCCGGCTCTATGGATTTTGACAGGGAAAAAAAAACAAACTATATATTATATTTTTCCTCTATTTCTAGGTCCCTTTTTAAAATGTGACCCACATACAATAAAGGGCAGACTCGTCAGTGACGTACATGGCGGAATGGGTTTATAAGGGCAACGGGGCTGATTTCACAGAAAACACAATTTTCCTTCATTTTTAAATAATATCTAAGGAAGCTTGGAAATAGTTTCCAACATGTTCAAAAATGAAGTAAAATAATTGAGGTTTATTTTTGTACATTTTAGAATATACGATTAAATCCAGACATTTTACGACCTAAGCAAATACATAATATAATAATTATAAGAGTGAAATAAAATAGTATAAAAAGGAATGAAAAAAAAAAATACAACTTTTTAATTTTCTTTTTCTCAAATGGGCCTGTTCTTAGAAGGGGTATTCTCAAGTGTGGAAGTTTTCACTTCTCTGAGGGATGAGGGACGACTTCCCGATCGCTGGGACCGCAACTGGTGTTGAGAAGCAGGGGATGTGCAGAGCCCGACCCGGTGTGGATGGCGCGGAGCTGGACATGCGCACTGACGCCCCGTTCATTCAGGTAGGAGTGCTGCGCTCTGCTCTGGGGGTCCCACTGACAATTCATAGAGCAGCAGTGGTCTGTAATTCAGTCTGAACTCGACCCAACTGCTAGAATCTTTCTGATTTCTACAGAAAACTAAGGATAAAAAAAAAATGGCATTTTTTTCTGCATTTTGCAGTCAAGATAAATGCATATGATTTTCTGAAAGCTCAGTCACTATCAAGAAAGCAGCTTCACCTGGAAAAAGTTGGTGTCTAAATGACAACAATGTGCATTACTCACCCTCCCCTGGTCCAGCACTGAGTCTCTGCTGCTGCTTCCCGTGTCTAAATAATGTTGTGTGCACATAGTGGGGTTTCCTGTCCCCAATGCACAGATTGTTGTTTACTTTTTTCCTACAATGAGCTTTACTCATTGAACAATATTGTATCATACAATTATTAGGTTCTGTAGAAGGACGTAGATCTGGGGATTTATTAGGATGGAATATAGGCTGAACTGGATGGACAAATGTCTTTTTTCGGCCTTACTAACTATGTTACTATGTTACTCACCCTCCCCGGGTCCAGTACTGAGTCTCCGCCGATGCTCCCGGTGTCTGCAGCGCTTTTGTCACATTGACAGCGCTGCAGCCGATCAGTGATGACACAAGTAGCTTAGTGACTGACGTTAGCGTTGCAAAGTCTGTGGAAATTCAGCGACGGACCAATGTAGGGTGAGTAAAGAACAATGTTTTTGAAAAACAAAGAAACCGGGGAAAGGGAAAAAAAAAAATTCTGGTTGTTGTATTGCCCCTTAGTTAGGAGAAAAGTAGCACAAATGCCAGTTAATCCAACGCCAATGAGTTAACAACAAGTCAAGACAGAGCCACAATGGAGGATGCAAATTCCAGCGTCTCGGGGCGTAACGGGGGGCGCAGATACAATAACTGTATTCTGCTTAAACTAATCAAGCTATTAAAATGTCAGCCGAAGCAAGATAAATGACGTATAGGGGACGGCTGGCACAGATTCAGCTCCGCTGGAGCTTCCCCGGGTTTCCCGTTTATTAAATCTGGCTGAATTTGTTCCCCAGGAGCCCCCTTCCCCTGTACCGCCTGCTCGCCGCCCCCCGGTTGGCTCGCCAATCGAACCCTGGCTGGAAGCCAAAACCGTCAATGCACAAAGCAGCCTCTGGTCACACTGCTCGCCCATTAGCAAACAACAATTAGACCCGTGGAGTAGGATGCCCACCTTCTTCCTTGGTGCTCAGCAGAATTTCTAAACATTTATTTTGACCTTAAAAAAAAAAGGTCCTGGACGCGGCGCAGCAGCCGGTGTCGCCCGCTGGGAGGCTACAATATAAAGGGGGAAGTATCCAGGTAACCACGTCCTGTTACACCCACCAACATCCTTGTTTACCGAGAAACAATTTGCGCTAATCAAATTATCTGAAAGAGAAGCAATAACTGTGCAGGTCCGGAAGAGATCAGCCCAATCTCCATAACGGAAAGGTCTGATCTAATCCCGGCCCCTTACAAATTACAATAATAACCCAATAATGGACCAAGTCCCTTCTCCAACATTCTGTCTTATGGTTTCATTAAATCTAATGGCATCCATAAACCTCACACTTCACTCACAGCGCTCAGCCGATCGTCACCTCAGCAATGGGGCTGATCAGCCACCTACACCCACCGCACAGACGAACGCCCCGAAGACCCCAACCTGCAAATCCCATGAGGTGTACAGAACTACCGTAATATAGCAGTATTATAGAAGTTATATTCTTGTACACAGGGGCAGTATTATAGTAGTTATATTCTTGTACATAGGGGCAGTATTATAGTAGTTATATACTTGTACATAGGAGCAGTATTATAGTAGTTATATTCTTGTACATGGAGGCAGTATTATAGAAGTTATATTCTTGTACATAGGGGCAGTATTATAGTAGTTATATACTTGTACATAGGAGCAGTATTATAGTAGTTAAATTCTTGTACATGGAGGCAGTATTATAGAAGTTATATTCTTGTACATAGGGGCAGTATTATAGTAGTTATATTCTTGTACATAGGGGCAGTATTATAGTAGTTATATTCTTGTACATAGGGGCAGTATTATAGTAGTTATATTCTTGTACATAGGGGCAGTATTATAGTAGTTATATTCTTGTACATAGGGGCAGTATTATAGTAGTTATATTCTTGTACATAGGGGCAGTATTATAGTAGTTATATTCTTGTACATAGGGGCAGTATTATAGTAGTTATATTCTTGTACATAGGGGCAGTATTATAGTAGTTATATTCTTGTACATAGGGGCAGTATTATAGAAGTTATATTCTTGTACATAGGGGCAGCATTATAGTAGTTATATTCTTGTACATAGGGGCAGTATTATAGTAGTTATATTCTTGTACATAGCAGTAGTATTATAGTAGTTATATTCTTGTATATAGGGGGCAGTATTATAGTAGTTATATTCTTGTACATAGGAGCAGTATTATAGTAGTTATATTCTTGTACATAGGAGCAGTATTATAGAAGTTATATTCTTGTACATAGGGGCAGTATTATAGTAGTTATATTCTTGTACATAGGGGCAGCATTATAGAAGTTATATTCTTGTACATGGAGGCAGTATTATAGTAGTTATATTCTTGTACATAGGGGCACTATTATAGTACTTTTATTCTTGTACATAGTGGCAATATTATAGTACTTTTATTCTTGTACATAGAAGCAGTATTATAGTAGTTATATTCTTGTACATAGGGGCAGTATTATAGTAGTTATAGTCTTGCACATTGGGACAGTATTATAGTAGTTTTATTCTTGTACATAGTGGCAATATTATAGTAGTTTTATTCTTGTACATGGGAGCAGTATTATAGTAGTTTTATTCTTGTGCATAGGGGCAGTATTATAGTAGTTATATTCTTGTACATAGGGGGCAGTATTATAGTAGTTTTATTCTTGTGCATAGGGGCAGTATTATAGTAGTTATATTCTTGTACATAGGGGGCAGTATTATAGTAGTTATATTCTTGTACATAGGGGCAGTATTATAGTAGTTATATTCTTGTACATAGGGGCAGTATTATAGTAGTTATATTCTTGTACATAGGGGCAGTATTATAGAAGTTATATTCTTGTACATGGAGGCAGTATTATAGTAGTTATATTCTTGTACATAGGGGCAGTATTATAGTAGTTATATTCTTGTACATAGGGGCAGTATTATAGTAGTTATAGTCTTGCACATTGGGACAGTATTATAGTAGTTTTATTCTTGTACATAGTGGCAATATTATAGTAGTTTTATTCTTGTACATGGGAGCAGTATTATAGTAGTTTTATTCTTGTGCATAGGAGCAGTATTATAGTTGTAATATTCTTGTACATAGGGGGCAGTATTATAGTAGTTATATTCTTGAACATTGGGACAGTATTATAGATTCTTGTCTACATGGAGCAGAATTACTTGAGTATAGAACAATCTGCGGATTTACCTTTTTCCATCATGGCTTCAATTTTGGCAGCTTTTATAAACAAAAACAATGGACATCCAGCTCAATGTGCCTCCTAATAATCAGCATGAAGTCAGTGATTTTATGGAGACGGATCTTATGAATGACTCTCGCTTTGCCAGAATGCAGTAGAACGGAGCATATGCAGGCAGCAACTGTGTATGTCCAGATACTCCTCAGTTTTATCACTGGTAATGAAGGGAGGCGCATACGTTTTACACTACAGATTGGGGAACCTGTTGCCGCAGGTAAAAAAATAAAAATAAAAAAATAAAAAAACCAGCAGAAAATGAAGGGTAACCAGATTGATATCACTCTTCTTCTCATCTATTAGAAGGGCTCTGCAGACCGCTCCCCGGCCGCCATTTCTGGGGCGGCTGCGGACTGGTATTTGTAGCCGGGGGAGTCCCGGTATTTTTATGGCCAGTAAAGGCTCCGTAGACAGCTGCAGGCTGATATACATAGCCTGGGAAGCTCCATGGGTATTAACCTCTTCCCAGGCTACAAATATCAGTCCCCAAGTCTCGTTGGCTTTCCCTCTCTGGCGAGGGCCATGCCATTTTTTTTTTTTTTTTTTAAATTAAACATATTGCTTTTAAGGCAAAGGTAAATACCGGACTCTGCCGCGGGCACTCAGGACCGGAGCGTTCAGCTGCATAGAAATACATGCAGCCGCACACTCAGGTCCCGAGTGCCAGCGGCAGTGCCGGATATTAAGATGCAAGACTCGTCAGTTTCTCGCATGTGTGATCCATCTATCCATCGTATCCATCTATCTATCCATCCATCTAATCCATCCATCGTATCCATCTATCTATCCATCCATCGTATCCATCTATCCATCGTATCCATCTACCCATCCATCATATCCATCTACCCATCCATCGTATCCATCTACCCATCCATCGTATCCATCTACCCATCCATCGTATCCATCTATCCATCCATCGTATCCATCCATCCATCGTATCCATCCATCTAATCCATCCATCATATCCATCTATCTATCCATCCATCGTATCCATCTATCCATCCATCTAATCCATCCATCCATCGTATCCATCTACCCATCCATCGTATCCATCTACCCATCCATCGTATCCATCTACCCATCCATCGTATCCATCTACCCATCCATCTACCCATCCATCGCATCCATCTACCCATCCATCGTATCCATCTACCCATCCATCGTATCCATCTACCCATCCATCATATCCATCTACCCATCCATCGTATCCATCTACCCATCCATCGTATCCATCTACCCATCCATCGTATCCATCTATCCATCCATCGTATCCATCCATCCATCGTATCCATCCATCTAATCCATCCATCATATCCATCTATCTATCCATCCATCGTATCCATCTATCCATCCATCTAATCCATCCATCCATCTACCCATCCATCGTATCCATCTACCCATCCATCGTATCCATCTACCCATCCATCGTATCCATCTACCCATCCATCGCATCCATCTACCCATCCATCGCATCCATCTACCCATCCATCGTATCCATCTACCCATCCATCGTATCCATCTACCCATCCATCGTATCCATCTATCCATCCATCGTATCCATCTACCCATCGTATCCATCTATCAATATATCTATCGATATATCTATAGATAGATGTATTTATAGATAGATATATCAATAGATCGATAGATAGATACCATAGATAAATACGATAGATGGATATGATGGATACGATAGATATTTATCTATCTAGCTGTGTGTAAACATTATTCTTCAATGGAGTATGTAAATGAAGAGGTTGGACAAGAAATGACATCACAAATTTTTTTTGTATATCTTTATTTAGCTTACAAAAACCCACAAATCCGCATGAAAAAAAAACGCATCAAAAATGCAGGTGACCTGCCAGTGACCTCAGGTGCAGATTTGGTGCAGATTTTACCTGCGTCAAATCCTGATGCATCCTAAACGTGGACACATACCCTAAGGCCACGTTTACACGTGTAGTATTTGGTGAGTTTTTCACCTCATTATTTGTAAGCCAAAGCCAGGAGTGGGTAGAAATACACAGAAATGAGGACGTGTTTCTATTCTACTTTTCCTCTGATTGTTCCACTCCTGGTTTTGGCTTACAAATAATCAGAGGAAAAGTAGAATAGAAACACGTCCTCATTTCTGTGTATTTCTACCCACTCCTGGCTTTGGCTTACAAATAATGAGGTGAAAAACTCACCAAATACTACACGTGTGAACAGGGCCTGAGTTGGTATACGTGCAAATGTAAGAGGACTGTGGCCATTTCACAGATAAAAGCTCCAGTAGGGTATATGCTCATTTTTGCTTGTTTTTTTCTTGGGTTCGGCAAAAATATTAGTGAGCATACGCTATAAAAACGTCACCCAAACCCGCAGAATTCCGGCAGGACGAGCTGACATTAGACATTCGAAAATGATCAGGCATAATGTGTTGCAAGATGCCCAATCATACATAGTAACATAGTTAGTAAGGCCGAAAAAAGACATTTGTCCATCCAGTTCAGCCTATATTCCATCATAATAAATCCCCAGATCTACGTCCTTCTACAGAACCTAATAATTGTATGATACAATATTGTTCTGCTCCAGGAAGACATCCAGGCCTCTCTTGAACCCCTCGACTGAGTTCGCCATCACCACCTCCTCAGGCAAGCAATTCCAGATTCTCACTGCCCTAACAGTAAAGAATCCTCTTCTATGTTGGTGGAAAAACCTTCTCTCCTCCAGACGCAAAGAATGCCCTCTTGTGCCCGTCACCTTTCTTGGTATAAACAGATCCCCAGCGAGATATTTGTATTGTCCCCTTATATACTTATACATGGTTATTAGATCGCCCCTCAGTCGTCTTTTTTCTAGACTAAATAATCCTAATTTCGCTAATCTATCTGGGTATTGTAGTTCTCCCATCCCCTTTATTAATTTTGTTGCCCTCCTTTGTACTCTCTCTAGTTCCATTATATCCTTCCTGAGCACCGGTGCCCAAAACTGGACACAGTACTCAATGTGCGGTCTAACTAGGGATTTGTACAGAGGCAGTATAATGCTCTCATCATGTGTATCCAGACCTCTTTTAATGCACCCCATGATCCTGTTTGCCTTGGCAGCTGCTGCCTGGCACTGGCTGCTCCAGGTAAGTTTATCATTAACTAGGATCCCCAAGTCCTTCTCCCTGTCAGATTTACCCAGTGGTTTCCCGTTCAGTGTGTAATGGTGATATTGATTCCTTCTTCCCATGTGTATAACCTTACATTTATCATTGTTAAACCTCATCTGCCACCTTTCAGCCCAAGTTTCCAACTTATCCAGATCCATCTGTAGCAGAATACTATCTTCTCTTGTATTAACTGCTTTACATAGTTTTGTATCATCTGCAAATATCGATATTTTACTGTGTAAACCTTCTACCAGATCATTAATGAATATGTTGAAGAGAACAGGTCCCAATACTGACCCCTGCGGTACCCCACTGGTCACAGCGACCCAGTTAGAGACTATACCATTTATAACCACCCTCTGCTTTCTATCACTAAGCCAGTTACTAACCCATTTACACACATTTTCCCCCAGACCAAGCATTCTCATTTTGTGTACCAACCTCTTGTGCGGCACGGTATCAAACGCTTTGGAAAAATCGAGATATACCACGTCCAATGACTCACCGTGGTCCAGCCTATAGCTTACCTCTTCATAAAAACTGATTAGATTGGTTTGACAGGAGCGATTTCTCATAAACCCATGCTGATATGGAGTTAAACAGTTATTCTCATTGAGATAATCCAGAATAACATCCCTCAGAAACCCTTCAAATATTTTACCAACAATAGAGGTTACACTTACTGGCCTATAATTTCCAGGTTCACTTTTAGAGCCCTTTTTGAATATTGGCACCACATTTGCTATGCGCCAGTCCTGCGGAACAGACCCTGTCGCTATAGAGTCCCTAAAAATAAGAAATAATGGTTTATCTATTACATTACTTAGTTCTCTTAGTACTCGTGGGTGTATGCCATCCGGACCCGGAGATTTATCTATTTTGATCTTATTTAGCCGATTTCGCACCTCTTCTTGGGTTAGATTGGTGACCCTTAATATAGGGTTTTCATTGTTTCTTGGGATTTCACCTAGCATTTCATTTTCCACCGTGAATACCGTGGAGAAGAAGGTGTTTAATATGTTAGCTTTTTCCTCGTCATCTACAACCATTCTTTCCTCACTATTTTTTAAGGGGCCTACATTTTCAGTTTTTATTCTTTTACTATTGATATAGTTGAAGAACAGTTTGGGATTAGTTTTACTCTCCTTAGCAATGTGCTTCTCTGTTTCCTTTTTGGCAGCTTTAATTACCGTATATACTCGAGTATAAGCCGAGATTTTCAGCCCATTTTTTTGGGCTGAAAAGTCCCCATCTCGGCTTATACTCGAGTCATATACCCGGGTGTCAGCAGGGGAGGGGGAGCGGGGGCTGTGTAATCATACTTACCTGCTGCGGCGCGGTCCCTGCAGTCCCTGGCTTCTCCGGCGCTGCAGATTCTTCCTGCACTGAGCGGTCACATGGCACCGCTCATTACAGAAATGAATAGGCAGCTCCACCCCCATAGGGGAGGAGCCGCATATTCATTGCTGTAAATGATCGGTGCCATGTGACCGCTCAATTACAGGAAGAAGCTGCAGCGCCGGAGAAGCCAGGGACTGCAGGGACCGCGACGCAGCAGGTAAGGGGAGCGCAGCGCTATAATTACCTGCTCCTCGCTCCGGCTCCGTCTGCAGCGTCCTCTAGCAATGACGCTCAGGTTAGAGGGCGCTGTGACGTAGTCAGTGCGCGCCCTCTGCTGAGCGTCAGTGCTGGAGACGGAGCCGCAGAGGAGCAGGTAATTATTGAAAGCGCCGGCGTCCTGAGAAGAGAGGTGAGTATGTGATTTTTTTTTTTTTATGGCAGCACCAGCAGCATTCTAAGGAGCACCTATGGGGCCATAAAGGTGCAGAGCATATAAGGGGCACAGCATTATAAGGAGCACCTATGGGGCCATAAAGGTGCAGAGCATATAAGGGGCACAGCATTATAAGGAGCACCTATGGGGCCATAAAGGTGCAGAGCATATAAGGGGCACAGCATTATAAGGAGCACCTATGGGGCCATAATCAACGGTGCAGAGCATTCTATATAGCACAGTTGTATATGGAGCATCTATGGGGCAATAATGAACGGTATGGAGCATCTATTTTTAATTTTTGAAATTCACCGGTAAATGCTGCATTTTCTACCCTAGGCTTATACTCGAGTCAATAAGTTTTCCCAGTTTTTTGTGGCAAAATTAGGGGGGTCGGCTTATACTCGGGTCGGCTTATACTCGAGTATATACGGTAGTTTTTTTAGATAGAGTATTTTTCTCCCTATAGTTTTTTAGAGCTTCAATGGTGCCATCCTCCTTTAGTAGTGCAAATGCTTTCTTTTTCCTGTGTTCTCAAGGGAAATAAGCCACCGCTGGAGTGATCTGGCAGCTGTCTTCCCTTACAAAACTCATGCACGCTCAGTTGTCCACGTGTACGGAGAGGTCAGCACCGACGAGCGCTCGGTTGACACCTACCGATCTTGTAAAGCGGTTTATGCTGTAAACACAAGATATCATCAGTCCCCAGAATAGGTGATAATTCACTGATCGGTGCTGGGATCTGCAGTAATCAGCAGATCAGGTAACCTATGTACCAGTTGCAAAATGGTGAGGTAGACGCCCGGCCATCACACCATTCATTCTCTAGGAGCCTGCTAGATAAAGCGGACTGCCGCGCTGGGCAGCCCTATAGGGAATTTACATAGCGACGGTTACGTACGCGCACCGTGCTCCAAAATATCGGGGATAAAAGTGTAGCAGTGATGCTGATCATTGCAGGTTCTAGCGGTCAGACCCTCACTGATCAATAAGTGAGGAAGGGGTTATACAAGGCAGCTGCGGAGAGCAAGCCATACAGCTTCAGGCCTCATTCAGATGTCCAATTTTCACGTATGATTGCCATCCATGATTTCAATGGATAGCTCTCGTACCGTGATAATCTACGGGGTCATTCATACGTCTGATTTTTTACCAACCAAGTAATCTGCGGAAAATCGCTGAGACATGTACTATTTTGATCCGACGGTGGGCTTAAAGTCAGCAACGCAATTCTATGGGTCGGTGTAAAAATAAATAAATAAATAAAAAAATCAGACAGCATTCGGATGTCATCTGAGTGCACTCTGATTACATAGGAGAAGGTGGAGAACATTTTTTTTCTCCACATGAGGAAAAACTGATTACACGAGCACCACACTCAAAAATAATTGGTCAGTTCTTCTCATACGTAAGAATATCAGATGTGTGAATGAGCACTTATTAGGCCTAAGGACATGACCTGTCATTTATCCTGGGAGTTGGGTGATAAATGTTGATGGCTGGAACATCCCTCCTCTCAGGACTCCAGGGTTTTTGCACCCAAGTTATTGCTTTTAACTCCAATTTGGTCCCTCATCGGGAATCTTAAACAATTTATTGCTATATAAATAGTTCATAGAGTTCAGTATTTGGCCAGTAATGTCCTCTTCCTCACTAATCTGATAGAAGACTGTGTAGGGGGGAAACGAACAATCAGGTCCATTCTCCTTTTCACGACACACCCTTTAGAAAGCTGTGAGGAACCTAAAGTTGACATCTGCGGATACACAGATGGACAGATAATGAATTTAGGTCTTGAAGGCCAAAAAGAAAGTGAATACTAAGCGTCTGCCAATTTACAGAGACCATTCCTTGTACCGATGGAATACAAGGTTCTTCCAGATGAAGCGTCCCTCAGAGGAAGCATGGCTTTATCTAGGAGTAATACGCCTTATGTAACCTTGACTTGTACACCTACAATTCCCGCAGTCTACACGAGGAGAAGAACAGCGAGATCGCATCGTATTATACATATTCGGAGAAAAATCAGTATGCAAACCGCCTTCAGAGACTGCGGCGTACCTGGAAACTCGTACAACTCCCTCCCGTTACCTCATAACTCTGAGGTGAAGATCAACTCCCTCCCGTTACCTCATAACTCTGAGGTGAAGATCAACTCCCTCCCGTTACCTCATAACTCTGAGGTGAAGATCAACTCCCTCCCGTTACCTCATAACTCTGAGGTGAAGATCGGAGCATTGGAGACCAGCAGTGTTAACTCTGTGAGAGTTGGACAGTCCACACCGGTGCGATTGAAGAGGCCTATAAAAGTCTGAAATGATGATGATGAGTAATTATAAGTTGGTGTCCATTTTCAGTATTTACCGCAATTTTCTGAATATCAGGAGGCAAAACCCATGATTGTGGCTTATGAGAACAAAGTTGGTGGATATAAAATAAACTCCAGGGTCTGGCTTTCCCGGAGTTGTTCTTATTGGGCCGGGATGAAACGGCCATATTGAAAATTGGGCCAGACGCAACCACAAATTGTGGATGTGAATGACTCTGTGCTCATCCATATCGCGAACTTGTTGAATACATTCATTATTCTGGTCTGTAAAACAGGCCAGTTTGTACATGCCACGATTTCCTTCGAGCACACTACGTGCATGGACATACTGGCTATATACTACCGATTCTGAGAATGGAGCACTGGTTGAGCACACCACCACCTCCGGTACATCCGGCTATAGTACAGGCTACTTCCTGGTGGTGGTCCCAAAGGTAGAACCCCCAGAGATCAGCAAGTTATCCCCAAACCTATAACTTTGGTACAACCCCTTCAAAGAGGACCTGTCCCTTGCCATAAATACGGTAGGTCATTATTTTTTTACTAGACTGTTCTCCCGTATCCGGTGTTGCTTTTCTTCTTGCGCCTCTCTATTCTTGAAATATAAATCTAGGGTCAGACTCATTATTACATTTGCACCTTTTTTTGTTTCACAGGCGTTTTTCCATTTGCACCTTGTTCTTTTTAATGTGAACCTTTTTAAATGTAAATTTGCGGGCGAGTTTTGAGGTTTCCAGATGTTTTTGGCCGATTCATCAATTGCGACTTTTTAAAAAGAGATTGTGCAAGATTTTTGCAGAAATCTACACAGCCGTCCCGTCTCCCCCATAAAATTAATTTTATTTACCGTAACTTCTTAAACATCTGACATTTTATCGTGAAATGTTCTGCGTTAAAGAGTCACCCCAAAAAATGTTTTAAATAAAAATAGGAGAATTTGGCACAAAAATATTAAGGGTGAATACTACAGGACAAAACAAAGTACCGTAATAAAAAAAAAAAAAAAAGGAAAAGGAGGACTAAGACTTTTCAGCCAACTAGGCGAATAACTAACAAACACGTCCACAGAGAAGAGTTGAGAAACACACCCAGTTGGAAAAAAAACAAACAAACCTAACTTTGCATACAAAGAAAAGGCCTCATCTTAGGAATGGAGAGGAGCAGGAACAAAAAAAAAAAAACTACGGATTCATAAAAACCGTAAAAAACAATACATAATACATATTTATAATCAACTGTCCGGTCCCCTTTAAATACGTTAAAGATGGACAACCCAAAAATATTTCTGTACTGAAGCCGGTTTACAAAACTGAAAGAAATATTCTGACTACCTGCCTTCAAAAGGGAACTTGTCGAATTGTACAGTCTGGTCTGTCGACAGCCTAGTACGGTGTATAGAAAAATGAGATCTAGGTTTGTTGAAAAAGTTTTAGTATAACTTATTTTATTCATAGAAAACCCTGGTTTTTGAATACAGGAGTCCAGTGGGCGGTCCTAGTCAGTGATTGACAGCTACCTCCGAGTGCACAGTTCTACAGGGAGGACTATAGTCACTGAACAGGCCCGCCCGCTGGACTCTTACACCTACAAACATATAAATAAAACAATAGAAACAAAAATGTATATCATCTCCTCCTGCCGACAGATCAGATAACATTTTCAACATGGCAAAATAATTAAATATTGGAATTAGATTTTCTAAACTTCCCTTACAAAACCAAAGCAAGGATGTTTCCGATTGGCATTTTCTATAATACATAGTAACATAGTTAGTAAGGCCGAAAAAAAGACATTTGTCCATCCAGTTCAGCCTATATTCCATCATAATAAATCCCCAGATCTACGTCCTTCTACAGAACCTAATGCTGGGACTTCCTGCTGGGAGAGGAGAGGAAGAGCTTCTTCACTCAGTTCTCACCCTGTGATCATAGCCCCCCAAATACACAGTGACTAGCCCCATAACCGAAAAAGTCACTGTAGAACTTTTATATCAGTTTCCATCTTTTCGTCCCACCATCACATACGGGCTTGCCCCCGCAACTTACTGCAGAAAGTTATATTTAGGATCCATCCAGCTTTTTCAGATTTTACAAGCATATGTTAGTGCGTTCTCATCTCTGGGTAAATATAGAAGAGAGCTTATATTTAAATGAGATTTGTGCAGTCTTAAACCGCAAAAGGATTAAATGGACGGGATCATTTTAATCTTTTCACATTAAAGTAATTGGATATAAACTATCACATTCTGAAATGGTTAATTACAACTCTTCTTGGTTTCCGCAGATTACAGAGGCACCGCTATCGGATGGCTATAATCAAAGTTTCTTACGACCTGAAATTATAGGCTTCAGTGGGACTTCTAGGTACGGAAGAAGTTAAGGAAAACTCACAAATGGATTCTATATTTTGTAAAAAAAATATGAAAAAAAAATGAAGCCGAGATTCAGTCATTAAAAAAAAATCTGTCTCAAGGTTTTTGCAACCTAATCTGAGAGCAGCATAATGTGGAGAAAAAGACCCTGATTTCAGTGATGCATCACTTCCTGGGCTACTTGCTGTAGTTTTGATAAAATCACTGTTTTATCAGCAGGAGGTTAATCACTGAAGGACTAATAAACCTGCTGCCAGGTAGTCCAGCCACACCCCCGCCACTGATTGGCCATTTTTCTGTGTACACTGTGCATAAGCAGAATGGGCAGGGTTAAACAGAGCTCCGTATTCAAAGAAATGCAGCAGAGAAAACAATGATTTTATCAAAATGACAGTAAGCAGCCCAGCAAGTGATACTTTGATGGAATCAGGATCACTCTCCGTACATTATTCTGTTCTCAGATGGGGTGCAAAAAACCCGATGATACATTCCCTTTAAGTTCTGTTCATGAACCAATGGACAAATATTTTTTACGAATCCAAAATATAAAAGTCAATCTAGTGGAAAAAAAAAAAATCCTAGTTATTTCTCGAATTATATAAAATGATTTCAGAAAAGGAGGCAGAAAGCTTAAAAAGAAAACCTTGTTCAGACATGCATCTTTAAGTAACTGGCAACTAAAGTGTCTGGCGAGAGCATTTTGGAAACAGACATGACTGGCACTGCGAAACTGTACTTTAGCTGCAGGGATAAATGCGCTTTACGTGTCCAAATCATTTTTAAATGCTTTACCAAATTTAATAAGGAAAATAAAGATTTAGATGCTAAATCAGAAGCTTCTCATCTAATCCCTAACTGAAAAATGTTCCATAGAAAAAAAATGGAAAATATATATTTTTTTATGCCATACATATCATCTGTGCTTTTCGAGATCTGCACAATGACTACAAAGACTTCCTGTAAATGACTATTCGCATTGATCATTGTAAACAGACAGAATATTTCCATGTCTTAAAAAGACTCAATAATACATAACTCTTCTTGTAAAAAGGAAAAATAAAACACATACGCTCTGTTACAATAAACCAGGTCAAACGCAAATCCACTTTCCCAACACAATAAATTAACCACAAAAACATTGACGGCAAAGATCTCTTATCTCAGAGTCAATGCTCCGACTTTTGACTCAACAAAACCATCATTCCACTCACAACCACTTTCTATAATAACTTTAGTCTGGACTAGAAGAGATTCTCCGGAAAGACACAAGAGGTGGTCCAAGTCTTCAAAATGCTCGTTACACAGATGTGGAGGCTGTATGAAGGGCATATAGAGACCCTATGTCTTGGGTGTTGGTCATACAAAGCACCATTTGTCAACATTCACTGGATAGACGACAACTAGAGTCAGGAAATCTGTGGTCACTTGATGGAAGTCCTAAGACCCTCCATGTAGCACCCGGCATCCGCGGCTCTTTAGATTAGTCAGTGTGGCATGACGTCATCGTTGCTTCAGGCCAAGATGAAGAGACGAGTAAGCCTTTGAGTAAGAGGCAGTTCTCATGGCTCCAGTGGCCACAGATTACCAACGTCGATGATGGATCAGGTCCTACAAATTGAATGTTAGTGATATCTGCTAGACTGGTGGCGGTCCAACCTCCAAGACCATCACGGGTGACCAGAAACAGATCCCACGACCCTGGCTTGAATGAATCGTTGGTCGCCCATGTGCACTGCTTCTCTAGTCAATCTCGATGGACATCTGATAACAGGTGGCCACTTACTTCAAGGGTCTGTTGTAAGCTTTGACGTGATCCCATCTCCATTAGATGGAGAATAGCTTAACCGATCACTTGGAATCCGACCGCTGAGACGATAAAGAGTATATCCGCTGAAATAATCTGAGGGTCAAGCCCTGAATTAGAAAGTTGGAGAAATCTGGTACCTGGGTTTCTTGGTCTAAGATTTGCCCGGAGATTAGGCAACATGGAATTCATATCACAGATGTATTAAAAAAAAAATCCACGCACTGGATTATCACTGAAAACAATGAGAGGCCTTTGAAAAATTTTCACATGGATTTTGGCTGTACAGGTACACGGGATCCCTATGGATTTCGCTAACCTTATGGATTTTTCATCATTTAATGTTGTACATCGCAGCTAGCAAAACAATCACATAGGAACATATTAAATCTGCACAGAGAGTTAACACAGCATTTACCAAGTGCTCAACCGTCCCCGTCTAGCAGTGTATATAACCAGTACCTCAATGTATAATTGTACGGTTCATGAAATACCACAACAGACTTGACAGACAGCGCCCGACTGGGAAAATGGAAAAATAAGTTTACATATAATTTATACACAGGAATATAAGATGAGAAACACTACATTTATCATCGCCTACATGCAAGCCGCATATTTAGAAAACAAGAAGCCGCCAACTCCAATCTAAACATATATGAGACTTTTACAGCAGAAATATTATTCCCTGGGAAAACAATACCTGACCCCAAAAGCAGAGAACCAATCCATAAAATTTCCTCAGCTGTAGAGTATTTCTCTCATCATGGCATGACCATAAGTTGGGTCAAATGATAAAACTCAAAAACTATTATGCACCATAGTAACATAGTAACATAGTTAGTAAGGCCGAAAAAAGACATTTGTCCATCCAGTTCAGCCTATATTCCATCATAATAAATCCCCAGATCTACGTCCTTCTACAGAACCTAATAATTGTATGATACATTATTGTTCTGCTCCAGGAAGACATCCAGGCCTCTCTTGAACCCCTCGACTGAGTTCGCCATCACCACCTCCTCAGGCAAGCAATTCCAGATTCTCACTGCCCTAACAGTAAAGAATCCTCTTCTATGTTGGTGGAAAAACCTTCTCTCCTCCAGACGCAAAGAATGCCCCCTTGTGCCCGTCACCTTCCTTGGTATAAACAGATCCTCAGCGAGATATTTGTATTGTCCCCTTATATACTTATACATGGTTATTAGATCGCCCCTCAGTCGTCTTTTTTCTAGACTAAATAATCCTAATTTCGCTAATCTATCTGGGTATTGTAGTTCTCCCATCCCCTTTATTAATTTTGTTGCCCTCCTTTGTACTCTCTCTAGTTCCATTATATCCTTCCTGAGCACCGGTGCCCAAAACTGGACACAGTACTCCATGTGCGGTCTAACTAGGGATTTGTACAGAGGCAGTATAATGCTCTCATCATGTGTATCCAGACCTCTTTTAATGCACCCCATGATCCGGTTTGCCTTGGCAGCTGCTGCCTGGCACTGGCTGCTCCAGGTAAGTTTATCATTAACTAGGATCCCCAAGTCCTTCTCCCTGTCAGATTTACCCAGTGGTTTCCCATTCAGTGTGTAATGATCACATGATCACAGGAAAGAGGACTTGCTCCATATGACCACAGTCAAAAGGTCAAAACTATGTTCAAGGAGACCAACCAAGTCATGCATGGAAGGAGGAAGATTAGTTAGAGAATGCTTTGGATAATCTAACCAGCTGAATTTGAGCCAGACGAGTCTTCCTGCACTTAGGACAAGAAATCGTTGGTGTCACTCAATAGAAGAGCAATGTGTGCACCAATGTGTCCAGCAACTTCTCGTGAGATCAGAGATTGGCTATGGTAGCCCACTCAAAAGTTGATGAAAATTAGTTAGGCAGAGCTCACACAACTTCCATCAAAAATCCAAGTATGAGGTGGAAGTTGTGCAATCGAGGGGACACCAAACCTTCCTGTAGCTTCTCAGATCCTACTGGTCACACACATGAAAACGACGTTGGAAGTCTGTTCCAACAATCGCCTGACGATTGAGAGTTTCGCCAATTTGGCAACCCACATTTTAGTATACGTTGGTTGTCGCAATCGTTCGTTTCTTTGACCAAACATCTGTAATAATTTGAGGGATCTTTTGTCCGATAATGAACAGCAGCCGCCCCGATGGCTTCATCAGGCCTTTACCCAGATGGATCAGTCCATGGTTGCAGAGACTGGCAATGGTGGTTTAATTACACTCACATTTATTATCGTTGAAATAGTCTATTTTCAACAACTTTAGTCCAACATGTGACCCTCAGGGTCCATCATACAGAAGTTTAGGAGGGCATATTATACACGCATCTCTCAAATTTGGTTTTTGTTCCCTGACAGACCATATGGTGCCACCATATGGAAGTAAGCGTGCAGTCCCTACTCTGTGTGTTGCCATGTGGCCAACAAGAGGCTCATTGCACACATCTCAGCCAACGCAGAAGGCTTTACATGTAAAGTTATACATTTTCAGGTCCCATATTCTCGTATTGTGACCCAAAAGAGACACTAATGGCCACATCTAATTATTGTTCACAAGGAGTCAATGTATATGTTCTAAGTAACATTCACAAAGCATCTACAATGACTTCAAGAGGATGACCACCACAACAGGTCGTCATCCACAGCCATTGGCAACCAACCACCATATAAGACCATTGGGTTACATAAGATCGTATGGACTACAGAGGGCAGAAACATCCATTTATCATCAGACAGCACAAGACCAAGGCATGGAAACATAGCAAAGAAAATGTGAAGACAAAAGGCTTTAAAATCAACAACTTCTTCATTTATTGCCATATGTTTCTCGGAAGTAGGTGCATTATTTACAGTCAATCCGACACAAGCCAATTAATTCCTAATCAAAGAAAGCCATCATCCGCTATAAAATATCTCAATGTAATAGTTTCTGCTGGTTTCAGGCTACGAGCCGCGTTCATACACCGGCGTAATATATTCTATTTGTTCTTCTGCCAAGAGCAACTTAGCATTGCACAGGTAAAGATAAATGACAACAAATCATGCTCTATTAAATAGTTTATCTGGCTAGTTTCACAGATAATATAATATGGGTGCAAAATATGGGCACGAAAATGTGGCTGTATGAAATTCGCAAAAAAATGGCCTTTAAAGTTCTTTTACATAAAACCTATAGAAAAGAATGGTCTTGCGGCCATCACAACACCAACCGCAAAAGTTAAAACTACTTTTGGTTCACATATCAGTCAACTATGTATAGAACGGTCCCAATTGTCCAGCGCTGTAATTTCATACCTACTTTTTTTAAATGGGTGCTGTCTCTTTCTCAGAATTCTGCCAGCATTATAGATGCTAGAACTTTCTTTACCTCCCTTCCTAGCATGCATTGTGCTTGCCATTGTCTTTAACTAGAAACCTGCTTTTGTCATTCCAGTATGAAGGTTACAGAGAAAAGTGTAAAGACAGAGGACAAGTAAATGCCCTTATTTTTTGCAGAGATAAAGCCCTGCACCTTCTTCCTGTACAGAGACAAAGCTCTGTCCCTACTTTCTGTTGATAAGGCCCCTGTCCTACCTCCTGTAGACAAAAATCTGCCCCTACTCCCTATAGAGGACAAAAACCAGCCACTACTTCCTGTAGAGACCAAAACACATCCCTACTTCCAGTAGAGAAACAAGGCCCCATCCCTAGTTTTTGTATAAAGACAAAAACCAGCCTTACAGTTCCTGTAAAGACCACAACCGACCCGCACTTTCTATGAAGACATAGCCCTACCTCTACTTCCTGTAGAAAAACAACTCTCCACTTCCTGTAGATACCAAATCCTACCTCTATTTCCTGTAGAGAGAATTAGCCTCAAACCTACTTCCTGCCGAGACAATGCTCCATCACTACTTCCTGTAGAAACAAAAGCACCACCGCATTTCCTGTAGAGACAAAGCTCCACAGTACTTTCTGTAAAGACAAAGCCCTACCCTTACTTCCTGTGGAGACAAAGCCCCAACCCTTCTTCCTGTAGAGCAGTAAAGCACTACCCCATTTCCTGTAGCGACAAATCCCCAACCCCACTTCCTGTAGAGACAAAGTCCCACCCCCACTTCCTGCAGAGACAAAGCCCCACCTCATTTCCTGCAGAGACAAAGCCCCACCTCCACTTCCTGTAGAGCGACAAAGCACTACCCCACTTCCTGTAGAGAAAAAGCACCACCCCACTTCTTGTAGATTGACAACGCACCACCCCATTTCCAGTAGAGACAAAAGCCTCACCCCCACTTCCTGTAGAGCGACAAAGCACTACCCCACTTCCTGTAGAGAAAAAGCACCACCCCCACTTCCTGTAGAGACAAAGCCCCACCTCATTTCCTGCAGAGACAAAGCCCCACCTCCACTTCCTGTAGAGCGACAAAGCACTACCCCACTTCCTGTAGAGAAAAAGCACCACCCCACTTCTTGTAGATTGACAACGCACCACCCCATTTCCAGTAGAGACAAAAGCCTCACCCCCACTTCCTGTAGAGCGACAAAGCACTACCCCACTTCCTGTAGAGAAAAAGCACCACCCCCACTTCCTGTAGAGAGACAAAGCCCCACCCCATTTCCTGTACAAAGCCCCACCCCCACTTCCTGTAGAGAGACAAAGCCCCACCCTTACTTTCCCCTATAGTCCTCAGTGTTTATGCTACAGTCGGATAGACAGAAGGGAGACACCTCCTGGGCGGTACTTCGAAGTGATTCTTCTGAGGTAAGACCATATAATTTGGAAAAATTGGCAATTTTCTATGTAGAACGTTATCTATCAAATGAAAACAAGTTGACCGAAAGTCCAGGAACCATGCGAGTGTGAGGACCATACCATTATGCGGACATCACCGAACCCAACACTTGTAACCGATCACCTCTGAAGACATTTAGACTCCAGCATCGTCTACACTATCAATGAATCTAAATAATTTTATTACCTTCACCCCGGGACTGTTCTAATACCGCGTGTGTAATCCGATAATGCAGCGCTATAATCTATTTACACTTCAGTCACTCGCTGCTTTATGCTGCGTGAATGTCACACTGATAACAACTATAATGCGGTTTTGCCTTTTATGTTGTGTGTGATACAGGGAGGGGGTCTGTATTCGACGGGAAATTAAATCTTCCAATAAATAAAATTTCTATTTTCGTATTAATGGTAAAATGTGAAGGACCGAACTTGGGAGGATTCGCCCTTAATGTCATAAAATGTTTGAGTAGTCCTCCTCTTCCAAGTAGAGATGTAACTCTATCCCCTGTTCACACTACTCTGAGGGCTACAATGGATTTAAGACAACACAAAACTCTCCAAGGTATGCCATGGGCTCCAACGAAGAATATATCTGTGGTGACACTTCACAATAAAGGCCAAAACCGTGCTAAATGGGATGTCACAACCCATCCAACCACCCCAACCAACACTGGTCTTACTTGGAAGGCGAGTACACAAATGCCATTTTCTCATCTGGATAAAGTCCAGAGATGACAGGACATACTAGAAAAGTTTAACAAAAACATGGTGTGAACCCGGATTTTAGTTAGGTGCACACTTTTTGCTGAGTTTTCAAAAAACAAAATCAAAATTTGAGTAGTTTAGTGGTTTGGAAAGTTGCCGCTCAGGAAAAACTCCAAAAACTCCTCGAAAAACTCAGTGTCCCAAAAAACTTAGGCTCTATAAATGTGTTGTTTTTTTGTTGTTGTTTCTAAATTCTAATACTCAACCTGTTTTGTTTTACTAATTAAGTGACTTAGCTACTACTGATGGAAACGTGTTGACAAAGCATGAGCAAAGTAAAAAAAAAAAAAATTACTTCTAGTGAATTTTTTTTTTTTTTACATGGATTCAGAAACCAATCATCCTAAAAAAAAAATCAATAATAAAAACCCAGAAAATTTCTTTGCAGATAAGCATCAAAATCTACATTAGAAATCCTGTTATGCTTCGTTCACATGGAAGTTTTGTTTGGAGGCAAAAGATTCCGATAAGTTTTTGTTTTAAGAGACGATTTTTTTTCTCTCCCCCAAGAAGAATTTTTAAGCATTGTCAAGTTTGGAGAACGTTCTCTAAAAGAAAAGTAATTTTTTTCCCTCCACATGAGGTTTTCAAAACGTTGGAAAAAAAATAAATAAAATGATTTTCCATAATAGTCCAAGTTTTTTTTTTTTTTTTTTTCTTCAGAAGGATGATTTTGGAGAAAATCTGCTTTAAAATACTTCTCAAAAAAACAGTGTGAACCTTTCCTGTTGCCTCATCTAGACATTTATCTTTTCTTCTTAAATCTGTTAAAAAAACAAAAAAAACAAAAAAAAGATCACATATGTGAAAAATAGACCTCTGGATGGACCCTTCGGATGCGTCCAAATGGGACGGATACTCCAACATTGATCGTTGCAAAATCTGCAAATTTGGTTATGGAAACTTAATGGATTTGTTGCAACTTTTGTTTGCACAGCAGGACAATTTACGCTGCAGATTATTTTCCCGCAAAGTTTGGAAGCTTTTCAGAGATTTATCCTTTGTCCTGGCACTGGAAGATGCTTTCGATATTGCATGCGCAATTAGGTGGCGAAAAATCTGCAGCTTTATCGGTGAAGTATGAATCTGCAATCTTACTAGTCCTGAACTGAGTTCCAACTAAGCTGCACACTCTGCACGGACCCAAAATCTTTTTGCAGAGTTTTTGGAGCTGAAAGAGCGGAAACTTCCCAAATCCTGTACAAAATCTTGGGACTTTCTGCAGAGTGTTCACTCCAGAACTCCGCAGGAAGGCTCAGTGTGCACATACGTAGGCTCGATCATTTTTTTATGGCACCGCGCCATTATCCTGCAAATCGAAAAAAAATCGTGACCTCCTTGAGGCCATCAGATTCTCCTCCTCGCCTTCCATCTCCATGCCCACACTTGTAATACCGCCACTTGGCTCCATCTGTAAACACACAATCGGGGTCTTTGTGGCACAGACAGCGGCTTCTCTTCCCTCCATCCCGGCCTCGGAACAAAAAGACATTCTTGCAGATAAGGTTTAGGAAATGAAATTTGAGCAAATGGTTGCAATCCAAGACTTAATCCTTGAATCCCAGGTGGATGAAATTTCCTCCAGCACAGGTAATCGTATTTGTCTCCCCGGCTCTGGGAATACCTGTGCACACCTGTGCAGATTCCTCCCACCCCTCCCCCGACGCATGTTCTGCTGATAGGAATAGGAAAGGACTTAATGGACCTCTTATCTTCAAAGCAAAAGCTTGTAACGCGGATTTTTGCGACTGCTCATGACTACTAATTGCTCAATTAAGAACTGCAATGAAAACGGCATAAATTAATAATGCCGGTAAAAAGCACAGCGGTTATTTGTTATTGTTTTAAAGACTTCTCCATCGAATACTTTTATTTTTATTAGGAGCCTGGGGTGCAAGCACGATTTAAAGACATTTCTCTTCGTTACCTTGCCAGAAAAGTGCGTTTCAAGCAGGGAGTCCACGGTGGAGTCCGCATTATATTCAATTAAAGGGCATGTCCCGCTTTACAGGTTAATCTCCCTATAATAATAAGTCACACACAGTCTTTAGATCAAACCATTTTCAATATCTCTGCTTGCTGTGTAGCAGGACTAGACAGACAAACCCAAATCCGCCTATCCTTCTCATCTTGTGGGCGTCTGCAGCAAGGCATGATCATTAAATGGTATATAAAAGTCTTCACATCTGCGGAAGTATATCCAACCCCTACACAAAATGTAAGGTCACCTGTCTTATGGAGAGATGGCTTCCAAAAAAAAAAAAAAAAAAGGAAAGCTCTGCTGTGACTGCTGGGGAAGCGCAGAAGAGCTCTGCTGTGACTACTGGGGAAGCTCAGGAGGAGAGCTCTGCTGTGACTACTAGGAAAGCACAGGAGAGCTCTGTGGTGACTACTAGGAAAGCACAGGAGAGCTCTGCTGTGACTGCTGGGAAAGCTCAGGAGGAGAGCTCTGCTGTGACTACTGGGAAAGCGCAGGAGAGCTCTGCTGTGACTACTGGGAAAGCGCAGGAGAGCTCTGCTGTGACTACTGGGGAAGCTCAGGAGGAGAGCTCTGCTGTGACTACTGGGGAAGCTCAGGAGGAGAGCTCTGCTGTGACTACTGGGGAAGCTCAGGAGGAGAGCTCTGCTGTGACTACTGGGGAAGCTCAGGAGGAGAGCTCTGCTGTGACTACTGGGGAAGCTCAGGAGGAGAGCTCTGCTGTGACTACTAGGAAAGCACAGGAGAGCTCTGCTGTGACTACTAGGAAAGCACAGGAGAGCTCTGCTGTGACTACTAGGAAAGCACAGGAGAGCTCTGCTGTGACTACTAGGAAAGCACAGGAGAGCTCTGCTGTGACTGCTGGGAAAGCTCAGGAGGAGAGCTCTGCTGTGACTACTGGGAAAGCGCAGGAGAGCTCTGCTGTGACTACTGGGAAAGCGCAGGAGAGCTCTGCTGTGACTACTGGGAAAGCTCAGGAGGAGAGCTCTGCTGTGACTACTGGGGAAGCGCAGGAGGAGAGCTCTGCTGTGACTACTGGGGAAGCGCAGGAGGAGAGCTCTGCTGTGACTACCGGGGAAGTGTACAAGAGATGGCCTGCTTTCACAACAGGGAAATTACAAGTTTAGAACCCAATCTTCATTACTGTATGGGGTCAACAATAAAGTACTGTCAAAGCAGAGGTTAATCTTTGCTGTGACAGCTGGACAAGCTGGAGAAAGGAGCCCTGGTCTGACAAGTGGGGTGGTGGAGGGCAGAACCCAATCTTTACTACTAGATGGCAACAATGAACTGCTATGTAACTGTGGGAGAGTTCTGCGGTGATTACTCAGAAGATGGGGAGGAACCTGCTCTGACAACTCCGACTTTTAGAGTGGAAAAAGACTACAAGTATGGGATAAGAGAGGAATTTTTACTTCTAGAAAGTACTGTGGTCCCACAGTAACTACGAAGCCCTAATCTGATTACTGGGAGAAAGATGGGGTGAAGTCAAAGGTGACATGAAATAGAACCAACCCTAGAGAGGGTCCATATCGGCTTCTAGACCCGGCTAAGATGTCAGCCAGAAGGAAGCTACAGGATACGACGAAAGGTTTACAAGTGAACGTCAAGGTCAATTCAGAGCAAAAACACGATGAGACGAAGTCTGAAAATGGTTTGTTGCTTCTGAATATTTTCATACCTAAAAATACCACAACCTCAACAGGAACTCTGAGGAATAAATGGACGTCATTCCAGTAAGCAAGACAAAAACCAAGTGGGATTTCTTCATCTGCAGAAGACAACATTTCTGGTAATACAACCCTGTGCCCTCACATCACCTCCCCTGACGAGACCCTCCACCGCCATATACCACCTAGAATTCAGTCATACACACGAGACAAGGAGTCTTGTGGATCTCAGGGCAAAAAAAAACACAAGAGTGGAACATGTAAAAAGGGTATTTTGAGGTCTACACACCTACAAAGGAACTAACACAAAGCAGACTGCATTTATCATTTGTGCTTTTTTGGTTGCAAGTCTCTTTTCTTTATTGTCTTGAGGAATTTGTAAAAAAAAATGGTCTTCATTTTGGTCTTTAAATCTTCTCTGCAAGTAATAAACTAGGCAAAAACATCTGGAAACCATAAGCACCGCCCACACTGGTGAAAAAAACAAATAAGACTAAAGAGGCACAAATGGAAAGAAGAATATAGTGGGAAAAAAATTGACAAAAAACAGGCGCAAAAGCAATAATAAATAGGGCTCAAAGTTTGGTATCACTCAACTTTAAAAAAAGAAAGGCCATTCTTGTGCTCTCTCGGGTGGGTCTTATTAATTGAGGGATGTTATGAAACTCTGTTACCCAAAAAATACCAATTTCATAGTATTAAGGAACACGTTAGTGTAGGTAAAATCGGGGCACCCATAGTGTGGTGACCTCAACGACACAATGCTGCCTGACATCAATACGGACTCGCGCTGGAGGACATACCGGCGCTGGAGGACATACCGGCGCTGGAGGACATACCGGCGTTTCCACATGGCACGGATATAATAATGCAAATGAAAGGGGAGTAGCTTCATCACAAGTAGGTTTTTATGGAGACTGCCAACACCAAGAACCTGGGTAAAATACTTTTTATAAGGGAAGCATACTGCCAAGTCTCTAGACTGGGATAAGTGCAGAAGACATGACTGGGTGAAGTCCACCAGAGCCTGAGCTGCAGCTTGACACCAACTTCTAAATAATATTTGAATAAGGTATCCATCGCTCTATGGCTCATCCAGCCCATTTAGGAATGTCCTAGTAAGGAGAGGATAAAGCCAGCTGTACATTTCCCCTGTAGTCTCTAGAAGGATAAGCGTAGAAGATGTGATTGGGTGAAGACCACCAGAGCCTGAGCTGCAGCTTGATACCAACTTATAAATTATATTTCAGTGAGGTATCCATCACTATGGCTCTTCCAGGCCTTTTTAGCTTACTTAGGAATGGCCTTGTAAGGAGAGGATAAAGCCAGCTATTCATTTCCCCTGTAGTCTCTAGAAGGATAAGCGTAGAAGATGTGACTGGGTGATGCCCACCAAAGCACAAGCTGCGGCTTGAAACCAACTTATAAAACGGACATCCAAATGGGGTATCTATTCCTCTATGGGTTCATTCAACTTATTTCAGCCTATGTAGAAATTACCTAGACCAGGTTCTTCGTCGTTGGCCACAACTTGTAGAAAATTGGGCTGTATGGGGGGGGGGGGGGGGGGGGAGGCCAAAAAGGTATCTGTGCAACCATTTCCCCTTCCTTTATCATGCTATGGTCTCGGACCTGTAACTTTCCAGTTGCCAAGGTATGTTGGGAATAGTAGTTTTGGAGCAGCTTGTGAGCCACAGGTCAATGCTCTGGAGGGATCCTGCATGAATTCCTGCTAGACAGAGGCAAATAAGATTGAGTTAGCATGGTATCGCCCAGGACGGCGCTCTGCCTCTTTTGTGTTATTCAGATGAGGGGAGGAAAAGGTTGAACGTGAGATTCAACCGTGAAACGTTTCTTTACCAGTTTATCAAAGCCGATCAACATACATCTAAAACTAATTAAAAGCTAAAACCTCGCAGCAGCTGGGGAATTTATTTATTTTTTTAATTACTTTCTGAAGCAATTTACCATTAAAAAGTTAAACACTAAGTAATCTCCATAAAGGTTCAGCAGCGAGCGCGAATGTATTTCTATCACTTTCTATTACACGCCAAGGAAGTTACATCAAAACCTAGAAAATTTATCACAAAGAGGAAGGTAAAAAAAAACAAAAAACAATTTTCCTGCTGTTGAAGAATGAAGATTATAAATGTAAGAGGTTGTTTACTTTTAGAAGGATCATCCAATGGTCGGCCGATTGCAGAGTGTCCTGAATGCTCCATTTCCCTGCAGTACCACCACCGGGGAAATGGAGAATTACACAATAGCCACGGCAATCGGCTCCTGGGTTCTCTCTAGGCTCTGGACGATGGTTAATATGTTACGGTACTAAATAGGGCATTTCAAAATGGGTTTATAGAAAATTAGATAATCCAGTAGTTTGCATACTACCTCAAATATCAGCAAAGGTCACTGAAAAATTGACCAGACATACCAGGCTACATGAAGAATGAAAATGCTGGCCCAATGGGTCAAGTTTGCCTTCATATATTTTTTTGGTGATCTACTTATTGGAAAACTCATACATGGAGTAGGGGGTGATCTTTCCCAACTCAGACGTACACACGAAACTCAGCTGAATCTTTCCTATATTCTCTAGGAGAAAGCCGCGGCCGGAGTTTTATCTCCTGGCCAGACACAAGGATAAGCTACTGACAATCCAAGAGCCGGATCCTTCTCTCTCCCGACATCACCCGTCAAAGAGACGGTCAAGAAGCCTCAATACACACTAGATAGTCAGGAGGTTCAGCCAACTTATCTAATGTGTTTGTGGGGTCTAAATGATCCTCTGGGATAGTAGTGACATCAAAATAAGAAGTCACCATTTACATCAATGTTTAAATCCTAACCGGCACGAAGAGTAAAGTCACACAAGGTCTTCATGACATGAGCAAACCTGACCGAAATATCTCCGTAACGGCCTCAGGGCCTGATATTTTAAGTGATCTCAGAGTAGAAGATGTTAAAAGTTTTGACACATTTTAAATTTAACATCGAGGATATTTTCTATATTTCTTAGGGCTCATTCAGTAGTAAATTTTTCACGTACAAGTGCCGTGTTTTTCACTGAGTAGAACACAGAGAAGCACGAAGACTCATCCGATATTGATCCGAGTGGTGGATCCAATTTTCCAATGCAAGTCTAGGGATCCGTGAAGTCTGTGTAGTGTCTGTTTTTCACCAACTGTCTGCTAAGAGAAGCTCAAGAAACCTCCAATAGATTTTATTTTTCATCCGAGAAAAAGGGATGAAACTCTGATGGTAAACATTGACTCCGATGAAACACTAATAAAAAAAACCACACTGATGAAACTCGGATCGTTCTTTGCTTACGAGAAAAATATCACTGATGTCTGAAAGAACCTTAACGGTCTCCATTTGCCGCTTTGACACAGCCAAAAAGAAAGGCCGGCCACTAAGAGGAGGTCGTAATTTGGCCACTACCGTGTGAGCCTCCCAAAGTTCTAACAAGCAGGACATGGATCATCGTAGGGTTTTACCCTGATCCAAATCTACTAAAACCACAGGAGGTCCATAATACCGAAGCTAAAACAATCTTGAATCATAAGACTAAAGGAATGTAAGAAAAAATATGAAATATAGTTTCCGGCCTGTAGAAATTATTCAAGCTACAGTAAATACAGGGAAATGAAGATAAAAGGAGAAGACAATTAGGTGGAACAGAATTTCACTTTCACGCCAAGCTGAAAATTCCACCTTACAGTATTACAGAACTGGTTTCAAGAGGAAAAAGGAGGCGAAAATAAAACGAACGCCACATCCTCCCTACACGTCTTGTCCAAACACGCCAAGAGCTACAAGACAGACATGACCAGTAATAAGCTGCACAGATATCACCAACCCCCCATACAAAATAAGTGGAATTCTTGCTTTTTACTACCACAAATACCTGGTGTCACGATGACCTTTCCTAGAGAGGTAACATCCCGTCCTCATGCACAGAGGGGCCTTGGGAGGACACATTTCACTGACTGATGGGTTTACAGTTTAAAGCCATAGACATGAAGCGTCAAGCCCGATTGTGGCACATCAGAGCCTATTCTTAAAGAGCTTTTCCTCCCCAAAAATGTGCACATATCAAAAGAAACCATGAAGCTTAGGCGTATCGGGTAGAGAAACTCCAGCAATGATTAAGAGCTTCTCTACTCGAAATGTGTAAGTTTTATGGATTTTTTTAAGGCGTACATTCTGCCTATTTGTTACTCTATATGACTAAAGGCTAATTAATTCTTTTGGTGCTGGAGAACATGCCCTTTCAGACCGTTGAGAACTCGCACTGATCGGCTGATTGAAGCGGTAACGAGCTGCAATCCCAAAATGTACATCACTTTCTTCACTGGCGGTCGATCCTAAGAATCCCCGGTAACAGTCAAACCTTTAAAAAGAACTTTGCCACGTGACTTGGTAAAAAAAAAAAAAAGTCCATCCAGAATTTCCATACCCATTTCCCAAGGAGCAAGGAATGAATAAGTCTCCCTACATCAACATAAAGGGTGGTTCTCGCTGATCTTCGAGAGCGCAACACTCCTCTGCCTCCTGGCTTTTCGGTTTGCGGGGACATACGGTATCTTGCAAATTGACAGTTTGGAGCAGCAACATTGTACCACCACCGGCCCGATCAGGGACGCCAAAAATGGATGGATCATGCGCTCCTGCTTTAGATCAAAGCTTTAAAGGAGAAACTTGTCCCCTTGTCCAATGCCTCTCGCTGAAGTAATCAGTCTCCTACTTAGCACCGATTATGGGCAACCCCCAAAAAACAGCTGTTTATGAATGGAGATCTGAGTTTGGCTTTATATCATAATGCGTGCGTCAAATACTTTTTAAAAGGGTCGATATTGACCTACAGGTGGCACTAGAGACCCTGCTCCCCTTCTCTGGAAAGAGGCCATTTGGATATTTGCCAAGAAGAACTGCACAGCCTGTAAGTCTCCAAAAGCCATCTCGGTGGTCTACTCCCATCTCCAAGATCCTATCACAATATGTAATAGGTGCAATAATAATAATATTAGCAAATACCTCCAAATAGAAATGTAGTATAGTTCTACTGATTCGCTATGCCTCTTTGCTCATGTGCAGGCATTGCAGGACCTTAGGTATCCATGGTTACAATTACTAGTAACTAGCTTACTGTCACTATATCAGTGGTTATAACCATGGATACCTAAGGTTCTGCAGTGTCTGCACATGAGGAAAGAGACATAGCGAATCAGAAGAACTGTACTACATTTCTAATTGGAAGTATTTGCTAATATTATTACACCTACTGCATATTGGGATAGGATCTTGGAGATGGGAATACCTTTTTAAGGCCGGCTTCATACATCCGTGTCTCACGGATCGTGTATGGATGATTCGTGGGTCTCCAGAACCAAACTCAACAAAATGTTAGTGGTTAATGTGGTACCTGTAGTTCTACAAACCAAGCAGCCTGGATTCCCCATAACATACCGCTTTAGTTCAATACATAAAATCATACATTAAAAACAGCCTAGCACCGAACGCGGAGTATATTTTCATTAGATATAGACATTAATTCGGGCACAGATAGTTTACCTTGGGATTGGCGACCTTTTTTATATTCCTAAAACCAATTTACTCCATGCCAGAGATATTAAATTCACTAGAAATAATCCCACATGAGAGCTCTGAAGCTTTTAGAAAATATCCAGAGGATCTGGCAGCTTTTCCCTCAGAGATCAGCAGGTATTAACATGTCTATGTACTGAGACCGGACAATACAAAAAGGGGTTATGACTCCGCTCATCCAATAATGGAAACGCTTCATGTTTTCTGTATACGTCAGCGTACTCCGAGATACAGCGGGAAAATGTACAGAAAATAAAGCAACTGCTAACAGCTTGCTGGTAACTAATATGGCTGCCGTTTAAATGGAGTATAACGGTTATCTCAAAACCGCATACATGACCATACAGGTCAAGCTAAATCCATCGGCACCTTTATGTCATCTATCTGTTGCTGCATTCCTGAAAAATCAGCATTTTAAAACCACATGCAAATGAGACGTTAAGTGCTTTAGGTGTGACAGAGCACTTCCCGAGCTTGTTTCTCTGCACAGTACTGGCCTCTTTAGTTTGACTGATCACTCGCCTTCCATATGACAACGGGCAAGAAAATTAAGGAGTGAGCTATCAAACTGGTGCAGGGAGGGACAATAGCCTATAGGAAAGCAGGGGCTCGGGATGTACTCTATCAGGACCAGAGATCTTAATACCTCATTTGCATACGAATTAAAACCTTGCGTTCTCAGGAAAGAAGCAACAGATAAGAGGTTTTTAAGGGGTCAATGGATTTACCTTTTAGGCTATATGCACACGTTCAGGTTTTTTCGCTATAAAATCGCTATAAAAACGCATACATTATGCATCCTATCATTTAGAAAGCATTCGGCATGTTTTGTGCACATGATGCGTTTTTTCCGCGAAGAAAAAAAAAAAAAAGCAGCATGTTCATTAATTTCGCGGATTTTCTGCGTTTTTCTCGCTATTCTATGCATTTGGGGGAAAACGCACCAAAAAACGCAAAAAAAAAAAAACGCATGCGGATTTCTGGCAGAAATGTCTGGTTTTTGTCAGGAAAATTTCTGCAAGAAATCCTGACATGTGCACATACCCTTAAAGATCTAGATGTACCCATATATGTGATCCAGGAATGTTAATCTTGCTGACCGATACCGTGAAATAAATGCTTTATATCCCATAAAACTCACACTTTCCCCGAACAAAAGGGGACTCTAATAAAAGATGAATATAATCCAATTCCTAACATTCAGCCTATCAATTCACTAAGTGTCAACCTTCCGGCTATGCATACAGCATATTAATTCAGCAGAAGCCAAATCACATTACTCACGCCTTAGAGGCTTCACCAGTTCCTCACAAATTGATCCTGGTTATGGAATAGCTCTAAGGCCTCTTTCACACTTCCGTCTTTTGCAATCCGTCGTTTTGGGCAAAAAACGGATCCTGGAAATGTGCTTTCAGGATGCGTTTTTTGCCCATAGACTTGTATTAGCGACTGATGGCCACACGTCACGTCCGTCGTGTTTTATGGGACCGTTGTCACAAAAAAAAGTTCAATGTAACGTTTTTTTTGTGCGTCGTGTCTGCCATTTTCCGCGGATCGTCGTCACAAAAAAAAGTTCAATGTAACTTTTTTTTGTGTGTCGCGTCCGCCATTTTCCGCCCCCTCCTTCCTGGACTTCAGAATGGGCAGCGGATGCATTGAAAAACTGCATCCGCTGCCCACGTCGTGCAGTAACTTCACAACGTCCGTCGGTACGACGCATTGCGACGGCCTCGTACCGACGGAAATGTGAAAGAAGCCTAAGCGGTCGAGACAAACTCCACAAGATCACGAAAGGTGTAGAGCTATAACGTTTTCAGCCATTTGTGGCATAGTAGCTCTAGTTTGTGGTTAGCGTTTACTCTGTCCAACCTTCAGCACCCATCAACTCATCGTCGGTCGTCTGGTTGTCCCTCTTCTAACCAGTTTTGGATGGTTCTCATTACCGGGAGATCACGAAAGGTGTAGAGCTATAACGTTTTGACCCATTTGTGGCATAGTAGCTCTAGTTTGCAATAAGCTTTTACTCCGTCCAAGCTTGGGCACCCATCAACTCATCGTTGGTTGTCTGGTTGTGCCACTTCTAACCAGTTTTGGACGGTTCTCATTACCGGGAGATCACGAAAGGTGTAGAGCTATAATGTTTTGACCCATTTGTGGCATAGTAGCTCTAGTTTGTATTTAGCTTTTACTCCGTCCAAGCTTGGGCACCCATCAACTCATCGTTGGTCGTCTGGTTGTCCCTCTTCTAACCAATTTTGGACGGTTCTCATTACCGGGAACACTCAACAAGACCATCTCATATTGGAGATGCTCTGACCAAGTCAACACAATCTGCCCAATATCAAGGTCTCCTAAATCCTTCCTTAACCTTGCTTGATATTCCCCGTTTCCAACACCTCAACTTGGACGACTGACCATGGATTACCTAATAGACCCTAGGTTCACATCAAGAAGACAATTACAGGGGTAGAGAGAAGTGTTGCCATAAGGTCACTGTGACTTTTCTTAAGACCAAAAGTTTTTTAGAAAGTTACTTTTCGAGTCATTGGAGTCTCTGCCAATTGTGCAACCTTATTCTCCTGCCAAGGTTAAATAATAAAACAAATACACAAAAAGGTCTATAATGTTTGCTGTATTGAGATTCAGAAATTGGCTGTAGGGCCTCAATTTACAAGGCTATTAGAGCGAGTAAGAGGAGACGGTAGGAAGAAGCAGAAGAACAGAAGCTGCCATAACACTGCCCTCGGGCTACATAAGGAACGGTGCACCGCCATAAATATTGATAGACAAGGGTCACACTCTTAGCCGGATCTTTGCTTTTCCTCTAGTCCTGCACACACTTCTATAACAATAAGGATTTTACATCATTCAGGAGTCACTCATCTGGGTGTGTAAAAAAAAGAGTTTTCTGTACCATCACACAGCGACGTCTGGCAAAGCATTCTGCAAGAAGCTGCATACACGATCGACGGTGCCTTAGAAGTGGCCGAACCTCAGGACGTTTTTTAAAAACAGGTGTAAAATTAGAAAAAGAGTAATAATCCCCTTACCAATCCCTACATCTCCTATGCAAACACTTCCATGGTCCTCCGCAGAGCCCGTGATCTGGCCTCCGAGATGGCACTGACGACTGGATTCAGGGCCCCCACGTCATCTCCACCCATCACTCATGGAGATTGGTAGGGAGACCACCGCTCCCACTTGTGATTTTACAGTATTGGAAGTCATAAAATATTTTTAAAAAATGCTATAATATATATAAATAACAGTTGCAAAAAGGTACAGTACCCCCTTGCAAAAAGATTTGTATACACAGTATATATACACACGCACACAGTGAATAATATATATATTACTCAATGTCTGCTCGTGTATTATATACATATATATTTGTGTGTATGTATATACATATATATATATACATTGTGTATATACACATATACATATACACACACATACATACATCTATACATATACACATACACATTCCATACATACACACAAAAACACCACATGTGAACAGACCACTGAGGATATGTGCACATATTTTCTGCTCCGTTTCCTCTCCAAAAACTCAGCAAAAACCACTAAGGGTATGTGTCCACCTTCAGGATGGCCGGAGGTTTAGTTGGAGCGGCAAACCCGCTCTGCGCTAAGCTCCGCACCCTTCTGTGACGTGATGATGCCGGATATGTTCATAGCACACATCCGGGATCATCGCACTGCACACATAGGGCCCTGTGTTATACCTTGCGGCGACGCAGCATCGCCGCAAGGTATACGGACATGCTGCGATCTTAAAAGACGCTCCGCATGTCCGGAGTCGCAGGGCCGCCGCGTGCGTGTTACCACGCATAGTGGAGACGGGATTTCATTCATACATTTTATATTATTTTGCTGATGGCAGATTAAAAATTAAATTAATAGCAATAAATAAAAAGTTTACAAACTTCGATCATGTTTGCATTTCTGGGTGAGTCGTATCGCGTCGTTGCAAGCCAGAAGCGAGTATGTTGTTCTTGAAGACACCACGCAGGCCTACATTGTAATTTAAAAGTGTTTAAAATAGTGTCCACTGTCCGTGCAAAAAAATTTTTAAAAAAATTCCACGTCAGTTGGACAAGATTCTAGTTAAAGTAGAACTCCAATGTTCCATTTTTACTTTTCGGTGTACTTCTCTCCAGTTAGTTCATAGCATCATATGGTGACCCCTTCAAAATTGCATAGGTTTCTGTTCTTTATAAGGGGTGAGGTCATTTCAGTCGATAAAAGTTCCTGTAGGCTGCAATTGCATGGACTGTACTACTGAAGTTTTCCACAGAAGCTCATATCAAAGGTAATGATGATGACTGCACAGCTCCTGTCACATTACTGTTCAGCCTCCCTTAATGTAAACTTATTTTTACATTTATTGGATTATATTTTGTTTTGAACAAATTTTAAAAAAAGAGCACATATACAAGCATTATACATGTAAGCAGAAATGATGATGATGATGATGATGATGATGGTGATAAAGAGCTATGAACCCATCAATATCCATATAGGAATTTCATAACTTCACAATAGCCAAAACCTGATTGGTTGCAGCTCGGAACAACAAACCGCGAGCTAACAAATATATACTATATATAGGTTTTCGGGATTCCAAGCTGTTATTCCTTCTGGAACTTTAGGACTCAATGGAGCGCTGAGCGTTAAATTTAGTCAGTTAAAGGAATACTGTCCATTAAATGTAAACATCCAACCAGCCAGCTAAATCTAACACTGTACATATATTAAAAAACAAAGGATTTTAATTAACTGAAAAATAAGCAACAGAAGAAAAAAAAACAATTACAGATATATACAAAGGAACCAAAAAAAAGGCCCTGTGCTTGACAGCCAGACCCATCCCTGGCACATTCTCGTACTGGCACCAATTGTTACCAGATGGTCGCAAATCCTGATCCACTGCACAAAGCAGGCTTTTGGGTGGTTTTCTAAGCTTTTGTCAGCATTTCCACATGTTTATTTTTTCCATTGGACAGGATTTACAAGGAAAAAAGGAAACTGACAATATTCTACAAAACCCTGTGATCTGTGGGGGGGATGCGTCCAGAACCGCGTCCGAATCCCGAGAACCCGTACAGATAACAGGTACTATTTCTGCAGTCTAAAACCCGAATAATAAAATTAGCATATTTGTAACACCATGTTAAATATTAAAAACTCAGTGACCATGAGAAAAAACAAATATAAGTATTCAAAAACAATAATGACAGATCGGTGGCTTAGCTTGGTTTCAGGTCTTGTACAGCGAATACTACACAAATAACCAAAATAAAAAAAGTTCACAAAAAGTTGTGGCCTATAACAGTGCATTTACTCCCGTAGATAATCCACGAACAAGCGCTTGCAGGAAGGTTCGTTCTTGAGTTACCGCCAGAGTAAGCGTGTCGGCGAAACCCCAATGAACGAGAGAAACGCTCATTCTTCAGGTGATCAGATCCTTTATGCCAACTGAAAAGATAATTGCTGAGTTCCGTGTGCTGCCCATAACATGACATTGTATGAGGACAGAACAATCCTATCAATGACCGTCCTGTCCCCATCAGTATTCATTGGCCTGTTTTAACAAGCCAGTAAACGAGCGCTGATTGACTTGTGTATAGTCGATCGGCGCTTGTTAATGTCTTACTGACGGGTCGAAAATAACATTAAATGCATTGGATGTCTCCATGCACTAGCTTGCCTTTGCATCCACGAGGCTAAACAGCCCTTCCTAAACCCGAGTCTAAAGTTAGGCAAAAATATTCATAGGACCCTGATCCAGGGGTAATGCCGGTAGACCGTGACTGCCGGAGCAGAGCCCTGTGCACCGGCTCCTGCTTATTGGCATCTCCGCACTTCTTCTGATTAGTAGGCTGGGCACAATATCATGTGTGCAATGTGTCACAGCTATCATGTCACCATGGACCTCTCAATCAGAGGAGGCAGGCTTTAGTTCGGCGGTCACGGACTACCGACATGGACCCTGGGCCTGGTTCCTGCAAATCATTTTGCTCAGGTCTGCCTCAAATTGAGTCTCCCCAAGCTAACCAGTACCTTGCACTGATAAGGAGCAAAAAAAACCCAAACAGCTGTGGGCAAATGGAGCTTGTTTGGGGTTTTCTTTTTCTGGAGAAGACTGTTGGAGGGTAAACATTGACTTATAGGATAGCAACCTCCAGTAGGTGACGATGTACTAACAATGGCCCCATACTTACACTGCTGCTAAGGTTTATCATTAAAGATCGACTGTCTAAAACAAAACTGCAGATAGCAATTACTATGTGATCTGAGACAAAATAAACATAAATTGGCGGATTTAAAAAAAACATTTGCACGTCAATCTAGAATAATTGGGTGGCAACATAAGACAACCCACAAGGGTCCCTATGAAGAAGGTCTGTGGGCAAAGCACCACAACCTTTTTGTTCTCTTCCTATTTTTTACTTTTTTTGTTTGCAGTCACTTTTTTGTTCTTTTAGTCGCTGCTTAGTCTTTTTCTATTTTCAGCTTTAGGTTCTTTTACTCCATAAACAAGATGTTGAACCGAGGATTTTTTTTTTTTTTTTTTATAACCTTGAATGCCCCAACTGTGCGCAATACGCCCATCATGTACGAGACAGACTGGTACACTCATAACGTCAACACAGACAGACGTGCCGCGTAGAAAAACACACACAAAAACAAAAATAAAGGATGTGACTGACTCGCAACAAGGTCACGGAGGCTGTTGGGAAGCGACATCGGATCTGTTGTCGCTCTACTCCGCTTTGTTAGCGCTTCTCTTAAGTCTTTATATACTCGAGCTATCAGAATATTCTCCGGCAGGATGACGCTTCCCATCCATACACCACTCACCCACCCTCCGAGAGTGCATGTCATCGTTAATACACACAAGCTCTGTATAAATACATAGTGATGAGCGGAATCGGTCTCCATCCAAGACAAAACTAGATGTCTCCATCCAACCCAAAATCGAGAAGTCTCCACCCAAGACAAAAAGAAGACTTCTCCATCCAAGACAAAAAAAACGAGACGTCTCCATCCAAGACAAAAAAAACGAGCGACGTCTCCATCCAAGACAAAAAAACGAGACGTCTCCATCCAAGACAAAAAAACGAGACGTCTCCATCCAAGACAAAACGAGATGTCTCCATCCAAAACAAAAAAACGAGACATCTCCATCCAAGACAAAAACGCGACGTCTCCTCGAAGACAAAAAAAACAAGACGCCTCCTCGAAGACAAAAAAACTAGACGTTTCCTCGAAGACAAAAAAACGAGATGTCTCAATCCACTAGTTTAGATATTAAGACGCTTAATGACTATTGTTATTTAATTAATGTAAAATAAAAAATTACATAAGGTGTTGGAGAATTATTACAGCGGAGAGGTCTATGAAGACAGCGATGCAGAACGTTGGACCACATCTCATCCTGCTCCGAATACTCTGCAGAGACCTATAAATCTCCCTAACAAAGCCGCGCTGCTTCATGTGCATCACACGTTAATGTTGCATCCTCTCCCCAGGCCTTTTTTTCCCCCTTTTCTGCTCCCAACGACCCATTCTTCACTTGTGTCTACTTTGCAGGCCCTTTGTCTTATGACAAGATAATCAGAACATGCTGGATTGCCTTCATCTCCGTGTAGCGGGGAGCCCTGGAAGTATCACAGTATGGAAGGATGTTTGACAAGAAGGAGGTTAAGGCGAGCGACCGCAGAAGGACGATAATTCTACCAACGTCCCAGGATTTACAAGAATATGGCGCAGGATTTTTTTTTTTCTTTCATTGTCTTTAAAAGGAAATTATGAATTTGTAGAAATGGTGTAAATTGGTGTCAACAGCAAAAATAAAAATAAAAAAATGTAATTTTCCCATTCTCAAGGTAGTCAAAAAAATGTACATGTTACGATTCCTGACGTCTCATGCACATGTAAATTCTTGCTGCAGATTTCACTTAATGAGTTAGGGAAAAAAAAAATAGGCAACAAAAAACACATGTAAAAATAACAAAATAAAAAAAAAAATTCATATTTTATGACTGCATTTTTCCTGCTAACACATTAGGATTTGCCGCAGAATTTTTGGGTGTGCAGATACCCAAAAGTAGATTTTGCGTTGAAATGAACAGGATACATTTTCAAAGTGCTTTTTAAGGTGGTTTTTGGTTCAGTTTCTTGTGTGTGAACCCAGCCTTTTTCGAGGAGTTTTTGGAGCAGAAACCGAAAAGGAAACTCCCCAAATCTTTGTCCAAACTGCAAAACTCCTCAAAATCGTCAGAGTTTCGTCTCCGTTTCCAATTCAAAAACTCAGTAAAAATACTCCATTAGCATATAAGACAGTGAGCCAAGGCTGAACCTGTCGATTTGGTCAGGAAAAGGGACTCTACACATCGGGAAATGTTGATTAAAAGCAGATTTGGGCATGTGGAAAATTGACATGCTCAATCCTTTTGTGTCCGATATGTCCGCTCTTGAGGGGTGGGGAGGAGTAGTCAGCCCAATGAGCTTCCATCAGACAGGCGAATGGGCACAAGATCCCAATCACCTTGTAAATGGGATGCCGCACAGACCAGCGCTCATTTATGAAGACACAGGGGATTGTGGCGGTACATTTACTTACTGGTGTCACAGACACCTCTCCACGTGATTTATGCCCCCTCTCCTCAGCGCACTGTATATTACTGGATACCCCCACGCTGCAAACACGGGCCGGTGATTTACGAGGCTAAGAAAGTTAGACGAGCAATCAGACTCCTCTCCTGACTATATCAGTGATTCAGGGAAATTAAGGCAGAAGGGAACGCAAGAGTATGAACATAAAAGTGTCAATAATTCACGAGCCGTAGTCAGAATTAAAGGGGCGGTATGCTTCCCATATTCCCTTTTAGCTAGGTCACTTTGAAAATAAGTAGAATATAGTATGTCGCCTGCTACTAATACAGGTCTACACCACGAAATGTCTTCCTGGAAAGGCTTTCCTCTTTCCCCTTCTCCGGTCAACGATGTGACAAACACCAACGTAGTCCAATCATGATTTAAGATTTCAGACACAAACAAAAACACATTGGCCAATGTGGCCAGAAAAATGGACTGGCAAGTCTCACATGAGCAGCCGAATGATCCAAGAAAGCAGCATTCACAAAAGATTCTTTAAGTGGAGGGGTTAGTTTTTTGAAGACCTGCTTTCCGTTTCAGGAAACACAATCCGTTTGCTCATGTTACATATGTTGTTTCCCAAAACAGGAAGTAAAAATACTCTGGCCCTCATCTTTTGCATTGAGGCATTTAATGAGCATGTGCAAAGATCATTCTAAAGGAAGGGGGAGCTATAACATCACCCTATTGTGATAGAGGGATCTTGTATTATGACAGCTGTGGTTATTGTAATCCTGCCTCTGCGGATAACGAGGCTGCTGAAAAAAAAAAAAAACAACTTGGCTGAAATGGAAGGACGGGAAGTAAAAGTTCCTAAAAATTACCTTTTTTTATAATTATCACAATATGAAGAAAATGTAAAATATGCCAAAAATTTAAAAAAAAAAATACATGTACCCGATTTAAGCGAAAAGCTATTTTACAACATGGGGTTATCCCCTAAATATTATGTAACAGGACAGTGGATAACTTACTGATCAATGGGGGTCCAACCACTCGGATGTAACAAGGAACCATTTATGCATTTCCAAAAGGTACGGTATATTAAAGCACAAAAGCATAAAAAAAATAAAATAAATAAATAAGTAAATGCAAAAAGCTTAACACAAGCGCAACACAGAAAGGAGACAAAAGCAGATATAAGCCTCCAGTTTTCTAATTAACCCCTTTGGCGTGCAATGGCCTTGCACATTATAACACATCCCACCACCACCACTCACTAAAATTCAGTCTCGTCTTTAAGAGGATATTTCAGGGAGGTTAATTAAAGGAGATACGACATGAATGGGGGAGGGACGTCCAACGCTCACTTCAATTATAAGTGAAAATGGTACAGTAAATAGTCTTGTGGGTCACACAGACCCACTGGCCAGTCCGACACCAAAATTCAAAAATTAACAAAAAATATTGCAAAAGCACCAAGGGTAACGGAGCATTTGTCCATTGCAACCAAACAGGATGGAAGGAAGGAATATCCCTTTAATTGTTAAGGCCGGTTTAACACGTCCGACTTGAATGATCTGTGTACGGACTTATGTCAAGGTCATGGGCGTATACGAGACTATTGAGTTCGGGTCATAAGACCCATGACATCACGACCCATGACATTGTTGCCCATACGCTGGCTGTAAAAGACGCGCGACACCGGTTTAAGAGCTCGGCACACAACAGATTCTCTTGAATGAGTTCTATCTGTTGGTTTCACAGACTGCGTTCGGACCCATGATATTCTATGGGGCTGCGCACATGTCTAATTTCTCTCTTGGAATCAGACATGCCCAATTTTGATCCAAGTATCGGCAATGTACTGTAAGTCTATGGGGCCAAACTCTGGGCCAAACTCTGGGCCAAACTCTGGGCCACTGAATCATTGAAGGTGTAATATAAATTTGAACCTAAATCGGTTATATCTCGGCAATACAACTATATACAAACAAGAATTGTTTGTTGGTTTTTTTAACATATGTGAACAATGAACAGAAATTTATGATGATGTAACCAGTTAAGAAGAAGTCTCCAAACAAACAAACAGACCAAAATACTGAGGTTAGATGTCTTCCTGCAGTGACCACATGTGCTCATTATGACTCACAGCTATTCTCCGTCTCTTATCCGAGGGCGCAGTGAACCCGGCACATCCACGTTGGCTGATGGAGAACACAGCCAGCGCCGCGTCCCTACAGATTTCAACACTTTCACAAGTTAAACGGAGACACATGGTGGTTAGAACGCCGAGGGGAGACAAGGCTCGAAAAACTTGGAGGCAACTGTGGAAAGTATGACTAAGAAGTGAAGAGCGGCTTCCAGAACTTCCTCGTGTCGAGTCAGAAGGACATCTTAATTCGGAGACAATATATTCGGTGGTGCTCGGTGATACATCCCTTTACGCCATCACAGAATATAACAAACTTACTACAATTTCTCCAAGACCAGTAGACACCAAAAATAAAAAAAAAAACATCCAACTAAACCATAAAATCTAAACTAGTCGTAACTGGCACTTAAAGGGGATGCCCAACAATGGTCCCTGTACTTTGATCAAATTGATATTAACATGATGGCTGAGATCACCAAGATCACTAGAATAGGGGGGTGTCCGAAGTTTACCTTTCCACCTGCGTGCATAATGGCATAAAATAGGAGTTTGAATGGTGAGACCATAACGAGTACACCAAGACACTTCATTCAATGTCTACTGCGCTGATTAACACATCCATCAATTAGCCATGGCAGAGAGTGGCTGGAAAGAGACCGGGGTGTCTCTCTAGGGAGGACCTGGCAAGTCCATGTGTAACTACACAGATTGGTGTAATTCTCCACTTTACCTGCGGAGGCACTGCAGGAAAACTGAACACTTGCTGCCAGGCTTCTTCATTGATCACAGTCGATCACAGGGTCATCTTGTCAAATCACAAAATATTACAATAAATCAGGAAACCCTTCTAATGAAAAAAAAAATAAAAAAAGAATTGATGGACATTAAGAAATAATCTTATGTCATAAAATAATGGCAAATCATTAGGATAAGCTATATGATCAGCGGTCGACCCTCAATCATTAAGTGTCAGCAATAACACTAACCTATTAGACAATTTATAAATAGTAAATGTGCCGTCCTGTTTGTTTCTAGAATATCTGCGCTTTTACAAGAACATATGGTATCTATAGGAACGCGCTCTCCGCTTTCAGCTCTGAAGTTTCTGTGCAGCGTTGCTGAGGTCCTGATACAGTCACTTTGTTCTCAAGCTGTCAGTAAATTCACAGCTCGCTGAAGTGATGTCATCTCCGACATTTGCTACCGCCGATGATGCGTATGACTACACATTCCTTCTCCATTAGCATAGCCACCGGGCATGCTTTCCCACCTTCCTTGAAACCAGTTTCACCACCACTCCCCAGTTCAAAACCACCAGCCGAATGTAGTCATTTATATGTCAAATTCTTGCTTATTTGCCTTTTCCTCTAAACTTCCCAAAAGTTTATGAACTCCCATTATATTTATTATAACCTGTAATTTTCAGTAACAAACTTACATCCAAGGCGGAAATGTGAATGTCCGTCCAATATTCAAGCTAGGCAACATGGGCAAAACAAAAATAAATAAAGTAGCCTACAATAGGTACCAATCTGCTGATTGAGGGAAGCTCGGTACATTTATTAGTGGTTGTACCTGGTGTACCAGATCACGACAGGTTAGAATGTGATTGTGCTGTAATACCAGTCACAGCCACAACTACAAGGGTGGAGCTGTGCCTGATAGACAATTACTGGGACAGCTGTAGCCCCTTCAATCTAATATTGAAGAACTATTTTAAGGATAGGCTATCAAGGATACTGTTTAAATCAGGGTTTTGTGTTACATGTAATTTTTTTTAGGACAAAGCACAATATTTAAAAAAAAAAAAAAATCTTGCAATTTTTATATTGGCCACATTCCTGTTTCAGGAAACAACCCATGTACATAGCTACAATGATCAGATTCAAACTGTACCTTTTGCACTGAGAAATAGTCAAGGATAACATACTCAAAGCATAAAGGGGTTATCTCTTTTACAACTCCCTTAAGTACGCAGTTAGACAGCCGAATAAATTGGACAGAGATTGGAACGGGACAGAATGCGTTTACTGGCCGATGGGTCTGCCGACCCGTGTGTGATAGCTGCATAGAAACATATGAAGTGGCGATGGCCCGCCGGGCAGTCCGAGCACTGCATTCAGATCTCGCACCCATTTATACGGACGTCTGACGGCGTCCTTAGTTCCAACGCTAATGTTTTACTCAATGAAGATCGACAACGCTTGTCGTAGGACAGACCCTTTAGAAAGGGATAGTCTGAAGAAGACAACACCATTGTATTTGCTCTTTTAGGTCATATGGACAACAGAGGGAACCATTTTTTAGGTTAGAGTATAGAGTCGCTTGCAAAAAAAAAAAAATAAGATGCTTGCTTTGGCGGTCCAGGCTGTCCACGAAATACATGGTCGGTAAAAAGACGTCTTAGCTGGATTACCCCTTTGAAAATGGGAGTCATGTTCCTTTAAAAGCGAATATTCGCCAAGACGCAACTCTAATCCAAAAAATTAGATTGTCCAAAATATCTGAAAATATAAATAGTTACGGTACTTATTAGAAAAAGAACCATCAACATTTCTGGAGTATACGGCCTTCACCTCCCGACACGTCAGGCCATGCGTGAGTGGGAGATTTCCAAGAATTCGCAGGTACAAATTTCCACCTTATTTAAACACTCCCCTGAGGATAAACATGGCGGAGAACTGGCCTGTGCGTCACCCTGATAACATGGCGGAGAACTGGCCCATGCATCACCCTGATAACATGGTGGAGAACTGGCCTGTGCATCACCCTGATAACATGGTGGAGAACTGGCCTGTGCATCACCCTGATAACATGGCGGAGAACTGGCCCATACATCACCCTGATAACATGGCGGAGAACTGGCCTGTGCATCACCCTGATAACATGGTGGAGAACTGGCCTGTGCATCACCCTGATAACATGGCGGAGAACTGGCCTGTGCATCACCCTGATAACATGGCGGAGAACTGGCCTGTGCATCACCCTGATAACATGGCGGAGAACTGGCCTGTGCATCACCCTGATAACATGGCGGAGAACTGACCTGTGCATCACCCTGATAACATGGCGGAGAACTGGCCCGTGCATCACCCTGATAACATGGCGGAGAACTGGCCCGTGCATCACCCTGATAACATGGTGGAGAACTGGCCCGTACATCACCCTGATAACATTCCCGCTGCCATGTGTGATGTAAACACAAGAGAGATGATCTGCAATAAGCGCCCGTGCTCCTCTGTGAGCAACAACTGGAAACTCATTACCCGAAGACTAATGGCAATCATCTCCCTTTTTTAATTAGTTTTCCAGTACTATTTACAGGTCAAACTTCCATCAATTTTCGGAATACCGGCGCTATTTTCACCATCGCAATTTCACAAATTTTATTGTCTTAAAAGGAAAGCCATCATAGGGAAATGACAATTTTGGCTTTGGTGATGAAAGTTATGTTTTACATGGTACAATCTGTATTAAAAATAAAAATCTTACACTCTTTACATTGGCCACTAGGGTTTTTATTTTAAGACTAATGCTTACTGTCGTTTCAGGAAACAATACATGTACATAATGGTCGGATTCCCACCTTAAGTTTCTTATAGAAATGTCTAATGAGCAATTGTATAGGAAGGTGGAGCAGGGTCAGGTGTGACACCGCCTATTGTGATTGGCGAATCCGGTTTTATCAGCTCTGTATAGAGGTCTTACTTTTCATTGTATCCCTGCCTCTGATAAGGAGCCTGCTGAAAATTCTTTCTGAGAGGACAGGAAGGTAAAGTCTAAACATCCCAAGTGACCAGTGTGAAAATTGCAGTATTTCTATATACCGTATTTAATTTTTAAAAAAATAAAGATTGTGATATGAAGAAAAACAAAAACAAAAGTACACAAAAAAATTAAAAAATAATACATGCAACAAAAACCGAATGTAATCAACAGATCATTTTCTAATTATACTTCACTTTAAAACAATAAAACCGCAATGAACCTTTGGCAAAATGTATTAGTTTTTCCACGTCCACACACAGGTCAAGTCACAATGTAAAGTCAATTTAAGCAAAAATATATATATACATATATATATATATATATATATATATATATATATATATATATATATATATATATATATATATATATATATATATATATATATATATATATATATATACATATATATATACATATATATATACATATATATATACATATATATACATATATATACATATATACATATATATACATATATACACATATACATACATATACATATACATACATATACATACACACACACATACATATATATATATATATATATATTTATATATATATATATATATATTTATATATATATATATATTTATATATTTTATTGTTATTATTCAGCTCAGCTTACGGGGCTACATGCTGTGACTTTTATAAAACACCAATTTATCTGCTGCTGCTCTGCTAGTCTTCTCAATGAGAAGCTCCTGCAATGTAGTCTGCTATATTCATGAGCCTCGCCAATCCTCACCCCCACAACTGATTGGCTGCTTCCTGCCTATGAACAGTGTAAGCAGTCAATAAAACTGTTACAGGGGATAAAACCACTCATCATTGAGAGACCAAGCAGAGCTGCAGCAGAGATTTGATCAAAACTACAACCAAAAACACCCAGCAAGTGATCCAGCGCTTTAATTAGTTTCTCTCTTGCTTTTCTTTTATTGCACAAACTCATTGAACTTTGACATGGGGGCGCCATTTCATTGGTTTCTATGGCATTTGCAAAGTGACCAGCTGAGGTGAAACGCGGTACTGCAAGGAAAATAGCCATTTCATTTATATGCTTTAATTTAAAAAAAAAAAAAAAAAAAATTCAGCAGTAGTATTAGGTCTTCCTAAACATGCATATTCTACTGATTAAAATTAATTTCTATTTACAGATTATATAAAAAAAAAAAAAAAAATACACCACTGCCTGGAGATTTATCCCAGAACTCTAGAACAAAGTCAGATTTAGTTCCTTTGTCTCTAACCAAGAGACATGAGTGAAAAATCCCCAAGCATGCCAGGCACTTCTCAGAGGATAATTGGGACTCGGCTTTAATACTGGTGTCCTTCTATCATCCTGAGCGACATGTTTCCAGCTAATAGTCTTGCCGCGTTGCTCTTTTACAGTAATATCCTTTTCCATCAAAGTGTCATTTCTTTCATTCTGATAGCAGGGTCAGCCTTTGTGCTAGAGCCGGCCGTTCAATCTAGTAAAGCAATGGGCAAGACGCGTAAGCTTAGGGACAATTAATGGGCGGCCGCAGCATTAAATCAGTCCCACCGGGCCGGAGGAGGACACCGGTGCGGACCACCGGTGATGGAGGACACCATCGCTCTCCGGTGTTTAGACAGGTCCTGGATCTGCATTCTGGAAGAGCCGTGGAATCGCCTTGCGTGGCGACTGGTCACAGTTTACAGATACACATAAACAATGGAGAAAAAGCCAGATCCTGGTACAGACAGGTCCCTGGTATATATACACGAGGCTTTAGGGTATTATAGGGATTACGTGGTGATTTTACCCTTTTCAAAATTCCATTTTACCATTTAAATGTCAAAAAAATATATAACAAAAAGAACAGTGGTAAATTTAGAAAGAAAAAAAAAGTCAAGATCTGAATTCTTGTGAAAAAAAGGAAATCCATAAAATAAATTACATTAATAAAAAAAAAAAAAATATATTCTTTTCACATCACGTAGTTGTGCTTTTCTTTTTAAAGGAGTGGTCTGCTTGTAATCCTTCAGGAGCACACCGCTCCTCTGCCTGACTTCCTGCTTAGCGGGGGAGCAGTGCGCTCCTGATGAACGACCATTTAGGATGACGTTCTAATCCTTCAGGAGCACACCGCTCCTCTGCCTCCTGACTTCCTGCTTACCAGGGGAGCAGTGCGCTCCTGATGAACGACCGTTTAGGATGACGTTCTAATCCTTCAGGAGCACACCGCTCCTCTGCCTGACTTCCTGCTTAGCGGGGGAGCAGTGCGCTCCTGATGAACGACCGTTTAGGATGACGTTCTAATCCTTCAGGAGCACACCGCTCCTCTGCCTCCTGACTTCCTGCTTACCAGGGGAGCAGTGTGCTCCTGATAAATGACCGTTTAGGATGACATTCTAATCCTTCAGGAGCACACCGCTCCTCTGCATCCTGACTTCCTGCTTACCGGGGGAGCAGTGCGCTCCTGATGAATGACCGTTTAGGATGACGTTCTAATCCTTCAGGAGCACACCGCTCCTCTGCCTCCTGACTTCCTGCTTACTGAGGGAGCAGTGCGCTCCTGATGAACGACCCTTTAGGATGACGTTCTAATCCTTCAGGAGCACACTGCTGCTCTGCCTCCTGACTTCCTGCTTACCGAGGGAGCAGTGCGCTCCTGATGAACGACCGTTTAGGATGATGCCTTGGTTCCTGAACCAAACTGTGTGCTCCCCAGCGATGATGCTTGAAAAGGCATCCTTGTTTCTGCAGCATCAAGAAGAGCGGAGAGGCACTGAGGCTCGACGGACCGAGCCAGCTTCAGAGCAGCGCTCGCAAGCTGTACAGCACACAAGCTTGCCAGCGCTGAGCTCTCTGCCTCAGGGGTGGGCCGATAACTGATGTGGTGTAATCACCATTCATGGTCTCTTATGGTTGCACATCATATTCCGATCATGACACCCGAGCAGCTCCATGTCGGACAACTTTTTATCTTCTCCATCGGAGGTCAACATGGCGATTGACAAGCTTTGATTGCGAGCTATTGTGCCGGTACATAATGTGACGTAGCAGAGAGGCGCTTGTGTATGAAATGATTCACACAAAAATCTACTAATCTCACCGTAAACAAAAGTTTCCTTTCAAGCCCACGGAACATACAACTCTGTAGGAGTCCATTAAAAAAAAAAAATCTCAACTTGTCACAAACCCAAGCGCTCCGACAGTAAATCAGTGACAGCATGAAGGCCACCCACCAGTCATTTTTTATTCTTATATGGAAACTGCCTTGGGCAAAATCTTCCATTTCTATACAGGAAACATAAAACACTTTTGATTATTATTTGTAGAACCGCAATGTCAACTAATATATTATTCAGGAACCAAAACAGCCACACAAAAAAAAGTACCGTAACTAAAATTTACTCCATTCGGAAAAGGTGAAAACTACTAAAAAGCATTAAAAATAATATATACCGATATATATATTATTATTATATATATATATATATATATATATATATATATATATATATATATATATATATATATATATATATATATATATATATAGTGTCACTCTCTGTAGCAATACTTGGCCTTCGCCCGGATCTATGGTGCACTAGACTTATTCAGGGTCAGGGTGTTTGAAATGCAACACGCAGATGTGGCAGTATTGCCAAGACTGAGGGAAGTATAACTTTTTGAGTGATAAAAAAAAAAGAGAAAAATAGTAAAAAAAAAAAAAAAAAGCATTAAAGGGAACCTGTCACCCCGAAATTCGCGGGTGAGGTAAGCCCACCGGCATCAGGGGCTTATCTGCAGCATTCTGTAATGCTGTAGATAAGCCCCCGATGTTACCTGAAAGAGGAGAAAAAGACATTAGATTATACTCACCCAGGGGCGGTCCCGCTGCTGGTCAGGTCGGATGGGTGTCTCCAGTCCGCTGCGGCACCTCCCATCTTCATTACAAGACGTCCTCTTCTGATCTTCAGCCACGGCTCCGGCGCAGGCGTACTTTGCTCTGCCCTGTTGAGGGCAAAGTACTGCAGTGCGCAGGCGCCGGGCCTCTGACCTTTCCGGCGCCTGCGCAATGCAGTACTATCCTCTGCCCTCAACAGGGCAGAGCAAAGTACGCCTGCGCCGGAGCCGTGGCTGAAGATCAGAAGAGGACGTCATGGAAAGAAGATGGGAGGCGCCGCAGCGGACCAGAGTCGCCCATCTGACCTGACCAGCAGCGGGACCGCCCCTGGGTGAGTATAATATAACGTCTTTTTCTCCTCTTTCAGGTAACATCGGGGGCTTATCTACAGCATTACAGAATGCTGCAGATAAGCCCCTGATGCCGGTGGGCTTACCTCACCCGTGATTTTCGGGGTGACAGGTTCCCTTTAAGATTTAAATTTAGAGAGCGATTAGAACACCTGTGTCACCAGGTTCCAAAATGTCCAACCTTGGTAGTTAGGCAGATATATGGTGAAAGGGAGATTTCGGTCACTGCATAAGGCCAGGTTCAGACTGGTTTCATTGTCAGTATACGGACTGATATTCCCGGACTGATTGGAATAAGGGGCAGATGTGTAGTATCCGGTGTTGACAGAGCCACACAACTGAACACTTTCGGTCACCGCTGAACGGCGGGGCTGCAGGGTGTCGCACCCCCTCAATCAGATTTTGATGGCCTATCCTAAGGTTACCCCCGATTTAGCACTGTCATATTTAGCAATATTCACACTTTCCCCAGCCGAGATCTTGAACATGGCGAGATGGGAATTCGGGCAATCGGCAAAGTTCTAAGCAGAAGGACCTCCATCAACTCAGAATTTGTATCGAAGCCAGTCGAATGTTTGGCAGACGATCATCTAAGGCGTATCGGAAACTTTAAAAAAGAAGACATATATATATCTGTAATTTTTCCGCACAGTGTTCGAGGGGGAATTGCAGAGATTCTGCCCTAAAAAGCCTCACAATGCATGCACACTCTTTAGGTGGGTTCACACGACCATCGAATTTCAGATACGACCACGAACGTGGTCCATGGATTGCATTTGAACTAGAAGAATGGCCGTGTGGTCAAGCCTTTCGATAGTCAATAAAACATTATCAAAGATGTAACGGCCAACGGCGGGCATTTTATACTTAGGCCTTCACGACCATTCTTATAGACGTCTCCATTATTATATACATAATTGTGTATACCAACGTCTGATAGAAACATATCTAGCATCAATCCCGGCTATTAGCGGTCTAATGTGCTCCAGACAAAGCTCCTGTGAAACGCGATGGATTACATTTATGAAGCAACAATAAATTTAGGATTTTCTACACAATATTCATAGTCTGTTCTGGCTCAATAACTCCTTCCTGGCAGGGGAATGCAAAGAAATGGAATACGCTTCACTGCCACAAAGCAAGGATCTTTCAATTATACACATCGGGGTCCACATATCAAGCAGAGTGCATTAATACCGTATACAGTCATTACATGATTTACCATCCTGTCCTGCATCAAGTCAAAGGAATTTGTTTACAGGGATGATTCAGTGTCGGACCAGACAAAAAAAAAAAAAGAAGAAAGAACAAGATAAAAAAATGTCAGTATTAAGTACAGGTCATAATATGAACAATAGAGGAACCGCTCAAATAGCCCAAATACTCTACCACCTGCTGCTCTCTGGGGACAAAACTTCCAAGCATTATTCAAAAACACTGACTGACCTTTATGTATATGGCAGCCACATACTAAGCATTTCTAAACATGTTTTGCCTGGCTAAGGAAAAAAAAATTCACATGTATGAAACTACTATAATACTGCCCCATATGTACAAGAATATAACTACTATAATACTGCCCCTATGTACAAGAATATAACTACTATAATACTGCCCCTATCTACAAGAATATAACTACTATAATACTGCTCCTATCTACAAGAATATAACTACTATAATACTGCCCCCTATGTACAAGAATATAACTACTATAATACTGCCCCTATGTACAAGAATATAACTACTATAATACTGCCCCCTATGTACAAGAATATAACTACTATAATACTGCCCCTATGTACAAGAATATAACTACTATAATACTGCTCCTATCTACAAGAACATAACTACTATAATACTGCTCCTATGTACAAGAATATAACTACTATAATACTGCTCCTATCTACAAGAATATAACTACTATAATACTGTCCTATGTACAAGAATATAACTACTATAATACTGCTCCTATCTACAAGAACATAACTACTATAATACTGCTCCTATGTACAAGAATATAACTACTATAATACTGTCCTATGTACAAGAATATAACTACTATAATACTGCCCCTATGTACAAGAATATAACTACTATAATACTGCCCACATGTACAAGAATATAACTACTATAATACTGCCCACATGTACAAGAATATAACTACTATAATACTGCCCCTATGTACAAGAATATAACTACTATAATACTGCCCCTATGTACAAGAATATAACTACTATAATACTGCCCCTATGTACAAGAATATAACTACTATAATACTGCCCCTATGTACAAGAATATAACTACTATAATACTGCCCCTATGTACAAGAATATAACTACTATAATACTGCCCACATGTACAAGAATATAACTACTATAATACTGCCCCTATGTACAAGAATATAACTACTATAATACTGCCCCTATGTACAAGAATATAACTACTATAATACTGCCCCTATGTACAAGAATATAACTACTATAATACTGCCCCTATGTACAAGAATATAACTGCTATAATACTGCCCCTATGTACAAGAATATAACAACTATAATACTGCCCCTATGTACAAGAATATAACTACTATAATACTGCCCCTATGTACAAGAATATAACTACTATAATACTGCCCCTATGTACAAGAATAACTACTATAATACTGCCGCTATGTACAAGAATATAACTACTATAATACTGCCCCTATGTACAAGAATAACTACTATAATACTGCCCCTATGTACAAGAATATAACTACTATAATACTGCTCCTATGTACAAGAATATAACTACTATAATACTGCCCCTATGTACAAGAATATAACTACTATAATACTGCTCCTATGTACAAGAATATAACTACTATAATACTGCCCACATGTACAAGAATATAACTACTATAATACTGCTCCTATGTACAAGAATATAACTACTATAATACTGCTCATATGTACAAGAATATAATTACTATAATACTGCTCCTATGTACAAGAATATAACTACTATAATACTGCTCATATGTACAAGAATATAATTACTATATTACTGCTCCTATGTACAAGAATATGACTACTATAATACTCCTCACATGTACAAGAATATAACTACTATAATACTGCTCCTATGTACAAGAATATAACTACTATAATACTCCCCACATGTACAAGAATATAACTACTATAATACTGCTCCTATGTACAAGAATATAACTACTATAATACTGCCCCTATGTACAAGAATATAACTACTATAATACTGCTCCTATGTACAAGAATATAACTACTGTAATACTCCCCACATGTACAAGAATATAACTGCTATACTTGATTTCTCGTCATATTTTACTTATCTTCCACTATTCCAATTATTCTTTTTGCATGTACATGGACATAAGATTTATCCCACGGCATAAGCCAAGGAGTCTGCAGATTTAATAAACAGCAATAAGAAGGAATTTCCAGCCTTTTAGTCACAAGTGAAATGACAAGAGGAACATATGCCCAGGTGATGGGAAACCGTCGCATTTATTATGTGCTCGTACTGATCACAGCCAGTTATAGAGCAGCTTCGTAAACATTCACTGCGGTGGCCGTTCTGCCCCTCCGGAGGCCATGGAAATATGATTTAATTTTCTATGCGGCGGGAAGTTAATGGAGAAATTCACAATGACATATGCAATCAGCATGGAAAGAAGATGTAAAAAAAAAAAAAACTATTTGTACGATGAGGCCAGGGCGGGTTTATCTGTGCCCACGGTGTTGTTTGTAAGGAACCCCAAGAATTACCACTATTCATCCAAATCTCATTGGACCACAGGAGCACCAGAGGACGCGTCCCTACATCCTAAAAATAAGAAGTACCGTAAAAAAAAAAGTGCAAATTGTAAATGTTTTTGGATTACTATGGGCAATTTTCTTACTTGATGTCTTATCTTAAAAAGGATGGAGCAAGCTGCCTAGCGCATGGTCAGAAGGGGCGAAACATTTCTCCCTCAGGACCTACATTAAGCAGACTAATAAGATCCTCTAGACAATTTTCTGTGAAAATCTTGCTTGCGATTCTACAGCAATTCAGAGACTAAATCCACAACACATTTACGCCGCAGATTTAGATCCTTTTTGTTAAGATCCCACGTGGTGTAAATACTGTGAATATTCAGCACCAGGAAATCGGCAGCGGTATTTACCGATCTCACCGCGGCACAGAGCTGGTCATATTTTATTTTATTTTGCCGAAACGTTAATATATAGTGGATTTTTCCCCCAAGTGAAAAAAAATCAAAAAAAATCAGAGGTGATGGCCTCATACTACTCCGGCACCATATCTGTCCGTGCCATTAAATTAGTGGAAGAGAGAGGAGGGTAGGAAGAATATTTGCTTTAAAAAGAGATTGAATCATCAAAAGACGCACAGAACAGCTTTCACATCAGACGTTTCGCCCATCGGGACCGATTGATGGTGTGAAGACCGTTCTAATTACGAGGAAAAATCTTTGGCTTGGTTCACACCGACCAAATGTTCGAATGGATCCGTTCCAGCTCCATCTGCTCGCTAGGCCGAGTTCAGGAAATAGATCCATACATCTTGCTTTCAAGTGCTATAATGCTTTCTCCCAAAAAACACATAAATGCCAGTTTGCATCGCCGCAGGCTCAGACTAATTAAGACGCGTATAACATATTAGGTTTTCTAGTTTGTGATTTTCACTTTCATCTCGTGCCACACAATGGTGCCAAGTCTCTTTTTTTTTTCCCACCCTCCTTGCCTCACATCTCAGATATCTCGGTGATGCGGTACACGGCGTCTTACAGTATCAGGGAACTCCAGCGCACGCCTGTCAAGTGAGCGCGACGCCATTTATAAGGACAGTAAAATAAAGCAAAACATATTGATCCAAAAACACAAAAAGCAAAACAGAAGTAACAATAATAAAGCAAAATGAAGGATCGAAAGAACGTTCTAATCAGTGGGAAAAATATCCAGAACAGACTATGAAGCTGGAAATCCACATATGTTATGTGATTCTAACCATGACCCTATCCCAGCTGGCAGCGCTCATGTGCCGGATATGCATCCCCCAAAGAGAGGCTACTTTATAGGCTGCCTTCCCTGAAATAACCGTTAGGTACCATCGCTCATGTATTCTCATGTACAAAACAACTTTTCTGAATTCTTCTCTGTGATCTCTAAAGATTGTGCCCCTCCTCTCATTATGTAAATACATATACGCCCCTGACAAAGCATTTGCAAACGCGCGTCGGGTGTGTGATGGGTAAGCCGCTACGCTCTGCTACTTTACCATCTATCTCTTTTACATCTTTCTTATGGAACTACTGTTTGTTTTTCGCAACTCCAATCCTAATGTTACTCAAATTTACTAAAGTTTGTATTCTCATTTGTTGCACACACATTATATACTGTATATTTATTTTGCATTGTAATGCTTTTTTTTTTTTTTCATTCTTTTTTTTGGGGGGGTGGTTTGTGCCACTTATTCCCACACACTAAGCTGCCTTATTCATAACTATTCAATATGTAAACCTCGGATTTTGACTAGTAAACCGCTAATTACAACTGGCCAATTAATAAAACCCTGTCGTCTTCACAATTCACAGCCAAGAAGAAAAAACCCAGATATTATGTCGCCTCATCAGGAAAACAAAGGAGCAGTATCGAAAATCAGCTGTCACTTGGGTGTGACAACCTCCGGAGGCCCAGGAGATCAATTATTAACAGCACGGGGACAGAGAGCGCTACGCTCACGTTTCACAGTTTCCAATCAAGACCTCGTTCTGGCAGACAGAATATATTCACGCTCAACAAGACGAACCGCGAGAGCAGACGTCTGCCATACCGTCACCTGCACGTTATCAAAAGCCGTAGACCGCACCAAGATGGTTGATGTTTTACTGAGGCTACAAGGAGAAGTCAGATACACAATGACTTACAGAATGACGACACAGCTGAGATCATGACTTCAGCTTTGGTACCTTGTCTGCTGGAGTCAGAGGGAGTACGAAATTAAACTTCCCGTTCCATCATGGGGGATTACTCACCTTGTTTATGTTTTCTATGCTGCAGATCATATTATTCGGGCTGGTTTATGTGTATAAACACAACCTCAGGGAAAGAACTTATTGACGACAAGTGACAGGTGCTCTTTAATAACTGTTTTTCTATTTTTTATTTGCCTGGTGTGAACGCCGCTGGTCTCCTGAATCCGGCGCCGTTTTTCTTTCGTTCCTGCGCCTCTCCATTCCTGAGATATCGCCCTCTTCTTCGTTGCACATAAACCTTTTCTTTTTGCCAAGTGGGCCCGGTCCTTAACGCTTCTCTGTGGGCGTAACCTTGGGCACCACGCCCATTTGGTAAACAAAACTAGATTCATACACAGGGAAGAAGAGGCCATATCTCCGGACGGGAGAGGGGTAGGAGAAAAAGAAAAACAACATCGGATTCAGGAGAAGAGCGCCACTTACACCAGGTGGAAAAAAAGCTTCATATTTATGGCATCAATAATGATGGGTAATGTCAAACTAATCCGTGATAAGTCACCCTGAATCATCCATTAGCCTTACTTATGGAAGTGGTGGATTCTCCAGGCTGTACAAATGGGTCTATGCTTTCTCATCTACGGGTATGTTCACATTTTGCAGGGTTGGAACCACAGCGAGTCCAAGTGTAGCTAGTAATCACGGAAATGGTTTCACCAAGTACAATGTGAAATACTAAAGGGGTTTTCCACAATTGTAGGCCCATCACATTGATCCCACGTCACAGGCTATGCTCTACTCTATGGCTGCATTTATAATATTGCAGGCTTCAGAGCGGTCATGTAAGATGAGGAATACCTATTTATAGTGGTGTAAACGGCGCTCGGAAGGCCGATATCCCATTTACAAGCTGCGAGCAGATGTGATCGCCCCACCGGTCCCACGGCACTTATCAGGAGCAGATCACGTTCTATTCTCAGCGCCAATAATGGATTCACTATGCAGAGAACAACGGCTAGAAAAGGGGATGGAAATGGTAATTATTGGAATAAGTCCTTGTAGCCAGAAATCGCTTAAAAAAAAAAAGAAAAAAAATTATAAAATGACTGGGTGAAGCGACAGGAAAAAAAAGGAAATAGAATAGGATTCCTAACCAAGAAAAATCCAAAGAGCAGACATTCATACTCCGTGCGATAAGTACTGCTGGATCTCGACTGACGAACCGTAAAATAACCTTGTGTCCATCAGCAGCCCAACGAAGAGTCAGCCATGTACGGATACTAAGAACACGCACAAGGATAGGTGTCTTTTTTCGGCCTTACTAACTATGTATGTTACTATATACAATTATTAGGTTCTGTAGAAGGACGTAGATCTGGGTATTTATTATGATGGAATATAGGCTGAACTGGATGGACAAATGTCTTTTTTCGGCCTTACTAACTATGTATGTTACTATGTGTGATAGCCCCGTAATCCTCTACGTCTGTGCCAGGGGCAGCATCAACCTTCTCATACACGAAAATGGTCAACCAGGGTGCAGAGACCATTTGTAAAAGTGAAAAATTAAAAATTGCGGGGATTGGAAAAAAGTTTCATTGTCTTTTTTTTTTCCCCTCTCCACTTATAAGAAAGTCCCAGGCCCGCAAACTCCCAGGCCCGCAAACTCCCAGGCCCGCAAACTCCCAGGCCCGCAAACTCCCAGGCCCGCAAACTCCCAGGCCCGCAAACTCCCAGGCCCGCAAACTCCCAGGCCCGCAAACTCCCAGGCCCGCAAACTCCCAGGCCCGCAAACTCCCAGGCCCGCAAACTCCCAGGCCCGCAAACTCCCAGGCCCGCAAACTCCCAGGCCCGCAAACTCCCAGGCCCACAAACTCCCAGGCCCACAAACTCCCAGGCCCACAAACTCCAACATTTAATGAAAAATTGCAACCAACCCGTGCATCAAGAAATTACAAATGGCACCGCTTACTGAATCCAAAAGCTTCCACAGTAAATATGTATTACTACTACCGTACCTCGCCATTTGCTTGCCCTTTCGAGAGCTGGTTTTGCAACAAAGCATTTAACTTCAGAAACATCTCTTAAATCTCCTGGTGCATTTTCTGCGAGCGCAGGTCTTGTGCCAGCCTTCATTATAATGCAATCCGTGCAGGTTCATCTGATCAATAGTCGCTGGATCGTTTAATACAATCTAATAAATCATTTAAAATTTACAGTCTAGATCTATAACCACTACTGCTGGCACCAAAAGATCAGTGCCGGAGAACATAAACAAAAATATCATAAATAATAAAAAAAAAAAAAAAATAGTACACCACTTAAACCAGCAGTGAGCGCAGCAAATATTAAAATTATTACATGTGACACGGATTACCAACATTTACAGTCTGCACCAAACGGGGATAAATAACTTCACAGCCAAAGGGAAGGCAGCCTTCAGTATCGCTATGCAAAACCAACAGCAGCCGCCTCCCGGGAACGCGCCTTCCAACTCAATTAGCGAGAGCACGAGACTGCAGAGCGGAGTGGACCCGGCCAGGCTCTGACATCCACTCGTAAAGACTTTCTCAGCATTCAAGTGCTCAGAGAACCATGAAAAATAAAATTACATCTTCACGTTACCATATTCTAAACGTTAACCAAAAACAAACATACAAGTCATGGAAATGACAGAAATTCCACTCATCAACCCTGTTCACTCAATGCCAAACACGTAAAATCAACATAAAATAAGATTACTGAGCAACTAAACTTGGTCAATAGATGGTTGCAGTGTGACTCCTACAAGAGAAATTAATTCAATAATTCCCATCGTGATTCAGGAATTTTGTCCTTATTCCTCTCCTGCAAAAAGGAGTGGGGAGGGATTTGAGCTGGTCACGGAATTAAAATACCGTAATATAGAACAAAGCCTCATTTTTAAAGAAAGTAACGGCTATAAAGCTATAGACGTGTATAGTATCCACTATGGACTAGGATATAGGTACTATATAGATGTCCATATGTACACAAATAGTATTGCTCCATGTGTACAAGAATATAACTACTATAATACTACCCTCTATGTACAAGAATATAACTACTATAATACTGCTCCTATGTACAAGAATATAACTACTATAATACTGCCCCCTATGTACAAGAATATAACTACTATAATACTGCTCCTCTGTACAAGAATATAACTACTATAATACTGCCCCCTATGTACAAGATTATAACTACTATAATACTGCCCCCTATGTACAAGAATATAACTACTATAATACTGCTCCTATGTACAAGAATATAACTACTATAATACTGCTCCTATGTACAAGAATATAACTACTATAATACTGCTCCTATGTACAAGAATATAACTACTATAATACTGCTCCTATGTACAAGAATATAACTACTATAATACTGCCCCCTAAATACAAGAATATAACTACTATAATACTGCTCCTATGTACAAGAATATAACTACTATAATACTGCCCCCTAAATACAAGAATATAACTACTATAATACTGCCCCCTAAATACAAGAATATAACTACTATAATACTGCCCCCTATGTACAAGAATATAACTACTATAATACTGCCCCCTAAATACAAGAATATAACTACTATAATACTGCTCCTATGTACAAGAATATAACTACTATAATACTGCTCCTATGTACAAGAATATAACTACTATAATACTGCTCCTATGTACAAGAATGTAACTACTATAATACTGCTCCTATGTACAAGAATATAACTACTATAATACTGCTCCTATGTACAAGAATATAACTACTACAAGCATGCACACAGCCCCCTATATACCCTGTAGACTGTGAGCCCTCGTGGGCAGGGTCCTCTCTCCTTCTGTACCCGTTAGTGCCTTGTATTGCTAATGTTTATTGCACTTGTCTAGGTATGCCCCTTTTTTCACATGTAATAAATGGAGCTATAAAAATGAATAATAATAATAATAATAATAATAATAATGAGCCTATACACGGCCCCCTAATATACCGTAAGAGCCCACACACAGACCCCTATATACAGATATACAGTATGCACCTCACATAACCTTTAATATACAGCATTTGCCCCACGAAGCCTCTGATATACAGCATGTGTCCCACGTAGCCTCTGATATACAGCATGTGTCCCACGTAGATTCTGATATACAGTATGTGCCCCACGTAGCCTCTGATATACAGTATGTGCCCCACGTAGCCTCTGATATACAGTATGTGCCCCACGTAGCCTCTGATATACAGCATGTGTCCCACGTAGCTTCTGATATATAGTATGTGCCCCATGTAGCCTGTGATATTTAGCATGTGCCCCACATAGCCAGGCTATATACAAAATGTGCCTCACATAGCCACCTTATATATAGCATGAGTCCCCACATAGCCTCTTATATACAGCATGTGCCCCACAAAGCCTTTTATATACAGCATGTGCTCCACAAAACCTGGTATATAAAAACAGATGCCCCACACAGCCTTCGATATACAGTAAGAGCCGTACGTAGCCTCCCATGTACAGCATGTGTGCCACGTAGCCTCTGATATACAGCATGTGTCCCAAGTAGCCTCTGATATACAGCATGTGTCCCACATGGCTTCTGATATACAGTATGTGCCCCACGTAGCCTCTGATATACAGCATGTGTCCCACGTAGCCTCTAATATACAGCATGTGTCCCACGTAGCTTCTGATATACAGTATGCCTCACGTAGCCTCTGATATACAGCATGTGCCCCACGTAGCCTCTGATATACAGTATGTGCCCCACGTAGCCTCTAATATACAGCATGTGTCCCACGTAGCCTCTGATATACAGCATGTGTCCCACGTAGCCTCTGATATACAGCATGTGTCCCACGTAGCCTCTGATATACAGCATGTGCCCCATGTATATGTAGTTTGTTGTAGGCACCTTATTCTATGTCAGTTTGTGGTTGTATGTACTGTGTATTTTTATACCTTCAATAAAGATTTATAATGATTTTAAAATTGTAGCACTTCTATTGACCATAGCTTTTATTGCTATGGGTCAGTTATGTTCTAGTTATATATGAAGTGTTTGCCTAATCGCTTTTTGGGATTATGGGCTTGGGTATTATGCTTACCAGTATGTGCCCCACGTAGCTTCTGATATACAGTATGTGCCCCACGTAGCTTCTGATATACAGTATGTTCCCCACGTAGCCTCTGATATACAGCATGTGCCCCACGTAGCCTCTGATATACAGCATGTGTCCCACGTAGCTTTTGATATACAGCATGTGTCCCACGTAGCTTCTGATATACAGTATGTGCCCCACGTAGCCTCTGATATACAGCATGTGTCCCACGTAGCTTCTGATATACAGTAAGTGCCCCACGTAGCCTCTGATATACAGTATGTGCCCCACGTAGCCTCTGATATACAGCATGTGTCCCACGTAGCTTCTGATATACAGTATGTGCCCCACGTAGCCTCTGATATACAGCATGTGTCCCACGTAGCTTCTGATATACAGTACTAGCTATTGAACCCGTTCTACGCCCGGGTGGCGAGCATTTATATTGGTATATGGTCTCCATCCTGGTATGTGCTGCTCCCATCCTGCGCCTCCGTTCTGTCATTTGCTGCTCCCATCCTGTCATTTGCTGCTCCCATCCTGCGTCCCCGTTCTGTCATTTGCTGCTGCCATCCTGCGCCCGTTCTGTCATGTGCTGCAGCCATCCTGCGCCCGTTCTGTCATGTGCTGCTGCCATCCTGCGCCCGTTCTGTCATGTGCTGCTGCCATCCTGCGCCCGTTCTGTCATGTGCTGCTGCCATCCTGCGCCCGTTCTGTCATGTGCTGCTGCCATCCTGCGCCCGTTCTGTCATGTGCTGCTGCCATCCTGCGCCCGTTCTGTCATGTGCTGCTGCCATCCTGCGCCCGTTCTGTCATGTGCTGCTGCCATCCTGCGCCCGTTCTGTCATGTGCTGCTGCCATCCTGCGCCCGTTCTGTCATGTGCTGCTGCCATCCTGCGCCCGTTCTGTCATGTGCTGCTGCCATCCTGCGCCCGTTCTGTCATGTGCTGCTGCCATCCTGCGCCCGTTCTGTCATGTGCTGCTGCCATCCTGCGCCCGTTCTGTCACGTGCTGCTGCCATCCTGCGCCCGTTCTGTCACGTGCTGCTGCCATCCTGCGCCCGTTCTGTCACGTGCTGCTGCCATCCTGCGCCCGTTCTGTCACGTGCTGCTCCCATCCTGCGCCCGTTCTGTCATGTGCTGCGGCCATCCTGCACCTGGTTCTGACATGTGCTGCTGCCATCCTGCGCCCGTTCTGTCATGTGCTGCTGCCATCCTGCGCCCGTTCTGTCATGTGCTGCTGCCATCCTGCGCCCGTTCTGTCATGTGCTGCTGCCATCCTGCGCCCGTTCTGTCACGTGCTGCTGCCATCCTGCGCCCGTTCTGTCACGTGCTGCTGCCATCCTGCGCCCGTTCTGTCACGTGCTGCTCCCATCCTGCACCCGTTCTGTCATGTGCTGCGGCCATCCTGCACCTGGTTCTGACATGTGCTGCTGCCATCCTGCGCCCGTTCTGTCATGTGCTGCTGCCATCCTGCGCCGGTTCTGTCATGTGCTGCTCCCATCCTGCGCCACCATTGTATTATATGCCCCCCGCTCCAGTGTGTATGCCCCCGAATGCTGCTGCCATATAAAAAAAAAAAAAAAAAAATACCATACTCACCTATCGTCCGGCTCCACTGCAGGTATGTCTTCAAGAAAATGGCGCCGGAAAGGGGGGACTGCGCAGGCGCCGATTCCGGCAGCAGGAATCGGCGCCTGCGCAGTCCGCGCTTTCCGGCGCCATTTTCTTGAAGACACACCTGCAGTGGAGCCGGAGTGTGTCTTCAAGAAAATGGCACCGGAAAGCGCGGACTGCGCAGGCGCCGATTCCGGCAGCAGGAATCGGCGCCTGCGCAGTCCGCGCCCTCCGGAGCCGGGAGCAGAGGAGCCGGGAGACGGAGCCGCAAGCAGCGCTGGAACCGGGAAAGGTGAGTATACTTAACCTCCCTCCTGGCGGTCCCTGACTCTCCGGTGGAGATCGCGGTATGCGTTCAGTGCTTACGCATACCGCGATCTCCCGGGAGCGTCGCTCTGTGAGGCCCAGACTGCGTCGGCGATTGCGCTTGCGCAGTCTATAGAGGCTTCGGACAGAGTGACGCTCCCAGCGTTATATTATAGATAATACTGCTCCTATGTACAAGAATGTAACTACTATAATACTGCTCCTATGTACAAGAATATAACTACTATAATACTGCCCCTATGTACAAGAATGTAACTACTATAATACTGCCCCTATGTACAAGAATATAACTACTATAATACTGCCCCTATGTACAAGAATATAACTACTATAATACTGCCCCTATGTACAAGAATATAACTACTATAATACTGCTCCTATGTACAAGAATGTAACTACTATAATACTGCTCCTATGTACAAGAATGTAACTACTATAATACTGCTCCTATGTACAAGAATGTAACTACTATAATACTGCTCCTATGTACAAGAATGTAACTACTATAATACTGCTCCTATCTACAAGAATATAACTACTATACTACTGCTCCTATGTACAAGAATATAACTACTATAATACTGCCCCTATGTACAAGAATATAACTACTATAATACTGCCCCTATGTACAAGAATATAACTACTATAATATTGCCCCTATGTACAAGAATATAACTACTATAATACTGCTCCTATGTACAAGAATGTAACTACTATAATACTGCTCCTATGTACAAGAATTTAACTACTATAATACTGCCCTATGTACAAGAATATAACTACTATAATACTGCTCCTATGTAGAAGAATATAACTACTATAATACTGCTCCTATGTAGAAGAATATAACTACTATAATACTGCCCCTATGTACAAGAATATAACTACTATAATACTGCCCCTATGTACAAGAATATAACTACTATAATACTGCTCCTATGTACAAGAATGTAACTACTATAATACTGCTCCTATGTACAAGAATTTAACTACTATAATACTGCCCTATGTACAAGAATATAACTACTATAATACTGCTCCTATGTACAAGAATATAACTACTATAATACTGCTCCTATGTAGAAGAATATAACTACTATAATACTGCCCCTATGTACAAGAATATAACTACTATAATACTACCCCTATGTACAAGAATATAACTACTATAATACTGCTCCTATGTACAACAATATAACTACTATAATACTGCCCCTATGTACAATATAACTACTATAATACTGCCCCTATGTACAAGAATGTAACTACTATAATACTGCTCCTATGTACAAGAATTTAACTACTATAATACTGCCCCTATGTACAAGAATGTAACTACTATAATACTGCTCCTATGTACAAGAATATAACTACTATAATACTGCCCCTATGTACAAGAATGTAACTACTATAATACTGCTCCTATGTACAAGAATATAACTACTATAATACTGCCCCTATGTACAAGAATGTAACTACTATAATACTGCTCCTATGTACAAGAATATAACTACTATAATACTGCCCCTATGTACAAGAATGTAACTACTATAATACTGCCCCTATGTACAAGAATATAACTACTATAATACTGCCCCTATGTACAAGAATATAACTACTATAATACTGCCCCTATGTACAAGAATATAACTACTATAATACTGCTCCTATGTACAAGAATGTAACTACTATAATACTGCTCCTATGTACAAGAATGTAACTACTATAATACTGCTCCTATGTACAAGAATGTAACTACTATAATACTGCTCCTATGTACAAGAATGTAACTACTATAATACTGCTCCTATCTACAAGAATATAACTACTATACTACTGCTCCTATGTACAAGAATATAACTACTATAATACTGCCCCTATGTACAAGAATATAACTACTATAATACTGCCCCTATGTACAAGAATATAACTACTATAATATTGCCCCTATGTACAAGAATATAACTACTATAATACTGCTCCTATGTAGAAGAATATAACTACTATAATACTGCCCCTATGTACAAGAATATAACTACTATAATACTGCCCCTATGTACAAGAATGTAACTACTATAATACTGCTCCTATGTACAAGAATTTAACTACTATAATACTGCCCTATGTACAAGAATATAACTACTATAATACTGCTCCTATGTAGAAGAATATAACTACTATAATACTGCCCCTATGTACAAGAATATAACTACTATAATACTGCTCCTATATACAATAATATAACTACTATAATACTGCTCCTATGTACAAGAATATAACTACTATAATACTGCCCCTATGTACAAGAATATAACTACTATAATACTGCCCCTATGTACAAGAATGTAACTACTATAATACTGCCCCTATGTACAAGATTATAACTACTATAATACTGCATTTCTTATGATTTATTTTGTCACAGAACCTATATGAGACTTACTAGCCAACTGGGGAATCATCAGGTCTTCATAGGTCTATGGGTACCACCATGGGAATGAACAGAAGAGTAACAAATATGTGGAACGGACTAAACTAAGACCAAGGCGAGAGGACTACTATCCTCAATATCTACAACGTAGTCAGACACATTAGGACTGTCTGATCCCATGCAGCTATCTTAGGTGTACAGGAGTGTTCTGACTACCTAACTGGCAGATGTCAAGTCAGAGACCAAATCAGTACGATGGGTTAAACAATGATGATCATGTCCTTAGGAGAAATACCCGTATTCCCAGAGAAAACACATGCACACTCCGATGAGATGATCATACATACGTATGGGGAATAGCTGTCAGCCCCGTTTGGCACTTTTTTGAGAATCCATCTGTTGTAATCTCAGACTACCATCTCAGGTCTATGGACATACTGTGAGTGAGAGAGAACAGGTTGGAAGTCTCAGCACAAGGATTACCTCCCTTTAGACAGGGGGATCATGTTACACAGTTGATCTATGTGATCTGTGTTCTTAAATAGTCCTAGATGAGATAACCTGATCCTCACAAGGTCACTAGATGACCCTTTAATGAAGGATGCCAGAGACGGTAGAGAACAGGCCGGCGCTCCATACAAGACAGGCCTGGACAGATGCACCGGCCGGCCGGCGGTCAATCACCGCTCCAGATGTGAATTGTTCTATCCTTGGATGAACTGTAATTAACTGATAATCAGAATAATAAAGACTTGAGCCAACACAACACGTTGTCCACAGAATACTTTCCAATGTTGTTTGGATTTTGGTCAACTTTCCATGGGTGTTGATGGTGGGAATCCTAAAATCCCTTATGTCCTCCATTCACCTTCTGACTCACCTACCAGGAAAAGATAAAGGGCAGCCAAAAGCCAAAAATTAAAAAAAATCCTGTCGGGGAATTTCCTAAGAGTCATAGTCCGGCCGTGACGTCCTCTATACTTTGATCTAGTCAGACTAATTTAATCTTGAGCCGGACTGCGGATATCAGGCTGCGGCTCTATTGAATTAGGCAGGCTTCTGCTCTTCATTACACTAAACGTTCGGACCGACTTGTTTCTTGTTTTCTAGTTCTGTTCGTTAGAGATCAGAAGGAGGAAATGGGAAAAACAAAAAGCGCTAAATACCGTACCAGGGGAAAACATTGTACGTCACTAATCTTACATAACGTCACATGATCTACCAGTTCTCTAAGAGGCCAGAGAAACTCATATATTGTTCTAAAGGGGATTTTTATGGACTTTCCTATTGATGACCAATCCTTAGGTTACCGCACCAATATCAGACGGGTGATGGGTGACTGTCAGCACTCCCGCAGATCAGTTAATTAAAGGGATTAAATCTGGTCATTTCACCCATCAGTTGATTGTGATAACCGCTCCATACATTTTGTGGTGGCCATGATCGAGAATGCAGCGATAGCCTTAATGGAGTGTCAGTGCGCGTGCCAGACCAGACCAAAGCTCCATTCATTTCCTATGTGACTCCGCTTTTTCCGGCATCAGCATCAAAAATGGATAGAGCGGTGCTCGAGCGTCCGACTTACTGCTCTAATTTCCTCATCTGTGATAAATATAACAACTTCTTCTGAACAGTGTGGGTCCCAGCAGTTGGTGAATAATCACATATCCCTTGGAGAGTAGATAAAAAGGGATGTCCAATGAGAACAAGCTAAGTCAACATGTGAGAGAGCAAGAGCGAGAGTGATAAAGGTGAGAGCAAGAGCGAGAGTGATAAAGGTGAGAGCAAGAGCGAGAGTGATAAAGGTGAGAGCAAGAGCGAGAGTGATAAAGGTGAGAGCAAGAGCGAGAGTGATAAAGGTGAGAGCAAGAGCGAGAGTGATAAAGGTGAGAGCAAGAGCGAGAGTGATAAAGGTGAGAGCAAGAGCGAGAGTGATAAAGGTGAGAGCAAGAGCGAGAGTGATAAAGGTGAGAGCAAGAGCGAGAGTGAAAAAAGGAGAGCGAACGAGAGGGAAAAAGGAGAGAGCGAGCGAGAGTGAAAAAGGAGAGCGAGCGAGAGGGAAAAAGGAGAGAGCGAGAGGGAAAAAAGGAGAGAGCGAGAGGGAAAAAAAAGGAGAGAGCGAGAGGGAAAAAAAAGGAGAGAGCGAGAGGGAAAAGGAGAGAGCGAGAGGGAAAAGGATAGAGCATTCTATGATTCTTTGGACAAATTATGAGGACCGTCCTTTGTTAACTTCCCAATTGGATAATCCATTTTTATACATCCAAACTGGACAACCCATTAAATAATGCCCATTGTTAGCCCGAGCTGTGTGACAGCCATGATGTAACGTGCACTGATAGCGGTAGTAGCCTTGGCCCGGCATTCTGTTTTGACATTTAAGTAGCACAGAGCTTTGCCAGCAGAACATACATAGCACAAGAATGAGGGACAGGTGCTTCCTGCACATAACTGGGACAAGTCGGCTACAAGTGGATCTCATTTCACGTGCTAACGGTTATCTATGGTACAAGTGGAGCACACACAGACAGAATCATTAATTGCCTGCTGTGTCTCTCAGACACCACAAGGCCTGGAAGCAACTCCCCAGGGGCCACCAGCTATTTCCGTCACAGGAGCCAAGCAGACACAATTATCCCTACCAAAATCATACAAACATTGCAATAAATTGTCCATCACTGTTTTACACACATCTTGTTACAATAAAAATATATTTTTTTTTACTGCAAAAAATAATATTTCCAACCACTTTTTACAGTCTGTTAGAAATAAAAGGAAATTTAAAGAAAAACTTAATTGAAAACCAGTGGGAACAGAATCTTACATCATTTAATGAGACTTTAAAAAAAATAAATCAGCTTTTTGGAGAAAGCAAAAAATGTTGTGTCTCTACAAGAAGTTCTCTCTACAGAGGCAAAAAAGACAATGCTCTTTAATTCTCTTTTAGGACAATAACCGTCCCACAAGATCATCCCCGACCGTCCCACAAGATCATCCCCGACCGTCCTACAAGGTCATCCTGACTGTCCCACAAGGTCATCTCCGAATTGTTCAGCATTCAATGAGCATTACAAATTCGAGGCCACCTTGTAGCTGAGCTGCAATACCAAAGACAACCTTTGTCAGATGCGACATGATTTTGGAAAAAAGCAACCAAATTAGGGTCCATCACTGAGATATATTTTCTAGCGATCAATGCTCGATTTCTTCTCCATGAAGTCGTGATGGTCTCATCTTTACAACATTCTAGTCTTTTTATTCCCAGATACCGATGCCATTTATAACAGTTATCTGGGCTCAAGATGTAGTATGATCAAGCTAACCTAGAAATTTTTGAGAAACAGATCAGAAAAAGACATGACCATCGGTCCTTCAGGGAGGACCGGCTTGTCCAACCCTCGTGAAACCTGTAGGAATTCCAACAGTATGTGCAGAGAAATCCAGAAACAAGGGCACCAGACATCCTCCTTTTGGTAACTTGATTGGTACAGAAAAAACATGTTTTGGCTGCGCAGGGCCTTTATCAAGCCACAAAAAAAAGATATGCCTTTTTTATGGCTTGATAAAGGCCCTGCGCAGTCAAAACGTTGTGATTTTTCTTTACCAATGAATTTACCAAAGGAGGAAGTTCGGTGCCATGGTTCCTGATTTTTTTCCCCCGATTGCTACAACCTTGTGTAGGGTTGTCCCCAGTGCTGTGAAGTCTGTCAGTTTTGGTATAGTTGGAGTCGGTATAAAATGGACTGACTCCAAAATTACATAATAAATTGGGTTCAGTAGTACAATGCAGGACATGATGTAAATTTTTTTCTTAATTTAGGAAAGTTGTGAAATGTCCTATAAATGTCTGTTCTGTTCCTGATCTAAGCATCTCAGATTTTAGTAGAAATTAATAAGTGCTGCACTTTACGTTCATGCTCAGTACTGAGGAAATGGAATCGTAATTCAGGGAAATTGAGGATTCGAGTCGGTGGTTTGGCTTACTGACTCCACAGCCTTGCTAAGAGCGATAGGGGAGCGAGAAAAGATTGAGAGGGAGCCAAGATCTAAATTGAGCCAGAATGAGAACGAGCATGCTAAGATCCATAGCCCTGCCCCAAGTGTTAAAGAGTGGTACACATCTATTGAAAGTGTGTAATGTGCATACTGTTACGATTTGACTCCGCTTGTCAGTAGTGACTTGCACGCTTGCGGTAACATGCTAACGCTAACTAGGATTTCAGAGACTAGTCAGCATGTGACCACAAGGATTAAAAGGTTTGCAATCAAGTGACGACCGCCGAAAACGGCAAGCGGAGCGGAAACCCAATGGTGTGCTCATTACACACAAAAGGATTCACCAAGCTGCAGTGATTACTCAAGAATTGATTAGGGGCGTGGACCACCCCTTTGTTACATATTCTTTACAACAACCTAAACCCGGTGATCCGGGTTTCACAACTGAACTGCAAAAAGATGGCCTCCGATTTCAGGCCCCATCAGCCACCATTTGATTAACCATTAACAGAAGAATAAAAACACTTCAATGAGATTCTCCTCCACTACTTGAACTTCATCTCTCTCAAAAGTAGATGTTCCGCCACTGTGGGAAAATCTGAGAACCAGCACTGCACTTAATCACTCGACTACATAAATATTACCTCCCTTTGCTCTGTGGGAGACAGTTTGTTATTTCTCCTTTCCCTAGTTAAAAAAAAAAAAAAAAGTAAATGTTTCGAGAAAGGACAACCCAGCGGCACATACATCAACCACAGTAGAGGCAGGCGGTGGTCATGTGAAGTGCTCACTCGTGCGGCCAGTCCTGACTTAATGCAACCACAACCTCGGCTTGACCCTCAAACTAATTAACTAAGAGTTAGCATGGGAAAACTCGGTCCTATAAAGAAGCGCAGCAGGTGGCAAATCTGTACTGTGCCTGTATGGGGTGAAGATGAAGAGGTTAAGTAGATGTTCTGGTTAATAGGAAGAAAAATGTAAAAATCTGACAGGTAGACCATAAGTGGTCAATGTTCTTCTGAAGAAGAGGACTTAACACTGAGCAAAACGATGGTCCAGGTTACTGGTCACTGGACTTACAGCAACTTCATCTTGTTGGCCTTCCCCCGAAAATTGTACCAAAAATGCCAGCCATTATGGCCTCCGATTCATCAAAATGTTTACATCTGAAATCTGCCGCAATATACTTTGAAGAGTCACAAACTTTGAGACCATTTTGCTGCCAAACGAAATGGGAGACGTTGGGGCGGAATGGGAGTGAGACGGGGTGTGGCGACGGGCGCGTGGCTACTTCATAACAAGCTGTGGCGCACATTACACACGCTCACGCCACTTTTAAGACAAGCCCGATTTATAGGCCCTGGCGCCAACGACTCCTACACGCTCCCTCATCAAGACTGGCATAAACAACGCTGGTCTTGATGAAACGGAACCTGTGTATTTCCCATTATCTTGTCATATGTAATCCGTCTCCGGCAGTAGAGACACAGACGGATTACAGGAAGTGGGGGTGGGGCTTAGTCCTTACGGAGGTGTGGGCAGGGCTTTGTCCATATATGGTGTGGGCAGGGTTTAGTCCATATGCGGGTGTGGGCAGGGCTTTGTCCATATATGGTGTGGGCAGGGTTTAGTCCATATATGGTGTGGGCAGGGTTTAGTCCATATATGGTGTGGGCAGGGCTTTGTCCATATATGGTGTGGGCAGGGTTTAGTCCATATGCGGGTGTGGGCAGGGCTTTGTCCATATATGGTGTGGGCAGGGTTTTGTCCATATATGGTGTGGGCAGGGTTTAGTCCATATATGGTGTGGGCAGGGTTTAGTCCATATATGGTGTGGGCAGGGTTTAGTCCATATTTAGTTGTGGGCAGGGCTTTGTCCCTCAATAAAAAAAAATGGGGATGGGGCTTCGTCTCTCCTCTACGTCCAAGTGCATACAGATGGGTTAACAGTTGAGAGCTAGCATGCTTTTGACCATTGGCAAAAGCAAAACATGATGAGAAGTTTTTTTTAGAAATTATTACAATGTGAGGGTAGAAAGAGCCAACTGGTGTAGTCCAGCTCACCTTGGTTGAGGCTTTCAATGATTCTCAGCACAGAAATGCCACTCATGCCCCTTGTGGCCAAAGACTCCATAACAAAAAGAAGATTTTGTGGCCGATTCTTGATTAAAACTTATTTTATTTGGTAAAAATTGTCACTCCCAATAAATCCAAGTGTAGTTTTCTACGCATTTCAGGCACCAAAAAAAAGGATTAATGACTTTAAGGTTATGTGCACACGTTCAGGATTTCTTGCAGAAATTTCCTGAGCAAAACCGGACATTTTCTGCAAGAAATCCACATGCTTTTTTTCGCGTTTTTTTTCCGGAGCTTCCCAATGCATTAAATAGTGGGAAAAACGCAAAAAATCTGCAAAATTAATGAACATGCTGCGTTTTTTTACCGTAATGCGTTTTTTTTTCGCGGAAAAAAACGCATATTGTGCACAAAAATTGCGGGATGCATTGTAAATGATGGGATGCATAATGTATGCGTTTATGCGTTTTATAGCGAAAAACGTGAAAAATCTGCAACGTGTGCACACAGCCTTAGCCTGAAACGCGTAGGAAACTACATCATGCTTGGATTTATTGTGAATGTCAATGTTTATGATATGAAATAAAAGTTATTGAAATATTTTAATCAAGAACTGGAGGGTAGAAAGTTCCCCTTTCCGGGGCTTCAGTCAGTGGGTTGATTTGTGCACCATTCAGGCACTCTCAGGTGGGCACAATAATGTAGAAGACCCCTTACAAACTGTTCCCCACTCTGGGGGTAGGGAGGGCATTCAGTAAGTGCTGATATGGCATGGGATTCTTTATTTTAAAGTTAAGAAGGAGAGGTGACTGATGGGAAAAAAAAAAGACCTGAAACAAGTCTGTGCAGTATGAGCAGGCAGTCTACTGTGTAGCAGATAGATCTTTCTCAGCCACAGAAATCAAATTTAAATAACTTTGAGAACGAGTATAAAAAATATTTATTGAGAAGATGAGAAGTCAGTGCCGTCCCATTGCCAAGTGCTACGGAAGATCCAATTTTTTTGGACCATGGCTCACTTACTTACTGCCAGGTCTGCAAATGAGAAAGATGGCATTGATTTATGTCTACGCAGGATGCTCCGTGTCAAAACATGCCAAAATTAAAAGAGAGTCCTCTCTTCTATCAGCAGGTGGTTTGGTAAAAAAAAAAAAAAAAAAATTTAAAAAACCTATAATCAAAGAGAATGGAATGAGATCTGGATTAATAACGTAAATGACTTTCTCCTAAAGTGGATTCAGCGCTGCACAACATTGTTGGTGCAGTTTTCCTCCTATTTCTGGAGCCAAAATAAACTAATTACAGTATATAAATAAAAAAATATAAACTGAAATAAAACAAAAAAGCAAAAATAAAAAAACAAAAAAGTCCATTAAAATTAAGAAAAAAAATGAAAAAAGAAAAAAAAAAACTGAAAAATAACAAAGAAAACAAATAGAACAGAAAAAAAGAAAAGAAAGTGAACGAAGTCGAGAGCCCTCCGCTAGTAAATATTGATTTTTAGCCGATCGCATGTATTTTTTACAAACTAAACAAGACAAGCTGTATTAAAAAAAAAAAAAAATCTACATTTGTGGCTCAAAGTGGAGACCTCGCAATACATAACGTAATAGCGACATTAACGGTCGTCTTTAAATTGACTTAATCTGCTTTTCTTCCACCCCAGTGTCCGCGGCCATAGCGGAGCGGTCGCCATGGAAACTGACGAAGCCCGGATGACATGAGCCCATTAATTCTACCCTCTCTTGTTTGTGTCAGCACTTCCATAGGCACTCACGCAGTAAAGGTGAACACGGGTGCCAAACAGTACACTACACACAGGGAAAAATTTTTTTTTTTTAAAAAGTGACTTTTAAATAAATATTGCAAATGGAGGTAAAAAAAAAAATAGTAATACATCAGTTGAGTGTTGAAGGGTTAAAAAAAACAAAACAAAGGAAATATAAATTAAAGACAGGAAGTCACAAATGGGTTCGTGCCCTTGATACAATCAGTCACAATGTTAAAAAAAAAAAAAAAAACTACAAATGTATGTAACACAAAATAAAAATTTGAAAAAAATCTATATAAATGTATATAAAACATATATATAAAAAAAATAAGAGTATAAAAGTTCCAAGGAGGATAAAGGCAAAAAGCTAAAGAACAATAGACCTTAAAACAGTAAGGTCAACCTATTTTTGTTAAAAATGCAAGCTTCAAAGTAAAGCTAAAAGTCATCTCGCCCATCACCGATTATTTCCCAGAGAGGACTGTCGGAATGTTTGGGTTTCCTGTGACCTTAGATCACTTGGGTCTTGTCAGATAGCCAGCACAGATAATGGTGAGGATACTGGATGAGTAATGTAATCCAGGGAAGTCGGCTCTTTTGTTCGTCTGGTCCTTTGTTTTATTTATTAGCGCTATTGTCGCCTTTTGCAATAAACTGAAATGAAAACAGTAACTACACCCCCCCTTCTGGTTCTGTCACAGCTTCACTGCATTGAAGAACTCTGCCTAAGTAACCATCATAAAGAGAAAAACACTCAGACTCTTTATTGCCATTAGGTCTCATGCTGACTGCATGGTCTCCTACACAGCATTATATGGCGGCATGTAAAGAAGGTTCTGTACTATGGAGTACCACGCCACGTTCACATGTCCAGAAATGATCCGTTAGGACGGATCCAGTAACTAGACGTTGGCACAAAAGTTGTGCAGACACAGCTGTCAGTTATTAAAAAAAATTATTAGGGTATTTCAGTTGGATCCATTTTTTAAAATATTTAAGTCTATGGAAAAAGGATCCGTTAAATGGGATCGCATATTGGATCCTGTGTTATCTACTGTATATAGAGGTGTTATCAGTCATTGTACAGGAGGAGGAGGTGAGCTGTGACATCATCTATTGTGAATGGTGGATCCTGTGTTATCTACTGTATATAGAGGTGTTATCAGTCATTGTACAGGAGGAGGAGGTGAGCTGTGATATCACCTATTGTGAATGGTGGATCCTGTGTTATCTACTGTATATAGAGGTGTTATCAGTCATTGTACAGGAGGAGGTGAGCTGTGACATCACCTATTGTGATTGGTTTATACTGTGTCATCAGCTGTGTACAGATATGTTACCTGTCATTTGCAATCCTGCCTCTGCTGATAATGAGCCTACTGAAAACTCTTCCTAAAAATAACCTCTGTGGCCAATGTGAAAATTGCTCATTAATTATTTTAATAAAGACTGATATGAAGGGGGAAAAAACGTAAAATTAAAAAAATTTAAAAAAAAAAAACCTTGGCACACAAATCAGATCATTGTCTTACAGCTTCCCTTTAAATTTATGACTGAACACCAATTTCTTTGAGACTGTTCATTTTTTAAAAAGATTAATCCTTTCGACTTATGAAACCGATAGCAATCGGCTGATCTTGCCACGTGTGCTGCGGTAGATGAGACATTTTCCCTGCAGCGGCCACTACTGGAGATACTAAGTATTACATAGCAGCCAAAACGTAATTCACAGTCATGCCAGGCGAGTCAGAGAAAGAAAACTTTGTTAGTAAACTAATAAGTGTGTTCTAAGTTAATGACGTCCCACCCAAAGCCAAAGATCACCATAGGTCTAAGGAAAACCTTTAAAAAAAAAAAAAAAAAAGTGATTTAGGAGGGCAAATTTATTGTTAATAAAGTAAGAAAAAAAGGGGGTGAAACCCTTATTTGGGTATGGAGAAAGCTACATGGACAGTATAGAATTTAGTTCAGAAAAGACAAAAAAGAGTACAGAGAATAAAATGCGGCACAAGATCCTATTTACTACAATTGGACGGATGCCATCGCAGGACTTAGACCTGCAGTGATCCGTACCTTGCAAATATCAAGTACTTCTGATGTAAAGTGCCTTGTACTTGGAAGCAAAAAGTAACTGCGGTTTAATTTATTTTAGCCCTCAAAAGTCATAGGCATGAGACGGGTGACGGGGTGAGGGTAGGCAGGAGGACATAGTGGAGGACTCCCGCGTCGTGCACGACCACTTCTGGTCGCTCGCAGCTCTTCACCAATCCTACGGCTCGAGCAGACCACAAACCACAGAGCAGACGAGCTTCCTCATTCCTGAGGCCGCCCCCCACCCCCTGGTCTAAAGCATAAAAAACAGGTGGCATAAGGTTCACCCAAATTGTCTAACGATCATCCAAATGCGTCATGAGCCCCTGTCAAACCTAGGGCATCTTGTCTGGGTCTAAGCCAGTGTTTCCCAAACTCCAGTCCTCACGGACCCCACGGGTCATGTTTTCAGGATTTCCTTAGAATTGTGCAAGTAGTGGAAGTATCATCAAGGCATCAGGAATTGTCTCACCTGTGCAACACTATGGAAATCCTGAAAACATGACCCGTGGGGTCCGTGAGGACTGGAGTGTGGGAAACGCTGGTCTAAGCGGTCTAAATTTAAGACCGTGTTTTGGCAAAATGGTGGTTCAGTGGTTAGAATAAGAGTCTTACAACATTGAGGTTCTAGGCTGAAATTCCACCCAGGACGAGAAGGAGTTTGTATGTTTTCCCCGTGTTTGGAGTGTGAGAGGAACCCAGAAAACCCACACGAAGACAGACTGATAGAGAATGGAGACTTTGAGCCCCAATGGGGACTGTCATGTCGTCTGTAAAGGCTGTGAAAATTAATGGCGCTCTACAAGTGAGTAAAAAATACATTGAAAGCAAAAGCAGACTATGAACCTCGCAGTCGCGTCTAAGCATGTACTGTGGATTACACAATGGACTGGGAGGAAAACACAAATATTGAGCACCGCGCTTGACAGAACCTACAATATTCCTAGAGAGCAATTTCAATTATGAACAACATTCCGCCAAATCGAAATTTACTTTGTGGGCAGCTACAAAACGAGTCCAACGAGCAAAAGACGCGTCTCTGTATTAAAAATGTGTAAGAACCGACAAGTGCGGATGAGAATTATACCCCTGACAAGAAAATAACTGCTGGTCAGTTCACTCCCGGGATGGGAGGCCTCGAAATTAGCAAATTTGGTTGGCGTGGTCCCCGTGACGTGAAGCCACAAACTCATATGTTGCTAGAATGGAGAATTCACAAAGCATGAATATTAGAGCCGGGATTCAAGACCGGACAGTCACATCAGAATGCAAACAAATCAGCATAACATCCGAAAGACATGTGATGGCAACTTGGAATCTATTCGACTCCCCCGAAACCATCTTACACGTATTAACATTAATTGAAAGGACTAGAGAGAGAAATAAAATATTAATCTTAGGATGCAGTCTATAACAACGCCGCATTCATCTACGGGAAACCCAAGGTGAGCTTTCGAGTCTGCAGACGTGGTGGCACCCTAAAGCCAGCAGACATATGCTGCCCCCACTATCGAGGAGCACATGAAGCAAACAAGGTAGGACATCAGCGAAGGGAGCTTTTGCCTAAAGGAGGTAGCAGCCCTTTTTTATCATTTAATCAGACAAGTACAAAAAAAATAAAACCATAAAAACAACCCAAGAAAGACAGCAGTGACAGCACACGAATACACACGAGAAGATGTGAGAACGAACATCAGTGCTACAAACGCAAATCCAAAAATACATACTCAACAGCTTGACAACTCTCCAACGTCGAGGCGGCCTTATCTTCTAAATTTGTACCTGCTGCCCAGAGAAATCCACAAGTATACATAAGAACAAATCCATACAAACTTCCTGAGGAGAACAGATGGGGGAAGAGGTCTTCTATGCAACGTGCACCACAGCCACTTCAAGGAGACGGTTAGCATGTACAACAGAAACCATTAGAAGTGATATAGTAGGATCTTAAGACTTCATGGATTCTCAGCAGTGGTCAACCTAACACATTGAGGGTCTTAAATGCTTCCAACAAAGGGCAACAAATGATGTGTGTAAAGGTGTGAACACATAGGGTCTGAAGGACTTGTTAGGCACAGCATTAGGCATTTTGGAGGGTTTCATGCCAAATCAGGGTCCTGCAGAGACCTATTTGCCATTCCGTTGGGGCTTAGTGATCATACCAACTCAAGAAAGTAACCAATTGCACCGATTTACAAGATGAATCTCAGAGTCAGGCTCCCATCCTTACAGCTTAGTGGCTTGCGTGTTGTAATATCTGAAAGTTGGCATGTTTTGCCACATGGGAGTTGCCTCCCCACAATGACCACAGCTGTACATACACTACAGGGCCCCCTCTCGAATATTGGGATTTAGTGCCTAATTTATAAAGACTATCAGGATTAAGCAGCGTGCGCTTCTCTGCTCTCCTGAAGCGTCCCCAGCACTCCTCCTGCTGAGAGCATGCACGCAGAGTGGTTGTTGGAGCAAGTCTGCAAAAAGATAATTTGTACAGAATCCAGATTATCTGACTGTTGCGGTAAAAGAAAAAAAAAAAAAAAAAAAAAAAACACATCACTATAAACTTTCTATAGCACGATGAATAAGAGAGCGAACATATTATAAGTTTTTCCATTCTGCACCACAATAAGTGCATCGAAGACCTAGTAAAAGCTCATCGTCTGCCAGGAATATAGTAAAATAAAGAACAGATCAATCCAAACACTGGGCAACTATTGTATTGTGTAACTGGGTGTAAGGTAGATCTGATGGACAAGCGGGACAGAGGGACTAACAGCGGGTCAAATGATGCGCTGTGAAATATTTGACAGGTGGAAGTTCGACAACTGGGATCCATACCTATACAACTGTCTGCAGTTTTATTTTTAAAGCTTAGTGTATTGGAAGGTGATAACCTCTTCCTGTGAACCTGCCACATCTTGCTGCTACCTGCTGCCATAAATAACCAAAGCTCAAGGGGCAATTTACGTTTACCAAGTTGGAAGCAGGTAAGTGAAGAAAAAAAAAAGAGCCAAAAAAAAGCAAGCAAAGATAAACATGCACAAACAGCAAGCAAGTTAAAAAAAATAGAGACAAAAGAAAGGACAGTGGAGGAGAGTGAGTGAGCAAAAAAAAAAAAAAAAAAGCAAATAATGGAACAAGCAAGCAACAAAAACAAAATGAGGTACAAGAGCAAAGAGAGTGTAAAGTCAAAGGTAGAAAAGCAAAGAAGATAAAAAAAAAAATAAATAAAAAAGGGAAGAGAACAGTACAGAGTGAGAAAGAAAAGAAAAAAAGAAAATGAGAGCAAAGATCACAAGAAAAGAACCATCAAAAAGAAAAGCAATGAGTTAGAAAAAAAGTCAGAAAGCTTGTCAAAAAGATTTTTAAAAAAAGTAAAGAAAAACAAGAGCCGAGAACAAAAGCGAGCGAGCCGAGAACAAAAGCGAGCGAGCCGAGAACAAACGCGAGCGAGCCGAGAACAAACGCGAGCGAGCCGAGAACAAGAGTGAGCGAGCCAAGAGCGAGAGCGCGAGCCGAGAACAAGAGCGAGAGCGCGAGCCGAGAACAAGAGCGAGAGCGCGAGCCGAGAACAAGAGCGAGAGCGCGAGCCGAGAACAAGAGCGAGAGCGCGAGCCGAGAACAAGAGCGAGAGCGCGAGCCGAGAACAAGAGCGAGAGCGCGAGCCGAGAACAAGAGCGAGAGCGCGAGCCGAGAACAAGAGCGAGCCGAGAACAAGAGCGAGCCGAGAACAAGAGCGAGCCGAGAACAAGAGCGAGAGCGAGCCGAGAACAAGAGCGAGAGCAAGCCGAGAACAAGAGCGAGAGAGCGAGCCGAGAACAAGAGCGAGAGAGCGAGCCGAGAACAAGAGCGAGAGAGCGAGCCGAGAACAAGAGCGAGAGAGCGAGCCGAGAACAAGAGCGAGCTAGCTGAGAACAAGAGCCAGCCAAGAGCAACTCAAAGATCGAGAGCAAGCGAAGAATGAGAAAACTCAAACATGCACAAAATATAGGAAGGAGGGAAAAAAAAGACCCATGTAGGGAAGTATCATTGGTGGGCGTTTGGGTGCTGAATTTATCATCTCTCCTCAGCAATGCCACATCTCCTTTTGGCGTAATGGACACAAACTAGAGGAGGCAGAGCTGACAATTCATCAAGGACCTGCTCCTCCTGCCCAGAGCCTCCTTAGTTTCCGCACTTCCCACTGTTTTTCCAGATTTATTAGGTGCCATACTGCCGTTAGGACAGCCACCAACATGAATACTACAATTGCGTCAAACAGAAGTGAACTGCACTAAAAAGAAACATTTGAGATAATAATTGGCGCCCGCTAGATAAGAATGTAAACAATCATTTATTGCCATATGCACGGCAGCATTCTCATTCCTCTGTATCCAAGGACACGGTGTAAAAACCATACAATATTGTGAATATTAGCACAAAGAATAAGCCAAGAAAGGAGGATTTGCTACAGTAAATCCAATTCTGTGGCATTGTCGGCTCGACAGATTAAAACGTGTCATTAAAAAGTTAATGAAGTCAGTTTTCCTTGGTAGATGTAAACATATTTGGCACTGTGATAACTCAACATTAAAAGCCATTACGTTTCATTGTTTGCAGTGGCTGATGGTTTCTATCAAATCCCCACATTACATGCTTCTTGCTCGTGGACCTGAGCGACTACGAGGCGTGCACTAACCGTATCAGGGAGATCAATCATGCACTAAATTGCTACTGAAAATATATTGTCTCTGCAGGCCGGCTCCTGCATAACTGACCTGCTGCTATTTCCTGCCAGTCTCAAGCAAGCCGGGATTACACCAAGACTTGATGAGTGTGGACCAGTCACCACTGGGAGGAAAACGGGGGAAAAAAAAACAAGATTAAGTAAAAATTACTGGACTTCTTAAAGGACATTTTTAACCCTCCGTCACATACAACTGATCTGACAGGCGCTTCTCTTTTACTTTCATTTCTCCTTCCTCACCAGATTGTGAGGAAACCCCCTCCCTCCAGGTAGTCTCCTGTCTCTTGAAGGTCTGTGAAACCTGATATCACAGTTGGATTTCAGAGCTTCAGGGGAGAGGATATAGCTGCACAGATCTCTCAGGCTCATTGTATGTGAATACGTCACATTCAGTAAGGTTGGTATTTTATGTTTTTATTCATCACAATAGTTTATTTAGCTTGTTTTATGAATGTATAGCACAAACTGTGAGGATATTTCATAGAAATAAGGGAGATTTTATAAAAAAAAGTGTGCTGCTCAGGCATATACAGTAGTTCCCTAACATATTCCTTCTCTTGCTTCAGATTATCTGCTGAAATGGAGAGGAAAATGTACAATTTATCCAAACAACTTGATGTTGAGGAAGTAACAAACATGCTGTTAGATGATAGAGACCTCACACTGAATGAGGATTTAGGAGAGGAAAGTGAGATTGATTCTCATGATGAGGTGGAAGAATGTGTCCTGGATTCTGAAACAGAGCAAGATGGTGACAGTGGTGAGGATGAAGAAGTTGGATCATATTATATTGGAAAAGATAAAAATACTAAATGGAACAAGAAGCCATTCCAGAAAAAACGTAGGGAACCTTTAAACATTATTACTCACCTTCCTGCAGTAATAGGAACTGCACGTAATGCAAAAACTGCAGTTGAATGCTGGAACAGTATATTTACAGATGACATTCTGGACTCTATTGTCACATATACCAACCAATATATAGACATTATGAAGGACAAGTACATCTGCAACAGAACCATCAAGCCCACAGATGAAATAGAACTGCGTGCTTTTTTTGGATTACTGTACCTTGCAGGAGCTTATAGGGCAAATAGACAAAGTTTGGAGGAACTTTGGGGTAAAGATGGGGATGGAGTTGAAAAATTTAGCCTTGTTATGTCCATAAACAGATTCAAGATTCTAATTCGTTGCCTTCGGTTTGACGACAGAACTACCCGAACCGAACGCAAAACACATGACCGACTTGCTCCAATTCGTGATATATTTCAAAGATTTGTTGTAAACTGTAAACAAAGTTATTACCCTGGAGAGAATCTCACTATTGACGAAATGCTCCCTGGTTTTCGTGGTAGATGTGCCTTTCGTCAATATATTCCATCAAAGCCAAACAAATATGGAATAAAAATTTATGCCCTTGTTGATGCCAGTAAGACCTACACTTACAACCTGGAAGTTTATGCAGGAAAACAACCAGAAGGTCCTTACTGTGTGAGCAACAAACCCATTGATGTTGTAAAAAGACTGGCTGAATCCTTATTTGGATCGGGTCGCAATATTACAGCTGACAATTGGTTTACAAGTTGTGATCTGATTGATTATCTGAAAATTCAGAAGCTGTCATATGTGGGAACTGTAAGAAAAAACAAAAGGGAATTGCCGCCACAGTTTGTAAGTGTGAAAGAGAGACAACAGTACAGCAGTATGTTTGCATTCCATAATGGAAAGGCTTTAGTTTCCTATGTACCACATGCCAAAAAAATCGTACTTCTTCTATCAACACTTCATGATGATGCTGCCATCGATCCTGGGACTGGGGCAGAAAAAAAACCGGAGATAATTACATTTTACAATGCCACCAAAGGGGGTGTGGATACAGCAGATCAGATGTGCTCCACTTTCAACGTCAGCAGAAACATCAAACGCTGGCCAATGGTCATATTTTTTGCTATGTTGAATTTGGGTGGTATGAATTCACAAGTAATTTATCTTGAAAACAAGCTTGAACCACTCCGTAGACGATTGTATCTGAAAAAATTGGCCCATGAACTAGTACTTTGAGAGCTACGCAGGAGAAGCGTGAAAACAATCGGTATCCCCTCTCGCCTTCAAGTTCAGCTCAAAAGGTTCCGCCCAGAAGATGATGGTGAAAAGTCACCATCTGCACCACCTCACAAAAGAAGGCGATGCACCACCTGCCAAACGGAAAGCGGAACCAGAAGGCTTTCAAATTATGAATGTCTCAAATGTCATAAAGCAATTTGCCTGACACATGCAAAAATGGTGTGTAATTCTTGCTATTTGCTCTGCAAGTGTGACTTTTCTGGGGAAACCTCAGCATCTACTTCTGATTGAATATGTTTTTAATAGTACTTAGGGTACCTTAAAATTAAGTTTGTGTTCAAAAATTTTCTTTGTACATTTTTTTGAGAGAGTCGAACTGGGGACTATTTGGCGGGAGTTTTGAAAAGTTTGTATTTCATAGTTATTAGTTTTATGTTAAGTAAATGTTTTTTTTTGCAACTGATTATGTGTAGTCTCTTATTACATCCCTATGAAGGTCACTGATCACTTTTAGAGCACTGAAATTGCAAACATTAGATATTATAGGTATTTTTCCAGCAGGCGCCTGATAGGCACATTGTATGTGAACTCGTTAGTCCGAATATTGTATGTGACGGAGGGTTACCAGGCGGAGAACCGAGGAGGCAATTTGTGGTTGGGTCAACACACAGACTTCCGCTGCCATTTAATTGAAGCCAATACAAGAAACGATAGGTCTTAATGGGAATCCGCGGCCCTTTTTCCATTTTGTCATAACAGATATAGAAAAAAAACTAATAATTTCAAACGGGAAAGAAGATCCGGGCAAAATTAAAGAATCTACTCAGTAAAATGATGAGATACCAAGGTGGAAAACCCAAACGACCCACCCCAATGTAGCAGGCGGGGTCAGAGATGTTCCCATCACAAAATCCCATCATTAAACCAGACAATATAGCTAATTTTGTTCAGATCTATGGTAAAATGTAAATATTAAAAGGAGAAGCCCGGGAGGAGAAGCCCGAGACGAGAAGCCCGGGAGGAGAAGCCCGGGAGGAGAAGCCCGGGAGGAGAAGCCCGGGAGGAGAAGCCCGGGAGGAGAAGCCCGGGAGGAGAAGCCCGGGAGGAGAAGCACGGCTCATACTTTGAACCAAACCACTCAGTGGTGTGAACAGGACCAGTTTTTAGTTTCTGAATGTTAGGGTATATGTTCACAGAGGTTTTTTTAGTAGTCAAAAACTGAGTTTTCTAGTAGAAACCGCTTCAGGAACCTCTTCTTCATGCTGTGTGCACACGTTGTTATTTTTATACCAGTATAGCTGCTGAAAAGTGAAAAGAGGCGATTTTCCTGGAATGCAATTTTTTAGCATTTCTTTGGTCATTTTTTTGCCATTTTTTTCTCTTTTTGGGCATATTAAAGGGATTTTCCAGGCTTGGTGTTCAAAACTGCAGTCACTATTTAGGACTATAGATTTTTTGTGCACACAGTGAAGATTCTCCAATGCCAAGAGCGGGCAGGAGAGTGACCACAAATATACAATTTGGAAACGTGTAGTCACGTGCTGACTAGACGTAAGTGGCCTTGCTCAATACAATACACATCTCGTTGGAATGTCTGCAAAGCTCATACTTGTGGTCAATGCCTAGGTTTGTAGGGCTTTCGACCGAGAACTGCTTCAAAAGCCATGACATGCACTTTCTTTTCCAAGTCTGAAGCATTTAAAGACACTTAAAAGTCTGAATATACATACAGCAAGACGTTTTTACATAGAAATTAATACGAAGACTCAAGCGCTTTTTAGAGGGTTTTTTATCGGAGCAGAGCCAGAATCCGAAAAGACAGTGTGAACATGCTCTAAGCAAGATGTTAATGGGGCCGAAAAACTGGCTACACTCCATACCTGCTCTGACAACTGAATGGCTTGTCACAACCTCTTCCACCTTCTACAAAACAGCATCAAAAGCCTCTCCTTCTGATCAGGACTTCAGAATGAGGTCAAGGCACATGGTTAGACTATTTCTTTTTAAGAGGACATGCCAAAAAATGTTTTACGTGGTGTAAGTGCCGCTGTCCTCCTGAATCCGGCAAAGTTTTTATTTTGTTCCTGCGCCTCTCTGTTCCTGAGATATGGCCTCTTCTTCTCAGTATATAAATCTAGTATTTATAGCCAAGTGGGTATGGACCTCAAAAACCACGCCTACTTAAGAGTTGAGGACTACACCCACTTGGCTAATAAACGCTAGATTTATATATGGTAAAAATTGGATAATATCTTGGGAATGGAGAGGCGCAGGAACATAAGAAAAATTACGCCGGATTCAGGCAAACAGCGGCATTAACACCAGGTAAAAAAAAATATATATATATATATATATATATATATATATATATATATATATATATATATATATATTTATGGCAAGTACAGGTCCTTTTGAAAGGCTCAATATGTACCTCTTTGCAAACAAAATGTTTCCTTCCATAGATTGGATCATGATTCATTGCTTCTTGTAGGAGCACAGAGGCCACCATCCATGAAGAGTTGTGCAAGAGAGCCCATACACCAATGCGGTCCGGCAAACGTGCGCGGGACTAGCCCGGCAAACGTGCGCGGGACTAGCCCGGCAAACGTGCGCGGGACTAGCCCGGCAAACGTGCGCGGGACTAGCCCGGCAAACGTGCGCGGGACTAGCCCGGCAAACGTGCGCGGGACTAGCCCGGCAAACGTGCGCGGGACTAGCCCGGCAAACGTGCGCGGGACTAGCCCGGCAAACGTGCGCGGGACTAGCCCGGCAAACGTGCGCGGGACTAGCCCGGGATCATTTTTTTATGCTTTGGAATAGCTATAATGACTGAATCAAGAGATATTCAAAAACTAGGTGACACTTCTAAACCACAGAGCAAAATTGACCAAGTAGGAGGCTCATCTGTTTCTGGAAGGTGTCGTCACACCCAGGGCATTGGGCATCTTACACAACCCTTTGTACATAGAGGTGTGCCTAGTGTTACTCCGCTCTAATAACTACACTTTATAAGATATGACGTATTATTCTGAAAGTAATTAGAAATATTGTACATGTTCCCGCAAGTAGATGACTCATCAAAACTTCTTTACAAATCAGGTAGAGAATAATAGAATAGAGGAACGCAGCGGTCTGCCCATACAGGCGCACATAATAAACGCAGGGCACATTACCTTCAAAAGACGCCAACATCAGCAGGTAGTCACGTCACAAGTTACAGATAAAATGAAGGAGTCAAACAATGAAAAGTCTCACAAAAGTCTCAATAGCAGACCATGGCTCACAATCGCACTGCTACACCTAGGCTAACACCTAGAGCCGCACAGCATATAGGGGGTAAGGACCATGGTCACCACATGTGCATGCAATCTGTAAGGGAATGAAAACAGAAGATGTCTGGATAGGAGGAGGACATAAAAGTAGCTGTAGTAGCTAAGTATTCTTTATCACTTTTTAATGTCGGCTACTTACAAGAACCAGGGATTCAAGCTTCAGGAGGCTAATTTGCATATTCCAGGTGCCTTCTGGGAGAAGCGAAGTCTCCCTAAGCTAGAAGATCGTTGGGTACAGCCGGGACCAGCTGCTTCGAAAGCATCACCAAACCAGGGATTCAAGCTTCAGGAGGCTAATTTGCATATTCCAGGTGCCTTCTGGGAGAAGCGAAGTCTCCCTAAGCTAGAAGATCGTTGGGTACAGCCGGGACCAGCTGCTTCGAAAGCATCACCAAACCAGGGATTCAAGCTTCAGGAGGCTAATTTGCATATTCCAGGTGCCTTCTGGGAGAAGCGAAGTCTCCCTAAGCTAGAAGATCGTTGGGTACAGCCGGGACCAGCTGCTTCGAAAGCATCACCAAACCAGGGATTCAAGCTTCAGGAGGCTAATTTGCATATTCCAGGTGCCTTCTGGGAGAAGCGAAGTCTCCCTAAGCTAGAAGATCGTTGGGTACAGCCGGGACCAGCTGCTTCGAAAGCATCACCAAACCAGGGATTCAAGCTTCAGGAGGCTAATTTGCATATTCCAGGTGCCTTCTGGGAGAAGCGAAGTCTCCCTAAGCTAGAAGATCGTTGGGTACAGCCGGGACCAGCTGCTTCGAAAGCATCACCAAACCAGGGATTCAAGCTTCAGGAGGCTAATTTGCATATTCCAGGTGCCTTCTGGGAGAAGCGAAGTCTCCCTAAGCTAGAAGATCGTTGGGTACAGCCGGGACCAGCTGCTTCGAAAGCATCACCAAACCAGGGATTCAAGCTTCAGGAGGCTAATTTGCATATTCCAGGTGCCTTCTGGGAGAAGCGAAGTCTCCCTAAGCTAGAAGATCGTTGGGTACAGCCGGGACCAGCTGCTTCGAAAGCATCACCAAACCAGGGATTCAAGCTTCAGGAGGCTAATTTGCATATTCCAGGTGCCTTCTGGGAGAAGCGAAGTCTCCCTAAGCTAGAAGATCGTTGGGTACAGCCGGGACCAGCTGCTTCGAAAGCATCACCAAACCAGGGATTCAAGCTTCAGGAGGCTAATTTGCATATTCCAGGTGCCTTCTGGGAGAAGCGAAGTCTCCCTAAGCTAGAAGATCGTTGGGTACAGCCGGGACCAGCTGCTTCGAAAGCATCACCAAACCAGGGATTCAAGCTTCAGGAGGCTAATTTGCATATTCCAGGTGCCTTCTGGGAGAAGCGAAGTCTCCCTAAGCTAGAAGATCGTTGGGTACAGCCGGGACCAGCTGCTTCGAAAGCATCACCAAACCAGGGATTCAAGCTTCAGGAGGCTAATTTGCATATTCCAGGTGCCTTCTGGGAGAAGCGAAGTCTCCCTAAGCTAGAAGATCGTTGGGTACAGCCGGGACCAGCTGCTTCGAAAGCATCACCAAACCAGGGATTCAAGCTTCAGGAGGCTAATTTGCATATTCCAGGTGCCTTCTGGGAGAAGCGAAGTCTCCCTAAGCTAGAAGATCGTTGGGTACAGCCGGGACCAGCTGCTTCGAAAGCATCACCAAACCAGGGATTCAAGCTTCAGGAGGCTAATTTGCATATTCCAGGTGCCTTCTGGGAGAAGCGAAGTCTCCCTAAGCTAGAAGATCGTTGGGTACAGCCGGGACCAGCTGCTTCGAAAGCATCACCAAACCAGGGATTCAAGCTTCAGGAGGCTAATTTGCATATTCCAGGTGCCTTCTGGGAGAAGCGAAGTCTCCCTAAGCTAGAAGATCGTTGGGTACAGCCGGGACCAGCTGCTTCGAAAGCATCACCAAACCAGGGATTCAAGCTTCAGGAGGCTAATTTGCATATTCCAGGTGCCTTCTGGGAGAAGCGAAGTCTCCCTAAGCTAGAAGATCGTTGGGTACAGCCGGGACCAGCTGCTTCGAAAGCATCACCAAACCAGGGATTCAAGCTTCAGGAGGCTAATTTGCATATTCCAGGTGCCTTCTGGGAGAAGCGAAGTCTCCCTAAGCTAGAAGATCGTTGGGTACAGCCGGGACCAGCTGCTTCGAAAGCATCACCAAACCAGGGATTCAAGCTTCAGGAGGCTAATTTGCATATTCCAGGTGCCTTCTGGGAGAAGCGAAGTCTCCCTAAGCTAGAAGATCGTTGGGTACAGCCGGGACCAGCTGCTTCGAAAGCATCACCAAACCAGGGATTCAAGCTTCAGGAGGCTAATTTGCATATTCCAGGTGCCTTCTGGGAGAAGCGAAGTCTCCCTAAGCTAGAAGATCGTTGGGTACAGCCGGGACCAGCTGCTTCGAAAGCATCACCAAACCAGGGATTCAAGCTTCAGGAGGCTAATTTGCATATTCCAGGTGCCTTCTGGGAGAAGCGAAGTCTCCCTAAGCTAGAAGATCGTTGGGTACAGCCGGGACCAGCTGCTTCGAAAGCATCACCAAACCAGGGATTCAAGCTTCAGGAGGCTAATTTGCATATTCCAGGTGCCTTCTGGGAGAAGCGAAGTCTCCCTAAGCTAGAAGATCGTTGGGTACAGCCGGGACCAGCTGCTTCGAAAGCATCACCAAACCAGGGATTCAAGCTTCAGGAGGCTAATTTGCATATTCCAGGTGCCTTCTGGGAGAAGCGAAGTCTCCCTAAGCTAGAAGATCGTTGGGTACAGCCGGGACCAGCTGCTTCGAAAGCATCACCAAACCAGGGATTCAAGCTTCAGGAGGCTAATTTGCATATTCCAGGTGCCTTCTGGGAGAAGCGAAGTCTCCCTAAGCTAGAAGATCGTTGGGTACAGCCGGGACCAGCTGCTTCGAAAGCATCACCAAACCAGGGATTCAAGCTTCAGGAGGCTAATTTGCATATTCCAGGTGCCTTCTGGGAGAAGCGAAGTCTCCCTAAGCTAGAAGATCGTTGGGTACAGCCGGGACCAGCTGCTTCGAAAGCATCACCAAACCAGGGATTCAAGCTTCAGGAGGCTAATTTGCATATTCCAGGTGCCTTCTGGGAGAAGCGAAGTCTCCCTAAGCTAGAAGATCGTTGGGTACAGCCGGGACCAGCTGCTTCGAAAGCATCACCAAACCAGGGATTCAAGCTTCAGGAGGCTAATTTGCATATTCCAGGTGCCTTCTGGGAGAAGCGAAGTCTCCCTAAGCTAGAAGATCGTTGGGTACAGCCGGGACCAGCTGCTTCGAAAGCATCACCAAACCAGGGATTCAAGCTTCAGGAGGCTAATTTGCATATTCCAGGTGCCTTCTGGGAGAAGCGAAGTCTCCCTAAGCTAGAAGATCGTTGGGTACAGCCGGGACCAGCTGCTTCGAAAGCATCACCAAACCAGGGATTCAAGCTTCAGGAGGCTAATTTGCATATTCCAGGTGCCTTCTGGGAGAAGCGAAGTCTCCCTAAGCTAGAAGATCGTTGGGTACAGCCGGGACCAGCTGCTTCGAAAGCATCACCAAACCAGGGATTCAAGCTTCAGGAGGCTAATTTGCATATTCCAGGTGCCTTCTGGGAGAAGCGAAGTCTCCCTAAGCTAGAAGATCGTTGGGTACAGCCGGGACCAGCTGCTTCGAAAGCATCACCAAACCAGGGATTCAAGCTTCAGGAGGCTAATTTGCATATTCCAGGTGCCTTCTGGGAGAAGCGAAGTCTCCCTAAGCTAGAAGATCGTTGGGTACAGCCGGGACCAGCTGCTTCGAAAGCATCACCAAACCAGGGATTCAAGCTTCAGGAGGCTAATTTGCATATTCCAGGTGCCTTCTGGGAGAAGCGAAGTCTCCCTAAGCTAGAAGATCGTTGGGTACAGCCGGGACCAGCTGCTTCGAAAGCATCACCAAACCAGGGATTCAAGCTTCAGGAGGCTAATTTGCATATTCCAGGTGCCTTCTGGGAGAAGCGAAGTCTCCCTAAGCTAGAAGATCGTTGGGTACAGCCGGGACCAGCTGCTTCGAAAGCATCACCAAACCAGGGATTCAAGCTTCAGGAGGCTAATTTGCATATTCCAGGTGCCTTCTGGGAGAAGCGAAGTCTCCCTAAGCTAGAAGATCGTTGGGTACAGCCGGGACCAGCTGCTTCGAAAGCATCACCAAACCAGGGATTCAAGCTTCAGGAGGCTAATTTGCATATTCCAGGTGCCTTCTGGGAGAAGCGAAGTCTCCCTAAGCTAGAAGATCGTTGGGTACAGCCGGGACCAGCTGCTTCGAAAGCATCACCAAACCAGGGATTCAAGCTTCAGGAGGCTAATTTGCATATTCCAGGTGCCTTCTGGGAGAAGCGAAGTCTCCCTAAGCTAGAAGATCGTTGGGTACAGCCGGGACCAGCTGCTTCGAAAGCATCACCAAACCAGGGATTCAAGCTTCAGGAGGCTAATTTGCATATTCCAGGTGCCTTCTGGGAGAAGCGAAGTCTCCCTAAGCTAGAAGATCGTTGGGTACAGCCGGGACCAGCTGCTTCGAAAGCATCACCAAACCAGGGATTCAAGCTTCAGGAGGCTAATTTGCATATTCCAGGTGCCTTCTGGGAGAAGCGAAGTCTCCCTAAGCTAGAAGATCGTTGGGTACAGCCGGGACCAGCTGCTTCGAAAGCATCACCAAACCGCGCGCCTTACGGCGCGCGAATTTTTGCCTGTAGGACATTATTGCAAGAGAGCTTGGCTGAGTAGATTACACAAGAAGGAAAACACACAGCAAGTCAGCAGGATCTAGGAGCAACATGGCAGATGTGACAACCTACATGGTGAGCTGCAGCATGTGCTACATGTTCACAGATCGACCAGAAGAAGAATCCAATTTCACCTGTCAGAAGTGTAGACTAGTGGCCCTTTTAGAAGAAAAGGTGCGGGGTCTGGAAGAAAGAATAGCAACTTTGAAACTCATCAAAGAGAATGAAGACTTTCTAGACAGAACAGAAGCATCTCTACTGGTCACAGAAGGTGCAAAAAGTGTCAGAGAACCTCCAAAAGCAGATGAGTGGAAGCATGTGACCAAAAGAAGCAAGAAGACCATGGAGAAATCACCAACCACACAACTGAAGAACCGATATCAAATCTTTGTAGAGGATGAAGATGGCACACCTAAGAATGAAGCAATACCAGCAAGCAAAAAAGAAAAGGGCACACAGCAACAAGTGACAGCAAAAAGTACAGCCAAGAAGCAACGAAGAGTGGTGGTGGTGGGAGACTCACTACTGAGAGGCACCGAAGCAGCCATCTGCAGACCGGACATAACTGCAAGAGAAGTATGCTGCCTTCCAGGTGCGATGATCAAGGATGTGACCGATAGGATACCAAAGCTCTTCAGCTCCAAGGACGTCCACCCATTTCTTCTGATACATGTTGGCACCAATGACACGGCAAGGAAGGACCTACCGACAATCTGCAAGGACTTTGAAGAGTTGGGGAAGAAAGTAAAGGAACTGGATGCACAGGTAGTTTTTTCTTCTATCCTTCCAGTAGACGGGCATGGCACCAGGAGATGGAACAGGATCCTTGATGCAAACAACTGGCTAAGACGATGGTGCAGACAACAAGGATTTGGATTCCTGGACCACGGTGTGAATTACTTGTACGATGGACTCCTCGCCAGAGACGGACTACACCTCAACAAACCTGGGAAACACACATTCGCCAGAAGACTCGCTACACTCATCAGGAGGGCGTTAAACTAGAAGAAGAGGGGACGGGAAGAAAAACATTAGACTCGAACAAAGACGACCCAGGAAAACATACTCAGAAGGGAGGTAAGAACATTTCTAAAACAATCCACAGTGAGGAGATTGGAACAAAACAAAATCCTCTAAACTGCATGCTCGCAAACGCCAGAAGCCTGACAAACAAGATGGAAGAACTAGAAGCGGAAATATCTACAGGTAACTTTGACATAGTGGGAATAACCGAGACATGGTTAGATGAAAGCTATGACTGGGCAGTTAACTTACAGGGTTACAGTCTGTTTAGAAAGGATCGTAAAAATCGGAGAGGAGGAGGGGTTTGTCTCTATGTAAAGTCTTGTCTAAAGTCCACTTTAAGGGAGGATATTAGCGAAGGGAATGAGGATGTCGAGTCCATATGGGTTGAAATTCATGGAGGGAAAAATGGTAACAAAATTCTCATTGGGGTCTGTTACAAACCCCCAAATATAACAGAAAGCATGGAAAGTCTACTTCTAAAGCAGATAGATGAAGCTGCAACCCATAATGAGGTCCTGGTTATGGGGGACTTTAACTACCCGGATATTAACTGGGAAACAGAAACCTGTGAAACCCATAAAGGCAACAGGTTTCTGCTAATAACCAAGAAAAATTATCTTTCACAATTGGTGCAGAATCCAACCAGAGGAGCAGCACTTTTAGACCTAATACTATCTAATAGACCTGACAGAATAACAAATCTGCAGGTGGTTGGGCATTTAGGAAATAGCGACCACAATATTGTGCAGTTTCACCTGTCTTTCACTAGGGGGACTTGTCAGGGAGTCACAAAAACATTGAACTTTAGGAAGGCAAAGTTTGAACAGCTTAGAGATGCCCTTAATCTGGTAGACTGGGACAATATCCTCAGAAATGAGAATGCAGATAATAAATGGGAAATGTTTAAGAACATCCTAAATAGGCAGTGTAAGCGGTTTATACCTTGTGGGAATAAAAGGACTAGAAATAGGAAAAACCCAAGGTGGCTAAACAAAGAAGTAAGACAGGCAATTAACAGTAAAAAGAAAGCATTTGCACTACTAAAGCAGGATGGCACCATTGAAGCTCTAAAAAACTATAGGGAGAAAAATACTTTATCTAAAAAACTAATTAAAGCTGCCAAAAAGGAAACAGAGAAGCACATTGCTAAGGAGAGTAAAACTAATCCCAAACTGTTCTTCAACTATATCAATAGTAAAAGAATAAAAACTGAAAATGTAGGCCCCTTAAAAAATAGTGAGGAAAGAATGGTTGTAGATGACAAGGAAAAAGCTAACATATTAAACACCTTCTTCTCCACGGTATTCACGGTGGAAAATGAAATGCTAGGTGAAATCCCAAGAAACAATGAAAACCCTATATTAAGGGTCACCAATCTAACCCAAGAAGAGGTGCGAAACCGGCTAAATAAGATTAAAATAGATAAATCTCCGGGTCCGGATGGCATACACCCACGAGTACTAAGAGAACTAAGTAATGTAATAGATAAACCATTATTTCTTATTTTTAGTGACTCTATAGCGACAGGGTCTGTTCCGCAGGACTGGCGCATAGCAAATGTGGTGCCAATATTCAAAAAGGGCTCTAAAAGTGAACCTGGAAATTATAGGCCAGTAAGTCTAACCTCTATTGTTGGTAAAATATTTGAAGGGTTTCTGAGGGATGTTATTCTGGATTATCTCAATGAGAATAACTGTTTAACTCCATATCAGCATGGGTTTATGAGAAATCGCTCCTGTCAAACCAATCTAATCAGTTTTTATGAAGAGGTAAGCTATAGACTGGACCACGGTGAGTCATTGGACGTGGTATATCTCGATTTTTCCAAAGCGTTTGATACCGTGCCGCACAAGAGGTTGGTACACAAAATGAGAATGCTTGGTCTGGGGGAAAATGTGTGTAAATGGGTTAGTAACTGGCTTAGTGATAGAAAGCAGAGGGTGGTTATAAATGGTATAGTCTCTAACTGGGTCGCTGTGACAAGTGGGGTACCGCAGGGGTCAGTATTGGGACCTGTTCTCTTCAACATATTCATTAATGATCTGGTAGAAGGTTTACACAGTAAAATATCGATATTTGCAGATGATACAAAACTATGTAAAGCAGTTAATACAAAAGAAGATAGTATTCTGCTACAGATGGATCTGGATAAGTTGGAAACTTGGGCTGAAAGGTGGCAGATGAGGTTTAACAATGATAAATGTAAGGTTATACACATGGGAAGAGGGAATCAATATCACCATTACACACTGAACGGGAAACCACTGGTTAAATCTGACAGGGAGAAGGACTTGGGGATCCTAGTTAATGATAAACTTACCTGGAGCAGCCAGTGCCAGGCAGCAGCTGCCAAGGCAAACAGGATCATGGGGTGCATTAAAAGAGGTCTGGATACACATGATGAGAGCATTATACTGCCTCTGTACAAATCCCTAGTTAGACCGCACATGGAGTACTGTGTCCAGTTTTGGGCACCGGTGCTCAGGAAGGATATAATGCAACTAGAGAGAGTACAAAGGAGGGCAACAAAATTAATAAAGGGGATGGGAGAACTACAATACCCAGATAGATTAGCGAAATTAGGATTATTTAGTCTAGAAAAAAGACGACTGAGGGGCGATCTAATAACCATGTATAAGTATATAAGGGGACAATACAAATATCTCGCTGAGGATCTGTTTATACCAAGGAAGGTGACGGGCACAAGGGGGCATTCTTTGCGTCTGGAGGAGAGAAGGTTTTTCCACCAACATAGAAGAGGATTCTTTACTGTTAGGGCAGTGAGAATCTGGAATTGCTTGTCTGAGGAGGTGGTGATGGCGAACTCAGTCGAGGGGTTCAAGAGAGGCCTGGATGTCTTCCTGGAGCAGAACAATATTGTATCACACAATTATTAGGTTCTGTAGAAGGACGTAGATCTGGGGATTTATTATGATGGAATATAGGCTGAACTGGATGGACAAATGTCTTTTTTCGGCCTTACTAACTATGTTACTATGTTACTTCTAAATTGCCACAATAGGAAGGTTTCCCACAGAGCTGTCTGGAGTGTTTCAGTGTGCCGTCACCTAGCCTAGCTCATAAAAGGAGCCCAACCGGCTTGAGTTACATAGTAATGTAATGGAACATGAGACATCACAGGATGGATGCTCCTTACGACCTCAAGAGGGGACATTCCCTACCTCCCAAAGTCTCATCACAGCCTTAAGACTCCAGGTATGGAGAAAAATCATCATCTCATCTAAATAAAATCTGGAAAGTAGTAAGATCAAGGAAAGAGAAAAAAAAAATGTTTTCAAGTACCCAGATTAGTGGTCACCATCTTCTACTCTACTGTCCAACCCTTGGTAAAGTAGGAGATGTACGAATCGAGACACTTTATCCAACTGGTTACAAGAAGTGAAGATTGTTCTCCTAGATCCGGAGGAAGGTCTTTGATTTTGGCCCTTTCATAGTCCCAAATCATCCACTGATCATACTTAAAAGCATCATGGGGAGAAGAGGACTCAACGATCATGAATGGATCACTAGTTTATCTCGAGTTCCATGATATATTTGCGCACAAGCTCGTCTGAAATCATGACGGACTTTGGGCATTGACTTTTTTTTTTTTTTTTGCTTTAGCCCCTAAGCCTAAAGTGAGACCGGGTGGACAACTCCACTCCATCCGATTTACATGAACTCTGCCAGTCGAGGGCTTCACGAGGTCTTTGGCTGCTCCCATCATGGCCTGCCCAGGAATCTCCGTCAGGGATGACTCACTGTTAAGTCCATATGTGCACCGTGAGTCATTTCCTACAGAAGCAGGTCATGACAACCCGTGCCAGGACCCGGAGCACCAAAGCGAGCTGCAAACCTGTAAATCGACTCCGGGTGTGAGACGTTGAGGTTGGAGTTGTCGCCTCAGTTCAGGGGAAATAACAGCATTTCAAGCCTTTGCAGGCCAGAAAATCCGGTGTCTCAGACTCATCGTGGTGGGCGAGATTTGGGGAAATCTCAGCCATGCTCTGCAGTTTTCCACCGACATGCTGAATTCTGCAATTTGCTGTAAAAGCTGAAATGACTGCAAAGTGCGGATTTTCCAAAGCAGAATTTAGTCCCCTGCGCCCAAACTCTGGGAAGGGGGCCTCATCAGAGGCACGTACAAAGACGTTTCAAAGGGCCCAGGTAACTCAAGAACGAGATATAACTTCCTGTCACCCGAAGACCCCCGGAGCTACCTGCACAGGATCCACAGGGTAAAGCAGGTGACTATACAGTCTTAATATAACCGTGCATTAATGGAGCCATTGTCTGTTTACACTGAAACCAGTAGAATTATAAATGCAGCTCTGAGGAACAATGAGCAGAATTGTGAATCCAGCTCAGAAGTAGAATTCAGGATCAGTCCAACAATGAATTTATTAAGTTGGCTTATATTACATATTGGTCTTTTCCTAAAATCGGAAGTAATCCGTATACATAGAGACTCCATTTTAAAAATGACAATATGATTTTGCTCCAAATATGACCTTAAAGGGGTCCGCCAATCAGTAAGCGATAATTTATTGTTAGTTGGGAGACGGACTTCTTGAACCCCACCGAAATCCCACCCTCCCCCCCCCAAAAAAAAAGGGGGTATAGCCCAGATTCATTGTTCCTTTCATGTTAGGGGATAAAAACAATGACGGAGACGATTCAATCTAAGACCGGTGTGGTCTCAGAAAGCAAGACCCCCAGAAATTTGCCAACTTTCACCTATTCATTGATCATGACGATCCGCAGACTTGGATCCCCATCAGTCAGCCTTGAAAATTGATAAAAACTTCACGGCCGGAATACCCCTTAATGTTATGGCATGGGTCATCACTTATGGAGATGGAAATACTCCTTTAAGAGAGAATCGCTAGCACAAGTTAGGAAGAGACATTTTTATGACTGTCCCATTCATTCCAAAAATCCGTGTGCTCTCTGCCAAAATTACGCCATTCAGGCCGCAAAAAAAAAGAAAAAAGTTCTGCAACAAACCTGTCGAGTGTCCTTCTCCGAATTTTCAAGACAAGGCAGAACATTAGCGAGCCAGCCCTCGTTATTCTGCATGAGCTGCCACTTAGCTCAAACCTGCTGGCACAGGGGGATTAGCAGAAATGGGCACGCTCATGGCATGGATCTGCACGCACAGGAAGTCCGCACGTAAACCATGACGGGAGCAATGGAGGCTGCTGGAACTTGTCACTGACGCACGCTATCAAACCACTAATATTAACCTCTCGCCATCCACAGCCATCACTGCCCCACCCACCGGCTATAGACATAAATCAGTCACCTGTGAAGACACGTACAGCGATCTGACTTACCGGAAAGAAGATTAACTGGGAGGGGAAGACTTCACTCCGAGAGAACAGCTGCAGATGAATGGGGGAAAAACCCTCCTAAAAAAAAGGACTATTGGTCACAAATCCTGATAATGGCAGGTTACAGACATGATGTATCCTCTTACGGTAGACCGCCAGGAACAATCAGCACAGACAACGCCAAGCCTAGGAGTTGTAGAGCCAGGACCGCAGTGCGACTGGGTATGTGTGAGCCTGGGCTCGCCGGTCACTTGTGGTTTTTCCTCCCCCTAGTAGTCACAGCTTCCCCACGCTCCCTCAAGCCCCAGTAGTCAGACCCGCCACCCCCAGTAGTCACAATAGCCCCTGCTTCCCATTAGTTACACATTCACCCCAGCAGTAGCAGCAAGGCGCCGGTCAATGCTCCAACGCCATGTATCCACACCACTTAGGCCAGAGGGTGGCCAGAGGGTGGCCAGAGGGTGGCCAGAGGGTGGCCAGAGGGAGGACAGAGGGAGGACAGAGGGAGGACAGAGGGAGGACAGAGGGAGGACAGAGGGAGGACAGAGGGAGGACAGAGGGAGGACAGAGCGAGGACAGAGCGAGGACAGAGCGAGGACAGAGCGAGGACAGAGCGAGGTCCATGAAAAACACAGATTTAACCCGTACGAGAAAATCTGAGGTCTGAATGAGTCCTTACCAAATGCATCCTGGGCAAAGCTAGTCCCAGTCTTACCAGACTTGCCATCAAAAGCTTAACAGAAAAACATCATGTATCTACCAGACTGATATACAAAAAACAGCTGGATTGGCCCTTTAAATTTTTAAGCTCAGTGTTCCTGTAACCATCATGATCCAGCCTGTACAGATAAGCAAGTGATTGGATTGGCTAAAAGGAGATGTCATTTGTACATAGCTAGTGTACGGTAATTATTTTTTGGGGGGTTTGAGCGACAGAGTAAAAGGACAGTATGAATGCTTTTTATTAGAAAACTTCAGCGAGGACGTGAAATGAAGGTTCTGTCTGGAGGTGGGGGGGCAGTAAAGTCTCGATATTTACTGTACAAATCCAGACAATCATTTATTAATTAAGCACAATCTGGTAACACTGCCTGGCAATGGTGCCCTCCAGGTAGCTCGTCTTGCCGCGCTCTGCAGAGATGCCCACCGGCCATGTATTTATACCGATAGGTGGTAAAGACAAAAGCATTCCAGGAAAACAGGAATTCACAGATCCTCGGGCTAAACATTAAGAGCTTTGCCATCGCTTCGCTTTTTATCTCTGCTGTTTAAAAACACTGACGATTCATTGTAGAATTACACAGTTTGGAGGAAAAAGGGGAAGGGGGGCAGACTGGATAGATTGAAGTAGTCTTCTGAAAAATGTTCTCATTTTTTTTTTTATTGCTTTAATGTATCTACAATGAATAAAGTAATTTTGTAAAAAGTCTTCATTAAAAGAAAATAAATAAATTAAAAAAAAGTACCGTTTTAGGTTTACAGCTTCTGTGCATCCCCAAAGTGACCGATCACAAAACCTACATTAAAAAGTGACTTACGGTAATTTTTGAAAGGAGTCTAAATAGGATTCGTTTGTAATCAATCACTAAGGAGACACATAGGACTGCGTAGGAGCTGTATACACAGTACGGCAGGAGACTTTTCCATGGAGACTCTTAGAATAACTTTATAAAGTTTTATAAAGTTATTTAAAACAATGCATAAATATTTATAAAAATCAAAGAAGTCATTGAAGGAGTATTCCAGCACGTAAAATCGATACCTTTCACCTACTAAAGTACCCCTTTAAAGGTTAATATATTTAATATATCCTCTAATAAATAATACACCAGGAGAGCACCAACTCCAAAGCAATCGCAGTCGGGCCGCCTCCATGACACCTTACATAAAACACTATATTTGATTTGTTCCGCAAGTTAAAGGGGTAGACCACGAATGGCGGAATTACCATCAAATAATCTTAAAACCACAACGTTCATTCAAGAAGCGAAAGTCACACAGGAAACCAATCGACTTCCCTGCCACAAAATAGTTATTTACAGCTTCACACAAAGTTTAAGAGATTTTCCCGTTTCTAAAGAAGTCACAGGATTCAATAAAAAACCCTTGAAAGTCACATGTAAAGAAAAGGAAAGTGTGCGTCATGTATCAAAAATATTGTATAGCATAGCTCTTTTTTTTCACATTGCACCGACATAGAACAAAACTTAAAGCTACAATGTGATTGGCCAGTTGCCTAAAAAAAAAAGGCAATTTAAAGGAGACCTCTCACTTGCCTCAAATTTGTGCATTTTTTCCAGGTATTAATGCCGCTGTTCTCTGGATTCAGAAGAAGTTTTTCTTTTGTTTCTACTCCTCTCGGTTCCCAAGATATGACCGCCTCTTTCTTGTATGTAAATGTACTCGTTAGTCCAGTGGGCGTGGCCCTCAACTGTCCTGTAGGTGGGTTCTTCGGCACCATGCCCACTCGACTTAAAAGGCAAGATTTATTTACAGGGGAAGAAAAGGCCATATCTCAGGAACGGAGAGGAGCAGGAACAAAAGAAAAACAACGCCGGATTCAGGAGAACAGCGGCATGACAGTTATATTGGAAATCAAACTGAATTCATATTCAGGTTCTTTTAAAATCAATTTTAAATGTATAGTTTGATTTTATACATTTTTTTCTTCTTGCTTTGGTCTCAAAAAAGAAAAAAAAAACCTTAAAAAATGTATCATCACATTCACAGAACAAAAAGTGGTATGCTTTTCATCCTCCGTCATAAAAACAAACATCCTGTTCACATATGAAACAGCTGTTCCTCAGCCGGCAGCCTTGTATCACTACCGGAAAAGAAATCAATCTCATTACTTTACAAACCTCTAATAGTTTTCCAGCCAATAAAACCGAAAAAAAAAAAAAAACCTTGATTGGCACAGCTGGGAGGCAAGAGTGTGGCACATGTAGGCATTTCCAAGCCCGACCACTAGTCTCACAACTAACGGCATCACAGGCGTAAGACTTACCCCTAAAACTGGACATAGACGTGAGATAGCTGCCGGCTATACATTCATCCACCCACAGCCCTCGCACGCGACTATCATACATGAGTGCTCGCCCAAGAGGTGAGAAAGTCGCTGCCAAATACCTATGGCGGCGGCTTTTCTCCCCTGAAAACAAAAGGACCGGGGAAGTGAAATTCCAACGGCTCGTTTCTTCTATACCCCAATTGATTGTGGCAGGTCGGGAAGCGCTCAGACACATCAAATGGCCGGTTCTGCCAAAGCAAAACTCAATGTCTATGGGAACCTTTAGAGGAAGCAAAGCATGAGGGTCTTTACGCAGCCCCCAAGAAGGCACTATGAGACCCCCTAAGAGGTTTTATTCTCATGCCGAGAAAATACGCAGATCTGCCCTGCCTCATTGAATAACATTGGTCCCAGGGCAATCCGATTTTTTTATCTATCGCATTGCACTCGCCCGATTTATACACAAGTGTGGACAAGCCCTTCAAAAAATAATATGGCTAACAAAGCATCAGGTGCAAATGGAAGCATGACTTCATCTATTGATGTTTGTCAAACTCCCAATTGGGCTCAATGCCCGGTTCCTCAGTTGGCCGACTTACAAAAATATCATTTAATGGGGAATTGTGTGCCGGAGGATGACCGGTCATCGTGATCAAGCAGATGACGGTTAACCGATTGACTTACTGACTACCTAGATACTCCTGATGACCAATATATATTTCCAATATATATTTCATCTCCATCTACACGCAAAGAAGGTAGGATGACCGAACGTGTGCTCTGTACTGATGAGGGGCAAAAAGCCAGAAACAGTGCATGGATGGTTAGTATCAGCAATTAGTAATTTATTTTTTCCTAGAAAAAGTGAACAGCTACATAGCTGGGGATCTTCACCGAGAGCCAATATCCTCCCCAGCCCTCATTAAAATTCAGAGCACCTACAGCAACAAAATACATAGTTAACACAAGACTGAACACCATATCAAAAAGGAAGATTCCCCCAAGATCTCCGCACCAGATCACAAAAGGTGCCTTAGCAATATTTAAAAAAAAAAGCCACAAAAAGAGAAAAGTAAAACCACAATAAAACCATGCATTTTTGTAAAAAGCAGAATGAAGATAGTGTGAGCGACCTCAAATAAACCATCCCCCCCACCATCCCTTATCTCACACAGATTACAGAGGAACGAAAATGGGCATTCGCCAGCAGCGGGTCTATCTGATCTTACATTTGAAGTTGGTATGAAAGAAGGATGAAGACAATTTTTTTTTTCTTTTTAAAGGAAAATATCCTACAACCTCCTGAAAGATGATATCTCAGCGGGAGGGGTGAACAGTGCTCCAAATAGTATCCCTTTAACATGGAAAAAAAAAATATCTGGAATTAATCTAATTATAAACAGAGCCTGTGTCACACGGGGCGGCGACGCGCGTGATGTACAGAGGATTGGCGTGTGATTAGCAGACCCAGCGCTTTTAATCTTCTGGCCGTTTCTGATCAATCGTCTCCGTGTTATCTGACCTGCAGACATCACTAAGGAGAAGCCCCAGTCACAGCACCATGCCTTTCCTGCAGGGAGGGAGTCATCATCCTGGCTGCACCCAGTCACCTTTTCACAAAACTCTTCTTTTTTTTACCAGGGGCCCCCCCCCCAAAAAAAAAAAAAGGTGTGAGTTAGTAAAAAATAGCACATCCTGGAGGCAGAAATTCCACCATATGCCTTCACAATGAGATTATACTAATATATTGCTGGGGGAAAAAAAAGCACACAAAATGTAAAATTGCACAAAAAAAAAAGTTAAAAAGTTAAAACACACTAAGCTTATGGTCATACTGTGTTTTTCTGTATTTTTTCCCCAGCATAAAAAATGCAGTATTGGCAAAAAAAAAGTGTATTTTCCATCCATTCAACTCAAATTGACATGATGTAATTAAAAAAACAAACATGCATCACAGATCAAAAAGTGCAAGCAAGGGGGAAGGGGAAAAAAGTATTTAGAAATTGTTTATTCTGCTGTTACTGTAAAACACTTAAATACAATAACTAAATTACAAACATTAGTGTAGTTGCTATTTTATGGTTACACGTAAATTAAAAAAAAAACTGATGAAAAAAAGTCCATTAGAGGAAAAAAAGTCAGATTTTTTATATATATTAAAAATATACAGTCATGGCTGAGTGTTGGCACTCTTGAAATTGTTCCAGAAAATGAAGCATTTTTCCCCATAAAATTATTGAAATTACACATATTTTGTTATACACATGTTTATTTCCTTGGTGTGTATTGGAACAACTCAAAAAAAAAAAAAGGAAAATAAACAAATTGGATATAATTTTACACAACCCCCCCAAAAATGGGCCGGACAAAATTGTTGACATCTTTCCAAAATTGTGGGTAAGCAGCTTTGTGCCAAGCATGTGATGCTGGTTCAAACTTCCCTGTGGCAAGTAACAGGATTGGGCAATATGAGAATCACTCCTGAAACCAGATGAAGAGGGGAGAAAGTTGGCTTAAGCATGGAGGACAGAAAGAGGAGAAGAGAACTGTCTGAGGGCCAAAAATTGTTGAAAAATATCAACAATCTCAAGGTTACAAGTCCATCTCCTGATGAAAGGCTGCAATGCATGATAGTCCGGATGGTGGATAAGCAGCCCCAAACAAGTTCCAAAGAAATTCAAGCTGTCCTGCAGACTCAGGGAGCATCAGTGTCAGCAAGAACTATCCGTCCACATGTGAATGAAAGGAAACAACTTTGTCCGACCAATTTTTGAAGGTTTTATGTCCAATTTGCCTCTTTTTTGTGTTGTTCCTATACACACAAAGGAAATAAACGTGTAATTGTACTAATTTTCTGGGGGAAAAAAAATATTTAATTTTCTGGAATAATTCAAAGGGTACAAACACCTTTGGCCATATATGTGCATGTATATGGATATATATATATATATATATATATATATATATATATATATATATATATATATATATATATATATATATATATATATATATATATATATATTTTTTTTTTTTTTATTATTATTATTATTATTAATATCTATCATTGTATACAAATTCTGAATCTAAAGCTACATGGATGCTTTTCATTATAGTAATATAATCACTTTCTGCTTTTTGCTGGTAGCTGCGATAGGAGCACAATAATGATATTTTTACTTTATGTCGACCGGTTCAATTACCCACTGATTGACGCACCCGGGAGGACACATGGGACCGAAGGATCAAGGTTTACTAAATCTCAATCCTCTAACCGGCGAGTGAGGGCCGACATCTGCAGGTTGGTCCACGCTCCGCTCCATGCCCGCCTGCCATCTATCCACAGGCTGAGCGCATAATGAAAGAATGAATAATGGTGCCAGGGCCTCATCTCCAGGGTCATTTAATATGGATTGTTATCTAATGATAGTAACAGCTGTGACACACTGTAATCCTACCCCGCGCTTTATTCACGCTGACATCTAAAATGGTCCAGATTCTCTCTGACCATTAAAGTCTGCTGCTGAAGATTATGAGAAAATTTCTGCCCCGGGCTTGAGTCCACCGGGGAGGTGCGATAATGGAGGACACATTTTAGTTAAAAACATAATTATCATCTAAAATCACAATGTACTAAATTCTGATCTTGAGGGAGTAGGTATAAATTGATAAAAGAGCAAAAAAAATAACTTTTTTTTTTTTACATAGAATTGTTTGTATATTTGTAGATTTAAAGAAAAACAATTTCGCAAAAATGATGCAGCATTCCAATTAATCAAGTATGACCAGGACCCGATGGGGATCGAGTTGTTGAATATTCTGGCGCATTGAGTGGTCAACGAAATGTATCGGAAGTAGGAGGAGTCATATAAAAGCCTAAAACAATTGGTTCTTCCTGATGAGAATTTCTGACGTGGCAGATGCCGGTTTACAGTCCATACGAGAAGGATGTTCCTCAATGGAAACATGAAATGTTCGTAAGACCGATAACCTCATTTCCAGCTTGGTAAAAGATCTTGTCACTCAACGAGCCGTTGTAGAATCCAGTTCAAGAGATACAAGATAATCTGTCATTAAAGCATTAGCGAGGGTCTACCGGTATCCTCATCTCGGCATACATGGACGGATTCACATCCCACCTGCTGTCTGACATGAGATTTACAATCCCGGCGCGTTCGAGGACACAGCGTATTACTGTATAGACAAGACTCTGGGCAGTCTGCAAGTCGTAAGACAAAGTGCCGTACCGGTCAGAAGACCACAAACTGCAACGTCGGTGAATTCAAGGATCTTTGTATTTTTTTGTTTTTTGAGACTAAGAATGTTTTTTTTAATAGGCAAAAACTTTCGAAAAATTTGTCATGTCAAAACATCAAAACTGAGTGTCGAGAAACCTCTCAGTTGAATTACTGAGAGGTGGAAATGTTTTAGTCAGTGGAAGGACAATACAGTTAAGACAAAAAAAACACAATCAGGAAATTTGCATGTGAACATTGGCTACAAAAAAAAAAAAAAAAAAAAAAAAGGTTTAGGTCTCACGCTGGAGAAAATTAATCTGAACCTACAAATGTAGTCGGAACTGAACGCAACAATCCAAGGTGTACACAGGCTTCAGGGCGCTTTACCGCGACCGATGGTCGGGAGAGAGAAGGATCGGCATCTCTTTACTCCCCTTCCTCCACTGACAACACATCTTTGACCGGCCAAGTTGAACGATTTTTGGTGAGGAAGGTTTTGCTTTAAGAAACCACGTCATTCTTATGGAAAAATTCTGCCCGATTCTAGTTAATGTGACAAAGGCTACGATACCGGACATAACCCATAGGCATGAGTGGTGATCCATAAAATCATAGAATCTTAGAGTTGGAAGGTACCTCCAGGATCACGCGTCCAACCCCCTGCTCAATGCAGGATTCCCTAAACCATCTCAGACAGATGTCTGTCCAGCCTCTGTGTGAAGACTTCCATTGAAGGAGAACTCGCCACCTCTCATGGCCACCTGTTCCACTCATTGATCACCCACTGTCAAAAGGTTAAAAAAAAAAAAAAAAAATGTTCATTTGTCAGCCAATTAGATTATTTAAGCGTTCCAATAAGGAGAATATTTTCCCCTCCTGCTTTGCACTGAGTAGGGGCAAAGACCCCAAAACAAGGGTCTGTAAATGGAGTTTGTGGATTGGCTTTTTATCTTAACTCATGTGGCAAGGCTCGCTAAAGGGACAAGGATTGTTACATCCATTCCGTGGTGCTTGAGATCGAGTCTCCTTCCTTTTTGCATCTATAGCAATCGTTATTACCACCGATTCCACAACTAACATGGATAAGGATTCCTGTAGAAGGAACGACAATCTCGGGAGACCATAGGGGAGGTTATATGTAGCCACTGTACAGTCATCATCCCACACCGCCCGTCTTTGGACCTCCTCTACCATGTTTCATCCTTGTCAACATTTTCGGAGAAAAAGTCCCGCGTCCAGATGACAAATGAAGCCCAAGAGTCCAGAATTTTGCATGGTAAATTTTGGTAAGTGCGTAGGAGTTTACATTTATTAGATGTTCTCCTAAAAAAAAAAAAAATAACTTATAAAATTTCTGCCAAAGCCTCTTCATTCGTAGAAGTCCGTGCTTAGCACTTGGCCTCATTCTCACCCTGGCGGCTAAAGAAAAACAAATTCAGCCACCACTAACCATATTAAACTAACGGACGGGGCCTAAAGTCAGACCTATCAAACACATTTGTTGACACACAACCCCGAGCAAACACCATTACATATCAGTCACTGTGCATTTCCCAGGAAAACTACTCTGCTCTCAGACCTTCATTTACATTACAGAGACTTCTTTCAGCTCCTTATTCTTCCCGAAACTCCACATTCTCGCAGCCCCCCCACCTGTGCACAAAGACCGGACCATGAAGGGTTAAGAATTCAATTCTCGGCAAGGCCCAAGTGGAGCCGGCGGACAGCTATTGTGCCCAATTGTAGTTCAAACACAAGGACTTGTCACATGGGGGGGTGAAGCTTCTGAAGGAAGGAGAAGGCCGGGGAGGCCATGGAGAGGAAGCATAGAACCTGGCTAAAGTCCAAGCAGAAGTAAAACAAGCTCCAGCAGGGCTTGGGTAAACTTCTTACAGTTATCACCAGGACAAAAGGCCGAGCGGGGCGCTGGAAGCGGTGTTTGTCACATGTATATTATTTATGAGGCTGCTCCATGAAGCAACCTTCAGGAGTACAGAAGCGACAACAAAGAGGTCACTGCTGCGAAACGTGAGGATTTCAGAAGCCCACCCAACGCATCAGGGTTTATCAATTTTTGTTAATTTTTTTTAATCCAATGGATTAATTTAAAACTTTTTTTTTTTTAGGCACCGCATTGGAGGCCAAAGTATTCTTTGAACAGAATGCTGCGGAATACAGTCACTTATGTTGCCCGTGAGATCTCAACTTTTTTCCTGTAATAACTTACGTTGGCTATAAGGACACCCTCTTGGGTCTCCATTGAGTGATGGAACCCCATGGATAGCGTCAGTGTGGACGCCCATAGCGTTCCATGACAATCATGTATTCACACATCCGCGCGTCACGGGTTTAGAATGAACCATAATTCATGGACTGGCCACGGTTCTAACTAGGCATATATGAGGCTGTCAAGTTTGGGTCAGGAGACCCGCCGCCGGTCCATGAATCAAGGTCCGTACGCCTTTCGTGACACAGGGGAGGCGTGCTGCTTAAAGGGAATCTGTCGGCATGTTTTGCTATGGAATCTGAGAGAAGAATGATGTAGGAGTTTAGACCCCGATTCCAGGGATGTGTCACTTACTGTACGGCTAGGTGCAGTTTTGATATACTCCCTGTTTTCTCTGCTGTAAATATAACAATGGTCAGAATGCTGAGCTGTGTATAACCCCGCCCCAACCAGTGATTGGTAGCGTGCTGACAGTGTACCAAAAGCTGCCAATCAGTGGTGGGGGCGTGGTTACACAGATTGGCTGGACTGTCTGGCACATGAGACTAGTCCTGTAGTGATAATCTCCTGCTGGTAAAACACATAGTATTAAAATTACAGCATCTAATCTAATAAGTGACATCACGAAATCAGGCTCTCTGCCCTCCCATCATCCTGCGCGGATATTAAATAGGAAAAACCTGACAGCAGACTCCCTTTAAGCGTAAAGTCATAGCGTAAATAAGGTTGGATGACCCCAGGCTCCGTGACATCTATATCACAGCATATGAATGCAATAATTAATCTAAAGCGGGGCTGTGGAGTCGGTAAGCCAAACCTCTGACTCCTCAATCTCCATGACACTGACTCCGACCCCACAGCCCTGATCTAAAGCCAAACATTTGCCTATTAAGGCCCCACTTCAAGAAGAACCTAGTATTATTTATTTATACAGGTAATTATTGTGCCGATTTGGTAAATATACCAGTTTTGGCACATGCGCTGGATTAAGAGGTAGAAGGATTAGTGAAATGTACAGTATTTTTCATTTTTCCTTCTATAAAAGATTATAAAAAAAAAAAAACCTTTAAACACCACTTGAAATTTACATTATTTTTTTTTAAAGAAAGACTGGAGGAGGCCTAAAGCTATCCTATTCAAATATGTCTCATACTAAAAGAATCTGTCCTCAAAGCCCCTCTGGAAAAAGTGAAATTCTTTCCTTCACTTTATTTTTCTTTTTTATTACCAGTTCATCACACCAAACAACGATGGAAAGCAGATAACACGAGTCATGCCAGGTTATAGATATACACGTATAATCTGTACCATGAGAGAGTATGCCCGTGATACATTCCCGTTAACGTACAAAAATTCTAAGAATTTTGCTTTACGGCACGTCAGAGATGCAGCATGCCATAAAGCAAATACGTGCACACATGCAGGACTTTATTCTTTCTTTACAGGGTCCTGCATATTACAGCCAATCACCTGTGAGTGTATATCATAGGTCACTGCCTCCCAAAAGATCAACTCACTCCTACTCTGCTGCTGTCAATATTTACTGTGCATACAATTTAAATTTTTATTTTTTTTTATTTTTTTTTTTTACACCTCCCTCGTTTAAAATTTTTGACTAAAAAGTTAACCGTGTATTCCAGAAGTTAAAAGGGTTGTCTTTTTTCGTTTTTTTTTTTTTTTTTTTTTAAACAATACTGTTATCTCCCATAATAAAATTAATACTGGAACATATTTTCATAGAAAGTTTCAGGGTGTTGTTCCTACCAAAAGTTTAAAGCAGAAAATGACAACTGGGTGTTACCAGTTGAGGGAGGTATCACAGCACACTATGGCACTGTCCAATCAGTGCTGTGAATTGTTCGAGAAAACGCCCCTTTGACAAAAATGACCAGTTGCCAATTCATATTTCTAGGAGGGAGAACAGCACAACACAGTTCTAAGAAAAGATGCTGCACAATTATTTTTATGAGGATACAAGTTTTTATCAAAAACAGGAAGAAAAAAAAAACAAAAAAAAAAAAAAACAACAAATAAACTGTGTTTAACGGGTTCTCTGAAGTGGAGACCCTCAGCAATCAGCTGTAAACTGTGCAAGAATCTGAAAGCAAGTGCTTAAATTCCCTACAGCGCCTCCACAGGAGAAATTAGGTATTACATAAACGCTCAATCACATCGATGGCCGTTTTTTGGAATTCATAAATTCATCGAGTCCTCCAGAGAGGAAGACTTTGTGGCTGCTCTTTATTCAGGCTAATAAATAGGAAGCAGAGTGGAGGTCCCACATATATAAAAGGGACTTTCTATACCCGAAAAAGGACGGACACATTTTTCATACAACCGATAGCTAGTGAGCTACATCTTCCAGTGTATTCTGAGAGTTGCAGTTACATCAAAAACTTGAGAGATAATGTTTGAAGACCATTGCTGTAAACTTCAGAAACCAACTGGACTGTCTATGAGGTCTGGCCCCAAGAACCCACACAGGACACAAATTGGATACCAAAGGTATTAACGCTAGGCACACCGAAGGCCTAATGGATAAATTATTGATATTAGCATAACCTTTCAAAAGGCATCAGGTCATGGCATGTATATAAAAAATAATCTAAAGCTTGAAATGTAATGCATTTAGTACTTTTTTTTAGATTTATAAAAAAAAATGTCTCCTTATGTACAACTGAATAAGTCTCCAATTATTCTCTAATTACTGTAAAGAAACACAAAGAGTATTTTTAGACCAAACATTCCTGGATAAAGCAGACAAACCACTCAGGGAAAATAGAGCCCCTACAATAAATTATTTCAGATTCTCATATTTCAACCAGTTCTACCAAGAATTCGCTCATCTGCAAGACCGGGATAACTTTTCATGGTAATTCCTCGAAAATTTATAGCAGGGGAACATTTCCGCTTCATTATGTTGTCGTATTACATTTAAAAGTAATACTTAAAATTAATTATATTCAGGATAACCCACTTCCCTGGGCGACAAATTACCTACATGTGACCCATAATGCAGATGTCTGAGCGTGCATGTCTCTGTACAGATACAGCAGAGGTGAGTTTGTCATCCAACACATTTACCATGCACTGGAATAGTAGTATTAATAGGGAGTCTATCAGCACAAAATGACTGTTCAAACCAAGCTCAGGTGCTCGGTGCACCTGTGGACGGGCGGTTCAGTGCGCCTTCCCACTCGCTTCTTTTCTGAAAATTAGTGCAGAGGGGGAAAGAGACAGATCAAAAACAAATAGATGGAAAAGTTCACCAAAGTTTTTTGTTGACACTTCAAGAGTGCACAGAGCGCCTGTGCTTGGTTTGAACAGTCACTTTGTGCCGATTGACTTCCTTTTAAAAATGGTTATTTCCAGATGCCCCATGCCGAGGAGCATAGCTGGGGATGGAGGATCGACGTCTGGCCAGTAGGAGAGAGTTTATTTTTTAATAACTCTGGGCCCATTCTAAAATCTTTTAATATTAGTGGACATCCCCTTTTAAATCTCGTTCAGTAGCTTTGCCTAAAAATTGAGATGAGCAGATCCTCATATAGTTAGGATACACGAACACTTACTGATCGAAGGAGCTCTGAATGATGTGAACCCACACCGATCCATGAAATGATGGGGCCACAACAAATGGGAAGATCTATGTCAGGCCCATAGATCTTAACAGCTCATTTACATATTAAGAAATATATGGATCTCTCAGGAAGAAGATATCAGATCACAGATATCAAGCTAACATTTTATTCAGCTTCCAACGACCTACATGTCCATACAGATGACTTGGGAGGGATGATGCCATTGACAGATTCCCTTTAAAACCCCAAATTTTATTTTACGTTTTAATTCTATTTATAAAACAGAATCTTACAAATCATAAAATTGGAATTCTTAACCCCAAGATATCAGGATAAAAAAAAAAAAAAAAACCACACTGCAAACAGAATTGATAATTTCTTTCCTGGGAGATACACATTTCATTTAACATCCAACTCGCACCAAACATCTGGCGGAGAACAAGAACAGATGTCCAAAAGAAAGAAAAAAAAAGATTGTATCTTGTGTGATTTAAGGAGCACGTATCCCTCATCCCACGGAAGGGTGTGAATACTTCATCAGCCCACATCTGTCCACAGATGCTTAGATGTGCAGTCATGAACATGGAGCTTACCCAAGAGATGTCAATGCATCATTCACGGACACAATCTAGATTCGATTTGGTACCTGTAATTACACGTCTAGGAGCCAAGGCCGTCATGGCAAGAGCAGCCAAGAAGCCAATGCCGTCATGGCAAGAGCAGCCAAGAAGCCAAGGCCGTCATGGCAAGAGCAGCCAAGAAGCCAAGGCCGTCATGGCAAGAGCAGCCAAGAAGCCAAGGCCGTCATGGCGGGAGCAGCCAAGAAGCCAAGGTCGTCATGGCGGGAGCAGCCAAGAAGCCAAGGCCGTCATGGCAGGAGCAGCCAAGAAGCCAAGGCCGTCATGGCAGGAGCAGCCAAGAAGCCAAGGCCGTCAAGGCAGGAGCAGCCAAGAAGCCAAAGCCGTCATGGCAGGAGCAGCCAAGAAGCCAAGGCCGTCATGGCAGGAGCAGCCAAGAAGCCAAGGCCGTCATGGCGGGAGCAGCCAAGAAGCCAAGGCCGTCATGGCGGGAGCAGCCAAGAAGCCAAGGCCGTCATGGCGGGAGCAGCCAAGAAGCCAAGGCCGTCATGGCAGGAGCAGCCAAGAAGCCAAGGCCGTCAAGGCAGGAGCAGCCAAGAAGCCAAAGCCGTCATGGCAGGAGCAGCCAAGAAGCCAAGGCCATCATGGCAGGAGCAGCCAAGAAGCCAAGGCCGTCATGGCCGGAGCAGCCAAGAAGCCAAGGCAGTCATGGCAGGAGCAGCCGAGAAGCCAAGGCTGTCATGGCAGAAGCACCCACAGTTGAGGTTTAGCAATTCACCATGACTGGACTTCTATTGAAACCATGACGCACCATCTATACATTTTTTGTGCTTCCCTTTTTTAGAGATTTTTTGTGAATAACGTCAAGTTTTTCTTGTCTGCCTGTATGAAAGAGTTAATGAATATCTAGCTAAGGAATTCATTGCAGAGTCTTGAACGCATGGGTCTGGCGTAACCACAAGCAGCACGTGACTCGTAAATGAATATTCCAGACGAATCTCACCAGAATCTGAAACCTGTCCTAACAAATTCACAGGGAAAAAGAAAAAAAAAAACCTGTTCATGAGAGATTACAGTGAAGTACTCAATGGAAAGAGAAGTAGGACAAGAATGTTGAGACGGTGGTGATGGTACTTGTGTCGACGGAGTATCACTGGCGGTGAGAAGGCTCTGGCGCTTTCCCACACCACCCGTTATGAGAGCCATGGAATTGCCCAAGCTAAACTGGACCTTCCTGGTGACAGGTTTCCATTAATGGTCCAGTCTACAGCCCGATCTGATCCATCCTGACAAGTGTTCAATATTTCCTACAGCACCAACCACAGGAAAATTAAGTATTACACTTTGCTCAAGTGGAGAGATCCTCCCGAGAGTAAACGCTTGAAGTGATAATCAAGAGATAATGTTACAACCTGGGTAAGGTTTTCCTGGTCAGATGACAACTTTAAGGAATGACACAATTTGGGCATATCCAGTTCTCTTCTGGAGAACCCAATTTTCACAAGGGGGGGGGGAAATGGCTTTCACGATATAAAGCAGGACGTTATGATCAGTGTATATACATCACCAAATCCTATAAACAGATTCAGATGTTCAGCCAAAAGTACACCCAAAGCCTGCATAGATCTTAAGGTGTCCATACACATCTCTAATGGGGTCTTATCTCCTTGAAGAACATAAGCAATGAGCGTAAAATTTACCATGCCAAATTAGGAGACCTCCGTGCACATTGTACAGTCTACCGAACCACCAAAATTAATGTGTTTGGATGACTTTTCTTCAAAAATGAAGGGGGCATCAGAGCCATGAATGTTTTCGAATATGCAAGACCGTTGGGCAGAGGAGGAACTAGACTTTGTGAGGGAGCTTAGGTAGGTAAGAAGATGTTTATGAAGTCACAGCTTAGTCATTTCTAGCGGTGACCTCCGGTATTCCCATAATTTCCAAAGTTCTATTCCAATAATGGTCGTCTATTACAGCTAAACACAAAGAGTCAGCAGTTTTGGCCACTTAATTGGAGAGCAGTATAATGTAGAGGCAAAGACCCAAATTCCAGAAATGTGTCACTTACTGGACTGCTTGCTGTAGATATTGATGATCTCCTGCTGATAAACAGCGATTTTATCTCCCCACCACTATGCAGAGTGGACATAAAAATCTGACCATCAGTGGTGCTCTCAGGTGAGGGAGCAAAAACCTGGTGACAGATTCCCTTTAGATTTAATTATATTAAAAAAAAAAAAAAAACACTTTCACCAGCAGAGGGAGCTAAATAAAAGTTTGCTGCATTAACACGGCTCAGTTTATGTCACGCTGCAAATGATTCTGTTAACATCGTAGCTGTAAAAAAAATAACCTACCCTAAACAGTTCAGCCTATAAATAAAAAGAAGTGACTTCAAATAATGGCACATAAATCCTAATTAACCCCTTCATGACCCAGCCTATTTTGACCTTAATGACCTGGCCGTTTTTTGCAATTCTGACCAGTGTCCCTTTATGAGGTAATAACTCGGGAACGCTTCAATGGATCCTAACGGTTCTGAGATTGTTTTTTCGTGACATATTGGGCTTCATGTTAGTGGTAAATTTAGGTCAATAATTTTTACGTTTATTTGTGAAAAAAATGGAAATTTGGCTAAAATTTTGAAAATTTCGCAATTTTCAAATTTTGAATTTTTATTCTGTTAAACCAGAGAGTTATGTGACACAAAATAGTTAATAAATAACATTTCCTACATGTTTACTTTACATCAGCACAATTTTGGAAACTAAATTTTTTTTTGCTAGGAAGTTATAAGGGTTAAAATTTGACCAGCGATTTTTCATTTTTACAACGAAATTTACAAAACCATTTTTTTTAGGGACCACCTCACATTTGAAGTCAGTTTGAGGGGTCTGTATGGCTGAAAATACCCCAAAATGACACTATTCTAAAAACTGCACCCCTCAAGGTGCTCAAAACCACATTCAAGAAGTTTATTAACCCTTCAGGTACTTCACAGCAGCAGAAGCAACATGGAAGGAAAAAATGAACATTTAACTTTTTAGTCACAAAAATTATGTTTTAGCAACAATTTTTTTATTTTCCCAAAGGTAAAAAGAGAAACTGGACCCCAAACATTATTGTACAATTTGTCCTGAGTACGCCGATACCTCATATGTGGGGGGGAACCACTGTCTGGGTGCACGACAGGGCTCGGAAGGGAAGGAGCGCCATTTGACTTTTTCAATGAAAAATTGGCTCCAATCTTTAGCGGACACCATGTCACGTTTGGAGAGCCCCTGTGTGCCTAAACATTAGAGCTCCCCCACAAGTGACCCCATTTTGGAAACTAGACCCCCCAAGGAGCTTATCTAGATGCATAGTGAGCACTTTGAACCCCCAGATGCTTCACAAATTGATCCGTAAAAATGAAAAAGTACTTTTTTTTCACAAAAAATTTCTTTTAGCCTCAATTTTTTCATTTTTACATGGGCAACAGGATAAAATGGATCCTAAAATTTGTTGGGCAATTTCTCCTGAGTTCACTGATACCTCACATGTGGGGATAAACCACTGTTTGTGCACACGGCAAGGCTTAGAAGGGAAGGAGCGCCATTTGACTTTTGAATGAAAAATTAGCTCCAATTGTTAGCGGACACCATGCAACGCTTAGAGAGCCCCTGTGGGCCTAAACATTGGAGCTCCCCCACAAGTGACCCCATTTTGGAAACTAGACACCCCAAGGAACTTATCTAGATGCATAGTGAGCACTTTGAACCCCCCGGTGCTTCACAAATTGATCCGTAATTATGAAAAAGTACTTTTTTTTCACAATAAATTTATTTCAGCTTCAATTTTTTTAATTTTTACATGGGCAGCAAGATAAAATGGATCCTAAAATTTGTTGGGCAATTTCTCCTGAGTATACCAATACCTCACATGTGGGGGTGAACCACTGTTTGGGCGCACGGCAAGGCTCCGAAGGGAAGCAGCGCCATTTGACTTTTGAGTGAAAAATTAGTTCCAATTGTCAGCGGACACCATGCCACGCTTAGAGAGCCCCTGTGGGCCTAAACATTGGAGCTCCCCCATAATTGACCCCATTTTGGAAACTAGACCCCCCAAGGAACTTATCTAGATGCATAAAGAGCACTTTGAACCCCCTGGTGCTTCACAAATTGATCCGTAATTATGAAAAAGTACTTTTTTTTCACAATAAATTTAATTCAGCTTCAATTTTTTTAATTTTTGCATGGGCAGCAAGATAAAATGGATCCTAAAATTTGTTGGGCAATTTCTCCTGAGTATACCGATACCTCACATGTGGGGGTGAACCACTGTTTGGGCGCACGGCAAGGCTCCGAAGGGAAGCAGCGCCATTTGACTTTTTGAGTGAAAAATTAGTTCCAATTGTCAGCGGACACCATGCCACGCTTAGAGAGCCTCTGTGGGCCTAAACATTGGAGCTCCCCCACAAGTGACCCCATTTTGGAAACTAGACCCCCTAAGGAACTTATCTAGATGCATAGTGCGGACTTTGAACCCCCCGGTGCTTCACAAATTGATCCGTAATTATGAAAAAGTACTTTTTTTTCCACAAAAAATTTATTTTAGCTTCAATTTTTTTAATTTTTACATGGGCAGCAAGATAAAATGGATCCTAAAATTTGTTGGGCAATTTCTCCTGAGTATACCGATACCTCACATGTGGGGGTGAACCACTGTTTGGGCGCACGGCAAGGCTCCGAAGGGAAGCAGCGCCATTTGACTTTTTGAGTGAAAAATTAGCTCCAATTGTTAGCGGACACCATGCCACGCTTAGAGAGCCCCTGTGGGCCTAAACATTGGAGCTCCCCCACAAGTGACCCCATTTTGGAAACTAGACCCCCTAAGGAACTTATCTAGATGCATAGTGAGGACTTTGAACCCCCCGGTGCTTCACAAATTGATCCATAATTATGAAAAAGTACTTTTTTTTCGACAAAAAAATTATTTTAGCTTCAATTTTTTTAATTTTTACATGGGCAGCAAGATAATCTGGATCCTAAAATTTGTTGGGCAATTTCTCCTGAGTATACCGATACCTCACATGTGGGGGTGAACCACTGTTTGGGCGCACAGCAAGGCTCCGAAGGGAAGCAGCGCCATTTGACTTTTTGAGTGAAAAATTAGCTCCAATTGTTAGCGGACACCATGCCACGCTTAGAGAGCCCCTGTGGGCCTAAACATTGGAGCTCCCCCACAAGTGACCCCATTTTGGAAACTAGACCCCCTAAGGAACTTATCTAGATGCATAGTGAGGACTTTGAACCCCCCGGTGCTTCACAAATTGATCCGTAATTATGAAAAAGTACTTTTTTTTCGACAAAAAAATTATTTTAGCTTCAATTTTTTTAATTTTTACATGGGCAGCAAGATAATCTGGATCCTAAAATTTGTTGGGCAATTTCTCCTGAGTATACCGATACCTCACATGTGGGGGTGAACCACTGTTTGGGCGCACAGCAAGGCTCCGAAGGGAAGCAGCGCCATTTGACTTTTTGAGTGAAAAATTAGCTCCAATTGTTAGCGGACACCATGCCACGCTTAGAGAGCCCCTGTGGGCCTAAACATTGGAGCTCCCCCACAAGTGACCCCATTTTGGAAACTAGACCCCCTAAGGAACTTATCTAGATGCATAATAAGCACTTTGAACCCCCCGGTGCTTCACAAATTGATCCGTAATTATGAAAAAGTATTTTTTTTCCACAAAAAATTTATTTTAGCTTCAATTTTTTTAATTTTTACATGGGCAGCAAGATAAAATGGATCCTAAAATTTGTTGGGCAATTTCTCCTGAGTATACCGATACCTCACATGTGGGGGTGAACCACTGTTTGGGCGCACGACAAGGCTCGGAAGGGAAGGAGCGCCATTTGACTTTTTGAATGGAAAATTAGCTCCAATCATTAGCGGACACGTTGCGTAACGAAAGTATGTAGTATATGTCAGGTTGGTATGTGGTTTAGTGTACATCAGGATGGTGTGTGTTGTGTAGTATACACCACACACACACACACCAACCTGACATACACTATACCACACCAACCTGACACTACGTCAGGTTGGTGTGTGTGGTGCAGTGTACGTCAGGTTGGTGTGTGTGTGGTGTATACACCACACACTCCAACCTGACGTACACTACACCAAACATCAACCTGACATACACTACACCACACACACCAACCTGACGTAGCGTGTCAGGTTGGTGTGTGTGGCGCTGTGTACGTCAGGTTGGTGTGTGGTATAGTGTACGTCAGGTTGGTGCTTGTGGTGTATACTACACCAAACACACCAACCTGACGTACACTACACCACACACACCAACCTGACGTAGTGTGTCAGGCTGGTGTGTGTGGCGTAGTGTACGTCACGTTGGTGTGTGGTGTGGTATAGTGTACGTCAGGTTGGTGTGTGTGTGGTGTATACACCACACACTCCAACCTGACATACACTACACCAAACATCAACCTGACATACACTACACCACACACACCAACCTGACGTAGCGTGTCAGGTTGGTGTGTGTGGCGCTGTGTACGTCAGGTTGGTGTGTGGTATAGTGTACGTCAGGTTGGTGCTTGTGGTGTATACTACACCAAACACACCAACCTGACGTACACTACACCACACACACCAACCTGACGTAGTGTGTCAGGCTGGTGTGTGTGGCGTAGTGTACGTCACGTTGGTGTGTGGTGTGGTATAGTGTACGTCAGGTTGGTGTGTGTGTGGTGTATACACCACACACTCCAACCTGACATACACTACACCAAACATCAACCTGACATACACTACACCACACACACCAACCTGACGTAGCGTGTCAGGTTGGTGTGTGTGGCGCTGTGTACGTCAGGTTGGTGTGTGGTATAGTGTACGTCAGGTTGGTGCTTGTGGTGTATACTACACCAAACACACCAACCTGACGTACACTACACCACACACACCAACCTGACGTAGTGTGTCAGGCTGGTGTGTGTGGCGTAGTGTACGTCACGTTGGTGTGGTGTGGTATAGTGTACGTCAGGTTGGTGTGTGTGTGGTGTATACACCACACACTCCAACCTGACGTACACTACACCAAACATCAACCTGACATACACTACACCACACACACCAACCTGCCGTAATGTGTCAGGTTGGTGTGTGTGGCGTAGTGTACGTCACGTTGGTGTGTGGTGTGGTATAGTGTACGTCAGGGTGGTGTTGTGTATGTCAGCCTGGTGTGGGTGAGTTCATGTCAGGATGTGTTTAGTCAATGGACGTGTGATGAATTTTGAAGCATTCATTCAAACACAGTCCAGGTTTGTCAGGACACGTTTCACATTGGAAACGAGTTGTTTTTCTTGTCCCCCTTTTATAGCACACTCGGCACCTTTTTCTTATCCCCTCTCTGGGAAAATGTTGCCCTGGTACCATACGGGAAACTTGAGTTCCAGAGGTGCTGGGGCCCGCTCCTTCCTCGCCTCCAAACATCAGGGCCTTTATCACCGCCTCCTGGAACTGAAGGAAGGTGTTGTTGGTCTGGCCTGCACATCGTGATAGCACGTATGCGTTATACAGTGTCATTTGTACGATGTGCACAGCCAGTTTTTTATACCACACCTTCGTTTTCCGCATGGCACTGTAGGGCTGGAGGACTTGATCAGAAAGATCAACTCCCCCCATGTGTTTGTTGTACCCCAGGGCACAGTCCGGTTTTTGGACCTGTACTGGGGTACCTCGAACGGTGGTGGCCGTGGTGCCGGGACCATGGATTGTTGTCAAGAAAAAGACATCCCTTTTGTCTTTGAACTTGACCACAAGCATGTTGCCACTACATTGGGCCCGGCTCTCACCCTTTGGGAGAGCCTGCTCAATTAGTGACAAAGGGAGACCCCTCTTGTTTCTGCGCACGGTACCGCAAGCGACGGTAGCTCTGGCAGAGAGGGATTGAAAGAGTGGGATGCTTGTATAAAAGTTATCAACGTACAGATGGTAACCTTTATCAAGCAGTGGGTGGACCAAATCCCACACTATTTTCCCACTCACCCCCAGAGCAGGTGGACATTCTGGGGGCTGGATACTGCGGTCCTTTCCTTGATAAACCCTAAAGCTGAGAGTGTACCCTGAGGTACTCTCACAGATCTTGTAGAGTTTTATCCCGTACCTCGCCCTTTTGCTGGGCAGGTACTGACGGAACTGAAGCCTCCCTTTGAAGTGGATGAGGGATTCATCCACACAAATTTCCCTTTGGGGAATGTACACTTCAGCAAACTTGTTGCTGAAGTGTTCGATAACTGGCCGAATTTTGAACAGTCTATCAAAATTCGGGTCATCGCGAGGAAGGATGTCCGTATTGTCCCTAAAGTGGAGAAATTTATGAATCGCCTCAAAACGTTTGCGATGCATAACCAAGCCGTATAATGGAGTTTGATAGAAAATATCAGTACTCCAGTATTGGCGAATTTCTGGTTTCTTCACAATCCCCATGTGAAGGACCAGTCCCCAATATTTCAACATTTCTGCAGAGTCAACGGGACTCCAAGCAGAAAATGATGAAACTGGGTTTTGGGAAAAAAATTGCAGGGCGTACAAATTTGTTTGCTCCACCATGAGACTGACAATTGACTCCGAGAAAAAGACTTTGAAAAAGTCTATTTCCCGGAGGTTGGCAGTCTCAAATTGGATTCCTGATTGGGGAATGAAATCAGGAATCCGTTGAGCAAAATTTTCAGGGACGGGGGTCCAGACGGGGGCACTAGTGCTAGGTTGGGCGTGACTAGCACTAGGTTGGGGGTTACTTACACTTGGCTCCGACTCTCCTCCCCTGGGCTCCGGACGATTTCTCGACCTGCGACATCTTGGGGGTGGCGAGTCGGTGTCACTAGAGGAGGAAGAGTGGGAGAAATACAGAAAAGTGGGGTCCTCTCCCTCACTATCAGCTTCGGAGGCAAGAAAGGAATATGCCTCCTCAGCTGAGTACAGCCTTTGTGACTGGGATGAGCGGGACATTGTGTGTGGGGTGTGTGTGCGTGTGTGTAATAAAAAATTTAAACTTTATTATAGTGTTGCGTGTGTATGTGCGAGTGTTTGGTGAAACTATTCTGCAGGAGGAGGCTGTCAGGTGCGGGGGGCTGTCAGGCGCGGGGGGGTTGTCAAGCGCGGGCGGCTGTCAGGCGTGGGGGGGCTGTCAAGCGCGGGGGGGCAGGAAGGGGCTGAGGAGATGCAGCGTCAGATGGAGATGGAGCTGGCAGCAGCAAGTGATAAAGGGGGGTGATCAGGTGGACAGGGGGGGCAGGGGGTGATCAGGGGGTTATCAGCGGGGCAGGGGGTGATTAGTGGTGATCACTGAAGAGGGTGATCACTAGGTGAGGAGGGGCTGACAGGCGCAGGGGGCGGTAAGAGAGGAGAAATTAGCGCAGCAGCTGCAGGTGATAAAGGGGGGCAGGGGGTGATCAGTGGGGGGCAGGGGGTGATCAGGGGTGCAGGGGGTGATCAGGGGGGGGCAGGGGGTGATTAGCGGTGATCACTGAAGAGAGTGATCACAAGGGGAGGATGAGCTGACAGGCGCAGGGGGCGGTAGGAGAGCAGAAATAAGCACAGCAGCTGCAGGTGATAAAGGGGGGCAGGGGGTGATCAGTGGGGGGCAGGGGGTGATCAGGGGCGCAGGAGGTGATCAGGGGGGGCAGGGGGTGATTAGCGGTGATCACTGAAGAGAGTGATCACAAGGGGAGGATGAGCTGACAGGCGCAGGGGGCGGTAAGAGAGCAGAAATAAGCACAGCAGCTGCAGGTGAAAAAGGGGGGCAGGGGGTGATCAGTGGGGGGCAGGGGGTGATCAGGGGGGCGGAAGGGGAGCGGGGGGGCTGGGGGTGATCAGGGGGTGATCACTAAAGAGGGTGATCACTAGGGGAGGAGGGGCTGACAGGCGTGGGGGGTAGGAGAGGAGAAAACGGAGCAGGCAGCAGCAGGTGATAAACGGGGGCAGGGGGGTGATCAGGTGGACAGGGGGGGGCAGGGGGTGATTAGGTGGGGCGGGGGGTGATCAGGGGGGGCGGGGGGTGATTAGCGGTGATCACTGCAGAGAGTGATCACCAGGGGAGGAGGGGCAGACAGGCGCAGAGGGCGGTAGGAGAGCAGAAATAAGCACAGCAGCTGCAGGTGACAAAGGGGGGGCAGGGGGTGATCAGTGGGGGGCAGGGGGTGATCAGGGGGGCTTAGGGGGAGCGGGGGGGCTGGGGGTGATCAGGGGGTGATCACTAAAGAGGGTGATCACTAGGGGAGGAGGGGCTGACAGGCGTGGGGGGTAGGAGAGGAGAAAACGGAGCAGGCAGCAGCAGGTGATAAAGGGGGGCAGGAGGGTGATCAGGTGGACAGGGGGGGCAGGGGGTGATTAGGTGGGGCGGGGGGTGATCAGGGGGGGCAGGGGGTGATTAGCGGTGATCACTGCAGAGAGTGATCACCAGGGGAGGAGGGGCAGACAGGCGCAGGGGGCGGTAGGAGAGCAGAAAAAAATCACTGCAGCTGCAGGTGACAAAGGGGGGGCAGGGGGGTGATCACCGGAGCAGGGGGTGAACAGGGGTGCAGGGGGGAGTGAGCGGAGGTTGGGGGGAGTGGAGGACAGGAGAGGGAAGGTACCTGTCCTCTGCAGCAGCGGCGGTACTGGCAGTGGCAGTGGGGGAGGCGGTGGCAGCAGCGGCGCCGACACTTTGAAGAGGTGTGCGGCGGCTGCGGCGGCGATCGTGGTGTCTGGGGGGGCAGGTGGGCAGTCAGGCACCTCGCTCCTCAGCTTCCACGGATGGGATGAAGCTGAGGAGCGAGGCAGACATTGTTTTTCTCCGCCCCTCCACATCTAATTGGAGGGCTAGCGTCACATGGACGCTAGCTCCAATCAGATCAGAGGGGGGTGACAAAAAGGTCAGCAGCGGTGATCGTAGACCCGGGGGGGCAAAGCCACCCCCCCTGGGGTCAAGTATAGGTCCCCCTGCACCTGCGGGTCGGGTGAACTTTCATTAACCCCGGTCACCCGGCCCGCAGGAACGCAATCCTTCTGTGACACAGCATATGCGTCACAGGTCGGATTGGCACCGACTTTCATGACGCATACGCTGTGTCACAGGTCGGGAAGGGGTTAAAAAGAATGAAAACTAGAGAAAGAAAAAAAAAAAAAAAAAAAAGATATAAAGGAAGACTAAACAGAGCCGAAATCTCGCAGAACAGCACGCGTCTACTTCACAATGACACTAATAGCACAAGAAAGTCCAGGTAACAAAAATTAAGCCTGACACAAACAGCTCTCGGAAGACAACAGCGAGACGAAATATTAAAATCAGCCGCTTGTAATGCCGTTAATGAATAGAAATGGAACACACCCTCCTGCTGTCACCAAACGGCCCCCGTCACCGGTAACACCACAAGTGACATGACCAGAACTGACAACAGGGAGAGGTGGGGGGGAACCACGCAGGTCTGATGTGGTTTAACCCCTTAGTGACCGAGCCAAATTTTTGAAATCTGACCAGTGTCACTTTATGTGGTAATAACTCTGCAACGCTTCAACAAATCCCAGTGATTTTGAGATTGTTTTTTCGTGACACATTATACTTTATGATAATGGTAAATTTTGTTCAACATTTTTTGTGTTTATTTATAAAAAATATCAAAAATTTGAGAAAAATTTTAAAAAATTAGCAATTTTCTAAATTTGAATGATTATCCCTTTAATCCAGATAGTCATACAACAGCAAACCATTAATAAATAACATTTCCCACATGTCAGCTTTACATCAGCACCATTTGTAAAATGTTATTTTATTTTGTTAGCATTTTAGGAGGTTTAAAAATGTAGCAACAATTTTTCATTTTTTCAAAGAAATTTACAAAATTTATTTTTTTAGGGACTTATCCATGTTTGAAGTGACTTTAGGGGTCCCATATATTGGGAAACCCACAAACGTGATACCATTTTAAAAACAGCACCCCTAAACATATTGAAAACTGCTGTCAGGTAGTTTATTAACCCTTCAGGTACTTTACAGGAATTAATGCAAAGTGGTATGACAGAAATTAAAATGTGTATTTTTACCACCTAAATGTTGCTAACTTCTAAACAGATTACTACAGCCGTCAGACTCTAAGGCCGCTATTTGGTCATGAATTGCCATGGCAAACATCAGGACAACAAAATCATGATCTGAGGGCACCAATTGTGACAAAGAAGAAGCCCCCACACACTGTTAACCATTTATAATGATGTAGTCACTATTGACAGCAGCATCTAAGGGGTTAAACAGATTTAGATGGTGCAAATACTGACCGTGGCTGGTACAGCAAGTTGTCAGCTATAGTGTACAACCAACAGATGCTGGATTGTCATCTGTATGGGGAGGCTATTCTCTTATATCTCAGGTCAGTTAAAAGACGTATTGGCGGTCATTAAGGGGTTAAAGGGACGATTACAATCTGTATTGAAGACTTTCTTTATGACTAATATGCATTTAAATGTGCAGAATAAAAAATAAAAAAAAAAATAAAGAGAAACGTGACCGGAATGAAGGTGGAAACATAGAAAGTAACAGATATCAGGGCAAATATTGTGCATTCGGCTCATTTTAGCCAACAGTGGGCTTAAAAGGGAATCAAAGTGTGCTACCCTGTCAGCAGAATGACGTAGGGACATAGACCCCGATTCCAGCGATGTGTCACTTACTAGGCAGTCTTCTCTGCTGCAAGTTTAGCAATTCTCTGCATGCTGAGCTCTGTATAACCCCGCCCACACCACCACCGATTGGCTGCTTCCTGTGTACACTCTGCATAAGCAGAAAGCAGCCAATCAGTGGTGGGGGCGGGGTTATACAGAGCAGGAGGTGTAGATTGCAGCAGGTCTACTAACGCAGTGCCGCCACTGCAATGGTAATCACCAGTCATCTAGTGAGGACGGCCCACTGATTGTCTGCAGTGGTCACATTCATGATGAATACGACATCTTCACTTCAGGACGGCAAAGACCTATCGCAACGGTAAGGGATTGAATAGTTAAATCTGATTAACGTTTAATAAAATTATACAAAGGGCTTTTAGTCTTACTTTGTTTTTTTTTTGTTTTGTTTTTTTTACATGTTATGTTTTAGGTTATTTTTTTATCACCTTTTAATTATAAACAGTTTGTCTTGCTACATTAGGGAAAAAAAAAAAAAAAAAAACAATTTGTGGACTCGGAAAGAGGTCGGTTTAACAAGGAGAAGAGCGTCACCAAAATAAAGAGCAGAAAGCATCGGCAGTCGCTAAACTCCAATAATCACGTACGGTTTTAGACGCTAACGTAGGATTCCATAACTTTTTTAAAACAAAATTTTTTTATTTATTTTTTTTTTTTTTTATAAAAGTAGATGTCAGCTTAATCCCACATGGAAGCCTGGACGCGCGTCTGATCTGTTACCCAACACGCTGATTGTGAAAGTAGTTGGCGAGCACAGAATCGAGCGAATAATTGTAGGGTCTGAAAATAATAATTAGCAGCTTTTGTGATCTGCTTGTTGAACGAGCCGAGAAAAGAAAAATTAAAATTAAACTGCTAATTTTTTTTTTTTTTTTTTACAAAGAGAAATCTGGAAGGTGGAGGCGGGGGGGTACATCCGCACCTGTGTATCCCCAGTGGGTAACGGTTCGTCATCCTTCCCCCCCTTCTCGGGTGTTTATCTCAAGCAATTTAGTTTAATTCCATGTTTTGGTTTCTGGCGTTTGTTCTCGCCATCAGCGATGATGAATGGAGAATAAAGCAGGACGATTAAAGCTTTTAAAAAGCCATTTTAAAAATGACAATTTTTTATTTTCCATTTATTCAAAAGACAAAAAGATGTAGATACAATCTCCAATGAAGGCCATATCATCGTACATATCAGCACTCCTGGGGTATCCTGGAAAAAAAGCGAAACCAACTACATTCCCTGATGAGTGGCGAAACACCCCAGAAATGAGCAGTTCTAGGTTTCTCGAGTACACATTTAGGAGTCAGGGAAAGCGGTATGAAGGGGATGTAGAAATGATTGGCATTGATAAAGAAGGCATGGCGATGGGCAAAAACATTTTGGGTAAGGCACCACAAACCCCTCCGCTTTATAGCTTGTTGATATGATGAGTCAAGAGAAGTCAAGATGGATATGGGAGTTGGAAGGGAAGAACGAGCAGCCACACAGTTTTCTTAATTACCGACACAATTTTGTAGGCAACACAACAGGAGCATTATTTGGAGTATATTGTCTCCAAAAACATCCTAAAAAAAAAAAAAACACACCACAAGGAAAAAACCTGAAAAGTCTTCAGATTAATTTCTGTGAATTAATTGTAGTGTTCATGTGAGGAGTTAAGGGTTTTTATTTTACTGAAGGGAAAAATAAAAAGTTTGTATCTCAGAACGAAACCAATCTAAACTAGGCACTGCCGAATCAAGAAGTTCTTCATAAGGGAAAAAGGGGAAAAAAAAAAAAAAAAAGGAGCTTCCCGAGGGTATGTGCACACTTCCTCTTTCAGGTGGATTCCGCACGGAATCCACCTGAAAAAGCACCCGGAATATTAAGTATAGTACACATCAATGTCGGAACGCCTGCTGTGCACATGTTCTGTCTCATGTCACTTCTTTTAACAACTTGAGGGTTTGATGTCCATTCTTCATCTCATGGTAAAGAAAAAAAATAAAAAGCATCCGCAAGGACGCCATCGAAGGCGCCTCATGAAAGCGGCCACAGGCGTTTTCGCTCAGCGGTTTCGCCTGGCAGAACCAAGTGGCTACGCCAGTGTCCAGGCCAGACGGTGTGCACATTGCCTGAAGCGGTTTTCTCTTGAAAAATCTGCGTCTTTTTAACGACAAAAAAAACTTGTGAACATAGGTTAGACGGAAAGATACCACCCCATTAACAATCAGTATAATAGCCTTGTGGTGAAACTACAGATCTAGAAGGTTTTGCTGTTGGCCCTTAATGAGGACCTTCCACAAAAATGTAAATTTTGTTGCCTGGGGTAAGCGCTGCTGTTCTCCCGATTTCGGCGTGGTTATCCTTTTATTCCTGTGACTCTGTTCCGTAGCTGTGGCCTCCTCTTCCTTGTATATAAATCGAGTTTTGTTAGCCAAATGGGCAAGGTCCTCAAGGAGACGGCCCCAGAAGAACTGAAGACCACGCCCACTTGGCTCAAGACACTGGATTTACTTCCAGGGAAGAGGCGGTCATATCTCAGGAACAGAGAGGAGCAGGAAGAAGAGGAAGGCAACGCCGGATTCAGGAGAACAGCGGCAGTAACACCAGAAAAGAAAAGAAAAAAAAAAAAGGAAGAGGGAGTCTCTGTTCCTTCAAATGGTAACTCAAAATATAGCCACGGAAGCAATCATACCATTACTGCGGGTCCAGCTCTTGGCACCAGACAACCCCATAAATAATCATATAAAGTGTAAAGTAATCAGAAAAAGCAACATAACAGAAAATCTTCCCAGGATAGTTCACAATTAACCACGGTCAGAACCATCGTATGCACAGCGTCATATCTCCGCTGAGATTAATGTAAGCAGGAGCTCCAGCAAACTGGCAATATAATAAATGCAACGTCTCCTTCAATCCAACCCAACCATTTCTCATCATAGTTTTCCTGGAAGCCATCACAACCGGTCCTGGTGCCGCGGGAGCAGCATGATTGCAAATGGAAGACGGAACTTCACAGATAACGGAAATTTTTCAAAACTAACTGAATGAATGAATGAATGAATGAATGAAGAAAATAAATATGCAATCACAAACAGGATAAAAGACACTAATAATAATCATCCCGCTCACTCATCACTGGACTAGGGCAGCGCCACTAAATGGTGACAAAAAGGGATCGATCAGATCTGACCTCATAAATCGCAGAAATTACAGAGACATCCTTGAGGATTCCGCTCAGCCGACCCACCCAAGGTCTGACACCCCCCTAAGGTCATGATCACACGTGGTGGATACGCATTGTCGGCATAATACACCAAATCCACATGTACGGTAGTTGAAAATATCATTGCAGAAACCGCAGCCTGTTGGCACCGTCAAGGCCAACAAAACCCTCCAGAAAAACAGCGCTTTTTTTTTTTTTTTTTTTTTAATTTACATGTGACTGTGATACTCCAATATGAAACAGATCTCCATGTCATCATTACAGGGAATGCATCATCACAAAAGGACAGTCCAAACCAAGCACAAGCGCTTTGTTCACCCATCTACTTCCTCCTGTTGGTCACACCAAGAGAGCACAGCGTGCCAGTGCTTGGTTTGAAAAGTCATCTTGATACTAAGACTCCCATGTAAACTGATCATTTATAGGAAGAAATCGGCCTTTACTTAAAGGGAGTCTGACAGCAGAAAGTGATGGTACAACCCAAGTGCAGGCGCTCAGTGCACCTTTGGTGTGGCCGAACACTTAAAAATTCCGACTTGGCCTAGATATCCAATAAAATCAACTTTGTAATTTGTGATTTCGTTGTGTTGACATAGACAAGATTTTAAAGCAAATTTACACCAGCAACAGTGCAGAAAGTTAAGGAAATCATAGCGCCATAGTGAGAGGAAAGAGAAAAAAAAAAGTTTAATATTTTTCACCACAAAAAAAATAAAAAAAAATAGTATATATATATATATATTCTCTCTATCTCAAAGCTCCGCAGGTGAGAGGCCTCGATGCAGGAGAACATACGAACATCAAGGGGTAAAATCAAGAGAAGGCCAGAGAGCTTTATGCCTGGTACAAGCAGCAGATGAAGGAAACGTAAAAAGCTTTTTAATAATTCCAGCGGGATTTTCTGCATCTCTCTGACCTGGTAAATATTCCATCAAAGCTGCATCCTGTACTGTTCCCCGTTAATTAGCCTTTGTGATGCGAGCACCTTATACATAAAGGAATCTGCGGGCTACAAAAGCATCACAGCAAAGTACCCCCATTCCTTACTAAGGGGGAGGAGAGGACGTGAATAGATGAAAGCAGGCAGGACATGGGAAGCAGAGCGGACTCCTGCAGAGCAGCATCCTACCGCCACCTTTTCTCCAAGAGACGCCAATCAGCGGACACAGGCTGCCTGCCATCCTAACCGTACAAAACCACGGCCTAATTTACCTACAGAGTCCAAAGTCAAGATCTATTAAATATCGACTGATTTTATCCAACGTGAGCACGAAAGACCTGGAGAAGGGGGCAAACGGGCAAAACGTGCTCATAACGAGCGAAATGTGTGAACTGAAAACCTATAAAATTTGCAAAAATTTGAATTATGCCGTGTTCACACAGTGCGGCAGCTGATTTTTAATTTTTTTTTTTTGTAAACATCCAAATAATTCTGCAGGGATTATTTTGATTAGTTTGTTTGGGGTTGTTGCAGTTTTTAAAGGAATTTTTTTTCTAGGTTTTTTTTTTTTTTTTTTTTTTTGTAAAAAGTTTTCATTCTGCATTTAAAACCGCAATTGTATTTTTATGCATACATTTTCAAAGAAAAAAAAAATGTTGAAAAAAAATTGGAGCAGCGGCTGCAGGAAGAAAAAAAAAAGCCGTATCCTCCCTGTAGTCGCTCGATTCTAGTCATTGGGGAGGGAAGAAAAGTCTGCTCTGCAGCATTTGTGCTATTAAAGATGACCCCTCCATCCAGACGCGACAGGTTCCCTTTAAGGCCACAGGATGTTAAAAATCACCTTTTGGTTCAAATTTTACCTATTTCACATTAAGGTGGACCCTAAATCCAGGTTAATGGTCAAGGCTGGCATTATTTTGTTGAGTTTTTGGTGCATTTCCGCTACAAAAAAAAAAAAAAAAGTGCAGAAAATAAGTTCGGATTTTACATGCAGCAATGGTTCGGATTTTAGCTTAGAAATCCAAAGATGCAACTTTTTAACCTACGCTATGAAGTGTCAACACACATACATTTTAAAGGCGTTTAATCACTACCGCTACCAACATGAGTTTCGCCTCCGCTCCATTGAAGTGAATGGTGCTGGGCTGCAATACCACATACGGTCTAAGGGCAACCGTGGCGCCGTCCTTTTTTTAAGCAGCCATCTTAAATTTTCTTAATGCAATCGTAGAGGAGTCGAAAGAGTTGATAGTGACGGAATGTTCTATCACTACGGTGAAAAAAAAAGTTAACAATGAACTTTTAGACTTGGGGGGGGGGGGGGGGGGGAATGGAGCCATTTTTGTCATTTTTTTTTCTTAAACACCGGGACGTGCTCGCTGTATAGTAGCCGGGCAGCACTGACATTCCTGCATTGTTGATTTTGCTCAGAACACACGCAGTATTCTGTGAGCAGCCGATACACGCCAGCCATCAGGGGAGCGCAAAATCACACACACACTGGATCCTTGTTCTGACCGGACAGTAAAGTATGAAATGAACAATGACCTACAGGGAAACGCACACTAAATTATGTGTCTCCACTACCATACAACGAGGGGTCACCCAGTGGGTGTTACCGTAGGTAGTGGAGAACATGACTGCATGCAAATAGCCAGAGATTTTAACACACAAAAAAAAAAAAAAAAAAAAAAAAGGCCAGGGTCTCTCAATGTAACTGAAAAAAAGAAATAAAGAAATAAAACCATAAATGTCTTACGATTTGTTTACAACCTACGACAACAGAACAGGACCCAACGGTGACCGATGTAGTCCACTGACTAGCGTTGGTGCAAGTAGATTCAGATGGACCCGGTCCATCTGTCAGGTCAGTAGCCTATGGCCGCTGTACTGAGCCCTGTGAACCGCCTCTGAGGCCCCATTTAGAGCCAGGGCTGAGGAGTCGGAGCCCATTTTGGTGGAGCCGGAGTCTGTGTCATGGAAATCAAGGAGTCGGCGATTTGGCTTACCAACTAACTCCAAAGCCCTAGCAGGGCTGTGGAGTCGGAGTCATGGAGACAGAGCCCATTTTGGTGGAGTCGGAGTCATGGAGACAGAGCCCATTTTGGTGGAGTCGGAGTCATGGAGACAGAGCCCATTTTGGTGGAGTCGGAGTCATGGAGACAGAGCCCATTTTGGTGGAGTCGGAGTCATGGAGACAGAGCCCATTTTGGTGGAGTCGGAGTCATGGAGACAGAGCCCATTTTGGTGGAGTCGGAGTCATGGAGACAGAGCCCATTTTGGTGGAGTCGGAGTCATGGAGACAGAGCCCATTTTGGTGGAGTCGGAGTCATGGAGACAGAGCCCATTTTGGTGGAGTCGGAGTCATGGAGACAGAGCCCATTTTGGTGGAGTCGGAGTCATGGAGACAGAGCCCATTTGGTGGAGTCGGAGTCATGGAGACAGAGCCCATTTTGGTGGAGTCGGAGATTTAGCTTACCGACTTCACAGCCTTGATTCAGACTTCCAATATTTGTGCTAGCTGTGATTTTCACAGATATTTTCTGTAGGCCACTCGGACTATCGAACCACTCTGATATGTCCAATTTTGGTCAAATTCCATGGATCCAGGGAAAGAAAAAGAAAAAAATCAGATTAAAGTTGGATTTTTATGGACTGACATGATGGAGACGTTTGAGAAAATCAGACAACACTTGGACCACACGCTGATCAGAAAAGTCGGTTTGATTAGGCGGCTTTACCTGCCGGAATCTCTGGTTCCTCTTTTGATTAACCGGCCTGGTGCAATGTCATCATCACGGAGTCAGCCAGGCTGGCTCATCAATAGCAGAGGCAGATGTCAAGGCTCCCGTTAAGCCGCCATAGATTACAGGTGTAGTCGATGGACTAGGTCGTGCGAGTCGATTCACAACAACTCCGCCTACCTTCACCCAGAGGCATATTGCACCGTGGCGGACTACTAGGTGGTGATAGGAACCCCTGAATAATAGGGTGACAGAAAATTAAAATGATATCTGTAGGTAAGTGGGGGCCTTCTGAGACATTTTAGTGTTAACGTGCAGCGAAACGCTGGAAAGTTTTATTAGGAGCCACATATAAAGAGCCGTACAATCATCACTTGGGAGCACGAGGAAGCGCTCCGCCGTCCGAGACCAGCGCCTCTATTCCACATTTGGGAGACCATACACAAATGCTTTCTCGCTACACGGGGGCAACAAGATGAGGCTCAGCTCATACAGCGGAGGCTGATTAATGTTGCATTTTATTAGTACAAGATGAAAAACCGCGTTCACCATCTGGAGTGACGGAGCCTTGCACATAAAATTATAATGACTTCTTCAGCCTTATTAAAGCCTCACATCCCGCTTTCTTGTTTTGTCGCCTTCGTAAGAACAGAACGCACCGATACATTAAGATTAGCCTAATTAGCAAAATATTGGATGTTTGGGAATTGGAGTCATCTAGATATTTTTTCAAAAACATTGGGGCGTCAAAACTTATTTCAGCTGCTCCATTATACACTGGAGTGCTACTACAACGAGCTCTGGACTACCCAAATCACAATCTAGGGATGTTCAAACTTAGATTATGGAGGAGTTTTTCGTTTCCTGAATTTAAAAAGAGGTTTTTGTTTTTATTCCACATTTTTTATGGCATGGTGGCACTACGAGGTCCATACAGGGAGCAAAAAAAATACAGAATTCAGATGCCCGATTTTTGCATACGAGTGCATCTGTGATTTTCACGGATTGCACCGCCACCTGTGATTGACCCGATAGACTTTCAAATGACAGATTTTTTTTTCCTCGGCCCGAGTGGTCTGCAGAAAATATCGGAGACATATTTTGGTAATTCAAGTCTATGGATCTGCGAAAAAAAAAAAAAATTAGACTGCACTCGGATGACATCAGAGTGCAGCCCGATTTTGATGGACTCAGGATGGAGAAGAGGGAGAGACTTTAAAAAGAAAAGTCTGCATGGATAAGAAACTTGGATGATATACCACACTGATCAGAGTCTGATCTGAATAATCGGTACAATTTTCTCGAACACAAAAAAAAAAAATATATATATATATATATATATATATATATATATATCAGATGTCTGAATGAGTTTTAACTGTCCAAGTACAACAATATGATTTCATGAAAACTTCTACCTACATGACACTGTTCAATTATGTGCTTTTTGTGTGGGGGTTTCTATGGAATAAATGGCGCTATAATAATAATAATGTTACCGCTGGCATTAACCCTGCGTGAGAGGTGACTGCGGGGAGTATGGAGCAGGCGCTGACTGCAGTGAGGGACTAATCGGACTGTGGCAATACACTACTTGGCTCTATGGCAATACACTACTTGGCTCTGTGGCAATACACTACGTGGGCTGGGCAATACACTACTTGGCTCTGTGGCAATACACTACGTGGGCTGGGCAATACACTACGTGGGCTGGGCAATACACTACGTGGGCTGGGCAATACATTACTTGGCTCTGTGGCAATACACTACGTGGGCTGGGCAATACACTACGTGGGCTGGGCAATACACTACGTGGGCTGGGCAATACACTACTTGGCTCTGTGGCAATACACTACGTGGGCTGGGCAATACACTACTTGGCTCTGTGGCAATACACTACGTGGCTGGGCAATACACTACGTGGACATGCATATTCTAGAATACCCGATGCGTTAGAATCTGGCCACCATCTAGTCATAATAATCTTCTAAAGGAAGCCTAAAAAAAAAAAACAACAAAAAAAAAAAAAAACACGAACTAAAGAAATTGCATTAAAAAAAATGCAATTATCAGAAATGACTTGTGGATTTTGGTGCAGAAAATGTATATTAAAAATCAACAGAAAGAAGGAAAATCTGAAATAAAGCGCAGTAGTCTTGTCCACAATGGGTCTCCCCATCCCCCGCCTGCCCCTATGGACACAAGGACACTGTATAGCAATAGCCGTCTGCAAACATCCTAATGCCCAGAGGAATTTGTCAGTCCCTTCCACGTGTGCACCCCCTCCCCACCATACTGGGTGCTGACTATAGGAATGCTCAGACATCTTTATCACAAAATCTTGGCACAGACACAACAAAAAGGAGCTGTTCACAAAAAAAAAAAAAAACGACATCGAGTCAATATGTATCACACGGCAATGCAGCAAATCAGCACAGATGCCAATGTGTGGGCTTCACGTGCGGGCACAGGTCATGTACTGCATGGCACCTCGGGCCACATCATTAGCAGACAGAACTTCAGCCCCATTGCCTCCAACCAGACACGATTTATATCAGGGCCCGGAGCGCGGCTTTAGAAGTGATTAATCAAAGAACCATGAAAGATTATTAAAAAAAAAAAAGAATAGGTCTCAAATATGAGAAAAATAAGAATATATATATTAGAGCAAACCAATTACTCTCGAACTCCTATATAGAAGTAGTTGATGTGACTAATTAATAATGGACTTTGTATTTTTGCTCCTGCTGGACCCTCGTTGTGCCACCATACGGCGCCTCCTGAAGACAACGCGACGTCCTCTAGAAGGAAAGCTCCTACAAACTTAAGCAGGGGGCTCTGTAGTGCCCCTCTGTATCGGAGGTCCCCTGGTAAAACCCTTTTGAGGACGGCGTTCACCTCACAACCTCTTTATAGGATTTTAGGCCGGAGGCTTCTCCTCAGCACTTCACTATATTCAGTCAGGGGGTTGCCATGACAATGGCTGGAGTCTGCCTCTCCCTGATCCATATTCAGACATGTAATCAGCCTAAAATATTTTCAGAAGTGCACAGAGCAGAACAGACATTTCATCAATGTTCCCAGTCTATTTAACGGTCTAACCGTTGTACACATTGATGGGTTTTGTGGGGGAAAAAAAAAATAAACGGAGGCTGAAGTGATTCCCCTTCCCCCATCGCTTTATCCCAGCTGGTTTCACATTTGACTTTCACGGTCCGAGTACGGCCACAGTTTCTGGTGGCGGGTCTCCTGACCAAAACGTAATAACCTATCAAGTATAAATTATACCAGAAAATAATTCCTACTTTATAGCACAGGAAATGCTCTGTAAATTCCCGCCATGAACCATATACAGAGACGGTGTATGGATGAGGTAATTTACCAGTCAGAGCTACACCGCCAAATGCCAACTTTACAGGGCAGCCAGCTAGTCACACAAGCGGTCTAGGAACTTTATAGAACTAGAACCAAACATATCCGCAAAGGGACTGAGGTCATAGCAGAAGATTTTCCTCTATTAAAAAAAAAAAGTTGTGTTTCTTTAGACATTTTATTAACCATGGCTTTACTTGTATTTTTACAGTAAAGTCAGCTAGTTTTCTCTAAAAGCTATGCCAGGTATCCATAAGACTGGCACAACCATACTCCTTACAAGGTTAACAGATTCAATAAAAAAATCTTGTAGAATGCCATTTCCTGCCCGAACCTAGGAAGAAGTAAAAAGTAAGGTGAAACCCTGGGTATGCCCCCAGAAGCAGCCGAAAGTGAGGCAAAACCCAGACTCAGGGAAGAACCAGGAGACTTTATACAGCGATTGATGGTTTTAGTAACGTTTCACCCTACTAGCGTCACCCTTAGAGCATAACAGGAGTAAAAACAGTTTGGAGGTGCAGAATTGAATATCTGAAGACGTGATCGTTGCCAAAAAGTTAGTTGTAATAACTCATTGCTCTGAATTTTGGGTTTGATCTGGAAATGTTGAGTAATTAGTTCAATTGCAGGAGATTAAGACTTGACTTTCAGTAGAGGTTCAACCATATTCGGTTGATTCATATTTTTTAGGTTTAGCAGCTGCAAAAATAAAGAAATAAAACATTATATGGGGAGAAAAAAGTATCACTAAGTTTTTAGTAAAATTCCTTCCATTCGGTCAAAGGATAGACATTTTTCCATACTCCACTTTTAATGAGTTACAATAAGCCTCCGCAATCACTTATTAGGCCACATCGTAAGCTCCCGGCCATTGCTACAGCGCGGCTTCTCTAACTTCTGATCCCATTTGTTTCAGACACTAAGGAGCACAACGGGGAGCGGGGAGGTTATTTGACCGTAATTAAGACACTTGCTGGTAGAATTTGGAAAAGAATAGGATTTGCAAAAGAAAAAAAAAAAAAAGTAAAATTAAGTTAATCCCTGTTCAAATGTGGTCTCAGTCTTAACCTGGACTCTGTGGGTGGTCTCAAGAGTGAACTTTGACCCCTCAGTGACACAGCAAATTCACTGCAAATTGCCGTTATTTTACATCATAACAGTCTAGAACTACATGAGCAAATACAGGTGATGGTCCAATTACCCACTGTATAATACATCCGTGTCTTGGGCAAAAACAGTGCACGCCAATTTGAATGTTTAAGAACTCACCCCCTCCAAAAAAAAAAAAAAACTTCTAAAATTAAAGTTGGCCATACACAGACTTAAGTTGGCTGAACCTACCAATATTCACGGTTTCGGCCGCCAGTCTAAAGTGTATGGTCGGGAGATGTTGACAAGACTTGGCCAATTTCGTACTGTTGACCCAATGTTCTCCTTGAGATAAACCGCGGACTGACGTAACAGTCAGAGTCTTTCTGAAGGAGAACACAGGAGCGCTCAGCCGAACGAGCGGTCCTGTAGTCATGGAAGTGGGTATTGGACGAATATGCTGTAATCGACAGCCTAAGCTTGAGAAACCAAGCCAGACCCCTAAATTTAGACTTGATAAAAATCCACCAAACATGTGGGACTAAGGCTATTATCCCGACAGATAAACGGGAAAAGAACGATTGGGCAGGTTGACTTTAAATGCCTGATCCTTTTGTTCTCAGGGAACATAAGTTGCTGCCAGAACTGTTTGGCAGCAGCTTTTTCCTCCTGTTTTCCTCATTAACAAAATGAGCCAATCCTGATAATTAAGCTAAACCAGTCATTTTTTTTCTTGGATTCCCAACTCCCGAGGATTGAAGTTCAGGAAAAGAAAACTTTTTGCCCTTTAAAAGTTATAAGAAACTTTCTAAAAGGCTGATTGAAAGTCATTCAATAACAGGCATGTCCACTGGTGGTAACTACGAAGAGATGAGGCTCCTCGAAGGTTAAGGAAGATTCTGTACAACGGCGCGCTTCCACCCACAGCCGAATATCAGAAAGCAGATTAGGCCCCATCTATCTCTGCGGCACGTTTCATCCAAAACTGCAATCTTGTCACTGCTCCATTGTAAATCAGTTGGGTTCACCTGCTGAGCCGGAGCTGGAAGCAGCCACAGACACAATATAATAGCATATCACATTTCTAATAGATTTCTGCCCCGTCAACACTTTTTGCATTATTATTTTAACACCGCGCATGCAATTTTATGCAGTGCAGTACGGAGACATTTCAGGCACGATTTCCCCCGTCCAATCGAGCTTACAATCTGTTGAGGAGCTTGGTGCACGAACGAAACAAAGTGACTTCTCCGAGGTCGCAGCGACCTATGGATGGGACTAAAAAAAAAAATAATAATAAAAAATAATAATATAATATTATATATATTTTATAAATTGATTATACCTTTTACTTTTTTATTTTTCTTCTGAGGTTGCAACGACTTTTGAACTTAAAAATAAAAATACGGTAAATACAAAAATAATAAAAACAAAAAAAAAACACTTTATTCTAAATTATTATATTTTACTTTTTTATTCATTTTTTCTTAAAGTTCAAAAGTCGTTGTGACCGCGGAGAAGAAAAAGTACATAGAAGTATGATAATCAACTTATAAAATAAATAAAACTGATAAAAGGCAGATCAGCATAACTTAAGAAAAAAAAAAAAAAAAACAGCTACAATCTGTCCCCCTTTCTGCACCATTCACATGGCCTATGAAAAGGGAGGGTAATAAAGAAAAAAAAAAAAACGTCTGGACACATTCAGCTGCTGGGGGATACAGCGATCATTTTAGCCATTGGGGTTCATGTTCCCGACAACTGCATTCTACTACAAAACCGATCCTAAAAATGAAAAACCATCTCACTTTCTAGTTTGGGAAAAATGCAGATGGTAATAAAAGGTATTGTGTAACGCTGCAGCTGTGCGGGTCAGTGAGCGTAATGTTTTTCTAGGATTTAACGAAAAAAAAAAAATATAATATAATATAATATAATATAGATAGATAGAGAGAAAAAAAAAAAACAATATATTTACCATTTTTAAAAAAAATTACCAAAACTTGTAAAAAAAAACTAAAATAGAAAAAGGTAATGTAGCTTTTTTCTGAACAGTTCTTGGAAATATTTTCCGTGGCACGAACACCCGTCAGGTAACGGTGAAAGGTGAGGTTTTACATCAAGCCTGGACAATCCCCAGGAGGCAGGTATCCAATTAACTCCCAAGAATTTCTGCTGGAATGCACCTTCTCCGATGTAGTACTAATATCTTCCCCAGTTCTTACATAGGTCTGATTTCAATGGTTTTCCGAAAATCCGATACGTCTGGACTACAGATTTTCCTTAAAATTGAGCCATCCATGATCCAATATAGTGTGATCAGAATCGTCGGGTCATGATGCCCCCACGCATTTCCATGCACAACGTTTCGAGTCTACTCGAATATGAACCACAACGACCCATGTGTCCATTACTGAAATGCAGATTTGCTAAAATTGCCTAAAAATTATACAGTCTAAAAACTTCTAATTTATTACAGTGGCTCCAGCTGAATGATACATCTGATGCATTCTTTTATTTTACACAGTCACATCTAACTTTACACCACTTATAAGTTATCCTACCAGAAATGTTCCTTTTTTTTTTTTTTTTTTTGCTAGTGTTGCATCTCAGTCCTCCAGCAAGTCAGAAAAAGTGTCTACTGAAAATAAATATGGTGCAACCCATGTAAAACAGCTTTTTGGTGCAAATGAAGCATCACCCACAGTAATGGAGGCTATGTGGGCCACGTGATCCCACCGAGCGCAGAGTGATGGGGCTGTTGAGCTCATATGAAATCCATGGCTCCGTACACAATAGACCAACGTCGGCTGACCCCACTGATATCGGTGGGCTTAGCTAACAGTCTCATGTGCATGAGGTGCCCCGGCTTCACCAGCACATGATGTCGGGGAAGGTAAGGATCTGGCATGTCCGATCTCGACCTGGCAAACCTTTTGCGCTCTGAGAGATAAATCCTGACAGTGGGGACTGGCAGCAGCAGAGCGAGTGCTCGAATAGAGGAGTTGCGAGAGATAGATGTTGGCCGAATTATTGCCCAGCCAATTGGCTACTTACTATTGAGTATATGCGGCCTATAACATGAGGGGTACCAAACTTCAACATGTCCAAGTCAAGTGTTCATGTGTATGAATGATGGGCCAGAAGGTACAGCCATCGGATAATCCAGCACTCGGCCAACTGCCACTGAGGAGCAGGTGCACTTTTGGTGACCACAAAGAAAAATGTTGGCTATACCCAAAAATTACGGCAAGGCCAACCCACCACCTAAAGTTTATGGGCACCAATGATGTTGAAAGAAATAAGTGTGGGGCATTTTGAATATCCACATACCCAATGACTACTTCTGCCACCTTGGCTGTCTGACAGCGTCCCGCTCCCCCACGACCCACAGCGCCCCGCTCCCCTACGACCCACAGCGCCCCGCTCCCCTACGACCCACAGCGCCCCGCTCCCCTACGACCCACAGCGCCCCGCTCCCCTACGACCCACAGCGCCCCGCTCCCCTACGACCCACAGCGCCCCGCTCCCCTACGACCCACAGCGCCCCGCTCCCCTACGACCCACAGCGCCCCGCTCCCCTACGACCCACAGCGCCCCGCTCCCCTACGACCCACAGCGCCCCGCTCCCCTACGACCCACAGCGCCCCGCTCCCCTACGACCCACAGCGTCCCGCTCCCCTACGACCCACAGCGCCCCTTTCACGTCTGTCTCAGCGATCATGGATTGGGGTGGCCAAAGAAATAGCCATGTTTGGGCAACAACTCTCTGTAGTGCACACCGCCTTAAAATAACAACAACAACAGACTAAAACGTACACGACATTGAAAATTTTTGCCGGAATACTGACAAAAAAAAGGGAGGGTCAAACAAAGCCAACTGCAACTTTCATATCGGAGACGCTCTGACGCTGCCAGTCACCAACTGTGCGACATGAGATCCACGTAAAGTCGGCATCACGTGATCGCCGCAGAGGTTGCCGTCCTCGCCGTCATGCCGCGGAGCTGATTGATTGATGCCATCACATGGACGCCACATGATCTCATTCAGCTGTGAACCAGCGGAACGCAGTGGCATCGATCAATAAGGTGAATATACTGCAACTGGATTTGCTCGCACATAAAAACTCATGTTAACCCTTTGATGATTCCTGTTATTAATCTACTGCCAACATTCTACGGCGCAGTACAAAAATCGTAGACGGACTAAAGCGAACGGGGACAGATACAATGATTTAATCGGACGCGTTTATCGAAAAAGGAAAATTCCGAGACGGAGGAGATCTGCTCTACCCTCAGACTAAGGAGCGATGATCCCGGCGGCCACCCCTGCCTCTCCGCGCTTGTGGTGCCGTGTATGCACCCAGGCTTGTACCTCTCATCAAAGCAAGCGACGGTGCACCTCCGAGAAGGTAGCCGCTTCGTGTAACAGGAACTGATCTTTCAGCATCCCTCTCGCTCCCCAGTGGGTACACTTGGCTGATGCCACATCTGTGCATCACACCACCAATTCCCTGATCCTCTGTCAGATCCAGAGCGAGGGAACCCTCGGGACGCCGCACAATATGCTATGGAAACTGTAGTTTTAGTTACGACCTGGGCTACCGTGATAACGTCGTAAGCCACGGGGCACCAATCTCATCAGGCAGCACCGCGCAGAATCGAAAAAAAAAAAAAAAAGACCATTTACCATCGCTAGTAGAAAACCATCCTGCGGGGCGAACCTGGTCAACGGAAAGACGCCATGAATTGCAACTCTCCCAGCATTGCATTGGTTTATGAATGGAATTCAAGAATGACAGTGAAGACTGACACACATGCAAAGCAAAAATAAATGGGTGGAAAATTAAAAAACGGAGACGTTTCACTTGCTTCCACGTGGGATCGCCGATTACAATAGGTCAGCAGATGCCTGCACAATATTATTAAAATGTGCCAAAGAACAGAAGTGACTAATGCGGGAGAACCTATAGACTAATCAGCTGATTGATGCTCCATATAAGCCCCCCAATGGCAGCCATTAGGAACATGGCAAGAAGCTGCGTAGGCGATTCCACAGCAAAGCAAACAATAAGATACTAAATCCAAAGGTCAATTTACCTTGTAACCAGAGCTATCCACCTACGGGACATCAAAGGCCGAGCTGCCTGCTGTGGAAGCCACTTTTATCAAGATCATAGCGATGCTATATGTGGGTGTGTGCTGGGAGAATTAGGAAACGTCGCCTCCATCTTCCCCCCCACCCACCGACTTACAGGAAACGCTACAATTATCCTCAGCGGCTTCCAGAGGGAAGATTTTATTTATCCTTAATGCCGACATTATCAGAGCAACTAATGTGTTTGATCAATTAAAGCAGATTACGGTCCTTGAGGTTTGCCTGGTTTTTACGATGATGGCCCAACGCGCCATAAATTGCCCAACCATGAAGTCGATATCCTCGTAGACTAGAATATAGATCCGCTAACAAAAAAAAAAAAAAAAAAGAAAAAAGCAAAACCCGGAGAGTTTTTGGGAAATTCACATTTACATCATTGGTATCAACATGCAAAGCTGAGAATGGAACTTGAGTTTCCTAAAGCAATAAAAGAAACTGTACAAAAGGCAAAAATGTAACGGAACGTGATAAATGTCAATAAATAATGCCGCTATCCACACGTCACCACCACCTTTCCCCGATGATGGGAAAGCCCAGATATAAGCAACATTAAGTCCCGGGAGGAAGGGACGGGATTATAGGTCGTTTACCAAAACTATTCAGAAATGTAACAACGTAACACAAACATGCAACCTTGTATCAATGGAGAAACAGGTCTACTTGAACTCCAGGAGATAATTAGCAAGTGACAGAGGCAATTGACATCAAATTAAGCAGGAGCAAACGGTTCACACCTGAAATTACTACAGATACTACCAATCATGAAGGAAAGGGTTCCCATTCCCACGCCGTTAACCCTTGCTTGTGGCCTCATTCAGACGTCAGTTCTTGGACCCAAGATCAAACGGATTCATTTTCAATATCGTTTTGGAACAGTTTTTTTTTACCATCAGGGTTTCAGCACTTATTTCTCATGTGCAGAAAGATGGAGGCATCAAGTCAGAGAAAAATCGGACGGCACAAGGATGCCATCGGTGTGAAGTCCGACTTTTTCATGGACCTGAACGTTTGATTTGAGATTAGGATCAAAAACCAGATGTTTTATGGAGGACAAAGGTGAGCAGGAAAAAAAGACACAGGAGAAAGTGAACAGTGCCATAGATTATGATGGGTACATGTGCGATCCAAACAAAACTGAGGTGGGAACGAGCCCTGTCCTTCATCGCAGACCAGATAACCGATGAGTGGCTCTGCTGTAGTTGCAGAACTACAACTCCCTGCATGATAGGAGTTGTAGCTTTGCAAGAGCTGAGGAGTCACGCAAGAAACCAAGACATCTAAGACATGGTGAACCAGCATACAAGACCAAGAGGATCTCATGGGGTCGTCATCCAGACCCAACCACCAGCATCATGGTAGAGATCCCACACCAACCATCATCGCCTGGAAGACCCTCCATACCGCACGGCGCTAAGGTCAAGCTCCTGGAAACAGGCATTCCTCCAAGAGATGAGCAGCTCCTCGAGAGCCCATATCAATATACACTTCAAGAAAAAGAAGCCGAGCACCCCGGGGTGTCAGATCACAGAATCAATACGGGCGTGGAAATCGATGTAGGGCTTTGGTTAGGCCAGAAGAAGCTGGATACCATACCAGACCACTGGGAAAAAAAAGATGTAAGAGGGGGATGGGTCGTATGGTTTCCTACCAAAACCACTTACTTCTCATATTCTGCGTTGTCTTTATCACAACGGGAGTCCTTGTGCTTCTGCCAGTCTTTTCCATGCTTACAAGTGGTCAGGAGGACCACGTCCTCCCCGTTATGGACATGATATAAGGCATTCCTGGTGTCGGACCCGATCCCCGTCAGGTATCTTTTCCCTTTGAACACCAACATGTACTTCCTAATAGGAGGGATAGTGTTAAACCGCAGAAATCCCTTCTCCCCCCCTGTCCTGGGATGATCCTTAGAAAACAATGGGATGGAAACGTCAAAGTTGGGCCTGAAGTTGTCCGTGCTGATGCTGGCCTTGGCCAACATGGCCTGGCCGATGTCGAAGCCGACGTCCTCGGTGTAGTCCGGCCAGGTCCCGGAGTATAAATTAAAAATTAAATGATTTCTACCGTTGTTCCACAGGTGTAAGTTCTGGACTTTCGATTTAAGGCTGTGCACATATTGGGGGGACAGCTGGTCCCGGTCTAGGGTGTCCAGGCTCAGGACGAACAAGCAGGCCTGGCTGGGGTCCGACGTGTAGTATCTGGAGCCCTCGATGGCCGACAGGATATTTTGGTAACTTTCGGAGATCTTGTCCCCTTTCTGCTGAGGGTAAGTGTAGACCTTGAAGCCGTTCCTCTTGCACAAGGAGAAGTCGAAGCAGGACTCCATGCGGCACCTCTTGCCCTTGTACACACTGGAGTTGGCGTCCCGCTTCTGTCTGGGGGAACTCTGACTACTGAAGTCCTCGCTCTCCGCCTGATCCCACTGGATGAATGGGAGCAGGGGGTCCGGGAAGCGCGGCCATGGATGCTCCGCAGCCCTGGCCACCACCTGGTCCCCATGGTCCTCCCTAGTCCTGGATGTCCTAAACTGCAACCCCCCAAGATAGAAGAGCAGGACGAGACCAGTGCCGGCAGAGACCAGGGTGAAGTAGCGTTTCTTGGCCTGCATGTGTCCGATCTGGCTCAGGCTGGTGGTCGCAGATAAACACAAAAGCCCCCAAACTTTCCCAGCCCACCCTCTCAGCTCCACTCCGCCATCTTCCTGCGTGGAAAGATGTCAAAGTCTCTTCTCCCTCCTGCTGCGGATTCCTTTCCCCGAGCCGCGGGCTGATCCAGCGCATGTGGGCGATTGGTCTAACTTTCTCCCCGCCGGTCTGTCATCCTGGTCGGCCGATCAGATCGTGGCTTCTTCTCCCCTCTGGGCGGACGCTTTGTTCGGAGCCTCCTCCGGCAGCGGCGAGCGCAGGGTCCCGATCAGCTGCAGGGGCGCACCGGATGCTTCATGGACAATGGCTGCGGGGGGCACTCCACCAACTTTACCGGGGCTCCGCATCCAGCACGCCAGGGGTTAAGGCTGCACAAGCCCCGCGCCCGCCTCAGCAGAGTGTCACAGGTGTGCACCGGAGCCCGGTAACCGGACGAATCCCTGCATGTCTCTGCATCCTCCGCCGTGCCTTCCGGGGGAGGGCGGCTGTTAGCGGGCTCGGTGCACGGCGGCGGCGCCGCGGAGGAGCGCTGGACGGCGGCGGGCAGGAGACGCCGGGGCTGTGGGCTCAGCGCTCTCCACTAGTCTCACACATTCCATTCCCCGCACGGCAGCCGTGACCTCATCTATCCACGCAGCCTGCGCTCCCATTGGGCGTGCGTCACATCCGCGCCGGGAGGGGCTTCCGCTGCACCCAGCCAGGGGCCGGCCCCTCAGCACGGGGAGAGCTGGGGGACTACAAGTCCCAGCCGGGAGAGCTGCTGCTGCTGCTGCTGCTGCTGCTGCCGGGATGCTCCAGCATTCGGGCATTGCTGTGACCTGTAGTTCAATTATCCTGCAAGGTTGCAGTGGTGCATCTAGTGAGCGTCTATGGGGTCGCGTCCTAATTATTATTATTATTTATATAGCACCATTAATTCCATGGTGCTGTATATGACAAGGGGTTAGGTACAGAGCAGAGGAGTAGCTAGGGCTTAGGTCCAGGGGGGCGAAGCTTCTGAGTGGCCCCTAACCAGGTAACCCTAATTACAACTGGGTGATGCCCCCTAAAAGTGGAGGAGAACCTCAGCAGATGACCCTATTACTGCACCTGATACCTCAATACTTAGCCTCTGCCGTATGTGTCCCTATTACTGCACCTGATACCCCAATACTGAGCCGCTGCTGCCGTATGTGTCCCTATTACTGCACCCGATACCCCAATACTGAGCGGCTGCTGCCGTATGTGTCCCTATTACTGCACCTGATACCCCAATACTGAGTCTCTGCTGCCGTATGATCCCTATTACTGCACCTGATATCCCAATACTGAGCCGCTGCTGCAGCATGTGTCCCTATTACTGCACCTGATACCCCAATACTGAGCCGCTGCTGCCATATGTGTCCCTATTACTGCACCTGATATCCCAATACTGAGCCGCTGCTGCAGCATGTGTCCCTATTACTGCACCTGATACCCCAATACTGAGCCGCTGCTGCCATATGTGTCCCTATTACTGCACCTGATACCCCAATACTGAGCGGCTGCTGCCGTATGTGTCCCTATTACTGCACCTGATACCCCAATACTGAGCCGCTGCTGCCATATGTGACCCTATTACTGCACCTGATACCCCAATACTGAGCGGCTGCTGCCGTATGTGTCCCTATTACTGCACCTGATACCCCAATACCGAGCCGCTGCTGCCGTATGTGTCCCTATTACTGCACCTGATACCCCAATACCGAGCCGCTGCTGCCGTATGTGTCCATATTACTGCCCCTGATACCCCAATACTGAGCCGCTGCTGCCGTATGGTGTCCCTATTACTGCCCCTGATACCCCAATACTGAGCCACTGCTGCCGTATTTGTCCCTATTACTGCACCTGATACCACAATACTGAGCCGCTGCCATATGTGTCTCTATTACTGCCCATGATACCCCGATACTGAGCGGCTGCTGCCGTATGTGTCCCTATTACTCCACCTGATACCCCAATACTGAGCCGCTGCTGCCGTATGTGTCCCTATTACTGCCCCTGATACCCCAATACTGAGCCGCTGCTGCCGTATGTGTCCCTATTATTTCACCTGATACCTCAATACTGAGCCGCTGCTGCCGTATGTGTCCCTATTACTGCACCTGATACCCCAATACTGAGCCGCTGCTGCCATATGTGTCCCTATTACTGCACCTGATACCCCAATACTGAGCCGCTGCTGCCGTATGTGTCCCTATTACTGCCCCTGATACCCCAATACTGAGCCGCTGCTGCCGTATGTGTCCCTATTACTGCACCTGATACCCCAATACTGAGCCGCTACTGCCGTATGTGTCCCTCTTACTGCACCTGATACCCCAATACTGAGCCGCTGCTGCCGTATGTGTCCCTATTATTTCACCTGATACCTCAATACTGAGCCGCTGCTGCCATATGTGTCCCTATTATTTCACCTGATACCTCAATACTGAGCCGCTGCTGCCGTATGTGTCCCTATTATTTCACCTGATACCTCAATACTGAGCCGCTGCTGCCATATGTGTCCCTATTATTTCACCTGATACCTCAATACTGAGCCGCTGCTGCCGTATGTGTCCCTATTATTTCACCTCATACCTCAATACTGAGCCGCTGCTGCCGTATGTGTCCCTATTACTGCCCCTGATACCCCAATACTGAGCCGCTGCTGCCGTATGTGTCCCTATTACTGCACCTGATACCCCAATACTGAGCCGCTACTGCCGTATGTGTCCCTCTTACTGCACCTGATACCCCAATACTGAGCCGCTGCTGCCGTATGTGACCCTATTACTGCCCCTGATACCCCAATACTGAGCCGCTGCTGCCGTATGTGTCCCTATTATTGCACCTTATACCTCAATACTGAGCCGCTGCTGCCGTATGTGTCCCTATTACTGCCCCTGATACTCCAATACTGAGCCGCTGCTGCCATATGTGTCCCTATTACTGCACCTGATACCCCAATACTGAGCCGCTGCTGCCGTATGTGTCCCTATTACTGCACCTGATACCCCAATACTGAGCCGCTGCTGCCGTATGTGAACCTATTACTGCACCTGATACCCCAATACTGAGCCGCTGCTGCTGTATGTGTCCCTATTACTGCCCCTTATACCCCAATACTGAGCCGCTGCTGCCATATGTGTCCCTATTACTGCACCTGATACCCCAATACTGAGCCGCTGCTGCCGTATGTGTCCCTATTACTGCACCTGATACCCCAATACTGAGCCACTGCTGCCGTATGTGTCCCTATTACTGCACCTGATACCCCAATACTGAGCCACTGCTGCCGTATGTGTCCCTATTACTGCACCTGATACCCCAATACTGAGCTGCTGCTGCCGTATGTGTCCCTATTACTGCACCTGATACCCCAATACTGAGCCGCTGCTGCCGAACGTGTCCCTATTACTGCCCCTGATACCCCAATACTGAGCCACTGCTGCTGTATGTGTCCCTATTACTGCCCCTGATACCCAAATACTGAGCCACTGCTGCCGTATGTGTCCCTATTACTGCCCCTGATACCCCAATACTGAGCCGCTGCTGCCGTATGTGACCCTATTACTGCCCATGATACCCCAATACTGAGCGGCTGCTGCTGTATGTGTCCCTATTACTGCCCCTGAAACCCCAATACTGAGCCGCTGCTGCCGTATGTGTCCCTGTTACTCCACCTGATACCCCAATACTGAGCCGCTGCTGCCGTATGTGACCCTATTACTGCACCTGATACCCCAATACTGAGCCGCTGCTGCCGTATGTGACCCTATTACTGCCCATGATACCCCAATACTGAGCCTCTGCTGCCGTATGTGTCTCTATTACTGCACCTGATACCCCAATACTGAGCCGCTGCTGCCGTGTGTGCCCCTATTACTGCCCCTGATACCCCAATACTGAGCCGCTGCTGCCGTATGTGCCCCTATTACTGCCCCTGATACCCCAATACTGAGCCGCTGCTGCCGTATGTGTCCCTATTACTGCACCTGATACCCCAATGCTGAGCCGCTGCTGCCGTATGTGTCCCTATTACTGCCCCTGATATCCCAATACTGAGCCGCTGCTGCCATGTGTCCCTATTACTGCCCCTGATACCTCAATACTGAGCCGCTGCTGCCGTATGTGTCCCTATTACTGCACCTGATACCCCAATACTGAGCCGCTGCTGCCGTATGTGTCCAAATTACTGCCCCTGATACCTCAATACTGAGCCGCTGCTGCCGTATGTGTCCCTATTACTGCCCCTGATACCCCAATACTGAGCCGCTGCTGCCATGTGTCCCTATTACTGCCCCTGATACCTCAATACTGAGCCGCTGCTGCCGTATGTGACCCTATTACTGCACCTGATATCCCAATACTGAGCTGCTGCTGCAGCATGTGTCCCTATTACTGCCACTGATACCCCAATACTTAGGCTCTGCCGTATGTGTCCCTATTACTTCCCCTGATACCCCAATACTGAGCCACTGCTGCCGTATGTGTCCCTATTACTGCCCCTGATACCTCAATACTGAGCCGCTGCTGCCGTATGTGTCCCTATTACTGCCCGATACCCCAATACTGAGCCACTGCTGCCGTATGTGTCACTATTACTGCACCTGATACCCCAATACTGAGCAACAGCTGCTGCCGTATGTGTCCCTATTACTGCCCATGATACCCCAATACTGAGCCGCTGCTGCCGTATGTGTCCCTATTACTGCCCCTGATACCTCAATACCGAGCCGCTGCTGCCGTATGTGACCCTATTACTGCACCTGATACCCCAATACTGAGCCGCTGCTGCCGTATGTGTCCCTATTACTGCCCCTGATACCTCAATACCGAGCCGCTGCTGCCGTATGTGACCCTATTACTGCACCTGATATCCCAATACTGAGCCGCTGCTGCCGTATGTGTCTCTATTACTGCACCTGATACCCCAATACTGAGCCGCTGCTGCCGTGTGTGCCCCTATTACTGCCCCTGATACCCCAATACTGAGCCGCTGCTGCCGTATGTGCCCCTATTACTGCCCCTGATACCCCAATACTGAGCCGCTGCTGCCGTATGTGTCCCTATTACTGCACCTGATACCCCAATACTGAGCCGCTGCTGCCGTATGTGTCCCTATTACTGCCCCTGATATCCCAATACTGAGCCGCTGCTGCCATGTGTCCCTATTACTGCCCCTGATACCTCAATACTGAGCCGCTGCTGCCGTATGTGTCCCTATTACTGCACCTGATACCCCAATACTGAGCCGCTGCTGCCGTATGTGTCCCTATTACTGCCCCTGATACCCCAATACTGAGCCGCTGCTGCCATGTGTCCCTATTACTGCACCTGATACCCCAATACTGAGCCGCTGCTGCCGTATGTGTCCCTATTACTGTACCTGATATCCCAATACTGAGCCGCTGCTGCAGCATGTGTCCCTATTACTGCCACTGATACCCCAATACTTAGCCTCTGCCGTATGTGTCCCTATTACTTCCCCTTATACCCCAATACTGAGCCACTGCTGCCGTATGTGTCCCTATTACTGCCCCTGATACCTCAATACTGAGCTGCTGCTGCCGTATGTGTCCCTATTACTCCCCGATACCCCAATACTGAGCCACAGCTGCCGTATGTGTCCCTATTACTGCACCTGATACCCCAATACTGAGCCGCTGCTGCGGTATGCGTCCCTATTACTGCCCCTGATACCCCAATACTGAGCCGCTGCTGCCGAATGTGTCCCTATTACTGCCCCTGATACCTCAATACTGAGCCTCTGCTGCCGTATGTGTCCCTATTACTGCACCTGATACCTCAATACTGAGCCGCTGCTGCCGTATGTGTCCCTATTACTGCCCCTGATACCTCAATACTGAGCCGCTGCTGCCGTATGTGACCCTATTACTGCACCTGATATCCCAATACTGAGCTGCTGCTGCAGCATGTGTCCCTATTACTGCCCCTGATACCCCAATACTTAGCCTCTGCCGTATGTGTCCCTATTACTTCCCCTGATACCCCAATACTGAGCCACTGCTGCCGTATGTGTCCCTATTACTGCCCCTGATACCCCAATACTAAGCCGCTGCTGCCGTATGTGTCCCTATTACTGCACCTGATACCCCAATACTGAGCCACTGCTGCCGTATGTGTCCCTATTACTGCCCCTGATACCCCAAAACTGAGCCGCTGCTGCCGTATGTGTCCCTATTACTGTACCTGATACTCCAATACTGAGCCGCTGCTGCCATATGTGTCCCTATTACTGCACCTGATACCCCAATACTGAGCCGCTGCTGCCGTTTGTGTCCCTATTACTGCACCTGATACCCCAATACTGAGTCGCTGCTGCCGTATGTGTCCCTATTACTGCACCTGATACCCCAATACTGAGCCGCTGCTGCCGTATGTGTCCCTATTACTGCACCTGATATCCCAATACTGAGCGGCTGCTGCCATATGTGTCCCTATTACTGCACCTGATACCCCAATACTGAGCCGCTGCTGCCATATGTGTCCCTATTACTGCACCTGATACCCCAATACCGAGCCGCTGCTGCCGTATGTGTCCCTATTACTGCACCTGATACCCCAATACTGAGCCTCTGCTGCCGTATGATCCCTATTACTGCACCTGATACCCCAATACTGAGCCGCTGCTGCAGCATGTGTCCCTATTACTGCACCTGATACCCCAATACTGAGCCGCTGCTGCCGTATGTGTCCCTATTACTGCACCTGGTACCCCAATACTGAGCCGCTGCTGCCGTATGTGTCCCTATTACTGCACCTGATACCCCAATACTGAGCGGCTGCTGCCGTATGTGTCCCTATTACTGCACCTGATACCCCAATACTGAGCGGCTGCTGCCGTATGTGTCCCTATTACTGCACCTGATACCCCAATACTGAGCGGCTGCTGCCATATGTGTCCCTATTACTGCACCTGATACCCCAATACCGAGCCGCTGCTGCTGTATGTGTCCCTATTACTGCACCTGATACCCCAATACCGAGCCGCTGCTGCCGTATGTGTCCATATTAATGCACCTGATACCCCAATACTGAGCCTCTGCTGCCGTATGATCCCTATTACTGCACCTGATACCCCAATACTGAGCCGCTGCTGCAGCATGTGTCCCTATTACTGCACCTGATACCCCAATACTGAGCCGCTGCTGCCATATGTGTCCCTATTACTGCACCTGGTACCCCAATACTAAGCCGCTGCTGCCGTATGTGTCCCTATTACTGCACCTGATACCCCAATACTGAGCCGCTGCTGCAGTATGTGTCCCTATTACTGCCCCTGATACCCCAATACTGAGCCGCTGCTGCCATATGTGTGCCTATTACTGCACCTGATACCCCAATACCGAGCCGCTGCTGCCGTATGTGTCCCTATTACTGCACCTGATACCCCAATACTGAGCCGCTGCTGCCGTATGTGTCCCTATTACTGCACCTGATACCCCAATACTGAGCCGCTGCTGCCGTATGTGAACCTATTACTGCACCTGATACCCCAATACTGAGCCGCTGCTGCTGTATGTGTCCCTATTACTGCCCCTTATACCTCAATACTGAGCTGCTGCTGCCGTATGTGTCTCTATTACTGCACCTGATACCCCAATACTGAGCCGCTGCTGCCGTATGTGTCCCTATTACTGCACCTGATACCCCAATACTGAGCCGCTGCTGCCGAACGTGTCCCTATTACTGCCCCTGATACCCCAATACTGAACCACTGCTGCTGTATGTGTCCCTATTACTGCCCCTGATACCCCAATACTGAGCCACTGCTGCCGTATGTGTCCCTATTACTGCCCCTGATACCCCAATACTGAGCCGCTGCTGCCGTATGTGACCCTATTACTGCCCATGATACCCCAATACTGAGCGGCTGCTGCTGTATGTGTCCCTATTACTGCCCCTGAAACCCCAATACTGAGCCGCTGCTGCCGTATGTGTCCCTGTTACTCCACCTGATACCCCAATACTGAGCCGCTGCTGCCGTATGTGTCCCTATTACTGCACCTGATACCCCAATACTGAGACGCTGCTGCCGTATGTGACCCTATTACTGCCCATGATACCCCAATACTGAGCGGTTGCTGCTGTATGTGTCCCTATTACTCCACCTGATACCCCAATACTGAGCCGCTGCTGCCTTATGTGTCCCTATTACTGCCCATGATTCCCCAATACTGAGCCGCTGCTGTCGTATGTGACCCTATTACTGCCCATGATACCCCAATACTGAGCGGCTGCTGCTGTATGTGTCCCTATTATTCCACCTGATACCCCAATACTGAGCTGCTGCTGCCGTATGTGTCCCTATTACTGCACCTGATATCCCAATACTGAGCCGCTGCTGCCGTATGTGTCCCTATTACTGCACCTGATACCCCAATACTGAGCCGCTGCTGCCGTATGTGTCCCTATTACTGCACCTGATACCCCAATACTGAGCCGCTGCTGCCGTATGTGCCCCTATTACTGCACCTGATACCCCAATACTGAGCCGCTGCTGCCGTATGTGTCTTTATTACTGCACCTGCTGTGTGGTTCTCTATGCCCTCTAAATTCTAAAGCACCCCTCTATAATATAGTAATGCCAGGTGCAAGTGCCCTAGAAAACAGTGCACATATTTTGCCCCTTAGAAATTCATATTGCCCTGTGTGCCCCTTTGATAGCCACAGTAACCTGAGTTCCCCTAAAACAAAAAGTGCCCACTTTACATTTAATAAAGTCCCGAGTCTCCCCCTGTACAGCTCCCCTATACACAGCATGATGCTCTCTTATACGCAGTATAATGCACCCCACCCGTACAGTATACTGACCCCTTAGTAACCTCCACACTGTTTGATGGCTCTAACACTGTATAATGACCCCCACACTGTAATCTCTATACTGTATGATGGCCCCCTAGATAGCCTCCATATACAGTAGCATAATGCACCAAATAGTCCACAATATATATATATAGTATAATGCACTCCCCATAGGCAGACTCTATAGCATAAGGAAGCCCCCATAGGCAGACTCTATAGCATAAGGAAGCCCCCATAGGCAGACTCTATAGCATACAGCAGTGTTATGACCTGGTGGTTAGGAGCACCCGAAATGACCTGATGGTTAAACCGATACAGGACATGCTCTGGGAAGTGGGAACTCTGCTGACCGCAACCCCTAATCCTATCACACACACTAGAAATAGCCGTGGAGCGTACCTAACTCTCCCTAGACGCCTCTTCACAGCCTAAGAGCTAACTAGCCCTAGAGATAGAAAATAAAGCCTACCTTGCCTCAGAGATATTCCCCAAAGGAAAAGGCAGCCCCCCACAAATATTAACTGTGAGTTAAGATGAAAGTCACAAACACAGAAATGAAACCGGCTTTAGCAAAGGGAGGCCAGACTAACTAAATAGACAGAGGATAGGAAAGGTATCTTTGCGGTCAGCACAAAAAACTACAAAAGACCACGCAGAGTGTGCAAAAAGACCCCCACACCGACTCACGGTGCGGAGGTGCCACTCTGCATCCCAGAGCTTCCAGCTAGCAAAACAAAATCATGAAAGCAAGCTGGACAAGGAAACAAAGAACAGAAAATAACAATCGGGGACTTAGCTTCTTGCAGGAAGAGACAGGTCGCCAGAAAGATCCAAGAGCGAACTGAAACAGTACAGGAACATTGACAGCTGGCATGGAGTAACGATCTGAGTGGAGTTAAATAGAGAAGCCAGCCTAAGAATAACCTAGGTCACCTGTGGAAGGAACCTCAGAACCAGCAGCTCCACTCACAGCCACCAGAGGGAGTCCATGGACAGAACTCGCCGAAGTACCATTCATGACCACAGGAGGGAGTTCGATAACAGAATTCACAACACAGCAGCCCCCATAGGCACACACTGAAATAAGGCAGCACCCCCACATAGTCAGACCCTGTAATAAGGCAGCACCCCTATAGTCAGACCCTGTAATAAGGCAGCCCCCATAGTCAGACCCTGTAATAAGGCAGCCCCCCATAGTCAGACCCTGTAATAAGGCAGCACCCCCATAGTCAGACCCTATAATAAGGCAGCACCCCTATAGGCAGACCCTGTAATAAGGCAGCCCCCATAGTCAGACCCTGTAATAAGGCAGCCCCCATCATCAGACCCTGTAACAAGGCAGCACCCCATAGGCAGACCCTGTAATAAGGCGGGAGATCCCCATAGGCAGACCCTGTAATAAGGCGGCAGATCCCCATGGGCAGACCCTGTAATAAGACCGCAGCGCCCATAAAAAATAAATACTCACCTCTCTTCTTCCTGGTTTCTGCGCTGCTCCCGCTGATCTCCTGCAGTGACGTCATTGCGCCCGTTGTCCGTGTCTGCGATGTCAGACGCCGACACTGACAGGGGGATGATGGGAGAAGGAACGCAGCGCTCCTTCCATCAATGCGATCAGCTGTATCGGCTTAATGCCGTTACAGCTGATCTTCCGATGACGGCGGGGGGCCCACTGCTGGCATCGGCCGCCCCCCCACCTGCTCAGGGGCCCCATAGCGGCAGAGCAGGAAGATCGATTCTCCCTGCTCTGCTGCAGAATGTAACTGTATCGTAGCTCCGGGTGGGCCCCCTCAGAGCACCGGGCCCGGGGCGCCCGCACTCTTTGCTCCCCCAGTAGCTACGCTACTGGTACAGAGTTATAGATATTGTTTACAGTTAACAAATTTACAATGACAGACTGGTACAGAGGGGAGAGGACCCTGTCCTTGTGGACTTACATTTTATGAGATAATGGGGAAGAGACAGAAGGTCGGGGATGCGGCAGCTCGGGCGGTGGTGAGGCGGCAGCTCTGGCGGTGGTGAGGCGGCAGCGCTCAGGTGGTGGTGAAGCGGCAGCTCGGATGGTGGTGAGGCGGCAGCTCTGGTGGTGGTGAGGTGGCAGCTCGGGCGGTGGTGAGGCGGCAGCTCTGGCGGTGGTGAGGCGGCAGCGCTCAGGTGGTGGTGAAGCGGCAGCTCTGGTGGTGGTGAGGCGGCAGCTCGGATGGTGGTGAGGCGGCAGCTCTGGTGGTGGTGAGGCGGCAGCTCTGGTGGTGGTGAGGCAGCAGCTCGGATGGTGGTGAGGCGGCAGCTCTGGTGGTGGTGAGGCGGCAACTCGGGTGGTAGTGAGGCTTCAGCTTGGGGTTACATCACATCTAATGATCGTCTATGGGGTTGTGTCGCATCCTAATATCGATCACAGGGCGACATCACATCTAATGATCGTCTATGGGGTCGTGTCGCATCCTAATATCGATCACATGGCGACATCTCATCTAGTGATTGTCTATGGGGTCGTGTCACGTCCTAATATCGATCAGAGGGCAACATCACATCTAATGATCGTCTATTGGTTCGTGTCACATCCTAATATCGATCACAGGGTGACATCACAGCTAATGATCGTCTATTGGGTTGTGTCGCGTCCAAATATCGATTACATGGACACATCGCATCTAATGATTGTCTATGGGGTCGTGTCGCATACTAATATCGATGACATGATGACATCACATCTAATGATTATCTATGGGGTTGTGTCACGTCCAAATATCGATCACAGGGCAACATCACATCTAATGATCGTCTATGGGGTTGTGTCGCATCCTAATATCATAGTTAGTAACATAGTAACATAGTTAGTAAGGCCGAAAAAAGACATTTGTCCATCCAGTTCAGCCTATATTCCATCATAATAAATCCCCAGATCTACGTCCTTCTACAGAACCTAATAATTGATAGTAACATAGTTAGTAAAAAGTCTACCCCCTTCAAATGGCTCACCGATAAGTTGAAATATCTGGGAGTCTTTCTTACTGCAGATCCCTCTACTCTACTGTACAAGCATATCGATCTCATGGTGACATCACATCTAATGATCGTCTGTTGGGTCGTGTCCTAATATCGATCACATGGTGACATCACATCTAATGATCGTTTATGGGGTCGTTTCATGTCCTAATATCGATCACATGGCTACATCGCATCTAATGATCGTCTATGGGGTCATGTCTTGTCATAATATCGATCACATGGTCACATCACATCTCATGATCGTCTGTGGGGTCGTGTTGCGTCCTAATATCGATCACATGGCGACATCACATCTAATGATCGATTATGGGGCCGTGTCACGTCCTAATATCGATCACAGGGCGACATCGCATCTAATGATCGTCTGTTGGGTCGTGTCCTAATATCGATCACATGGCAACATCAAATCTAATGATCCTCCATGGGGTCGTGTCGTGTCCTAATATCGATCACAGGGCGACATCGCATCTAATGATCGTCTATGTGGTTGTGTCCTAATTTCAATCACATGGTGACATCACATCTAATGATCGTCTATGGGGTCGTGTCGTGTCCTAATATCGATCACATGGTGACATCACATCTAATGATCGTCTTTGGGGTTGTGTCGCGTCCTAATATCGATCACATGGTGACATCGCAGCTAATGATCGTCTATTGGGTTGTGTCGTGTCCTAATATCGATCACATGGCGACATCGCATCTAATGATCGTCTATGGGGTCGTGTCGTGTCCTAATATCGATCACATGGCGACATCACATCTAATAATCGTCTATGGGGTCGTGTCGTGCCCTAATATCAATCACATGGTGACATCACATCTAATGATCGTCTATGGGGTCGTGTCATGTCCTAATATCGATCACATGGTGACATCACATCTAATGATCGTCTATGGGGTCGTGTTGTGTCCTAATATCGATCACATGGTGACATCGCTTCTAATAATCGTCTATGGGTCCCTGTCGCGTCCTAATATCGATCACATGGCAACATCACATCTAATGATCGTCTATGGGTCCGTGTCGCGTCCTAATATCGATCACATTGCGATATCGCATATAATGATCGTCTATGGGTCGTGTCGTGTCCTAATATCGTTCACAGGGCGACATCGCATCTAATGATTGTCTATGGGGTCGTGTCGCATCCTAATATCGATCACAGGGCGACATCACATCTAATGATCGTCTATGGGGTCGAGTCGCGTCCTAATATCGATCACATGGCAACATCACATCTAATGATCGTCTATGGGTCCGTGTCGCGTCCTAATATCGATCACATTGCGATATCGCATCTAATGATCGTCTATGGGGTCGTGTCGCATCCTAATATCGATCACAGGGTGACATCACATCTAATGATCGTCTATGGGGTCGTGTCGTGTCCTAATATCGATCACAGGGCAACATCGCATCTAATGATCGTCTATGGGGTCGAGTCGCGTCCTAATATCGATCACATTGCGATATCGCATATAATGATCGTCTATGGGTCGTGTCGTGTCCTAATATCGTTCACAGGGCGACATCGCATCTAATGATCGTCTATGGGGTCGTGTCGCATCCTAATATCGATCACAGGGCGACATCACATCTAATGATCGTCTATGGGGTCGAGTCGCGTCCTAATATCGATCACATGGCAACATCGCATCTAATGATCGTCTATGGGTCCGTGTCGCGTCCTAATATCGATCACATTGCGATATCGCATATAATGATCGTCTATGGGTCGTGTCGTGTCCTAATATCGTTCACAGGGCGACATCGCATCTAATGATCGTCTATGGGGTCGTGTCGCATCCTAATATCGATCACAGGGCGACATCACATCTAATGATCGTCTATGGGGTTGTGTCGCATCCTAATATCGATCACAGGGCGACATCACATCTAATGATCGTCTATGGGGTCGTGTCGCATCCTAATATCGATCACAGGGTGACATCACATCTAATGATCGTCTATGGGGTCGTGTCGCGTCCTAATATCGATCACATGGCAACATCACATCTAATGATCGTCTATGGGGTTGTGTCGCATCCTAATATCGATCACAGGGCGACATCACATCTAATGATCGTCTATGGGTCGTGTCGTGTCCTAATATCGTTCACAGGGCGACATCACATCTAATGATCGTCTATGGGGTCGTGTCGTGTCCTAATATCGTTCACAGGGCGACATCGCATCTAATGATTGTCTATGAGGTCGTGTCGCATCCTAATATCGATCACAGGGTGACATCTCATCTAATGATCGTCTATGGGGTTGTGTCGCATCCTAATATCGATCACAGGGCGACATCACATCTAATGATCGTCTATGGGGTCGTGTCGTGTCCTAATATCGTTCACAGGGCGACATCGCATCTAATGATCGTCTATGAGGTCGTGTCATGTCCTAATATCGATCACAGGGTGACATCTCATCTAATGATTGTCTATGGGGTCGTGTCGCGTCCTAATATCGATCACAGGGCGACATCGCATCTAATGATCGTCTATGGGGTCGTGTCGCATCCTAATATCGATCACAGGGCGACATCTCATCTAATAATCGTCTATGGGGTCGTGTCGCATCCTAATATCGATCACAGGGCGACATCTCATCTAATAATCGTCTATGGGGTCGTGTCGCATCCTAATATCGATCACATGGCAACATCACATCTAATGATCGTCTATGGGGTCGTGTCGTGTCCTAATATCGATCACAGGGCGACATCGCATCTAATGATCGTCTATGGGGTCGTGTCGCATCCTAATATCGATCACAAGGCAACATCACATCTAATGATCGTCTATGGGGTCGTGTCGCATCCTAATATCGATCACAAGGCAACATCACATCTAATGATCGTCTATGGGATTGTGTCGCATCTTAATATCGATCACATGGCAACATCACATCTAATGATCATCTATGGGGTCGTGTCGTGTCCTAATATCGATCACAGGGCGACATCGCATCTAATGATCGTCTATGGGGTCGTGTCGCATTCCAATATCGATCCCATGGCAACATCACATCTAATGATCGTCTATGGGGTTGTGTCGCATCTTAATATCGATCACATGGTGACATCGCCTCTAATGATCGTCTATGGGGTTATATCATGTCTCATCTCACCTGGCTAACTCTCCACATTTGACTCGTCACAGAAGTCTCCAGGCTCCTCTCTTCTCATCCTACTGCGTGCACTGCTGGCCGCGTTCCCTCACATCTCCTCTGGTCTCTCTCTCCAGTCGTCACTACTCATCTTGCCTGGCTCTTCGGTTCCTCTCGCTCCTCTGGTGTTTTCCCCTCCTCCTTTGGGAACTCTGTCATTGCTCCTTTGTTAAGCGGGCCCTCTCTCGATCCATCCTGCACGGCTGTCTGCGGACCGGTCTCTGTTCTCCCTGCCGTCTCTGGACTCTTGGAGCGCCTTGTCTACTCCCGCCTTGCCAGCTACCTCTCCACTCACTCTCCTAGATTCATCACAGTTTGGCTTCGGCCCCCTACAGTCTACAGAAACCGTACTTATCAAAGTGACCAATGACCTTTTTACAGCAAAACATAATGGTGACCACTGTCTGCTTACTCTTCTTGACCACTCTGCAACTTTCGACACTGTTGACCACCATCTCCTACTGTTTATGCTCCAATAAATAGGCATACAGGACACTGCTCTCTCCTGGTTCTCTTCCTATCTTTCTGACAGCTCATTCAGTATATCGTTCACTGTTTTCACTTCGTTGCACTCTTCCTCTCACTGTCGGGGTACCTCAGGGCTCAGTCCTTGACCCCTTTCTCTCTCTACACGGCCCTAATTGGTCAGACCATCAGCAGATTTAGCTTTCAGTACCAGCTCTCCAGCCTGCTCTCCTGCCTTGTCTGTCTATGAAGTGCACATAGTACATCACCCAACTTTCCACACAGACTTTCCTCTGCTCCTAGCATTCTCATGGTATGTTCATGCACCCAGCTCTCCAGCCTGCTCTCCTGCCTTGTCTGTCTATGAAGTGCACATAGTACATCACCCAACTTTCCACACAGACTTCCCTCTGCTCCTAGCATTCTCATGGTATGCCTTTCAGCTAACCCCAGCTTACCCCAGTGTTATTTATGACCTTGTTTCTCAATGCTTGATTGTATGCATCTGGTCCCCCTTAATTCTCTGACCAAGATGAGCAGAGACCACTCCTCTCTGCTTCACACCTGAATGCACTTACTTGTACAAATATTGCATAGTACAAGTCTGCAATGACTTCAGTCTGCAGTATGATTCCTATAAGTGTGTCCTAGAAGTGTGAAGATGAATTTAGAATTAAAACCAGAATTAAACCAGAAGGGAACTGAAGGTAACTAGTCAGTCACTGTAAACAATGTTTCTCTTTGTTTCCACTTTCACCCCTATAATTCTTCACTTTCTGCTAACTCCCCTAATCCCTACTCCTAGAAAAGAGCTGTTCATCTCCTCTTCAATCCTCCCCATCCATCTCACCTCCTCCTCAGAACTGTTCCTTAACATACAATCCTCTGTCTCCAAGCACAGACAGCCCCCTCATGCCCTCTTCTGCTCCCACATCCTGACAGTCAGTTCTACCCCCCATACACGCTCTATCACAAATTTCCGTAACCTCTCTAACCTTCTACCCATTCGCCCAGCCCACATTTCCCCAGTCCCACTAATAGGAGCCCTCTGGAACGCCCGCTCTGTCTGCATCAAGCTTTCCTACATCCACGATCTTTTTGTTACTACCAAACTTTCCTTCCTCGCCATCACCAAAACCTGGCTCACCCCTTCTGACACAGCCTCTCCTGCTGCACTTTCGTATGGTGGCTTCCACCTTTCTCACACACCCTGCCCCAGCAGCAAGCATGGCGGAGGAGTTGGTTTTCTCCAGTCAGATAACTGCTCCTTCACCCCAATCCCACTGCCACCCTCTGTTACTCTCCCTTCCTTTGAGATGCCCTCTGTGCGCATCTATGCCCCCACCAACCTCCAACTGGCTGTCATTTACCGCCCCCCAGGGCCAGCCACCACCTTCTTTGACCACTTCACCACCTGACTACTTTATTTCCTTTCTGCGGACATCCCCACTATCATCATGGGGACTTCAACATCCCCATTGACACTTCCCTCTCAGCTGCCACTAAACTTCTATCTCTCACTTCCTCTTTCAGCCTCACTCAATGGTCTTCTGCAGCCACTCACAAAGATGGTCACACATTGGACCTCATCTTCACCCGCCTCTGCTCCCTATCTAACCTCTCTAACTCACCTCTTCCTCTTTCTGACCACAATCTAATCACATTTTCTTCCCTCTCCACTCCTTGTTTACAATCCCCACCCCACAAACTTTCACACCCTCGCTGAAATCATAAACACTTTGATCTTTATTCACTCTCTGAATCCCTCCTCCCTCTCACAGACAAAAGTTCCCTACACAATGAGGATGACTATGCTGCTCTATATAACACCACAATAGCTGCAACTTTGGAATCTCCTACCCCTCTCACACATACCAAAGCTCGCAAAATCAACAGACAGCCCTGGCACACCAGCCTTACCAAAGAACTGAGGCGAGCTTCCAGGGCTGCTGAGCGGAGATGGAAAAGATCCCACTCCAATGAGCACTTTATCGCATTCAAACAGTTCCTCACTACTTTCAAGACCACACTCGCTACAGCTAAACAAACCTACTTCTCACCTCTCATATCCTCCCTGTCTCACAACCCTAAACACTTATTCAACACCTTCAACTCTCTCCTCTGTCCCCCAACACCTCCTCCCTCCCCACTCATCTCAGCTGAAGACTTTGCCTCATTTTTCAAGCAGAAGATTGAGAACATCAGGGACAGTTTTAGTCGACAACCCCAGAGCCCTTCCTCCCAACTACACAGCCCTCCACCTCCAAAACCAACTTCTCCACTATTAAAAAAGATCGATTCTCCACTCTACTCTCAAGATCGCATCTCACCACCTGTGCACTTGACCTGATCCCTTCCCACTTCATCCCAAACCTCGCCACAGTCTTCATCCCAACTCTAACCCATCTCTTCAACCTATCACTAACAACTGGTGTTTTCCCCTCAAGCTTTAAACATGCCTCAATCACACCTATCCTCAAAAAGCCCTCTCATGACCCATCCTCTGTATCTAGCTATCGCCCTATATCACTTCTCCCCTATGCCTCAAAACTACTGGAACAACACGTCCATCTTGAACTGTCCTCCCATCTATCTTCCTGCTCCCTTTTCGACCGCTTACAATCAGGCTTCCGGTCACACCACTCCACTGAAACTGCCCTAACTAAGGTCACCAATGACCTATTAACCGCCAAGAGCAAGCGACACTACTCTATCCTCCTCCTCCTGGACCTGTCCTCTGCCTTTGACACAGTGGAACATTACTACAGATCCTCTCATCCCTTGGCATCACAGACTTGGCCCTATCCTGGATCTCGTCATACCTAACTGACGAAACATTCAGCATCTCCCATTCACACACCACCTCCTCACCTCGCCCCCTATCTGTCGGAGTCCCGCAAGGTTCGGTTCTAGGGCCGCTGCTCTTCTCCATTTACACTTTTGGCCTGGGACAGCTCATAGAATCTCACGGTTCTCAGTATCATCTCTATGCTGATGACACACAGATCTACATCTCTGGACCAGATATCACCTCCCTACTAACCAGAATCCCTCAATGTCTATCCGCTATTTCATCCCTCTTCTCCGCTAGATTTCTAAAACTTAACATGGACAAAACAGAATTCATTGTCTTTCTCCCATCTCACGCGACTCCCCCACAAGCTCGCTGTCTTGGGGTAATCCTTGACATTGATCTCTCCTTCAAACCACATATCCAAGCCCTTTCCACTTCCTGCCGCCTTCAACTCAAAAATATTTCACGGACCGTACAGTCCTAAACCAAGAATCTGCAAAAACCCTAGTCCATGCCCTCATCATCTCCCACCTCGACTACTGTAACCTCCTGCTCTGTGGCCTCCCCTCTAACACTCTCACACCCCTCCAATCTATTCTAAACTCAGCTGCCCGACTAATCCACTTGTCCCCCCGCTATTCCCCGGCCTCTCCTCTCTGTCAATCCCTTCACTGGTTCCCCCTTATCCAGAGTCTCCAGTACAAAAGCCTAACCATGACGTACAAAGCCATCCATAACCTGTCTCCTCCATACATCTGTGACCTCGTCTCCCGGTACTTTCCTGCACGCAACCTCAGATCCTCACAAGATCTCCTTCTCTACTCCCCTCTTATCTCCTCTTCCCACAATCGTATACAAGATTTCTCTCGCGCATCATCCCTACTCTGGAACCCTCTACCACAACATATCAGACTCTCGCCTACCATTGAAACCTTCAAAAAGAACCTGAAGACCTACCTCTTCTGGCAAGCCTACAACCTGCAGTAATCACTGATCGACCAAACCACTCCACGACCAGCTCTACCCTCAACTATTGTATCCTCACCCATCCCTTGTAGATTGTGAGCCCTCGCGGGCAGGGTCTTCTCTGCTCCTGTACCAGTTGTGACTTGTATTATTCCTGTATTTATTATGTATACCCCTCCTCACATGTAAAGCGCCATGGAATAAATGGCGCTATAATAATAAATAATAATCTTTATGCTTATGATACACAACTATACACGTCATCCCCTGACCTTACCCCCGCTGTACTACTGATCCACTCCCGCCTGTACTACTGTATCGCTCTATTAATTGGCCTGCCCTCACTCAACTTTCCCCTCTCCAGTCCATCTTTAATGCAGCAGCCAGGGTTGTCCATCTGGCTAATCGGTACTTGGACTCCTCCGCTCTGCCAGTCATTGCACTGGTTACCCATTCATTATAGGATCCAATTTACACTACTTGTTCTTGCCCACAGAGCTCTCCACAATGCGGCACCCTCCTACATCTCTTCCCTCATTTCTTGTTATCGGCCTACCCGCTCGTTACGCTCCACAAGCAACTTTCAACTAACATCCACACTAATCCGTACCTCCAAACCCAGGCTCCAAGACTTCTCCCAAGCTGCACCAATTCTCTGGAATGCTCTACCCCAAGAAATTAGAACTAATCAGAACTTATGCAATTTTTGGTGCTCCCTAAAAACACATCTGACGGCCTATCACATTCCCTAAACAATGTCCTTTTATATATAGTCCATTCTCTACTTCTCCGATCAGAATTCTCCATCAAACTCTATTGCACCCAAAAGCACCACAAATACTGGCCGATGACTACCTCACGCAGCCTTTATCTACCTCCCACTCCCTCAAGATGGCTGGACCATCATTGTAAATAAGTCCCTGTACTTTGTGTCACCCCCACCTCATTGTAGACTAAGCTATTACGGGCAGGGGCGTCATTATCTTTATTGTATTATCATTAACGTTGCTATTTTTGACAGTTGTGTATGAACTTGCGGAATTGTAAAGCGCTGCGGAATATGTTGGCGCTATATAAAGATTATTATTATGGGGTCATGCCGCGTCTTAAACTTGATTCCTTTGTGACGTTGTATCCAATAATCATCTATGGGGTCGCAACTACGAAGCTGAGTTGCCCTGCGCATCATAAATGACCCCGTATACAGGGGTGTAGCTACAATAGTAGCAGGGGTTGTGATCGCACTCGGGCCCTGGAGCCTAGTGACCCGAGAACTCCCTTCAGCCCATATGAAAAGACCACCGCTAATAAGGATCTGCTGTAATTGGAGAGGTTTCCCATTACGCCCCTCCCCGTATTCTCGTGCTACGCTGCGTTATGCAGCAATCGTCGTGTAGCCTCCGCCTTGTTGGATGCGGCTTTTCCCCATAGGCTTCAATGTCGAGTGTGAATTGTGTCACCAGCCTGTCACTTAGTTTTCTATTATAGTCACAAGACGCCGATGGCTGCACTGATGTTTTTTGCCACCGTGTGACCAGAATCGTCGCAGCTGCAGTGTTACAGTGACAAGCCACAAAAAAAAAATCCAAACCTGCCGCAGATCATGGCCGTCCTAGTGCTCCGTGTGCAGATCACGGCGGCTCGCCTATCACCCGTGCACAAAATAGCATTTAGCTTTCCAGTAAGGTCAGGAGTATCCACCTTTCTGATCCTTGCGTCTCTTCTTGCCACCCCTAATTCTGAGGCCGGCGCTGCATGGGAACTTGCGACCACAATCCTTTCTGCACACTGTTGAGCGACTTTTTTCCTTCTTTGATTTTGCTTTAAAAAAAAATGTCAAATTGCGGACGAGTCTCGTGACTTTCTGCGCACGGTGAGTCGTGTGCGACCAGTATCGGAGAATCCAGCATGTTTGGAAACATTTGCGCCTCCCACGCTGCAGGGTACATCATAGGAAATGATCGGATGCGATGTAGTAATGCGACACGTAAACCGCTGCAGGCTGCACACCACATGGCCGCGTAATGGAAGGGATGAGGGTCACATGGAGACACAAGTCTCAAAAAGATGGAACCGGGCGGATTTTTTGTGACTTTCCTACCGCGCTCGCAGCACTTTGTGGTTCTGAATGCGGCCCCCTATTTACTGCCATGTAGCAGCCCCCAATCTGCAGCCGTCTGTGACCGCACAACCTGGGACGTGGTGCCGTGGACAATGTAGCTGATGTTGGGAGTGGTAGTTCCAGTACAGGGGAAGCTGAGCCTTGTAGTACTAGTGGAGTATATTGTTGCGTAATGGAGCTGGTAGTTCAGCTTCACAGAATGCTGAAACTTGTAGTGCTCTGCTGCCCCATTACAGGAAATGCTGGGTCTTGTGATATGGAAGGAGATGTTGAATTTTTTTAAACTTTGCTGGGACTTGCAGTGTCACTATATATAGGGGTCCTGGTCTGTACGAGGACTTATAGTGCATTCTGGGACTTGTAGTGTCATCAGTGTATTTTAAGATCTTGGTATATACATGGACTTGTGTTCTGGGAATTGCAGTGCTTGCTACGCTGGGACTTGTAGTGTCATTGATGTATATTAGATGTTAGTCAGTACTATGTGTGACTACTTGTATTGTCTGCTGGGACATGTAGTGTCATTGGTATATATTAGATCTTGATTTATGCCAGGACTAGAACATCAGGATCTTGGTGTATGCTAGGACTTGTAGTGGATGCTCTGTAGAGATGTGTGTCCCTACCCTCTGATATTTGCAGGGTACCAGGTCAGATGTGATTACTGCACACAACCTCCAGGACCTGCACATGCTACAGTCACTGAGTCCTCCCGGGAACTGACATCTTGGCTGTTCTGCCTCCTGGTGACCAGTAGGTGTACTGCACTTGTGATAAGAATCCTACAGTTACTGGTCGGAAGGGCGGTCAACCGCAGATATCCAGTATCAGCCTTCATATGTGGCCTCGCCTAGTTCTTGGCCAGTGAGATCATAATTGTATTTTTCAGTTGCAGAATTCTCATCTTTCGGTTGTAGAATAAAATAAATGATAACGATAGAAGCCATACTTGTGCATCGGAGGGTCCGGCGGGGTCTGTCATGTGTCGGTGGTACCCGTGGTACGATGAGTCTGGCATTGTGACCGACACATGTACCTAAGCCCGTGTTCACATGTGCATTGCTTGTGTTCTTCACACACACAATCGACTGCAGGAAAGACGATTCTCGCTGCGGAAATAGCAGAATCTTTTATCAACGGAAAAGGATTATGGCCCCAAAGTGATCTAAATAACGACGAACGCGATTGGTCAAAGCCCTAAGTGAATACGTTTGTTCAGTGCTAAGACCACCAAAGAGATGGTCTCATAATGGACATTTATGAGACTGGACCTGCTATAAATGTGAAACCGATGTGGACCTGCATTTATCTGCAGAGCAGGGTCCTCTGTCCCCCCTATTCCCTACTGGTGCCCGACCTCAGGGACAGTCCTCTCCATTCACTGCTATGGGAGGTTTGAGCACTACAGATTGGAAAGAAAAAATGCAGAAATGCATTTTAAAAAATTGTGTTTGTGTTGCCATTGTCTGTTGGTTTTTTTTTTTGCGTGCCGATTTGTCGTTTTATTGATACAATTTTTGACTGAATTTTTTGCCGAGATTCAGTGATTGCTTAACTCCAATTCTGAGATTTCATTTTTTTTTCTTACATGTGCACTGGAAAGCAAAATGCCCCTATTAGTGATTGACAGCGGCATCTGTGTTACACACCTGTGCCAGGCCAGGTATCCTGGCCTCTGCTTCTTTCCCCTGGGTACGCTGTCCTCTGTTGTCCTCCACGTTGAGTTTTGCAGGTTATCCGGCATGGTTCTATGACATTATCTCCTAGACCTATTTACGGCTCATTGACATACTAACCCGTGTCTTGGGATTGAGACTTAGTATGCTCCATTATCTGTGCTACTTTGTTTCAATTCTCATCCATCCTTGCTGGGTCCCACTCCATCTGTCCTTCTGCTCCTGAGTGTCCAGTTAGCCCTAGTCCCCACGATTCCACGTGTCCTCTGGAAGCTGCACTGCTGTTTTCTATGTTTAATATTGCAGTGGATGCATAAAAATCGGATGCGAAACACATTGTCAGGGGGTTACCGCTACAGAGAGGAGACAGAAGACAGCAGCATCTGATTTCTCCTACTCCTGCATTGGTTAAAAGTTCTTCACCTTCTTAGTAAACGGTGTAAATTTATTTCTGCAGTGCAGGGGTTAATCTGCTCAGTTGAGAGCTCCTGGAGCGCTAAGGCTCTCAGCTGTGTACTGGTAGCCACTCCCATCTCCTATAAAATCTAGGCCCTGGCTAGCACTCATTGTCATAGCTAGCTTATGAGGCATGGCTGGAGGTTGTTGGAGGTTGTTATTGGCGAAAGCATTTGGTGGTTTTACCTGAGACTGTTGCTTGTTTTTAAGTGTGTAATTATTCCCTTTCTTCTACTTTGGTTTAACCTCATCCTCCACTACCCAGTGCATTCATTGATATTTTTCGTTACCTTTGTTCGTATTACCTTGTTAGTCTGGGTGTTGTATTGTGGTACACTACTACTCCCCTTTTCCCAGGGTGGGGGAAGGGTACCGACTGAGGGTGGAATCAGGAGCTGAGGCAAGGTACGTGGCCCCGGCATCTTCACCATCAGAAGTAATCCAGGGAACAGGGCGAGCTATGGCCCTCCTAGCGCTAGAGACAGGGAAAAAGCCCCTGGTACTGGGACACCCAACAACAAAATCGTGACATACATGGTGTCCGTATGGAATTAGGTCTTTTTAATGCACCCATTTAGGATAATGCGTGAAGAAAAAAAACAGATCAGTCTCGTACAAGCTGCGATTTTTACTTGCGGCCCATTCGTCTGTGTGTAAAGATGTTCGTGTGAAGTGCGGCATTGACTTGCATTGGTCGGTGTGCTGTCCGGCTGCTACTCACCTCACATCCGGACCCATCTTACCCTCTTCTGAACGAGCCCTTAGTCTTGTTTGGTCCCAATTCAAATTTCCTGATAAACGGCTGAACAGTAGGAGAAAAAGTGACATCGACGCCATTTACATAATTACTTCTAAGAGAATATATTTAGAGACAATGAAATAAATTAGTGACAAATACTGTTGAATGTGCATAATGGAAGGACGTGAGGAATGTAAAGCAGCGTCCACACTATGTGCTCAGGAATATATTCAGGCTGTGTCAGAAACAGTTACTTTTTTTTTTGTCCTTTTTTGTTATGTTTGTCGAGATTTCTGCGAGAGTTGATTATTAGGTCTCATTCAGACCTCAGTGATTTTTCTGAAACGTAAAAAAAACGTTCTTCATCTTTATTTGGTCAGTTTTCACCATTATCGTTTTACCACTGTTTTATCTGCTGCTTATCTTCTAGTTCTCTGAAAGCTGAGCTCTATATAACTCCGCCCACACCACGGATTGGCTGCTTTCTGCTTATGCACAGTGTACACAGAAAGCTGCCAATCAGTGGTGTGGGCGGGGTTATACAGAGCTCAGCATTCAGAGAACTGTTTTATCTGCAGCAGAGAAAACTGTGCTTTTATCAAAACTACAGGAAGCAGCCCAGTAAGTGATACATCGCTAGAATCAGGGTACCAGCCCCTACATCATGCTGCTCTCAGATGGGGTAGCAAAAATATAGTGATAAATTCCCTTTACATGCGGACAGTTTTAGTTTTGTGCATTTTCATTTTTAGCTCTGCTTTTTGTGCAGTAGTAATGACCAGATGTGATTCTCCAGATCACTGTGATTACAGTAAAAAGTTCCAAAAGCCTTAACTTTTTGTACTGTACCTTCACTTCAGTCGCACTTTTTTGTTTGATGAGCCGGAGTTCTTATCAATACCATTTTCGGTAGGTAGGACATTTTCGATTGCTTCCTATTGCATTTTTTTGTGATGTTGCAGTGCCCAGAATAAACAAATTTCTGTTTTTTTTGTTGTTTCTTGTTTTGTTTTTTTTTCCTTTTTTTATAGTGTTTACTGATCGGTTTACTTAATGTCATATTTTGATTTGATAGATCGGACTTTTCTTGGCGCGGTGATATCAGATGTATTTTTTTATTTCTTTTTTTATGTTTCTTCATTTTTAACTGGGGAAAATTGATTACAATTCTGTTTTTTTATATATATTTTTCAGAACTTTTTTTTTTTTTTTTTTTTTACTTTTCACTTATTTTCTACCTATTTTTCCTGTGCCCTTAGGGGTATTGAACCTGCGATCATTTGATCTTTTCTACTATATACAGCAATGCTACAGTGCTGTTGAAAAATTACTGACAGCCACGGAGGGATTTCAGCCAGCCGCTCGATGTTATGACAGCCCAGGAATTGCGTCACGGAGGGGCTGATGGGCACCACGATAGATTCCTGAGCCGGATCACAACTCGTGAATGCTGCTGTCAGCAATCACTGCTGTTAAAGCCGTCTCCACTGTTTGGAGCCTGCGCAGCTTCGGAGCCCCCTCCAAGGCCCCTGGCACGCTCCATCATGTAATAGTACGTCATGGAGCCTTAAGGGGTTAATAAATTTGGCACATCATTGGGCTGTCCTTGCATTGGAAAATGAAATCCATATATCTTCCTCCTATAGGCACAAACACAGATACAATTATATCCAATGTAGACAATGCTCTGTGAGCTAAAGACATCAGTTTCAAGTTTGCTACAATGTATCAATGTGAAGTCCGGGCTATTTAGCTCACAGAGCATTGTCTTCACTGCTTCCATTACTCTCAAACTACAATGCAGAGAACCACGTTCCCTTATGCGCTCCTGCTCTCTGGTGTGCGGAAAAGTGGGAGCCCGAGAAGTCCCATAAGTGGGAGCCCGAGACATGAAACCCGCACCTTTCACACATTCACGACATACAGTCTTAGACAAAAGTGTTGGCACCCTTGAAATTGTTCCAGAAAATCAAGTATTTGGCCCAGACAATTATTACAATTCCCCATGTTTTATTATACACACATTTATTTCCTTTGTGTGTATTGGAAACAGCACAAAAAAAACAGGAAAAAAAGCAAATTTTATGTCATTTCACACAAAATCCTCAAAATGGGCCAAACCAAATTGTTGGCACCCTCAACTTAATATTTGGTTGCACACCTTTGGAATAAAGAACTGCAATCAATCGCTTCCTATAACCGTCAAAAAGCTTCTTACATTTCTCAACTGGAATCTTGGACCCCTCGTCTTCTGCAAACTGCTCCAGGTCTCTCATGTGAAGGTGCCTTCTCCCGACAGAAATTTTAAGATCTCTCCACAGGTGTTCAATGGAATTTAGATCCTGACCCATTGCTGGCCAATTCAGAACTCTCCAGCACTTTACCTTAAATTTCTAGGGGCTTCTTGAAATATATTTGGGGTCATTGCCCTGTTGGAAGTCCCATGACCTAGGAGGCAAACTCAACTTTATGACACTGAGCATTAAACAGTGGCTCAAAATCCTTTGGTAATCTTCAGATTTCATGACTCTTGCACAGTCAAGGCACCCAATGCCAGAGGTAGCAAACCAACCCCAAAACATCTTTGAACCTCCACCATATTTGACTGTAGGTACTGTGTATTCTTTTCTTTGTAGGTCTCATCCCATTTCTAAAGGGGGTTCTCTGGGACTTTAACATTGATGGCCTATTCTTAACATATGTCATCAATGTCTGATCGACAGGAGGTGCAAGATGTGGCACACCCGCAAATTTATTGTTTACGGTGTCAGCTGTGGCCGGAACTGCGCAGCAGCGGAGATGCACAGCTCCGTCGACAGAATAGTTTACCGCGGCCGGGTACTGCACATTTGCCCTTTTATTGACTTGAATAGATGGAGGATGAGCAGTATTCGCCCCACTATTCCGTCGACAGGCTGTGCAGTGCACTTCCACAGGTATGTCTGATTAGTAGGGGTGCCGGGTGTCACACCCAATTGATCAGACATTAATGACCTATCCTAAGGCTAAGCCATCAATATTAAAAGTCCCGGACAACCCCTTTAATAGCAGAAGAGCAATGAATGTTCACAGACCAAACCTTACATGATATGACTCTGTGCCAGCTATGAATGTAATGACGGATTACTGGTATACACTAGTAATTACCACCATGTTGCAAATGTTAGTAATTACTGGGCAAGTCCTGGCAAACCCGCCAGCATTCAGAGTAAGGTACCCGCAGTTCCTGGAGGTGTGAGCACCCATTAGGATTTATCATGGCAGTAAATCATGTCTAGCCTGGGAAAATATGAGTTTAGAAAAGGATGATGAGAACATGTAGTGAAGCTTCACCTTCCATTAACTGTATAATGATGAATCCAGACTTTTGAGGAAAATATTCTTTAACTTTATTGTCTTTTTCACATTTTTTTTCAAAAACCATAAAAGAAAAAATAAATGTTATTAAATATGAATTAAAATCAGAAAAAATATTGGAACCAAATCCATCACGAGAATATATTAAAAAAAGAAAATATGTGGTATAAGAAATAAGAATGTAATCGAACGTAGGAAAGGGGAAAAAGAAATCTATTAAATCCCTAAAAATGCCCTTTCTAGTCATGGAAGTTGGCACCCAATTGCAAAATAGCGAGAATGGTGTCCCCCTCTCACCAACAGTTAACATCTAGTAAACCCTAATCTGTCCCCTTCCCCTTAACCGTTAGGGATCATCAGTATGGATGTACTAGCTGTCATTCATAATATGTCTAGGGTAGGGGACAGAATAGGGTTTACTAGAGGGGGATGCCATTCTCGTTATTTTGCAATAGGGTGCCAACCTACAGTTGTGCTCAAAAGTTTACATACCCCGGCAGAATTTTTGCTTTCTTGGCCTTTTTTCAGAGAATATGAATGACACCAAAACTTTTTCTCCACTCATGGTTAGTGGTTGGGTGAAGCCATTTATTGTCAAACTACTGTGTTTTCTCTTTTTAAATCATAATGACAACCCAAACCATCCAAATGACCCTGATCACATACCCCATTTCTTAATACCATGTATTGCCCCCTCTATCATCAATGACAGCTTGAAGTCTTTTGTGGTAGTTGTGGATGATGTTCTTTATTTTCTCAGATGGTAAAGCTGCCCACTCTTATAGGCAAAAAGCCTCCAGTTCCTGTAAATTCCTGGGCTGTCTAGAATGAACTGCGCGCTTGAGATCTCCTCAGAGTGGCTCAATGATATTGAGGTCAGGAGACTGAGATGGCCACTCCAGAACCTTCACTTTGTTCTGCCGTTGACAATGACAGGTTGAATTGACCTTGTGTTTTGGATCATTGTCATGATGGAACGTCCAAGTACATCCCATGTGCAGCTTCCAGGTTGATGATTGCAAATTTGCCTCCAGTATTTGCTGAGAACGTGCTGCATTCAGCTTTCCTTCAATATTGACCAAGTTTCCTGTGTCTTTGTAGCTCACACATCCCCAAAACATCAGCAATCCACCTCCGTGCTTTATAGTAGGAATGGTGTTCCTTTCATCAAAGGCCTTGTTGGCCTCTCTCCAAATGTAACGTTTATTGTTGTGACCAAAAAGTTAAATTTTGGTCTCATCATTCCATTTACCTTGTTCCAGAAGTTTTGAGACTTGTCTCTGTGCTGTTTTGCTTATTGTAGGTGAGATACTTTGTGGCATTTGCACAGTAATGGCTTTCTTCTGGCGACTCGACCATGCAGCCCATTTTTCTTCAAGTGCCTCCTTATTGTGCATCTTGAAACAGCCACACCGCTAGTTTTCAGAGAGTACAGTATTTCAGCTGATGTTATTTGTGGGTTTTTCTTTGCATCACAAACAATTTTCCTGGTAGTTGTGGATGACATTTTTGTTGGTCTACCTGACCGTGGTTTTGTTTTTACAGAGCCCCTGATTTTCCATTTGTTAATCACAGTTTGAGTGCTGCTGACTGGCATTATCATTTTCTTGGATATCTTTTTGTATCCCTTTCCTGTTTTATACAGTTCAACTACTTTTTCCCATAGATCCATTGGCAATTCTTTTGGTTTCCTCATGACTCACAATCCTGAAACGTCAGTGGCTGGATGAAAGATGCAAGAATCTGTCTGAATCCCAGAAACTCACTCAGCTTTTATACACACACACATTGATTACAAAAGAACAGGTCACAGGTGAGAATGTTACCTTTAGTAGACATTCAAAGCCATTTGTGTCAACTTCTGTGTATGTTATCAGGCCAAAATCGCCAGGGTATGTGAACTTTTGATTAGGGTCATTGGATATTTTGGGTTGCCATTATTTAAAAAGAGAAAACACAGTAGTTTGACAATAAATGGCTTCACCCAACCACTAACCTTGAGTGGAGAAAAAGGTTTTGTGTTATAATTCATATTCTCTGAAAAAAGGCCAAGAAAACTAAAATTCTGCTGGGCTATGTAAACTTTTGAGCACAACAGTATTTTTTCTTTCAATTTTATAAATCTGTTTAAAGAAAGCCATCAACAAGCAGGTTAGCTGCTGAGAGTGTTATCACTTTTATTAGTATGATCTATAAAAGGATGCGGATGTCATAAAGGCAACCCCCTGGTGGGACCTTATTTATCATAAGCAGTCTACTAAGTATCTTCAACCCTTGCAAAATAAGTGGCTCCCGGTATAATGAGTGGTGAGAAAGCTTGTTTTACACCAGTTCCAGTAAGGTATCCATACATAATGAGACATAAAATGTGATAAAAATAAAAAAAACACAGCCATGTTAAAGGAGATGTCCCCCAATTGTCATGTCGCCCCTGCTGTTCTTTTGAGTCCCTCTTGGAAAGTCCACCTCATGTGTCCCGTGCTGGTGGGATGACGTTTCTTCTACTGCTCTGATTCTTACTTTCTAGCTGTACAATTGCCGTAATTGGTCAATCTCTCATCTACGAGAGAAGTCGGTCGGAGGGATTGAGCTAATTAACAATAACCTTAAAATTGTTATTTATTACAAGGCAACTTATGAGTAAAAGTTTTGTAAATATATAATAGCTTGTGGTCATATCAAGCAATGTGACTTACACATCACTGAAAAGATAAGTGTTCTGGGCACACTTACAAATTCATTTTGAAGTCTGGTGATCTGAAGGAACTCATTCCAGAGTTTAGGTGCAGCACGGGAGAAGTATGGCTTACAATAATTCAATCCAAAGAAACTATCTGCTCCTAACTTACACATATGTAAACTACAGCACATTTTTCAAACACCCATTTTTTTAACGTCTTCAACACAGTCCAGAATACCACACGGTGTCCCATACAATGTTTCCTATCAGAGGGAGTGTGCTCTAGAAATGTACTAGGTATCATTTTCTGTAGGTGTTAAAGAGTGTAATTATGGAGGCCAAAACCAACTGTTCTTTGGCCAAACTGAGATGACGTATATAAAAGAGAAAGACCGTTTAAAGGTTTGTACCATAGCTGTAGGAAAAAGTCATGGCCCGCACATCCAAAAATCATACATTTAATTCCACTAGGCAAAAATGTAAAAAACTGAACATGAGATTCTTAATCTGATCAGACAGCATAAAGCCCACTGCCAAATGATGTTGAACTTCTCAGTAGGTCCCTAGCCTAAAAGGTTGACCTACGAGGTGACAGCGTAGGTCCAAGGTGAGGGGCCTGCTGCCCCACCGTGTCTCTGCGATGGTGTGACCCGGAGCCATGACAGCTTTGCCTTGCAGCATGGGTGCTGTGGGTCACTTTGTCAGGTATTGTGACACATATTTGCTGTCTAGCATAGCCGCTGTGGGACACTGACTCAGGTGATGTGATCAAGAGTCATGACAGCATTGGTGATGTGGGGCACTGGGGTGCTGTCACTTTGATGGTGGTCGGCACATAACACCACAACTTATAGACTACAGACCCACTGAGAGGTTCACCATTGTAGCGCTGGTGTTCCTGCATGCTGCCCCTCTTCCCCAGCAGGGATGATGACTTATTCACCACTATGGCCCTCTTCATGCACTTGCTCCTTCCTCCATATCGGCTGTCACCCGGGGTGTGCACATGGTGCGCAGATCCCGATCCCCGAGCACTGTGCTTAGAGCGCGCATTTCCTTTTTCTTAAAGGGGCTGCGAGTGCCATCACAAGGGGTCCCCAGCCAATAGCTGGGGGACACCTAGTATTTAAGGCACCTTCTCCAGCTTGGAGGTTCCTGAGCAAAAGTGGTTAGTTAACCCTTAACATGCTTTCTAGTTGTCAGGTCTTAAGGAACCACCAGTCTATCTGTTCTGCACCTGTCTGTCCGTACTTGCTTGTCTCAGTTTCAGCCTGTCCAGTCCGCACCTGCCAGTCCTCATCTGTATATCAGCTGGTCCAGATTGCACCTTCCCATGCTCATCTGTATATTAGCCAGTCCTGTCCAGACCTGCCAGTGTATCTGTATACCATCCAGAATCGTTTGTATCCGTTCCTGCTACCAGTCCTTTGGTAATTAGCTGCCATGCATCCGTGTTCCGTCCCGGAGTAGCATCTGGTGTTCATCTGGAGCCAAGTCTAACCTCAACATCATGGACTGTAGTGAAGAGTCAGGTGCTCAGCTAGTCATACCCCTTCCGGCTCTCCTCGGACCACAGCACAGTGGTTCCACCATTCCCTTTACAACCATGACATGGTAGTGGGTGTCATACAGTCTAATCAGATTGTTAAATTACCACTCCAACGTTATTTTTGGGGGGGTTTTTACCGCTGTCCGTACTTACCAGCCACCATCTTCAGCTGTTCTGGGGTCACTTTTGTCAATCTCCAGCAGTTTGTGACCTGCCGGATCGCTCAATGTGAGTATGAGAGCCAGAACGAGGCTCTCATAGACTTGCATTGAGAGCTTGTGGCCGTTAATGTCAGAAGATGTGGCCGCAAGATGGCGGCGCGGGACTAAAGTGGCTAAGGGAAGAGCTGACAACTGCATCTAGTACGTATAATACTAGAGTCAGGGAACTTAGATTAGTTGCACCACTCCAGAGCTAAATAAAAATAAAAAAAACCCTGAAGTCGCCTTTAAACTAAGAACGTCATGTTCAGTTTTGTACATTTTTGCTTAGCGGTTTAGGTCAATGTATGATTTTTGTATGTGTGGTCCATGTCTTTTTCTACAGCAATTTTTTCAAGCTTTGGATATGGAGCGCCCCCAGACACAGGGCCACGCGTTCTCTGTACCGGGCCTCTCTGGTTCGGTTCTGAGGCTGTCACGGTGGCTAGACCCGGTCCGCGACCCTGCTAAGGGGCGTCCAATCAAGGGAATAGAGTCTATTAGGGATTCGTGACGCCACCTGTGGTGTTCAGCCAGGGTGACCAACGCTGCCATGGGGTCCGCTGGGGTGATGGAATGGCAGCTGGATGGTATACCTTCCCACAGGTGAAGTGTGTCCCCAGGGCTTCCCAGTAAGGTGGATGGTGATGGTGTGAGGTGCAGTCAATAACAAGGACACAGGGTTGCAGTCTCTTTACCTCTTTACTGAAGACTTCAGGATCCGCAATCCAGAGCACGTTTAACAGGGCTATCTGAGACCGGCCGGTCCGATGGGCACTTCCAGAATTCCCTTTGCAGGTGGAAATCGTTGCCTACCAATAGCGCCTGTGTGTTGTAGTGCTACCCTGCTGAGCATTAGGAATAGTCCTCACAACTTCTGTTCTCATTCGTTCGTTCTTTCTAATGTGTTCCAGATGTTTCTAGTTCAACGTCCCCCAGGTATGTTATGGCTAGGACGCACCCGTATGACGGGAAGGCCTGGAGTTCTTTCGGGACCCTAGAGACGCCCCTCTCCACTGTTGCCCCCTATGTATTCGTAGGTGTTTAGGTGAGACAGCCAACCTATAATTAACTGTCCTGCGAAGTTTGAAGTAAAGCGTAGAGTCAGTTACTCCCTCGGTGTTCCGGCCACCGGCTACGCGCCTCAGTAGGATGTTGCATCGGTCTCGCGGCACGACTCCTACTGGCTCTCCTTTGTGCTTGATCTCGTTTCTCACTGTTCCACAATATCCTTCGCTTTGTGTCTCTTTCTTAGGATACCGCCACGGGGTATGCAGGCGCGGTTCCGTAACGTTCTATTCTGGTCGCTAGGTGCCTGCCAGGTTCTCATGCCTGACAGGGACCCCCCTTTGTCTTCTCCCTGCAACACCCCCTGCCACGGGATGTTGCCTGAATCCAACCCAATCAGCTTCTGACTAACTTCCTATCCAACCCCTAGTCTTACCAGTGTGAGGAGTGGCCCAATAAATAAAGCCTTTGGCTCCCCCTAGTGGCCGGAGTGTGAAGTGTAATGTGTGCTGGTGATACCTGGTCAGTAGAATTCCTTCAGTGCCATCAGACGTACCATCACTCCCCTTAGTGGCAGAGTGTCATACTGCAATGACCAGATCTCTGGGGCGCTGCAGATATCATCCATTTATTTTATTCGAGGTGGGTTTAATCTCTTTCATGATGGTATCCACCAGAACCATTTTGTTCTCTTTTAAAGCGCTGCGTCGCGTCTGCCCCGCCAGATCATCATCAATAAGCTTTGTATGATGGACACCTAATGCAGAACTTTCATTCACCCCCCACATCCGATCACTGGCTCGCTCTTGCCATCTGCACCTCAAAAACATTTCTAAAATTTGACCCTTTCTTACATTAGACTCTGCAAAAACTCTTACTGTTTCTCTTATCCATTCTCGCCTGGACTATTGTAACTCTCTACTAAGCAGCCTCCCTCTTACCAAACTCTCCCCTCTCCAATCTGTCCTGAATGCTGCAGCCAGGATCATATTCCTCACCAACCATTACACTGATGCCTCTACCTTGTGCCAGTCATTACACTGGTTACTAGTGATGAGCGAGTATACTCGTTACTCAAGATTTCCCTAGCACGCTCGGGTGTCCTCCGAGTATTTTTTAGTGCTCGGAGATTTAGTTTTCATCGCCGCAGCTGAATGATTTACATCTGTTAGCCAGCATAAGTACATGTGGGGGTTGCTTGGTTGCTAGGGAATCCCCATTTATAATCAAGCTGGCTAAGAGATGTAAATCATTCAGCTGCGGTGATGAAAACTAAATGTCTGAACACTAAAAAATACTCAGAGGACCCCCGAGCGTGCTCGGGAAATCTCGAGTAACGAGTATATTCGCTCATCACTACTGGTTACCCATCCACTCCAGAATTCAGTATAAACTTTTTACCCTCACCCACAAAGCTCTCCACGGCTCAGCACCACTCTACATCTCCTCCCTCGTCTCAATCTATCATCCTACCCACGCCCTCTGTTCTGCTAATGACCTAAGATTAACATCCTCAATAATCAGAACCTCCCACTCCTGTCTCCAAGGCTTCTCACATGCTGCGCCAATTTTTTGGAATGCACTACCCAGGTTAATTCGATTACTCCCCAATCCCCACAGTTTTAAGTGTGCCCTAAAACGCATTTCTTCAGACTGGCCTACCGCCTCAACACATTAATCTAACTATCCTTGTGTTGCCCATTCAAAATTTTTACCATAACCAGGTTCCTTGTATCATGTTCTCACACTCTTTATGCAGTTAATAGCCCTCTGTGTCTGTAATGCTACATATTCTGGCTGATAACTGGTTCATGCAGCTTTACATGAACACCCGATTTCCTACATTAAGCAATTGTTTTCATCCACCTTTAGTGTCTCCCCTATTTCCTCATAGATTGTAGCTTGTGAGCAGTGCCATCATTCCTTTTGGTATCTGTTGATCTACGGTATTTGTTTATTGTTATGCTGTAATGTCTATTGTCTGAACAAGTCCCCTCTAAAATGTAATGTTGCAGAATATGTTGGCGCTATAGAAATTAAATTATTATTATTAATAAACCCTTTTATGCAGCAAGCTATTAAACTTTTTCGAAGTTCAACTACAGTATTTATCCATGGTCATAGTGGTAAATAGAAGAGATGAACGAATCAATTTAAAGGACCCTACTCTATAATGTGTGCAGAGTTAATAGGCAAGTTGTATTTTCATCACATGATACTTTTTATACATGTTGTCCTACTCCAAGCTGTTCAGGCTTGAGAGCCAACTACCAATTAAGTAAATGAGGTGATGTGCATCTCTGTAATGAGGAGGGGTGTTGTCTAATGACATCAACACCCTATATAAGGTGTGCGTAATTATTAGGCAACTTCCTTCCTTTGGCAAATTGGGTCAGAAGAGAGATGTGATGGGCTCTGAAAAGTCCAAAATTGTGAGATGTCTTGCAGAGGGATGCAGCAGTCTAGAAATTGACAAACTTTTGAAGCGTGATCACCGAACAATCAAGTGTTTCATGGCAAATAGCCAACATTGTCGCAAGAAGCGTGTTGGGCAAAAAAGGCGCAAAATAACTGCCCATGAAAATCAAGCGTGAAGCTGTCAAGATACCATTTGCCACCAGTTTTGCCATATTTCAGAGCTGCAACTTTACTGGAGTAACAAAAAGCACAAGGTGTGCGATACTTAGGGACATGGCCAAGGTAAGGAAGGCTGAAAAACGACCACCTTTGAACAAGAAACATAAGATGGAATGTCAAGACTGGGCCAGGAAATATCTTAAGACTGACTTTTCAAAGGTTTTATGGACTGATGAAATGAGAGTGACTCTTGATGGGCCAGATGGATGGGCCAGAGGCTGGATCAGTAAAGGGCAGAGAGCTCCACTCCGACTCAGACGCCGGCAAGGTGGAGGTGGGGTACTGGTGTGGGCTGGTTTCATCGAAGATAAACTTGTGGGTTGAGGATGGAGTGAAGCTCAACTCCCAGACCTACTGCCAGTTTCTGGAAGACAACTTCTTCAAGCAGTGGTACAGGAAGAAGTCGGTATCATTCAAGAAAAACATGATTTTCATGCAGGACAATGCTCCATCACATACCTCCAACTACTCCAACTACTCCACAGCGTGGCTGGCCAGTAAAGGTCTCAAAGGAGAAAAAATAATGACATGGCCCCCTTGTTCACCTGATCTGAACCCCATAGAGAACCTGTGGTCCCTCATAAAATGTGAGATCTACAGGGGGGGAAAACAGTCCACCTCTCGGAACAGTGTCTGGGAGGCTGTGGTGGCTGCTGCACGCAATGTTCATCGTAAACAGATCAAGCAACTGACAGAATCTATGGATGGAAGGCTGCTGAGTGTCATCATAAAGAAAGGTGGCTATATTGGTCACTAATTTTGGGGGGGTTTGTTTTAGATGTCAGAAATGTTTATTTCTAAATTTTGTGCAGTTACATTGGTTTACCTGGTGACAATAATCAAGTGAGATGGGAATATATTTGGTTTTTATTAAGTTGCCTAATAATTCTGCACAGTAATAGTTACCTGCACAAACAGATATCCTCCTAAGATAGCCAAATCTAAAAAAAAACACTCCAACTTCCAAAAATATTAAACTTTGATATTTATGAGTCTTTTGGGTTGATTGAGAACATAGTTGTTGATCAATAATAAAAATAATCCTCTAAAATACAACTTGCCTAATAATTCTGCACACAGTATAGTAGCGACGTCAGTACTCCATGGCTACCAAATGGGAGCGCTGCTATCTGCCACTTACCTGCCGGAAATCTTTGGCTCATCTTCTGATTAGTAGGCCTGATGCAATGTTATGCATCCATCACACCTCCACATTGACATCTCACTGGGCTTACAAATCAGAAGTTGGTATGAAGCGGTTAAGAGGACTTCTGTCTGGTGGCCAAGAAATATTGACGTGGTCGCTAAATCGGGGTCCGGCTAATCGATTCACTCACCTCTGGTAAATACGGTTGTGCTAGTTCATTAGAGCATTGGGAGATGCATTTAATCTGTTCTGAGAAAAGAGACAGTGTAGAAACTAGAAAGCATCTAAGAAAAAGGTCTCTCAGTCTGGAGAGCCTGGCACACCCATGCATTACACAGGCAGGCTTCTCATTTTAATGGTCTCCGTGTAATACTCAATTTTTCCTGCGGGAGTGCTGTAGGGAAATTTCACACTTATTGCTGATTGCTAGATTGCTATGGTTCTGAATATTAGTGTACTATGTGATCATATTTTTTGGGTAACCTATGTAAAAAGGAACTGTGAAGTGCAATGGAAGAAGGGGGAATCAAGTCGTCTCAAGTGGCACAACCAATGAATGAACATTATATGGTGGGAATCACCAGGTAGCATGGGGGCAGAGTTACCATATATCACAATGACTTTCCTACACATGTACTGGAAGAAAATATAGTGTAGAGTTTTAAGTTGATATCCCCAAAATACAATATCCCCCGTTTTCCCGGTGCTGCAGGTAAATGGTGTGCGAGACAGTAATAATAAAACACAAGTTATACAATGACAGCGGGAAGCTGATGACTTGGTAGCTCAGTAAACACAAAGTAAAGGATTTATCGTCACCATCTGAAAGGAGTGATAAACCTCTTGGCTACTCAGACTCAACAGGACCTTCTTGGTGATTTAGCGGACACCCTTCAGGCCTGACTGCTCCAAACCTTTATGGCTGCAACATAAGATTCACCTTAAGGCATCAGCCCCCTCTGAACGGAAAGTCATTTAGTGGTGTCATTCAGCCGCCATTTCATGTGGACATAAAATAGACTGAATTTTAACCCTCATCTTTCTGAAATCCGAAAGATATAGATGTGAGCCAGATAACAGTACCGATGCTTTTGGGCTAAACATTACCACGGAGGGGCTTGTTTAGGAAAACCATTGCCAAGAAAATAATAATAATGGGCCGATAATATCGTAAGAGCTCATTCACGCCTCCAATTTCTCCACACACAAGAAAAACGGACCGATTATTCTGATCAGAGCGTGATCTGAGTGTCATCTGTTTTTCTCGTGTGTGGAGAAATAAAAAATAAAAAAAATTTCCACCTTCTCTATTCTGACAGTCCGTGAAAATCACACCGCGCTCGGACTTTATTCGGTCCAGTCCGATTTTTTTCACACTCATTGACTTGCATTTCCGATTTTGATCCTATCCTCGGATCCAAATCGGACATGTCTCCGCGAGTTTCTGGAGACCTCTCTGCCCGCGAAAAAAAAATAGATATTTGAATGGGCCGTTAGACTATCACAAGTACGAGCGCCATCCATGAAAAACTCTGATAGCACTCGTACATGAAAATCGGACGTCTGAATGAGCCGTAAAAACTATTAGGAAATTATAGCATGGACCTGCTTGTACATCGTTGGCTGTACCTTCTCTTATTGCCTCCCAATTGACCTCATGGCCATGGTGCACCAGGAGTTTACAAAAACAAATTGTGGACAGATCCTTACTTATAAGGAATGTCATACTAGGGCAGTGATTAGCAACCTACAGAACTCCAAGTGTTGTGAAACTACAACTCCCAACATGCCCAGACAATGTTGATAGTTGTAAGAGAATGCTAAGAGCTGTAGTTTCACAACAGCTGGATTGCTGAAGGTTGCTGACCTCTGTCCTAGGGTATGTTTCTCTAAGGCTAGGTTCACACCTGTATTTTCGTTCTGAGTGCTGTGAAAAAAACTGACAGCGCTCGGACCAATGTTACACAGTAGGGAAGATCAGATGACAGACGTTTCATGGGGACCAAAACTGCGTGGAAAAAAAATCATAGTGGGTAGTGATGAGCAACTGTGCAACAGCTGCAACACATGCAGGGGTTGCCTGAATGAAAAATGGGCGATTTTATATATACATTTGTGTGAACTTAGCCTTATCATGTCCAAGGGGGATCCCTTCCAGATTCAGGAGTCATGCTGAATGCTATGAGTGCACATGTAGTTTGGAGATCAGTATTCCGGACAAGGAGTTGACAATCCATAGTAGGCGGCTTCGTATGGAGCCATTTATTTATACAATTTTTTTATTTTGTCTCTCCATTGCAGAGATATTAGCAAGTATTTGGCACCTAATGAATCAACTTTTTTTTTTTTTTAAAGGTTAAGTAGGAATTGTTAAATAGTTTTCACTGACAGCGTGTAGTTCTTCTCCCTGTATGATGCTGACCAATCATAAACAGGCAGCAACACTTGAAGGAAGGAAGAACACACCCTCAGCATAGCTTGAGCTTCTCAGTGTGGAATATATAATGATACAGCCTTGATCTCTTGGTCTAACCTCCTGCATAATTAGAAAGTGCAGCTGAGTTTAGCTGTGTCACATTGCAAACCCTTCAATCGGCTCGCCTCCTCTCATAACACTGGCAGCTCTCATGAACTGTTCCTCCCCCTGACTGGCTCTAAGGAGATGTGTTAGTAATCATACTTATATCTTCTGTGCTCAACGTATAATTGCTCTGCAAAGAGATCAGAGCAGGGTCTCATTACATTTCTCACAGTAGTTGTCTAGAATAGAACAGCCAGGAGCTCTGCTAATGCAGCTGCGCTCGTGGCTGTAAACCCCAGCGAATGAAGGTAATGTAGGTCAATGACCTATAGTTACCTTCATTCGCGGTGATGCGCCCCCTGCTGGATGTCCTCATATGACCTCGAGCCTGGGAACTTTTCCCACGCTCCAGGGACATCCAGCAGGGGGCGCATCACCGCAAATGAAAGTAACTACAGGTCATTGACCTACATTACCTTCATTCGCTGGGGTTTACAGCCACGAGCAGCGCTGCATTAGCAGAGCTCCTGGCTGTAAAATATTTTAACCCCTTCAGATGGATTTACAACGTGGGACGTTACAGATCTACGGAAGGTATGTATATTGTTGGTTTATTATTTTTTATTTGTTACAGAACGCAGGTCTTCAGCCAGTGGATTGAGCGTACAATAAAATATTAAAACAAACGGTGTGTTTATTTCATTAAAATAATTTTTAATAATGTGTTTGTGTTTTTTTTAACTCTTTCATACTATTGGATTAATAATGGATAGGTGTCATAATTGACGCCTCTCCATTATTAATCTGGCTTAATGTCACCTTACAATAGCAAGGTGACATTAACCCTTCATTACCCCATATCCCACCGCTACACGGGAATGGGAAGAGAGTGGCCAAGTGCCAGAATAGGCGCATCTTCCAGATGTGCCTTTTCTGGGGTGGCTGGGGGCAGATGTTTTTAGCCAGGGGGGGCGAATAACCATGGACTCTCTCCAGGCTATTAATATCTGCCCTCAGTCACTGGCTTTACTACTCTGACGGAGAAAATTATGCGGGAGCCCACGCCAATTTTTCCGCGATTTAACCCTTAAATTTAAGAGCTAGAGCGCCGAAATTTTGCATATACACACTACTAACATTAGTAGTGTGGAATATGCAAAAAAAATGGAGATATGACATGGTTTACTGTATGTAAACCATGTCTCATATCATGTCGGGTTTTGGCAGGAGAAATGAAAAGCCGGTGATTGAATTTCCGGCTTTTCTGCTATATCGCCCTGAGGGAAATATAAAAAAAAAAAAAAACCCATAGACTTTCATTGGGTTTCGAGTTTCGGCCGATCCCCGACTTTTCAATAGGATCGGCCGATTTCACTCGACCCGACTTTTGAGAAAGTCGGGTTTCGTGAAACCCGACTCGACCCTAAAAAACTAAAAGTCGCTCAACCCTAGTCAGCATCCTTTGATTGCTTAGACTGTAGTAAAAAAAGGCAGATCTGTGTACAGACCTTTCATAAATCTGCAGTACATATATATATACAGTACAGACCAAAAGTTTGGACACACCTCATTTAAAGATTTTTCTGTATTTTCATGGCTATGAAAATTGTACATTCACACTGAAGGCATCAAAACTGTGAATTAACACATGTGGAATTATATACTTAACAAAAAAGTGTGAAACAACTGAAATTATGTCTTATATTCTAGGTTCTTCAAAGTAGCCACCTTTTGCTTTGATGACTGCTTTGCACACTCTTGGCATTCTCTTGATGAGCTTCTAGAGGTAGTCACCGGGAATGGTTTTCACTTCACAGGTGTGCCCTGTCAGGTTTAATAAGTGGGATTTCTTGCCTTGTAAATGGGGTTGGGACTATCAGTTGTGTAGTGTAGAAGTCTGGTGGATACACAGCTGATAGCCCTACTGAATATACTGTTAGAATTTGTATTATGGCAAGAAAAAAGCAGCTAAGTAAAGAAAAACGAGTGGCCATCATTACTTTAAGAAATGAAGGTAAATCAGTCCGAAAAATTGGGAAAACTTTGAAAGTGTCCCCAAGTGCAGTGGCAAAAACCATCAAGCGCTACAAAGAAACTGGCTCACATGAGGACCGCCCCAGGAAAGGAAGAACAACATTCACCTCTGCTTCTGAGGATAAGTTTAAACTAGTCACCAGCCTCAGAAATTGCAGGTTAACAGCAGCTCAGATTAGAGACCAGTTCAATGCCACACAGAGTTCTAGCAGCAGACACATCTCTACAACAACTGTTAAGAGGAGCAGGCCTTCATGGTAAAATAGCTGCTAGGAAACCACTGCTAAGGACAGGCAACAAGCAGAAGAGACTTGTTTGGGCTAAAGAACACAAGGAATGGACATTGGACCAGTGGAAATCTGTGCTTTGGTCTGATGAGTCCAAATTTGAGAACTTTGGTTCCAACCACTGTGTCTTTGTGCGATGCAGAAAAGGTGAACGGATACTCTCTACATGCCTGGTTCCCACCGTGAAGCATGGAGGAGGAGGTGTGATGGTGTGGGGGTGCTTTGCTGGTGACACTTTTGGAGATTTATTCAAAATTGAAGGCATTCTGAACCAGCATGGCTACCACAGCATCTTGCAGCGGCATGCTATTCCATCCGGTTTGCGTTTAGTTGGACCATCATTTATTTTTCAACAGGACAATGACCCCAAACACACCTCCAGGCTGTGTAAGGGCTATTTGACAAAGAAGGAGAGTGATGGGGTGCTACGCCAGATGACCTGGCCTCCACAGTCACCAGACCTGAACCCAATCGAGATGGTTTGGGGTGAGCTGGACCACAGAGTGAAGGCAAAAGGGCCAACAAGTGCTAAGCATCTCTGGGAACTTCTTCAAGATTGTTGGAAGACCATTCCCGGTGACTACCTCTTGGAGCTCATCAAGAGAATGCCAAGAGTGTGCAAAGCAGTCATCAAAGCAAAAGGTGGCTACTTTGAAGAACCTATAATATAAGACATAACTTCAGTCGTTTCGCACTTTTTTGTTAAGTTTATAATTCTACATGTGTTAATTCATAGTTTTGATGCCTTCAGTGTGAATGTACTATTTTCATAGTCATGAAAATACAGAGAAATCTTTAAATGAGAAGGTGTGTCCAAACTTTTGGTCTGAACTATATATATATATACACTGTTCAAAAAAATAAAGGGAACACTTAACCAACAGAACATAACTCCAAGTAAATCAAACTTCTGCAAAATCAAACTGTCCACTTAGGAAGCAACACTGTTTGACAATCAATTTCACATGCTGTTGTGCAGATGGAATAGACAACAGATGCAAATTATTGGCGATTATCAAGACACACTCAATAAAGGAGTGGTTTTGCAGGTGGGGACGACAGACCACATCTCAGTACCAATGCTTTCTGGCTGATGTTTTGGTCACTTTTGAATGTTGGTTGTGCTTTCACACTTGTGGTAGCATGGGACGGATTCTACAACCCACACAAGTGGCTCAGGTAGTGCAGCTCATCCAGGATGGCACATCAATGTGAGCTGTGGCAAAAAGGATTGCTGTGTCTGTCAGTGTAGTGTTTAAAGGCTGGAGGTGCTACCAGGAGACAGGCCAGTACACCAGGAGACATGGAGGGGGTCGTAGGAGGGCAACAACCCAGCAGTAGGACCGCTACCTCAGCCTTTGTGCAAGGAGGAACAGGAGGAGCTCTGCCAGAGCCATGCAAACTGACCTCCAGCAGGCCACAAAGGTGCATGTGTCTGCACAAATGGTTAGAAACCGACTCCATGAGGATGGTCTAAGTGCCCAATGTCCACAGATGGGGGTTGTGCTCACAGCCCAGCACCGTACAGGATGCTTGGCATTCGCTACAGAACACCAGGATTCGCAAATTCACCACTGGTGCCCTGTGCTCTTCACAGATGAAAGCAGGTTCACACTGAGCACATGTGACAGATGTGACAGAGTCTGGAGATGCCGTAGAGAGCGATCTGCTGCCTGCAACATCCTTCAGCATGAACGGTTTGGCAGTGGGTCAGTAATGGTGTGGGGTGGCATTTCTTTGGAGGGCCACACAGCCCTCCATGTGCTCGCCAGAGGTAGCCTGACTGCCATTGGGTACTGAGATGAGATTTTGTGAGACCTTATGCTGGTGCGGTTGGCCCTGGGTTCCTCCTAATGCAGGACAATACCAGACCTCATGTGGCTGGAGTGTGTCAGCAGTTCCTGCAAGATGAAGGCATTGAAGCTATGGACTGGCCCGCCCGTTCCCCAGACCTGAATCTGATTGAACACATCTGGGACATCATGTCTCTCACCATCCACCAATGTCACGTTGCACCACAGACTGTACAGGAGTTGGTGAATGCTTTAGTCCAGGTCTGGGAGGAGATCTCTCAGGAGACCATCCGCCGCCTCATCAGGAGCATGCCCAGGCATTGTAGCGAGATCATACAGGCACGTGGAGGCCTCACACAGTACTGAGCATCATTTCCTTGTCTTGAGGCATTTTCACTGAAGTTGGATCAGCCTGTAACTTCATTTTCAACTTTGATTTTGAGCATTATTCCAACTCCAGACCTCCATGGGATATTAGTTGTGATTTACATTTATCATTTTTAGGTTTTATTGTTCACAACACATTCCACTATGTAATGAATAAAGATTTACAACTGGAATAGTTCATTCAGTGATATCTATGATGTGGGATTTTAGTGTTCCCTTTATTTTTTTGAGCAGTGTAAATACAGTGGGTACGGAAAGTATTCAGACCCCTTTAAATTTTTCACTTTTTGTTTCATTGCAGCCATTTAGTAAATTCAAAAAAGTTAATTTTTTTCACACTAATGTACACTCTGCACCCCATCTTGACTGAAAAAAAACAGAAATGTGGAATTTCTTCCAAATTTAATAAAAAAGAAAAACTGAAATATCATATAGTCATAAGTATTTAAACCCTTTGGTGAGACACTTATACTTAAGTCACATGCTGTCAATTTCCTTGTGATCCTCTTTGAGATGGTTCTACTCCTTCATTGGAGTCCCGCTGTGTTTAATTAAACTGATAGGACTTGATTTGGAAAGACACACACCTGTTTATATAAGACCTCACAGCTCACAGTGCATGTCAGACCAAATGAGAATCATGAGGTCAAAGGAACTGGCCAAGAAGCTCAAAGACAGACTTGTGGCAAGGCACAGATCTGGCCAAGGTAACAACAGAATTTCTGCAGTACTCAAGGTTCCTAAGAGCACAGTGGCCTCCATAACACTTAAGTGGAAGAAGTTTGGGACCAACAGAAGTTTTCCTAGACCTGGCCATCCAGCCAATCTGAGCAATCATGGGAGAAGAGCCTTGGTGAGAGAGGTAATGAAGAACCCCAAGATCACTGTGGCTGAGCTCCAGAGATGCAGTAGGGAGAAGGGAGAAAGTTCCACAAAGTCAACTATCACTGCAGCCCTCCACCAGTCAGGTCTTTATGGCAGAGTGGAAACAGGATCAGATAGGGATTGCATACATTAGTTAGGACTGCTCTGATAAGGGTATACCGTGAAGATTGGTAGAGCAGCTTAGTATACATTTTTTGCAAAAAACGTATCAACCAAATACCCTGTTTTTTACATCTTTTACTAGCACTTGCGGATTACTGCAACATTTTTTCAAACTGAGTGTTTTTGGTTTTACTATTCTCTTTTGTGTCTTCAGGTTTCTTGGTGGTGTGTGAACATGATCATACAGACTTGTTCACTGTGCAAGTAGCCCATGTGTTCCTGTTTCCATAATTGTTCTCTTGTGTCTACAAGACTGGGGAGTTCCACCACTCCTCTTGGGCTATCTGCACAAAAGCTGTTCTACCCTGTATGCACACATGGATTTTTCCTCTCTGAACCCTGTTCACACAGGTTAAATACAGATGATCAGGTTTTTAAATACATCAGATAGGGATTGCATACATTAGTTAGGACTGCTCTGATAAGGGTATACCGTGAAGATTGGTAGAGCAGCTTAGTATACATTTTTTGCAAAAAACGTATCAACCAAATACCCTGTTTTTTACATCTTTTACTAGCACTTGCGGATTACTGCAACATTTTTTCAAACTGAGTGTTTTTGGTTTTACTATTCTCTTTTGTGTCTTCAGGTTTCTTGGTGGTGTGTGAACATGATCATACAGACTTGTTCACTGTTCAAGTAGCCCATGTGTTCCTGTTTCCATAATTGTTCTCTTGTGTCTACAAGACTGGGGAGTTCCACCACTCCTCTTGGGCTATCTGCACAAAAGCTGTTCTACCCTGTATGCACACATGGATTTTTCCTCTCTGAACCCTGTTCACACAGGTTATATACAGATGATCAGGTTTTTAAATACATCAGATAGGGATTGCATACATTAGTTAGGACTGCTCTGATAAGGGTATACCGTGAAGATTGGTAGAGCAGCTTAGTATACATTTTTTGCAAAAAACGTATCAACCAAATACCCTGTTTTTTACATCTTTTACTAGCACTTGCGGATTACTGCAACATTTTTTCAAACTGAGTGTTTTTGGTTTTACTATTCTCTTTTGTGTCTTCAGGTTTCTTGGTGGTGTGTGAACATGATCATACAGACTTGTTCACTGTGCAAGTAGCCCATGTGTTCCTGTTTCCATAATTGTTCTCTTGTGTCTACAAGACTGGGGAGTTCCACCACTCCTCTTGGGCTATCTGCACAAAAGCTGTTCTACCCTGTATGCACACATGGATTTTTCCTCTCTGAACCCTGTTCACACAGGTTATATACAGATGATCAGGTTTTTAAATACATCAGATAGGGATTGCATACATTAGTTAGGACTGCTCTGATAAGGGTATACCGTGAAGATTGGTAGAGCAGCTTAGTATACATTTTTTGCAAAAAACGTATCAACCAAATACCCTGTTTTTTACATCTTTTACTAGCACTTGCGGATTACTGCAACATTTTTTCAAACTGAGTGTTTTTGGTTTTACTATTCTCTTTTGTGTCTTCAGGCTTTATGGCAGAGTGACCTGACGGAAGCCTCTCCTCAGTGCAAGACATATGGAAACCCGCATAAAGTTTGCTAAAAAAACACATGAAGGCTCCCAGACTATGAGAAATAAGATTCTCTGGTCTGATGAGATGAAGATAGAACTTTTTGGTGCTAATTCTAAGATGCTTCTACTCCTTCATTGGAGTCCAGCTGTGTTTAATTAACTGATAGGACTTGATTTTGAAAGGCGCAAACCTGTCTATATAAGACCTCACAGCTCACAGTGCATGTCAGACCAAATGAGAATCATGAGCTCAAAGGAACTCGCCAAGGAGCTCAGAGACAGAATTGTGGTGTGAGAAATAAGATTATCTGGTCTGATGAGATGAGGATAGACATTTTTGATGATAATTCTAAGCGGTATGTGTGGAGAAAATCAGGTACTGCTCATCACATGCCCAATACAATCCCAACAGTGAAACATGGTGGTGGCAGCATCATGCAATGGGGGGTGTTTTTCAGCTGCAGGGACAGGACGACTGGTTGCAATTTGAGAAAACATGAATGCAGCCAAGTAGAGAGATATGGACCTCAGACTTGGCCGAAGGTTCACCTTCAAACAAGACAATGACCCTAAGCACACAGCTAAAATAATAAAGGAGTGGTTTCAGAACAACTCTATGAACAATCTTGACTGGCCCAGCCAGAGCCCTGACCTAAACCCAATTGAGCATCTCTGGAGAGACCTGAAAATGGCTGTCCACCAACGTTCACCATCCAACCTGACGGAACTGGAGAGGGTCTGCAAGGAAGAATGGAAGAGGATCCCCAAATCCAGGTGTGAACAACTTGTTGCGTCATTCCCAAGAAGACTCATGGCGGTACTAGCTCAAAAGGTGCTTCTACTCAATACTGAGCAAAGGGTCTAAATACTTATGACCATGTGATATTTCAGTTTTTCTTTTTTTATAAGATATCTTAAATTTATAAAAAATATATAACAAATGTCTACATTTCTGTTTTTTTCAGTCAATATGGGGTGCAGAGTGTAAATTAATTAAAAGGGTATGAATACTTACCGTATCCAATATATATATATATATATATATATATATATACAGCTCTGGCAAAAATTAAGAGACCACTGCAAAATGCTCAGTTTGTCCAATTTTTTTTTCATAGGTATGTTTTTGAGTAAAATGTAAATTGTTCTTTTAGTCTATAAACTTCTGACATGTCTCCAAATTTCCAAACAATAAATTTTGTATTTTTTTTCTAAAACGGAGAAATGGTCAAAAGTTAAAAAAAAAACAGTGACCTCAGACCTCAATTAATGCAAAGAAAACAAATTCTTGATCATTTAGAAACAACAATACTAATATTTTAACTCAGGAAGAGTTCAGAAATCAATATTTTGTGGAATAACCATGATTTTTAATCACAGCTTTCATGCGTCTTGGCATGCTTTCCACCAGTCTTTCACGCTGCTTCTGGCACAAACATTTAATCAGTTCTTCTTTGTTTGATGGCTTGTGACTATCCATCTTCCTCTTGATTACATTCCAGAGGTTTTCAATGAGGTTCATGTCTGGAGAGTGAGGCTCTGTCTACAGATATGCATTTTTTCGATGGATTTATCCACAAGGCAGTACTTAAAAAATTGGGACATATAATCCTGACTTTGCAGCAATATTCTAGCTGTGTAATTGGTTTCTCAACAGCACAGCTGCATCCATACTTTTTGTATTTTTTTCATCACGGGCAGCTGTGATATGTGATCTCCAGTCTGACAACCAGTATATGACTGTAAATCACAGCATTACAGCATCATCTATCAAATCCCTCATGGCATGCCTTAGCCATTTGCCCTCACCACAAAGTTCCACACACTTTGTTTTTCTGTATGAACCCCATTCTGCTAAATATATAAATTTTGCCTTATATAAGGAGTGATATAGTATGTTAGTCAATACAGTGATTAACTACAGTTAAGAAACACCCTGACATAAACTATTTGTGTGTTCTATCTGTGTAGAGAATCATTAGTGTATCCTATGAGTTGTACCTTAAGCCTGTCTCCCGCCTCCTGCTTGTAAGAGCAGACAGGTATAAACATATTACAAGCAGGAGGCAGATGAGACAAGCTGAAGCTGCATCACATAAAATAAACTGAGACATTGCTGTGTGAGTCAGGGGGCAGCAGTTCTATATTTCTAATCATGGCTGTCATTAGAAAGGACTCAAAATAGAACATTTTGCGAAGCCAGAGGCATCATAAAACATATAGTCTGCAATATAAACATAATTTCAAAGAAGAAAATGATATGAACAAGGCAGGAAACCCAGAAATCACACATTTAAAAGAAGTATACACACAGCATACACAAAAGCCTTCACATTATTTTCTTATGACACCCTAAGAATGCACTGGAGTGCTGTTTTGATGGACAAGAGATTTACAAGTCATTTTTACATTCCTAACAGCAAGCTTGCCAACTCTCTTCAAACTTCTGGGATCCTTCCTGAACAGGGGGAGATCTTGCGAACCCCTAAAAAAGCTGGCAAATCTGCCAAGCACAATTTGGAAACCGGCTCTTCTGAAAAGTATTTTTTGTGTGTGACACTGTGTGACGGGGTGTACGGCAGAGCAAGAAGGGACAACAGGCCAAGGGATGATTCCACAGATTTATTATCAAGAACGCTGGAACAACACATGCAGGTACAGTGGGGCAAAAAAGTATTTAGTCAGTCAGCAATAGTGCAAGTTCCACCACTTAAAAAGATGAGAGGCGTCTGTAATTTACATCATAGGTAGACCTCAACTATGGGAGACAAACTGAGAAAAAAAAATCCAGAAAATCACATTGTCTGTTTTTTTATCATTTTATTTGCATATTATGGTGGAAAATAAGTATTTGGTCAGAAACAAACAATCAAGATTTATGGCTCTCACAGACCTGTAACTTCTTCTTTAAGAGTCTCCTCTTTCCTCCACTCATTACCTGTAGTAATGGCACCTGTTTAAACTTGTTATCAGTATAAAAAGACACCTGTGCACACCCTCAAACAGTCTGACTCCAAACTCCACTATGGTGAAGACCAAAGAGCTGTCAAAGGACACCAGAAACAAAATTGTAGCCCTGCACCAGGCTGGGAAGACTGAATCTGCAATAGCCAACCAGCTTGGAGTGAAGAAATCAACAGTGGGAGCAATAATTAGAAAATGGAAGACATACAAGACCACTGATAATCTCCCTCGATCTGGGGCTCCACGCAAAATCCCACCCCGTGGGGTCAGAATGATCACAAGAACGGTGCGCAAAAATCCCAGAACCACGCGGGGGGAACTAGTGAATGAAATGCAGAGAGCTGGTACCAATGTAAGAAGGCCTACCATAAGTAACACACTACGCCACCATGGACTCAGATCCTGCAGTGCCAGATGTGTCCCACTGCTTAAGCCAGTACATGTCCGGGCCAGTCTGAAGTTTGCTAGAGAACATTTGGATGATCCAGAGGAGTTTTGGGAGAATGTCCTATGGTCTGATGAAACCAAACTGGAACTGTTTGGTAGAAACACAACTTGTCGTGTTTGGAGGAAAAAGAATACTCAGTTGCATCCATCAAACACCATACCTACTGTAAAGCATGGTGGTGGAAACATCATGCTTTGGGGCTGTTTCTCTGCAAAGGGGCCAGGACGACTGATCCGGGTACATGAAAGAATGAATGGGGCCATGTATCGTGAGATTTTGAGTGCAAACCTCCTTCCATCAGCAAGGGCATTGAAGATGAAACGTGGCTGGGTCTTTCAACATGACAATGATCCAAAGCACACCGCCAGGGCAACGAAGGAGTGGCTTCGCAAGAAGCATTTCAAGGTCCTGGAGTGGCCTAGCCAGTCTCCAGATCTCAACCCTATAGAAAACCTTTGGAGGGAGTTGAAAGTCCGTGTTGCCAAGCAAAAAGCCAAAAACATCACTGCTCTAGAGGAGATCTGCATGGAGGAATGGGCCAACATACCAACAACAGTGTGTGGCAACCTTGTGAAGACTTACAGAAAACGTTTGACCTCTGTCATTGCCAACAAAGGATATATTACAAAGTATTGAGATGAAATTTTGTTTCTGACCAAATACTTATTTTCCACCATAATATGCAAATAAAATGTTGAAAAAACAGACAATGTGATTTTCTGGATTTTTTTTTCTCAGTTTGTCTCTTATAGTTGAGGTCTACCTATGATGTAAATTACAGACGCCTCTCATCTTTTTAAGTGGTGGAACTTGCACTATTGCTGACTGACTAAATACTTTTTTGCCCCACTGTAGATCTACAGAGTCCACAATTAGTCCAGTGGAACAGGTTCGGGGCACCTCCCGATAATCCTTGTGCCAGGTATCAAAGCAATAGTCCACAATTAGTCCAAGGGATCCCAAAACAATCTCACGAACGACGAGATATGTCCTCAGCTCAAGTCTCGCCCCGTTCGCTTCCGCAGTCACAGATGGACATGGGGTCTTGCCTCAGCTAATAATCCCCACTCCTTCTCCTTCAAGGATCAACTCACATCTGATCTCAAAATAAGAATGGATTGTCTGAGCTCCTGGGATCCGCCCATGAAGGGGTAGGGGTTACACCTTCTATTCAATGGTTGGGTCCACCAGAAGATTCTAGACTGGTGGGCTCCAGGCAGTCTATGTAATATGTACATTTGACTAGCCACCTGCTGTGAGGAAGAATGGCTATTCCTCCACTAGTGATGTTGACAAAGCTTAATTACATTAGAGCTTAAGGTACCGTCACACTAGACGATATCGCTAGCGATCCGTGACGTTGCAGCGTCCTCGCTAGCGATATCGTCCAGTGTGACAGGCAGCAGCGATCAGGCCCCTGCTGTGATATCGCTGGTCGGGGAAGAAAGTCCAGAACTTTATTTGGTCGCTGGACTCCCCGCACCGATTCAGCGATGTCTTCACTGGTAACCAGGGTAAACATCGGGTAACTAAGCGCAGGGCCGCGCTTAGTAACCCGATGTTTACCCTGGTTACCATCCTAAAAGTAAAGTACCTACAGCCGTCTGTTCTCCAGCGCTGTGCTCTGCTCTCCTCCTGTACTGGCTGTGAGCGTCGGGCAGCCGGAAAGCAGAGCGGTGACGTCACCGCTCTGCTTTCCGGCCGCTGTGCTCACACAGCCAGTACAGGAGGAGAGCAGAGCACAGCGCTGGAGGACAGACAGCGGTAGGTAAGTATGTAGTGGTTGTTTTTTTTTACTTTTAGGATGGTAACCAGGGTAAACATCGGGTTACTAAGCGCGTCCCTGCGCTTAGTTACCCGATGTTTACCCTGGTTACCGGCATCGTTGGTCGCTGGAGAGCTGTCTGTGTGACAGCTCTCCAGCGACCAAACAGCGACGCTGCAGCGATCCGGATCGTTGTCGGTATCGCTGCAGCGTCGCTTAGTGTGACGGTACCTTTAGGGCTGCAAGTATTGGGGGAAGGAGACATTGTTACAGGTGAACTCCCAGCCAAGAAAATACATAAATTACAGCTAATAGAAACCAGAGAACAGTTATATACATCAAATGGCATATTATTCAAATACAGGACAGGGCAAAAGTACATATCATGACACACTGGGATGCCCATTCATTAGGCATCAGGAGACCTGACATGCACTGCACATTACGAGGGTGTGCCACAGGCATGGTATGGGTCTGGCAGAGGAATTCCCATGAACAAAGTTAATTATAATCAATATTTTAATCAATAAATCTTGGAATAATAATAATTTCCACAATTGAATGTGTTTCAAAAAATGTTCCTGTGCTGAGATAATCTTATCCTTGTGCCCCTGCTGTGTACTGTGTAATGTCTGTGTCTGACCATACAGAGCTGCTCCAGTTCATGGTCTGCACATATTACCGCTCCTGGGCAGGGAAGGACGCAAAAGACTATACAGAAGTTACAGCACGGGATCACAGTTGATTAGTATGTTTCGATGCAAACGAATCTGGCATAATCTGAACCGATTCAATCAAATTGTTTAATAAATCATGGAATTATCATTGTAGATATAACGAAATATCAGATATATGTATCTGTGATGTTAAACGTAAGCTGTAAAATAAAGAGTTATGCACACACACAAACATACACACACTATATACTGTATATATATGTATGTATGTACAGTGGGGCAAAAAAGTATTTAGTCAGTCAGCAATAGTGCAAGTTCCACCACTTAAAAAGATGAGAGGTGTCTGTAATTTACATCATAGGTAGACCTCAACTATGGGAGACAAACTGAGAAAAAAAAATCCAGAAAATCACATTGTCTGTTTTTTTAACATTTTATTTGCATATTATGGTGGAAAATAAGTATTTGGTCAGAAACAAAATTTCATATCAATACTTTGTAATATATCCTTTGTTGGCAATGACAGAGGTCAAACGTTTTCTGTAAGTCTTCACAAGGTTGCCACACACTGTTGTTGGTATGTTGGCCCATTCCTCCATGCAGATCTCCTGTAGAGCAGTGATGTTTTTGGCTTTTCGCTTGGCAACACGGACTTTCAACTCCCTCCAAAGGTTTTCTATAGGGTTGAGATCTGGAGACTGGCTAGGCCACTCCAGGACCTTGAAAGGCTTCTTACGAAGCCACTCCTTCGTTGCCCTGGCGGTGTGCTTTGGATCATTGTCATGTTGAAAGACCCAGCCACGGTTCATCTTAAATGCCCTTGCTGATGGAAGGAGGTTTGCACTCAAAATCTCACGATACATGGCCCCATTCATTCTTTCATGTACCCGGATCAGTCGTCCTGGCCCCTTTGCAGAGAAACAGCCCCAAAGCATGATGTTTCCACCACCATGCTTTACAGTAGGTATGGTGTTTGATGGATGCAACTCAGTATTCTTTTTCCTCCAAACACGACAAGTTGTGTTTCTACCAAACAGTTCCAGTTTGGTTTCATCAGACCAAAGGACATTCTCCCAAAACTCCTCTGGATCATCCAAATGCTCTCTAGCAAACTTCAGACGGGCCCGGACATGTACTGGCTTAAGCAGTGGGACACGTCTGGCACTGCAGGATCTGAGTCCATGGTGGCGTAGTGTGTTACTTATGGTAGGCCTTGTTACATTGGTCCCAGCTCTCTGCAGTTCATTCACTAGGTCCCCCCGCGTGGTTCTGGGATTTTTGCTCACCGTTCTTGTGATCATTCTGACCCCACGGGGTGGGATTTTGCGTGGAGCCCCAGATCGAGGGAGATTATCAGTGGTCTTGTATGTCTTCCATTTTCTAATTATTGCTCCCACTGTTGATTTATTCACTCCAAGCTGGTTGGCTATTGCAGATTCAGTCTTCCCAGCCTGGTGCAGGGCTACAATTTTGTTTCTGGTGTCCTTTGACAGCTCTTTGGTCTTCACCATAGTGGAGTTTGGAGTCAGACTGTTTGAGGGTGTGCACAGATGATAAGAAGTTTAAACAGGTGCCATTACTACAGGTAATGAGTGGAGGAAAGAGGAGACTCTTAAAGAAGAAGTTACAGGTCTATGAGAGCCAGAAATCTTGATTGTTTGTTTCTGACCAAATACTTATTTTCCACCATAATATGCAAAAAAAAATGTTAAAAAAACAGACAATGTGATTTTCTGGATTTTTTTTGTCTCAGTTTGTCTCCCATAGTTGAGGTCTACCTATGATGTAAATTACAGACGCCTCTCATCTTTTTAAGTGGTGGAACTTGCACTATTGCTGACTGACTAAATACTTTTTTGCCCCACTGTATGTATGTATACATTGTACACTGTATGCCAGTTCCTAATGGTTGAAGGAACTCAGAATTGGATCTATCTTTAAAGTGGTTTAATTGCAAATAAAAGTTAATGACTTTGATAATTTGCAATATTCATATACACCTTGTGTTTCAATATTTTTCCATTTTCAAGATCTCTCTACTTGTTGCCTGTGTATACAAAAAATGTTTATCTCCGAAGGCTAAAAAAATACTATGAAAAACCCAGATCTAATATTATTCCTAGCAGACAAGTGGAAAAAATTGTGTCTCGTCTAGAAGATCCAGACTGAACACCAGACTGATACATATAATAATAATCTTTATTTTTATATAGCGGTAACATATTCCGCAGCGCTTTACAGTTTGCACACAATCAGGGCAGAGAGTGATTTCGCTCGTAGTGGATTCTCTAGACCAGTGTTTCTCAAGCAGGGTTCAGTATAAACCCATGTGTTCCTAGTTATGGCTTCCCGAAAAGGCAGCAACAACCAGATGTCACTTTTACAGTATGGATAGGGTATAGGGCTACTTTTTTTGGTCACAGTAATGGCAAAAATGTTTGGGAATCGCTGCCCGTGAGAAAACAGAATGATTCTCCTTGAGTGACGGCAAGCAGAGTTCTTGATAATGTTGAGATATTGAAAAACAAAGCATATGAGGCCGCCGTCACACTTGTGAGTTTTACGGACGTATGAGCGCAGAAAATACGTCCGTAAAACTCGCAAAACAAACGGCACAATTATTCTCTATGCCCCTGCTCCTATCTGCCGTATTTTACTGATCCGTATTATACGGCTTTCTACGGCCGTAGAAAATCGCAGCATGCTGCGTTTGTCACCGTACTGCGCAAGAAATACGCCAATGAAAGTCTATGGAAGCCTGAAAAATACGGATTACACACGGACCAGCAGTGTGACTTGCCAGAAATACGCAGCGGTGTTAGAGAGAAAAGCCGGCAATTCAGTGCGGTGTACAGTAAAATCACACTGACAGCTTACAATAGAATAGATAGAATAAATGTGTACACATAGAATAGGTATATATATATATATATATATATATATATATATATATATTTGAAATGAAACCTCTACAACAGAATTCAAGTGCAGATTGTAACGTTTAATTTGAAGGGTTGAACAAAAATATCTGATAGAAAATGTAGGAATTGTACACATTTCTTTACAAACACTCCACATTTTAGGAGGTCAAAAGTAATTGGACAAATAAACATAACCCAAACAAAATATTTTTATTTTCAATATTTTGTTGCAAATCCTTTGGAGGCAATCACTGCCTTAAGTCTGGAACCCATGGACATCACCAAACGCTGGGTTTCCTCCTTCTTAATGCTTTGCCAGGCCTTTACAGCCGCAGCCTTCGGGTCTTGCTTGTTTGTGGGTCTTTCCGTCTTAAGTCTGGATTTGAGCAAGTGAAATGCATGCTCAATTGGGTTTAGATCTGGAGATTGACTTGGCCATTGCAGAATGTGCCACTTTTTGGCACTCATGAACTCCTGGGTAGCTTTGGCTGTATGCTTGGGGTCATTGTCCATCTGTACTATGAAGCGCCGTCCAATCAACTTTGCAGCATTTGGCTGAATCTGGGCTGAAAGTATATCCCGGTACACTTCAGAATTCATCCGGCTACTCTTGTCTGCTCTTATGTCATCAATACACACAAGTGACCCAGTGCCATTGAAAGCCATGCATGCCCATGCCATCACGTTGCCTCCACCATGTTTTACAGAGGATGTGGTGTGCCTTGGATCATGTGCCGTTCCCTTTCTTCTCCAAACTTTTTTCTTCCCATCATTCTGGTACAGGTTGATCTTTGTCTCATCTGTCCATAGAATACTTTTCCAGAACTGAGCTGGCTTCTTGAGGTGTTTTTCTGCAAATTTAACTCTGGCCTGTCTATTTTTGGTATTGATGAATGGTTTGCATCTAGATGTGAACCCTTTGTATTTACTGTCATGGAGTCTTCTCTTTACTGTTGACTTAGAGACAGATACACCTACTTCACTGAGAGTGTTCTGGACTTCAGTTGATGTTGTGAACGGGTTCTTCTTCACCAAATTAAGTATGCGGCGATCATCCACCACTGTTGTCATCCGTGGACGCCCAGGCCTTTTTGAGTTCCCAAGCTCACCAGTCAATTCCTTTTTTCTCAGAATGTACCCAACTGTTGATTTTGCTACTCCAAGCATGTCTGCTATCTCTCTGATGGATTTTTTCTTTTTTTCAGCCTCAGGATGTTCTGCTTCACCTCAATTGAGAGTTCCTTTGACCGCATGTGGTCTGCTCACAGCAACAGCTTCCAAATGCAAAACCACACACCTGGAATCCACCCCTGACCTTTTAACTACTTCATTGATTACAGGTTAACGAGGGAGACGCCTTCAGAGTTAATTGCAGCCCTTAGAGTCCATTGTCCAATTACTTTTGGTCCCTTGAAAAAGAGGACGCTATGCATTACAGAGCTATGATTCCTAAACCCTTTCTCCGATTTGGATGTGGAAACTATCATATTGCAGCTGGGAGTGTGCACTTTCAGCCCATATTATATATATAATTGTATTTCTGAACATGTTTTTGTAAACAGCTAAAATAACAAAACTTGTGTCACTGTCCAAATATTTCTGGCCCTAACTGTATATGTACAGTTAGGTCCATATATATTTGGACAGAGACAACATTTTTCTAATTTTGGTTATAGACATTACCACAATGAATGTTAAACAAAACAATTCAGATGCAGTTGAAGTTCAGACTTTCAGCTTTCATTTGAGGGTATCCACATTAAACTTGGATGAAGGGTTTAGGAGTTTCAGCTCCTTAACACATGCCACCCTGTTTTTAAAGGGACCAAAAGTAATTGGACAATTGATTCCAAGGCTATTTCATGGACAGGTGTGAGCAATCCCTTCGTTATGTCATTCTCAATTAAGCAGATAAAAGGCCTGGAGTTGATTTGAGGTGTGGTGCTTGCATTTGGAAGGTTTTGCTGTGAAGTAAACATGCAGTCAAAGGAGCTCTCCATGCAGGTGAAACAAGCCATCCTAAAGCTGCGAAAACAGAAAAAACCCATCTGAGAAATTGCTACAATATTAGGAGTGGCAAAATCTACAGTTTGGTACATCCTGAGAAAGAAAGAAAGCACTGGTGAACTCATCAATGCAAAAAGACCTGGGCGCCCACAGAAGACAACAGTGGTGGATGATCGCAGAATAATCTCCACGGTGAAGAGAAACACCTTCACAACAGCCAACCAAGTGAACAACACTCTCCAGGAGGTCGGCGTATCAATATCCAAATCTACCATAAAGAGAAGACTGCATGAAAGTAAATACAGAGGGTTCACTGCACGGTGCAAGCCACTCATAAGCATCAAGAATAAAAAGGCTAGACTGGACTTTGCTAAAAAACATCTAAAAAAGCCAGCACAGTTCTGGAAGAACATTCTTTGGACAGATGAAACCAAGATCAACGTCTAACAGAATGATGGAAAGAAAAAAGTATGGCGAAGGCATGGTACAGCTCATGATCCAAAGCATACCACATCATCTGTAAAACACGGTGGAGGCAGTGTGATGGCTTGGGCATGCATGGCTGCCAGTGGCACTGGGTCACTAGTGTTTATTGATGATGTGACACAGGACAGGAGCAGCCGAATGAATTCTGAGGTATTCAGAGACATACTGTGTGCTCAGATCCAGCCAAATGCAGCCAAACTGATTGGTCGTCGTTTCATACAACAGATGGACAATGACCCAAAACATAAAGCCAAAGCAACCCAGGAGTTTATTAAAGCAAAGAAGTGGAATATTCTTGAATGGCCAAGTCAGTCACCTGATCTCAACCCAATTGAGCATGCATTTCACTTGTTAAAGACTAAACTTCAGACAGAAAGGCCACAAACAAACAGCAACTGAAAACCACCGCAGTGAAGGCTCGGCAGAGCATCAAAAAGGAGGAAACACAGCGTCTGGTGATGTCCATGAGTTCAAGACTTCAGGCAGTCATTGCCAACAAAGGGTTTTCAACGAAGTACTAAAAATGAACATTTTATTTACAATTATTTAATCTGTCCTATTACTTTTGGTCCTTTTAAAAACAGGGTGGCACATGTTAAAAAGCTGAAACTCCTAAACCCTTCATCCAATTTTAATGTGGATACCCTCAAATGAAAGCTGAAAGTCTGACCTTCAACTGCATCTGAATTGTTGTTTTTTTAATTCATTGTGGCAATGTCTATAACCAAAATCAGAAAAATGTTGTCTCTGTCCAAATATATATGGACCTAACTGTATATATATTAATATTTCTTCCAGCGCGAGATAGCTTTAAAGCCGGTAGTTCAATTACCGGCTTTTGCTATCTCCTTCCTAAACCCGACATGATATGGGACATGGTTTACATACAGTAAACCATCTCATATCACCTTTTTTTTTGCATATTCCACACTACTAATGTTAGTAGTGTGTATATGCAAAATTTGGCCGTTCTATCTACTAAATTAAAGGGTTAAATGGCGGAAAAAATTGGCGTGGGCTCCCGCGCAATTTTCTCCGCCAGAGTAGTAAAGCCAGTGACTGAGGGCAGATATTAATAGCCTGGAGAGGGTCCACGGTTATTGCCCCCCCCCTGGCTAAAAACATCTGCCCCCAGCCACCCCAGAAAAGGCACATCTGGAAGATGCGCCTATTCTGGCACTTGGCCACTCTCTTACCATTCCCGTGTAGCGGTGGGATATGGGGAAATGAAGGGTTAATGCCACCTTGCTATTGTAAGGTGACATTAAGCCAAATTAATAATGGAGAGGCGTTAATTATGACACCTATCCATTATTAATCCAATACTAGTAAAGGGTTAAAAAATACACAAACACATTATTAAAAATTATTTTAATGAAATAAAAACAAAGGTTGTTGTAATATTTTATTCAACGCCCAATCCAATCACTGAAGACCCTCGTTCTGTAACAAAAAAAACATAATAAACCAACAATATCCTTACCTTCCACAGATCTGTAAAGTCCAACGATGTAAATCCATCTGAAGGGGTTAAAATATTTTGCAGCAAGGAGCTCTGCTAATGCAGCGCTGCTCCTTGCTGCAAAACCCCGGGGAATGAAGGTAAAGTAGGTCAATGACCTATATTTACCTTCATTTGCGGTGAGGCGCCCTCTGCTGGTTGTCCTCATATGAACTCGAGCCTGGGAGCTTTCTAGGAAAGTTCCCACGATCTAGGAAGAACCAGCAGAGGGCGCCTCACCGCAAATTAAGGTAAATATAGGTCATTGACCTACTTTACCTTCATTCCCCGGGGTTTTGCAGCCACGAACAACGTTGCATTAGCAAAGCTCCTCGCTGCAAAATATTTTAACCCCTTCAGATGGATTTACATCGTGGGACCTTACAGATCTGTGGAAGGTAAGGATATTGTTGGTTTATTATGTTTTTTTGTTACAGAACGAGGGTCTTCAGTGATTGGATTGGGCGTTGAATAAAATATTACAACAACCTTTGTTTTTATTTCATTAAAATTATTTTTAATAATGTGTTTGTGTATTTTTTAACCCTTTACTAGTATTGGATTAATAATGGATAGGTGTCATAATTGACGCCTCTCCATTATTAATTTGGCTTAATGTCACCTTACAATAGCAAGGTGGCATTAACCCTTCATTACCCCATATCCCACCGCTACACGGGAATGGGAAGAGAGTGGCCAAGTGCCAGAATAGGCGCATCTTCCAGATGTGCCTTTTCTGGGGTGGCTGGGGGCAGATGTTTTTAGCCAGGGGGGGGCAATAACCGTGGACCCTCTCCAGGCTAATAATATCTGCCCTCAGTTACTGGCTTTACTACTCTGGCGGAGAAAATTGCGCGGGAGCCCACGCCAATTTTTTCCGCCATTTAACCCTTTAATTTAGTAGATAGAACGGCCAAATTTTGCATATACACACTACTAACATTAGTAGTGTGGAATATGCAAAAAAAAGGGGGATATGAGATGGTTTACTGTATGTAAACCAGGTCTCATATCATGTCGGGTTTAGGAAGGAGAAAGCAAAAGCCGGTAATTGAATTATCGGCTTTAAAGCTATCTCGCGCTGGAAGAAATATTAATATATATATATATATATATGTGTCTACTGACATATATATATAGAGAGAGAGAGAGAGACAGTATATATATATATTTTTTTGGTGACACATGGATCCCTTCTATAGCGGTATGTTGGTTTTGCAAGCCTGCGAGAAAAACACGCAGTACGGATGCCATACGGATTACATACGGAGGATGCCATGCGCAAAAAACGCTGACACACCCTGCCTACAGAGGAGCTACGGACCACTATTTTGGGGACTTTTCAGCGTATTACGGCCGTAATATACGGACCGTATTGTTTTACGCTGTGTGTGACGCCGGCCTTAGAAAGTTGCAGAACTTTTAATTATACAATTATTAGGCTTCAGTCTCATTGATTGACATAACAGACAAGATGCGGAAGAAAAAAAATGAAAAAAATAATAGACAAGTTACCTATATGATTGCGGGGAACCTGTCATTCAGGAGGACATTATTTTAAACATTTTATATGTACAGTATATAACCTGGGCACTGCCAGGGAGCTATTAAAATGAGAAGCGTGAATATGGTTCCCACGTTTATACAGAGTTTTGTGTCAGCCACATGAAAACGTAATGTATCCGTGAAACCGTAATGTAATTCTTTCTATATAATTTGTATACGTAACGCTGAGATAAAACATTGTTTAAAAACAGGCGAGGAAATGTTATGACTCACAAAAAGAATCAGCTGTGATCCCGTGCTGTAATGTCTGTATACTCTTTGCGTCCTCCTCTGCCCAGGCGCTGCGGTATGTACAGAGCACGTTCCTGTACGGTCACACACGGCCATTACACAGTAAGAGATTATCTCGGCACAGGAACTTTTTTTTTTTAAACATCCAATTGTGGAACTTTTATTTTTAGTGCAAGATCTATTAATTTATAATGAACTTTGTTCATGGGAAGACCTCTTTAAGTGTCACACGGTGAGGTGGATTCTCAAAGCTCCAGTTCCGGTTGAGCAGTTCTTAACCCAAACAAACAGCTGGTGCCGCTACAGCAGGATAATTGAGTTTGTATGAAAGAAGTGGCATCGATAAAGAAACCGACTGAAGAGGAGATGCCAAAATGTTGTAGCAGAGCTGGAACACTGATGACAGATGTAGCAAAGCTGGGACAGCAATGACTGATGTAGGAGAGATGGAATAGTGATGACTGCCGTGAGCTGCAGAGCTGATACAGTGGACATTGATACAGCAGCATTGATGCAGCAGTGGCTAATGTAGCAGTGCTGGAACCCTGATGAGCAAAATAGCAGAAATGTATTTGCAGTGGTCGACTCCCTGATGTAGCAGTTCTGGAGTTCTGTTCGTAGTGGTGGATGAGGTAACAGTACTGGAACAATGATGACTGGTGTAGCAGAGCAGGAACCTTGAAGACTGATAAAGCAGAGCTGGAAAATGGGATGATGGAGAGATGTATTGGCTGGACGCCAACAACCTGAATACTCAAGTGGCATCATGCCAGATTTAAATGACTCGAGTTGATGACACCATAGGAGTTAGTTGGCCACTGGCAACACCCAGCACTAGGGTTGAGCGACCTTTACTTTTATAGGATCGGGTCGGGTTTCACGAAACCCGACTTTTTCAAAAGTCGGGTCGAGTGAAATCGGCCGATCCTATAAAAAAGTCGGGGTCGGGGTCGGCCGAAACTCGAAACCCAATGCAGTGCATTGAGTTTCCATGGTTCCCAGGGTCTGAAGGAGCGGAAACTCTCCTTCAGGCCCTGCGATCCATATTTTAGTGTAAAATAAAGAATTAAAATAAAAAATATCGCAATACTTACCCTCTGACGCGCCCTGGTACTAACCGGGAACCTTCCTTCCTTAGAATCAGCCTTCCAGGACCTTGCGGTGACGTCGCGGTGACGTCGCGGCTTGTGATTGGCCGCGCGGCCGCCCATGTGACCGCTCGCGCGGCCAATCACAAGCCGCGACGTCACCGCGACGTCACCGAAGGTCCTAGAAGGGCTGATTCTTAGGAAGGAAGGCTGCCGGAAAGAAGCAGGGCGCGTCCGAGGGTGAGTATATTCCTATTAGGTATATACTCTTCAATTAGGTATATAATCTTCAACATATTCATTAATGATCTGGTAGAAGGTTTACACAGTAAAATATCGATATTTGCAGATGATACAAAACTATGTAAAGCAGTTAATACAAGAGAAGATAGTATTCTGCTACAGATGGATCTGGATAAGTTGGAAACTTGGGCTGAAAGGTGGCAGATGAGGTTTAACAATGATAAATGTAAGGTTATACACATGGGAAGAAGGAATCAATATCACCATTACACACTGAACGGGAAACCACTGGGTAAATCTGACAGGGAGAAGGACTTGGGGATCCTAGTTAATGATAAACGGCTCTATCTAGCAGCGCGGACGCGCCACTCTGTACGTAGGCGAGCGCTGCCACCGGCCGGGGCAGTGCCTGCCATCGTGATTCATATCGGACCATCTGCGATACTCGTCTCACCTGATTCTCTCCGGGCACCGCAAGTATCTAAGGACATCGGAACAAGCCGCTCCACCGCTTCCTACATATTTGCCATCAGGCAGTGACTTTTGTTTTATTCTATACTGGGATATTCCAACTAACCATATCGCATCTATCCTTACCCTCCTCGGACAACTTTGTCAGGTAGTGACACAACAGTGTTTATTATTTGTTTTTTATAAATTTGGCGGTACTGAGTGGTTTTCCCAATTGCTTGCGGTGCCGGTTTTATTTTATTCCTACCTTCAACACGGTTTCAGTTTTTTTGTGAGATTTACGTATTTTCTTAATAGTTTTTATGGTCCTCTAATGTGTGTGTTTTTCCCAGCGCAGATATTCTTTTTCTTTTTTTAGATTTATCTATTTTTTGCGGGTGGGTGGTTCCGCGATACTATCTGCTGCAGGTTTTGTTTAAGTGTGAGCGCTACAGGTGCCATCTTTGTGTTTTAATGATAAACTTACCTGGAGCAGCCAGTGCCAGGCAGCAGCTGCCAAGGCAAACAGGATCATGGGGTGCATTAAAAGAGGTCTGGATACACATGATGAGAGCATTATACTGCCTCTGTACAAATCCCTAGTTAGACCGCACATGGAGTACTGTGTCCAGTTTTGGGCACCGGTGCTCAGGAAGGATATAATGGAACTAGAGAGAGTACAAAGGAGGGCAACAAAATTAATAAAGGGGATGGGAGAACTACAATACCCAGATAGATTAGCGAAATTAGGATTATTTAGTCTAGAAAAAAGACGACTGAGGGGCAATCTAATAACCATGTATAAGTATATAAGGGGACAATACAAATATCTCGCTGAGGATCTGTTTATACCAAGGAAGGTGACGGGCACAAGGGGGCATTCTTTGCGTCTGGAGGAGAGAAGGTTTTTCCACCAACATAGAAGAGGATTCTTTACTGTTAGAGCAGTGAGAATCTGGAATTGCTTGCCTGAGGAGGTGGTGATGGCGTACTCAGTCGAGGGGTTCAAGAGAGGCTTGGATGTCTTCCTGGAGCAGAACAATATTGTATCATACAATTATACAATATTGTATCATACAAGGTTCTGTAGAAGGACGTAGATCTGGGGATTTATTTTGATGGAATATAGGCTGAACTGGATGGACAAATGTCTTTTTTCGGCCTTACTAACTATGTTACTATGTTACTCACCCTCGGACGCGCCCTGCTTCTTTCCAGCAGCCTTCCTTCCTAAGAATCAGCCCTTCCAGGACCTTCGGTGACGTCGCGGTGACGTCGCGGCTTGTGATTGGCCGCGCGAGCGGTCACATGGGCGGCCGCACGGCCAATCACAAGCCGCGACGTCACCGCGACGTCACCGCAGGGTCCTGGAAGGCTGATTCTAAGGAAGGAAGGTTCCCGGTTAGTACCAGGGCGCGTCAGAGGGTAAGTATTGCGATATTTTTTTATTTTAATTCTTTATTTTACACTTAAATCTGAATTCAGATACCAATTCCCGATATCTTAAACATATCGGGAATCGGTATCGGAATTCCGATTCTAGATTCAAAAGATCGCCGACTTCATGGCCGACCCCACACTGGGGTCGGGTCGGGTTTCATGAAACCCGACCTTGCCAAAAGTCAGCGACTTTTGAAAAATTTCGACCCGTTTCGCTCAACCCTACCCAGCACTAGATTTGGTGCAAATCGATCTGTCCATGATTGAGGTCAGTTCAGTGTGGCTGCTGGACAGGATCCATGAGAACCATCTCTTATTTGTCAGGATCTGTGGCTCTTCATCTGATTAGCCAGCCTGCAATGACGTCATGTGTACAGTATATCAGTCCACACTCTACACCGAAGCCTGTGGAATGATAAGAAATGCCAGCAGGTGAGAGTCAATTCTCATGGCTCCTGTCCAGCGGCCAGAGATTGCAAAGGTGGGCAATGGACCGGATTTCACAAATCGATTTGCACCAACTCTTCCCGTCACAGCAGCAGCACCATAACAGTTTCCTTAACTATCCTTTCTCAGATCACTCTTATTCACTATGTAACAATGACATTTTTCTCTAGTCCCGGGTGCATAACATTACTTTATCTACAGTGGGGAAAACAAGTATTTGGTCAGCCACCAATTGTGCAAGTTCTACCCCTTAAAAAGATGAGAGAGGCCTGTAATTGACATCATAGGTAGACCACAACTATGAGAGTCACAATGAGGAAACAAATCCTGAAAATCACCTTGTCTGATTTGGCAAGATTTATTTTGCAAATTATCATGGAAAATAAGTATTTGGTCATTAACAAAATTCATCTCAACATTTTGTTATATATCCTTTGTTGGCAATGACAGAGGTCAAACGTTCTCTGTAAGTCTTCACAAGGTTGCCACACACTGTTGTTGGTATGTTGGCCCATTCCGCCATGCAGATCTCTTCTAGTGCAGTGATGTTTTGGGCCTGTCGCTGGTCAACACAGACTTTCAACTCCCTCCAAAGGTTTTCTATGGATTTGAGATGTGGAAACTGGCTAGGCCACTCCAGGACCTTCATATGCTTCTTACGAAGCCACTCTTTGTAGCCCTGGCGGTGTGCTTGGGATCATTATCATGCTGAAAGACCCATCCATGTTTCATCTTCAATGCCCTTGCTGATGGAAGGAGGTTTGCACTCAAAATCTCACGATAGATGGCGCCATTCATTCTATCATGTACACGGATCAGTTGTCTTTGTCCCTTTGCAGAGAAACAGCCCCAAAGCATGATATTGCCACCCCCATGCTTCACAGTAGGTATGGTGTTCTTTGGATGCAACTCAACATTCTGTATCCTCCAAACACGACGTGTTTTGTTTCTACAGTTTTACTTTGGTTTCATCAGACCATATGTCATTCTCCCAATACTCTTCTGGATAATCCAAATTCTTTCTAGCAAACTTCAGACGAGCCCAGACATGTACAAGCTAAGCAGGGGGACATGTCTGGCACTGCAGGATCTGAGTCCCTGGCAGCATAGTGTGTTACTGATAGTAGCCTTTGTTACGGTGGTCCCAGCTCTATGCAGGTCATTCACTAGGTCCCCCCGTGTGGTTATGGGATTTTTGCTGACTGTTCTTGTGATCATTTTGACCCCACGGGGTGAGATCTTGTGTGGAGCCCCAGATCGAGGGTGATCATCAGTGGTCTTGTATGTCTTCCATTTTCTTATTTTTGCTCCCACAGTTGCTCACACCAAGCTGCTTGCCTATTGCAGACTCAGTCTTCCCAGCCTGATGCAGGGCTATAATTTTGCTTCTTGTGTCCTTTGACAGCTCTTTGGTCTTCACCATAGTGGAGTTTGGAGTCAGACTATTTGAGGGTGTGCACAGGTGTCTTTTTATACTGATAACAAGTTCAAACAGGTGCCAGTACTACAGGTAATGAGTGGAGGACAGAGGAGCCTCTTAAAGAAGAAGTTAGAGATCTGTGAGAGACAGAAATCTTGCATGTTTTTAGGTGACCAAATACTTATTTTCCACCATAATTAGCTAAATAAATTTTGCCAAATCAGACAAGGTGATTTACTGGATTTGTTTTCTTATTGTGACTCTCATAGTTGTGATCTACCTATAATGTCAATTACAGGCCTCTCTCATCTTTTTAAGTGGGAGAACTTGCACAATTGGTGGCTGACTAAATATTTTTTTCCCCCACTGTATGCTCCAGACAACCACAAAGAATATAGATCGCAGTTCATTAAACTGCTAAATAAAGGGGTCTCAGACCCTGTAAAATCCCTGCTTGACAAGTCTTCTTTATCTCCCTGCAGTGACAGGTCTCAGAGACAGGAATCACTGATTCAAGTAGATTTTTATAGAAAGGTAATTAGTTTTTTTCCCCCCTTTTCTATACAGTTTGTTGTGATTATTACCATATCATAATTGCTATTACCGTGCCATTTCCTTCCAGTTTATTGTCTGCATTTCATTAACATTACTGGAGCCACTTTCTCGCCGAGGTCTCAGCTGTCACTAATTTCATGTTATTGCCACCAAAATTGAAAGCTCAAATGGTTGAAAAAATATTTATTGATTTTTGTTCCAAGCTATTTGCATATTATTATCTCCGTGATCTCTTGCACTCCTGATATACTCTTCATTTGCACAGAGAGCTAAAAAAACCAGCATGATATGTACAACCGGCTGTAGACATGAGTATTATTGGAGTGATATCATCCTTAAAGGAAATCTCCACCTTTTATCAATCTACTGTCTTTAGATCTTAATTTCTGTACTAATTGGAAATATATCACATATTTTGTTACTCATTAAACCAGATATTAATACAGATTAGTTTTCTTTTCTAATTTTAGTCTTTTTTATTATTTTTTTTTAGTACATTATTATTGGGCGGCTGTCTTATCTGAGTTGCCGGATATATGCCGTTACATAGGCTATAGGAGCCTATAGGTTGGAAAAGTTAATTGACTTCTATGGGAGAGTGTAGCAGACATGCTTGATGAGATGTGCAGAGGTAATTCTTGAGAGAGTGGGAGAAGGTGAGCTGTGACCATAACCAATTGTGAATGAATCCTGTGTGATCTATATATAGTTCACTGTCATCAGGACTGGATCCAGTTTTATGCAAGCGAGCTAGCTTTAATCACAGCTAGATGCGGGTGCCAGCTGTATAACAGCTTAGAGCCGCATGTTATGAAACAAACTCAACTCCTGAACCCGCTATATATATGGAAGCCTATGCGCAACACATTATACTATATGGAGGACTGTGAGATGCATTATACTATATGGATGTCTATGACGAGTGCATTACACTATATGGGGGACTATGAGGAGTGCATTATACTATATGAAGACCTAAGGGAAGTGCATTATACTATATGAAAGTCTATGGGTAGTGCATTATACGGTATGGAGGCCTATGGGGAGTAAATTATACTGTATGGAGCCCTATGGGGAGTGCATTACACAGTATGGAGACCTATGGAGAATGAATTATCCTATGCAGAGTGCATTATACTATATGGAGGCCTAAGGGGAGTGCGTTATACTGTATGTAGGCCTATGGGGAGTACGTTATACTATATGGAGGCCTATAGGGAGTGCGTTATACTGTATGGAGGCCTATGGAGAGTGAATTATACTATGGGGAGTGCATTATACTATATAGAGGCCTATAAGGAGTGGGTTATATTGTATGGAGGCCTATGGGGGGTGTTATACCGTATGGAGGCCTATGGGGAGTGCATTATGCTGTATAGAGGCCTAAGGGGAGTGGGTTATACTGTATGGAGGTCTATGGAAGGTGCTATACTGTATGGAGGCCTATGGGAAGTGCATTATACTATATAGAGGCCTATGGGGAATGCATTATACTGTATGGAGACCTATGGAGAGTGAATTATACTATGGGGAGTGTGATATACTATACAGAGGTCTATGGGGAGTGGGTTATACTGTATGGAGGCCTATGGGGAGTGCGTTATACTGTATGGAAGCCTATGTGGAGTGCGTTATACTATATGAAGCCCTATGGGGAGTGCATTATACTGTATGGAGGCCCATGGGGAGCGCATTATACTGTATGGAGACCCATAGGGAGTGCGTTATACTGTATGCAGGACTATGGAGTGCATTATACTATATGGATGCTATTTATTGGGCCATTATACAGTGTGGAAATTACAGTGAAAGGGCCATCATATAGTATTGGGGCCATCAAACAGTTTGGGGCTTCTAAGGGGTCAGTATACTGTGTGGGGGTACTATATAGTGTGGGGGCCTTATACTGTGTATAAGAGAGCATCATACTGTGTATAGGGGAGCTGTACAGGGGGAGACTATGAACATTATTAAATGTTAAGTGGGCACTCATCTTTATAGGTGAACTCAGGTTACTGTGACTATCAAAGGGGCACAAAGGGCATTATTACTTTCTACGGGGCAAAATGTGGGCACTGTTTTCTAGGGCACTTGCACCCAGCATTATTATATTCTAGAGGTTTGCTTTACCATCTAGAGGGCACATAAAACCACACAGTAGATACAGTATTAGGGACACATAAGACAGCAGCTCAGTATTGGGGTATTAGCAGGATAAGGACTTTGTTCAGGTTGGGATAGGTTGGGATAAGTGGGGACAGTGCTGGAAATGTGAGAAGCGAAATGTGTTTTTGTTATAATCTCTGCCTATGAATCCTGGCTGGAAAAGTTGTCATGTGGGTCTGGGCCAGATGGAAAAGACAAGAAATGTGAACGACTCCATCAGAAATGTCAGCTGTAAGTCACTATCTGTATCTGTACTATAATCTCTTACATTTTCTGTTCTGCATTCTGTATTCATACCTCTTTAAATTTTTCACTCTTTGTTTCATGGCAGCCATTTGGTAAATTCAAAAAAGTTATTTTTGTTCTCATTAATGTACACTCTGCACAGTATATTGACTGAAAAAAAAAACAGAAATGTAATTTTTGCAAATTTGTTAAAAAAGAAAAACTCAAATATCACATGGTCATAAGTATTCAGACCCTTTGCTCAAAATCGAGTAGAAGCACCTTTTGAGCTAGTAGAGCCATGCGTCTTCTTTGGAATATACAACAAGTTTTTCACACCTGGATTTGGGGATCCTCTGCCATTCTTCCTTGCAGACCCTCTCCAGTTCCGTCAGGTTGGATGGTGAATGTTGGTGGACAGCCATTTTCAGGTCTCTCCAGAGATGCTCAATTGGGTTTAGGTCAGGGCTCTGGCTGGGCCAGTCAAGATTGGTCACAGAGTTGTTCTGAAGCCACTCCTTTGTTATTTTAGCTGTGTGCTTAGGGTCATTTTCTTGTTGGAAGGTGAACCTTCGGCCAAGTCTGAGGTCCAGAGCACTCTGGAAGAGGTTTTCATCCAGGATATCTCTATACTTGGCCGCATTCATGTTTCCTTCAATTGCAACGAGTCGTCCTGTCCCTGCAGCTGAAAAACACCCCATAGCATGATGCTGCCACCACCATGTTTCACTGTTGGGATTGTATTGGGCATGTGATGAGCAGTGCCTGGTTTTCTCCACACTTACCGCTTAGAATTATCATCAAAAATGTCTATCCTCATCTCATCAGACCAGATAATCTTATTTCTCACACCACAATTCTGTCTCTGAGCTTCTTGGCCAGTTCCTTTGACCTCATGATTCTCATTTGGTCTGACATGCACTGTGAGCTGTGAGGTCTTATATAAACAGGTGTGCGCCTTTCAAAATCAAGTCCTATCAGTTTAATTAAACACAGCTGGACTCCAATGAAGGAGTAGAAGAATCTCAAGGAGGATCACAAGGAAATGGACAGCATGTGACTTAAATATGAGTGTCTGAGCAAAGGGTCTGAATACTTATGACCATGTGATATTTCAGTTTTTCTTTTTTATTACATTTGCAAAATGTCTACATTTCTTCTATTTTTCAGTCAAGATGGGGTGCAGAGTGTAAATTGATGGGAAAAAATGAACTCTTTTGAGTTTACAAAATAGCTACAATGAAATAAAGAGTGAAAAATGTAAAGGGGTCTGAATACTTTCTGTACCCACTGTATATGGTCACTATATGGCGGTAATATTAGTGTTGATCTTTGTATAGAGATTATTTTCAGTAACAGCGTGGTGATCTGCTGAGATTCTCCAACATCCATTATTAGGGTGCACGACCATTGTTGTAATCAGGGGCCCACTGATTAGGGGCCCACTCAGAAGTTTAGAAGTTCCCCCCCCCAACCAAAACTTTGGCTACGCCTCTGGTTAGTATATATCCCATCTACAATGGGGCTGTTTGTTCAGGGGTCCCATAGCAGCTGTATTGACTGCCTCTATGGTGCATACACCACATATATATTATTCTGGGGTCCTGGGATCAAATCTCTATAAGGACAACATCTGCAAAGAGTTTGTATGTTCTCCCCGTGTCTACATGGGCTTCCTCCAGTTTCCTCCTACACTCCAAAGACATACTGATAGGGGATTTAGATTGTGAGTATATATTAGTGCTAGATGAATAATAAATAAGTCAATGCTTTGAGAAACACCTCTCGTTCCTGTGCATGCAGAGGATACTAGGAGTCTAAAGCTTAAAAATGAAATCTGTCACTTCAGCAATAATTAAATTGACTTCATATTCCTTAAACTGTAGATCCCAAGAAGATTTTTTGTGAGCGAAATCGAATTTGTGCACAAGTCATTACTCCAAACACACAGACGTCACAATGACATTTCTTTTCCAGACCACTAAACTCGTTCTTTTCATTTTAATTTTCTTTCTCCCCTCTAAAAAAAACTACAAAAAAATAATAATAATTGAAATCTGAGCAGCACCTTCTTACAAATTCCAGTCCACCGTCCTCTTTCTGCCTTAAATTATATTCTAATAGCTTTGTTGTTCCAATATTCTCCCCGTCTTATTTTGTTGCAAATCTTGCCAGCGTGTTTCTGTTTGAGAACAAAGCACTGGCAAATAATAGGAGGATAACCTAAGTACATAATAACTTTTGATAGCGGGTTAGACAAAACTGTCTGTCAGGATAAGTAGATGGCCTCTGTGAATGGCATGCACTTTAATAGAGCGCAGTTTAAAATGTGTTCCCTGCCCCGAGATAGAGGAAATGTATTCAACTTTTCAATGTCGTCCTGCAACTTTGGCTGAGTTTTCTCCTTTTACATTCTCATTTTTAGTTAGATTTTTTGATAGGTTAAATACAGAGTTAGATTTATTACTAGGCCTTGTTAGATGGAACCTTTTTTTAAAGTATTTTAAGATTTCCTGCCCTATCAAACAAAACCTGTAGAAAAACATGGTCTTCAAAGCCTTATCCCCACTATCTGTAGAGAGACAAAAACCCATACCCACTATCTGTAGCGCGACAAAACTCATCCCCATTTACTGTACAGACAAAGCCCCATCCCCACTTCCTGTAGCGAGAAAAAGCCCCATCCCCACTTCCTGTAGAGAGACAAAGCCCCATGCCCACTTCCTGTAGAGTGACAAAGCCCCATCCCCACTTCCTGTAGAGTGACAAAGCCCCATCCCCACTTCCTGTAGAGTGACAAAGCCCCATCCCCACTTCCTGTATAAAGACAATGCCCCATCCCCACTTCCTGTAGAGTGACAAAGCCCCATCCTCACTTCCTGTAGAGAGACAAGGACCCATCCACATTTCCTGTAGAGAGACAAAGCCCCATCCCCACTTCCTGTAGAGCAAAAAAGATTAATCCCTACTACCTGTAGAGAGACAAAAACCCATACCCACTTCTTGTAGAGAGACAAATCCCCATCCCCACTTTCTGTAGAGCGACAAAACTCATCCCCATTTACTGTACAGACAAAGCCCCATCCCCACTTCCTGTAGCGAGAAAAAGCCCCATCCCCACTTCCTGTATAGAGACAAAGCCCCATGCCCACTTCCTGTAGAGTGACAAAGCCCCATCCCCACTTCCTGTATAAAGACAATGCCCCATCCCCACTTCCTGTAGAGTGACAAAGCCCCATCCTCACTTCCTGTAGAGAGACAAGGACCCATCCACATTTCCTGTAGAGAGACAAAGCCCCATCCCCACTTCCTGTAGAGCAAAAAAGATTAATCCCTACTACCTGTAGAGTGACAAAGACCCATCCCCATTTCCTGTAGAGAGACAAAGCCCCATTGCCACTTCCTGTAGATTGACAAAGACCCATTCCCACTTTCTGTAGAGAGACAAAGTCCCAACCCCATTTCCTGCAGAGACAAAGTCCCAACCCCACTTCCTGTAGAGACAAAGTCCCAACCCCACTTCCTGTAGAGAGACAAGGACCCATCCCAATTTCCTGTAGAGAGACAAAGCCCCATCCCCACTTCTTGTAGAGAGACAAAGTCCCAACCCCATTTCCTGTGGAGAGACAAAGTACAAACTCCACTTCATGTAGAGAGACAGTCTAAACCCCACTTCCTGTAAAGAGACAAAGACCCAACCCCACTTTCTGTAGAGACAAGGTCCCAACCCCACTTCCTGTAGAGACAAAGTCCCAACCCCACTTCCTGTAGAGAGACAAAGTCCCAACCCCACTTCCTGTAGAGAGACAAAGTCCAAGCCCCACTTCCTGTAGCGACAAAGTCCCAACTCCAGTTCCTGTAGAGAGACAAAGTCCCAACCCCACTTCCTGTAGAGAGACAAAGTCCTAACTCCAGTTCCTGTAGAGAGACAAAGTCCCAACCCCACTTCCTGTAGCGACAAAGTTCCAACTCCAGTTCCTGTAGAGAGACAAGGTCCCAACCCCACTTCCTGTAGCGACAAAGTCCCAACTCCAGTTCCTGTAGAGAGACAAAGTCCCAACCCCACTTCCTGTAGAGAGACAAAGTCCCAACCCCTCTTCCTGTAGAGAGACAAAGTCCCAACCCCACTTCCTGTAGAGAGACAAAGTCCCAACCCCACTTCCTGTAGAGACAAAGTCCCAACCCCTCTTCCTGTAGAGACAAAGCCCCAACCCCTCTTCCTGTAGAGACAAAGTCCCAACCCCACTTCCTGTAGAGACAAAGTCCCAACCCCACTTCCTGTAGAGACAAAGTCCCAACCCCACTTCCTGTAGAGACAAAGTCCCAACCCCACTTCCTGTAGAGACAAAGTCCCTACCCCACTTCCTGTAATTGAGCTGTGTCTCTGCTTTTAGGTGTGGATCACACTTGACAACAGAAACTAAATAGATGCCATTTGGATACATTTTTTAAGTAATTTTGAAATAAAGTGATTTGAAGATTCATCAAATAGTTCATCAGATAGTTTGACTCATAAGTGCACTTTTTCCTTTACATCATTGTAGCTGTGTAATTGGGAAGTTCTGATATCAGGATGTATCATTTTTTAGAGGCAAAGAGCAGTGCCAGAATCATTATGAGATACTGTACCTGCTAGAATAATATAGTGGTGCACGGATGAAGATAATTATGCTCATGTGCAATGTGCATATTCTTGGAAACACTGTGGTTGGTATACTGCCTGCAAGATTGACTGTCAGCTTTTTGCCTACACAGAAAGCAGCCAATCAATAGTGGGGGGCAAGGAAACCTAGAGCAAATGAATATGGAGGACTATATTGCAGAAGCTCATCACTGAGAAGACTAGCAGAGCTGCAACAGACAAAACAATCTTTTATCAAAACTGCAGAAAAAGTCTAAGGCTCACAAGGTGACTTGGACTCACTAAGCTGTAAGTCCGGGTGGGCACACGGACCATAATAATAATAATAATAATAATAATCTTTATTTATATAGCGCCAACATATTCCGCAGCGCTTTAAAGTTTAACAGTTTCAAACACAACAGTCATAAGTAACAAAGTTAACAATAATATAATGATTAAAGCAAAATAAGACGCCCCAGCTCGTGAGAGCTTACAATCTATGAGGTGGGGGAGATACAAAGTACAGGCGTGTATTTACAATGATGTAGTTACAATGATGGTCCAGTCATCTTCAGGGGGTGGGGGATAGATGGAAGTAGTGAATGGGCTACACACACACATAAACATAAAATGACTTTGATTAGTGAATGTGATAGGCCACTCGGAACAAATGTGTTTTGAGGGAGCGCCTAAAACTATGCAAATTGTGGATGGTCCTAATATCTTGGGGTAGAGCATTCCAGAGGATTGGCGCAGCACGGGAGAAGTCTTGGAGTCGGGAGTGGGAGGTACGGATTAGTGAAGAGGTTAGTCGAAAATCATTTGCAGAGCGCAGTGGTAGGTTAGGCCGATAGACAGAAATGAGGGAGGAGATGTAAGAGGGTGCTGCACTGTGAAGAGCTTTGTGGGTGAGAACAAGTACTTTGAATTGGATTCTATAATGAATGGGCAGCCAGTCTAACAAGTGGCGAAGAGCGGATGTGTCCGAGTAACCATTAGGTGGATGGACGACCCTGGCTGCTGCATTAAGGATGGACTGGAGAGGAGAAAGTTTAGTGAGGGGGAGGCCAATTAACCCCTATCTGACCTTGGACGGGATAGTACGTCCAAGGTCAGATCCCCTGCTTTGATGCAGGGCTCCGCGGTGAGCCCGCACCAAAGCCGGGACATGTCAGCTGTTTTGAACAGCTGACATGTGCCCGTAATAGGCGCAGGCAGAATCGCGATCTGCCCGCACCTATTAACTAGTTAAATGCCGCTGTCAAACGCAGACAGCGGCACTTAACTACCGCTTCCGGCCGGACGGCCAGAAATGACGTCATCGCCGACCCCCGTCACATGATCGGGGGGCGGCGATGCGTCTTCATTGTAACCACCCTGTGGTCGGCGCTCACAGCACACCTCCATTTCTGCTACATAGCAGCGATCAGCAGATCGCTGCTATGTAGCAGAGGCGATCGCGTTGTGCCTGCTTCTAGCCTCCCATGGAGGCTATTGAAGCATGGCAAAAGTAAAAAAAAAAAGTTGAAAAAAATGTTAAAAAAAATATAAAAAAAAATATAAAAGTTTAAATCACCCCCCTTTCGCTCCAATCAAAATAAATCAATAAAAAAAATATCAAATCTACACATATTTTGTATCGCCGTGCTCAGAATCGCCCGATCTATCAATTAAAAAAAAAGCATTAACCTGATCGCTAAACAGCGTAGCGGGAAAAAATTCGAAACACCAGAATTACGTTTTTTTGGTCGCTGCGACATTGCATTAAAATGCAATAACGGGCGATCAAAAGAATGTATCTGCACCGAAATGCTATCATTAAAAACGTCATCTCGGCACACAAAAAATAAGCTCTCAACCGACCCCAGATCACGAAAAATGGAGACGCTACGAGTATCGGAAAATGGCGCAATTTTTTTTTTTTTAGCAAAGTTTGGAATTTTTTTTCACCACTTAGATAAAAAATAACCTAGTCATGTTAGGTGTCTACGAACTCGTACTGACCTGGAGAATCATAATGTCAGGTCAGTTTTAGCATTTAGTGAACCTAGCAAAAAAGCCAAACAAAAAACAAGTGTGGGACTGCACTTTTTTTGCAATTTCACCGCACTTGGAATTTTTTTTCCCGTTTTCTAGTACACGACATGCTAAAACCAATGATGTCGTTCAAAAGTACAACTCGTCCCGCAAAAAATAAGCCCTCACATGGCCAAATTGACGGAAAAATAAAAAAGTTATGGCTCTGGGAAGGAGGGGAGTGAAAAACGAACACGGAAAAATGAAAAATCCCATGGTCATGAAGGGGTTAATAGAGAATTGCAGTAGTCCAGGCGAGAGTGGATCAGGGGGACACTGAGGGTTTTTGTTGTTTCCATGGTGAGAAAAGGGCGGATTCTAGAGATGTTCTTTAGGTGTAAGCGGCACGAGCGGGCAAGAGATTGTATATGGGAGGTGAAGGAGAGATCGAAGTCAAACATAACACCCAGACAGCGTATCTGCTGCCGGGACCATCGGCAACAATACAGCAAGCAGGAAGGTGCGTGGCCAGTGAGGGCTGTAAAGCCTCAGCATGAATCTCAGGATCAGCAGAAGGCATGAAGTGGAACCCAGCGGAGATGAATGCAAGCACAAACAACCCAGATGGTGGAGCACACCTGACAAGGAACTAGTAGTCTTATTCCTAAGACACAGGGGTGTGGGTCAGTGGGTCTTACATCGGTCTATGGAGATGATGTCATTGATCAACTTCGGGCAACTTGCAAAACAGCGTGGAGCACAGCAGAGGGCAGAGGACCCATGGGAATGAAACATGGACCAGGATACCCAGGACAAGTGTATAACAAGCTTGTAATTAGGGTCTCTATCCCTATTTAATGCTCTACTTAGATGGGAAAACTTAAATCAAGTGTAATCAATGGTGATCCATACACAACCACTGATTATGGGAAGATGGGTACCGTATCCCCTTTGTGAATGGAGCAAGTAATTGCTTGAACAGTTGAAGCAGTGGTCACCATATGCTCACGATTGTTCCCATAGACCACAGAAGTGAATGTAGTAGTGGTCATATATGAGCGCTATCGCTCTATGCACATGGAACCCATACTTCTTATGATCGCTTGAATTCTTAGCAGTCAGGCTCCCACCAATGATACATTTATCCCCTGTCTTGAGAATAACTAATAATTGCTTCTGAGGGCTAATTACCCTAATAGAAAGTGATGGGCTCAGAATCGGAATGTCTTCTCTTGGCCTCTTGCAAATCAGAAAACTCAAACTTGTGATCCAGCAGCTATTGTGAACATACAAACAAAACCGCTGTCTTTTTTCGGAAGTTTAGGAAGCTTTGCATCGTTGGTTAGCTTCTTGAGATAAACTATAAATAACATTTACAGATATAAATCAGAGCGTGAAAAGCTTATCAGGATGTAGGACATTTACGATAAAGTTCTGATTGTAGGATAGGAAAGTCAGCAGCCACTCAGGGTTGGAGGAACTCTAAATACCAGCTATCTACGATTATGAAAAAAATGCATTAAACTACAGCTGGAGGCTTCCCAGCTCTCTCCTGATGGCAAATGTTGCTGAAAAGGAGGATCGGGCTGTTAGATTTTAACATGCCCAATACATTGGTTCACTGGAAAGAAGCTATCGGAACTGTCTGTTGATGGTTTTCTCCATTCAAAACACATGTATGCTTAGCCAAAGTGAGCATGCACATTTATGGGGAGATCGTGGGAGCGAGCTGTAAGTCAAATGACAGTTTGGCCGACAGCCATTCAATGTGTATGGATAGCCTAAGTCAACTGTCCAGGTGAAATCTAGTCTTACAATTCTATTTTCTGCGGACCCTGTAGAGACAACCCTCTTCCTATGCCCTATTATGACATAGAAATAAAGAGAAGGAACCTCATGACCCACCCAAACATGAGCAAACAATGGCTACAAAGAGTGTTTCCAGTTCTGGAGGACCTAGGGCAGTTCATTGACCACACTGGGTACTGTGTAATGCCTTGTTCCTCCTGTGGGAGTGCTGCAGGGAAATTGATCATCAAGAGATCCCTGTAATAAAGTCCAGCTGACATCTCTTACGAAAAGGTATCTGGAATAATAGGAGAAGTTGCTGAATGGCTTCACTTTAACCATAAAGGATTGTTTCCATCTTCATAAATGGGTGCCTTCAAATAGTGCTGTACGTTTTGCTGGTTCCTCCTCCTCTCACCTTCCCCTTACTGTTGGGGTTCCTCAAGGATCAGTTCTAGGCCTCCTCCTCTTCTCTTTGTATACTGCCCCTATTGGACAAACAATCAGTAGATTTGGTTTCCAGTACCATCTCTATGCTGATGACACCCAATTATACACCTCTTCTCCTGTTGTCACGCCGACATTTTTAGAAAACACCAGTGATTGTCTTACCGCTGTCTCTAACATCATGTCCTCCCTCTATCTGAAACTAAACCTGTCAAAAACTGAACTCCTCATGTTCTCTCCCTCTACTAACCTACCTTTGCCTGACATTGCTATCTCCGTGTGCGGTTCCACCATTACTCCAAAGCAACATGCCCGCTGCCTTGGGGTCATCCTTGATTCTGACCTTTCATTCACCCCCCACATCCGATCACTGGCTCGCTCTTCTTACCTGCATCTCAAAAACATTTCTAGAATTCGCCCTTTTCTTACTTTCGACTCTGCAAAAACTCTTACTGTTTCACTCATTCATTCTCGTCTGGACTATTGTAACTCTCTACTAATCGGCCTCCCTCTTACCAAACTTTCCCCGCTCCAATCTGTCCTGAATGCTGCTGCCAGGATCGTATTCCTCACCAACCGTTACACCGATGCCTCTACCTTGTGCCAGTCATTACACTGGCTACCCATCCACTCCAGAATCCAGTACAAAACTACTACCCTCATCCACAAAGCACTCCATGGCTCAGCACCACCCTACATCTCCTCTCTGGTCTCAGTCTACCACCCTACCTGTGCCCTCCGCTCCGCTAATGACCTCAGGCTAGCATCCTCAATAATCAGAACCTCCCACTCCCGTCTCCAAGACTTTACACGTGCTGCGCCGATTCTTTGGAATGCACTACCTAGGTTAATACGATTAATCCCCAATCCCCACAGTTTTAAGCGTACCCTAAAAACTCATTTGTTCAGACTGGCCTACCGCCTCAATGCATTAACCTAACGATCCCTGTGTGGCCTATTTAAAAAAAAAACAAAAAACAACAACAAAAAAAACAATCAGTTTCCTCGCATCATGTTCTCATTCACTTTATGCAGTTAATAGCCCTCTGTGTCTGTACTGCTACATACTTAGGCAGTTAACTGGTTCATGCAGCTTTACATGAACACCCGAGCCTCACACTATGGCCGGTCCGAATAACTAAAGCAATTGTTACCATCCACCTCTCGTGTCTCCCCTTTTCCTCATAGTTTGTAAGCTTGCGAGCAGGGCCCTCATTCCTCCTGGCATCTGTTTTGAACTGTATTTCTGTTATGCTGTAATGTCTATTGTCTGTACAAGTCCCCTCTATAATTTGTAAAGCACTGCGGAATATGTTGGAGCTATATAAATAAAAATTATTATTATAATTATTATTATTATTTTAACATGCCCAATCCATTTGTTCCCTGGAAAGAAAAGTCATAAGAGTTGTAATATGATGGCTTTCTCCATTCAAAACACATACATTATCAACCAAAGGCATCTGGAATAAAAGGAGAAATTGATGAATGGGGTAAAGATTGCCCTTAAAGGGTTATTCCAGTCTTCACAAATGGATTTTATTGGATAATACTTGTAAATGTAAGCAATTTTGCAATATACTGTTCGCTAAAATTTTCAGCCGTTCTTGAGATATTAACACTTTTCTTTTGTTCACAGATGAATGCCCTGGAAACCGACCACCGCTGCTAGACAGGACAACATGTGCATTGCTTACAAACTCATTTCTATTGATCATGTAAGCACTATTTTGTAGTTGTCTAGGATCGCTGGAGCACGCCGTTACCTCCTAATCCCAGCCAGCTTCAGCACAGTGCTTACAATTATTACAGCAGCGATGGTCGGTTTCCCAGGCATCAAGCTGTAAACTAAGGAAAAGAAAAGTGTAAATTCCTCAAGAATTGCTGCAAATTTTGACAACCAGTAAATTGCAAAAGTGTATGTTTTTACAAATGCTATCCACCAAAATCATCTATGAAGATCCAAATAACTATTTAAAATGTCCTTAAAGTGAACCTGTCAGCAGGATTGTGCACAGTAACCTACACACAGTGTCAGGTCGGCACCATTATACTGATTTAAATGATACCTTGGTTGATGAAATCCGTCTTGTGGTTGTTGTTTAATATTTATTTGCAGTTTTCAGCTAATGAGATTCACACGCTCCTGGGTGGCCTGTGGGTGGATTGTGGGTGGGGCTGTGGGCGGGGCTTTATGTGGTGATCTGCTCCCTATTTTACATACTAAAAAACATCACAAAAATGCAGTCAAATAGTCCCATAAAATGTACAAATTTATTAAATATTCAATAAAACAGTAATCAAACAAAGAACAGATAAATGGACAACAAAGGGGAGAGGTAAAGCACTATGTGGCGGTACAAGTTGCCCAAGGCCCCATCACTGCAACAATATCCTTAGTACAATATATGAAAGACCCATGGCCATATGAATAACAGGATCAATATCCCCATGTATTATAACACAATAACACCGCACCAATCATGGCCAAATCGCCTAAGTATATATTATAAATACCTGGTATATGTCACAGTGGGAAGCCAGGAGTCCACCCCGACGCGCGTTTCGGAGCACAAGGCTCCTTCCCTTTAAAGAGATCTACGCGTGCGGATGTATATGCAGTGCCCCAGAGTCCTGGTCATTGCAGTAATGTTATTCTTCCATCAGGGGGAGTGATATTACGTCTGATGGCACAAAAGGAGTTCACTTTGCCAGGTATCACAAACCACACACTACACTTCACACTCCAGTCCACCAGGGGGAGCCTTGCTCCTATCTACTAGGGCACTCCTCACATTAGGGTAAAACTGGTGGGTTGGATAGAAAGTTAGTCAGACGCTGCCTGGGCTTGACCCAGTCAGTTCCTGTCAGGCAGACAGCGGGAGAGGAGGAACACCACAAAGCTGCAGACAGAGGGCCCCAGACAGGGGTGGGATCCTGTCAGAGGCCTAGACAGAAAGACACGGAGCTGCACCTGCCCCATGTGTGGCAGCATCCTAAGAAAGGATACAAAGAGAATTGTATTGTAGAGAGTGAGAAACAAAGTCATAGCACAAGGAGAAGAAAACCAGAAGGAGTTCTGCCCTGAGAGAGGCTGCCTCCTTCTGAGGCGCATAGCCGGTGGCCGGAACACCGAGGGAGTAATAGACTCTATGCTTTACTTCAGAGACCGGCAGGACAGTCAATTCCAAGTTGGCTGCCCGACCTTAATACCTAAGAAGACACGGTGGCAAATTGTGGGGGTCGGGGCGTCTCTAGGGTCCCTATAAACAAGCCTCAGGCCATCAGTCATACGGGTTTGTCCTATCCACACCATCTGGGGGACAGAGAGGAAGAAATAACATCTAGAACATCTACAACAGTTGTGAGGATCTTACCGAGTTGCTCAGCAGGGAGGTACTACAACACCCAGGCGCTAGTAGGAAGGCTACTGAATTCCACCTGGATAAGGGGACTCTGGATGTGCCTTCAGACCGGCCGGACTCTGCCTACCCTGTGGTCTGGTGCCCTGGACTGTGGATGTTGAAGCCTTCAGTAAAGGTAATGAGACTGCAACCTTGTGTCCTCGTTATTCCCTGCGCCTCACAACATTCACCATCTACCAACTACACTCTGAGAAGCCTTGGGGACATACTTCACCTGTGGGAAGGTATACCATCTAGCTGCCATAACATCACCCCAGCGGACCCCTTAGCAGCGTCGGTCACCCTGACCGAATACCACAGGTGGCGTCAAGAACACTATCCCTCTAAAGACCTTTACCCCATTTCATCAACGGACCTCCGAGGGCCACGGACCAGGTCAGCCACCGTGACATCCCCACTGAGTACAAAAGTAGGGCCCGGATCCGAGTACCCCACGGCCCTTGGGGGCGCTCCATATATACAGTGCATATACAGTAATATAGAGGATTCTTTTCTTTTTGGTCGAGTATAGACGTAATAATACATAGTGAGCAGAATGAAGGCTTAATATAAGATGATACACTGGTGTTTCGGGAGGTTCCAGGCTTCACAGAGATGTTTGATGTGTCAGACTTTCTGTGAAGTTTATCAGATTTGGATTAAGAGTTTCTGGCATTGGAAAACCTTGCTCCAGCCGCGCGGTTTCCACATAGCGGGCACCGAAAGGCCAAGACAGATCAGATCTGCAAAGCGGTAATTTGGAAGAATCTGTGTGCTTTTAGCAAATACAATCAGCTAGATATCTATGGGAGCGCCATTCTGTGATACAACGGTCTCCAGGCTGCTATCATTTAACACCCTTCTACAGAGTTTGCTTTAATGTGGTGCTTGGATGACATAAACGAAGCAGAACATTTTTTTTTTTTGCAGGTAAAATATTAAACCTTCAGAGCCGGCTGGGAATAGAAAAGCTTTTACAAAAAAACAAATATATATAACCTAGAATGCACTGGGTAGGGCAGCGGAAAACAAACAAACAAATCTCTATAGCCAAATTTTATGTTTTTGCGTCAGTTCCTGGGCTACAAGACTTCTTTTCATAGATTCCAATCTGGTAGCAAAAGGACTAGTTATGAGCAAACGTGCTCAGATAAGGCGTTATCCGGGCATGCTCAGGTGCTATCCGAGTGTCTTTGGTGTGCTTAAAAAATATGTCCGAGTCCCCGTGGCTGCATGTCTCGCGGCTGTTATAATAAACAGGCAATCCCTGCATGTGTTATGGCTGTCGAGCAGCCGTGAGACATGCAGCTGTGGGGAATCAAACATATTTTTCAAGCACGCTGAAGTCATTTGGTTAGCACACAGTTTGCTGAAGACAAGCAGACTAAGGACATGGATTACTGGAACCATGTCCTGTGGTGTGATGAGACCAAGATTAACTTTTTTGGTTTAGATGGTGTCAAGCGTGTGTGGTGGCAACCAGGTGTGTAGTACAAAGACAAGTGTCCTGCCTACAGTCAAGCATGGTGGTGGGAGTGTCATGGTTTGGGGCTGCATCACATGAGTGCTGCCGGCTGTGGGGAGCTACAGTTTAATGAGGTAACCATGAATGCCAACATGTACTGTGATATTCTGGAGCAGAGCATGGAGCCGTCCCTTCAGAAACTGATCCGTAGAGCACTATTCCAATATGATAACGATCCCAAACACACCTCCAAGAGGACAACAGCTAAAGAAACTGAGGTTAAAAGTGCTGGACTGCCCAAGTATGTCACCAGACCTGAACCCTATTGAACATCTGTGGGACATCCTCAAATGGAAGGTGTGGAAGAAGATTCCTGTTGCCACCTGTGACGCTCCAGTGAATTCCATGCCCAAGAGGCTTAAAGCACTTTAACACTTTGGTCACAATTTTGCCATTTTCACTTAGAGGTGTACTCAATTTTGTATCCAGCGGTTTAGACATTAATGGCTATGTGTGGCGTTATTTAGAGCGCACACCACATTTACACGGTTGTGCAAGCTGTACACTGACTACTTCACATCATATCAAAGTGTCAGATCTTCAGCGTTGTCCCATGAAAAAAATATAATAAAATATTTACAAAAATGTGAGGGGTGTACTCACTTTTGTGATATACCGTAGATAGGTACATGAAACAAAAGGCTAAATATATAACTCTTCAGTGAAATGTACTATATAGAAGACGTTATACAATAAGTTACATACACCATTTATAGTATTATTGTCCCAACATATAAAAGCCCCCTGACATTCATGTACAGAGATTTCCGTCCTCAGATATAATAAAGTCAGTAAACACATTTATTGTGGTGTTTAGAGCCCCCAGGCTAATAACATATTGGACTATGCTGTGTATGGGCTACCAGCGCTCGGCAGGAGGAAGTAATCAATATTAGATTGCCTCCAATTGCGGCAATGTGAACAATGACATTCATAGGTGGAAGACACTAAAAAGCCCCCCATAGTGAGGAGAAGGGGCTCACCAGTGCCGTATGATGCTTAGAGGTTCAACTAGATGGGATTGATGCCTTGTTTCAGAAGCAATTGTACTCCATAAATTTCTTTTAGAATATACATTATTATGTGGTCTTTTGTTTCTGCTCCAAAGACAAGAAACGTTCTGAATACAGATGGAGCAGAGCGGAATTTTTCAATTTTGACTACTATCTGTATACTGAAGTATAGTCGCCACAAATGACTACAGTAAATTTATCATATCTGATTGCCTCTAGGTTAACGCGGGTCATTGGACCCCAAGAGAGCCCCTTTCTATTTTTCTTCCTCACCTCCCAGGAGTTATAACTTTTTTATTTTTCAGTCGATAGAACTGTGCCAGGGATTATTTTTTGCTGCACCAGATGTAGTTTTTATTATTATATTTGTTTTTATCCATATGACTTCTGATCTCTTTTTAGTCCTATTCTTTTGGGAGACAAAGTGACCATAAAATAGCTATTTTGCTGTTTTGATTTATTTTTTCACTTCAGCATTTACCGTATGGGATACATTTCCAGACATTTTATTACTTTGGAAAGTTATGAACACTGCAATACCAAATGTGTTAATTTTTTTTACGTTGATTTTATTTTTTTTAAAAAAGAGGGTGATATGAACTTGAAAAATAAAAGAAAGAAAGGATTGAGTGCAAGTAGTGACTCGGTCAAATGTTCAGGAAACCTGGTAAGGGCTTTTATTTTTAGAGGTATTTGCAGGTTTGGTAGTGGCGCCAATCCCTGTCTCCACTCCGGGTTTTGGAAGTGGCTCTATGGCCACAATTCCATTTAAAATCTGTCAGTTTTGCCTTGGGTGTGTCAGTTTGGAGTCTGCAAGCCGCAGAGCAGGTGGCTCTGTGCAACCCAGGCCTGTGTGGAGCTAACACAGAGCCAGGGAACTCAAGGTGGCTGACGCACCCAAAAGACACGGCGGTGCCATTCATTGTCCATGGTAACACCTCGGAACATGCACATGGACTTCCCTGCACGATGTTACACGGTGAAATTCAAATTTTGCAGAGACAGGAACCATCGGGTGACCGGACCATTCCTCTCCCTGGCATTTCTCATCCAGACAAAGGGTGAATGATCTGTCACATATCGAAACAGTTGACCGAGCAAATAATAGCATAGAGACTCCAAGGCCCACTTAGTAGCCAGGCACTCCTTTTCCACTACGTTATAATTCTTCTCGGCTGGGGTGAGTTTCTTACTTAGGTAGGTGACCTGATGTTCCTCTTCATTCACCTCCTGCGACAGGACCGCTCCTAGGCCGATATTAGAGGCGTCTGCGCGACGAAGACTTTCTTGAAGTTGGGGCTAATGAAGATGGGCTGTCCGCACAACGCTAACTTCATACACTACTATGCTTCCTCCGCCTGAGGGTTCCACTGGACCATAACCAACTTCTTTCCTTTAGGATATCGGTCAGGGGTGTTGTTCTCCCAGAGACATTAGGTATAAACCTATATTAATACCCCACGATGCTTAGAAATGCTCTCAACTGTTTGGTGGTAACAGGTTGGGGCCAGTTCTGTATGGCCTCAATTTTATTTATTTAGAGTTTGACAACCCCACGACCTATCACATATCCTAAGTACTGGGCTTCCTTGAGCCCTATCGCACATTTCTTGGAACTCGCTCAGAGCCACGGGCTACTTCAGAACTCTCCAGTACTTTGTTTCCTTCCATTTTCAGGGGGCTTCTTAAAGTATGTTTAGGGTCGTTGTCCTGCTAGAATCTACCCATGATTCAAGCAGGATAGCTTGAATTTCTTTGGAACTTGATTGGGGCTGATTATCCATCATCCGGACTCTCCTGTTTTGCAACCTTTCATCAATTTTCCTCTGTCGTCTGTTATGATCTGGTGGCCTTGGAGCAGCATGAGACGTACTCTGGAGAAGGTGGAACCTGTACTGACCGCAAACCCTGAACTTAACAGCGCAACTAGAAGTAGCCGTGGGGGGTACCTAACACTGCCTAGACCCCTCAACACAGCCTAAGAATTAACTACCCCTAAAGACAGAAACAGGAAACCTATCTTGCTTCAGAGAAAATCCCCAAAGGAAAGACAGCCCCCCACAAATATTGACTGTGAGAGGAGAGGGAAATAACATACGCAGAAATGAAATCAGGATTTAGAATAGGAGGCCATACTAGCTAAAAAGAAAGAATAGAACAGAGTACTATGCGGTCAGTATTAAAACACTAGAAAATATCCACCACAGAAAATGCAGAACACCACATCTGACTAAAGACATGGAGGGTATATCTGCATCTCCAGAGAAATAGCTAGGCTGCAAAAAATCCTTCACAGACTAAGCTGGACAAGACAAAAACATGAAAATGCACAGAACTATAAGGTCCACAGCAGGTGGACAGCAAAAACAAAGCCAGGACTTATCTTTGAAGAAAAGCACAGCAAACAGGAGAGACCAGAAGAGATGTGAATCCTCCAAAAACAATGGACAACTGGCACTGACTAAAGGATCAAGCAAGGCTATATAGCCCAGCCCAAATTGCAAAAAATAGATACACCTGATAAATGCTGCGATCCAACTACCGCAGCACTACCACTCATAACCACCGGAGGGAGCCCAAGAGCAGAATTCACAACAGTCGTCCACATCCAAGGAGATTAGCCACAGTGCTATGAGTTGTAAACTTCTTGATTATGTTGCACAGTGTGGACAAAGAAACAGCAAGATCTCTCGAGATGGACTTGTAACTTTGAAATTGTTGATATTGTTTAACAATTTGGGTTCTCAAATCTTCATAGAGTTTTCTTCTCCTCTTTCTGCTTTCTGTTCACACAATGGAAAGACTGAGTCAACTTCTCTTTTTATTTAGTTTCATTATTTTCCACAAGTGAGTTTGAACAAGCATTACATGCTTGGAACAAAGCAAATATACTGCTCTGGAAAAAATTAAGAGACCACTGCAAAATGTTCAGTTTGTCTTATTTTTCTCTTTGTAGATATATTTTTTAGTAAAATGTATATTGTTCTTTTAATCTATAAACTTCTGACAATATGTTGCCGAATTTCCAAACAAAAGTTTGTATTTTTTTTTTTTCAGAAAAGGAGAAATGGTTAAAATAAAAAAACAAACAGTGCTTTCAGACCTCAAATAATGCAAAGTAAACAAGTTCATAATTATTTAGGAACAACAATACTAATGTTTTAACTCAGGAAGAGTTCAGAAATCAATATTTTGTGGAATAACCATGATTTTTAATCACAGCCTTCATGCGTCTTGGCATGCTTTCCACCAGTCTTTCACACTGCTTCTGGCGCAAAAATTTAAGCAGTTCTTTGATGGCTTGTGACTATCCATCATCCTCTTCATTACTTTCCAGAGGTTTTCTATGGTGACCAGGCCTGGAGATTGGGCTGCCCATGACAGGGTTTTGATATGGTGGTCTCTTCATTTTTGCCAGAGCTGTACATACAGTATATATATACAGTACAGACCAAAAGTTTGGACACACCTTCTCATTTAAAGATTTTTCTGTATTTTCATAATTATGAAAATTGTGGCTACTTTGAAGAAACTAGAATATAAGACATAATTTCAGTTGTTTCACACTTATTTGTTAAGTATATAATTCCACATGTGTTAATTCATAGTTTTGATGCCTTCAGTATGAATGTACAATTTTCATAGCCATGAAAATACAGAAAAATCTTTAAATGAGAAGGTGTCTGTACTGTATATACAGTATATATATATATATATATATATATATATATATATATACATATATATATACAGTCATAGACGAAAATGTTCCAGAAAATTTAATATTTCTGCCAGAAAATTGTTTCACTTACACATATTTTGTTATACATATGTTTATTTCATTTGCGTGTACTAGAACAACACAAAAAGACAAAGAAAAAAAGGGGAAATTGGCACCCACAAAACTGTGGGTAAACAACTTTTTTCAAACATGTGATACTTGTTCAAACTCCCCTGTGGCAAGTAATAGGTGTGGGCAATATGAAAATAACACAACTGAAACCAGATACAAAGGGGAGAAGTTGACTAGGGTAAAAGTGATTCAGTGGCCAAGTGTCTCCTGATCTGATTCCAACTGAACACCTATGTGGCTTTCTAAAGAGACAATTAGTTATCACTCTCCATGCAGCATCCAGGCTCTAAAAGACATCGTTCTTGAAGAATGGAAAAAGATATCATGGAAGTCATAGAAATACTAGATGTGGCAGTTTTTGATCTGGCGTGTACTTATTTTTAACCTTACTGTCATGATATGGGTTACAAAATCTTCTATGAAACTCAGTCTTGTCAAAATGTTGGAAATTGTTCTTGTATTCAGTGAGATATTGATTAAAATCTTACTTATCAAAGGGGGTGTACTCATTTATGCTGAGCAATGTATCTCCTATGGACCCCAGCTACATGTTGGGCTTCATTGGTGTACATGGCAGATACTGGAACCATCACTAGGCCGAATGTCTGCCGTGACCATGCCATCGGTATCCCGTTGTTCGTCTGTAGGGACACCTTTCCGCATTTACAACCTCTTAAATGCCGCTGCCAGGATTTACTGTGGCATCTAAGTTGTAAAGCAGATATACAGTAAAACACATGGGGCAGATTTATGGAAATGTTCTGAAAGAACATCTGCCTTTGTTGTTCATAGCAACCAATCACAGAACAGCTTCCAGATTTCAACAGCAGAATACAATATGAAAGCTGCTCGGTGATTGGCTGCAATGCTAGGTTCTCATGTCTGCCATGTTTGCGCCTCCAGGAAGCCGGGTGTAGATCGGTCAGTTTGCATTACACTATAATATTACAGTATTGCAGATCTCATATTTCAGGCCCCTAGGAGAACTAATAAAAAATGTAGAAATATAGTAAAAAATATTTTTTTTTACCCATTTTTCTCATAATGTAAGCAAAATCTATAAAAATAACATATTTGCACAAACGTAGAGTACATGTCTGAGCTAATAAAATATCATAACATTTATCTAATATGGTAAACATCAAAACTAAGGCCACAAATGTGCTTTGTTTAAAGTCAAGCCATTTTTTTAGTCAATTTTTTAAAAATGATGCACGCAATTTATGAATTTTTGTACAACATCAAAACTTGTTTTTATTATTGTCTTTAACATTTTTTGCGATTTTATAGCGCAAGAAAAACTCAGCAAAGAAGAATATATTGCCAGATTCAGTGAATTTATTTACAATGAATCAGTCCGTAGATGACAGCTGGTAGATATAACGTTTCAATCTGCATGGACCTTTATCAGATGAATGCTGTATTGTTGTGGTGGAGAGTGAGTAATAGATACTCACTAGGGCTAGTGAAAAATTCTCACCAGATGTGGGTAACAACCCATCCCAACCAAATAAATCAAACTATGGATACCCATAAATTAAGTTATGTGTAATAATGAGAAGTCACACAGGGAAAAAGTATTAAACACACAAAGAAAGAGAGGTACAAAAAGCCATGGAAAGTCACAACACCAGATGAAATGTATTAATAATTAGAAGGCAATCCTGCCACTTATTGAAAAATAATATCAGCTTGTTCAACTTGTGGCCTATTACCAAGGAGCCGCACAAGTAATGGCTCATGATTCGTAAAGCCAGTGAGCTGTCTCAAGACCTTCATAACCTTATTGTTGCAAAACATACTGATACCATTGGTTACAGGAGAATTTCTAAATTACTGTAGGTTCCAGTAAGTACTGTTGGGGCCATAATCCGGAAGTGGAAAGAACATCATTTCATCATAAATCGTCCATGACCAGGTGCACCCTGCCAGATTTCAGACAGAGGAGTAAAAAGAATTAACAGAAGAGTTGTCTAAAAGCCAAGGACCACCTGTTGATCACTACAGGAAGACCTGGAATCAGCAGGTACAATTATTTCAAAGAAAACAATACGTAATGCACACAACCACCATGGCCTGTACGCACATTTATCACACAAAATTCCATTACTGAACAAAAAGCATGTTCAGGCGCATTTAAAGTTTGCTCATTAACATTTAGACAAGCCTGTGAAATACTGAAAGAATATAGTCTGGTCAGATGATGCCAAATTTGAACTCTTTGAATGCCATAATACACAACATGTTTGGAGGCCAAAAGGCACTGCATATCAACCCAAAACCAGCCTACCAACAGTGACGTTTGGAGGTGAGAACATCATGGTGTGGGTCTGTTTTTCAACTTACAGCACTGGAAAATTTCATATAATTGAGTTAAAGATGTATGGACAAATGTACCGAGACCCTCTTGATACAAATCTGCTGCCATCTACTAGAATGATGAAGCAAGACAATGATCACAAACACACAGTCAAGGAAACCCTCATTTGGTTTCAGAGAAATAAAATAAAGCTGCTAGAATGGCCCACTGTTGTGAGTTCTGTTTTTGGGCTCCCTCTGGTGGTTACTGATGGTACTGGGTGATTTGTGTTCTGCTGTCTCTGGTGTCCACCTGTTCTATTAGGATTTGGGAGTTTCCTATTTAACCGGGCTTTCTTGTCATTTCCCCGCCGGCTATCAAGGTTATCAGAGTGTTTTGTTACCTCAGCTTCTGGCTTCAGTAATCTTCAGGACAAGCTAAGTTTTTTATTTTCTTGTTCCACGTTTTGCTTTATTTTTGTCTTGTCCAGCTTGCTTATAATTGTTTCTTGCTGCTGGTTGCTCTAGTGGGCTGTAATTGCTCCTCATGTTCCATGAGTTGGAACATGAGTTCAAGTAATTGCAGGATGGTTTTTTGAAGGGTTTTTTGCTGACCGCGCAGTTTACTTTTGTATCCTCTGCTATCTAGTTTTAGCGGGCCTCATTTTGCTGAATCTGTTTTCATACTGTGTATGTGCCTTCCTCTCATTTCACCGTCATTATATGTGGGGGGCTGCTATTTCTGTGGGGTATTTCTCTGGAGGCAAGAGAGGTCTGTGTTTCTTCTAATAGGGGAAGTTAGATCTTCGGCTGGTGCGAGACGTCTAGGATCAACGTAGGCACGTTCCCCGGCTATTGTTATTTGTGTGTTCAGGTTTAGGGTCGCGGTCAGCTCAGGTTCCATCACCCTAGAGCTCGTTGGTGCTTGTCCTTTTGTGATTCCCTGCCATTGGAATCATGACAGTATAGCCGGCCCAAAAATGTTTGGGCTGAAGTATTAATTAAATTAATCTTTATTTTTATATAGCGCTAACATATTCCGCAGCGCTTTACAGTTTGCACACATTATCATCGCTGTCCCCGATGGGGCTCACAATCTAGAATCCCTATCAGTATGTCTTTGGAATGTGGGAGGAAACCGGAGAACCTGGAGGAAACCCACGCAAACACGGAGAGAACATACAAACTCTTTGCAGATGTTGTCCTGGGTGGTATTCGAACCCAGGACTCCAGCGCTGCAAGGCTGCTGTGCTAACCACTGCGCCACCGTGCTGCCCAAGTAGGAGGAAAAGTAGTCTGAGGAAGTTTTTTTTTTTTTTTTTTTTTTCCCTCCTCTGAGGTTGCTGCCTAGCCTTAATTGCAGCCTGGCTGATTTTTTTTTCCTCCTCTTAATCCTTGAATGGCTCTGACCTTAGCTGTTTATCATGGACGTCCAGAGTTTAGCTTCCAGCTTGAATAATCTTGCTGCTAAGGTTCAAAATATACAAGATTTTGTTGTACATGCTCCTATATCTGAACCTAGAATTCCTATTCCAGAGTTCTTTTCTGGAGATAGATCTAGTTTTCTGAATTTTAGGAACAATTGCAAGCTGTTCCTTTCTTTGAAATCTCGCTCTTCTGGAGACCCTGCTCAGCAGGTTAAGATTATTATATCTTTCCTGCGGGGTGACCCTCAAAATTGGGCATTTGCATTGGCACCAGGGGATCCTGCATTGCTTAATGTGGATGCGTTTTTTCTGGCATTGGGTTTGCTCTATGAGGAACCTAACCAGGAGATTCAGGCTGAAAAAGCTTTATTAGCTCTCTCTCAGGGGCAAGATGAAGCAGAAATATATTGTAAAAAATTTCGGAAATGGTCAGTGCTTACTCAGTGGAATGAGTGCGCCCTGGCTGCAAAGTTCAGAGATGGCCTTTCTGAGGCCATTAAAGATGTTATGGTGGGGTTCCCTGCGCCTACGGGTCTGAATGAGTCTATGACTATGGCTATTCAGATTGATCGGCGTTTACGGGAGCGCAAACCTGTGCACCATTTGGCGGTGTCTTCTGAACAGGCACTTGAGACAATGCAATGTGATAGAGTTCAGTCTAGAAGTGAACGGCAAAACTATAGGCGGAAAAATGGGTTGTGCTTTTATTGTGGTGATTCAGCTCATGTTATATCAGCATGCTCTAAACGCACAAAAAAGGTTGATAAGTCTGTTGCCATTAGTACGTTACAGTCTAAGTTCATTCTGTCTGTGACTCTGATTTGCTCATTATCATCCATTTCCGTCGATGCCTATGTAGATTCAGGCGCTGCCCTGAGTCTTATGGATTGGTCATTTGCCAAGCGATGTGGGTTTAGTCTTGAGCCTCTGGAAGTCCCTATTCCTTTGAAGGGAATTGACTCTACACCTTTAGCTATGAATAAACCTCAGTACTGGACACAAGTGACCATGCGTATGACTCCCGTTCATCAGGAGGTGATTCGCTTCCTGGTATTGTATAATTTACATGATGTTCTAGTACTTGGTCTGCCATGGTTACAAACTCATAATCCAGTCCTTGACTGGAAAACAATGTCTGTGTTAAGCTGGGGATGTCAGGGGGTTCATGATGATGCACCTCCGATTTCTATCGCTTCATCTACTCCTTCTGAGGTTCCTGTATTTTTGTCTGATTATTGGGATGTTTTTGAGGAGCCTAAGCTCAGTTCGCTTCCTCCTCACAGGGATTGCGATTGTGCTATAGATTTAATTCCTGGTAGTAAATTTCCTAAAGGTCGTTTGTTCAATCTGTCAGTGCCAGAGCATACTGCTATGCGGGATTATGTTAAGGAGTCCTTGGAAAAGGGACATATCCGTCCATCTTCGTCCCCTTTGGGAGCAGGTTTTTTTTTTGTGGCCAAAAAAGATGGGTCCTTGAGGCCTTGTATAGATTATCGTCTTTTGAATAAGATTACCGTAAAATATCAGTATCCTTTGCCTTTGTTGACTGATTTGTTTGCTCGCATTAAGGGGGCTAAATGGTTCACTAAGATTGATCTTCGGGGTGCGTATAATCTTATACGAATAAAGCAAGGTGATGAGTGGAAAACCGCATTTAATACGCCTGAGGGCCATTTTGAGTATTTGGTAATGCCTTTCGGACTTTCTAATGCTCCTTCAGTCTTCCAGTCCTTTATGCACAATATTTTCCGTGAATATCTGGATAAATTTATGATTGTGTATTTGGATGATATTTTGTTTTTTTCTGATGACTGGGAGTCTCATGTTCAGCAGGTCAGGAAGGTGTTTCAGGTCCTGCGGGCTAATTCCTTGTTTGTAAAGGGCTCAAAAGTGTCTCTTTGGAGTCCAGAAGATTTCTTTCTTGGGGTATATTTTTTCCCCTTCTACTATTGAGATGGATCCCGTCAAGGTTCGGGCTATTTGTGACTGGACGCAGCCTGCATCTCTTAAGAGTCTGCAGAAGTTCTTGGGCTTTGCTAATTTCTATCGTCGTTTTATAACCAATTTTTCTAGTGTTGTTAAGCCTTTGACGGATTTGACTAAGAAGGGTGCTGATGTTGCTGATTGGTCTCCTGCGGCTGTGGAGGCCTTTCAGGAACTTAAACGCCGGTTTTCTTCTGCTCCTGTGTTGCGTCAGCCTGATGTTTCGCTTCCTTTCCAGGTTGAGGTTGATGCTTCCGAGATTGGAGCGGGGGCGGTTTTGTCACAGAGAAGCTCCGATTGCTCGGTGATGAAGCCATGTGCGTTCTTTTCTAGAAAATTTTCGCCCGCTGAGCGGAATTATGATGTGGGTAATCGGGAACTTTTGGCCATGAAGTGGGCATTTGAGGAGTGGCGTCATTGGCTGGAGGGTGCTAGACATCGTGTGGTGGTCTTGACTGATCACAAAAATCTGATTTACCTTGAGTCTGCCAGGCGTCTGAATCCTAGACAGGCTCGTTGGTCACTGTTTTTCTCTCGTTTCAATTTTGTGGTTTCATACCTGCCAGGTTCAAAGAATGTGAAGGCGGATGCTCTTTCTAGGAGTTTTGTGCCTGACTCCCCTGGAAATTCTGAGCCCACTGGTATCCTTAGGGATGGGGTGATTTTGTCGGCCGTCTTCCCAGACTTGCGACGTGCTTTGCAGGAGTTTCAGGTGGGTAAACCTGATCGTTGTCCGCCTGAGAGACTGTTTGTTCCGGATAGTTGGACCAGTAGAGTCATCTCCGAGGTCCATTCTTCTGCGTTGGCAGGTCATCCTGGAATATTTGGTACTAGAGACTTGGTGGCCAGGTCTTTTTGGTGGCCTTCTTTGTCGAGGGATGTGCGTTCTTTTGTGCAGTCTTGTGAGGTTTGTGCTCGGGCTAAGCCTTGCTGTTCTCGAGCCAGTGGATTGTTGTCACCTTTGCCTATCCCGAAGAGGCCTTGGACGCACATTTCCATGGACTTTATTTCGGATCTCCCTGTCTCTCAAAAAATGTCTGTCATCTGGGTTGTGTGTGACCGCTTTTCTAAAATGGTTCATCTGGTACCCTTGCCTAAGTTGCCTTCCTCCTCTGAGTTGGTCCCTCTGTTTTTCCAGAACGTGGTTCGTTTGCATGGGATTCCGGGGATATCGTTTCTGACAGGGGATCCCAGTTTGTGTCTAGATTTTGGCGGACTTTCTGTGCTAAGATGGGCATTGATTTGTCCTTTTCGTCTGCATTCCATCCTCAGACGAATGGCCAGACGGAGCGAACTAATCAGACCTTGGAAACTTATTTGAGGTGTTTTGTTTCTGCTGATCAGGATGACTGGGTTACCTTTTTGCCGCTGGCCGAGTTTGCCCTTAATAATCGGGCTAGTTCTGCTACCTTGGTTTCTCCTTTCTTTTGTAATTCGGGGTTTCATCCTCGTTTTTCCTCTGGTCAGGTGGAGCCTTCTGATTGTCCTGGAGTGGACATGGTGGTGGATGGGTTGCATCGGATTTGGAGTCATGTGGTGGACAATTTGAAGTTGTCCCAGGAGAAGGCTCAGCAGTTTGCTAATCGCCGTCGCCACGTGGGTCCTCGACTTCGTGTTGGGGACTTGGTGTGGTTGTCTTCTCGTTTTGTTCCTATGAAGGTCTCTTATCCTAAGTTCAAGCCTCGGTTCATCGGTCCTTATAGGATCTTGGAAATTCTTAACCCTGTGTCGTTTCGTTTGGATCTCCCGGCATCGTTTGCTATTCATAATGTGTTCCATCGGTCGTTGTTGCGGAGGTATGAGGTACCTGTTGTTCCTTCGCTTGAGCCTCCTGCTCCGGTGCTGGTGGAGGGAGAATTGGAGTATGTTGTAGAGAAGATCTTGGATTCTCGTGTTTCCAGATGGAAACTCCAATATTTGGTCAAGTGGAAGGGTTATGGTCAGGAGGATAATTCTTGGGTGGTTGCCTCTGATGTTCATGCTGATGATTTGGTCCGCGCTTTTCATAGGGCTCATCCTGGTCGCCCTGGTGGTTCTCGTGAGGGTTCGGTGACCCCTCCTCAAGGGGGGGGGTACTGTTGTGAGTTCTGTTTTTGGGCTCCCTCTGGTGGTTACTGATGGTACTGGGTGATTTGTGTTCTGCTGTCTCTGGTGTCCACCTGTTCTATTAGGATTTGGGAGTTTCCTATTTAACCGGGCTTTCTTGTCATTTCCCCGCCGGCTATCAAGGTTATCAGAGTGTTTTGTTACCTCAGCTTCTGGCTTCAGTAATCTTCAGGACAAGCTAAGTTTTTTATTTTCTTGTTCCACGTTTTGCTTTATTTTTGTCTTGTCCAGCTTGCTTATAATTGTTTCTTGCTGCTGGTTGCTCTAGTGGGCTGTAATTGCTCCTCATGTTCCATGAGTTGGAACATGAGTTCAAGTAATTGCAGGATGGTTTTTTGAAGGGTTTTTTGCTGACCGCGCAGTTTACTTTTGTATCCTCTGCTATCTAGTTTTAGCGGGCCTCATTTTGCTGAATCTGTTTTCATACTGTGTATGTGCCTTCCTCTAATTTCACCGTCATTATATGTGGGGGGCTGCTATTTCTGTGGGGTATTTCTCTGGAGGCAAGAGAGGTCTGTGTTTCTTCTAATAGGGGAAGTTAGATCTTCGGCTGGTGCGAGACGTCTAAGATCAACGTAGGCACGTTCCCCGGCTATTGTTATTTGTGTGTTCAGGTTTAGGGTCGCGGTCAGCTCAGGTTCCATCACCCTAGAGCTCGTTGGTGCTTGTCCTTTTGTGATTCCCTGCCATTGGAATCATGACAGCCCAGCCAGTCACCGGACCTGAATCCAATAGAAAATTTATGGAAGAAACTAAAGTTCAGAGTTTATAAAAGGAGCCCACAGGACCTTCTAGATTTTAGCACTATTTGTGTGGACGAAGGGGCCAAAATCAAATCTGAGCAATACCTGCGACTAGTTTCTCCATACAGAAGGCATCTTGAAGTTGTCATCACTAATAAAGTCTTTTGTACAAAGTATTAATTAAATTTCACTAAGAGTGTTGAATACTTTTTTCCCTGTGTAATTTCTCATTATTACACATAACTTAATTTATGGACATCTATGATTTGATTTATTTGCCTGTGGATTGGACGGGTTGTTACTGACATCTGGTGAGAATATCATGTCAATGGCACGTTTAGAAATAGATTTACTTAGAAAATTGTTGACTTGTTCATACAGTGGATGAAATGAGTATTGTAGTGGATCCTTTATATAATGCATACGGATGCAGCAGAGCAAAATATGTAACTTCACAGTTTCTTTTATGTGCTATGATAAAATTATATAGCGGGTTTCCCTCCAGTTGGGGGTGTAGCTATATGGGGTGCAGAAGCAGCAAATTCTACCAGATCCTGCCATGCAAGAGGACACTAGCATTATGCATGGCACCTCCTGCCTTTTTCGGGGGATATTGCAATGGGGCTTATAATCATCAAAGTTCGCTTCTGCCTGCAAACTCAGCTCTGTGAGATGTGCTAAACTCAGATCTGCTACATCTGCAGATTTAATATTCTGCCGGAGTATAGCCCACAAATTGCGAGTTTTCTTGGCAGCGCTGCTGTGAATTTGCCACCAGTATTATATGTATGCTTAATAAGAACACTGACAGTTAATGCAGCCAATGAAGGCCTCAAGGGAAGGCTGTGCAAAGAAACCAAAATCAGTTACTATATAATGAGGCAAAAAGGAGGAGAAAGGTAATGTAACGGCAGTAGACAATGCTCATTATGGGCCGTGAAGGAATCTAAGATTCATAATGATGAAATCAGCTCTACAGCCGAACCTGCACAGGGACAGAAATAGCTGTGAAGACTAATGCCATGATAACTGGAGGCTTAAAGGCACAGCCGCGTATTGTCCCAAGTGCGCAGACCGGTGACAGCCATTACTATTCCTAAATATTCTCCTGTTGGGTTTAAAGCCAACACTGCAGCAATTATATTGTGCACAGCATTATTGCAGTTGTCTATTTTCTTTTATCCTAGTTCGGTTTCAGCCATACATTTTGACCCATTTTATTGAAGGTTCTTCCCCAGTTTGACCAACGGTCCAATACATGGACAAATTCGTAGACAGGAGGTCAGTCTGTGACATCATGTGAATGACAAAATGACATTATTGCCTATTGCATCTCACCTGGTAGTTCTCAGGCACCCTGGTGCCCACCAATCTCCCCGATGACATACTCCACACAGTAGGTTCCTTACAGCGCCCTACACAGTGTGATTGCCTCTCAGTATGATGCTCCCACAGCCCCTTAATCAGTATGTTGGCCCCCAATGCCAGCTCCCCACTTAGTATGATGGCGCCCAATGCCAACCCCCTACTCTGTATGATGGCCCTGTCTGCCACTATGTGTGGTATGCCCCTGATTCATACTGTGATAATGCAGGTAATCAGTAGTGAAGCTTCCGGGGGGCAGAGGGGACAGTTCCCCCAGGCCTCTGACCTGGAGGGGCCCATCTGGAGCTACCGCTAACTGTAATTGTATTGGTGTGCTGATACAGTTAAAGTCAGTGACAGAGCAGGGAGGAATGGTCTCCTAGGACTGACGCTCTCCATTCTGTAGGCCACGAGTTGCGTTAGGTCCTACAGAACAGTAGGTTCAGTAGGTTCAGGGCAGAGCGACGTAATTATGTCATCACGCATGCATCGGACATCAGAGTGCGATGACGTCATCACATCAGACTGCCCGAGATCTGCCGCTGTCTGCTGGACTCCATGAGTTTAGGTGAGTCTAAGGAAGGAGGCCATAATAAGGTGGGGGCTACTACTAAGGAGGCCTTAATAGTATGGGGTTTACTACTATGGGGGCCATCATAGAGCATGGAGGCTACTAAGGGGGCTATCGTACAGTGTGGGGACTACTAAGGGGGCCCTTTCACATAGTGTGTGAGTTATTTAGGCTAACAATCATACTGAGTTTGGGCTACTAAAGAGGCCATGATGCAGTGTTGGGGTTACGAAGTGGGCCCTCATATGGAATAGAGGCTACAAAAGGGGCCTCCTACAGAGTGATGGCTACAAAGGAGGCGATGATATAGTGTAGGGGCTACTAAGGGGGACCATCATACAACTTGGAGGCTACTAAAGGGGCCATGATATAGTGTTGGAGCTACTATAGAGTGGAGGCTAATAAGAGGGCCCTCTTCCAGAATTGGGGCTTCTAGTGGGGCAATCAGAGTGAGGGCGATTAAGGGAGCCATCTTACAAAGTGGTGGCTACGAAGGGGGCCAATATACTGTGTGGATTACTGTGGAGGTCATCATACCATTTAGGGACTACTGTGGGGGCCGTTATACAGTGAGGGGGCCATCACACAGTGTGGGGGCTACTAAGGGACCATGATACAGTATGCAGGCTACTGTGGGGCTATCATACAGTGTGGGGACTACTGTAGAGGCATCATATAGTTTTCAAGGCATTATATTGTCTATAATTGAGCTGTGGGGACATCATACCTTGTATAAGGGAGTTGTGGTTACATATTGTGTAGAGGGGAGCTGTACAGCGGAAGTCTCAGGCAACGTTATTAGTGTTAAGAGCTGAGGAGCCAAGGCCAGAATAGTCACCAATGCTCTGCTAGACCCATAACTGCAGAGTCCAGACCTCCTCTAGTAGTAACATCAGCACAAAAATTGCGCCTCCTCTGGGAGCTTCATGACTGAGCAGATGCGTGCAGCCTTACATCACCAAGCACAATACCGAGCATCGGAGGGAGTGGTATAAAGCCACCATCCCTGGACTTTCTTACTGTGGAGTGACCAATTACGCTTCTCTACATGGCATCTGATGGACTCCAAAAATCTTGTAAAAAGCATTCCCAGAAAAGCAGAGTCAGTTTTAGCTGCAAAGGGAGGAAAAACGCCATATTGATGCCTATGGATTTAGAATGTGATGTCATAGTAGGTGTAACATGTAGGTGTCCCAATATTTCTGTCCATACAGGGCATTTCCTAATGAAAATATTGATGCAAGGCGCACAGCGCTGTATTATAAAATGGTTTGCTTAGTAGATCTCTAATTATTTTGTCGAAATGAGGAACATTCTACATGATGACATCAGCCGCTCCTGATCCGCTATGTGGTGCGGACACCAAACAGTTAAACTCGAGTGTCTGCATTAGGAGTCTGCTGCTGAATACAATCCTGCAAAAATTCATTTTTCATAGCATTCTATTTATATTCGCCAGTACTGTACATAACGCTAACACCGCTCCCTGCCAACAGGGCAGCTTATAAACACATTCCCACAGCACCGCAAATACATCAAACAGCGAGAAGGTCATTTTACTGCACACCTGTGTTACAGGCAGAATATATTTAATACATGGTCTATGAAGTCTTTTAGTCGGGGGTTGCGGAGTTCATAAAACTTGTATTATATCAACTCCCTGTGTTGTATGTATGGGACTAGGCTGAAGAATATAATTATCCCCGGCTGGTCCCCTCATATATATATGTCTACTTACTATTCAGTCAGTTATTTTGCTAATGCCAGTATACTGGAAACATCATTTTTCACAAAAAAATAACTAAATAAAATATTATATGCCATGTATGAAACATAGAAAGTAACCAAATTAGTATCTCCGTCTAGACAGAGGTGGACATACTATTGAAGCAGGCATATAGACTGCGATGGTGCCCTACCCTTTATTCTTGTTGAGGTGGATTCTCCAAGCCCAAGGTCCGGATGGGCACACTGGCCATTGGCGTCAGTGCAGCAAGCAGGTGACGCATGCAGAAGACAGATAGCAGAGACACTGGAGACTGCAAGTGGACAGGAGACTTAGGGACTAGAAGCCGCATTCAGCAGGGAGACGTTTTGGAGACCGCAGACATTTTGCAGAAATACTGAAGGCCACAGGCATCCAGGAGACTAAGGGACTGGAAGCCTCAGGCAACCAGCAGATGTCTTGGAGACTGCAGACAGGTTGCACAGATATTGAAGGCTGACAGGGGACTGAGGGACTGGAAGCTGCAAGTAGCCAAAAAGCCTGACATGGAGCACAACAGAGTTTAGTGGACCGTCGCGAGGCAAAGTCCGGATTCGATCCAGGTGCGTATAAGGCTAGGTTCACATTGCGTTAGTTCAATCCGTTTAGCGCATACGCTAACGGAATGCATGAACGCAATGTCCAAAAAGGGATTACGGTTGGCGATCCCGCTAGTGCAGATTCCCGATCTGCGCTAGCGAAGAACGGTCCCATCAGAAAATAACGGGACATCGCTGACGCATGTCAAAAATGGCATACGTTAGCGATGCGTTAGTTACATTGCGGTCAATGGGTGCGCTAACGGATCCATTACATAGCGTTAATTGTGCCAATTGCGCCATGTAACGGATTCCGTTAGCGGTCACCCACTAACGCAATGTGAACCCAGCCTAACACATTAATGGAGATTAGAAGAACCATATGCAAAAAGGAAGCCTTCAGAGAGTGAGGGCCCTAGTTGGTTCCATTACCATGCTGATGGTTGTTGAGGACATACTGTATGCAGGTTCTCCTATAAGATCTGCTGCGTTAGTCACAATGCAGGTGGGATAGCTAGGATATGGTAGAAGAAAAAAAAAAGCTGTGGTGGGTCTTGGGTAGCAAAGCTAAGCCCCATAATGGGAGCACTAAAGAAGGAATGTTACTCATCGAAAAGAGGTTCACTGTCCATCTTCAAGTGAGATGCTTCATTACATCCATGATAGCCATGTGACTTTCATAGGGCCACTGTTAAAGGCACGGGTACATTGCAAAGCAAGGATGAGCAAAAATGGCCCTAAGGTGACAAGGATGTAGAAAACCAGTGCAAGGTCCACTAAAAAAGAGGATCTTAATTTGTTTTTTTGTGATTAGACGCCCTTCTGTCACGCTCAACTCTGTCTTTTCCAGTAACGGTAGATATAGAAGAGATGACTTGGCCTGGAGCCTAACATGCTTCACATAGAATAAATAAAAATGCTATGGAAACTGCTTCTTTCTTTCTTGTATGCTTCTTAAGTGCAAAGCTAAAGCAACTTTCCAAATAGTCTTGATTTAGGGAAACCTGACCGTAGATTTATATCGCCCAAACCATAAATCAGATTCCAGTTGCAGTATTATAGCCATGTATGTTTTATTATGATCCAATGCTCTGCAACATATTATGAGAAGCTGGCCGGGGACCATGCATCTCAGAAGACTTTTCCGAGAGGCAGGTCCTTAGTGGTTACTCCATGACTTGCTTGCTCCTCTAGCCTTTATCTGCATACACACTCATAGAGAGACCCTGAGCGGCCAACACTTGCCTCTAGTGCTAGTCGTCTGTGATGCCTGGTCTCTGGACAGCTTCTCAAAATATTCTTTGTCTGAAATACTCTAGTGTTTCAGAGTAAAACTTACATGTCTCCAATAATGCAGCCAACATCTGATTCCCTTTAACAAAATCTGTGCAAGGGTAACACGGGCTAAGTAACCCTAAACACCAGTGAAACTGGTCTTCGGTGAGTAGATGTGACCTTTGTAGATGTCTCCCTTTATGGCCACATATTTGTGGATGACACAGGGCACACAATTGTAGTAAAGAAGGAATCAGTCCAGTCCAGTCCAAAAAAAACCTTGATTTTACTGTGGAACTTCATGAAACATACAGCACTGTGCAAAAGTCTTTTTCATGTTCTGCCTGCGCTCTCTTGCTCTAGAACTATCACATCTAATGAAATACAGCGCATTGTACATTAGCATGAAAGTCACAATAAATCCATGAGCATAAAAGATAAGGCGACAGAGTCATATAACAAGCAATGTATCAGGTAGCAGCAGCCGGACCTTGCATTAAATCATTATAGAAAATCTCTTCTTGGGGTGTCGGCCATCTTCCATTCCTTTACAAGGGTATCATTTTCTTACTGTAGAGTCTGTGCAACTTCTCTACATAGATGATTGTGCTGTTGTTTACACTAATCTGCTTGGCATCGTGCTTTCTGCTCTCTTAGGGTGGTTTCACATTTGCGGTTTTTTTTTTGCGTTTTTGCGGTAAAAAACGCCAAAAACCGCATGCGTTTTTCCCCCTATATTTAACATTAAAAACGCATGCGTTTTTTTGCATGCGTTTTGACGCGTTTTTGCAACGCATGCGTTTTTTTTCTGCATGCGTTGTGTTGCAGAAATACAACATGTAGTATTTTTAGCGGCGTTTTTTTTTGCGGCAAAAAAATGCATTGCTGTCTTTGTAAACACATGCGTTTTTAACCACATGCGTTTGCATGCGTTAAAAACGCATGCTTTTTTTTTTAAAAATACAAAAAAACCCACACTGATAAACCACCCCACACCATAAAATTGATAAAGGGATCCTATCCCTAACCCTAACCCTACCCCTTACCCTACCCCTAACCCTACCCCTAACCCTACCCCTAACCCTAACCCTACCTCTACCCCTAACCCTACCCCTAACCCTAACCCTACCCCTAACCCTACCCCTAACCCTAACCCTAATCCCTTTAAGGGTAGGGTTAGGGGTAGGGTTAGGGGTAGGGTTAGGGTTAGGATCCCTTTAGGGTTAGGGTTAGGATCCCTACCGCTAACCCTACCCCTAACCCTAACCCTAGCTCTTTCTGTTTATAGTGGGTTTTTACTTTATTTTGATGATTGGCAGCTGTCACACATTTATCTGCATGCGTTTAAAAAATGCAAACGCATGAAAAAACGCATGTAAACGCGTCAAAACGCCGTGTTTTTTTCACCACATGCAAAAACGCATGCATCAAAAAAACGCAGCGTTTGCACGCGTTTACATGCGTTTTTTCACCATGCGTTTTTTTTAAAAAACGCATGCGTTTTGAAACGCAAATGTGAAACCAGCCTTACCCTTCTCTAGAATTGATACTGTATTAGAAATACTAGCATGGGCAAAGAGGAGGTTGTATAGCTCAGCGCAAGCTATATTACTAGAAAGGGAGGAGAGGTCTCGGTGTTATGTATGAATGAAGACAGAGAGGAAAAAGAAGCTGTACATGAGGAGAGAAATCACACAGGTGTCATGAGCATGCAGGGCAGAAGAAATCACACAAGGATTGTACTAGAAGGGAGAAGACAGTACTGGAATAGGGCTGAGCTGATACATGAAAGCTAGTGAAGGTAGGAGCCTCCTGATTGCACAGACCTCACATCCGGCATGTGTTACTGGGAGGGATATGTCTACATGATATAGATCTGAAACTAGAAACAGGTAGGAAACTCCATATGAGGGGGTCTGTAAATGACTTAAATAGGTTGTCCACTACTTTTACATTGACGACCTATCCTAAGGTCTCATTGGCCGGGGTCCAACACTCGGCACCCCCTCAGATCAGCCACCAACCGGAAATACTCACGTGCCGAGCTGCTCTTCTGCTAGATCTTTTGATTTGGAAAGGAGGCGGATGTACAGTACCAAGCCCCGGTCACTACCAGAAGAAAGAGCATTTCAACAAACGAATATTTACGGCTGGCGGCCGCCACCATAGATAACAGATGATCGCGTATCACCCCTACTCTGGAACCCTCTACCACAACACATCAGACTCTCACCTACCATCGAAAACTTCAAAAAGAACCTGAAGACCCACCTCTTCCGACAAGCCTACAACCTGCAGTAACCACCGATCGACCAAACCGCTGCATGACCAGCTCTATCCTCACCTACTGCATCCTCACCCATCCCTTGTAGATTGTGAGCCTTCGCGGGCAGGGTCCTCACTCCTCCTGTACCAGTTATGCCTTGTATTGTTTAAGATTATTGTACTTGTTTTTATTATGTATACCCCTCCTCACATGTAAAGCGCCATGGAATAAATGGCGCTATAACAATAAATAATAATAATAATAATATTTACGGCTGGCGGCCGCCACCACAGATAACAGATGATCGGCGGAGGCACCAGGTGTCGGACCCCGGCCAATCAGACATTGATGACCTATCCTGAGGATAGGTCATCAATGCAAAAGTAATGGACAACCTCTTTAAGGAATGAAGATTGCAGAGTGCAACTTTTTAATTGAAGGTAAGCAATTAACATTTAAAAATCATTTTTGAGGGTGTCCATAGCTCTGAATATGGGGCCCCATTGTGATGTCATCTCTGGGGCCATCTTTGTTCCATGTATGCCTCTGGGTGGTGACTGTAATTCATTCTTCTTCTCTACGCTTATTAAGATGATGGCAGTGTTCACTGTGCGCGTTGCTGGAGGAATGGAACAGATCCAAGACTACAGCTGTGCACTCGCACATAATGGTCATTTTTAATCACATGAAATCGGTGGGATACAGCTTATTCCAATTACAGTTGTTTTTCATTTGGTTAATGTACACTCGGAGCTGGCTGACTCCTACAGAATGTTTCACACTCACGAAAGACCAGATAGGAAAAAAAAAATTAGGACCCCCAAATTCTTAGCAGACAAACTCTGACGGAGCTGAAAATTTCAGAATTCGTAACGATAAAGTCTACGACTAGGAGCGCTCGGGGCAAAAGAGTTCAGAAACCAAAGGGATTTGAAATTGTTTTTAAATTCTAGGCAACAAAAAAAGGAATGAAATCTGACAGAATGTAAGAATATAGTTTATGGTGTAGAAAATAGATCTGCAGCTTAGTCTTTCACAATACCTTACAGATACACATGATGGAGTTCAGAATTATGCCGAGATGTATTGAAAATGTCAAGTAATATAAAACAATGCTTCAAGTACTTCATAGATATTGTGTAGCATCCAGAAAAAAAATAGATAGCACCAAAAGTTTTTACTTGCAAAATTTGTTTTAGAATATATTCCAATAAAGGATCGCCGCTTGATATACAGAGACAGAGAATTCGACCGGAGGCTGAGGCTGCGATGTATTTAGCATTGCTAATAGAAGTGGAAAGCAAGAAAAAGTGATTTGGATAAAGCAAGAAAAGTTTCAAAAAACTCTTATTACTCACTTACTCAAACTCACACTATGGACTTTACCTTTTTGGTTCACACAGAATTTTATGAGGAGGATTGTGGAAAAGATTCTGCTCCAAAATCCACCATTTTAAAAAAAAAATCAGCTGAAATTTGTCAGCAGAATTTTACCCCCAAACTATTTACAGTGCCTTGGGAAAGTATTTGGCCCCCTGGAACTTTTCAACCTTTTCCCACATATCATGCTTCAAACATAAAGATACCAAATTTTTGGTGAAGAATAAACAACAAGTGGAACACAATTCTGAAGTTGAAGGAAATTTATTGGTTATTTTAAATTTTTGTGGAAATTCAAAAACTGAAAAGTGGGGCGTGCAATATTATTTGGCCCCTGTAACTTAATGCTTTGTTGTGCCACGTTTTGCTGCGATTACAAGTTGCTTGGGGTATGTCTCTATCAGTTTTGTACATCGAGAGACTGAAATTCTTGCCCATTCTTCCTTAGCAAACAGCTCGAGCTGAGTGAGATTTGATGGAGATCGTCTGTGAACAGCAGTTTTCAGCTCCTTCCACAGATTCTCGATTGGATTGAGATCTGGACTTTGACTTGGCCATTCTAATACCTGGATATGTTTATTTGTGAACCATTCCATTGTAGATTTTGCTTTATGTTTGGGATCATTGTCTTGTTGGAAGACAAATCTCCGTCCCAGTCTCAGGTCTTTTGCAGACTCCAACAGGTTTTCTTCAAGAATGGTCCTGTATTTGGCTCCATCCATCTTCCCATCAATTTTAACCATCTTCCCTGTCCCTGCTGAAGAAAAGCAGGCCCAAACCATGATGCTGCCACCACCATGTTTGACAGTGGGGATGGTGTGTTCAGGGTGATGAGCTGTGTTGCCTTTATGCCAAACATATCGTTTGGCATTGTTGCCAAAAAGTTCGATTTTGGTTTCATCTGACCAGAGCACCTTCTTCCACGTTTGGTGTGTCTCCCAGGTGGCTTGTTGCAAACTTTAAACAACACTTTTTATGGATGTCTTTGAGAAATGGCTTTCTCCTTGCCACTCTTCCATAAATACTAGATTTGTGCAGTGTGCGACTGATTGTTGTCCTATGGACAGACTGTCCCACCTCCGCTGTAGATCTCTGCTGTTCATCCAGAGTGATCATGGGCCTCTTGGCTGCATCTCTGATCAGTCTTCTGTTATGTTTGCTAATGACAGGTGTTATGAAGGCAATCCAGAAACACAGTGTGCTTAGCGATCAGAGCGCACACAGTGATCTGACAAATACCCAAAAATACAAGAACGAGCTCTGAGACGTGGAAACTCTGTAGACTGCACACCTGATCCTATCCTAAACACAACTAAAAGCGGCTGTGGATTGCGCCTAACAACTACCTAGGCAACTCGGCACAGCCTAAGAAACTAGCTAGCCTGAAGATAGAAAAATAGGCCTGACTTGCCCCAGAGAAATTCCCCAAAGGAAAAGGCAGCCCCCCACATATAATGACTGTGAGTAAGATGAAAAGACAAAACGTAGGGATGAAATAGATTCAGCAAAGTGGGGCCCGATATTCTAGGACAGAGCGAGGACAGTAAAGTGAACTTTGCAGTCTACAAAAAACCCTAAAGCAAAACCACGCAAAGGGGGCAAAAAAAAACCCACCGTGCCGAACTAACGGCACGGCGGTACACCCTTTGCGTCTCAGAGCTTCCAGCAAAACAAAAGACAAGCTGGACAGAAAAAAAAGCAACAAAAAAGCAAAAAGCACTTAGCTATACAGAGCAGCAGGTCACAGGAACAATCAGGAGAAGCTCAGATCCAACACTGAAACATTGACAAGGAGCAAGGATAGCAGCATCAGGCGGAGTTAAGTAATGAAGCAGTTAACGAGCTCACCAGAACACCTGAGGGAGGAAGCTTAGAAGCTGCAGTACCACTTGTGACCACAGGAGTGAATTCAGCCACAGAATTCACAACAGTACCCCCCCCTTGAGGAGGGGTCACCGAACCCTCACCAGAGCCCCCAGGCCGCCCAGGATGAGCCGCATGAAAGGCACGAACAAGATCGGAAGCATGAACATCAGAGGCAAAAACCCAGGAATTATCTTCCTGAGCATAACCCTTCCATTTAACCAGATACTGGAGTTTCCGTCTAGAAACACGAGAATCCAAAATCTTCTCCACAATATACTCCAATTCGCCCTCCACCAAAACCGGGGCAGGAGGCTCAACAGATGGAACCATAGGTGCCACGTATCTCCGCAACAACGACCTATGGAATACATTATGTATGGAAAAGGAGTCTGGGAGGGTCAAACGAAAAGACACAGGATTGAGAACCTCAGAAATCCTATACGGACCAATAAAACGAGGTTTAAATTTAGGAGAGGAAACCTTCATAGGAATATGACGAGAAGATAACCAAACCAGATCCCCAACACGAAGTCGGGGACCCACACGGCGTCTGCGATTAGCGAAAAGTTGAGCTTTCTCCTGGGACAAGATCAAATTGTCCACTACCTGAGTCCAGATCTGCTGCAACCTATCCACCACAGAATCCACACCAGGACAGTCCGAAGACTCAACCTGTCCTGAAGAGAAACGAGGATGGAACCCAGAATTGCAAAAAAATGGAGAAACCAAGGTAGCCGAGCTGGCCCGATTATTAAGGGCGAACTCAGCCAACGGCAAAAAGGACACCCAATCATCCTGGTCTGCAGAAACAAAACATCTCAGATATGTTTCCAAGGTCTGATTGGTTCGTTCGGTCTGGCCATTAGTCTGAGGATGGAAAGCCGAGGAAAAGGATAGGTCAATGCCCATCCTACCACAAAAGGCTCGCCAAAACCTTGAAACAAACTGGGAACCTCTGTCAGAAACAATATTCTCAGGAATGCCATGCAACCGAACCACATGCTGAAAGAACAAAGGTACCAAATCAGAGGAGGAAGGCAATTTAGCCAAGGGCACCAGATGGACCATTTTAGAAAAGCGATCACAGACCACCCAAATGACTGACATCTTTTGAGAAACGGGAAGGTCAGAAATGAAATCCATCGAAATATGTGTCCAAGGCCTCTTTGGGACCGGCAAGGGCAAAAGCAACCCACTGGCACGAGAACAGCAGGGCTTAGCCCTAGCACAAATCCCACAGGACTGCACAAAAGTACGTACATCCCGTGACAGAGATGGCCACCAGAAGGATCTAGCCACTAACTCTCTGGTACCAAAGATTCCAGGATGACCAGCCAACACCGAACAATGAAGTTCAGAGATAAGTTTATTAGTCCACCTATCAGGGACGAACAGTTTCTCTGCTGGACAACGATCAGGTTTATTCGCCTGAAATTTTTGCAGCACCCGCCGCAAATCAGGGGAGATGGCAGACACAATGACTCCTTCCTTGAGGATACCCGCTGGCTCAGATAAACCCGGAGAGTCGGGCACAAAACTCCTAGACAGAGCATCCGCCTTCACATTTTTAGAGCCCGGAAGGTACGAAATCACAAAGTCGAAGCGGGCAAAAAATAACGACCAACGGGCCTGTCTAGGATTCAAGCGCTTGGCAGACTCGAGATAAGTCAAGTTCTTATGATCAGTCAATACCACCACGCGATGCTTAGCTCCTTCAAGCCAATGACGCCACTCCTCGAATGCCCACTTCATGGCCAGCAACTCTCGATTGCCCACATCATAATTACGCTCAGCGGGCGAAAACTTCCTGGAAAAGAAAGCACATGGTTTCATCACTGAGCAATCAGAACCTCTCTGTGACAAAACCGCCCCTGCTCCAATCTCAGAAGCATCAACCTCGACCTGGAACGGAAGAGAAACATCTGGCTGACACAACACAGGGGCAGAACAAAAACGACGCTTCAACTCCTGAATAGCTTCCACAGCAGCAGAAGACCAATTAACCAAATCAGCACCCTTCTTGGTCAAATCGGTCAATGGTTTGGCAATGCTAGAAAAATTACAGATGAAGCGACGATAAAAATGAGCAAAGCCCAGGAACTTTTGCAGACTTTTCAGAGATGTCGGCTGAATCCAATCCTGGATGGCTTGGACCTTAACTGGATCCATCTCGATAGTAGAAGGGGTAAAGATGAACCCCAAAAATGAAACTTTCTGCACACCGAAGAGACACTTTGATCCCTTCACAAACAAAGAGTTAGCACGCAGGACCTGAAAAACCATTCTGACCTGCTTCACATGAGACTCCCAATCATCTGAGAAGATCAAAATGTCATCCAAGTAAACAATCAGGAATTTATCCAGATACTCACGGAAGATGTCATGCATAAAAGACTGAAACACAGATGGAGCATTGGCAAGTCCGAACGGCATCACTAGATACTCAAAATGACCCTCGGGCGTATTGAATGCAGTTTTCCATTCATCTCCTTGCCTGATTCTCACCAGATTATACGCACCACGAAGATCTATCTTAGTGAACCAACTAGCCCCCTTAATCCGAGCAAACAAGTCAGATAACAATGGCAAGGGATACTGAAATTTAACAGTGATCTTATTAAGAAGGCGGTAATCAATACACGGTCTCAGCGAACCATCCTTCTTGGCTACAAAGAAGAACCCTGCTCCCAGTGGTGATGACGATGGGCGAATATGTCCCTTCTCCAGGGATTCCTTCACATAACTGCGCATAGCGGCGTGTTCGGGCACGGATAAATTAAATAATCGACCTTTAGGGAATTTACTACCAGGAATCAAATTGATAGCACAATCACAATCCCTATGCGGAGGTAGAGCATCGGACTTGGGCTCTTCAAATACATCCTGATAATCAGACAAGAACTCTGGGACCTCAGAAGGGGTGGATGACGAAATCGACAAAAATGGAACATCACCATGTACCCCCTGACAACCCCAGCTGGATACCGACATGGAATTCCAATCCAATACTGGATTATGGGTTTGTAGCCATGGCAACCCCAACACGACCACATCATGCAGATTATGCAACACCAGAAAGCGAATAACTTCCTGATGTGCAGGAGCCATGCACATGGTCAGCTGGGCCCAGTATTGAGGTTTATTCTTGGCCAAAGGTGTAGCATCAATTCCTCTCAATGGAATAGGACACCGCAAAGGCTCCAAGAAAAACCCACAACGTTTAGCATAATCCAAATCCATCAGATTCAGGGCAGCGCCCGAATCCACAAACGCCATGACAGAAAACGACGACAAAGAGCATATCAAGGTAATGGACAGAAGGAATTTGGACTGTACAGTACCAATGACGGCAGACCTAGCGGACCGCTTAGTGCGCTTAGGACAATCAGAAATAGCATGAGTGGAATCACCACAGTAGAAACACAGACCATTCAGACGTCTGTATTCCTGCCGTTCAACTCTAGTCATAGTCCTATCGCACTGCATAGGCTCTGGTTTAACCTCAGGCAGTACCGCCAAATGGTGCACAGATTTACGCTCGCGCAAGCGTCGACCGATCTGAATGGCCAAAGACAAAGACTCATTCAAACCAGCAGGCATAGGAAATCCCACCATGACATCCTTAAGAGCCTCAGAGAGACCCTTTCTGAACAAAGCTGCCATCGCAGATTCATTCCACTGAGTGAGTACTGACCATTTCCTAAATTTCTGACAATATACTTCTATATCATCCTGACCCTGGCACAAAGCCAGCAAATTTTTCTCAGCCTGATCCACTGAATTAGGCTCATCGTACAGCAATCCGAGCGCCAGGAAAAATGCATCGACACTACTCAATGCAGGGTCTCCTGGCGCAAGAGAAAATGCCCAGTCTTGAGGGTCGCCGCGCAAAAAAGAAATAATAATCAAAACCTGTTGAATAGGATTACCAGAAGAATGAGGTTTCAAGGCCAGAAATAGCTTACAATTATTTTTGAAACTTAGGAACTTAGTTCTATCTCCAAAAAACAAATCAGGAATAGGAATTCTTGGTTCTAACATAGATTTCTGATCAATAGTATCTTGAATTTTTTGTACATTTATAACGAGATTATCCATTGAAGAGCACAGACCCTGAATATCCATGTCCACACCTGTGTCCAGAATCACCCAAATGTCTAGGGAAAAAAAAAAAAAAGTGAACACAGAGCAGAAAAAAAAAAAAAAAATGATGTCAGAACTTTTTCTTTCCCTCTATTGAGAATCATTAGTTTGGGCTCCTTGTACTGTTATGTTTGCTAATGACAGGTGTTATGAAGGCAATCCAGAAACACAGTGTGCTTAGCGATCAGAGCGCACACAGTGATCTGACAAATACCCAAAAATACAAGAACGAGCTCTGAGACGTGGAAACTCTGTAGACTGCACACCTGATCCTATCCTAAACACAACTAAAAGCGGCTGTGGATTGCGCCTAACAACTACCTAGGCAACTCGGCACAGCCTAAGAAACTAGCTAGCCTGAAGATAGAAAAATAGGCCTGACTTGCCCCAGAGAAATTCCCCAAAGGAAAAGGCAGCCCCCCACATATAATGACTGTGAGTAAGATGAAAAGACAAAACGTAGGGATGAAATAGATTCAGCAAAGTGGGGCCCGATATTCTAGGACAGAGCGAGGACAGTAAAGCGAACTTTGCAGTCTACAAAAAACCCAAAAGCAAAACAACGCAAAGGGGGCAAAAAAAACCCCACCGTGCCGAACTAACGGCACGGCGGTACACCCTTTGCGTCTCAGAGCTTCCAGCAAAACAAAAGACAAGCTGGACAGAAAAAAAAGCAACAAAAAAGCAAAAAGCACTTAGCTATACAGAGCAGCAGGTCACAGGAACAATCAGGAGAAGCTCAGATCCAACACTGAAACATTGACAAGGAGCAAGGATAGCAGCTTCAGGCGGAGTTAAGTAATGAAGCAGTTAACGAGCTCACCAGAACACCTGAGGGAGGAAGCTTAGAAGCTGCAGTACCACTTGTGACCACAGGAGTGAATTCAGCCACAGAATTCACAACAGTCTTCTCCTTGTTTGAGATGAAAGTTTAGAGGGACGGCCGGGTCTTGGTAGATTTGCAGTGGTATGATACTCCTTCCATTTCAATATAATCGCTTGCACAGTGCTCCTTGGGATGTTTAAAGTTTTGGAAATCATTTTGTATCCAAATCCAGCTTTAAACTTCTCCACAACAGTATCACGGACCTGCCTGTTGTGTTCCTTGGTCTTCATGATGCTCACTGTGCTTCACATAGAACCCTGAGACTATCACAGAGCAGGTGCATTTATACGGAGACTTGATTACACACAGGTGGATTATATTTATCGTCATTAGGCATTTAGGACAACATTGGATCATTCAGAGATCCACAATGAACTTCTGGAGTGAGTTTGCTGCACTGAAAGTAAAGGGACCGAATAATATTGCACGCCCCACTTTTTAGTTTCTGAATTTCCACAAAAATTTAAAATAACCAATAAATTTTGTTCAACTTCACAATTGTGTTCCACTTGTTGATTCTTCACAAAAATGTACATTTGGTATCTTTATGTTTGAAGAATGATATGTGGGAAAAGGTTGAAAAGTTCAAGGGAGCCGAATACTTTTGCAAGGTATTGTATATGCGCATGTAGCTCTTTCAAAGACAAGTCCAGCAATACATTTACACGGCAGCTCCGTTCCTCCATTACTCAGTAATCAGCCTTTGAATTGATATGCACATGAGTCTGTAGATATGACGCCTCTGTCACTTCAGCTCTATTTTCCTTCCTGCTTGAATTACAGCTCTTATGCCTCAAGTCACCCATCATAGAGTCTGTTAGTCAAGCAGGAGTAGGCAGGGAATAGAGCTGGAGTGACAAAGGCTTCAGATCTACCATAGCTCTTTAGCCTCATTTGCATATCAGTTCAAACAATGTAATGGAGGAGGGGACTGGCTTTGGTGGACTTGTCTTTGAAAGATCTACATACACATATAAATAATTTGCAATGTGAAATACTTCTGACACATTCCCTTTAAAAGTCTTTAAATACTATTACTACTAATTTTAAAGGGGTTGGCCCCTATGTCTTTGTTTTAACAGATGTCATTGAGACATTATTTTGTGGCACTTACTAATATATGAGTATTATAGGCTCTCCTTCCTCACAGACCGCACAGCTCTCCTGTTCTTGGTGACCACTGATGGAGGAACATGTGACCAGACCTGTCCACCAGCCTCCTCCAATAAAAAACAGCTTTTCCATGTGCAGTGTTTTTCTATTGGAGGAGGCCGATGGATGGGTCTGGTCACATGTTCCTCCATCAGTGGTGACTCTGCGGTCTGTGAGGAAGGGGGAGAACCTGTAATACTCATATACAGTGGGGCAAAAAAGTATTTAGTCAGTCAGCAATAGTGCAAGTTCCACCACTTAAAAAGATGAGAGGCGTCTGTAATTTACATCATAGGTAGACCTCAACTATGGGAGACAAACTGAGAAAAAAAAATCCAGAAAATCACATTGTCTGTTTTTTTAACAATTTATTTGCATATTATGGTGGAAAATAAGTATTTGGTCAGAAACAAAATTTCATCTCAATACTTTGTAATATATCCTTTGTTGGCAATGACAGAGGTCAAACGTTTTCTGTAAGTCTTCACAAGGTTGCCACACACTGTTGTTGGTATGTTGGCCCATTCCTCCATGCAGATCTCCTCTAGAGCAGTGATGTTTTTGGCTTTTCACTTGGCAACACGGACTTTCAACTCCCTCCAAAGGTTTTCTATAGGGTTGAGATCTGGAGACTGGCTAGGCCACTCCAGGACCTTGAAATGCTTCTTACGAAGCCACTCCTTCGTTGCCCTGGCGGTGTGCTTTGGATCATTGTCATGTTGAAAGACCCAGCCACGTTTCATCTTCAATGCCCTTGCTGATGGAAGGAGGTTTGCACTCAAAATCTCACGATACATGGCCCCATTCATTCTTTCATGTACCCGGATCAGTCGTCCTGGCCCCTTTGCAGAGAAACAGCCCCAAAGCATGATGTTTCCACCACTATGCTTTACAGTAGGTATGGTGTTTGATGGATGCAACTCAGTATTCTTTTTCCTCCAAACACGACAAGTTGTGTTTCTACCAAACAGTTCCAGTTTGGTTTCATCAGACCATAGGACATTCTCCCAAAACTCCTCTGGATCATCCAAATGCTCTCTAGCAAACTTCAGACGGGCCCGGACATGTACTGGCTTAAGCAGTGGGACACGTCTGGCACTGCAGGATCTGAGTCCATGGTGGCGTAGTGTGTTACTTATGGTAGGCCTTGTTACATTGGTCCCAGCTCTCTGCAGTTCATTCACTAGGTCCCCCCGCGTGGTTCTGGGATTTTTGCTCACCGTTCTTGTGATCATTCTGACCCCACGGGGTGGGATTTTGCGTGGAGCCCCAGATCGAGGGAGATTATCAGTGGTCTTGTAGGTCTTCCATTTTCTAATTATTGCTCCCAGGGCTGCCACTAGAAATTTCAGGGCCCCATACTGGCAAAATTTTCGGGGCCCCCTTGAGACTCCGCCCAGGCTCCACCCCAGCCCCGCCTCCAGGCTCCACCCCTCGAGCTGTCCACAGTCCCACCGCTCTCTCTTGGAAAAACTCCACTTCTCACCTATCACACATTAACAGTTCCCATCACCAGATCACACATATAGCCGGCAGCTTTTGTTTTGGCCAAAAGATTTTTTATGCTGCCACCATAACACAGTAGACACTTTTGGCCGGGCCCTACTCTACTGTAACCTATTAAATATTTGTTAAAATATGCAATACAATTTAGGTATATTTATATTTATTTTTCAATTTTTTAAATGACCAATAATATCACATACAAAGAACAAATACCACAACACCATGACCAGACCACATATTACCACCACATAGTGACTGAATACTACAATTCTGATCAGTAATAAAAAAAAAAGCACCATACTATCACCATAAGTGCCATTATACACAGGAGATCTGTACTTAGTATGCAGTGTTTGTGTACAGATAATATAGTGATCACTAGTGAAATTATACACAGGAGCTCTGTATACAGTGTATAGTGTCAGTGTATAGGTAACACACTGACTTACCAGTGACGTCTCTAGGTTGAAGTCCTTCATCTTTCATCCAGCACAGACCGCCATCATTTCATCCAGCCAGGACTCGTTTCTGCAGCAAATAACACAGTTATCTCGAGCTCTGCTTGTAGAATACATTAATTAATTTTCCCAACTTCTACATTACACCACATGAAGAAAAAGAGGCGACATAGTATCACTCTACACAGTAACAGGATCGCCCCCTCATTTAAAACAGTATCCTCAAAAAATAAAATAAATACATCACTGCAGTAATAATATCCCTAAATTAGTCCCTATGGTAATAATATTCCCCATCCTGGCCACCGTGTGTCTCATTCCTGGCGTCAGCCATATGTTCTCCCATCCTGCCCTCATGAGTATCCATTCTGCCCCATATGATCTCCCCATCCTGACCCATTTGTCTCCATCATATCAATCCTGCCCCATGATCCTGCAAGATCTGTCTCCAGTCATGCCCCCATGTCTTTCATCATACCCCGTATCTCCATTCTGCCCCTGTGTCCAGCATCTCCTCTGCCCCTGTGTCCAGCATCTCCTCTGCCCCTGTGTCCAGCATCTCCTCTGCCCCTCTGTGTCCAGCATCTCCTCTGCCCCTGTCTGTGTCCAGCATCTCCTCTGCCCCTGTGTCCAGCATCTCCTCTGCCCCTGTCTGTGTCCAGCATCTCCTCTGCCCCTGTGTCCAGCATCTCCTCTGCCCCTGTCTGTGTCCAGCATCTCCTCTGCCCCTGTGTGTCCAGCATCTCCTCTGCCCCTGTCTGTGTCCAGCATCTCCTCTGCCCCTGTCTGTGTCCAGCATCTCCTCTGCCCCTGTCTGTGTCCAGCATCTCCTCTGCCCCTGTCTGTGTCCAGCATCTCCTCTGCCCCTGTGTCCAGCATCTCCTCTGCCCCTGTGTGTCCAGCATCTCCTCTGCCCCTGTCTGTGTCCAGCATCTCCTCTGCCCCTGTGTGTCCAGCATCTCCTCTGCCCCTGTGTCCAGCATCTCCTCTGCCCCTGTCTGTGTCCAGCATCTCCTCTGCCCCTGTGTCCAGCATCTCCTCTGCCCCTGTCTGTGTCCAGCATCTCCTCTGCCCCTGTGTCCAGCATCTCCTCTGCCCCTGTCTGTGTCCAGCATCTCCTCTGCCCCTGTCTGTGTCCAGCATCTCCTCTGCCCCTGTCTGTGTCCAGCATCTCCTCTGCCCCTGTCTGTGTCCAGCATCTCCTCTGCCCCTGTGTCCAGCATCTCCTCTGCCCCTGTGTGTCCAGCATCTCCTCTGCCCCTGTCTGTGTCCAGCATCTCCTCTGCCCCTGTGTGTCCAGCATCTCCTCTGCCCCTGTGTGTCCAGCATCTCCTCTGCCCCTGTCTGTGTCCAGCATCTCCTCTGCCCCTGTGTCCAGCATCTCCTCTGCCCCTGTGTGTCCAGCATCTCCTCTGCCCCTGTCTGTGTCCAGCATCTCCTCTGCCCCTGTGTGTCCAGCATCTCCTCTGCCCCTGTGTCCAGCATCTCCTCTGCCCCTGTCTGTGTCCAGCATCTCCTCTGCCCCTGTGTGTCCAGCATCTCCTCTGCCCCTGTGTCCAGCATCTCCTCTGCCCCTGTCTGTGTCCAGCATCTCCTCTGCCCCTGTGTCCAGCATCTCCTCTGCCCCTGTCTGTGTCCAGCATCTCCTCTGCCCCTGTGTCCAGCATCTCCTCTGCCCCTGTCTGTGTCCAGCATCTCCTCTGCCCCTGTCTGTGTCCAGCATCTCCTCTGCCCCTGTCTGTGTCCAGCATCTCCTCTGCCCCTGTCTGTGTCCAGCATCTCCTCTGCCCCTGTGTCCAGCATCTCCTCTGCCCCTGTCTGTGTCCAGCATCTCCTCTGCCCCTGTCTGTGTCCAGCATCTCCTCTGCCCCTGTCTGTGTCCAGCATCTCCTCTGCCCCTGTCTGTGTCCAGCATCTCCTCTGCCCCTGTCTGTGTCCAGCATCTCCTCTGCCCCTGTGTTCAGCATCTCCTCTGCCCCTGTGTGTCCAGCATCTCCTCTGCCCCTGTCTGTGTCCAGCATCTCCTCTGCCCCTGTCTGTGTCCAGCATCTCCTCTGCCCCTGTGTTCAGCATCTCCTCTGCCCCTGTCTGTGTCCAGCATCTCCTCTGCCCCTGTCTGTGTCCAGCATCTCCTCTGCCCCTGTCTGTGTCCAGCATCTCCTCTGCCCCTGTCTGTGTCCAGCATCTCCTCTGCCCCTGTGTGTCCAGCATCTCCTCTGCCCCTGTGTCCAGCATCTCCTCTGCCCCTGTCTGTGTCCAGCATCTCCTCTGCCCCTGTGTCCAGCATCTCCTCTGCCCCTGTCTGTGTCCAGCATCTCCTCTGCCCCTGTGTCCAGCATCTCCTCTGCCCCTGTCTGTGTCCAGCATCTCCTCTGCCCCTGTCTGTGTCCAGCATCTCCTCTGCCCCTGTCTGTGTCCAGCATCTCCTCTGCCCCTGTCTGTGTCCAGCATCTCCTCTGCCCCTGTGTTCAGCATCTCCTCTGCCCCAGTCTGTGTCCAGCATCTCCTCTGCCCCTGTGTTCAGCATCTCCTCTGCCCCTGTGTGTCCAGCATCTCCTCTGCCCCTGTCTGTGTCCAGCATCTCCTCTGCCGACTGCCCCTGTCTGTGTCCAGCATCTCCTCTGCCCCTGTCTGTGTCCAGCATCTCCTCTGCCCCGGGCCCCCTCCCCTGGATCGCCGCTACCAAAAAAAAAAAAAAACTTCTTACCTTGCCATGCTCCCGCGGCGGGCGAAGCTCCTCCACGCAGGTGAAGGACGCACTCGCCGGCGGCTGACGATGACGTCAGACGCCGGCGAGGTGCGACTGCGCACTGCCGCCGTTCAAGTCAGCTGCCAGCCTCCGACTGGCTGGCGGCGACTGTTAACTATTGACGTGCGTGCACGGGCCCGCACGTCAATAGTGAGCCGCAGCGCCTGCAGGGGGGGCCTGGTGAGCAGATGAGACGGGGCCCGATGCGGGCCCCCTCTGCCCACCGGGCCCCATACGCCAGTCATGGCTGTCATGCCCTGATGGCGGCCCTGATTGCTCCCACTGTTGATTTCTTCACTCCAAGCTGGTTGGCTATTGCAGATTCAGTCTTCCCAGCCTGGTGCAGGGCTACAATTTTGTTTCTGGTGTCCTTTGACAGCTCTTTGGTCTTCACCATAGTGGAGTTTGGAGTCAGACTGTTTGAGGGTGTGCACAGGTGTCTTTTTATATTGATAACAAGTTTAAACAGGTGCCATTACTACAGGTAATGAGTGGAGGACAGAGGAGACTCTTAAAGATGAAGTTACAGGTCTGTGAGAGCCAGAAATCTTGATTGTTTGTTTCTGACCAAATACTTATTTTCCACCATAATATGCAAATAAAATGTTAACAAAACAGACAATGTGATTTTCTGGATTTTTTTTTCTCAGTTTGTCTCCCATAGTTGAGGTCTACCTATGATGTAAATTACAGACGCCTCTCATCTTTTTAAGTGGTGGAACTTGCACTATTGCTGACTGACTAAATACTTTTTTGCCCCACTGTATTAGTAAGTGCCACAAAGTCATAGCCTGAAACAGTTGGCAAAATAATAGTGGGGACAAAATAAATCTGTGAATAAATCAGAAAATGCCCTACACACAAAAACTTGAGTGATCAAAATCCTGCTTTTTGGCAGTAAAGTGCAACAGATATGTCCATTGTAGATATTGATAGATGACAACTGATATCAGTGATATTTGGGGATAGTGATGTGTAAGAGTGTGGCTGAAGCAAGATATTTTTGCAGTAAACAGAAATAATTTAGCCTATGCCCACCGTTGAGTCCTGATGCCATGGCCGTACAATCCAGATTCCCAACCTGATACATGGGCTTCAAGGAAATAGCAAATAGTTTGTCAACACCTTGAAAGAAGGTATCGGCCTTCGCAGAGGACTTCCTCAAGAGCAACCTTTCTCAAGTGCACTTCATACATATGTCACAACTCTATAACCCACTCCGAATTTATTGTTATAAACTATATACTTGGTCCAAAGCTGATCGCAGTGTCCAAAGGATGAAATGTCCCTGGATTGATGTTAAAGGCTTGAGATGAGCGAACCAGTGGATGTTTAAGTTCGGCCGAACATTTTTAAAAAGTTCTGTTCGGGTACAAGAACGGTACACGAACTTGAACCTGGATGGGGGGCCCGAACGTCGGGTGTTTCCCACGCGTGACAGTGTGAGAAACACCGGCTCTGATTCGAAATAAGTTCATTACCGCTGGTCATAGTGCTGTCGTTCCCATGACAGCAAGTGAACCAGCAATTATGACCGGCAGTAAAACGGTTACCGCTGGTCACAGTCATTGGCTGCGAGAGCAGATGCACTATGATGAGAGTTGAGCCGTAAAAGTATATGGAAAAGGACGGAACTAGAGCGATACAATATCCAATGATCAGGACTGGTAATGGAATCCCAACTGTCAGGCGTCACGAATGCTGGGGGTTGCGGTGCTCTGCATGCAAAATGTGAACTAAGAGTCCATATAAACAATGAAGAGAAAATATGCGGCACTCACCCCAATATAGCAGTGAAAACGTGAGCTTTAATGGAGAAAATGAGTAAATACATACATCCGTCAGGACATCAGGTAAGCAGGAGGGTGTGGTGTTGGAGCTTGGACGACGGCCGTTTCGCACACTAGGTGCTTCGACGGGTCCAGATCTGGACCTCTCCTCCACACTACTGGATGAAGAAGGGGTGGTGCAATGACAGGAGGCAATAAGGAAAGGGGATCCCACCCCGGTATTGTGTGCACGCCAGACGCTGACTCCTGCATAGTTAGTGAGCATGCGCTTCACTATGGTTAGGGTTCAGGCTCGACTTGCTCGGGCCAAATGAGCGCTGTCATTCAGAGTCATAGAACTGCTCAGTGTTGCAATAAGTTCTTGGCAATGCCATGGATATACCAAGGCCCCAACATTTGCATAGGGAATATAAAGAGTTTTCAAACTAATTACAACAGTGAAATGTACCCGGCTAACATGATTTTTATAGGGGCTAGGTCCCCTACATAACTGATTAATTAATTCAGTTTACATTTCGGGGGTGACAGACTCCCTTTAAGACTTTCCTATTTATGTATTTCTTTTTTCGACATATCCTAAAATTGAATGCTACATTAGATATGATATACCATTATTTTTCATTCCGCATTTTGCCCTCTTAAAATTAAGTATGAACTAGATGGCTTGGTGTCTGTGTAATAGATACTTTACAGCCAATTAACTTCACTGGCTCACAATATAGAACAAACCATATTACTGATTTATGGCTACAACTTGTGGCGATGTATCAGTGATGAGGAAACGTGGTCATTCTATTTTCTTCGGAGCATTGCCGTATTTCATACTTTCAAAATTGTTGCTTAGGAACTTAGAAGTCTAAACTTTGAAAAATCCTCCGTGAAAAATAGAAAAATGCAAAGAAGACAAAGCACATTATACACAGGAATTTTCTTTTTTCCTATGTGCCGCTGCTCTTCTTTATGTTGAAATCTTCTGCATTTCAGTTTGGAGTGGGTTTTTTACTTAAGTCTCTGCATGATGCTAGTCAGGCGGTATTATGTATTTTAATAATGAAATACATTATATAGAAAAAAGTACTGTTACACCTCCACATTAAACCTAAAGGAACATTTATTACATCCCATTCTAAATCCACAGGCGTTAAATAAAAGAAATAAGTTTGCAGTCACTCTTTGTAACTGCAGACTGCCGAATTGTGAGTGCAATGAGCACACTGTTACGATTCCCATTTTCCCTATTGGGGTGGGCAGTTGTGTGACCACATGTACACGATTTGCATAGTTGCGTTCACATGCCAACTAGTCTTGACTAGTCACGTGCCAACTAGCATTGAGAGAAGCACAGCCGTTTACTTGGCCCATGACCACAAACATGCAGACGTTTCTTTTTACAATGGACACACTCTTAAATTTGGAGTTGGCTTCCCCTCTTCCACTCTCTTGGGAAAGCTTTCTAAAAGATTTTGGAGGTGTCTGTGAGAATTTTAGCCCCTTTATCCAGAAGAACATTTGTGAAGTCAGACATTGGTGTTGTGGAGAGGCCGGGCTCACAATCTCCATTCTACTTCACCCCAAAGGTTTTGGGTAAGGTTGAAGTCGGGGCTCTATGAGGCCGGTCATGTTCTTCCACACAAAACTCCCCCTCCATGTCTATATGGACTGTAGTGAATTCTGTTGTCAAGCTCCCTCCTGTGGTCATGAATGGTACTTCGGCTGGTTCTGTCCATGGGCTTCCTCTGGTGGTTGTGAGTGGAGCTGCGGCTTCTGAGTTTCCTTCCACAGGTGACGAGGTTAATTCGTTAGCTGGCTGCTCTATTTAACTCCACTTAGATCATTGCTCCATGCCACCTGTCAATGTTCCAGTATTGGTCTAGTTCTCTCCTGGATCGTTCTTGTGACCTGTCTTCCCAGCAGAAGCTAAGTTCCTGCTTGCTTTTCTCTGGTTTGCTATTTTTCTGTCCAGCTTGCTATTTTGATTTTTGTCTTGCTTGCTGGAAGCTCTGGGATGCAGAGGGAGCGCCTCCGCACCGTGAGTCGGTGCGGAAGGTCTTTTTGCGCCCTCTGCGTGGTCTTTTTGTAGTTTGTTGTGCTGACCGCAAAGTTACCTTTCCTATCCTCTGTCTGTTCAGTAAGTCGGGCCACACTTTGCTAAATCTATTTCATCTCTGTGTTTGTAATTTTCATCTTTACTCACAGTCATTATATGTGGGGGGCTGCCTTTTCCTTTGGGGAATTTCTCTGAGGCAAGGTAGGCTTTATTTTTCTATCTCTAGGGCTAGCTAGTTTCTTAGGCTGTGTCGAGTTGCATAGGGAGCGTTAGGAGCAATCCACGGCTATTTCTAGTGTGTGTGATAGGATTAGGGATTGCGGTCAGCAGAGTTCCCACGTCTCAGAGCTCGTCCTATATTATTAGTAACTATCAGGTCATTCCGTGTGCTCTTAACCACCAGGTCCATTATTGTCCTTACCACCAGGTCATAACAGTACAGGTGGCCCAAAGTATTAATGCATCTCAATAGAGGGATCAGAGAAGTTCTGAGACCATTTTTTTTTCTTTGCAGTGTGTTTTGTCTCTCTTTTCCCCTTTACCTCTGGGTGGTTCAGGATACAGGTGTAGATATGGACATTCAAGGTCTGTCCTCTTGTATGGATAATCTCACTGCAAGGGTACAAAACATTCAAGATTTTGTGGTTCAGAATCCGATGTTAGAGCCTAGGATTCCAATTCCTGATTTGTTTTTTGGGGATAGATCTAAGTTTCTGAATTTCAAAAATAATTGTAAATTGTTTCTTGCTTTGAAACCTCGCTCCTCAGGTGACCCTGTTCAACAAGTGAAAATCATTATTTCTTTGTTACGTGGCGACCCTCAAGACTGGGCATTTACCCTTGCGCCAGGAGATCCGGCATTGCGTGATGTTGATGCGTTTTTTCTGGCGCTCGGATTGCTTTATGATGAACCTAATTCAGTGGATCAGGCAGAGAAAATCTTGCTGGCTCTGTGTCAGGGTCAGGATGAGGTAGAAATATATTGTCAGAAGTTTAGGAAGTGGTCTGTATTCACTCAGTGGAATGAATGTGCCCTGGCAGCAATTTTCAGAAAGGGTCTCTCTGAAGCCCTTAAGGATGTCATGGTGGGATTTCCCATGCCTGCTGGTCTGAATGAGTCTATGTCTTTGGCCATTCAGATCGGTCGACGCTTGCGTGAGCGTAAAGCTGTGCACCATTTGGTGGTATTATCTGAGCATAGACCTGAGCCTATGCAATGTGATAGGACTTTGACCAGAGCTGAACGGCAAGAACACAGACGTCGGAATGGGCTGTGTTTTTACTCTGGTGATTCCACTCATGCTATCTCCGATTGTCCTAAGCGCACTAAGCGCTTCGCTAGGTCTGCTACCATTGGTGCGGTACAGTCGAAATTTCTTTTGTCCGTTACTCTGATTTGCTCTTTGTCATCCTATTCTGTTATGGCATTTGTGGATTCAGGCGCTGCCCTGAATTTGATGGACTTGGAGTTTGCTAGGCGCTGTGGTTTTTTCTTGGAGCCCTTGCAGTATCCTATTCCATTGAGAGGAATTGATGCTACGCCTTTGGCCAAGAATAAGCCTCAGTACTGGACCCAATTGACCATGTGCATGGCTCCTGCACATCAGGAGGATATTCGCTTTTTGATGTTGCATAATCTGCATGATGTGGTCGTTTTGGGGTTGCCATGGCTACAGGTCCATAATCCAGTATTGGATTGGAAATCTATGTCTGTGTCCAGCTGGGGTTGTCAGGGGGTACATGGTGATGTTCCATTTTTGTCTATTTCGTCATCCACCCCTTCTGAAGTTCCAGAGTTTTTGTCGGATTACCGGGATGTATTTGATGAGCCCAAATCCAGTGCCCTACCTCCTCATAGGGATTGCGATTGTGCTATCAATTTGATTCCTGGTAGTAAGTTTCCTAATGGCCGACTGTTGAATTTATCTGTGCCAGAGCACGCCGCTATGCGGAGTTATGTAAAGGAATCCTTGGAGAAGGGTCATATTCGCCCGTCGTCGTCACCATTGGGAGCAGGGTTCTTTTTTGTGGCCAAGAAGGATGGTTCTTTGAGAACTTGTATTGATTACCGCCTTCTTAATAAGATCACAGTCAAATTTCAGTACCCTTTGCCGCTGCTGTCGGATTTGTTTGCTCGGATTAAGGGGGCCAGTTGGTTCACCAAGATAGATCTTCGTGGTGCGTATAATCTTGTGCGTATTAAACAGGGCGATGAATGGAAAACAGCATTTAATACGCCCGAGGGCCATTTTGATTACCTGGTTATGCCATTCGGGCTTTCCAATGCTCCATCAGTATTTCAGTCCTTTATGCATGACATCTTCCGAGAGTACCTGGATAAATTCCTGATTGTATATTTCGATGATATTTTGGTCTTCTCGGATGATTGGGAGTCTCACGTGAAGCAGGTCAGAATGGTGTTCCAGGTCCTTCGTGCGAATTCTTTGTTTGTGAAGGGGTCAAAGTGTCTCTTTGGAGTTCAGAAGGTTTCATTTTTGGGTTTCATTTTTTCCCCTTCTACTATCGGGATGGACCCTGTTAAGGTCCAGGCCATTTATGATTGGACTCAGCCGACATCTGTGAAGAGTCTGCAAAAGTTCCTGGGCTTTGCTAATTTTTATCGTCGCTTCATCAGTAATTTTTCTAGTGTTGCTAAACCGTTGACTGATTTGACCAAGAAGGGTGCTGATGTGGTCAATTGGTCTTCTGTGGCTGGGGAAGCTTTTCAGGAGTTGAAGCGTCGTTTTTCTTCTGCCCCTGTGTTGTGCCAGCCAGATGTTTCGCTTCCGTTTCAGGTTGAGGTTGATGCTTCTGAGATTGGAGCAGGGGCTGTTTTGTCGCAAAGAAGTTCTGATGGCTCGGTGATGAAACCATGTGCCTTCTTTTCTAGAAAGTTTTCGCCTGCTGAGCGCAATTATGATGTTGGCAATCGAGAGTTGTTGGCAATGAAGTGGGCATTCGAGGAGTGGCGTCATTGGCTTGAAGGAGCCAAGCATCGCGTGGTGGTCTTGACGGATCACAAGAATTTGACTTATCTCGAGTCTGCCAAACGGTTGAATCCTAGACAGGCTCGTTGGTCGCTATTTTTCTCCCGTTTTGATTTTGTGGTTTCGTACCTTCCAGGCTCTAAGAATGTGAAGGCTGACGCCCTGTCAAGGAGTTTTGTGCCCGACTCTCCGGGTGTTCCTGAGCGGCGGGTATTCTCAAAGAGGGGGTAATTTTGTCTGCCATCTCCCCTGATTTGCGGCGGGTGCTGCAATAATTTCAGGCTGATAGACCTGACCGTTGCCCAGCGGAGAAACTGTTTGTCCCTGATAAATGGACTAGTAGAGTTATCACTGAGGTTCATTGTTCGGTGTTGGCTGGTCATCCTGGAATCTTTGGTACCAGAGATTTGGTGGCTAGATCCTTTTGTTGGTCGTCTTTGTCGCCGGATGTGCGTTCTTTTGTGCAGTCCTGTGGGACTTGTGCTCGGGCTAAGCCCTGCTGTTCTCGTGCCAGTGGGTTTCTTTTGCCCTTGCCGGTCCCGAAGAGACCCTGGACGCATATCTCTATGGATTTTATTTCGGATCTCCCTGTCTCTCAAAAGGTGTCGGTAATTTGGGTGGTTTGTGATCGCTTCTCTAAGATGGTCCATTTTGTACCCTTGTCTAAATTGCCTTCCTCCTCTGATTTGGTGCCGTTGTTTTTCCAGCATGTGGTTCATTTTCATGGCATTCCGGAGAACATCGTTTCGGACAGAGGTTCCCAGTTTGTTTTGAGGTTTTGGCGAGCCTTTTGTGCTAGGATGGGCACTGATTTGTCTTTTTCCTCGGCTTTCCATCCTCAGACAAATGGCCAAACCGAACGAACTAATCAGACTTTGGAAACATATCTGAGATGCTTTGTTTCTGCTGATCAGGATGATTGGGTGTCCTTTTTGCCTTTGGCTGAGTTCGCCCTTAATAATCGGGCCAGCTCGGCTACTTTGGTTTCGCCGTTTTTCTGCAATTCTTGTTTCCATCCTCGTTTCTCTTCAGGGCAGGTTGAGTCTTCGGACTGTCCTGGTGTAGATACTGTGGTGGATAGGTTGCAGCAGATTTGGACTCATGTGGTGGACAATTTGACATTGTCCCAGGAGAAGGCTCAACGTTTCGCTAATCGCCGGCGCTGTGTGGGTCCCCAACTTCGTGTTGGGGATTTGGTTTGGTTGTCGTCTCGTTATGTTCCTATGAAGGTTTCCTCTCCTAAGTTTAAGCCTCGTTTCATTGGTCCGTATAAGATTTCTGAGGTTCTCAATCCTGTGTCGTTTTGTTTGACCCTTCCAGCTTCTTTTGCCATCCATAATGTATTCCATAGGTCATTGTTGCGGAGATACGTGGCACCTGTGGTTCCATCCGTTGATCCTCCTGCCCCGGTGTTGGTTGAGGGGGAGTTGGAGTATGTGTTGGAGAAGATTTTGGATTCTCGTATTTCGAGACGGAAACTCCAGTACCTGGTCAAGTGGAAGGGTTATGGTCAGGAAGATAATTCCTGGGTCTTTGCCTCCGATGTTCATGCTGCCGATCTGGTTCATGCCTTTCATTTGGCTCGTCCTGATCGGCCTGGGGGCTCTGGTGAGGGTTCGGTGACCCCTCCTCAAGGGGGGGTACTGTTGTGAATTCTGTTGTCAAGCTCCCTCCTGTGGTCATGAATTGTACTTTGGCTGGTTCTGTCCATGGGCTTCCTCTGGTGGTTGTGAGTGGAGCTGCGGCTTCTGAGTTTCCTTCCACAGGTGACGAGGTTAATTCGTTAGCTGGCTGCTCCATTTAACTCCACTTAGATCATTGCTCCATGCCACCTGTCAATGTTCCAGTATTGGTCTAGTTCTCTCCTGGATCGTTCTTGTGACCTGTCTTCCCAGCAGAAGCTAAGTTCCTGCTTGTTTTTCTCTGGTTTGCTATTTTTCTGTCCAGCTTGCTATTTTGATTTTTGTCTTGCTTGCTGGAAGCTCTGGGATGCAGAGGGAGCGCCTCCGCACCGTGAGTCGGTGCGGAGGGTCTTTTTGTGCCCTCTGCGTGGTCTTTTTGTAGTTTTTTGTGCTGACCTCAAAGTTACCTTTCCTATCCTCTGTCTGTTCAGTAAGTCGGGCCTCACTTTGCTAAATCTATTTCATCTCTGTGTTTGTAATTTTCATCTTTACTCACAGTCATTATATGTGGGCGGCTGCCTTTTCCTTTGGGGAATTTCTCTGAGGCAAGGTAGGCTTTATTTTTCTATCTCTAGGGCTAGCTAGTTTCTTAGGCTGTGTCGAGTTGCATAGGGAGCATTAGGAGCAATCCACGGCTATTTCTAGTGTGTGATAGGATTAGGGATTGCGGTCAGCAGAGTTCCCACGTCTCAGAGCTCATCCTATATTATTAGTAACTATCAGGTCATTCCGTGTGCTCTTAACCACCAGGTCCATTATTGTCCTTACCACCAGGTCGTAACAATGGACCTTGTGCACTGAGTACAGTCAAGGGGAACAGAGAAAGTCCTTCTCCAAACTTCTCCAATGAAGTTGGAAGCTATAAATGTCCAAAATGTCCTATATGCCAAAGAATTAAGATTTCTTTCACAGGAACTAGACTAAACTAGCCAACCCAGAAATACAAGCCCATCGCATTACCCCTCCTCCACCAGACTTTACAAAAATAGCACAATGTAGTCAGGTCAGTAACTTTCTTCTGACATTCACCAAATCCAGCCATGTCCAACAGATGCCGGATAGAGAAGTGTCAACTGTCAATCTATCAAACACATTTCACTGCTCCAGAATCTGGTGGCATCTGCTTTATGCCACTCCATCTGACACTTGTCATTGTTCTTGGTGATATAAGGCTACTTGCAGCTGATTAGCCATGGAAATCCATGTCATGAAGCTCTTGGGTACAGTTTGTGTGCTGATATTAATGTCAGACGAGGTCTGTCATGGTCTCTGCTTTTATCGAGCCAGTAGAGTGATGGTGACTTTTTGGCCTTCTGCTCCTCAGGAGGACTCAGCCCCCTCTCAGTAACATGACGTGGTCTCCCCTTGGTTGCCGAGTTGCTGCGTTTCCTTCCACTTCTCAATAATATCACTCATACGTGATGTTGGAATATTTAGGAAGGAAGAAATGTGAAGAACTGACTTGTTACAAGAATATCTGACTACGGAACCGCGCCATCCTAGCAAAGGCTAGCGGCGTGGTGAGAGGCTGGATTTTACATAACTGTGGCAATGGGTTGAATGAAAATCCTGAATTCAATGAGGTGTGTCTCAATATACCTTTTACCATATAGTATGTTTCCCATATACCATATTTTCTGATTTTAGCCTTTCCAAAGAAAATGTAAAAAACAAAACAAAATTATAACATACAATGGTGTTTAAGTGGACAGGGATTTATTAATTTATAAGTCAGTTTCTTTGGAAACTTTTGTAATATATGGCTTACTATTAAAATACACATTTGTTGAACATCTGGTCTATTATATATAATAATAATAATATATATAATAATAAGGTACCGCAGCCCTGTGACCCAACAGGGTTCGCTTCTTTCATACCAGGTGTAGCTAACCCATGTGTGTTTTCATTATACCACCATTTACTGTCCGCCATTACCAAGCAGCAGGTATCATCTCTGCACGGTGGACCTCGGGCTGCAAACGCACCTTATACCTTCTTTATAATTATTTGGTGCGTTCCGCCAGCCCTAACAGTGCATATGGGGTCTTCAATTACGGCATTTTTCAAAATAAAAACAAAGTTCACTCACAGAGAGAAAGAGAGAAAGTGAAGAGTTGAACCAGGATGTTCTCCTATGCTTCATATAAATTCAATAGAAATGGATACATGGAGTTTTATCTTCTGTAGTTCTATGGTATTCATTCCTGTGCTATACAGACTTGTTTTTCTCATCAGGGCATATAGATGTCATTGGAAGTCTCCCATTTTTTGGTGAACTCAAGCCCACCTTGTCACTTGGAAGTGACCTTGGAATACAATTGTTCCCCTGTCTTGAAAATAAGCAGCAAGCTGCGTCCTTTCCTAACAAATCAGCTGTTTGTTGGGGTCTCGGGAGCTCTCAGTCCTAAGATTAAAAGGTTTTGATTATGAACAACATTGATTAAATAAAGTAAAGATCACCTGACTGAAGAGGTCATCTGCTACATTCAAAGGAATGAGGTTCGAAGGGATAGGATTCGAAGGTATGAGGTTATCAGAGTTGGGAATTTAAGGGATGGGATTATAGGAAATGGGATTCTAAGGGATGGGATTCTAAGTAATGGGACCTTATGGGATAGAACTCTGAGGGATGGGATTTTAAGAAGTGGGATTCAGAGGATGGTATTCTAAGCAATGGAATTCTAAGAGGTGGGATTTTAAGAGGTCGATTCTAAGAGTTGGTATTCTAAGGGGTGGAATTCTAACAAGAGCGATTCTAAAGGATGGAATGGATTCTAAGAAATGGGATTCTGAAAAGTGAGACTAGGGGATGGGATCCTAAGAGGTCAGATTTTAAGAGATGTGATCCTTATTGATAGGTTTCTAAGAGATGAGATAGGTTCTAAAAGATGTGATTTTAAGAGATAAGATTTTAAAGGACGGGCTTCTAAGAAATGGGATATTAAGGGATGGGATGGATTTTATGAGATGGGATACTAAGAGATGGGATTCTAGGGGATGTTATTCAAAGCGATGAGATTCCATTGAGAAATGGTACCTTAGTGACTAGACCAACCCCAATTCGATGCCAATGGTACAAGAGTCAAAATTTGCACAACTTATTTAGTAAAGGTCTTTCACAAAATTATTACATTAGGACATCTACAACACGATCAATGAGCTGGTCATGTGTTCCTCCTTGATAAAGAATTGTGAGACATTTACTTTTACATACAGAGTCTGCGTCGTATGGGATCTGAGATCGAGTGTATGGTTCCCTCATGTAATCCATCCCTCGGTAAGCTAACTAGCGACCAATCACAAAACAGTTTTCATTTCTTATTCTGCTCTTGAAAATTGAAAGCTGTGCTGTGATTGGTTGCTGTGGGCAATGCAGACAGTTTTTCTGTTAACCATTCTAATAAATCTTTTCCATACATAACTACATTCAAATTTCCACATGTTGCCGTTGGCAACAGACAACAATATAGCTCCGTCCTGCTGTCAGACATGTGACCTAATGGCCGAGTTTTAAGGATAATTTCAACTGTGATAATTAACTGTGATTTGAGGTACTGTATATTCTGAACTTATCTTTAGCGGTGGATCAACAAGAAAGCAGCAAATTAATCACAGTCAGTACAAGATAAGAAAAATAAAGAATTTACAGTTATTTTACATCCTATGGATATTGTTTTTCCATGAAATGCTGTAATTGATTGTTTAAAAATGGATTTATGAGTTTTACACAAAACATTCATTTAGTTGTCAGGGTTTAGATGCGTCCCCACCCAATCCCTCATAAAGATGATGGTGGTGATAATAATCTCTAGGCGTCTCGTAATCCAATTTATAAAGTTTTTAAACAAAGTCCAATTACATCATGTAACTCCACCTATTTCCCGTCATCATCTATTGTAAGAAAATAGGACAGCAAAATATAAACGCAACTCATGTCAAAATTAGGGAAAAATTGTGGCCGAAGACTCAGCATACGAATGACAAATATGTTATAATAAGAATTATTACATTTACGCTTCCTAGTTATACAGTGAAGCGTCCCCTGTTCCAGTGTGACTGCAAAACAAGGTAGATGTGGCAACCTGGACTCAAATCTCATCGTATCTAATGATTTTCTATGCTTTTGCGACCTGCGTTCCCGTCACCTATGTTCCCCAATGTGTTGGGTTTTTCCATGGAGCTCTAGTATAATAAAAAGGGAAAATGGCACAAACTCACCTGCTTAGAATAGGCCACAAATATCCTCATGACGACCTATGGATCAGCCAGCTATGGCAAACCTGTTAGACCATGCTAAGAGTATGGTCTAAAGGTACCTTCACATTTAGCGACGCTGCAGCGATCTAGACAACGATCCCGATCGCTGTAGCGTCGCTGTTTGGTCGGTGGAGAGCTGTCACACAGACAGCTCTCCAGAGACCAACGATGTCGGTAACCAGGGTAAACATCGGGTTACTAAGCGCAGGGCCGCGCTTATTAACCCGATGTTTACACTGGTTACCAGCGTAAAAGTAAAAAAAACAAACACTACATATTTACCTTCCGCTGTCTGTCCCCCGGCGTTCTGCTTCTCTGCACTGTGTAAGCACAGCGGCCAGAAAGCAGAGTGGTGACGTCACCGCTGTGCTCTGCTTTCCGGCTGGCCGGCACTCACAGTGCAGAGAAGCAGAACGCCGGGGGACAGACAGCGGAAGGTAAGTATGTAGTGTTTTTTTTTTTTTTACTTTTACGCTGGTAACCAGTGTAAACATCGGGTTACTAAGCGTGGCCCTGCGCTTAGTAACCTGTTCTGAATTCTGTGGCAGAGCTCCCTCTTGTGGTCACAAGTGGTACTTCGGCTGATTCTCTCTGTGATCTTCCGTTAGTGGAGAAAGGTGGTACTGCGGCTTCTGAGTTTCCTTTCTCAGGTGATATTGTGAAGTCGTTAGGTGCTACCCTATTTAACTCCACCTGGTGCTTGGATCCTTGCTTCCAGTCAATGTTCTAGTGTTGGACCTGTTTCCTCCTGGAGTGTTCCTGTGGCCTGCTTATCTGCATAGCTAAGTTCCTCTTTGCTATTTGTTTGCTGTTTTTTCTATTCCAGCTTGTCAATTTGTTTTTTCTGCTAGCTGGAAGCTCTGGGACGCAGAGGGTGTACCTCTGTGCCGTTAGTTCGGTACGGAGGGTCTTTTTGCCCCCTTTGCGTGGATTTTGTAGGGTTTTGTGTTGACCGCAAAGTTGCCTTTTCTATCCTCGCTCTGTTCAGGAAGTTGGGCCTCACTTTGCTAAATCTATTTCATCTCTACGTTTGTCTTTTCATCTTAACTCACAGTCATTATATGTGGGGGCTGCCTTTTCCTTTGGGGAATTTCTCTGAGGCAAGGTAGGCTTATTTTCCATCTTCAAGCTAGCTAGTTTCTCAGGCCGTGCCGAGTTGCATAGGTAGCGTTCGGCGCAATCCACGGTTGCCTCTAGTTGTGTTGGAGAGGATTAGGGATTGCGGTCAACAGAGTTCCCACGTCTCAGAGCTCTTTCTTATTTTTTGGGTTATTGCCAGGTCACTGTATGTGCGCTGACCTCTATGTCCATTGTGGTACTGGATTGCCAGCCATAACAGTACTGGAAGCCAAAAGTACTAATGATTCTCAATAGAGGGAAAAAAGAAGTTCTGAGACCATTTTTTTTCCTTTGCACTGTGTTTTGCCTTTTTTTTCCCCTGACATTTGGGTGGTCCAGGACACAGGTGTAGCAATGGATATTAAAGGTCTGTCATCATGTGTGGATCAGCTCACGGCAAGAGTGCAAAGTATTCAAGACTTTGTGGTTCAGAATTCTATGTTAGAACCAAGAATTCCTATTCCTGATTTGTTTTTTGGAGATAGAACCAAATTTCTGAGTTTTAAAAATAATTGCAAACTATTTCTGGCTTTGAAACCTCGTTCCTCTGGTGACCCAGGTCAACAAGTTAGGATCGTTATTTCTTTTTTGCGTGGCGACCCTCAGGACTGGGCATTTTCTCTTGCGTCAGGAGATCCTGCATTAAGTAATATCGATGCGTTTTTCCTGGCGCTCGGATTGCTGTACGATGAGCCTAATTCTGTGGATCAGGCAGAGAAGAATTTGCTGGCTCTATGTCAGGGTCAGGATGAAATAGAGGTATACTGTCAGAAATTTAGAAAGTGGTCCGTACTCACTCAGTGGAATGAAGGTGCGCTCGCAGCTATTTTCAGAAAAGGTCTCTCTGAAGCCCTTAAGGATATCATGGTGGGATTTCCTACGCCTGCTGGTCTGAATGAGTCTATGTCTTTGGCTTGCGCGAGCGTAAATCTGTGCACCATTTGGCGGTAGTACCTGAGCTTAGACCTGAGCCTATGCAGTGCGATAGGACTTTGACCAGAGTTGAACGGCAAGAACACAGACGTCTGAATGGGCTGTGTTTCTACTGTGGTGATTCCACTCATGCTATCTCTGATTGTCCTAAGCGCACTAAGCGGTTCGCTAGGTCTGCCACCATTGGTACGGTACAGTCAAAATTTCTTCTGTCCGTTACCTTGATCTGCTCTTTGTCATCGTATTCTGTCATGGCATTTGTGGACTCAGGCGCTGCTTTGAATTTGATGGACTTGGAGTATGCTAGGCGTTGTGGGTTTGTCTTGGAGCCCTTGCAGTGTCCTATTCCATTGAGAGGAATTGATGCTACGCCTTTGGCCAAGAATAAGCCTCAGTACTGGACCCAGCTGACCATGTGCATGGCTCCTGCACATCAGGAGATTATTCGCTTTCTGGTGTTGCATAATCTGCATGATGTGGTCGTGTTGGGGTTGCCATGGCTACAAGCCCATAATCCAGTATTAGATTGGAAATCCATGTCGGTGTCCAGCTGGGGTTGTCAGGGGGTACATGGTGATGTCCCATTTCTGACTATTTCGTCATCCACCCCTTCCGAGGTTCCTGAGTTTTTGTCTGATTACCGGGATCTATTTGATGAGCCCAAGTCCGATACCCTACCTCCGCATAGGGATTGTGATTGTGCTATCGATTTGATTCCTGGTAGTAAATTCCCAAAAGGTCGACTGTTTAATTTATCTGTGCCTGAGCACGCCGCTATGCGGAGTTATGTGAAGGAGTCTTTGGAGAAGGGGCATATTCGCCCGTCATCGTCGCCATTGGGAGCAGGGTTCTTTTTTGTAGCCAAGAAGGATGGTTCACTGAGACCTTGTATAGATTACCGCCTTCTGAATAAGATCACGGTTAAATTTCAGTACCCCTTGCCATTGTTTTCTGATTTGTTTGCTCGGATTAAGGGGGCTTGTTGGTTCACCAAGATAGATCTTCGTGGTGCGTATAATCTTGTGCGTATTAAGCGAGGCGATGAGTGGAAAACTGCATTTAATACGCCCTAGGGCCATTTTGAGTATCTAGTAATGCCATTCGGACTTGCCAATGCTCCATCAGTGTTTCAGTCCTTTATGCATGACATCTTCCGAGAGTACCTGGATAAATTCCTGATTGTGTACTTAGATGACATTTTGAACTTCTCGGATGATTGGGAGTCTCATGTGAAGCAGGTCAGAACGGTGTTTCAGGTCCTGCGTGCTAATTCTTTGTTTGTAAAGGGATCAAAGTGTCTCTTTGGTGTTCAGAAGGTTTCATTTTTGGGGTTCATTTTTTCCCCTTCTACTATCGAGATGGACCCTGTTAAGGTCCAAGCCATCCATAATTGGACTCAGCCGACATCTCTGAAAAGTCTGGGCTTTGCTAATTTTTATCGTCGCTTCATCTGCAATTTTTCTAGTATTGCTAAACCATTGACCGATTTGACCAAGAAAGGTGCTGATGTGGTCAATTGGTCTTCTGCTGCTGTGGAAGCTTTTCAAGAGTTGAAGCGTCGTTTTTCTTCTGCCCCTGTGTTGTGTCAGCCAGATGTTTCGCTTCCGTTCCAGGTCGAGGTTGATGCTTCTGAGATTGGAGCAGGGGCTGTTTTGTCGCAGAGAAATTCTGATTGCTCGGTGATGAAACCATGTGCCTTCTTTTCCAGGAAGTTTTCGCCTGCTGAGCGAAATTATGATGTGGGCAATCGAGAGTTGCTGGCCATGAAGTGGGCATTCGAGGAGTGGCGTCATTGGCTTGAGGGAGCTAAGCATCGCGTGGTTGTCTTGACTGATCATAAGAACTTGACTTATCTCGAGTCCGCCAAGCGGTTGAATCCTAGACAAGCTCGTTGGTCGTTGTTTTTTGCCCGTTTTGACTTTGTTATTTCATACCTTCCGGGCTCTAAAAATGTGAAGGCGGATGCTCTGTCTAGGAGTTTTGTGCCCGACTCTCCGGGTGTATCTGAGCCGGCGGGTATCCTCAAAGAGGGAGTAATTGTGTCTGCCATCTCCCCTGATTTGCGGCGGGTGCTGCAGAAATTTCAGGCTAATAAACCTGATCGTTGCCCAGCGGAGAGACCGTTTGTCCCTGATAGGTGGACGAATAAAGTCATCTCTGAGGTTCATTGTTCGGTGTTGGCTGGTCATCCTGGAATCTTTGGTACCAGAGAGTTAGTGGCTAGATCCTTTTGGTGGCCATCTCTGTCGCGGGATGTGCGTACTTTTGTGCAGTCCTGTGGGATTTGTGCTCGGGCTAAGCCCTGCTGTTCTCGTGCCAGTGGGTTGCTTTTACCCTTGCCGGTCCCGAAGAGGCCTTGGACACATATCTCTATGGATTTTATTTCAGATCTTCCCGTCTCTCAAAAGATGTCAGTCATTTGGGTGGTCTGTGATCGCTTCTCTAAGATGGTCCATTTGGTACCCTTGTCTAAATTGCCTTCCTCCTCTGATTTGGTGCCATTGTTTTTCCAGCATGTGGTTCGTTTACATGGCATTCCAGAGAATATCGTTTCTGACAGAGGTTCCCAGTTTGTTTCGAGGTTTTGGCGAGCCTTTTGTGGTAGGATGGGCATTGACTTGTCTTTTTCCTCGGCTTTCCATCCTCAGACTAATGGCCAGACCGAACGAACCAATCAGACCTTGGAGACATATCTGAGATGCTTTGTTTCTGCTGATCAGGATGACTGGGTGTCCTTTTTGCCTTTGGCTGAGTTCGCCCTTAATAATCGGGCCAGCTCTGCTACCTTGGTTTCACCGTTTTTCTGCAACTCTGGGTTCCATCCTCGTTTCTCTTCAGGGCAGGTTGAGTCTTCGGACTGTCCTGGTGTGGATACTGTGGTGGACAGGTTGCAGCAGATTTGGACTCATGTAGTGGACAATTTGACCTTGTCCCAGGAGAAGGCTCAACGTTTCGCTAATCGCAGACGCTGTGTGGGTCCCCGACTTCGGGTTGGGGACTTGGTTTGGTTATCTTCTTGTCATATTCCTATGAAGGTCTCCTCTCCTAAGTTTAAACCTCGTTTTATTGGTCCGTATAGGATTTCTGAGGTCCTTAATCCTGTGTCTTTTCGTCTGACCCTTCCAGATTCTTTTTCCATACATAACGTATTCCATAGGTCATTGTTGCGGAGGTACGTGGCACCCGTGGTTCCATCTGTTGATCCTCCTGCCCCGGTTTTGGTGGAGGGGGAGTTGGAGTATATTGTGGAGAAGATTTTGGATTCTCGTGTTTCTAGACGGAAACTCCAGTATCTGGTTAAGTGGAAGGGTTATGCTCAGGAAGATAATTCCTGGGTCTTTGCCTCTGATGTCCATGCTCCCGATCTTGTTCGTGCCTTTCATATGGCTCATCCTGGTCATCCTGGGAGCTCTGGTGAGGGTTCGGTGACCCCTCCTCAAGGGGGGGGTACTGTTGTGAATTCTGTGGCAGAGCTCCCTCTTGTGGTCACAAGTGGTACTTCGGCTGATTCTCTCTGTGATCTTCCGTTAGTGGAGAAAGGTGGTACTGCGGCTTCTGAGTTTCCTTTCTCAGGTGATATTGTGAAGTCGTTAGGTGCTACCCTATTTAACTCCACCTGGTGCTTGGATCCTTGCTTCCAGTCAATGTTCTAGTGTTGGACCTGTTTCCTCCTGGAGTGTTCCTGTGGCCTGCTTATCTGCATAGCTAAGTTCCTCTTTGCTATTTGTTTGCTGTTTTTTCTATTCCAGCTTGTCAATTTGTTTTTTCTGCTAGCTGGAAGCTCTGGGACGCAGAGGGTGTACCTCCGTGCCGTTAGTTCGGTACGGAGGGTCTTTTTGTCCCCTTTGCGTGGATTTTGTAGGGTTTTGTGTTGACCGCAAAGTTGCCTTTTCTATCCTCGCTCTGTTCAGGAAGTTGGGCCTCACTTTGCTAAATCTATTTCATCTCTACGTTTGTCTTTTCATCTTAACTCACAGTCATTATATGTGGGGCTGCCTTTTCCTTTGGGGAATTTCTCTGAGGCAAGGTAGGCTTATTTTCCATCTTCAGGCTAGCTAGTTTCTCAGGCCGTGCCGAGTTGCATAGGTAGCGTTAGGCGCAATCCACGGCTGCCTCTAGTTGTGTTGGAGAGGATTAAGGATTGCGGTCAACAGAGTTCCCACGTCTCAGAGCTCTTTCTTATATTTTGGGTTATTGCCAGGTCACTGTATGTGCGCTGACCTCTATGTCCATTGTGGTACTGGATTGCCAGCCATAACAGTAACCCGATGTTTACCCTGGTTACCAGTGAAGACATCGCTGAATCGGCGTCACACACGCCGATTCAGCGATGTCTGCAGGGAGTCCAGCGACAAAATAAAGTGCTGGACTTTCTGCTCCGACCAACGATGTCACAGCAGGATCCAGATCGCTGCTGCGTGTCAAACACAACGATATCGCTAGCCAGGACGCTGCAACGTCACGGATCGCTAGCAATATCGTTCAGTGTGAAGGTACCTTAAGAGTCTTCTGTCAGTGCATCACTGATAGGTACAATGCAATGCAGTTCTGGTGCATTGCAATGCATTATACCAGCGGTCAGAGTACTAAAAGTTAAAGTCCCATAGAGGGGTTACAGAAAAAAGAAAAAAAAAATGTTAAAAATATATGTAAAAAAAAAATCACAAAATAAAGTGCAAAAAAATGAAAATATATACACAATTATGTAAAAAAATAAAATAAAAGGTACACATATTTGGTATCTCCACGTCTGGAAAGACCCAACCTATAAAACTTTCACACTAGTTAAACCCTTCATTGAACACTAGTGTTGAGCATTCCGATACCGCAAGTATCGGGTATCGGCCGATACTTGCGGTATCGGAATTCCGATACCGAGATCCGATATTTTTGTGATATCGGGTATCGGTATCGGATCAATAGAAATGTGTAAAATAAAGAATTAAAATAAAAAATATTGATATGCTCACCTCTCCGGCGGCCGCTGGACATCACGCTGCTAACCGGGAGGCTTCTTTGTTTAAAATGCGCGCCTTTAGGACCTGCGAATGACGTCCCGGCTTCTGATTGGTCGCGTGCCGCCCATGTGACCGCCACGCGACCAATCAGAAGCCGTGACGTCATTCGCAGGTCCTCAATTCCTAGAATTAGGAGTTTAGTGAATGAGAATGACGTCGCGGCTTCTGATTGGTCGCGTGCCGCCCATGTGACCGGCACGCGACCAATCAGAAGCCGCGACGTCATTCTCATTCACAAAAACTCCTAATTCTAGGAATTGAGGACCTGCGAATGACGTTGCGGCTTCTGATTGGTCGCGTGCCGGTCACATGGGCGGCACACGACCAATCAGAAGCCGGGACGTCATTCGCAGGTCCTAAAGGTGCGCATTTTAAACAAAGAAGCCTCCCGGTTAGCAGCGTGATGTCCAGGGGCCGCCGGAGAGGTGAGCATATCAATATTTTTTATTTTAATTCTTTATTTTACACATTTCTATGGATCCCAGGGCCTGAAGGAGAGTTTCCTCTCCTTCAGACCCTGGGAACCATGAGAATACCTTCCGATACTTGATGTCCCATTGACTTGTATTGGTATCGGATATCGGTATCGGCGATATCCGATATTTTTCGGGTATCGGCCGATACTATCCGATACCGATACTTTCAAGTATCGGACGGTATCGCTCAACACTATTGAACACCATAAAAAAAAAAAAATCGTGGCAACAGGCTTTTTCATCATATCGGTGAACAAAAAGTGGAATAAAACGGGAAAAAAAAGTTGAATGGAAATTAAAATGGTACTGCTGAAAAGGTCATCTTGTCCCTCCCGCAAAAAATAAGATGCTATAACTGGCAAAAATTACGGAATCACCGGCCTTGGAGGATATTCATTCAGTTGTTTAATTTTGTAGAAAAAAAGCAGATCACAGACATGGCACAAAACTACAGTCATTTCAAATGGCAACTTTCTGGCTTTAAGAATCACTAAAGGAAATCAAGAACAAAAAATGTGGTAGTCAGTAATGGTTACTTTTTTTTAACCAAGCATAGGGAAAAAATTATGGAATCACTCAATCACCAGTACTACTGACCCGAAGAATAAAACTTATCAATTTTACCAAATAGAGAAAAGCATAATATAAAAATTAACAATTCCTGAATTGCTGGTTTTTATTCATTCTGCCTTCCAAAAATCAGAATAGAAAGTGATGAAATATGTTATGTTCCCGAAAATGGTACCAATAAAAACATCACATGACTCTTGACAGAAATATAGAAAAATTAAAGCTCTCGAAATATTGCGATGCAAAAACTTTTTTTTGCTGTAAAAAGCATCTTTTAGTGTGTGACAGCAGCCAAACAAAAAAAACTATATAAATCCGGTATCGCTGTAATTGCACCGAGCCCAAGAATAAAGTTGCCTAATCACTTACTGTATATCGCACCAGGAATGGCGTCAAAAATAAATAAAACCAATTTTTCACATGCTGTTGATTTGTTCATTCTGCCTCCCAAAGATCGCAGTCATATTTATCCTGAGCTCTGCGCTGAGTGCTTACACCAGGGTTTCCATGTGAATCTCTGAAATACGTGATATAGATGGAACCTAAGATGGAAGATTCCCATTTATGAGGCAGGTTGTATACAGCCACATGTAATTAATTATTCTTTCTTCACCGCCCAATGGTGAAGCACATGTGGTGTCAACATGCTCACTGCACTCCTAGGGGGAATCATTGAGAGGTGTAAGTCTGTAAAATGATGTGACTACTGCTTTGGCACCTCGTGGGCTCTGCCAGTGTGACATGGCACCCTCAAACCAGTCCAGCAAAATCTGAACTCCAATATGGCGCTTCTTCCCTTCTGAGCTTTGCATTGTGCCTCAAAAGAATTTTTCGATCACATATGGGGTATCGGCGTACTCAGGAGAAATTGCGTAACAAATTATATAGTTCGTTTTCTCCTATTATCCCTTTTGAAAATTGAAAACTTGGGGACAAAACAAACAGTTTAGTGGAAAAAAATTGTAATTTTCCATTGACTCAGCCCAATGTTTTACAATTCTGTGAATCTCCTGAGGGCAAAAAAATGGTCACTGCACCCCTAGCTGAATTCCAAAATGAGGTCACTTGGGGGGTTCCTGCTATTTTGGAATGTCAGAGGCTCTTTAAGTGTGACATGGCATAAAAACGTTTCGTTTCCATAGCACAAGTTGTCAGTCTTAATCCAAATGCCAAGATCGCCCATAGATCCTGAAAAGGCCATAGTGATGGATTTTAAGAGGAAAGTAGCACAAGAAATATATGAAATGATCTCGCTCTGTCATCTCTGTTCTCTGCGGTCCTGTCATAAAACTGTCTGTAATTTCTGTTTCACTGGGGAAAAATGGCATTTCCCACCAAGTAACTGTTGCACATTCGGAGATTTCTATATTCCTCTCAATTGTGTAATCAAATTTGAAAAGCAAAGTTTGCAGAGCAGGATATTACCACGGCAAATACGTGTCCCTCCTGAGATCGCACGAGGGGAATTAAGAAATCAAAAAACATTGACAGGTGAATAAACAGAGAGAGATGTACAGGATTTTGCATTTGCAGAATGGGAATTGTTCTATAACCGTCCATAAAAATCAATTGTTATCACACACGCGCTGTCTGCTTCGAAAAGAATGTCGATAGCTGCTGATCAATAGGAATTTTTATTCCCAACATGTATTAGTTTCTGAAAATATACATTACTAAGCAATATTGTTGTCGTAGAAGAGCTACTGTAAATAGCACTTTTCCCTGGGCAAAGTGATTCCCCCATTAAAGAGAATTTTTCAGTAGGTGTTTGCTATGTAATCTGACAGCACCATGATGTAGAGGCAGAGATCCTAATTCCAGGGATGTATCACTTAGCTGTACTAGGCACAGCAGTTGGGATAGAATCCCTGTTTTATCTTTTGCAGGTTTAGCAGAGCTCGGAATGCTGAGCCCTGTGTAACCCCGCCCACACCACTGATTGGCTGCTTTCTGTCTATAACCCCGCCCACACCACTGATTGGCTGCTTTCTGTGTACATAGTACATTTGTAAGCAGGTAGATGGATGCAACAATGCAGAGGATGAGGACACAGGGGTCATTTTACCAACAAATATTTATTTAATTTATTTGGTTAACACAAGTATAACTGATACCTATGGTACAATATTCAGAGTAAGGTAAAAGGTGGAAGGACCGTGACTTATTGTACAATAGCATACAGCACTTTAGGCCATTGCAGCAGTCTCTCTGTCACTCTTTAGGCAATATGAGGTGTAATACAGGCCCTAACGGAGGATTGTGATGTCACCCCATTAGGCCATGAGTCCCTTATCATTGAATCACTTTGCATACCCATTACACTGGCCATCTTCATACCCTGAAGCATGGCCCTGGTCCCCTGTGTGCCATACACCAACACTGGATGTCACAGCTAACACGAACGTCCTTCTTCAATGGCTCTTGCTTTGCTTCCTCGGCTCAGATCTCTTAGCTCTGGCCTCTCATCTTCGGTTCCGGCCCCCGATTCTGGTCACTTGCTTCTTCTCTTGGTTGGGTCCTTGTGTGATCACTCGGTTCCCCACTTGGATCTGGTCACTTGATTCTTCACCTGGGTCTGGTCACTCGTAATGGCGGTTATAAGCCAACCTCTCTGCACTGCATGTCCGTCCTGCTATAGGTTCAGACTCCAGCTTCTCCCGTTCACTGCCCTTCTGGAGCCTAACTGGCCTACAGCTATCACCTGACCCGGTGTCTCCTCCAGTCTCTTCCCTGATGGAGCAATTACTTCAATCTTCAGTTCCTGCTCATGCAATTTTCTCTGCTTTCCCTTTTCCTATTTGGCCAACAGATGGCGGTGTTCTCTTGCTGACACTCTGTTAGGAATTAACTGTGTGAGTCTCTCACTTGTCCATCTTAATAGATATTGACAGAGAGCTGCTATTCAGTGCTGGATGTGTGGTTGGACCATGAGGCTCGAGGCACCTAGTCCTGTAGTGATAATCTCTTGCTAATAAAATGCTGATTTTATTGAAACAGCAAAACACAGACCAAATCAGCATCTCTGACTGTACCTTATGCTGCTCTCAGATTATGTAATCAAAATCTGCTGACAGATTCCTTTTTAGTATAAGAAAATAGTGCTCTGTATACTGTACCTGTTTGGTCAAAAGGAACAACTGAAGCACCTTTTAGAAGTCATCATGATGCCCAAAATGTTTAGACAATCCCTCCAAAATAGTTTAAATTGGCAATATAGAGGTCCAATTTTAGCAACTCCACGATATAGTTATTATAACATCCAAACCCCATGAGGATTTAGGTTTTGGCTGTCCATGTATTATGGACTGAAGCATGGATCCAAGATTGGCAGCCACCTTACAGCATCTGAATATACACCCATCACCCTCTGTGACGATGGGTTTGTTAGCAGCTGGCATCTTAGACCTCCTGTGAAGCCTAGCCTCTGACTAGGGAACGTCATTTTGACTATATCATGTAATACAGTTTTACGTAAAACAAGCACATTTTTATAACCTTTAAAGTGACAATAAAATAAACTAGAAAAAAAGTATATATATACAGAGGGTACGGAAAGTATTCAGACCCCTTTAAATGTTTCACTCTTTGCTTCATTGCAGCCATTCAAAAAACCTTTAAAAAAGAAAAACTGAAATATCACATGGTCATAAGTCTTCAGCCCCTTTGCTCAGTATTGAGTAGAAGCACCTTTTGAGCTAGTACAGCCATGAGTCTTCTTGGGAATGATGCAATAAATTTTTCACACCTGGATTTTGGAATCCTCGGCCATTCCTCCTTGCAGATCCTCTCCAGGTCCATCAGGTTGGATGGTGAACGTTGGTGGACAGCCATTTTCAGGTCTCTTCATAGATGCTCCATTGGCTTTAGGTCAGGGCTCTGGCTGGGCCAGTCAAGAATGATCACAGAGTTGTTCTGAAGCCACTCCTTTGTTATTTTAGCTGTGTGCTTAGGGTCATTGTCTTGTTGGAAGGTGAACCTTCGGCCAAGTCTGAGGTCCAGAGCCCTCTGGAAGAGGTTTTAATCCAGGATATCTCTGTACTTGGCTGCATTCATGTTTCCTTCAATTGCGACCAGTCGTCCTGTCCTTGCAGCTGAAAAACCCTCCCATAGCATGATGCTGCCACCACCATGTTTTATTCTTGGAATTATACCGCTTAGAATTATCACCAAAAAGGTCCATCTCTCATCAAACCAGGGAATCTTATTTCTCATAGTCTGGGAGTCCTTCATGGTTTTTTTTTTAGCAAACTCTATGCGGGCTTTCATATGTCTTGCACTGAGGAGAGGCTTCAGTCTGGCCACTATGCCATAAAGGCCCGACTGGTGGAGGGCTGTAGTGATAGATGACTTTGTGGAACTTTCTCCCATCTCCCTACTGCATCTCTGGAGCTCAGCCACAGTGATCTTGGGATTTTTCTTTACTTCTCTCACCAAGGCTCTTCTCCTGTAAGAAGATGAGCTGGAACGGGGGTACCTCTCTTGCTCCGTTTCCGGAACTGTTGGGACTGTCACCATTGTTGCACGGGGCAAAGCTTTCTGGCCCGGACCGACCTTTGCACTTGTCAGCAGGGTGCGGATCAGAGATAAAAAAGGGCTGCACGCGGGAAAGAGGCAGGAGTCCTGGCAGGAAGACAGATTACGTAGCAGGGTGAGGTGCAGGCCTTGATAGTGGAGTATCTGGTTAGTGTAGGCCCACCTTGCACGACCCCCACAACCATGTCCACTGCTCGCTGATATCAGACGGCTACGCACCCACCGTCCTCCGTTCTGGGAGGTGACTCACCTGTGAGACCAGTGACTGCTGCGTGCGTGTGGCCTAGCCTAGAACAGGTGACTGGGCCAGAGCATACTGACTCCTCACCCGCATACACAGCGGAGCAGAGCCACGCTCCAGCGCTACCGCATATAGAACTGAGACCAGGGCAAGGAAATCGTGGGAACCCGCCTAGTACAGCAAAGACTCTCTGCCTTCATCGAGGAACTAGACCTCTGTCTAAACAGGATGACCCCGACACATCACGTGCCGCTGTTGTCGGTGCCACCGTTGGAGGCCAAGACGCTGCAATCAAGAAGCCAGCAGACTAATTAGTTTACTCTTCCTCTCCTTTGAACATTCGCCTAGTTTCACAATCATGGAGTTTACATCTGTTAATAAATTTATTAACTCTTGATCTGCCTTCTGTACGTGACGACATCCCGATCCCTGCATTTCTACACTCCCATGATTGCTCAGTTTGGCTGGACGGCCAGGTCTAGGAAGACTTCTGGTGGTCCCAAACTTCTTCCATTTAAGGATTATGGAGACCACTGTGCTCTTAGGAACCTTGAGTACTGCAGAAATTCTGTTGTAACCTTGGCCAGATCTGTGCCTTGCCACAATTCTGTCTCTGAGCTCGTTGGCCAGTTCCTTTGACCTCATGATTCTTATTTGGTCTGACATGCACTGTGAGCTGTGAGGTCTTATATAGACAGGTGTGCACCTTTCCAAATCACGTCCTATCAGTTTAATTACACACAGCTGGACTCAATGAAGGAGTAGAACATCTCAAGAAGGATCACAAGGAAATGGACAGCATGTGACTTATATATGAGTGTCTGAGCAAAGTGTCTGAACACTTATGTCCATGTTATATGCAAAAATTTCTACATTACAGTGTACATTAATTAGAAAAATATAACTTTTTTAATTTACCAAATGGCTGCAATGAAACAAAGAGTGAATAATTTAAAGGAGTCTGAATACGTTTCATATCCACTGTATTTCCAGGAAGAAGGACCACGAAACTGCAAATTCTACTCAAACAAACATTATTTTATTGCAAATCAAATTATTGCAAACATTGTATTATAGCCAAACTCTTTGCCTGTGGGGCCCTAGATATGAGCCTAGTTTGCCTGTATGATGAGACCTCCCTGGACGCAGGTATACCGGCCAGCATGGGAGCACATTGCACCTACAAAAAAAGAGAAGTGTCTTTCATAAATAGCATTTCACTGGATATTTTTGTTGTTTTTTTCCCTTTTCCCTTGCTGTGATAGACTGATGGGTAGAATGTGATTAATCTTCTCTGTTTTATCTGAAAAGTGACAGCAGAGAAATGTACTGATGCATTTTGCATTTCCATCTTTCAGATTCATATTCCTAATTTAGCTCCTGTATTGGAGTCGTTCAGGGCTATGTGTCTCATTATGATTATCAGTGTGATTTTCTCCCTGCAATGGATTTTGTAGGATTTCCAGTTCGTTATGTGGCATGTGGTAAATGTGACTGCATAATTCACATTTCTCCGCTGCATCATCTTAACGCTTGCCTGGCACTCCGAGTATTGGGAAATTAATAAGACTTTTCTTTCTATCTTGATACACACTTACATTTATTTTATCAAGGCCCCAAAAAGAAGAGCAGCATTCAGGGGATTAGTTATAGGGGTAGCTGTTGGGCCGTAACACCTTGGCAGCTGATAGTACAACCAGTAGCGTAATAAGGCAGGACGATATGAAGGCGGTCCAACACCTCAATAATGTCTCTATGTAAATGATTGCATAATATTCTATTAGGCATATTAGATACTAGCAGATGATATCTAAGATTCAGATATATCTTTGTACTGGGGCCAAGAACAACCAATATTGTAGTTAAGCAATAGCTAAGAATGTAAAATTCTGGGGCATCAAAGTACCACCCACAGGAACGTCCCCCAAAGGGCCGGATCAACTCTAAATAGCAGTGCTTAGTTTTGATAAAGGGGTTACCCGAGACTATTTTATTTTTTCTCATGGGACTAAGAACTGGCAGGCAGGTAATTACTAACCACCGAGACGCCCGAAAACCCTCGTACACAACACTCCACCCGTTGTGGGTCGTAAAGGCCATTTTATAGTTTTGCACTGTATATTGGGAGTAATTACTAACTACCGGCCTGTTCTGTCCGGAGCTGTCACGGACGGCTTCTGCTGCATCATTTGACCTCCCCTCAACAGAGCTGCTCTTCCTCTTTCACGCAGCTCAGTCAACAAGGCATGACTGCCAACATCATTCTGATCGACAGCAGGATACCCGCAGTTAGGCAGCGGGGAGCCGGTTTACAATCAGCATTACATCGGCAGTTAATCCCTGTCAACAGAGCATAGCGAAAGAGAAGCTGCTGCTCTGTTGACTTGACGTCACCAGAAGCCATAGAGTTGCTGGCAGGGGTGGTCTGAGGCCACTCAGTGTCGGCAAAATCGTCTTAAGGCAGAAAACGCAGGTAGTTAGCAGCCACCTGCCTGCAAGCTCTAAGACCCATAAGAAAAAAAACTATATACCCGGATAACACCTTTATAAGAGTTTTTAACTTAATGTTAAATAGGTTGTCCACCATATTTTGATTGCTAACTTATCCTTAGGGTAGGTCATCAATGTCTGATTGGCCGAGGTCTGACACCCCCGCCGATCAGTTGTTATCAGTGTCGGCGGCCAGAAGTACTCATTTGCAGAGCTGCTCCATCTTCTGGTAGTGAACGGGACATGGTCCTGCACATACGCCTCCTATCTAAATAAAGAGGAAGCGGATGTGTGGTACCCTGCTGCGGCAGTTATCAAAAGATGGCCAGTTCTGCCGGTATTTCCGGCCAAAGGCCACCACAAACACCGACAACAGTTGATCAGCGGGTGATGCCGGTGTCGAACCCTAGCCGATCAGACATTGATGACCTATCCTAAGGATAGGTCATCAATCACAAAGTAGTGGACAACCTCTTTAATGGGCCCAAGGTGGGGTATGAAAAATAAAATCTACAATCATCTACAGGAATGGCGACACTCCTCCACATCAGAAGCTCACATGGTGACTCCTTTGAATCTTGGTTCCCTGAGAATGGCAGAAGATACAGTAGAGAGTGAGAATGGAGAGGCCAGTAAGTGAGGTGTTTTTTTCTTGCTTCACCATAGTTCCATTGACAATAATTTTGTGACCCTGATCTTGAGAAAGTCGGAGCCAAATCAGGACTGTTGGCAAATATCAGTATAATAGTGGACCTTTTTTTTTACTTTTATAAAAGTAATGGTGTAAAAATGTCGCTGAGACCCTTATTGACTTAGAGCCAATACTTGGGACGTTACAAAGTGTATCTCCAGGCATCTGATATTATGCTCGGCCCACCACAGAAACATAACTTGAAGCTCATTGACCCAATGGATATTGTGTACCTACTACATAGCATTAAAGGGACACTGTCACCTGAATTTGGAGGGAACAATCTTCAGCCATAGGGGCGGGGTTTTCGGGTGTTTGATCCACCCTTTCCTTACCCGCTGGCTGCATGCTGGCTGCAATATTGGTTTGAAGTTCATTCTCTGTCCTCCATAGTACACGCCTGCGCAATACAAGATTGCCTTGCGCAGGCGTGTACTATGGAGGACAGAGAATGAACTTTAATCCAATATTGCAGCCAGCATGCAGCCAGCGGGTAAGGAAAGGGTGGATCAAACACACGAAAACCCCGCTCTATGGCTGAAGATTGTTCCCTCCAAATTCAGGTGACAGTGTCCCTTTAAGGCTGCGTTCCTACTATTAGGAATAGTAGCGTTTTGGACACACCGTATTTTTGCTGCTTCCACAATGCTGCGTTCTACATTACAAGCACAGTGGATGAGTGCGTAAACTCAGCGGCGGTGCGGGTTTCCGAGTCGTAGCATGTACATTTCTGTTGTGGAGACCTCTGCGTACTTTCCCTGAATATACATTCATTAGATATGGTAAATCCACATAGTTCCAAGACAAGTGCGTAATGTAGAACGCAGCAAAAATACATCCAAAACGCTGCTATTCCTGATTGTGGGTACGCAGCCTTATAGTATTATATTTTCTTACTGTATAAGGCTAGTTTCACTTTTGCGTTCGAATCTGCAGCGTTTAATCCGCATCCGCAAGTGCTGGAAACAACGCATATAAACACGTACAAACACAGCGTTTTTTAGACGCATGCGGGAACACATGCGGTTAATAAAACACTGCTTTCACGCTTTTCCATGCGTTTTGTCATGCGTTTGCGTTTTCTGTGCGCATGGTGGAAAATTTTACAGGAGAAAAATCTAGATAACCAGACTTTGCCAATGGGACTACAGAGGGCGTGTATTATGGGATATCTATATATAGATCCTAGGACTGCTGAAATCTTAACAGTGTGCTACTGTATCCTGTGTCATGATGGATCTTCGCTTGGAGAGCTTTATTTCAACCTAGATTTAAGCATCAAGCTGTTTCTTGCCTGTGCGTTTGCTTGGGAGCAACACAGAAATTGCGAAAGATGGAGAAGGACAAGGCGTAGGCGTTTTTGGCGACACCCCATTATCAAACTACGTGAGAGCCGTGGAGCCTATCACACGCTGTATGGAGAGCTTAATGCCAACCCGGACAAATTCCCGGAATATACAACGATATTGCAAGACTCTTTCCGGGATTTGCTTGCTCGTGTCCAAGGAGCCATCCGGAGACAGGACACCCAGCTCCGTAGAGCGATTCCACCAGAGGAACGTCTGCTGGTTACATTAAGGTACATAACAAATCTAAACAAATGCCAGTGCTAATTTTGGGTGTTCTGACATGTTTTTTTTATTTTCCTTTATGTCTTTAGCATAACAACACCATAAATAGAATTGATTGTAATTTTTTTTTTTTATTTATTTTCTTACAGATTTCTGGCAACCGGAGAGAGTTTATCATCTCTCCATTTCTAATACCGGCCTGGAATTTCCACCCTGTCCGGAATAGTTGCGGACACCTGCCGGGCTTTGTGGAATGTTCTTTGGGATGAGTTTATACCCCTACCCACCGTGGACATGTGGATTGAAAAATTCTGGAGTGTGTGATTTCCCCAACTGTTTAGGAGCGGTGGATGGCAAGCACATCTGCATTATCAAACCAGCCAGAACAGGATCGGAGTACTTCAATTATAAAAAATATTTTTCTGTTGTGCTCATGGCAATAGCCGATGCGGACTGTCACTTCATTGCCGTGGACATTGGAGCTTTTGGCCGTGGCAGCGATTCCCAGATTTTCAAGAACTCGGATATGGGGCACCGTGTGTATGGCAAATATTTTAATTTTCCACGGCCACGACCTCTCCCCAACACTCAAGGTCCACCGATGCCATTTGTTATGGTTGGGGATGAGGCCTTTCATGTGTGTGAAAACCTACTGAAGCCATATTCCAGTCGGGACTTAAACCACACTAAAATGATTTTTAACTACAGACTGACCAGGGCCTGAAGAACAGTAGAGTGTACCTTTGGGATTCTAGTCTCAAAATGGCGCATTCTTGCAACAGCAATTAATCTAAAAATGGAGACAGTCGATGAGGTGGTCAAAGCCTGTGTGGTTCTCCACAATTACATAATGGCTAAGGAGCGACCCAACATTGAACTGGATGAACCAGTTGGAAACCCATTGCCAGATTACCAGCATCACCCGCTGCAGTCAACTGCTGAAGTTGGCCACATGCGGAACCAATTTGCTGCCTTTTTTGATTCAGATATTGGACGTGTGTCATGGCAGGACAATGTTGTGTAAATGTCCTGTTGGGATTTGGTCTGTTCCAGTTATTTTTTTAAATGTTACTATTTGTTGTTAATAAACTTTATTTTTTGGTATCTTGACCGTGTCTCATATATATTTCCTCTACAAACCAAGGCTGCCCTCACACTAGCAGTATTTGGTTAGTATTTTATATCAGTATGGCTGGTTTCACATTTGCGTTTTTTGCTGCTGCGTTTTAGCACAAAAAAAGCATGCGTTTTTTTTCTATACTTAACATTAAAAACGCATGCGTTTTTTTGCATGCATTTTGCCGCCGCATGCGTCTTTTCTATGCATGCGTTGTGTTGCAGAAATGCAACATGTAGTAATTTGCAGCGGCGTTTTTTTGCCGCAAAAAAAAGTATTGCTGTCTATGTAAACGCATGTGTTTTTAAGCACATGCGTTTGGTTGCGTTAAAAACGTATGCGTTTTTATAGAAAAAAAACAGAAAACACACTGATATGCCACCCCCCACCATAAAGGTGATAAAGGGATCCTAACCCTAACCCTAAAGAGATCCTAACCCTAACCCTAAAGGGATCCTAACCCTAAAGGGATCCTAACCCTAACCCTAAAGGGATCCTAACCCTAACCCTAACCCTAGGGATCCTAACCCTAACCCTACCCCTAACCCTACCCCTAACCCTAGGGATCCTAAGCCTAAAGGGATCCTAACCCTAACCCTAACCCTAAAGGGATCCTAACCCTAACCCTAAAGGGATCCTAACCCTAACCCTAAAGGGATCCTAACCCTAACCCTAACCCTAGGGATCCTAACCCTACCCCTAACCCTACCCCTAACCCTAACCCTAGGGATCCTAAGCCTAAAGGGATCCTAACCCTAATGGGATCCTAACCCTAACCCTGAAGGGATCCTAACCCTAACCCTCAGGGTTAGGGTTAGGATCCCTTCAGGGTTAGGGTTAGGGGTAGGGTTAGGGTTAGGGTTAGGATCCCTAGGTTAAGGGTTAGAGTTAGGCTTAGGATCCCTAGGGTTAGGGGTAGGGTTAGGGTTAGGGTTAGGATCCCTAGGGTTAGGGGTAGGGTCAGGATCCCTTTAGGGTTAGGGTTAGGATCCCTTTAGGGTTAGGGTTAGGGTTAGGATCCATATGGATCTAACCCCTAACCCTAACCCTAGCTATTTCTGTTTATAGTGGGTTTTTTATTTGATTTTGATGATTGGCAGCTGTCACACACTTTTCAGCATGTGTTTTAAAAACGCAAACGCAGGCAAAAACGCATGTAAATGCGTCAAAACGCAGCAATTTTTTTTTCACATGCAAAAACGCATGCGTAAAAAAAATGCAGCGTTTGCACGCGTTTCAATGCGTTTTTTTTCACCACATGCGTTTGCATTTAAAATGCTGCGTTTTTAAACGCAAATGTGAAACCAGCCTATTTGTAAGCCAAAACCAGGAGTGGGTGATAAATGCAGAAGTGCTAAATATGTTTCTATTATACTTTTCCTCTAATTGTCCCACTCCTGGTTTTGGCTTACAAATACTGATGTAAAATACTGACCACATACGTGTATTCATTTGGCTAATGGCAGTATCCAGTTGGTCACCCAAAGCCTTGAGTCCATTGTGAAAAACCGGGCTCAAGTGCAAAAACTCGGGCATGAGTGACCTGTCCGATGCCCTCTGCCGCTGCCGGGAGGAGCCCCAAAAAAGGGGCAGAGGCAGAGGACTGAGAAAGGGGAACACCTAATGGACCAGCTTCCTGGTCTCCAGTTAGTATGGCAGGCCCACTTGCTGCAGCGCTGCAGGATGGCTGGGACGGGTCCGTGGCTGTCTGAAGGACCGCTCCAGAACCTGGGTCAACAGTGCTGTGAAAAAAGTAAAAAAAATTAATACCAAAAACTTAAAAAACGCCAACTCCTGTTGAATAGAAACATACAGATTATAGCACTACAATACAACCTAATGCAAGGGAAAAATACTTACGTTCTCTGGGCAAGGACCGGTCTTAAAAATGCCAGAATGCGGTAGTATTTATACTTTCGGATCCTTGCTCCAGAACCACTGGGAACACGGCTCTCTTGACACAGGTCTTTGTTGAAGCGGTTCTTCATCGAACACCAACATGTTTTGACTTTGAGCACTGTTAAAAAAAAATAATGGTTAGACAATGGACTTTTGGCCGTGATCACACAACTGTGTATGATGAGAGAAACTCCTGAGAGTTTCTGTCATCACACACAGTTGTGTGAGCACAGTCAAGGTCTCTGCTGCTTCACACTGCATTGCAATACTTACAAAATGCATTTCGGACCCAAATCGGGGCATTGTTCCAGCCATCCCACATCACTTTGGCCACCTCATTCCATAGGCGCCGGATCATCACGTTGTTCGAGTGCTGTGGAACCCGGGTGTCCCACAACAGGACTCGCTCAAGGAACAGGGAGATGAGGATATTGTTGTCAATGAGGTCCTCATCATGTTCTGGAACCTAAAAAATAAATGAAGACATTAATGTTGGATACATTAACATAAGGAAAATAAAGAAAACAGAGGCTGAGAAATGGCATGAATAATGAAAGTCAAGATAAAAAAGGAGTCCAGAAGAAAAATGTAAAGAAAGAGGAAAGAAAGGAAGATTCAAGAATACCAAAGTGAGGATACAGTAAACAGTCAGCCAGGTATACTTACATGCTGCCACCTTGCCACCCGACCGTGACCCTGCTGCTCCTGCTCAACCTCTGCCGCAGTGGAAGAAGTGCTCTAAAAAAAGGGAAAAAAATTGTCACATGTGTAGATGTGACAGTGAATACGTACCAATCTGAGGAGTTGAGTACTCACTTCACTGACATGTTCGGCTTGAGAAGGCCCATGACGTTGCTCCTCATCAGAAGAAGATGACATTCTGATGCATGCAGAAAGAAAGAATTGGCAGAAATTAGGACATGTAGAGACAGAAAATAGAAAATAAAGGCATTGGCTAGGATATACTCACATTGTTCAGAGTCTTGTTTCCTCCAAGGTGCTTTTGTCTGTCTGCTCTGCTTCTCTGTCTGCTGAGTAGTGACCTGCAAATGTCCACTCCCTCCCTATATCACCTTGTATGTGGGGGGTGGCCAATCAGTGTATAGACATGTTTTTCTATGGTGCAACGCATGCGTTCACAAGCGCAAGCAAACGCATGTGCTTGCGGCCGCATGCGTTCACATAGACAGCAATGCGTTTTTTTGCCGCATTCCATCAGCTAACAACCGCATACGTTTCTAGGCGGCAAATTGATGCCTCTAAAATTACTACATGTAGCGTTTACCGAGCCAAACCACAGACGACGAAACGACGCATGCGTCATTAAACGTGGCAAAACGCAATCGAACGCAGACACATGCGTCCCTAATGTTAAAGATAAGAATACACAACGCATGCGGATAATTGCGGACACAACCGCAAATGTGAAACCGGCCTAAGGCAGAGATCCCTGATGGTCACCACTGGCACCAGGGTTCAGGTCCTACTATTAACGCAACACCCTTAATAGCTGTTGATAGGAACTTTTTTTCCAACGAGGGTTTGCTCCTTTTGGATCCACACTGGAGGATAATGGGCTGAACTGGATAAACCTTTGTTCTATAAGAGTTTAAGTTAAACATATTTGCTTTACACTGCACTTTCCAGTTATAACCTCCTCTATTCATCCTATCCTGGCTTGGATTATGTCTGCATGAGGTTTCGAAAAAGTGGAAATCGCTGTCGCTTCAGCGTCCTCAATCCTGTCTCCATAGAACTTTATGTGAATCAAATGCCATTTCCTATATCAGTATTAGGAAAGTCTGGATTCAAAGAATTCACATTTTACAAATTTTACCCTTGAAGTGAAAAATTAGTCCAGGAAGAGAAAGAAACAGGTATTTATGGTAAGATACAAAGTGTGTTGTCTATACTTGTGATATTGATTAGTGATGAGCAAATCTGCTGAGATTCGATTCGACAGATCCTCTATAATCTGGCCAGGAAATTGGATATGCATCAAATTTAGTTTCTGCAAATACACCGTGCCTTATTATTCTCCAAGGTCTCACAACCCCAGAGCGTAATAAGTGTTTAGAATTATTGAACAACTATTAATGTGCAGAATGCAACTAAATGAAAAGTGTAAATTTTCCATCTCAATTGTTTATATTCACATGTTAAAGAAAGAATAATCACAAAACAACTCAAAATCTACAAAAATACATTACTGACATTTCCAAAAATATATCAGTGACCAATATATTAATATAGCTGCACCTTCTTTTCAATAATAGCCATAAGATCCATACGTGAAGTCTGTCAATTTCTTATTTTGTCAACAATCATCTTTTTGGGCAGCACCAACCACAGCCCCAGCCAGTGATCAGAGAGGTGACTGTTCTCCTTTACCGGAAATCACTCAGTGAAGAAGGTCCACAAGTTCTCAATAGGGTTTAGGCCGGGTGATGAAAGTGCTGTGTCATTACTCTTTCATCTTTGGGGACTTTCTTGTACCAATGCTTGAAGAAAGTGTCTTCTAAAACTGGTAGTAAGTTTGGGAGTTGATTTTGAGTCCATTCTTCAACCTGAAAAGGTCCAACTAACTCATTTTTAATAATTCCAGCCCATAGCAGTACCCCACCTCCACCTTGCTGGCGTCTAAGTGGAGGTCTGGGTCCTTTACTGATCCAGCCATGGACCCATCCATTTAGTCCATCAAGAGTCGCTCTCATCTCATCAGTCCATAAAACCTTGGAACAATCAGTCTTCAGATATTTCTGGGCCCAGACTTAACACTTCTCTTCTGTGCCTTGCTCTGTGGTGGTCGGGTTCAGCCTCCTCACCTCGGCCATGTCTCTGAGCACTGAACACCTTGTACTTCTGTGTCTTGCTCAGTGGTGGTCGGGCTCAGCCTCCTCACCTCGATCGTGTCTCTGAGCACTGAACACCTTGTACTTCTGTGCCTTGCTCTGTGGTGGTCGGGCTCAGCCTTCTCAGCTCGACCGTGTCTCTGAGCACTGAACACCTTGTACTTCTGTGTCTTGCTCAGTGGTGGTCGGGCTCAGCCTCCTCACCTCGACCGTGTCTCTGAGCACTGAACACCTTGTACTTCTGTGCCTTGCTCAGTGGTGGTCGGGTTCAGCCTCCTCACCTCGGCCATGTCTCTGAGCACTGAACACCTTCTACTTCTGTGTCTTGCTCAGTGGTGGTCGGGCTCAGCCTCCTCACCTCGGCCGTGTCTCTGAGCACTGAACACCTTGTACTTCTGTGTCTTGCTCAGTGGTGGTCGGGCTCAGCCTCCTCACCTCGGCCGTGTCTCTGAGCACTGAACACCTTGTACTTCTGTGTCTTGCTCAGTGGTGGTCGGGCTCAGCCTCCTCACCTCGGCCGTGTCTCTGAGCACTGAACACCTTGTACTTCTGTGTCTTGCTCAGTGGTGGTCGGGCTCAGCCTCCTCACCTCGGCCGTGTCTCTGAGCACTGAACACCTTGTACTTCTGTGTCTTGCTCAGTGGTGGTCGGGCTCAGCCTCCTCACCTCGGCCGTGTCTCTGAGCACTGAACACCTTGTACTTCTGTGTCTTGCTCAGTGGTGGTCGGGCTCAGCCTCCTCACCTCGGCCGTGTCTCTGAGCACTGAACACCTTGTACTTCTGTGTCTTGCTCAGTGGTGGTCGGGCTCAGCCTCCTCACCTCGGCCGTGTCTCTGAGCACTGAACACCTTGTACTTCTGTGTCTTGCTCAGTGGTGGTCGGGCTCAGCCTCCTCACCTCGGCCGTGTCTCTGAGCACTAAACACCTTGTACTTCTGTATCTTGCTCAGTGGTGGTTGGGCTCGGCCTCCTCACCTTGGCAGTGTCTCTGAGCACTGAACACCTTGTACTTCTGTGCCTTGCTCAGTGGTGGTCGGGCTCAGCCTCCTCACCTCGGCCGTGTCTCTGAGCACTGAACACCTTGTACTTCTGTGTCTTGCTCTGTGGTGGTCGGGCTCAGCCTCCTCTCCTCGACCGTGTCTCTGAGCACTGAACACCTTGTACTTCTGTGTCTTGCTCTGTGGGGGTCGGGCTCAGCCTCCTCTCCTCGGCCGTGTCTCTGAGCACTGAACACCTTGTACTTCTGTGCCTTGCTCAGTGGTGGTCGGACTCAGCCTCCTCACCTCGGCCATCTCTCTGAGCACTGAACACCTTGTACTTCTGTGTCTTGCTCAGTGGTGGTCGGGCTCAGCCTCCTCACCTCGGCCCTGTCTCTGAGCACTGAACACCTTGTATTTCTGTGTCTTGCTCAGTGGTGGTCGGGCTCAGCCTCCTCTCCTCGGCCGTGTCTCTGAGCACTGAACACCTTGTACTTCTGTATCTTGCTCAGTGGTGGTCGGGGCTCAGCCTCCTCACCTCGGCCATCTCTCTGAGCACTGAACACCTTGTACTTCTGTGCCTTGCTCAGTGGTGGTCGGGCTCAGCCTCCTCACCTCGGCCGTGTCTCTGAGCACTGAACACCTTGTACTTCTGTGTCTTGCTCTGTGGTGGTCGGGCTCAGCCTCCTCTCCTCGGCCGTGTCTCTGAGCACTGAACACCTTGTACTTCTGTGCCTTGCTCAGTGGTGGTCGGACTCGGCCTCCTCACCTCGGCCGTGTCTCTGAGCACTGAACACCTTGTACTTCTGTGCCTTGCTCAGTGGTGATCGGGCTCAGCCTCCTCACCTCGGCCATCTCTCTGAGCACTGAACACCTTGTACTTCTGTGCCTTGCTCAGTGGTGGTCGGGCTCAGCCTCCTCACCTCGGCCGTGTCTCTGAGCACTGAACACCTTGTACTTCTGTGTCTTGCTCTGTGGTGGTCGGGCTCAGCCTCCTCTCCTCGGCCGTGTCTCTGAGCACTGAACACCTTGTACTTCTGTGCCTTGCTCAGTGGTGGTCGGACTCGGCCTCCTCACCTCGGCCGTGTCTCTGAGCACTGAACACCTTGTACTTCTGTGCCTTGCTCAGTGGTGATCGGGCTCAGCCTCCTCACCTCGGCCATCTCTCTGAGCACTGAACACCTTGTACTTCTGTGTCTTGCTCAGTGGTGGTCGGGCTCAGCCTCCTCACCTCGGCCCTGTCTCTGAGCACTGAACACCTTGTATTTCTGTGTCTTGCTCAGTGGTGGTCGGGCTCAGCCTCCTCTCCTCGGCCGTGTCTCTGAGCACTGAACACCTTGTACTTCTGTGCCTTGCTCAGTGGTGGTCGGGCTCAGCCTCCTCACCTCGGCCATCTCTCTGAGCACTGAACACCTTGTACTTCTGTGTCTTGCTCTGTGGTGGTCGGGCTCAGCCTCCTCACCTCTGCCATCTCTCTGAGCACTGAACACCTTGTACTTCTGTGTCTTGCTCTGTGGTGGTCGGGCTCAGCCTCCTCACCTCGGCCATCTCTCTGAGCACTGAACACCTTGTACTTCTGTGTCTTGCTCAGTGGTGGTCGGGCTCAGCCTCCTCACCTCGGCCCTGTCTCTGAGCACTGAACACCTTGTACTTCTGTATCTTGCTCAGTGGTGGTCGGGCTCAGCCTCCTCACCTCGGCCCTGTCTCTGAGCACTGAACACCTTGTACTTCTGTATCTTGCTCAGTGGTGGTCGGGGCTCAGCCTCCTCACCTCGGCCATCTCTCTGAGCACTGAACACCTTGTACTTCTGTGTCTTGCTCAGTGGTGGTCGGGCTCAGCCTCCTCACCTCGGCCGTGTCTCTGAGCACTGAACACCTTGTACTTCTGTGTCTTGCTCAGTGGTGGTCGGGCTCAGCCTCCTCTCCTCGGCTGTGTCTCTGAGCACTGAACACCTTGTATTTCTGTGTCTTGCTCAGTGGTGGTCGGGCTCAGCCTCCTCTCCTCGGCCGTGTCTCTGAGCACTGAACACCTTGTACTTCTGTATCTTGCTCAGTGGTGGTCGGGGCTCAGCCTCCTCACCTCGGCCATCTCTCTGAGCACTGAACACCTTGTACTTCTGTGTCTTGCTCAGTGGTGGTCTGGCTCAGCCTCCTCACCTCGGCCGTGTCTCTGAGCACTGAACACCTTGTACTTCTGTGCCTTGCTCAGTGGTGGTCGGGCTCAGCCTCCTCACCTCGGCCGTGTCTCTGAGCACTGAACACCTTGTACTTCTGTGCCTTGCTCAGTGGTGGTCGGGCTCAGCCTCCTCACCTCGGCCGTGTCTCTGAGCACTGAACACCTTGTACTTCTGTGCCTTGCTCAGTGGTGGTCGGGCTCAGCCTCCTCACCTCGGCCGTGTCTCTGAGCACTGAACACCTTGTACTTCTGTGTCTTGCTCAGTGGTGGTCGGGCTCAGCCTCCTCACCTCGGCCGTGTCTCTGAGCACTGAACACCTTGTACTTCTGTGTCTTGCTCAGTGGTGGTCGGGCTCAGCCTCCTCTCCTCGGCTGTGTCTCTGAGCACTGAACACCTTGTACTTCTGTGTCTTGCTCAGTGGTGGTCGGGCTCAGCCTCCTCTCCTCGGCCGTGTCTCTGAGCACTGAACACCTTGTACTTCTGTATCTTGCTCAGTGGTGGTCGGGCTCAGCCTCCTCACGTCAGCCATCTCTCTGAGCACTGAACACCTTGTACTTCTGTGTCTTGCTCAGTGGTGGTCTGGCTCAGCCTCCTCACCTCGGCCGTGTCTCTGAGCACTGAACACCTTGTACTTCTGTGTCTTGCTCAGTGGTGGTCGGGCTCAGCCTCCTCTCCTCGGCTGTGTCTCTGAGCACTGAACACCTTGTATTTCTGTGCCTTGCTCAGTGGTGGTCGGGCTCAGCCTCCTCACCTCGGCCGTGTCTCTGAGCACTGAACACCTTGTATTTCTGTGCCTTGCTCAGTGGTGGTCGGGCTCAGCCTCCTCTCCTCGGCCGTGTCTCTGAGCACTGAACACCTTGTATTTCTGTGCCTTGCTCAGTGGTGGTCGGGCTCAGCCTCCTCACCTCGGCCGTGTCTCTGAGCACTGAACACCTTGTACTTCTGTGCCTTGCTCAGTGGTGGTCGGGCTCAGCCTCCTCACCTCGGCCGTGTCTCTGAGCACTGAACACCTTGTACTTCTGTGCCTTGCTCAGTGGTGGTCGGGCTCAGCCTCCTCACCTCGGCCGTGTCTCTGAGCACTGAACACCTTGTACTTCTGTGCCTTGCTCAGTGGTGGTCGGGCTCAGCCTCCTCACCTCGGCCGTGTCTCTGAGCACTGAACACCTTGTACTTCTGTGCCTTGCTCAGTGGTGGTCGGGCTCAGCCTCCTCTCCTCGGCCGTGTCTCTGAGCACTGAACACCTTGTACTTCTGTGCCTTGCTCAGTGGTGGTCGGGCTCAGCCTCCTCTCCTCGGCCATCTCTCTGAGCACTGAACACCTTGTACTTCTGTGTCTTGCTCTGTGGTGGTCGGGCTCAGCCTCCTCTCCTCGGCCGTGTATCTGAGCACTGAACACCTTGTACTTCTGTGCCTTGCTCAGTGGTGGTCGGGCTCAGCCTCCTCTCCTCGGCCGTGTATCTGAGCACTGAACACCTTGTACTTCTGTGTCTTGCTCTGTGGTGGTCGGGCTCAGCCTCCTCTCCTCGGCCGTGTATCTGAGCACTGAACACCTTGTACTTCTGTGTCTTGTTCAGTGGTGGTCGGGCTCAGCCTCCCTCCTCGGCCGTGTCTCTGAGCACTGAACACCTTGTACTTCTGTGTCTTGCTCTGTGGTGGTCGGGCTCAGCCTCCTCTCCTCGGCCGTGTCTCTGAGCACTGAACACCTTGTACTTCTGTGTCTTGCTCTGTGGTGGTCGGGCTCAGCCTCCTCACCCGGCCGTGTCTCTGAGCACTGAACACCTTGTACTTCTGTGCCTTGCTCAGTGGTGGTCGGGCTCAGCCTCCTCTCCTCGGCCGTGTCTCTGAGCACTGAACACCTTGTACTTCTGTGTCTTGCTCAGTGGTGGTCGGGCTCAGCCTCCTCACCTCGGCCGTGTCTCTGAGCACTGAACACCTTGTACTTTTGGCCTCCAGGGAGGCTGCAGGCTGGAATATGGCGGCACTGGAGGATAATGGCTTCCTGGTCGCTTCACGTCTGATTCTTCTCTGATCTTGGGCAGTTATTGTGCGGCTTTTTTCCTCTTTACGTTCTTTGCAACCCTGGTGACTGCAACAAAACTTTTGTTGTTCTGTGATCACCCAAATATCTTAGTAATCTCAGGCGCTGCCTCCTCTGTAGGACGTGGAACAACTTGTGACTTTTCAGAGTTGGCTAATCTCATTTTTGGCCCATTTTTCACTAGGAAAACAAGCTGCCTAATAATTCTGCACACCCTGATGACGGGCGTTGTATCCTTAATCCGCACTCCCCTCATTACACAAATACACATCACCTGACCTGCTTCATCCAATAAGCATTCCCGTTTATACAGCTTGGGGCGGGAAATCTGCATAACAATGATACTATGGTCAGAACACTCCCTGCCTGATAATTCTGTACACAATGTACCATGGTTCCTTTTTTCTACAAACTTTTCTAAGACCGTACCCTTTCAGATTCTGTTGATAAATGATATGGGCTTTGCCATTTCCTTGCCAGATCATCGCTAAATTAGTGATGCAAAGTATTATTCTGCAGCGTACCAGAAGTCAATGTGCAGGCATAATGCTCCACTGACTACATTCCATCTTTTATTGGAAAGAAAAACATATACAAATAAATATTTTTGTTTCACTTAAATGCATCCAATTTGCAGTCACACTGTGCGCGAGCTGGAGCCATCGCTGTTCTTTCTGCGCATCATTTACCAGTAATCCAAAAATGATGTCCTATGTGTTTTCAGCAGCGGAAGACCATGGCTGGTACATGAAGCAAGTGCTGATAGATCTCTGCGCTGTCATGCACAGGCCATACAATTGCTGGTATTGTGCAGCTCATAACACAAGAAAAAAAAAAGAGAAAATAATTGGAAAAGGACAGAATTTCAAAGGATTTGGAATATGTCTTTTGGCCTCCGACTGGCCCTTCTTAGCGAGTCACATAGTTGGTGTGTGGAGTGCAGCTTCAAATTCAGTTTTCATTTAATACAAATTAATTTCCTTTTATTACGATTTATGCCACATTTCTGTTGTCAGATTACTCAGGACCAGGGGTTCCTTCCCTATCCCTAACTCTAGGGGCACTCTAACTATCCCTGCTCACCAGATTACTTCTGTTGGTGAAGACACCGGGGCCACGTACCTTTCTGAACTCCGTCCTGAATCAGCTAAACTCTGTCCTGAATTAATTCAAAATACGCACAGTTTTAAATGTGCCCTAAAAACACATTTGTTTAGACTGGCCTATCGCCTCACCCCACTTATCTAACTATTCTTGTTTTGCACTTGCAACATTTTCCTCTGAATCTGGTCCCTCATAGCATTTGTTTACACACCCTCCACGTACTCAGTAGCACTTTGTATCTGTACTGTACACATACCGTTTGGTGAACGGTTCATGCAGCATTATTTGAATGCCCCTATTTATTGGATTAATGGCTGGACCATACGATAGAGGCATTTTTTACCATTTGCCCTTCATGTCCTCCCCTATTTCCTCATAGATTGTAGCTTGCGAGCAGCAGGACCCTCACTCCTCTTGGTATCTGTTGAGTTATATGTTACTCTGCAATGCCTTTATTGTCTGTACAAGACTGTAATGTAGAGTGCTGCAAAATATGTTGGCGCTATAGAAATAAAATTTATTACTACTGTATTTTTAAAATGGCTGTCCATGACTTTTTTTTTTACTATGGGCCTAAGAACTCTGAAAGCTAACAGGTAGGTAGTTGCGAACTACCTCCTTGCATGTTGTGCCGGCTCAGAGCGGACCTCAACCGATCCTGCAGGCGATGAAGTTGTTCCATGTCAACACAGCAGCTCTTCTTCTTCCCGGCTGTAGCCAGAGACGATCCAGTTGTCAATTAGCCTGACTTTGTTCGTCACATCCTATCAACAGAGGAGCTCTTCTTCTTCCCTTTGGAGTCAGGGGTGGTCCGACTGTCAATCAGCATGACTTCGGCAGTCACATCCATTCAACAGAGAAGCCCTTCTTCTTCCCTGTTGTAATCAGGTGGGACCAAACTGTCAATCGGAGTGACTTTGGCAGTCACACCCAGTCAACAGAGCAGATCGGAAGAGAAGCTACTGAGCTGTCGACTTGGCATCAGCAGAAGCCGATGAACCTCTGGCAGGAGCAATCTGTGACCACTCTGTGCCAACAACGATTGGTGCCAGGCATAACAAGCAGGTGATTAGCAACTATCTCCTTGTTAGCTCTCAGAATCAATAAGGATACATACACATGTATGATTCTTGATGTCTAGTTATAATGGATGGTGATAGATGGTTTATGAGAGAAAGTATATATATATATATATATATTTATATATTCACCACCACATGTGTACACATGATATTGAATGGGGCATATCGGCTGGGATAAATGGCAAAAGGAGAAAAGAAGAACCAAATTTTTAGAGCCCAAGGTGACTGGAACAAATACAACTTTATTAACTACAAGATTTGCATAGAATAAGGTGCAGGAGGGAACAAATAACCAGGGAAGAAACTGACGCAATACACAAGGGACAAGCTGAGATCACATACTGGGATTAAGTAGTAGCGACAGGGTAGATTACAGTATCATGAATAATAGATTATGAAAAGTGAATATGTGCAAGGTTAATATAGCATAGCAATGAAAAGATTACTGCAGAATAGGAAACAAAATGCAGCAGGCAATTACAGGTGTGTCAATAGGTATGATTCAAAAAAAGATTAAAGTGCATATGATACCATATTGAGGCAATGAGGCAGCCTGATGTATACAGGGGTAGTCGCTAAAGTAATGAAGAAAAATATGAAGAAAAACCACTTGCTGCCATATATGCCACATTAAATAGTACCTGCTATGGAGATGGAGGGGTCATCAGCTGTCCCGTAGAAGTGTCCACCCCGACGCGCGTTTCGGCGTCTGCATTTGCCAGGGGGTGTTAGCATTCAGACACATTGTAAAAAAAAATAGCCCCTGATAAACCTTTTAATATATGTACCGTATGTGAAATCAATCAATGGCCAAATAATAGAATCACCTTTTGTACCCACATATTCTGTGTGATTAATATTCCCATACAGTGACCAAATAATACCACCACCATACATAGGCTGAATAATGTCACCGTATCCGTCAATTATTTCAGTGTTTTTACTGCAGTCTTTCCCCATTGAGCTCTAAATGGCTTAGCTCTAGAATTAGTGTGAATTGATTTGCACATCCCAATCCACTGGCCGTGACAGCGTTCTGTGACTGCTACACGAAAGCTGCCAGCTCTTCTGTTCATTATCCAGCCGGCTAATAAAAATAAGAGCCACAAATGCAGGGAGGTAAGAGGCAGTGCTACCACTCCTGTGCAGTGACTACTGTCATGGCCAATGGAATGAGACGTGAGAATAAATTCACACCAAATCTTCTTAGCACCAAAAAAAAAACATTTCAAGAATGCATAAAAAATGTGTGTAATTTATGGTTTGGCCATACCATGCGTACACACCTCCAGTGATAGCAACTCATACAGGGAGAAGGAAACACCTCCAGTGATAGCAACTCATACAGGGAGAAGAAGGAAACACCTCCAGTGATAGCAACTCATACAGGGGGAAGAAGGAAACACCTCCAGTGATAGCAACTCAAACAAGGAGAAGAAGGAAACACCTCCAGTGATAGCAACTCAAACAAGGAGAAGAAGGAAACACCTCCAGTGATAGCAACTCAAACAAGGAGAAGAAGGAAACACCTCCAGTGATAGCAACTCAAACAAGGAGAAGAAGGAAACACCTCCAGAGATACCAACTCATACAGGGAGAAGAAGGAAACACCCCGATGATATTAACTCATACAGGGAGAATAAGTACACACCCCCAGTGATAATGAGTCGCCCGCCGGGGCCGTGGGGTACTCGATACCGGGTCCGGTGTCTCTTAAAGGGGATGTCACGGTGGCTGCGATCCGGTTGGTGGCCCCGGGCACTCAATTAAAGGGGAAAGGTCTTTAAGGGGAATAAATAAAGTCTATTGTTCGTGACGCCACCTGTGGTATTTGGTCAGTAGGGACCGATGCTGCTTAAAGGGGTCCTCTGGGGTGATGTTGTTGCAGCAATGATGGTGACGCTTCCCACAGTTGAAGTGGGATCCACAGGGCTTCCAAGGTGTGTGGCAAAGATGGTGTATGCCGATGAATAAGTGGAGGACACAGAGTTTGCTGTCTTTTACCTGGTTTACTGATGGTAGCAGTCCTCAGTCCAGGGTACCAGGTGTAGGGTAGCCGTAGTCCAGCCGGCTTGGAGGCAATAAGGGATCCCACTGCAGGTGAGGTCCGTAAGCCTTTCCTACTTGCACCAGATGGTGAGGTCCCTGCGGCTTAAAGCTTGCTGACAGAGTCCCCTCTCTCCTGTCCTAAGACAGATGTCTGTACAATAGGCAGTTTGAGCCTGTTTATAGGATCTCTTAGATGACCCGGCTCTTAAGGTTACTGGTTCACCTCAGACTTGTTACAGGCAAATGACATATAGTCCTAGGCCCTCCAGTTCTGTTGCGTGTCCTGGAGAACAACACGACCTCAGGCTCCCGGTTCCCGGCTTCTGTGCTCTGGCTCTGAGGGTGTCCTTCCCCTGTTCCCCTGCTGAGCCTCTTCCTCTACTGTGCTTCTTCCCTCTAAGCTCCTCACTATTCAACTCCTTCAAATTCTCACTCTTTCCAGAAGCCACAGCTCCCACTTGGCTGTGTAACCCCTCTGTCTGTTCCAGACGTCCTTCTCCTCTCACTCTCTCCTCTAGACTGGCTGACTCCTCCTCTAGACCAGGAAGCCTATAGCTAAGGGACGCTCCCCTGACTCCGGGTTCAGAGCTCCCCCTCCTGGCCTAGATTCATATATGTTGAATGTAAGTGGCTTACCTGATAGAAAGAATCCCTCTTGCCTCCAAGCGTGACATCACCCTCCCCGAAGGGAAGGCAACATCATTGCAGCAACTGGTTACCTGGGGTGCTGCACTAAGAACTTATACAGGAAGAAGTACACACCCCCAGTAATAGCAACTCATACAGGGAGAAGTACACCCCCCAGTGATAACAAATCATACAGGGAGAAGAAGGACACAACCCCAGTGACAGCAATTCATACAGGGAGAAGAAGTACACACCTCAAGGGATAGCAACTAATACAGGGAGAAGAAGTACACACCTCCAGTGATAGCAACTCATATAGGGAGAGGAAGGATGTGTCCCCAGTGATAGCAACTAATACAGGGAGAAGAAGTACACACCTCCAGTGATAGCAACTCATACAGGGAGAAGTACACACCCCCAGTGATAGCAACTCATACAGGGAGAAGTACACACCCAAGTGATAGCAACTCATACAGGAAGAAGAAGGAAACACCCCATTGATAGTAACTCATACAGAGAGAATAAGTACACTCCCCAGTGATAACAACTTATACAGGTAGAAGGACACACCCCCAGTGATAGCAACTCATACAGGGAGAAGTACACACCCAAGTGATAGCAACTCATACAGGAAGAAGAAGGAAACACCCCATTGATAGTAACTCATACAGAGAGAATAAGTACACTCCCCAGTGATAACAACTTATACAGGTAGAAGGACACACCCCCAGTGATAGCAACTTATACAGGGAGAAGAACTACACACCCCCAGTGATAGAGACTCATACAGGGAGAAGAAGGACACACCTCCAGTGATAGCAACTTATACAGGGAGAAGAACTACACACCGCCAGTGATAGAAACTCATACAGGGAGAAGAAGGACACACCTCCAGTGATAGCAACTTATACAGGGAGAAGAACTACACACCCCCAGTGATAGAAACTCATACAGGGAGAAGAAGGACACACCCCCAGTGATAGAAACTCATACAGGGAGAAGAAGGACACACCTCCAGTGATAGCAACTTATACAGGGAGAAGAACTACACACCCCCAGTGATAGAAACTCAGAGAGGGAGAAGAAGAACACACCTCCAGTGATAGCAACTCATACAGGGAGAAGAAGGACACCTCCAGTGATAGCAACTCATACAGGGGGAAGAAGTACACACCTCCAGTGATAGCAACTCATACAGGGAGAAGAAGGAAACACCTCCAGTGACAGCAACTCATACAGGGAGAAGAACACACCCCCAGTGATAGAAACTCATACAGGGAGAAGAACACACCTCCAGTGATAGCAACTCATACAGGGAGAAGAAGGACACCTCCAGTGATAGCAACTCATACAGGGGGAAGAAGGAAATGTCCTCCCAGTGAAAAATATCTGATAACACCCATATCGACTTAACTAAAGTTAATAATTTAGCTAACAAATACTTTTAATATGAATATCACTGATACAAAGAGGTGAAATTATGGGAAAAAAAACCCAAAAGGTTCATTCAGCTCAGCAGCCACTATCACATCATGTGCCGGGCTCAACATGAAAAATGTAGAGACCGGTCCTCGTTGAATAATTAATAAATAAAAACTGATTGTGCCCCTCAATAATTTCTAGAGTAGATACCAGTGAAGTAAGTCCTTTATTCTAAATACAATCTGCTTATTGTCACCACTAGATATGTATTTCACAACGCTGTAATATTCTGAGATTAATGGAATATCCCATAATGGCCAATCCACAGACAGGACAGCGCTGGTGATACATCACAACGACATCATTACTCAGCCCTGAGCTCCATTACAAGTATCTCTCTAGGAAGTGACTCGCGGGCCTCTCCTTCATCCTATGTTCCATCTTTCTTGTGGGACCAATAATCTTTAATTTGTCTTCTAATATCACCGCTACATGGATGACAGACAACTTCATATATCAGTAGAGGAAATCGAGTATATATATAGTCCCCGGTGCCGCTTCTCAATTTCAGTCTATGGGCCTCAATTCGTCATGAAGTCGTCTGGTCATGGTCAGGATTAAATAAAAGCCCAGTAGACCCTTTACTATCTGTGAAAAGCTTACACAAGACTATGATATCCTGCTCTCCACTGGGAAAATTTCTATATAATCTGCCATGGAATACAGTTTTCAGGCGCCTCTTTCACATCAGTAATAGTGTACACAGATTAAAGGGAGTGTGCCACCTGTATTGACCCTTCAAAACGGTTGTTGACAGTGTTGGACAGATGTGTAAAGCTCATCTTTGTATATGTTCTTAGTATTATCAAGACTGAAAAAGAGAAGTATTATTCCTCCTCGAGCCAGACTCACATGTGTCCAGTGGGTCGTCCCATCACTCGCAGCGGCCCAGGCTCCATGCAATAACCTCCACTCTGCTCTAAGTGACAGCTCCAATGTCAACCCAAAGGTCCACTAGACTCATCACTTACAGCACGAGAGAGGGGTCAGAGCAGAGAATCCGGGGCACTAAACATGGGAAAACCACAGTTAGGAAAAATCGGAACGTAATATGAGAAAGGAGGCCAATAGGAGACATATTTGACTGAGCTCCTCCCTTCCCCGTCAGCAAAAGATTGTTTTTAATCACTGCTGGATCCAACCTGCCTTTAATTTGTGGGCTTTTTAGCCATGTTTGATAAAAATTAGATTTAGGGTCCCATCAAAGAGAAGTACACCTTGTCACGGCTGATGGGCTCTCATGAATTGGCCAATTTAGGTGCTAAGTACCTTCATTTTATAGGTGTATTCCACATAGCGGTAATGCAGTTCAAATGACGTATATTCAATGTTTTCTGACATCTTAGCTCTGGCAGAGGCTGCTGTATTGTTTTTTGTATATTTTGCAGTCATAGCAGCTGCCACCTGTTCACACTTTATTGTGTTAGGAGATGCTTACTTCTTGCAGTGGGAATGCACCATACATCATTCATATGACCACTGCAGCCTGTCACTAGTCGCAGTTTTGAAGGCATCTATGGCACAAGACATTATAGAGGCCAGAATGGGGGACATTGTAAGTGTTTGGAGGCCAAAGTGGGGGACAATACAATAAAATAGGAGCCATAATTTAGGGCCTTTATAAGTGTATATGGGCCAGAATTAGATGACATTACAAATGTATAGGTGCCAGAAAAGGGCCAGAATATAGGACAATATAACTGTATAGAGGTCAGAGTGGGGGACATCTATATATATAATTGTCTAAGGGTTTGGCTGTCTGTCCTGGAAATCCCGCGTCGCTGATTGGTCGAGGCCGCCAGGCCTCGACCAATCAGCGACGCGCACAGTCTCTGATTGGTCGAGGTCTGTGTGCCACCAGGCCTCGACCAATCAGCGACGGGCACAGTCTGCCGCGAATTCTGGAGTCATCATTGTCCTCCACTGCTGTCAAGTGCCGCCATTGTGTAGTCTAAGGGTCAAATTGTCTGTCTGTATCGGATATCATCCAATCAGCGATATTAGTGCGGGATTTAAACACCACTGACAGCGCAACATACATACATACATACATATTCTAGAATACCCGATGCTTTTGAATCGGGCCAAAATCTAGTCTACTATATAATTGTCTATGGGTCACTTCCGTCTTTCTGTCGGTCTGTCTGTCCTTCTTTCTTTCACGGTTATTCATTCGCTGATTGGTCTCGCCAGCTGCCTGTCATGGCTGCCGCGACCAATCAGCGACGGGCACAGTCCGGAAGAAAATGGCCTGTCGCCCGCATACTCCCCTCCGGTCACCGCTAACACAGGGTTAATGCCGGCAGTAACGGACCGTGTTATGCCGCGGGTAACGCACTCCATTACCGCCGCTATTAACCCTGTGTATCCCCAACCTTTTATTATTGACGCTGCCTATGCGGCATCAATAGTAAAAAATGTAATGTTAAAAATAATTTTAAAAAAATAAACCTGCTATACTCACCCTCCGTAGTCCACTGAGCCGCTTCCCGCCGGCCGCCATCTTCCGCTGCACTTTCCGGTGGCAAAGATGGTATGGCAGAAGGACCTGCTATGTCGTCACGGTCATGTGACCGCGACATCATCACAGGCCCTGCGCGCCTGCGCTAGAAAGTCCTGCCATGACGTTACGGTCATGTGACCGCGACGTCATCACAGGTCCTGCGCTCTGATACCAACCCTGGGACCGCAAGCTGCCGTGGACTACAAGGGGCCTTCGGAAAGGTGAGTATATGTTTATTTTTTATTTTTTCACCTGTGACAAACCTGGCTGGGCAATATACTACGTAGCTAGGCAATATACTACGTGACTGGCCAATATACTACGTGGCTCTGTGCTGTATACTACTTCGCAGTGCAATTTACTACGTGGCTCTGTGCTGTATACTACGTCACTCGGCAATATACTACATAACTGGGCAATATACTACGTAACTGGGCAATATACTACGTAACTGGGCAATATACTACGTGACTGGGCAATATACTACGTGGCTGTGCAATATACTACGTGGTTGGGCAATATACTGCGTGGCTGTGCAATATACTACGTGGCTGGGCAATATACTACGTGGACATGCATATTCTAGAATACCCGATGCGTTAGAATCGGGCCACGATCTAATTATAAGTACAAGGGGGCTAGGATTGAGGGATATTATTAATTTATGGTGCCACAGTAAGATACATTATTAATGTGTGAGACAACAAACTGGGACATCAATAATGTTGGCTCCATACCTTAATTATGTATAGGGTCAAAACTGAGGCCTTTCCAACTCTAACAGGGCATAAATGGTGGAAAGTGGACACTTAGTGTATGGAAACAGAAAAAGTGTATGTTATTACTGCATGGGTAACACTGTGCATTTTTACTTTATTTGGGCACAAAGCTGGACGATTTCTACTATATGGGGGCACAAAAGGAGACTCACTGAATTTACCTGTCACTGAATCACTCACACTATACACTATACAGCTAAGTCCATACATATTTGTACAGAGACAACAAATGAACATTTTATTTTAAATTATTTAATCTGTCCAATTACTTTTGGTCCCTTTAAAAACAGGGTGGCACATGCTAAGGAGCTGAAACTCCTAAACCCTTCATCCAATTTTAATGTGGATACCCTCAAATGAAAGCTGAAAGTCTGAACTTCAACTGCATCTGAATTGTTTTGTTTAAAATTTATTGTGGTAATGTCTATAACCAAAATTAGAAAAATGTTGTCTCTGTCCAAATATATATGGACTTAACTGTATATAGTGTAAATATACAGGTAATAGGAGCGCCCCCAGACACAGGGCCACAGGTTACTCAGTACCGGTCCTTTCTGTCTCAGTTCTGGGGATGTCACGGTGGCTGGACCCAGTCCGTGACCCTGCTAAGGAGCGTCCAATAAAAGGGGTGATGGTAGTTTGTCAAGGTTTCGTGACGCCACCTGTGGTGTTCGGTCAGGGCGACCGACGCTGCTTGGGGTCCGCTGGGGTGATGGAATGGCAGCTGGATGGTATACCTTCCCACAGGTGAAGTATGTCCCCAGGGCTTCCCAGTAAGGTGGATGGTGATGGTGTGAGGTGCAGACAATAACGAGGACACAAGGTTGAAGTCTCTTTACCTCTTTACTGAAGACTTCAGGATCCTCAATCCAGAGCACGGTTAACAGGGCTGTCTGAGACCGGCCGGTCCGAAGGCACATCCAGAGTTCCCTTTGCAGGTGGAAATCGTTGCCTACCAATAGCGCCTGTGTGTTTTAGTGCTTCCCTGCTGAGCATTCGGGATAGTCCTCACAACTTCTATTCTCGTTCTTTCTAATTTGTTCCAGTTCTTTCTAGTTCTCCGTCCCCCAGGTATGTTATGGCTAGGACGCACCCGTTTGACGGGAAGGCTCGGAGTTCTTCCGGGACCCTAGAGACGCCCCTCTCCCCGCGTTGCCCCCTATGCCTGCTTAGGTGATGTAAGGTAGACAGCCAACCTATAATTAACTGTCCTGCGGAGTTTGAAGTAAGGCATAGAGTCAATTACTTCCTCGGTGTTCCGGCCACCGGCTACGCGCCTCAGTAGGATGTTGCCGTTCTCCGGACACGACTCCTACTGGCTCTCCTTTGTGCTTGATCTCATTTCTCACTGTCTACAATATCCTTCGCTTCGTGTCTCTTTCTTAGGATACCGCCGCGGGTAGTGCAGGCGCGGTTCCGTAATGTTCTGTTCTAGTCGCTAGGTACCTGCCAGGTTCCCACGCCTGACAGAGACCCCCCCTGAATCTTCCCCGCAACACCCCCTGCCACGGGATGTTGCCTGGACAAAACCCAGTCAGCTTCTGACTAACTTCCTATCCAACCCCTAGTTTTACCAGTGTGAGTGGCCTAGTAAATAAAACCTTTTGCTCCCCCTAGTGGCTGGAGTGTGAAGTGTAATGTGTGCTGGTGATACCTGGTCAGATGAACTCCTTTAGTGCCATCAGACGTACCATCACTCCCCTTAGTGGCAGAGCGACGTTACTGCAACGACCAGGTCTCAGGGGCGCTGCAATAACATTATTACTTGTTCACTGACACTACATACAGGGTTCCTGAGTATAATGTCACAGGTGATCACTGTATTACCTGTGCACTGACACTATATACAGAACTCCTGTGTATAATGTCACCGGTGATCACTGTATTACCTGTACACTATACACTATATACAAAACTCCTGTGTATAATGTCATCGGTGATCACTGTATTACCTGTACACTATACACTATATACAAAGCTCCTGTGTATAATGTCACTGGTGATCATTGTTTTACTTGTACTTATTCATTCTACACTATATACTATATACTGGCACTGGTGATCACTGCATTACCTGTACACTGACACTATACAAAGCTCCTGTGTATAATGTCACTGGTGATCACTGTATTACCTGTGCATTGACACTACATACAGAGTTCCTGTGTATAATGTCACAAGTGATCACTGTTTTACTTGTACAATTTCACTCTACACTATTTACTATATACAGAGCTCCTGTATATAATAGCACTGGTGATCACTGTATTACCTGTGCACTGACACTATATACAGAGCTCCTGTGTATGTCACTGGTGATAACTTTATTACTTGTACACTAACACTACATTCAGAGCTCCTGTGTATAATGTTACTGGTGATTGCTGTATTACCTGTACACTAACACTACATACAGAGCTCCTGTGTATAATGTCACTGGTGATTGCTGTACAGAGCTAGTGCGTATAATGACACCACTGATAATATTAGTGTTAGTACTGTGCAGTTTCATTTCTATTACTTCTCAATGGAACGGCATTTAATAAAAATATTCCCTCATACACCTTTTCAACTGATTCCCTGTGTTTGGCTATATTTTTGTAGATCCCGGGAAAACCTCAAAGTGTAAAGCAAACACACCACGAACAAAGTTGTATAAAAACCTTCCCCAAAGGACAGGTTATTGCTGACAGATAGAAAAAACCTGCCAAGATTTTGTATCTAAAAGGATAAAATATGAAGAATGGCTTCCTGAATAGATGATATAATAAAAATGTTAAAAAGAAACATGCTTTGTGATAAAACTGTTCTATTACTTGTGAGGGGAGCTCTGTCACTATTGATCTGTGTGTCTGCAGAAATTCTGACATAACTTACTTATGTTGTTTTGTTAAAATACATGCTAATGTGAGTCTGCAGCGGGCAATCTAGGGGTGGAATATAAGAAGATGAGGGGGCTGGTTATAGAAGGCAGAATCACAATATAGGCGGGGCTGGAGCCGCAGAGTGGAAGGTGCTGTAGACTGTACTCAGTCTTTCCTTTTGCAGGAAAAGTTCTTAAAGGGATATCCAGGCCTGGGGTTCAAGTCTGCAGTCACTCTATGTTAATGCAGATTTGTGAATTCAAGTGCAAAAAATCTGATTCAGAGGAAATTCATTTTTTTTATTATAATTCAAGGTGAATTTGGTTTGCCTCATGAATTTGGTTTGCCTCATATTGATTAGCTCTTCTCTTCTTAAAGAGGATGACCAGGCTTGAGGTTCAAGTCTACAGTCACTCTGTATAACTGCAGACTTGTGACTCCTCATAGTACACACACAGTGTGCACTGTAAGGATTCCCCGGTGTAGGGATCGGGCGATTATGTGTCTGAAATTACAGTTATACTCAAGGAGAATGTTCAGCTATGTGTTCGTTACCTCAAGCTGAAGCGCACTTAGGTTATGCAGCAGGACAATGATCAAAAACACACCAGCAAGTCCACCTCTTAATGGCTTCAGAAAAGCAAAATTAAGACTTTGGAGTGGCCTAGTCAAAGTCCTGACCTTAATCCGACTGAGATACCATGGCATGACCTTAAAAAGGCAGTTCATGCTCAGAAACCCTCCAATGTGGCCTAATTACAACAAGTCTACAAGGATGAGTGGCCAAAATTCCTCCAGAGCGTTGTAAAAGACTCGCTGACAGTTATCGCAAATGCTTGATTGCAGTTGTTGCTGCTAAGGGTGACCCAACCAGTTATTAAGTTTGGGGGGCAATCACTTTTTTCCCACAGGGGCCCTGTAGGTTTGCATTTCTTTTTCCTTCAATATAAAATACCTTCACTTAAAAACTTCTTTTTGTGCTTGCTTGTGTTATCTTTGTCTAGTTACATTTGTTTGGTGATCTGAAGCATTTAAGTGTGACAAATGTGCAAAAATAGTAAATCAGGAAGGGGGCAAATACTTTTTCACACAACTGTATGTGATTTGCATAATTCCGGCCTCATTCCTACTAGATCTGTCACTTGTATTAAGCAAGGCCAAGAACTTCTAGTGTTGTGAGTTCTGTTTTTGGGCTCCCTCTGGTGGTTACTGATGGTACTGGGTGACTTGTGTTCTCTGCGGTCTCTGGTGTCCACCTGTTCCATCAGGTTATGGGAGTTTCCTATTTAACCTGGCTTTTTTGTCATTTCCTCGCCGGCTATCAATGTAATCAGCGTGTCTTTTTACCTCTGCTCCCTGCGTCTGTTATCTTCAGGACAAGCTAAGTTTTGATTTTCCTGTTCCACGTTTTGCTTTATTTTTGTCTTTGTCCAGCTTGCAGATATGTGATTCCTTGCTGCTGGTTGCTCTAGTGGGCTGAAATTACTCCTCATGTTCCATGAGTTGGCACATGAGTTCAAGTAATTTCAGGATGGTTTTTTGAAGGGTTTTTCGCTGACCGCGCAGTTCACTTTTGTATCCTCTGCTATCTAGCTTTAGCGGGCCTCATTTTTGCTGATTCTATTTTCATAACTACGTATGTGCTTTCCTCTCATTTCACCGTTATTACATATGGGGGGCTGCTATTTCTGTGGGGTGTTTCTCTGGAGGCAAGTGAGGGCTGTGTTTCTTCTAATAGGGGAAGTTAATCCTTCGGCTGACGCGAGACGTCTAGGAATCATCGTAGGCACGTTCCCCGGCTACTGCTAGTTGTGTGTTTAGGTTCAGGATCGCGGTCAGCTCAGGTTAAATCAACCTAGAGCTTGTTTTGTTTTTGTGCTTGTCCTTTTGTGATCCCCTGCCATTGGGATCATGACAGTATAGCCGGCCTGAAAAAATTGGTCATCGTTTTGGCTGAAGTAGGAGGAAAAGTAGTCTGAGGAAGTTTTTTTTTTTTTTTTCCCCTCCTCAGTGTTTGCTGCCTAGCATTAATTGCAGCTTGGCTGCTTCTTTCCTCCTCTTAATCTTTGAATGGCTCTGACCTCAGCTGTTTATCATGGACGTCCAGAGTTTGGCTTCAAGCCTGAATAATCTTGCTGCTAAGGTTCAAAATATACAAGATTTTGTTGTACATACGCCTATGTCTGAACCTAGAATTCCTATCCCAGAGTTTTTTTCTAGAGATAGATCTAGTTTTCTGAATTTTAGGAACAATTGCAAGTTGTTTCTTTCCTTGAAATCTCGCTCCTCTGGAGACCCTGCTCAGCAGGTCAAGATTGTTATATCTTTCCTGCGGGGTGACCCTCAGAATTGGGCATTTGCATTGGCACCAGGGGATCCTGCGTTGCTCAATGTGGATGCGTTTTTTCTGGCATTGGGTTTGCTCTATGAGGAACCTAACCTAGAGATTCAGGCTGAAAAAGCTTTATTGGCTCTCTCTCAGGGGCAAGATGAAGCAGAAATATATTGTCAGAAATTTCGGAAATGGTCAGTGCTTACTCAGTGGAATGAGTGCGCTCTGGCTGCAAAATTCAGAGATGGCCTTTCTGAGGCCATTAAAGATGTTATGGTGGGGTTCCCGGCGCCTACAGGTCTGAATGAGTCCATGACTATGGCTATTCAGATTGATCGGCGTTTACGGGAGCGCAAACCTGTGCACCATTTGGCGGTGTCTTCTGAACAGGCACCTGAGATAATGCAATGTGATAGAATTCAGTCCAGAAGTGAACGGCAAAATTATAGGCGGAAAAATGGATTGTGTTTTTATTGTGGTGATTCAGCTCATGTTATATCAGCATGCTCTAAACGCACAAAAAAGGTTGATAAGTCTGTTGCCATTGGTACTTTACAGTCTAAGTTCATTCTGTCTGTGACTCTGATTTGTTCATTATCATCCATTTCCGTCGATGCCTATGTGGATTCAGGCGCTGCCCTGAGTCTTATGGATTGGTCATTTGCCAATCGCTGTGAATTTAGTCTGGAACCTCTGGAAGTTCCTATTCCTTTGAAAGGAACTGACTCTACACCTTTGGCTATGAATAAACCTCAGTACTGGACACAAGTGACCATGCGTATGACTCCCGTTCATCAGGAGGTGATTCGCTTCCTGGTACTGTATAATTTACATGATGTCTTAGTGCTTGGTCTGCCATGGTTACAAACTCATAACCCAGTCCTGGACTGGAAAACAATGTCTGTGTTAAGCTGGGGATGTCAGGGGGTTCATGATGATGCATCTCCGATTTCTATCGCTTCATCTACTCCTTCTGAGGTTCCGGTATTTTTGTCTGATTATCGGGAGGTTTTTGAGGAGCCTAAGCTCAGTTCGCTTCCTCCTCACAGGGATTGCGATTGTGCTATAGATTTGATTCCTGGCAGTAAATTCCCTAAAGGTCGTTTGTTCAATCTGTCAGTACCAGAGCATACTGCTATGCGGAATTATGTTAAGGAGTCCTTGGAAAAGGGACATATCCGTCCATCTTCGTCCCCTTTGGGAGGTTTTTTTTTCGTGGCCAAAAAAGATGGTTCCTTGAGGCCTTGCATAGATTATCGTCTTTTGAATAAGATTACAGTCAAATATCAGTATCCTTTGCCATTGTTGACTGATTTGTTCGCTCGCATTAAGGGGGCTAAATGGTTCACTAAGATTGATCTTCGGGGTGCGTATAATCTTGTGCGGATAAGGCAGGGTGATGAGTGGAAAACCGCATTTAATACGCCTGAGGGTCATTTCGAGTATTTGGTGATGCCTTTTGGACTTTCTAATGCTCCTTCTGTCTTCCAATCTTTTATGCACGATATTTTCCGTGAATATCTGGATAAATTTATTATCGTGTATTTGGATGATGTTTTGGTTTTTTCTGATGACTGGGAGTCTAATGTTCAGCAGGTCAGGAAGGTGTTTCAGGTCCTGCGGGCCAATTCTTTGTTTGTAAAGGGTTCTAAATGTCTCTTTGGAGTCCAGAAGATTTCTTTTTTGGGGTATATTTTTTCCCCTTCTACTATTGAGATGGATCCCGTCAAGGTTCAGGCTATTTGTGACTGGACGCAGCCTACATCTCTTAAGAGTCTACAGAAGTTCTTGGGCTTTGCTAATTTTTATCGTCGCTTCATAGCTAATTTTTCTAGTGTTGTTAAGCCTTTGATGGATTTGACTAAGAAGGGTGCTGATGTTACTGATTGGTCTCCTGCGGCTGTGGAGGCCTTTCAGGAACTTAACCACCGGTTTTCTTCTGCTCCTGTGTTGCGTCAGCCAGATACGTCGCTTCCTTTTCAGGTTGAGGTTGATGCTTCCGAGATCGGAGCGGGGGCGGTTTTGTCACAGAGAAGCTCCGATGGCTCAGTGATGAAGCCATGTGCGTTCTTTTCTAGAAAATTTTTGCCCACTGAATGGAATTATGATGTTGGTAATCAGGAGCTTTTGGCCATGAAGTGGGCATTTGAGGAGTGGCGTCATTGGCTTGAGGGTGCTAGACATCGTGTGGTGGTCTTGACTGATCACAAAAATCTGATGTACCTTGAATCTGCCAAGCGTCTGAATCCTAGACAGGCTCGTTGGTCACTGTTTTTCTCTCGTTTCAATTTTGTGGTTTCATACCTGCCAGGTTCAAAGAATGTGAAGGTGGATGCTCTTTCTAGGAGTTTTGTGCCTGACTCCCCTGGAAATTCTGAGCCTACTGGTATCCTTAGGGATGGGGTGATTTTGTCGGCTGTCTCCCCAGACTTGCGACGTGCTTTGCAGGAGTTTCAGGCGGTTAAACCTGATCGTTGTCCGCCGGAAAGACTGTTTGTTCCGGATAATTGGACCAGTAGAGTCATCTCCGAGGTCCATTCTTCTGTGTTGGCAGGTCATCCTGGAATATTTGGTACTAGAGACTTGGTGGCCAGGTCTTTTTGGTGGCCTTCCTTGTCGAGGGATGTGCGTTCTTTCGTGCAGTCTTGTGGAGTTTGCGCTCGGGCTAAGCCTTGCTGTTCTCAGGCCAGTGGATTGTTGTCACCTTTGCCTATCCCGAAGAGGCCTTGGACGCACATTTCCATGGACTTTATTTCGGATCTCCCTGTCTCTCAAAAAATGTCCGTCATATGGGTTGTGTGTGACCGCTTTTCTAAGATGGTTCATCTGGTACCCTTGCCTAAGTTACCTTCCTCCTCTGAGTTGGTCCCTCTGTTTTTTCAAAACGTGGTCCGTTTGCATGGCATTCCGGAGAACATCGTTTCTGACAGGGGATCCCAGTTTGTGTCTAGATTTTGGCGGACGTTCTGTGCTAAGATGGGCATTGATTTGTCCTTTTCGTCTGCATTCCATCCCCAGACGAATGGCCAGACGGAACGAACTAATCAGACTTTAGAAACTTATTTAAGGTGTTTTGTTTCTGCTGATCAGGATGACTGGGTTTCCTTTTTGCCGCTTGCCGAGTTTGCCCTTAATAATCGGGCTAGTTCTGCTACCTTGGTTTCTCCTTTCTTTTGTAACTCGGTGTTTCATCCTCGTTTTTCCTCTGGTCAGGTGGAGCCTTCTGATTGTCCTGGAGTGGACATGGTGGTGGATAGGTTGCATCAGATTTGGAGTCATGTGGTGGACAATTTGAAGTTGTCCCAGGAGAGGGCTCAGCGTTTTGCTAATCGCCGTCGCCGCGTGGGTCCTTGACTTCTTGTTGGGGACTTGGTGTGGTTGTCTTCTCGTTTTGTTCCTATGAAGGTCTCTTCTCCTAAGTTCAAGCCTCGGTTCATCGGTCCCTATAGGATCTTGGAAATTCTTAACCCTGTGGCGTTTCGTTTGGATCTCCCGGCATCGTTTGCTATTCATAATGTGTTCCATCGGTCGTTGTTGCGGAAGTATGAGGTACCTGTTGTTCCTTCGCTTGAGCCTCCTGCTCCGGTGCTGGTGGAGGGTGAATTGGAGTATGTTGTGGAGAAGATCTTGGATTCTCGTGTTTCCAGACGGAAACTCCAGTATTTGGTCAAGTGGAAGGGTTATGGTCAGGAGGATAATTCTTGGGTGATTGCCTCTGATGTTCATGCTGCTGATTTGGTCCGTGCTTTTCATAGGGCTCATCCTGGTCGCCCTGGTGGTTCTCGTGAGGGTTCGGTGACCCCTCCTCAAGGGGGGGGTACTGTTGTGAGTTCTGTTTTTGGGCTCCCTCTGGTGGTTACTGATGGTACTGGGTGACTTGTGTTCTCTGCGGTCTCTGGTGTCCACCTGTTCCATCAGGTTATAGGAGTTTCCTATTTAACCTGGCTTTTTTGTCATTTCCTCGCCGGCTATCAATGTAATCAGCGTGTCTTTTTACCTCTGCTCCCTGCATCTGTTATCTTCAGGACAAGCTAAGTTTTGATTTTCCTGTTCCATGTTTTGCTTTATTTTTGTCTTTGTCCAGCTTGCAGATATGTGATTCCTTGCTGCTGGTTGCTCTAGTGGGCTGAAATTACTCCTCATGTTCCATGAGTTGGCACATGAGTTCAAGTAATTTCAGGATGGTTTTTTGAAGGGTTTTTCGCTGACCGTGCAGTTCACTTTTGTATCCTCTGCTATCTAGCTTTAGCGGGCCTCATTTTTGCTGATTCTATTTTCATAACTACGTATGTGCTTTCCTCTCATTTCACCGTTATTACATGTGGGGGGCTGCTATTTCTGTGGGGTGTTTCTCTGGAGGCAAGTGAGGGCCGTGTTTCTTCTAATAGGGGAAGTTAATCCTTCGGCTGGCGCGAGACGTCTAGGAATCATCGTAGGCACGTTCCCCGGCTACTGCTAGTTGTGTGTTTAGGTTCAGAATCGCGGTCAGCTCAGGTTCCATCACCCTAGAGCTTGTTTTGTTTTTGTGCTTGTCCTTTTGTGATCCCCTGCCATTGGGATCAATGACAGTCTAGACGGCATGTTTTTGCATGTTAGGTGCTCGCCTGTTCCTAATATTTAAAAGAGTCGGAAGAGGTTAAAAAAATGTTTTCCATATACATGTTCCGCTGGTGGCCCTCAAATCGACTCTTCTGTTACCTATATACTTTCTTATATCTTCTGTTCTGAGTCTCTGACAAACTTCAGCCCATATGTTTATTCGCTAGGCGCTATGTGGGTCATGCAACACATGACCCCCTGTCCGTCATCTGGCACGACGCTCGTCATTAACTTTAATTTTCACATTGGATATCGTGTGGGGAGTGGGGATCTAGTTGTTACGGAACTGCAACACAGAACTAGGATAGAAGGGGGAAAACTGACCATGCACTGAGACTAGGCTGGTACCCTACGATGGAGGGGGTGACCCATTCCTTGCAACTAGACCCACCGACGATCCTAGGTTAATCTCAGTGAAGACCTATAGATAGGGGGAAGGGGGTCCTAAAAGATCTAAGGACTGGGTATAAAAACAGGTCACCTCCTAATAGAAAACACAGAGAAGGCTGCAGAAGCCAACTGAAAACAGAAACTAAGGATAGCAGAACCAGAGATCCCAGAACTGCACAATTTCAAACACAGCAAGCCATCAAAGCACCTAGCCAGAACTCTAGCAGATTAACACTGTTGTCCAGCAAGGACTGGGAGGCAGGTGCTGGGTAATAAAGGGTGATACAATCACCAGACCTAAGGCAACCCAGCACCAGGGGAAAAGACCAGCATCCAGAAAACCACAACGAGATGGCGGATGGTCAAAAACAAAACAGATTCTAACACTAGTGAATGGAAGACCTGGCCGGAAGTGGCCAGAGGACCGAAAAGAAGATAGAATTTAGAAAACAGAAGAGCTAATAGGAGGACAGGTACAGAGAGAGCCTAGAAGAGGTGGGTATAACCGAATTTGCTTTTAAACCCTCCTAGCAGATTCCGTTTTCATCAAATTTATTCAATACGGATGGAATTGTTGTTCTATATTGATTGAATGTACCAAATTGAATTTTGAGAGATTTGTTCATCTTTGGTCTTACAGCTAGGACTTTCTAAGACTTGTCTTACATAACCCATTTTTAACCCAAAGTGCGGTGGAGTAACATGGGATAAATTTATTAACTACTTAGATCATGCAAGATGACTTCTGGATGTGACAGCATAGACACAGCTGGACTCCCCATAGAGATATTCGTGGCAGCCATGACACTTTCCCCTCCCTCCCCTTAGGGTAAAGTGATTGTCAGGCCTTGGCTAAATGCAGGACCAGCTGAGTCCTATCAGACCAAGATCAGCGCTATAGTGTATCTCAAGAGGTTGTGTACCTCAGGTAACTAGGGCCACTAAGTCAACCTGAATTACAGTGAAAATCAGCATAAAAAAATAAAAAAAATAATGCAATGATAAAATGCATCCAAACTTAGTTTTTTTTTACTTTAATGAGGGACATAATATATAAAAATATAATAAATAAATAAACACAAAAAATATAAAACAAACCAAAGAAAGCCACATTTAGCCTAATCTGCTGCTCCTATCCCCACTCCTGAAAAGACCCAAAGCTATGTATCCTCAGTATAAAAATGGCCATAGTGGAAAGGTTCATTTAAAAAAGTTATTTAGAAGCACTTTGTGCTATTAGAAAAATAGAGAAAATGTACAAAAATTTCTAACATTACATAAATATAAAATATACAGCTCTGGCAAAAATTAAGAGACCACCACATCAAAACCTTGTCATGGGCCGCCCAATCTCCAGACCTGAACCCCAGTGAAAACCTCTGGAATGTAATCAAGAGGATGATGGATAGTCACAAGCCATCAAACAAAGAAGAACTGCTTACATTTTTGTACCAGGAGCAGTGTGAAAGACTGGTGGAACGCATGCCAAGACGCATGAAAGCTGTGATTAAAAATCATGGTTATTCCACAAAATATTGATTTCTGAACTCTTCCCGAGTTAAAACATTAGTATTGTTATTTCTAAATGATTATGAACTTGTTTTCTTTGCATTATTTGAGGTCTGAAAGCACTGTTTTTTTTTACATTTTGACCATTTCTCCTTTTCAGAAAAAAAAAACTAATTTATTGCTTGGAAATTCGGAGACATGTTGTCAGACATTTATAGATTAAAAGAACAATTTACATTTTACTCAAAAATATACCTATAAAGAGAAAAATCAGAGAAACTGAACATTATGCAGTGGTCTCTTCATTTTTGCCAGAGCTGTATATTAGAGATGCACAGAAAAAATGTAAAAATTATTTAATTGACCAAAACAAATAAGAAATCCTATGTTTAATTAAAAAAAAAAAAAAAAACGCCTGGTTTGGAACGGGGAAAATTGTTGGATCTTGAGCTGGTAAATAGGTGCACCCCTTTTAATAAATTGAGGGGGGTTCACCAATTTTTCAGAATTTTGCACAATTTTTTGAGTTTATGCCAAAGCCTGTTGCAACCTGATTAATAAACATGGGCCATAATTTTCATCTTTCCTCCTTTTTATACCAATAGTAGAAAATGCCAAGTGCTCGACATGTGTAGTGGAAGCTAGGAGATACAATTTAGTATCTTTAATCTGGCCACATCGCTGCGTTATGTACTGCTGCGTTCAGGGAATGTAAAATGTGCGCGGCGTAATCTTGATACAGATAACTACACTTCTTGATGAGTAATTTCTACAGAACTTCGCCTCTGTGCCTGGAGATCCCGTGACTGATATTGGTATATTATATAACAAAGCATTACCTACAACCCGGAGATTCATGCTCTCCATTCTTAACATAAGTCATGGTCAGGTAGAGATATGTGCACCACACGTATGTTATATTAGTGAACCTCATGATTATCTAAAATAACTAGACAAAACGAGAGGAAAGTATGAAATTAATTAATTTTATTAATTACTCTGACTCTTCTCTAATTTGGCTGCTATGTGCCTGGTTCCTTGGATGATGGTGTCTTACCATGTTATAACATTTACTTTTTAAAAAAAAATATATTGCCCTTAAAGCAAGACCTGTTCTTTTACCAAGAATCTGTAGACAAAGACATGGCCGTAACAGAGTAAAGAAATGGAGCGCACTGCCTGGACGTCCGGTGCAGGTAACTTTATTCAGACATAGTAAAAGACATCTTCACGACCGGGGGTGCTGTACAAAGAGTGCGGCAAAGCTAGACGACGGCCGTTTCGCGCCTGGCTTGCGCTTCAACGGGTCAGAAAGACATGGCCGTGCTGCCTTCATTCCCCACAAGATAAAACTGCTTTGTTGCATGTACCAGTCTAATATGTACAGGAACTGTCCTGATTCTCAAGATCTGCAAATTGCCATGCACTTCTTTTCTACTGGATGGTTCCCTTTCAGCAGTATTCTACTAGTACTACAGATACTGGAAGTTCCTTTCCCTCTTCCCTAAACTCATCAAATCATGAATTCATCAATTCTTCTAGGGACACTTACACACAGTTTTTGAAGTAACCAGTAGTAAAGTTGCTCATGACATCATGGAGGACTAACTCCAGATCTTCTGTAGATGTAACTTGTGCTAATCCATCTGTCTCATCATGTAATCCCACTGACTTGCTGACATTGAGATTAGGGCCCAGTAAGGCCATATCATCACTTCCAAGACTCGTTGTTATTCTTTATGCTGATGAGATTTCATAATGACATCTTCTGTATGCTTTGGGTCGTTCTCCTCCTGCAGAATACATTTGAAGCCAATCAGACGCCTCCCTGACGGTATTAGGCAATCGATTCATATCTGCCTGTATTTTTCAGCATTGAGATATAATCAATTTTATCCAAATCCCAACAACATTTTTTGAAATGCTGCCCCAAACTTGCAAGCAACATCTACCATGCCTCACTGTTGCCAGAAGACATTCGTTATTGTCTCACTGTCTGCTAAGCCAAATATTTCAAATTTTGACGCATTTATCTTGAGCGCCTGCTGCCATTTTTCTGCACCCCAGTTCCCATATCTTCATGCATCGTTGACTCATTAGTTCTTGTTTCCATGGCAAAGGAAAGGCTTTTAGCTGCAATTCTTCCATGAAGACCACTTTTAGCCAGACTTCTTGGAAAATTAGATGGATGTAGCTTGGTCCCACTGGTTGATGCCACTTCTGAGCTGATGGCACTGCTGAACATCTTTTGATTGTGAAGGGAAGTAAACATTATTATTATTATTATTATTATTTATTATTATAGCGCCATTTATTCCATGGCGCTTTACATGTGAGGAGGGGTATACATAATAAAACAAGTACAATAATCTTGAACAATACAAGTCACAACTGGTACAGGAGGAGAGAGGACCCTGCCTGCGAGGGCTCACAATCTACAATGGATGGGTGAGAATACAGTAAGCGAGGGTAGAGCTGATCTTGCAGCGGTTTGGTCAATCGGTGGTTACTGCAGGTTGTAGGCTTGTCGGAAGAGGTGGGTCTTCAGGTTCTTTTTGAAGGTTTCGATGGTAGTCAAGAGTCTGATATGTTGTGGTAGAGAATTCCAGAGTAGGGGGGATGCACGAGAGAAATCTTGTATGCGATTGTGGGAAGAGGAGATAATAGGGGAGTAGAGAAGGAGATCTTGTGAGGATCGGAGGTTGCGTGCAGGAGAGTACCGGGAGACGAGGTCACAGATGTATGGAGGAGACAGGTTGTGGATGGCTTTGTATGTCATGGTTAGGCTTTTGTACTGGAGTCTCTGGGTGATGGGGAGCCAGTGCAGGGATTGACAGAGGGGAGAGGCCGGGGAATAGCGGGGGGACAGGTGGATTAGTCGGGCAGCAGAGTTTAGAATAGATTGGAGGGGTGCAAGAGTGTTAGAGGGGAGGCCACAGAGCAGGAGGTTACAGTAGTCAAGGCGGGAGATGATGAGGGCATGGACTAGGGTCTTTGCAGATTCTTGGTTTAGTAATGTGCGGATCCGTTAAATATTTTTGAGTTGGAGGCGGCAGGAAGTGGAAAGGGTTTGGATATGTGGTTTAAAGGAGAGATCAGTGTCAAGGATTACCCCAAGACAGCGGGCTTGTGGGACTGGGGAGAGTGGGCAGCCGTTTACTGTAATGGATGGGTTCGTTGGGGAGGTCGTGTGAGATGGGGGAAAGATGATGAATTCTGTTTTGTCCATGTTAAGTTTTAGAAATCTAGTGGAGAAGAAGGATGAAATAGCAGACAGACATTGAGGGATTCTGGTTAGTAGGGAGGTGATATCTGGTCCAGAGATGTAGATCTATGTGTCGTCAGCATAGAGATGATACTGAAAGCCGTGAGATTCTATGAGCTGTCCCAGGCCAAAGGTGTAAATGGAGAAGAGCAAGGGTCCTAGAACTGAACCTTGCGGGACTCCGACAGATAGGGGGCGAGGTGAGGAGGTGGTGTGTGAGTGGGAGACGCTGAATGTACGGTCAGTTAGGTATGATGAGATCCAGGATAGGGCCAATTCTGTGATTCCAAGGGATGAGAGGGTCTGCAGCAGCAGGGAATGGTCCACTGTGTCAAAGGCAGAGGACAGGTCCAGGAGGAGGAGGATAGAGTAGTGTCGCTTGCTCTTGGCGGTTAATAGGTCATTGGTGACCTTAGTTAGGGCAGTTTCAGTGGAGTGGTGTGACCGGAAGCCGGATTGAAAGCGGTCGAAGAAGGAGCAGGAAGATAGATGGGAGGACAGTTCAAGATGGACATGTTGTTCCAGTAGTTTTGAGGCAAAGGGGAGAAGTGATATAGGGCGATAGCTAGATACAGAGGATGGGTCAAGAGAGGGCTTTTTGAGGATAGGTGTGATTGAGGCATGTTTAAAGCTTGAGGGGAAAATGCCAGTTGTTAGTGATAGGTTGAAGAGATGGGTTAGGGTTGGGATGAAGACTGTGGTGAGGTTTGGGATGAAGTGGGATGGGAGTGGGTCAAGTGCACAGGTGGTGAGATGCGATCTTGAGAGTAGAGTGGAGAGTCCGTCTTCTGTAATGGTGGAGAAGTTGGTTTTGGAGGTGGAGGGCTGGGTAGTTGGGAGGAAGGGTTCTAGGGGTTGTTTACTAAAACTGTCTCTGATGTTCTCAATTTTCTGCTTGAAAAATGAGGCAAAGTCTTCAGCTGAAATGAGTGGGGAGGGAGGAGGTGCTGGGGGACGGAGGAGAGAGTTGAAGGTGTTGAATAACTGTTTGGGGTTGTGAGACAGGGAGGATATGAGAGATGAGAAGTAGGTTTGTTTTGCTGTGGCGAGCGTGGTTTTAAAAGTAGTGAGGGACTGTTTGAATGCGATGAAGTGCTCGTTGGAGTGGGATCTTTTCCATCTCCGCTCTGCAGCCCCTAAACATGATGTGTCTGTCATCTGCTGCACTAATTTTCTTGGCTGGCCACTGCTTTTACTGTCCTTAACGTTGCTCACTTTCTAGTGTCCTCAATGCTGAGAAATATTATCCATCACGCAGTACCATCCGGGTAGCATCGGATTGCTCCAAATTTATTCTGTAGATAGTCAATGATCTGAAACATGGAGTCAACATAACTAAGAATGTCATTAAGAATGTTTCTCTAACAGGCATCTGATGGACAAGTCTGAGTTTAGTGATTGTCAGGAGAACATTACTCGCTTGACTGCATTGTGCCTTCCATGCTGTTTGGTGCAGGAGAGATAATGCTATGAGCTTGTTTTCCAGGAATTGGCTTCAGATCCTTAGTTCTAGTGAAGGGAAATCTTAATGCTTTATCAGAAGACATTTTTGACTATTGCAAATTATAACTTTGTGGGAACAGTTTGGAGAAGATCTTTTTCTGTTTCACCATAACATTGCCCAGTGCACAATGTCCGTACAGACATTGTAGGGGGAGTTTGGTGTGAAAGAACTTGACCAGACACACAAAACACGGACCTCAAATTCATCCAGCACCCTTGGGATGAACTAGGACAGCTAATTTGAGCTCGGCCTCTCCACAACATCAGTGTCTGACCTCATAAATGCTCTTCTGGATGAAGTGCAACAATTCCCAGACACCTCCAAAGTCTAGAAAACCTTCCCAGAAAAGTGGAAGCTGTTATAGCACCAAAAGGTCAAAATCTTTTTTAATGCCTATGGACACATAATGGGAGCGGTATTGTGGAAGTTTCCCAATACTTTTGTCCATATGGAAGAGCTGAACAACTGAAGATTTGTGTTTAGTTTTGGTAGTGTTGTAGCTGTTTGCATTCTGACCCAATGTCAGATATGCCAGATCACCAGTGAGGCCAAATCAGGAGGTTACGCCCGTCATTTTACAAGTGTGCTTGGAGATAAAGGACACCTCACACATATTCTGTGAGCAAGTCACTTTTATCTGATGTACTGCAGCAAGAGGCAGTATGTTATACCATTTACAACAAATGCATTTCAATGTAAGTCATGTAGCCCCCACCATCACCCAGGGTCATACATAATTTACCATGCACCCAGAACATGTTGCTGACTATTGAGAACATACATGATAATAAGTGACTACTGCGTGAAGTGACTACTGCATCAACAGATTCTAGTAATTCTAACAATTAAAGGCAAAGACACTTAAAGGCAAACTATTAACCCTTCTATATCAATTTCCCCCTTTTGTAAATGGTATAACCTTTGCTACAGGGTCAGCTGATGTCCACAAAGGAGCTACTGTCTCATGGGTCTAGTACCCACAAAGGGACTTCCTACCTGCTTCGCCCATCCACCCTCAGTGTGGCTATATGGGGCCTATGATACACTACAGAAGGTTAAGCCTTAGATTTTTTTTCCTACTCATACATTATTCAAAATGCAAAAAACGTATCAACCAAATACCCTGTTTTTTACATCTTTTACTAGCACTTGCGGATTACTGCAACATTTTTTCAAACTGAGTGTTTTTGGTTTTACTATTCTCTTTTGTGTCTTCAGGTTTCTTGGTGGTGTGTGAACATGATCATACAGACTTGTTCACTGTTCAAGTAGCCCATGTGTTCCTGTTTCCATAATTGTTCTCTTGTGTCTACAAGACTGGGGAGTTCCACCACTCCTCTTGGGCTATCTGCACAAAAGCTGTTCTACCCTGTATGCACACATGGATTTTTCCTCTCTGAACCCTGTTCACACAGGTTATATACAGATGATCAGGTTTTTAAATACATCAGATAGGGATTGCATACATTAGTTAGGACTGCTCTGATAAGGGTATACCGTGAAGATTGGTAGAGCAGCTTAGTATACATTTTTTGCAAAAAACGTATCAACCAAATACCCTGTTTTTTACATCTTTTACTAGCACTTGCGGATTACTGCAACATTTTTTCAAACTGAGTGTTTTTGGTTTTACTATTCTCTTTTGTGTCTTCAGGTTTCTTGGTGGTGTGTGAACATGATCATACAGACTTGTTCACTGTGCAAGTAGCCCATGTGTTCCTGTTTTCATACATTATTCAATAGCTTAGGCTGGTTTCACATTTGCGTTTAAAAACGCAGCGTTTTAAACGCAAACGCATGTGGTGAAAAAAACGCATGTAAACGCGTTAAAACGCCGCGTTTTTTAGACGCATGTGTTTTTGCATGTTTTAATACAAACGCGGCGTTTTGACGCGTTTACATGCGTTTTTTTCCTGCGTTTGCATTTTTAAAACGCATGATGAGAAGTGTGTGACAGCTGCCAATCATCAAAATCAACAAGAAAATCCACTTTAAACAGAAATAGCTAGGGTTAGGGTTAGGATCCCTAGTAACCCTAGGGATCCTAACCCTAACCCTATCCCTAACCCTATCCCTAACCCTAACCCTAGCCCTAAGGGTTCCTAACCCTAACCCTATCCCTCACCCTATCCCTAACCCTAACCCTTAGGGTTAGGGTTAGGATCCCTTAGGGTTAGGGTAAGGGTTAGGGTTAGGGTTTGGGGTTGGCTTATCAGTGTGTATTCTTGTGTTTTTCTATTAAAACGCATGCGTTTATAAACGCATGCAAACTCATGTGCTTAAAAACGCATGCGTTTACATAGACAGCAATAGGTTTTTTTGCCGCAAAAAACGCATGCTTTTTTGCGGCAAAAAAAGCTGCTAGAAATTACTACATGTTGCATTTCTGCAACACAACGCATGCATAGAAAAGACGCATGCGGCCGCAATACGCATGCAAAAAAACGCATGTGTTTTTAATGTTAAGTATAGGAAAAAAAACGCATGCGTTTTTTTGCGCTGAAACGCAGCGGCAAAAAACGCAAATGTGAAACCAGCCTTAGGTAATACATATATTAGCGCGTTTACGGCTACATAAAACAATAAAGCAAAACAACAAAATTTGCATGCAAGTCTGTATAATGCCAAAAATAATTCATCCCGCTAGGCCGCTAAGCCAAGTGGCTGGATTTAAAAAGGAGTCTCTATATTGTATTAGTCTCATTAAGAGCCTTAAGGAACCAAGAAAATCTGAGTCCAAGTTTCATTGTCTGTGCAGTGTGGTGCTAATACCTCCCTTGGCTCCAGGGGTAAGGCTAAGTACAGCATAGTCCTTGCAGATACTGGGCTGTGTATGCAGATCCAACAGTCCAGCAGTTTTTGTCCTTGCGCGTCTTTTATAAGAAAAGCATGATATTGAATAAGTTTGTTGTCCTTGTCAACATTTAAAAGTTTATCCAGTGTCTCTGTAAGGTGCAAAAATCCTATCACTGCCAGCAAGGTGATTAGAAGAACAGTCATTCTGCTAGTGAAAAGATCTTTTTGCAGTGACTGGCATGGATCCAGGTGGGCTTTCCCTCAAGTTTTCCTGAGGTGAATGTGGTCAGCTGGACTTTAAACCGGGCCGTTAAACCGTGGGTCTAGGCTCCTTCTCACGTGTCTGTGTATGACCACCAATCACCTGGATTCAGCAGATGTACGTCTGCACTGGCATCAGGATTTGGAATGGATGAAAACACATGTTTATGCACCACATTAAGTCTTTTCTGCAAGGCCTGGACATGGGCTGTCATAGCACTGTGTTGCATTTGTAGCACCTGTGGGAAGTACAAACCAGCCTTTGGCAAACTACCAAACAGGACTTCAAAAGGAGATAAGCCTGTCTTTCTATTTGGAGTGTGTCTGACTGGAAAAGAGTGCAAGAGACAAGCACTCTACCCCGCTCTTTCCTTGCTGCAGCTGGTGTTTTGCATGTCCAATCTCCCAGAAAGCTCCCACATGTACATTTGTGGCCTGCTGGAGGTCATTTTGCAGGGCTCTGGCACTGCTTCTGTTCCTCCTTGCACAAAGGCAGAGGTAGCGGTCCTGCTGTTTGGGTTGTTGTCCTCCTACGGCCTTCTCCATGTCTCCTGGTGTACTGGTCTTTCTCCTGGAAGCGCCTCCAGCCTCGGGACACTACGCTGACAGACACAGCAAACCTTCTTGCCAAAGCTCACATTGATGTGCCATCCTGGATGAGCTGCACTTCCTGATCCACTTGTGTGGGTTGTAGAGGACGTCTCCTGCTACCATGAGTGTGAAAGCACAAGCAACATTCAAAAGTGACCAAAACATCAGCTAGAAAGCATTGTCACTGAGATGTGGTCTGTGGTCTCCACCTGCAGAACCACTACTTTATTGAGGGTGTTTTGATAATTGCCAACAATTTCCATCTGTCGTCTATTCCATTTGCACAACAGCATGTGAAATTGTTTGTCAATCAGTGTTGCTTCCTAAGTGGACAGCTTGTTTTATTTACTGGGAGTTATATTCTGTTATTTAAGTGTTCCCTTTATTTTTTGAGCAGTACATATATATATATATATATATATATATATATATATATATATATATATATATATATGTGTGTGTGTGTGTTTTGAAGAATATCTCATTTTGAAACAATGTATAAATGACAGAGAACTGCTGTATGTAAAAGCTCATGTTAAAATCGCACTGCTTACAGATTACATACGGCTGATACATAGATGCGAGGAAATCGCATCATCGCATTGCAAACGGATTACACACGAATGTCCATACGGTGAACACTCGTGTGATTCTCGGCCAAGAGAATCGGACCGATTTTTAATACTTTAAGTATGACCCCGGCCTAATGCACAAATGCACAGTGACAGTGCGCTCCCTCACTGTCTCCGATGAGAAGTCATGAGTGAGCAGGAGGCTTGACTGTCAATGTGCATTGTAAGGATATAACCCGATGAGCAGTGAGAACAGAGACCAGCCCTTTCCCGAAACAGATGTCACTTTCAGGAGCAGGGCTGGTCTCTCTTCTCCTTCAATCTCTTGCCAGTTGGTCAATTCTCATCACAATTAATGCACTGTCACTGTGTATGAAAAAGAATATTGCATAGGGAAAAGATCTTACTGAGCACAACTCGGACTTGAAAACAGATGCATGCTCAGTATAGCAGGGACTAGCACAGCCCCTGGAAAGATGTCCTGATGATGATTCATTTCAGAGTAGGGGGAGAGGCTGTGGCAGTGACAACAGCCTCTACCCCCCCCCCCAAAAAAAAAAAATGTCTTGTTTGACTATCCCAGTATGCATCGGGGATTTTTAAACAAACTTCATCAAACAGGAAGTTTGTAAAAAATAATAGAGTAGTTAGAGTAGAGAGGCAACAGTAGGGAATTTTTAATTAAAGTATATCAGAAAAACAATTACCTCATGACATTAAATAGACATTTAGGGTTACATCATTGTTAATTTTGGACCACCCTTTAAAGATACATCCAGCACAAGCCACTGTGATAAATTTGGCACATTTTCAGACTCTCAAGTATCAAAATAGTAAGCAGAAATAACTTTTTAAGCTATCTGACATAAGTTAATTATCATACCGCCACTGCTGCCTCCTCAGCCCTGTCATACTTACCTGTCTTTAGCGTCCCGGCGTGCCTCTCCTTCGGCAGCTTCTTCCCCTCTGCGCTCACTCCCGGCCTCTGCTTCTCGTGTGCGCGCGCACACCAGGTTCAGAGCTGCGCGCACTTCTAATCTTCTGTCGGAGCTTTTTTTTGTCCTCTCTATGGTCCTGGAGGACTAGTACCCGGAAGTCGGCGCTCCTTATTGTCCTCTCTATGGTTCTGGAGGACTGGTTCCCAGAAGTGCCGCGCTGCCTTGAGGTATTTAAACTGCTTCCTGCCGTCCCTCTGTGCCTGGTGATCATTTGTTCCTTCAAGTGCTCCTGGCCGCACTTGGTTTCTGTTAGTCTGTACCCTCTGACTTTGGGTTAATCCTGTTTTTCCAGTATCCTGCCAGTCTCTGCATTCCTGCAATACCTCCGTCAGTCCCTGTGGCACTGCAATACCTCCGTCAGTCCCTGTACCGCTGCAGTACCTCTGTCAGTCCCTGTGGTACTGCAATACCTCCGTCAGTCCCTGTACCGCTGCAGTACCTCCGTCAGTCCCTGTGGTACTGCAATGCCTCCGTCAGTCTCTGTTCCGCTGCAGTACCTCCATCAGTCCCTGTGGTACTGCAATACCTCCGTCAGTCCCTGTACCGCTGCAGTACTTCCGTCAGTCCCTGTGGTACTGCAATACCTCCGTCAGTCCCTGTACCGCTGCAGTACTTCCGTCAGTCCCTGTGTCACTGCAATACCTCCGTCAGTCCCTGTACCACTGCAGTACCTCCATCAGTCCCTGTGGTACTGCAATACCTCCGTCAGTCCCTGTACCGCTGCAGTACTTCCATCAGTCCCTGTGGTACTGCAATACCTCCGTCAGTCCCTGTACCGCTGCAGTACTTCCGTCAGTCCCTGTGTCACTGCAATACCTCCGTCAGTCCCTGTACCACTGCAGTACCTCCATCAGTCCCTGTGGTACTGCAATACCTCCGTCAGTCCCTGTACCGCTGCAGTACTTCCGTCAGTCCCTGTGTCACTGCAGTACCTCCGTCAGTCCCTGTGTCACCGCAATACCTTTGTCAGTCCCCGTACTGCTGCAGTACCTCCGTCAGTCCCTGTGCCTCTGCAGTGCTTCGGCAGTGTCTGTGTTGCTGCAGTGTTCCCGCTATCCTTTTGTCCCTGTCATACTCGCCAGTTCTGTGTCCCTGCAGTTCTCTCCTATCCTGTGGTCCTACCGTCTCTGCCTCTTCTTGGTCTTCTCCCGTCCCGGTCCTCCAGCTTCCGTGGCGATAGTCCCTCATGGGCCTGCCCCTAACTCTCCCTGTATAGGGGGCGGTCTATCTGGTCAGCTCGTCCGTGGGGGGTTCGTCATCACGGTCTAGAGGGTCCACTTTCCGTTTTCCCTCTTAGAACCGTCACATTAATTTACCCAAATTTTTGAATATTAGTCAATCTATTAACTCACTAGGGGGCGACAGTGAGTGCTGGAGGCAGAATAAATTTAACAAAACTATTTATCAATGTTGATGTCAAAGCCAACCCTGCTCTTGATGCTCTCTTTCCTTTAAATCCAGATAATATATTGGGAGCTGTCAAGTGGAGGAGGCCACCCTGGGGACCATGATGTCAGTGACCTCGTACTGATCGAAGAGTAGACACCAATAAGCAGGTGCTGAGTCTTGTTAGAAGTCTCATGGGCCGTCTACATCACCTCAAGCAAGAGCCCCGTCCTTGTTATCTTAATTGATTTGGGCCTCTGGGAAGCAGAAACAAAAAAAAAACCCCAAACATTTCTTCACCTGATAACCGATGAACAGTAATTTGTGGGTTTCGTTCTTAATTATTTTCTTTAAGAAAATATGTTCACTTAGCGTAACGTAATAACGTGTAACGCGGGTAGCAGGCCATTACACTGCGATTGCTTATGTTCTATTATATGCTGCTCCTCATCCATAATGATCCTTAATGATGTCTCCATAAATAAGATTGCCCCCCTAGGAGCCGTTGACTGAAATTTTGGTGCCATCATAAGTCTTTTCCTCCGCGGTGCATGAAGGTAGACCTTCCATATTGCGTTCGTTTTACTCGCGCTCGTTTTGGCTTTCTCTGCGACCTTGCTGAATCTTCTTCTGTTACTTGAGAGGTATTGTACAGATGTGTTTGGGAGATCTTGGAAGGCAATGAACGTTCCTCACAAGGAATTTCAAATTATTGCAGAGAAAGTCATAAAAATCTGGAATGTTTACTTGCACAGATGTGTTTTTTATGTAAGGATGATGTGCGGCGTTCGGGGAGGTTGGAGCAGAATTACAGACGCTGGATCTTGGTACCTGCAGGCTGTTCACAATAGCAAAATATGTTTCCTTCTGATTGAGCTCCTTTCATGGCCTGAGCATTGTAGCTCGTGGATCAATATTTTCCTTTACACAGAGGTCAGCTTTTTATTACTCGTGGCCGAATATGCTGCATTATTGATCATCCTTATCTCATATTTTAATCCATCGGGGGAACAGAATATTAAGTAGGAAAGTTAACTGGAAATGCTCATTGGAAGACATATTCCCTCGAGTGGCTGAAAGTCGTCTACGGAAAGACTGGATTTTGTGGGGTTTTTATAATGTACCTTACAAACATATTCGCGAATTATTGAAGCGACATTTCTTTTCAAGGTATTTACTGAGTTGTTTTTGTTCCAAATTCTTCTAAATGGCACAAGAGCTTCATGAATTCGGCACAAATCAAAGAGGATTTTTATTTTTGTCTTAACCCCCTTCACAACATGGCCATTTTTCATTTTTTTACAACCTTCTTCTTAGAAGGTTTCCAGGCCATAATTTTTCTGTCCCCATAGACACATGAGGGTTTGTTTTTTTGCGGGATGAGTTGTACTTTTTAATGATATAATTATTAATTTTACCACACAGTGTACTAGAAAGCGGGAAAAAAATTCCAAGTGGCCAGAAATTGTGAAAGAAAGCTCAATTCTGAGATGTGGTGGTAAAAGTGATCTTACAATATAATTCTGCTCATCAGTATGATTACGGCAATACCAAACAATTTTTTTATTATTCTAGGGGTGAAAAAAAAATCAAAAGTTTAAAAAAATAATAATTTTTTGGGGGGGTTATGTCGCCATTTTCCAAAACCTGTAACGTTTTCAATTTTCAGTCAATGGAATTGTATGAGGGTTTATTTTTAGTGGAGCAAAATTCCGTTTTGGGATAGATATGTTGTTTGATCACTTGCTACAGCATTTTTTGTGGTATTGCAGTGACCAAAAAAAGTAATTTTGGCATTCTTAATTTATTTCTATTCACGGCGTTTATTGATCTGGTTAATTATTCTTATATTTTGATAGATTAAACTTTTCTTAACTGGACAATTCCATATATATCCATATATATATACTGTATATATATATATATATATATATATATATATATATCTCTATAATATAACGGTGGGAGTGTCACTCTGTCCGAAGCCTTTATAGACTGCGCAAGCACGACACCCCGCGCCTGCGCAGTCTGGACAAGAGTGACTCAGCCGAACTTACTTATCCCCCCCCAATATACCGGCCATGGGGGCTCCACACACCCGTGTATCCCCCATAATATAGCGGCCATGGGGGCTCCGTGCTCTGCAGCCCCGGTCAGGGTAGATGTAGAGCCCAGCGGAGCTCCAGGACCTTCGATGATGTCACCAGCATGTGACCAGTGATGTGAATGGGCGGAGTCAGCCCTCGCTGTGCTGGCTGCAGGGGTGCTGTATCCATTATAGCCAGCGCAGCACTCAGGCAGTAAGTACAGCCACACTCACACAGTACAGCCACACTCGCCCGCACTCACGCAGTACAGCCACACTCACAGTACAGCCACACTCGCCCGCACTCACGCAGTACAGCCACACTCACAGTACAGCCACACTCGCCCGCACTCACGCAGTACAGCCACACTCACAGTACAGCCACACTCGCCCGCACTCACGCAGTACAGCCACACTCGCCCGCACTCACTCAGTACAGCCACACTCACGCAGTACAGCCGCACTCGCCCGCACTCACTCAGTACAGTCACACTCACGCAGTACAGCCGCGCTTAGTATAGCTGCACTCAGACAGTACAGCCGCGCTCAGTATAGCTGCACTCAGACAGTACAGCCGCGCTCAGTATAGCTGCACTCAGACAGTACAGCCGCGCTCAGTATAGCTGCACTCAGACAGTACAGCCGCGCTCAGTATAGCTGCACTCAGACAGTATAGCTGCACTCACTAAACAGCCGCACTCAGGCAGCACAGCCGCACTCAGCACAGCCGCACTCGGGCAGCACAGCCGCACTCAGCACAGCTGCACTCGGGCAGCACAGCCGGAGAGAGAAAGATGGGAGCAACATATGGCAGAATAGAAACAGGAACAGGCAGAATAGGTGCAGCACATTACAACAGAATGGGGGCACAGGATGGGAGCAGAACATGACAGAATGATTGCGCAGGATGGGGGCTGGATGGGAGCAGCACATGACAGGATGGGGATGCAGGTTGGATCAGCACATGACAGGATGGGGGCGCAGGGTGGAGCAGCACATGACAGGATGTGGATGCAGGATGGAGCAGCACATGACAGGATGGGGACGCAGGGTGGAGCAGCACATGACAGGATGGGGACGCAGGATGGAGCAGCACATGACAGGATGGGGACGCAGGGTGGAGCAGCACATGACACGATGGGGACGCAGGATGGAGCAGCACATGACAGGATGGGGACGCAGGGTGGAGCAGCACATGACGGGATGGGGACGCAGGATGGAGCAGCACATGACAGGATGGGGGCACAGGGTGGAGCAGCACATGACAGGATGTGGATGCAGGATGGAGCAGCACATGACAGGATGGGGACGCAGGGTGGAGCAGCACATGACAGGATGGGGACGCAGGATGGAGCAGCACATGACAGGATGGGGACGCAGGGTGGAGCAGCACATGACAGGATGGGGACGCAGGATGGAGCAGCACATGACAGGATGGGGACGCAGGGTGGAGCAGCACATGACAGGATGGGGACGCAGGATGGAGCAGCACATGACAGGATGGGGACGCAGGGTGGAGCAGCACATGACAGGATGGGGACGCAGGGTGGAGCAGCACATGACAGGATGGGGACGCAGGATGGAGCAGCACATGACAGGATGGGGACGCAGGGTGGAGCAGCACATGACAGGATGGGGACGCAGGATGGAGCAGCACATGACAGGATGGGGACGCAGGGTGGAGCAGCACATGACGGGATGGGGACGCAGGATGGAGCAGCACATGACAGGATGGGGGCACAGGGTGGAGCAGCACATGACAGGATGTGGATGCAGGATGGAGCAGCACATGACAGGATGGGGACGCAGGGTGGAGCAGCACATGACAGGATGGGGACGCAGGATGGAGCAGCACATGACAGGATGGGGACGCAGGATAGAGCAGCACATGACAGGATGGGGCCGCAGGGTGGAGCAGCACATGACATGAAAAACACCAAAATTTTTCTTTGAATTTTTTCTTGAATGTGTCCTTTTTTGGTGTTTTTCATGTGAGAGTAGGACTGGCAATACGTAAGGACCCTTGGCGTGGGTTGCTAGCTTCCATATTATGGCCCTAATATCAACTAATACCTTACATATATTTATATGGTTTTTTTTTTGCACGTATATTTTTTGCAGGGTGCAGCTGGGCCCAAATTGTTCTGTACACTGTGGCCTCTGTTCACATGGGATGCATTTTAGCATTTAGACGGAAAAACCCTTAGACAATTATATATATAGATATACATATATATATAAATAGATAGATAGATAGATAGATAGATATAACATTTTTTATTATCTTTATTCTTAAAGGTAGAAAGAAAGGTGATTTTAACTGTTAATTTTTTTTTATTTTTTTCATATTATTAAAACATTTTTAGTCTGCTTTTCATTGTTCTTAGTAGTCCCCTTAGGCGACTTGAACAGGTGATGCCGAAGCATTACTGTATATAGTAAAAATCACGGTCTCCTTTGAAGCCTGGCCACATGTAGGGTTTCAAGGGAGTTCTGAAATGATAACCCATTGGCGATCTGCAATCATGTCACTGACGCGTCATGGTCTCATAGAATGACGCTCACCTATGCCGGCCTATTGTTAATGTCACTGTTACAGTTTGACAGCAGCATTTAACAGGTTAACAATCGCAAGCGGTGCTTTGCCCCACACGCAATTGTTAGAGACAGGTCCTAGCTGTAAGTGCGCAGTCAGACGGCTGTATATCACGGACAATGATCGCATCGCAATGCTTGGACTGGCCGGCCTCTCTCCTGACCCAAGCGTGACCGCCCGGTATTTCTCTGCAACTGTCACAATGGTGAAGAGAGCCGACTGCCAGCCCAAGCATTGTGATGTGATCGTAGTCCGTGTTATTATAAGCAGAAGGAATGGACTGGGGGTACATTTCTTGCGCCGTGTCTGGAACTGTTGGGGCTGTCTCCTCTGTTGTCCGGGGGAAAGCTTAAGCAACCGGACCGACCTTTGCACTCTGCAGCAGGGACTTAGTCTACGTTCACATTTGCGGTGTGCGCCGCAGCGTCGTCGCCGCAACGCACAACGCAAACAAAAACGCAGCAAAATGCATGCAAAACGCAGTTGCGTTTTGACCAAAAAACGCAGCGTTTTTCGACGCATGCGTTTTTTGTGCAGTGAGTCATTCTTCATCTTCCCCCCCCCAAAAAAAAAAGTGTCTACACAATAGATAAGGACCACCAATGGCTAGAAGAGGGTTGGTGTTATGTAAAATGTGCATATACCCTGGCAGAGATGAATTCCTCCCATTTTGCTGGTATTCATGATGGAGCGTCCCATGGACAGTATCTACATGGATATGGAGATGGAATTTGCCTTGGCTCATGCCTATGCTGTTGCCTGTTTTAATCAAAGGGAAAGGGAAAAACGGAGATGGAGTCGTCGCCGCTTTTGGATACACCCTATCGTGGAAGTCCGGGAGAGCCGTGGAGCATACCATTGCTTGTTTGGCGAACTGAATGACAACCTGGAGAAATATTTCGAATATACCAGGATGTCTCAGGACAGCTTCCGCTATCTTCTGCGTCGGGTGGAAGGATCCATTAGCAGGCAGGATACGCAGCTCCGGAGAGCTATTTCCGCAGAGGAACGGCTGCTGGTGACTCTACGGTACGTAGCTGTTTGAATGACTGTGATATGTATTTCATTTTTTTTTTTTTTTTTTTTTGGGTTTGGTATGGTCAATGTACTTTTATAAATTACAATGTACTTTAATGTAAATTTCTTTATCTTCTTGGCAGTTTCCTGGCTACCGGAGAGACCTTGAAATCACTTCATTTTCAATTCCGGATTGGAGTCTCCACTCTTTCTGGAATTATAGCTGAGACATGCCACGCATTGTGGGATAATCTCCGGGAGGAATTTTTACCCGTCCCTACAAGCGAAATCTGGGAGGCCAATACACAGAAATTTGAGCAAGTGTGTTCTTTTCCAAACTGTATTGGCGCAGTGGATGGAAAGCACATTCGGATTACCAAGCCTGCGAAAAGTGGATCCCTTTTCTACAATTACAAAAAATACTTTTCAACTGTGCTCATGGCAATTGCCGGTGCGGACTGCCGTTTTCTCGCAGTGGACATTGGTGCGTTTGGGCGTGCAAATGACTCACGCACATTTAAAGAGTCGGATATGGGCCAAAAATTATATGGCAACAATTTTAATTTCCCACAGCCACAACCTCTTCCCCACACCGAAGGCCCTGCGATGCCATTTGTTGTGGTTGGGGATGAGGCATTCCAAATGTCTGCCAACCTATTGAAACCCTACTCCAGTCGGGGCTTGGACCATACAAAAAGGGTTTTCAATTACAGACTGTCCAGGGCCAGAAGGACTGTGGAGTGCGCCTTTGGCATCCTTGTTTCCAAATGGCGGATATTAGGATCCGCCATTAATCTTAAAATTGAAACAGTGGATGAGGTGGTGAAGGCTTGTGTGGTTCTCCACAATTTCATTATGGCCAAAGAGAGACTGAATGTGGAACTCGATGAACCCATAGCCAACCCATTGCCCGATTACCATGATCATCCTCTGAGGACAAGTGTGGAAATTGCGCAGATGCGGGATCGTTTTGCGGCCTATTTTGTGTCAGATGTTGGCCGTGTGTCATGGCAAGATCAAATGGTGTAGTAATGTTACTGTTGGACTGTCTTCTGATTTTAACTACACCAATAAATACCTCTACTGTGACTGTGCTAAAAATATTATATGAAAATAAACTAATTCTCCAGTAAATGTGCAATAAATGTTCCATTTAGGTTGGTTTGGTATATGTCAAATTTGGCATCTACCTATACTTCACAAATTTAATGTGCCTATAAAAAACTGGAACCCGTTGTTTTTAAAATGTTGTTGTTTAATAAAATTTTTTTCTAATTTTATACCCTGATTCAAATAACATTTTTATACCATACCATAACATATTTATTTGTTTGTCTGATCGCCGTGTATCTTTGTGTTTGACAGCAAAAGCAACGATAACAGCGATGTTTTACAATGGTAACCAGGGTAAATATCGGAAGCGTGGCCCTGCGCTTAGCAACCTGATGTTTACCCTGGTTACCCGGGGACCTCTGCATCGTTGTTCGCTGGAGAGGGGTCTGTGTGACAGCTCTCCAGTGACCAAACAGCGACGCTGCAGTGATCTGATTCCATAGTTTCAAGGCGCCGGTCGATATTGGACAGACGAGTGTCCATTTTATCGCTCAACGCCTTGAAACAGTTCTGGAAACCGTGCTCAAATGCAAAAATTCGGGCATGGCTGGCCTGTCCGAGGTCCGCTGGCGCTGTCGGGAATTCCCGAACGAAGGTGCGCCAGAGGCCTCGGGCAGGGGAACACCTGATGTACCGGCTGCCGGTTCTCCAGATGGCGGTGCAAGCCTGATGTCGCTGTGGGAGGGCTGTGATGGGTCAGATGGCGATTCATGAAGGTCCGCTCCTGCGGGGCGAGCTCTCTCGAGGGTGCTGCTGTGTGTCCTGTGAAAAGATAAGGGAAAAATTAGTCTTCACTTAATAACCTATCCCATACGCCAACTCCTGTAATAAAATTAACATTACATTACACAACAATACAAATCCTCTGTCTCTCAGTCTGTGTGGCCTATAATAAATTGCTGATTGTTATCGCCAGCTGACCGTTATGGCTGACGATAACAATCATGGACATACCAACGGCAGAAAATAAATGTTCATTCCCGCTGCCAAAGCCTTTTGACCGCATACCACTGTCATGGGTAAAAAAAATTTTTGTTTCAAAAACTCTTTCTTGACGCTGCCTATAGTATAAAATTTAACGTCAAGATACAAATTAAAAAAAAAAAAAATACACAGTGACTTTGCTGATCTGATCGCAGGAACGGCCATGACGTTAGGATCATGTGATCGAGACTTCATCATTATTCCTGCGATCAGAACTACCCTGACTCAGAACGTAACCTGTCATGGACTACAAGGACTCACGCTTAACCCAAAAAATTACTAATGGCCTATATACCATTTCACTAGGGAAAAAGTTACGTGGATGGCCAATATGTTACGCTGACTACATGGATGGCCAATACACTATGTGCCTGGGAAATATACTATGTGGATACGTGGCTAGAACGTGTACTATGTGGCTGCGAAATAGTGGCCTGGCAATATACTATGTGGATGCACAATGTACGAGGCTGGGCAATGTACTATGTGGCTGTGCAGTAGGCTATGTGGCTGGGCAGTGTAATGTGGCTGTGCAATATGGTATGTGGACAAAATACTTACTGTCGGCGGCCAAGGACCGGTCTTAAGAACTGTAAAGCCTTGCTGTATTTGTATGGCACAGACTTGGCCGCAGCAGCACCACTCTTCGATCGCTCCTCCTCAGCCCGGATCCCCTTATTGAAACGGTCCTTCATGGATCGCCATCTGATCCTCAACTTTTTAACTGTGAATGCAAAGAAAAAAAAAAGGTTACATATTTAGCATTTTAAAATGATAAAACAACCGTGTGCGATGCAAACTTTAGGCGTTGATCGCATCACACACGGTTGTGTTTATCCTGGAAAGATGGGTCATAGCAGCATATCAGCACAGCGTATCAGCAATACTCACCAAAGTTGGCTTTGTCCTTGGCTGGAGCAATTTCAAAGCCATCCCACAGCGACTTTGCCACCTCTACCAACAAACGCCTCAACACCACCTGGTCCATGTGCCGGGAGTCACGGCTGTCCCACAATGGGCCACGCTCCTGGATGCTGGAGATCAGGAGCTCAACGTCAATTACTGCATCTCCTTGGTCCCGTTGTGAAACCTAGAAAAATTAGAAAACAAAAAGGTTACAAATATGCAAATATTAACAACCACCAGCACCTGTCATGATATGTACCTTGGCCCTATCCTTTGCCATTTGATGTATGTATATTGATGGTTTCTACACCTGTATTTTGGAATGTTTTTGTGCTGGAAGTTTCAACTTTGTTACCTTCCCCCAATACTTGCTGCCCTGAAAAGTTATAATGTAAGCTTACTAAACATCCCTAGTGAAAGCAGGATGCTACTCAAATGTAATGTTCCGCACAGCAGGATGCTACTCAAAAAAAAACAAAAATTAAAAAAAAAAAATACTCACTCGCCGGCCTGACGCCACACCTTGGCCCCGTCCTCGCTGCTCCCGCTGACTGCCTTCCCCCTCACTTGAAGAAGCCTGTAAAAATTGTATAAAAAAATTATTGTCAATGCTACAAATGACAGCGAATAGTAAGCAAATGGGCATAATTACTCACCGCACTCCCCTGCGCCGATTGGCTATGTTCTGAATCACTCGCCATTCTTGCAAGTTTGTTCTGCAATGAAAAAATGAAAAAAAAAATCACATCCAAAGCTAACAATGCCACATACAATAAAATAGGCCCAAAAAATTAAAACAACCACAATTGACTGTTGACTGATAGGACAATGCAAACTCAAAAAGCGACACCACAACGCCATACATTGCAAGAGAAGACAATAGAAGAAACTATACAAGAATAGACCCAAACAAAATTAAGCAAAAATAGACAAATATGTCCAAATTTTTACATATAAAAACTTACAAAAAAACCTTACAGGCAAAAAAAAACCACAATGAAATAGCAAACTAATGAACGCCATACTTTACAATTACAACAAGACATGATCCAAAACAACACCATCTGGTGACATTTAACCACAGAAAGACATCAGAAAAAGGCAATAAATACCATTCTAGATAATAAGCAATAAACATTACGGGACAACCGCTGTAAAAATATACAGCAACCCAAAGATAAACCATAGTCAAATAGAAAAGAAAACACATGAAATTTAAAAAAAGGGCCCCACCAAAAAAAAAAAAATCCATTATACTACACACTTGACAATGCAAACAGTCAATGAAGGAAGATATATGCCATACGGAAAACGACGTAAAACCATCAGAGGTTTTTTTTAAAAAAAGGGAAATTACAATTGAAACTAGAATGGCATAGCAGCACGGAACTATACAATACAAATGAGACATCATAAATGTAGCCCCCCCACCAGCAAGAAAAGACACTCAAGGAAAGAAAAAAAAAAACCAACAGCATAATAAAAACACAGCAAGACATGAGCCAAGAAAATGCCACACAGTTACCACCAACAATAGAAACCAGAAAAACATGCACCAAAAATTTACAAGAAAAAATGAGCCAAAATAAAGACATTGAACAACCACATGACACCAGAACAACACAAAACCAATCCAAAACCAAGGTAAAAAACAAGCAAGGCCGAAGACAATAAACGCCATCATATAACGCCAGAAGAACATCAGAACCAGAAAAACAATTTTTCAATAACAACCCATAACCGTAAAATAGCACAGACCAAACATTGCACAAATTAAATAAAAATCAAGAAATAAAACACAGAATACAAAATATGCAAAGAGAAATATATACTTACAAGTTTGGAAAGCAGATTCTCCTCTCAGTCTTGTCTTGTGTGATGACTTGTGAAAGACAATGGCAAACCCCTTTTTCTTTTATATATATAGGTTTTTTTTTTTGTGTCTAGACAAAGTCTAGACAATGTTTTGCATTTTTTATTGGAAAACGCATGCGTCGTACAACGCACCACGACGCAAGTACTTGCGTCGTCTGCGTTGTCAATACAAGTCAATGGGGAAAAAGGCGCATCGACGACGCAAACACGACGCAAACACGACGCATGCGTTTTTTAAAAGGTCGGCGCCGCCCGAAAAATGCAACATGTTGCGTTTGCCGCGCCCAGACAGGTGCGCCCTAACGCCACATGCGGCGTAAAACGCAACAAAACGCAACACAACGCATGCACATGCGGCCCCATGCGGCGCCAATGTTAAAGATAGGGCTGCACGACGCATGCGATTTGTTGCGGCGGCGACGCTGCGGCGCAAACCGCAAATGTGAACGTAGCCTTAGTTAGCTCAGGGAGAGCGGAGCGTGCGCAAAAGCGAGCAGACTCGGTGGGAAGAGACAGCGTGCAGAAGACAGGGGTGAGCGCTCCTTCCCTCGAGAACCGGCACAATGCAGGCCCATGCCAGAGCTTCCCCACTGCTGCCAGCAGAAATTGTGAGAAAAGATGTGCGGTGCGCCTGCTGATCGTGACTAAGCAAGAAGCTGAGCGCTACTCCGAGCCTGTGAGTACAGTGTGGGTGCCGCTTGAGAGAGACCGAGAGTGGAACTGCTATCAATGCTCTGCTACCATAGTAAACTTTTGCCGGACCACGTTAGGGTCATACCGTGCGGTGGCTTCCATCCTTCCAGCCACACTGATACATGGATTATGGGCTCAGCGGAAGGTAGCGGAGACCAACCGCTGCCACTAGAAGACAGACCACCGCTATCTCCAGGACCTACGTGGAAAAGCATCGCATCAGCCGTTGTTGGCACCATCACTCCTTCACAATACCCACGGCCTGAGGATCAGCGGATAGAATAAGTTGACCCCATAAGAACTGTCCCTACTATCTTTACTGTTCTTTAACCCTACCCACAATTTCACCATTGAACTGTTTTATTCCCTGTTTAACCCTTTACCTCCCTGCGTGGAGTATCCCACTGTTGATTAAAACCCAGTTAGCCCGTGCTCTGTTTCCTGCCTGTCAGTGCATCCCGCAACCTGCTCACATTATAACAAATGGGGTGAGCTGCTCCATACATCCGCTTCCAACTTTTGCCGTACGTGTAGTTAACCGTTTTTTACGACTTTTCAGCAGCAAAAGTCTCAAATGCTTTAAAAAAAATCACAAAAGTGTGCCAGATTGAAAGCTCTTCCTGAAAACGCACTCCAGGATGGAACTGGAGTGAAATATGTGAGAAAAATGCAACATTTGATAAAAGTCATGAATCTGTCTAAATCATCAGGATGAGCAAAGTTGTTGAGTAATAAATTCACATAGGCTTATAAAAAAAGGCAACTTAAAAAGTGGTGCAAAACATACAGCGAATGAGGCGCAAATGCAAAACCTGCTAAAAAGGAGCAAATTATTCCAGAAAAGTGGGGAAATAACAATGGTGAATAAGGGCACATACAGTGGGGCAAAAAAGTATTTAGTCAGTCAGCAATAGTGCAAGTTCCACCACTTAAAAAGATGAGAGGCGTCTGTAATTTACATCATAGGTAGACCTCAACTATGGGAGACAAACTGAGAAAAAAAAATCCAGAAAATCACATTGTCTGTTTTTTTATCATTTTTTGCATATTATGGTGGAAAATAAGTATTTGGTCAGAAACAAACAATCAAGATTTCTGGCTCTCACAGACCTGTAACTTCTTCTTTAAGAGTCTCCTCTTTCCTCCACTCATTACCTGTAGTAATGGCACCTGTTTAAACTTGTTATCAGTATAAAAAGACACCTGTGCACACCCTCAAACAGTCTGACTCCAAACTCCACTATGGTGAAGACCAAAGAGCTGTCAAAGGACACCAGAAACAAAATTGCAGCCCTGCACCAGGCTGGGAAGACTGAATCTGCAATAGCCAACCAGCTTGGAGTGAAGAAATCAACAGTGGGAGCAATAATTAGAAAATGGAAGACATACAAGACCACTGATAATCTCCCTCGATCTGGGGCTCCACGCAAAATCCCACCCCGTGGGGTCAGAATGATCACAAGAACGGTGAGCAAAAATCCCAGAACCACGCGGGGGGACCTAGTGAATGAACTGCAGAGAGCTGGGACCAATGTAACAAGGCCTACCATAAGTAACACACTACGCCACCATGGACTCAGATCCTGCAGTGCCAGACGTGTCCCACTGCTTAAGCCAGTACATGTCCGGGCCCGTCTGAAGTTTGCTAGAGAGCATTTGGATGATCCAGAGGAGTTTTGGGAGAATGTCCTATGGTCTGATGAAACCAAACTGGAACTGTTTGGTAGAAACACAACTTGTCGTGTTTGGAGGAAAAAGAATACTGAGTTGCATCCATCAAACACCATACCTACTGTAAAGCATGGTGGTGGAAACATCATGCTTTGGGGCTGTTTCTCTGCAAAGGGGCCAGGACGACTGATCCGGGTACATGAAAGAATGAATGGGGCCATGTATCGTGAGATTTTGAGTGCAAACCTCCTTCCATCAGCAAGGGCATTGAAGATGAAACGTGGCTGGGTCTTTCAACATGACAATGATCCAAAGCACACCGCCAGGGCAACGAAGGAGTGGCTTCGTAAGAAGCATTTCAAGGTCCTGGAGTGGCCTAGCCAGTCTCCAGATCTCAACCCTATAGAAAACCTTTGGAGGGAGTTGAAAGTCCGTGTTGCCAAGCGAAAAGCCAAAAATATCACTGCTCTAGAGGAGATCTGCATGGAGGAATGGGCCAATATACCAACAACAGTGTGTGGCAACCTTGTGAAGACTTACAGAAAACGTTTGACCTCTGTCATTGCCAACAAAGGATATATTACAAAGTATTGAGATGAAATTTTGTTTCTGACCAAATACTTATTTTCCACCATAATATGCAAATAAAATGTTAAAAAAAACAGACAATGTGATTTTCTGGATTTTTTTTCTCAGTTTGTCTCCCATAGTTGAGGTCTACCTATGATGTAAATTACAGACGCCTCTCATCTTTTTAAGTGGTGGAACTTGCACTATTGCTGACTGACTAAATACTTTTTTGCCCCACTGTATATATACTAGATGGAGGCCCGATGTTATTGCATCGGGAGGGCGGTAATGTCATGATGGGGGCAGGCTTTCTCATTTGCCCGTTGTTGTCTTCGACGTTGTGCCTTTGCTGCTTTCCTTTCATTGTCACTGGCGTACTTTTTAGCGGGAGCCATGTTGGCGTTGATATTTGCTTTTTAAAGGGGTTTTCCCACCAACAAACATTCATTTTAAAAATTGTCTGTGTCTGACCGTGTACAGAACATACCACAGCTCCTGAGCAGGGGAGGAAGCAAAAGACAACACTGACATTAGAGCAGGAGATCGCAGAACATACATTTTGTGAGGTAAAATGTTGTTTAAAAACAGTTAGTGAAATATTTTACCTGACAAAATGAATCCTCTGTGATCCCCTGCTGTAATGTCAGTATTGTCTTTTGCTTCCTGCCCTGCCAAGGAGATGTGGTATGCTCCGTACACGGTCAGACACAGACAATTTTTAAAATGAACTTTCGTTCGTGGGAAAACCCACCGGCTTCCTCTGCCTGTAGACACGTCGCACATCTGCCGCCGGGATCAGCTGAATGATTCACTGCGCCTGTGCGGAATTCGCGCAGGCTCAATAAATCAGACCGCCGCCATCTGTGTGCAGACAGATAGCGGCGGTCACTTTAAAACTGTGCTTCTCCTGTACAAAGATGGTGGCGGTCAGTGAATCATTTGGCTGATCCCGGCGGTGGTGTGTTCGCGACGGTGTTCTGCTGGTGGTACTGCGCAAGAGACTGTGTACGGCGTATGCAGTGTATGTGTGTGACACGCCCACCAGGGCCATGGGGTACTAGGAACCAGGTTGGAAAGTTCTTTGGGGAAGTCATGGGGCCATGACCCGACTCTGTGGCTCTGGCTGTGCCGTAAAATAAAGAATATGTATATGGAATTTAACGTCACCTGTGGTGTTCGGCAACATATGGCCGACGCTGCTTAAAGAGACCGCTGGGGCTGATGATGACGCAGCTGGGATGGTTCTGCTAACCACAGGTGGAGCGGGACCCCAGAGCTACCGATCCCGTTTATGTCAGGCTTCATGTACCTTGTAGTGCAGGACTCAGAATGCAAGAGATCACTGGAGAACAAAAGGACTGTAGTTTTTTTTTCCTTTACTTGATGGTTGATAGTATAGACCGGGGCACTGGTAACAGATCGCGATGGAGAGCCGGGCAGCCTGGAAGCAATTTTGGATACACCTGGCCAGGTAGGTACAGAGCCCTTCCTTCTGCGCTGTTCTCCCTTTTTTTTGTTGCATCACCACTCATCCTCCTGCAACTAACAGTCACTCTCTGTTTTTTAAAACAAACTGTTGCCCACATGGCAGGCAGCTCAAGCTTATCACAGGTGCCGCTCCTTTGTGTCGGCTCCAGGCTCTGGTATGCTGCAGTCCCCTGCCCTCTGGATTTAGCTGACGGGACTTCAGTATTCACGCAAACACAGACTCCGAAATTCGGTTCCTAGTGCTCACTCTGGGACGAGTTTAATCACAGCTCCACTCCCCAGGTTCTGCTCTACTTCTCTCCTACTGACACCTGGTAAGGGGACCCCTCCTTACTTCCAGGCATGACATTACTCCCTGTGAGGGAGGCAATGCCACTGTGGCGACCAGACTCCTGGGGTGCCACATGTGTGTGGTGCATACAGCATATACAGTGTGTGTTTGTGTGCGTGTGGTGTATAAGGCGTATACAGTGTGTGTGTGCGTGGTGCGACGGTGTTCCGCTGGTGGTACCGTGCAAGAGGCTTGTACCACCAGCAATTTCCATATTGAGACACCCATCACTTGGGTATCCTAATATGGCGGTCGGTGAACTTCCACCGCTTGTAATTCTGGGATCCGGACACATCTGGACGGAACAGGATGTGAAGACATTGCAAGGTAAGTATTTATTAAAATATACACATAGGCCTTGATTCATCTAAGAGATTATGTAAGAATTTTGGCATAACTTGCTTTGAAACTTTGCAAAATTTTTGTGCAACATGGTGTTCAGCAAAATTTGATGACTTTTGTCATTTTCACATTAGTTTCATCCAGCTCTGATAAAATGGATGGAGCAGGCGCATGACAGCGGTGTGATGCCTCAGCTTCTCCAATTCATGATACGCAGTGGCATTCCTTACCCCAGAAATCGTACTCCAGTGCACATAGATGCTCACAGCTTGTCAGATGCTAATATTTCATTAGGAGGTGTGCACTTCTAATGTATCAGGAGCGTCGGACTACAACACTCCCATCTCACCAAGATCGACCTGAACATAAATCTTGGTAAAAATGAGACCCATTGGCCACATCTGGTGCTTTAGCTTTTCCTATCCAACCCGTGGACCAGAACAGTTAAAGGGCTGAAAACAGTAGCCCACAGTCTGACCTCCTCTGTCCGGCATCCCAATTTCACTGCTATTTCCATCCTCAGGATAGCGGTGAAGGAGGGAACTGCTGCCTCCTTCTTCCACCATTAAGCCTGTGAGACTCAAACAGCAGAAGCCATGACATCACTACATCGCGTGTGCTGTGCGCAGTCTCAGTGCACATATCAAAGACCAAAAAAACAGCAGCGGGGCAACAGGAGCAAGGTGAGTATTTTTTTCATTTCTGGGATGAAAGTGGGGATCATCATGTCATTTGGGGGGCTGTGGTAACCATCCTGCTGTGGGGGATTGCGTCGGGAAAGTTGTAAGTTGTATGTGGGGCGTTGTGGGGGATCATACTATCAATACGAGGCCTGTGAGGGCCATCATACCATGTGTGGAGGACTGTGAGGACCATTGTACGATGTGTGGGCTGCTGTGAGGACAATAATATCATGTGTTGGGCTTTCAGGACCACCTTACAATGTGTGGTGGGCTGTCAGGACCATCATACCATGTGTTAAGGGATGTGAGGACCATCATACTGTGTGAGGAGGCTGTGAGCACCATCATACAGTGTATGTGGCAGGATGTGAGATTCATCATGCATTTTGTGTGGAGCCATCATACTATGTAGGGAACTGTGAGGCTATCTTATTGTGTTTGTGGGCTATAGGGATATCAAACTGAGTTGGGAGACTATGAAGGTATCATAATATGTGTGATATAATATGTGTGATATAAATAGCAGTAAGTTATATGGTGTTGATTCTTGCAACAGGAAAGAATATTCACTACAATTAGCCCTATCGTAACATGTACTAGCAGTAGCAGCGAGTCCACAGAGATAATTCTGTTCAGTAATAAGTGATAGAGTTAATATTAATATAAAATAATTACAATTACTATGTTAGCGTTAATACTGAGCAAAAATAATTTTAGCCTATTGTTTCGACCCCCACAACAGTCTTTCATGTGGGTCCTCAGGAAAATGAATTGTCCACCCCTGCTCTATGCTAATCACTCAAGTGCTTATATATTCTAGAATATGCAAGGTGAAATTTCATAAAACACTAATACAGTGTCTTGTGAAATAATTCCCCCCCCCCCGGCATTTTTCTTGTTTTTCTACCTCACAATCAGGAATTTCACTGTTTTTTTGAGGGTTTGCATCGGTTAGAAGCAAACAAATAGGATAAAATAACTTCAGTGTGCATAACTATTCACCCCCTTACTCCTTTACCTCACAAGCTTGTTTTCACCTTCATGACCAGGCCAAATTTTTACAATTCTGACCACTGTCACTTTATGAGGTAATAACTCTGGAACGCTTCAACGGATCCCGGTGATTCTGAGATTGTTTTTTTTTTTCATGAAAGATTGTACTTAATGATAGTGGTAAAATTTGCTCAATATAACTTGCGTTTATTTGTAAAAAAAATCTGAAATTTGCTGAAAATTTGGAAAATTTTCAAACTTTTATTTTTTATGCCCTTAAACCAGAGAAGCATGTCACACAAAATAGTTAACCCCTTTACCCCCAAGGGTGGTTTGCACGTTAATGACCGGGCCAATTTTTACAATTCTGACCACTGTCCCTTTATGAGGTTATAACTCTGGAACGCTTCAACGGATCCCAGTGATTCTGACATTGTTTTCTCGTGACATATTGTACTTTATGATAGTGGTAAAAATTCTTTGATAGTACCTGCATTTATTTGTGAAAAAACGGAAATTTGGCGAAAATTATGAAAATTTCGCAATTTTCCAAATTTGAATTTTTATGCAATTAAATCACAGAGATATGTCACACAAAATACTTAATAAGTAACATTTCCCACATGTCTATTTTACATCAGCACAATTTTGGAACCAAAATTTTTTTTTGTTAGGGAGTTATAAGGGTTAAAAGTTGACCAGCAATTTCTCATTTTTACAACACCATTTTTTTTAGGGACCACATCTCATTTGAAGTCATTTTGAGGGGTCTATATGATAGAAAATACCCAAGTGTGACACCATTCTAAAAGCTGCACCCCTCATGGTGCTCAAAACCATATTCAAGAAGTTTATTAACCCTTCTGGTGCTTCACAGGAATTTTTGGAATGTTTAAATAAAAATGAACATTTAACTTTTTTTCACACAAAAAATTACTTCAGCTCCAATTTGTTTTATTTTACCAAGGGTAACAGGAGAAAATGGACCCCAAAAAGTTGTTGTACAATTTGTCCTGAGTACACCGATACCCCATATGTGGGGGTAAACCACTGTTTGGGCGCATGACAGAGCTCGAAAGTGAAGGAGCGCCATTTGACTTTTCAATGCAAAATTGACAGGAATTGAGATGGGACGCCATGTTTCGTTTGGAGAGCCCCTGATGTGCCTTAACATTGAAACCCCCCACAAGTGACACCATTTTGGAAAGTAGACCCCCTAAGGAACTTATCTAGAGGTGTGGTGAGCACTTTAACCCACCAAGTGCTTCACAGAAGTTTATAATGCAGAACCGTAAAAATAAAAAATCATATTTTTTCACAAAAATTATCTTTTCGCCCCCAATGTTTTATTTTCCCAAGGGTAAGAGAAGAAATTGGACCCCAAAAGTTGTTGTAAAATTTGTCCTGAGTACACTGATACCCCATATGTGGGGGTAAACCACTGTTTGGGCGCTTGGGAGAGCTCGGAAGGGAAGGAGCGCCATTTGACTTTTCAATGCAAAATTGACAGGAATTGAGATGGGACGCCATGTTGCGTTTGGAAAGCCACTGATGTGCCTAAACATTGAAACCCCCCACAAGTGACACCATTTTGGAAAGTAGACCCCCTAAGGAACTTATCTAGAGGTGTGGTGAGCACTTTGACCCACCAAGTGCTTCACAGAAGTTTATAATGCAGAACCGTAAAAATAAAAAATCATATTTTTTCACAAAAATTATCTTTTTGCCCCCAATGTTTTATTTTCCCAAGGGAAAGAGCAGAAATTGGACCCCAAAAGTTGTACAATTTGTCCTGAGTATGCTGATAACCCATATGTGGGGGTAAACCACTGTTTGGGCGCATGGGAGAGCTCGGAAGGGAAGGAGCGCCGTTTGACTTTTCAATGCAAAATTGACAGGAATTGAGATGGGACGCCATGTTGCGTTTGGAGAGCCACTGATGTGCCTAAACATTGAAATCCCCCACAAGTGACTCCATTTTGGAAAGTAGACCCCCTAAGGAACTAACCTAGATGTGTTTTGAGCGCTTTGACCCATCAAGGGCTTCACAGAAGTTTATAATGCAGAGCCGTAAAAATAAAACTAAAATTTTTTCCTACAAAAATTATTTTTTTAGCCCCCAGTTTTGTATTTTCCCGAGGATAACAGGAGAAATTGGACCCCAAAATTTGTTGCCCAATTTGTCCTGAGTGCGATTATACACAATATGTGGGGGGAACCACTGTTTGGGTGCATGGGAGGGTTCAGAAGGGAAGGAGCGCCATGTGGAATGCAGACTTAGATGGAATGGTCTGCAGGTGTCACATTGCGTTTGCAGAGCCCCTAATGTACCTAAACAGTAGAAACAACCACAAGTGACACCATTTTGGAAACTAGACACCCTAAGGAACTCATGTAGATGTGTTGTTAGTGCTTTGAACCCCCAAGTGTTTCACTACAGTTTGTAATGCAGAGCCGTGAAAATAAAAAAAAAACTTTCCCCAAAACATTATTTTTTAGCCCACAGTTTTGTATTTTCCCGAGGGTAACAGGAGAAATTGGACCCCAAAATTTGTTGTCCAATTTGTCCTGAGTGCGCTGATACCCCATAAGTGGGGGGGAACCACTGTTTGGGCGCATGGGAGGGCTCGGAAGGGTTGGAGCTCCATTTGGAATGCAGACTTAGATGGAATGGTCTGCAGGTGTCACATTGCATTTGCAGAGCCCCTAATGTACCTAAACAGTAGCAACCCCCCACAAATGACACCATTTTGGAAACTAGACACCCTAAGGAACTCATGTAGATGTGTTGTTAGTGCTTTGAACCCCCAAGTGTTTCACTACAGTTTGTAATGCAGAGCCGTGAAAATTAAAAAAAAACTTTCCCCAAAACATTATTTTTTAGCCCACAGTTTTGTATTTTCCCGAGGGTAAGAGGAGAAATTCGACCCCAAAAGTTGTTGTCCAATTTGTCGTGAGTACGCTGATACCCCATATGTGGGGGGAACCACCGTTTGGGCGCATGGGAGGGCTCGGAAGGGAAGGAGTGCCATTTGGAATGCAGACTTAGATGGAATAGTCTGCAGGCGTCACATTGCGTTTGCAGAGCCCCTAATGTACCTAAACAGTAGAAACACCCCACAAGTGACCCCATATTGGAAACTAGACCCCCCAGGTAACTCATCTAGATGTGTTGTGAGAACTTTGAACCCCCAAGTGTTTCACTACAGTTTATAACGCAGAGCCGTGAAAATAAAAAATCTTTTTTTTTCCCACAAAAATTATTTTTTAGCCCCCAGTTTTGTATTTTCAAAAAGGTAACAGGAGAAATTGGACCCCAAAAGTTGTTGTCCTATTTGTCCTGAGTACGCTGATACCCCATATGTTGGGGTAAACCCCTGTTTGGGCACACGGGAGAGCTTGGAAGGGAAGGAGCACTGTTTTACTTTTTCAACGCAGAATTGGCTGGAATTGAGATCGGACGCCATGTCGTGTTTGGAGAGCCCCTGATGTGCCTAAACAGTGGAAACCCCCCAATTATAACTGAAACCCTAATCCAAACACACCCCTTACCCTAATTCCAACAGTAACCCTAACCACACCTCTAACCCTGACACACCCCTAACCCTAATCCCAACCCTATTCCCAACTGTAAATGTAATCTAAACCCTAACCCTAACTTTAGCCCCAACCCTAACTGTAGCCCCAACCCTAACCCTAGCCCTAACCCTAGCCCTAACCCTAGCCCTAACCCTAGCCCTAACCCTAACCCTAGCCCTAACCCTAGCCCTAACCCTAACCCTAGCCCTAACCCTAGCCCTAACCCTAACCCTAGCCCTAACCCTAGCCCTAGCCCTAAAGGGAAAATGGAAATAAATACATTTTTTTAATTTTTCCCTAACTAAGGGGGTGATGAAGGGGGGTTTGATTTACTTTTATAGTGAGTTTTTTAGCGGATTTTTCTGATTGGCAGCCGTCACACACTGAAAGACGCTTTTTATTGCAAAAAATTTTTTTTGCGTTACCACATTTTGAGAGCTATAATTTTTCCATATTTTGGTCTACAGAGTCATGTGAGGTCTTGTTTTTTGCGGGACGAGTTGACATTTTTATTGGTAATACTTTCGGGCACGTGACATTTTTTGATCACTTTTTATTCCGATTTTTGTGAGGAAGAAAGACCAAAAACCAGCTATTCATGAATTTCTTTTGGGGGAGGCGTTTATACCGTTCCGCGTTTGGTAAAATTGATAAAGGAGTTTTATTCTTCGGGTCAGTACGATTACAGCGTCACCTCATTTATATCATTTTTTTATGTTTTGGCGCCTTTATACAATAAAAACTATTTTACAGAAAAAATAATTATTTTTGCATCGTTTTATTCTCAGGACTATAACTTTTTTATTTTTTTGCTGATGTTGCTGTATGGCAGCTCGTTTTTTGCGGGACAAGATGACGTTTTCAGCGGTATCATGGTTATTTATATCTGTCTTTTTGATCGCGTGTTATTCCACTTTTTGTTCGACGGTATGATAATAAAGCGTTTTTTGCCTCGTTTTTTTTTTTTTTTCTTACGGTGTTTACTGAAGGGGTTAACTAGTGGGCCAGTTTTATGGGTTGGGTCGTTACGGATGCGGCGATACTAAATATGTGTACTTTTATTGCTTTTTTTTTATTTAGATGAAGAAATGAATTTATGGGAATAATATTTTTTTTTTCATTATTTAAGAATATTTTTTTTAATTTTTTTTTTACACTTTTGGAAATTTTTTTTTTTACTTTTCTACTTTGTCCCAGGGGAGGACATCACAGATCAATGATCTGACAGTTTGCACAGCACTCTGTCAGATCACCGATCTTACTTACAGGGCTGCAGGCTTCACAGTGCCTGCTCTGAGCAGGCTCTGTGAAGCCACCTCCCTCCCTGCAGGACCCGGATCCGCGGCCATCTTGGATCCGGGGCTGGAGCAGGCAGGGAGGGAGGTAAGACCCTCGCAGCAACGCGATCACATCGCGTTGCTGCGGGGGGCTCAGGGAAGCCCGCAGGGAGCCCCCTCCCTGCGCGATGCTTCCCTGCACCGCCGGCACATCGCGATCATCTTTGATCGCGGTGTGCCAGGGGTTAATGTGCCGGGGGCGGTCCGTGACCGCTCCTGGCACATAGTGCCGGATGTCAGCTGCGATAAACAGCTGACACCCGGCCGCGATCGGCGGCGCTCTCCCCGTGAGCGCTGCCGATCGCATATGACGTACAATCCCGTCGGTGGTCATAGGGGTCCACCCCACCTCGACGGGATAGTACGTCTAATGTCAGAAAGGGGTTAATAAATAAAATTTCCCACATGTCTACTTTACATCAGCATAATTTTTAAATCATATTTTTTTTAGTCAGGCAATCAGAAGGGTTAAAAGTTGATCAGCAATTTCTCATTTTTTCAACAAAATTTACAAAACCACTTTTTGTGGGACCACATCACATTTTAAGTGACTTTGAGGGGTCTATATGACAGAAAATACCTAAAAATGACACCATACTAAAAACTGCACCCCTCAAGTTGCTCAAAACCACATTCAAGAACTTTAGAAATTAACCCTTCAGGTGCTTTACGGGAATTAATGGAATGTGGAAGTAAAAAATAAACATTTAACTTTGACAAATATTTTACTTTAGAGACAATTTTTTTTTATTTTCACAAGGATAATAGGAGAAAATCGACCTAAAAATTTGTTGTGCTATTTCTTCTGAGCACGCTGATACCCCATATGTGGGGAAGACTACTGTTTGGATGCACGGCAGGGCTCGGAAGGGAAGTAGCACCGTTAAATGAAATCAGAATTGTCTAGAATCGAGAGCGGATGCCATGTTGCATTTGGAGAGCCCTTGATGTGCCTGAACAGTGGGGAAACCCCCACAAGTGACCCTATTTTGGAAACTAGACCCCTCAAGGAACTTGTTTACATGTAAGGTGAGCACCTTAAACCCCAAGGTGCATCACAGAAATGTATAACATAGAGCCATGAAAATACAAAATCACATTTTTCCCACAAAATTTTTTTTAGCCACTAATTTTTTATTGTCACAAGGGTAACAGGAGAAAATAAACCCCAAAATTTGTTGTGCAATTTCTCCTGAGCACGCTGATACCCCATATGTGGGGAAGACTACTGTTTGGATGCACGGCAGGGCTCGGAAGGGAAGTAGCACCGTTAAATGAAAACAGAATTGTCTAGAATCGAGAGCGGATGCCATGTTGCATTTGGAGAGCCCTTGATGTGCCTGAACAGTGGGGAAACCCCCACAAGTGACCCTATTTTGGAAACTAGACCCCTCAAGGGACTTGTTTACATGTAAGGTGAGCACCTTAAACCCCAAGGTGCATCACAGAAATGTATAACATAGAGCCATGAAAATACAAAATCACATTTTTCCCATAAAATTTTTTTTAGCCACTAATTTTTTATTGTCACAAGGGTAACAGGAGAAAATAGACCCCAAAATTTGTTGTGCAATTTCTCCTGATACCACATATAAGGGGAAAACTACTATTTGGACACATGGCAGGGCTCGGAAAGGAAGGAGCACCATTTGACTTTTTGAAAGCAAAATTGGCTGGAATCATTAGCAGACACTATATCACGTTTGGAGAGCCCTTGATGTACCTAAAGAATAGAACTGCCCCCACAAGTTATGACATTCTTTAAACTACACCCCCAAGGAATTTATCTAAATGTGTGGTGAGCTTCTTGAACCCTCAGGTGCTTCACAGAAGTTTATAACATAGAGCCGTGAAAAGAAAAAAATCTGATTTTTCCCACAAAAATGTGTGTGTGTGGGGGGGGGAACTACTGTTTGGGCACATGGCAGGGCTTAGAAAGAAAGAATTTACATTTTGGAATGCAGACTTTGATGGAATGGTTTGTGGGGGTCATGTCACGATTGGAGAGCCCCTGATATGTCTAAACAGTAAAACCCCCGGCACAAGCAATCCCATTATGGAAACTAGACCCCCTCAAATAATTTATGTAGATGTGTGGTGAGCATCTTTAACCCACTGGTGCTTTACAGAAATTTACAACGTTGATCTGTGAAAATGAAAAAAATATTTTTTTCCCATAAAAAATGTTGTTTTATCCCCAAACTTTCTCTTATTTACAAGGATAGCAGCATAAAAAGGACCCCCAAATTTGTTTTGGAATTTCTCCTGATTACACTGATACCCCTTACGTGGTCGAAAACTACTTTTGAAGCACAGTGAAAAGTTCAGGAGGGAAGCAGCACCATATTGGAGTTGAGATTTTGCTAGACTGGTTTGAGGGTGCCATATCACATTGGCAGAGCCCCTGAGGTGCCAGAACAGCAGAAACACCCCCATAAGTGATCTCATTTTACAAACTACACAAATCAGTTCACCTAGGCGTGCAGTACTCATATTGACACCACATGTACTTCACGGAATTTTATAACATTGGGCAGTAAAGAAAGAATAATTACAATTTTACCACTAAAATGTTGTTTTAGCCAATTTTTTAATTTTTCTAAGTACTTGTAGGAAACAATGGACCTTCATTTGTTGTAAAAATTTCTCCTGAGTGCGCTAATATCCTACATGTAATTGAGAAATGCTTTTCAGGCACTGTGCAAAGCTCAGAAGGGAAGGAGCGAAATATTAGAGTGCAGATTTTACTATTATGATTTGCTTGTGGCATGACCCACCTTCAGGTGCCAGAACAGCAGAACCCCCCATAAGAGACACCATTTTACAAACGACATCTGTCAATGAATTCATGTAGGAGTGCAGTGATCATATTGACACCATGGGTGTGTCACAGAATTTTATACCATTGGGCAGAGAAGAAAAAATAATTACCGTACATTTTTACCACCAAAATTTGTGTTAGCCCCAAATTTTACATTTTCACACTGGGAAATGGGTAAAAATGGCACCAAAATTTGACCCACAATTTCTGCTGAATATAGAAATGCTCCATATGTGGCTGTTCAGTACTGCTTAGCCACACGGTGAGACTCGGGAAGGACGGAACGCGATTCACCTCCTGGAGCCTAGATTTTTCTAGAATAGTTTGCAGACTCCATATATAGAGCCCCTAAAATGTAGAAGAGTATAATCTCCACTCAATTGACCCCATTTTTTAAATTATATTTATCTACAGGTGTAGACTCCATGCTTATTTTACAGAAAAAAGCAGCAGTGGATGTGGCTGATTGAAAATTGCAAACTGCCATTGTAGTGCCCAGTACATGGTAGCACCCAGGTCATGCTTCTGGACACACGTACCCATAATTTAGGCGGGATCTCATTGGTACAGAAATGACAAATACGTGGTTGCTAAGTATGGATTAGGCACACTGTAGAGCTCAGAAGGGATGGGGCATTTCGATTTGGAAAAGCAAAATTTGCTGAATTTCTTTTGGGGAGCGAGGAGTCATTTCACTTTTACAGAGCCTGTGTACTACCGGTAACATGGAAGCCCATAGAGATGACAGATGATGGACCTGAGTGGAGACTTGCTTTTTTGTGGATTGATTTGAAGCTTTTTTTAGGAACATTTTACATAACATTTGAGATCACATTTATCCTGCGCTCTGTGCTGAGCACTAACTTTGGGGTTTCCATCTAAATCTCTAAGTGACGTGGTTAAGATGAAACTCCAGAGTGATCCATTCACTATAATGAGGCAGCAGACTTAAGCTGATCTCTCTTTAGTGGTTTCCTTCTTTTCAGAAAAATTAAACCAATGAGTGTATGCACACGTCTAGGGATGAAATATTCATATTACAAAATTACCCAGAGGGTAAATAACCCTAGTTAATGGATGCATTAAAACATGACTTTTATTATTAATTTTGAAAAAAAAGTGTTGAATCAAATTTAAAATTACACCAGTGAGCCTGTGTTATTTTTATATATAATTCACTGATCAACCTAATTACATTGCTAAGGCTATCACTAGTGAAACCTACGTATATCCTAGGCTCACTGGTAGGGTTGAGCGACTTTTACTTTTATAGGATCGGGTCGGGTTTCACGAAACCCGACTTTTTCAAAAGCCGGGTCGAGTGAAATCGTCCGATCCTATAAAAAAGTCGGGGTTGGGGTCGGCCGAAACACGAAACCCAATGCAGTGCATTGGGTTTCCAATGGTTCCCAGGGTCTGAAGGAGAGGAAACTCTCCTTCAGGCCCTGGGATCCATATTTAAGTGTAAAATAAAGAATTAAAATAAAAAATATTGCTATACTCACCCTCTGACGCGCCCTGGTACTAACCGGCAGCCTTCCTTCCTTAGAATCAGCACGTGAAGGGCCTTAGATGACGTCGCGGCTTGTGATTGGTCGCGCGACCGCCCATGTGACCGCTCGCGCGACCAATCACAAGCCGCGACGTCACCGAAGGTCCTTCAAGCGCTGATTCTTAGGAAGGAAGGCTGCCGGAAAGAAGCAGGGTGTGTCCGAGGGTGAGTATACTTCTGAAAATTGCCGCCCCTTTTCGCTCAACCCTACTCACTGGCATAATTGTTTTTCTTTTTTGTAATACTTTTCCGCGTGTGGTAAAATTGATAGGGCAGCTTTATTCTTTGGGTCAGTACGATTAGGCCATGTTCACACGTTCCTGATTTCCCTGCTGTTTTTTCTGCACTAAAAACCGCAGCTCTTGGCAGAAAACGCAGGTCCTTTTTTTGGTGCTTTTTTGGTGCTTTTTTTTATGCGTTTTTTGATGCGTTTTTTAGTGCGTTTTTTTATGCAGTTTTCTATGCAGAGCAATCTAGGACAAAACCGCCGCACAGCCTTTCCTTGACCAACAGCGATACACACGGTATACGTATCACTTCTTATGGATCCGACTAGCCGGGCGAGGTGCGCGCTGGAAACAAGTCGCGCCACTGGTACTTATGTGAGAAAAAGCGGCAACACTCACCGGTCCTGTGTGGTCCAAGTTTTTATTATTAAAACACATACATGGTATCTTCACGGCATCGGGAAACAGACGGAAGAGGAGGTGAGCAGAATGTGACGACGGCCGTTTCGCGCCAACGATAGCGCTTCCACGGGTCTAAGGAGCAGGAGCGAGACGCGGGTCTAAGAAGGAAGGTGAGGGGAAAGAGCCCCTCCTCTCCTCCAGATCCCCGCCCCCTGCACCTACAGACAAGGTGATCATACGTGACAGGTGAGTTAAAAAAGAGCCGGGGTTGATCCGGATCATTAACACCATAGCTCCCAGTTAAAAACATAAACAAAGAGATACAAGACCCCAGCGGCCAGCACGGGCGTGAGGATCAGATGTGACAATACACATCCCATCCTCTTACAAAATGCAGTAAGTCAATCGCATAATATCAAACATGTTTACAAGCGTTGGGATAATACCAATACTCCAACACGAAAAGGCAAAGCGTCCAACATACACGAATTGCAGCACATAGAAATCCGACATATAGCGGAATCAAACACCTAGAAACATAACATATCACAAAAAAACAGCCATATCAATTTTTTCGTTTAAGCCTGCTGGACCAACCGCACACGTGCGCAGGATCCATTGTGCCTCCTTCCTCAATAGCAGTTTATGCACATCGCCCCCTTGTGCTGGGATGACCACCTTCTCGATGCCTGCAAAAGTAAGGACATCCGGGTCCCCTCGATGGGTATCCCTGATATGCTCGATTAGCCTCGGTGCCCCTATGCCAGTCCGAATAGACCTGTAATGTTCTCTGAATCTAGTGCATAAATGTCTAATGGTTTTACCAATATAATACCTCTTACAGGGACAAAACACCACATACACTACATAATCGGTCTTACAAGATATAAAATGCTGGACGGTATGTTTTATAGGCCCAATGTCCAAAGACCGTCCAGTTAAGTGTTGTTTGCATGAGAGGCAATGACCACAAAGGAAATTTCCTTTAGGAATGCACTGTTCCAACCAATTAGATTTCGGGTTGGAAATACGATTCCGCACCAGTACATCCCTAATTCGTGTGCTTCGTCTATTAGATATAAGCGGCCCTTTTGCCACTTTGTCCGCCAGATCTCTATCACCTGCCAACACATGCCAGTGTCTCCTGATCAAAGCTCGGATCTCACTGTCCATAGGACCAAAGCGAAAGCAAAAAGAAAACCGCTGGCCCCCAGGAACTCCACCACTATTCGTCCCAGACCGCCCATGTCCAGCCACCCGCTCCACTGCCCCTTGTAACACACTGTCGGGGTAACCCCTAGCCCGTAATCTCTCACATAACTCGCCAGACTGCCTCTCAAATCCTGACTGTGTGTTATTAATCCTTCTCGTCCGGAGAAGTTGGCTATAAGGCAGTGAGCGTTTTGTGTGTATAGGGTGGAAGCTATCGAAATGTAAGACAGAATTGGTGGCAGTGGGTTTTCGATGGACCGAGGTGCAAATATCCCCATCTTGAATTTTTACTGCTACGTCCAAGAACTCTAGATTCTCTCCCCCAAAAACGGAGGTAAAAGACATCCCCATAGAATTCAAATTCAAATAATCTACAAAGGAATGAGAGCTATCCTCTGTCCCATCCCATACCAGGAATACATCATCCACATAACGAATGAAAACTTTGATGTGTTTAAGAAAAGGGTTGTTCATGGAATACACGTAAGTATCCTCAAAAACTGCCAGAAACAGATTGGCGAAAGTACATGCAGCCGGGGTCCCCATGGCAGTCCCGGTGGTCTGAACATACCAGGTATCTAAAAACGTGAAAGCATTATGGGTTAGAATGAACCTTAACCCATTGCATACAAAGTCGATGAAAGTCGGACTCTTATCAGTGGTGTCCAAAACCCGCCTGATAGTGTCCACTCCCAAGGACTGAGGGATCCTAGTGTATAAATTGACCACGTCAATGGACGCCAAGGAGAACCCCGGCTGCCACGTAAAGCCATGAATCTGTTTGAGAAAGGAGTTCGTATCCCTGGTATAGGAAGGGACAGAACGGAGCAAGGGTCTGAGAAGCCAGTCCACATACCGGGACAATGGCTCAGTCAAAGAACCCACCCCGGACACGATGGGCCTGCCCGGGGGCTGGACAATGGACTTGTGTATTTTTGGTAAATAGTACCAATGGGGTCTTACCAGGAATTCTGGGAGTAATCTTTCAGCTTTTTTCTGCGTGATGACCCCTGATTCAACCGACCCCCTTAAGAAACAGCGTAGCTCTTCTTTAAACTTATTAGTGGGATCCCCCGACAACTGTTTATACGTACACAAGTCCGACAATTGACGCCTTGCTTCCGATAAATACGCCTCCCTGGGTAGTAACACTACCTTACCGCCCTTATCGGCTGGTCTCACGATCACATCACTCCAACCAGCCATTTCTCTCAGGGCCGTCCTTTCTGCGTCGGTTAGATTATTAGGCGCTCGCTTATACACCAAAGCCTCCATATCCCTCAACACCAAGGACTCAAATACATCGACCAAATTACCTGGGGACGTAACGGGCATGAAGGAGGAAGGGACCCCACCTGTGAATGGGGTCACCCGATTAGACACTTCTATATTGGTAGCAATATCATCATCTTCAAGGCTCAATAATAGAGCCGCGTCTCCACGCATATTAGTGAGCGTATCATCAGATGAACCTGCCATGAACCCAAGGGGTCCTACGGTACAGGGTCTTTCCCCCTTCGTGCAAATGGTACTAGTGGGGCTGGAAGAAAAAGCTTTGTATAAATGAATTTTTCTTATGGCCTTGAACATATCGATCTGGAAATCAGTAAAATCAAAATCATCAGGAATACAAAAATTAAGACCCTTGGACAATAATGACAGTTGCGCGGGTTCTAAAACACGCTCGGTCAAATATAGGACACAGTCTTCAGGGGGAAATTCCTCGCTTAGTTCTACCGCCAAGACACATTCTTCCTCTTGTGTCTCCAAGCTGGGACGTGGCCGCCGCTTCCCCCTTCGAGTTCTCTTTCTAAAGGGAGAGGGCCAATACCCGCAACCGATGTCGTAGGTGGATTGTCTCTTGTCTCATTCCCTGTAGAAGCCCCTTCACTGAGGCTTGAATCGGACTCAGTGGTCAGATAGTCCTTACGGCGATACTGGTTCCGTTTTTTATTTCTCCATTTCCTATTTCGGGAAGATTTTCCCCCAGATACCTGAGAAGAGGTTTTATCTTTATGCATATTCTGCCAGGAAAAAACCTGCCCGGAAACATAATCGCTTTTATCCCGGAGAAATTTATCTCTTTTTCTAGTTTTAATTTCGGCTTGAATAGGGATAAGTTTACTGTCCATTTTTTTGTTCAATGTAGTCCATTGGCTTTCAGTAAGCCTACTTTTCAATTCTGCTTGAATCTTAAGGATGTCGGCGTTGACCAATTCGTAACTCCGTATATTCGACTTCAATACTAATGAGAGTAAGTCCTGAGAGCATTTTAGCATTATGCTCTCCCACTCAGATTTAAACGTGACATCACTGCTGAAATGGGAAATGTCCTTCCACACCCGAAGTCCCCTAGGGACCCGGCCATTGTCTTTATACGACTGCAGGGAATTATTCGTCCAAAACAGTCGGATCTCCCTCTCGGACAAATTCATCAATTTGTATTCTAGAGCCTTGGAACTCAACATATGTACCTCGTCCACCTGCTCACACTCCGTAAAATAATTAATCACATTTTCCCTGCCGCCTTGCAGACCCACACGTACAGAGGAAACGTCGGAATCCATATTACAGTGCAGCTATACGATCTTCAGTAGCAAGCACTATTCACGCACCAAGCGCTCAGGTAAAAGGTGTGCTGACTTCAAAGGAAAACCACATGTAAGGCAATCTAGGACAAAACCGCCGCACAGCCTTTCCTTGACCAACAGCGATACACACGGTATACGTGTCACTTCTTATGGATCCGACTAGCCGGGCGAGGTGCGCGCTGGAAACAAGTCGCGCCACTGGTACTTATGTGAGAAAAAGCAGCAACACTCACCGGTCCTGTGTGGTCCAAGTTTTTATTATTAAAACACATACATGGTATCTTCACGGCATCGGGAAACAGACGGAAGAGGAGGTGAGCACAATGTGACGACGGCCGTTTCGCGCCGACGATAGTGCTTCCACGGGTCTAAGGAGCAGGAGCAGGAGCGAGACGCGGGTCTAAGAAGGAAGGTGAGGGGAAAGAGCCCCTCCTCTCCTCCAGATCCCCGCCCCCTCCGGCAGGGAAAATGTGATTAATTATTTTACGGAGTGTGAGCAGGTGGACGAGGTACATATGTTGAGTACCAAGGCTCTAGAATACAAATTGATGAATTTGTCCGAGAGGGAGATCCGACTGTTTTGGACGAATAATTCCCTGCAGTCGTATAAAGACAATGGCCGGGTCCCTAGGGGACTTCGGGTGTGGAAGGACATTTCCCATTTCAGCAGTGATGTCACGTTTAAATCTGAGTGGGAGAGCATAATGCTAAAATGCTCTCAGGACTTACTCTCATTAGTATTGAAGTCGAATATACGGAGTTACGAATTGGTCAACGCCGACATCCTTAAGATTCAAGCAGAATTGAAAAGTAGGCTTACTGAAAGCCAATGGACTACATTGAACAAAAAAATGGACAGTAAACTTATCCCTATTCAAGCCGAAATTAAAACTAGAAAAAGAGATAAATTTATCGGGGATAAAAGCGATTATGATTCCGGGCAGGTTTTTTCCTGGCAGAATATGCATAAAGATAAAACCTCTTCTCAGGTATCTGGGGGAAAATCTTCCCGAAATAGGAAATGGAGAAATAAAAAACGGAACCAGTATCGCCGTAAGGACTATCTGACCACTGAGTCCGATTCAAGCCTCAGTGAAGGGGCTTCTACAGGGAATGAGACAAGAGACAATCCACCTACGACATCGGTTGCGGGTATTGGCCCTCTCCCTTTAGAAAGAGAACTCGAAGGGGGAAGCGGCGGCCACGTCCCAGCTTGGAGACACAAGAGGAAGAATGTGTCTTGGCGGTAGAACTAAGCGAGGAATTTCCCCCTGAAGACTGTGTCCTAAATTTGACCGAGCGTGTTTTAGAACCCGCGCAACTGTCATTATTGTCCAAGGGTCTTAATTTTTGTATTCCTGATGATTTTGATTTTACTGATTTCCAGATCGATATGTTCAAGGCCATAAGAAAAATTCATTTATACAAAGCTTTTTCTTCCAGCCCCACTAGTACCATTTGCACGGAGGGGGAAAGACCTTGTACCGTAGGACCCCTTGGGTTCATGGCAGGTTCATCTGATGATACGCTCACTAATATGCGTGGAGACGCGGCTCTATTATTGAAGATGATGATATTGCTACCAATATAGAAGTGTCTAATCGGGTGACCCCATTCACAGGTGGGGTCCCTTCCTCCTTCATGCCCGTTACGTCCCCAGGTAATTTGGTCGATGTATTTGAGTCCTTGGTGTTGAGGGATATGGAGGCTTTGGTGTATAAGCGAGCGCCTAATAATCTAACCGACGCAGAAAGGACGGCCCTGAGAGAAATGGCTGGTTGGAGTGATGTGATCGTGAGACCAGCCGATAAGGGCGGTAAGGTAGTGTTACTACCCAGGGAGGCGTATTTATCGGAAGCAAGGCGTCAATTGTCGGACTTGTGTACGTATAAACAGTTGTCGGGGGATCCCACTAATAAGTTTAAAGAAGAGCTACGCTGTTTCTTAAGGGGGTCGGTTGAATCAGGGGTCATCACGCAGAAAAAAGCTGAAAGATTACTCCTAGAATTCCCGGTAAGACCCCATTGGTACTATTTACCAAAAATACACAAGTCCATTGTCCAGTCCCCGGGCAGGCCCATCGTGTCCGGGGTGGGTTCTTTGACTGAGCCATTGTCCCGGTATGTGGACTGGCTTCTCAGACCCTTGCTCCGTTCTGTCCCTTCCTATACCAGGGATACGAACTCCTTTCTCAAACAGATTCATGGCTTTACGTGGCAGCCGGGGTTCTCCTTGGCGTCCATTGACGTGGTCAATTTATACACTAGGATCCCTCAGTCCTTGGGAGTGGACACTATCAGGCGGGTTTTGGACACCACTGATAAGAGTCCGACTTTCATCGACTTTGTATGCAATGGGTTAAGGTTCATTCTAACCCATAATGCTTTCACGTTTTTAGATACCTGGTATGTTCAGACCACCGGGACTGCCATGGGGACCCCGGCTGCATGTACTTTCGCCAATCTGTTTCTGGCAGTTTTTGAGGATACTTACGTGTATTCCATGAACAACCCTTTTCTTAAACACATCAAAGTTTTCATTCGTTATGTGGATGATGTATTCCTGGTATGGGATGGGACAGAGGATAGCTTTCATTCCTTTGTAGATTATTTGAATTTGAATTCTATGGGGATGTCTTTTACCTCCGTTTTTGGGGGAGAGAATCTAGAGTTCTTGGACGTAGCAGTAAAAATTCAAGATGGGGATATTTGCACCTCGGTCCATCGAAAACCCACTGCCACCAATTCTGTCTTACATTTCGATAGCTTCCACCCTATACACACAAAACGCTCACTGCCTTATAGCCAACTTCTCCGGACGAGAAGGATTAATAACACACAGTCAGGATTTGAGAGGCAGTCTGGCGAGTTATGTGAGAGATTACGGGCTAGGGGTTACCCCGACAGTGTGTTACAAGGGGCAGTGGAGCGGGTGGCTGGACATGGGCGGTCTGGGACGAATAGTGGTGGAGTTCCTGGGGGCCAACGGTTTTCTTTTTGTTTTCGCTTTGGTCCTATGGACAGTGAGATCCGAGCTTCGATCAGGAGACACTGGCATGTGTTGGCAGGTGATAGAGATCTGGCGGACAAAGTGGCAAAAGGGCCGCTTATATCTAATAGACGAAGCACACGAATTAGGGATGTACTGGTGCGGAATCGTATTTCCAACCCGAAATCTAATTGGTTGGAACAGTGCATTCCTAAAGGAAATTTCCTTTGTGGTCATTGCCTCTCATGCAAACAGCACTTAACTGGACGGTCTTTGGACATTGGGCCTATAAAACATACCGTCCAGCATTTTATATCTTGTAAGACCGATTATGTAGTGTATGTGGTGTTTTGTCCCTCTAAGAGGTATTATATTGGTAAAACCATTAGACATTTATGCACTAGATTCAGAGAACATTACAGGTCTATTCGGACTGGCATAGGGGCACCGAGGCTAATCGAGCATATCAGGGATACCCATCGAGGGGACCCGGATGTCCTTACTTTTGCAGGCATCGAGAAGGTGGTCGTCCCAGCACAAGGGGGCGATGTGCATAAACTGCTATTGAGGAAGGAGGCACAATGGATCCTGCGCACGCGTGCGGTTGGTCCAGCAGGCTTAAACGAAAAAATTGATATGGCTGTTTTTTTGTGATATGTTATGTTTCTAGGTGTTTGATTCCGCTATATGTCGGATTTCTATGTGCTGCAATTCGTGTATGTTGGACGCTTTGCCTTTTCGTGTTGGAGTATTGGTATTATCCCAACGCTTGTAAACGTGTTTGATATTATGCGATTGACTTACTGCATTTTGTAAGAGGATGGGATGTGTATTGTCACATCTGATCCTCACGCCCGTGCTGGCCGCTGGGGTCTTGTATCTCTTTGTTTATGTTTTTAACTGGGAGCTATGGTGTTAATGATCCGGATCAACCCCGGCTCTTTTTTAACTCACCTGTCACGTATGATCACCTTGTCTGTAGGTGCAGGGGGCGGGGATCTGGAGGAGAGGAGGGGCTCTTTCCCCTCACCTTCCTTCTTAGACCCGCGTCTCGCTCCTGCTCCTTAGACTCGTGGAAGCGCTATCGTCGGCGCGAAACGGCCGTCGTCACATTCTGCTCACCTCCTCTTCCGTCTGTTTCCCGATGCCGTGAAGATACCATGTATGTGTTTTAATAATAAAAACTTGGACCACACAGGACCGGTGAGTGTTGCCGCTTTTTCTCACATAAGTACCAGTTTTCTATGCAGAGTCTGTGTGTTTTCTAGGAAGTTTTTTAGGGTTAAAATGGCTGAAAATACCCTAACCCTACCCCTACCCCTAACCCTACCCCTAACCCTACCCCTGCCCTTAACCCTACCCCTAACCCTAACACTATTCTAACCTTAGTGGAAAAAAAAAATTCTTTATTTTTTTATTGTCCCTACCTATGGGGGTGACAAAGGGGGGGGGGGGGTCATTTACTATTTTTTTTATTTTGATCACTGAGATAAGTTATATCTCAGTGATCAAAATGCACTTTGGAACGAATCTGCCGGCCGGCAGATTCGGCGGGCGCACTGCGCATGCGCCCGCCATTTTGCAGGATGGCGGCGCTCAGGGAGAAGACGGACGGACGGACACCGGGAGGCCGGGTAAGTATAAGGGGGGGAGATGAGGGCACGGGGGGGGCGTCGGAGCACGGGGGGTGGCATCGGAGCATGGGGGGGTGGGATTGGGGCACGGGGGGGCAGCCACACTGCAGCGGTTCTATATCACAAACCGCAGAAAACCCGCAGATATTTTTTTCATCTGCGGGTTTTACTGCGGTTTGACCTCACAATGGAGGTCTATGGGTGCAGAACCGCTGCAGTTTCGCAAAAAGAAGTGACATGGTACTTCTTTTTTACCGCGGCTATTCAGCGCGGCTTTTTTCGCGATTTTCCACAATGTGGGCACAGCAGTTCCTGTTTTCCATAGGGTACATTGTAATGTACCCTGCATGGAAAACAGCTGCGGACCCGCAGCGGGAAAATTGCGGCGGTTCCGCATTAAAAAAAGGATGGTGTGAACATGGCCTTATAGCGATACCACATGTATATCTTTTTTATGTTTTGGTGCTTTTACACAATAAAATATAATTTTTTATGTTTTGGTGCTTTTATATAATAAAATCTATTTTAGAGAAAAAAATAATTATTTTTGCATCGCTTTATTCTGAGAGCTAGAACTTTTTTATTTTTCCCTTCGTGGAGCTGTATGGCGTTTTTTTTTTGCGAGACAAGATGACGTTTTCAGAGATACCATTTTTATTTACATTTGTCGTTTTTTTCTTTATTTTTTTCATAAAAATAGTCATATATGGGTACAACATATTTTAATTTTTATTAGTTTGTCATTTTTTACATTTTTTTTTCTAAATTAATTTTTTTACATTTTTGCTTAGTCCCTCTATGGGAAGCAGAAGCATTGCTATGCTTTACAAGTTTCATACACCATGCTCTGCATGGTGTAGCAACCTTTCTAGTTCTGGTGGCCCGGCTGGCGTCATGGTGACATCGGTTCACCATGGCAACGATTGGGCCCCCTGAAAGCGGTTACGAAAGTGCATGAGACTGTTATCTGTGAATTATTATTTGCTGATGACTGTGCACTTAACGCTAGCACGGAACAGCAGATGCAGCATGAAATGGACTGTTTTTCTCAAACTTGCGACAATCTTTTTCTTGAGATCAACATTAGAAAAACCGAAGTCATGTATCAACCTGCTCCAGGGAAACTGTACAAGGAGCCACGTATCACGGTGAAGGAGCAAAACCTCAAAGCAGTCGATAACTTCACCTACTGAGGCAGCACATTTTCCCGTGAAGTAACCATAGATGCTGAGGTTAATAACACAATCGCCAAAGCCAGTGCCGCCTTCAGGAGACTGCGTAAGAACGTCTGGGAACGAAGGGAACTCAGCCTTACCACCAAGCTGAAGGTCTACTGCGCGGTGGTCCTCACCACACTTCTCTATGCTAGCGAGACATGGACAGTCTACAGCCGGCATGCTAAACAGCTTAATCATTTCCACATGAGTTGCCTCCGCAGACTCCTCCGCATCAGGTGTCCCAGACATGACAGGAGCACGTGCAGCTGAAGATAGGAAAATCTTTGACGCAAAAAGAAAGCGTGCTGTACGCAAGGCACAAGTAGACTCTGGTGCACTGGCCACATCTGCTTCCTTATGCCAAGTATGTGCGCGAACCTCCAGGGCCCGGATTGGACTCATCAGCCACCTCCGGACCCATAACTATTAATTCCCTTCTAACCCTGAAGTCATGGTCATCTTCGACTACGAAGGACAAACATCACTTTTTGCATTTCTTTATTTCTTTCTTTTTTTTTCATAAAAATACTCATTTATGGGTACAATATATTTAAATTTTTATTATTTTGTCATTTTTTTTAACTTTTTTTAAATTAATTTTTAAAATTTTTTGCTTAGTCTGTCTGCACCTTGGTCTGTGTCTATAAGGATGTTTCTAAAAGGATAACAACAAATATTATAGCAGAAATATGCCAGAAATGAGCCAGAAGTGAACAGAAGGTAAGACTAACCACTGTTAATAACTGTACTAAATTTCATTCACTTTCGGCCACACTATGCTGACACACGCTCTAACAGTTTTGGCTCCCTTACTCCTCACTCTCCTTCGCTATCCTCAAACCCCAGCACCCAATAACCAAGCAATAATCTCTCCTTCCCTCTTACCTACCCACCTGACCTCCTCTGCTGACCTGCTCCTCAACCTCAGATCTCTCCTAATAAAACACAAATCAAGCCGCCACTCTCCTTTTCCCACCTGCTCTGTCTCTCTCTGCTTCTCCTCACCGCTGGAGACATATCTCCCAACTCTGGGCCCCCACAGCTCATACCCCCCATTACTACCCCCTCCTATCACTCCCAACCCAATATAAACACCCGTAATCTGGCCCACCTTAAAGGGACACTGTCACCTGAATTTGGAGGGAACAATCTTCAGCCACAGGGGTGGGGTTTTCGGGTGTTTGATCCACCCTTTCCTTACCCGCTGGCTGCATGCTGGCTGCAATATTAGATTGAAGTTCATTCTCTGTCCTCCATAGTACACGCCTGCACAAGGCCACTGCCACTGCTTTCTACCATGCCACTCTTGCATCAGCTATTGACACGGTCGCCCCAGTCATGCACAGCAGAGTGCGACGAACCAATAGACAACCCTGGCACAATAACATCACTAAAAAGCTTCAGCAAGTGTCCAGAATTGCAGAACGGCGTTGGAAGAAAACGCATTCACAAGATGATTTCACTGCACTCAAACAAGCAACACTGGCATTCAAATCAGCTCTCACCTCTGCTAAAAAGGCCTACTTCACGACCCTCGTATCTTCCTTATCCCACAACCCCAAACAGTTGTTCAACACTTTTAACTCCCTCCTCCGCCCACCAATGCCCCCTCTGAGTTCCCTAATCGTTGCCGAGAATTTTGCCTCACACTTCAAAAATAAGATCGACCAAACAAGGCAAGTCTTTGTTGTCCAACCACCACAACCCCTTTGTATGAGAGACCAATGCCCAAACCCCATAACTTCACTATCCAAAATCTCTGAAGGGGAGCTTGCTCATCTTCTCTCCAAATCACACCTCACCACTAGGGTTGAGCGAAACGGGTCGTTCATTTTCAAAAGTCGCCGACTTTTGGCAAAGTCGGGTTTCATGAAACCCGATCCGACCCCTGTGCGGGGTCGGCCATGCGGTACGCGACTTTCCCACCAAAGTCGCGTTTCAATGAAGCGAAAAGCGCCATTTCTCAGCCAATGAAGGTAAACGCAGAGTGTGGGCAGCGTGATGACATAGGTCCTGGTCCCCACCATCTTAGAGAAGGGCATTGCAGTGATTGGCTTGCTGTCTGCGGCGTCACAGGGGCTATAAAGGGGCGTTCCCGCCGACCGCCATGTTACTGCTGCTGATCTGAGCTTAGGGAGAGGTTGCTGCCGCTTCGTCAGAAGCAGGGATAGCGTTAGGCAGGGTCCATTAACCACGAAACCGCTTGTGCTGTAGTGATTTCCACTGCCCAACACCACCTTCGGTGTGCAGGGACAGTGGAAGCTACATTTTTTTTTTTTCCCCCTCAGCGCTGTAGCTCATTGGGCTGCCCTAGAAGGCTCCCTGATAGCTGCATTGCTGTGTGTACGCCGCTGTGCAAACCAACTGCTTTTTTCAAAGCACAAATCCTCTTGTTCCTTCCTTTCTGCACAGCTATCTTTTTGGTTTGTACACAGTTTTTATTTAATTTGTGCATCAGTCCACTCCTTATTGCTGCCTGCCATACCTGGCTGAGATTACTGCAGGGAGATAGTAATTGAAGGACACTCCCTGTTTTTTTTTTTTTTGTGGGAGATTAAGATTGACATTTCTGCTAGAGTGCCATCCCTGTCTGTGTCATCTCTCACTCAGTGGGCCATAGAAAGCCTATTTATTTTTTTGCTTGATTTGGGTTATAAAATCTACCTGAAAAAATCACTGCATCAATCAGTGGGAGAAAAATATTGGCCTCAGGGCTTGTGTGCCACTCTTGACTCCTGTGTGCATCATCACTCACTCAGTGGGCCATAGAAAGCCTATTTATTTTTTTGCTTGATTTTGGTTCTAAAATCTACCTGAAAAAATCACTACATCAATCAGTGGGAGAAAAATATTGGCCTCAGGGCTTGTGTGCCACTCCTGACTCCTGTGTGCATCATCACTCACTCAGTGGGCCATAGAAAGCCCATTTTTTTTTTTTTTTTGCTTTATTTGGGTTCTAAATTCTACCTGAAAAAATCAATAAATCAATCAGTGGGAGATTAATATTGGCCTTTGGGCTTGTGTGCCAGTCCTAAGCGTGCCATCTCTCTCTCTCAGATAGTGGGCCATAGAAAGCCTATTTATTTTATTTTTTTTTTATTGGGTTTATAAATTTTCCCTGGAAAAAAAAAAAAAAGTGGGAGATTAATATTGGCCTCTGGGCTTGTGTGCCAGTCCTGAGCGTGCCATCTCTCTCACAAATAGTGGGCCATAGAAAGCCTATTTATTTTTTTTTTTTTGGTTTTATAAATTCTCCCTTACAAAAAAAAAGGGAGATTAATATTGGCCTTTGGGCTTGTGTGCCAGTCCTAAGCGTGCCATCTCTCTCTGTCTCTCAGATAGTGGGCCATAGAAAGCCTATTTATTATTTTTTTTATTGGGTTTATAAATTTTCCCTGGAACAAAAAAAAAAAAGTGGGAGAAAAATATTGGCCTCAGGGCTTGTGTGCCACTCCTTACTCCTGTGTGTGCGTCATCTCTCACTCAGTGGGCCATAGAAAGCCTTTTTTTGTTTTATTTGTTTTCTAAATTCTCCCTGAAAAAATCATTTTATTTTCTTTGGTTTCTAAATTCTTCCTGAAAAAATCATTTTATTCTATTTTTTTTTTTTCCTAAAGTCTCCCTGAAAAAAAACAAAAAAAAAACAAATCAGTGGGAGATTAATATTGCCTTTTCTGCTTGTGTGCCAGTCTTGACTCCTGGGTGTGCCATCTCTCTCTCTCTCTCCAATTGTGGGCCATAGAAAGCCTATTATTTTTTTAGCTTGATTTGGGTTCCAAAATCTACCTGAAAAAATCACTACATCAATCAGTGGGAGATAAATATTGGCCTCTGGGCTTGTGTGCCACTCCTGACTCCTGTGTGCGTCATCTCTCACTCAGTGGGCCATAGAAAGCCTTTTTTTGTTTTATTTGTTTTCTAAATTCTCCCTGAAAAAATCATTTTATTTTATTTGGTTTCTAAATTCTTCCTGAAAAAATCATTTTATTCTATTTTTTTTTTCCTAAAGTCTCCCTGAAAAAAACAAAAAAAAAACAAATCAGTGGGAGATTAATATTGCCCTTTCTGCTTGTGTGCCAGTCTTGACTCCTGGGTGTGCCATCTCTCTCTCTCTCTCCAATTGTGGGCCATAGAAAGCCTATTATTTTTTTAGCTTGATTTGGGTTCCAAAATCTACCTGAAAAAATCACTACATCAATCAGTGGGAGATAAATATTGGCCTCTGGGCTTGTGTGCCACTCCTGACTCCTGTGTGCGTCATCTCTCACTCAGTGGGCCATAGAAAGCCTTTTTTTGTTTTATTTGTTTTCTAAATTCTCCCTGAAAAAATCATTTTATTTTATTTGGTTTCTAAATTCTTCCTGAAAAAATCATTTTATTCTATTTTTTTTTTCCTAAAGTCTCCCTGAAAAAACAAAAAACAAAAACAAATCAGTGGGAGATTAATATTGCCCTTTTTGCTTGTGTGCCAGTCTTGACTCCTGGGTGTGCCATCTCTCTCTCTCTCTCTCTCCAATTGTGGGCCATAGAAAGCCTATTATTTTTTTAGCTTGATTTGGGTTCCAAAATCTACCTGAAAAAATCACTACATCAATCAGTGGGAGATAAATATTGGCCTCTGGGCTTGTGTGCCACTCCTGACTCCTGTGTGCGTCATCTCTCACTCAGTGGGCCATAGAAAGCCTTTTTTTGTTTTATTTGTTTTCTAAATTCTCCCTGAAAAAATCATTTTATTTTATTTGGTTTCTAAATTCTTCCTGAAAAAATCATTTTATTCTATTTTTTTTTTCCTAAAGTCTCCCTGAAAAAAACAAAAAACAAAAAACAAATCAGTGGGAGATTAATATTGCCCTTTCTGCTTGTGTGCCAGTCTTGACTCCTGGGTGTGCCATCTCTCTCTCTCTCTCTCTCCAATTGTGGGCCATAGAAAGCCTATTATTTTTTTTAGCTTGATTTGGGTTCCAAAATCTACCTGAAAAAATCACTACATCAATCAGTGGGAGATAAATATTGGCCTCTGGGCTTGTGTGCCACTCCTGACTCCTGTGTGCGTCATCTCTCACTCAGTGGGCCATAGAAAGCCTTTTTTTGTTTTATTTGTTTTCTAAATTCTCCCTGAAAAAATCATTTTATTTTCTTTGGTTTCTAAATTCTTCCTGAAAAAATCATTTTATTCTATTTTTTTTTTTCCTAAAGTCTCCCTGAAAAAAAAAAAAAAATCAAATCAGTGGGAGATTAATATTTACATTTGTGCTTCAGTGACAGTCCTGCGTGTGTGGCATCTCTCTCATTTGTTGCCACCAACAACAGAGTGTGTAACATTGTGCCTGATTTTCGTTGTGGTCTCACTCACCTGTAAAGGGGTAGCTAAATCATACTGAAGTTATAGCTCACCGTGTAATTTGTGTGACAGCAACAAATACCGTTAGTTTGTTTACGTTTTTAAAACAATGAGGAAGTATGGTGGAAGAGGTCGTGGCCGGGGGCGTTCATTGTCAGCTGGTAATGAGGGTAGTGGTAGTGGTGGAGCATCAGCTGGTCGTGGGAAAAAAAATATTGCACCTAAGTCTGGAGCTGTGGAGCCAGGTTCGTCGTCTGGCTACACAAGGCCTCGAACGCTCCCTTTTCTGGGAGTAGGAAAACCGCTTTTAAAGCCGGCGCAGCAAGAGCAAGTTTTGGCTTATCTTGCTGACTCAGCCTCTAGCTCTTTTGCCTCCTCTCGTGAAACTGGTAAATGTCAAAGCAGCGCGTCGTTAGTGGATGTTCACGGTCAGGGACAAGTCGCTTCCTTGTCCTCTTCAGCAAAAACAACAACAGAGAAGAATGCAGCAGGCGACACAACGGGTTACTCCATGGAGCTCTTTACACATACCGTCCCTGGCTTAGAAAGTGAAGCAGTTAACAGTCCATGCCCATTACAAGTTGAATCTGACATGGAGTGCACTGATGCACAGCCACAGCCAGACTACTATGCTGGTCCTTTGACTCAGACCACAACATTGCCCTCGCAGGGTGCTGATCAAGAATCAGACCCTGATGAGACTATGTTGCCCCATCACGAACGCTATACCACCGACCGACACGGTGACACAGACGAAGTTGCACACGAGCTACAAGAAGAGGTAATAGATGACCCAGTTCTTGACCCCGATTGGCAGCCATTGGGGGAACAGGGTGCAGGCGGCAGCAGTTCTGAAGCGGAGGAGGAGGGGCCGCAGCAGGCATCAACATCGCAACAGGTTCCATCTGCCGGGCCCGTATCTTGCCCAAAACGCGTGGCAAAGCTAAAACCTGTTGGAGGACAGCGTGGCCATCCGGTTAAAGCTCAGTCTGCAATGCCTGAAAAGGTATCCGATGCTAGAAAGAGTGCAGTCTGGCATTTTTTTAAACAACATCCAATTGATCAGCGCAAAGTCATCTGTCAAAAATGTTCAACTACCTTAAGCAGAGGACAGAATCTGAAAAGTCTCCATACAAGTTGCATGCATAGACATTTAACCACCATGCATTTGCAAGCCTGGACTAACTACCAAACGTCCCTTAAGGTTGTAGCACCCTCGGCCAATGAAGCTAGTCAGCAACGCAACATCCCTTCCGGCAGTGTAGGGCCACCATTTTCCGCACCACCTGCAGTATCTGTGCAGGTTTCTTTGCCAGGCCAAAGCCGTCAGGGTCAGGGAATCACCAGTTTCGTAGTAGGAAACACTGCATCTAGGGCACCGGTGGCAACAATACCATCTCCCACCGTCTCTCAGTCTGCCATGTCCACTGGCACCCCCGCTAGTTCCACGATCTCCAGCTCTCCAGTCCAGCTCACCCTACATGAGACTATGGTTAGAAAAAGGAAGTACTTAGCCTCGCATCCGCGTACACAGGGTTTGAACGCACACATAGCTAGACTAATCTCGTTAGAGATGATGCCCTACCGGTTAGTTGAAAGCGAAGCTTTCAAAGCCCTGATGGACTACGCTGTACCACGCTACGAGCTACCCAGTCGACACTTTTTTTCCAGAAAAGCCATCCCAGCCCTCCACCAGCATGTTAAAGAGCGCATCGTCCATGCACTCAGGCAATCTGTGAGCACAAAGGTGCACCTGACAACAGATGCATGGACCAGTAGGCATGGCCAGGGACGTTACGTGTCCATCACGGCACACTGGGTAAATGTGGTGGATGCAGGGTCCACAGGGGACAGCAAGTTTGGGACAGTTCTGCCTAGCCCACGGTCTAGGAAACAATTGGCTGTAGCCGTTCGCACCCCCTCCTCCTCCTCTTCGTCCTCCTGCAGAAGCGAGAGCTCGTCCACAGACCGCAGTCGCACAACCACTCCATCCGCAGCTGCCACTGTTGCACACCAGGTCTCCCATTATGGGGCAGCTACTGGCAAACGTCAGCAGGCTGTATTGGCTATGAAGTGTTTGGGCGACAACAGACACACTGCGGAAGTTCTGTCCGAGTTCTTGCAGAAAGAAACGCAGTCGTGGCTGGGCACTGTAGATCTTGAGGCAGGCAAGGTAGTGAGTGATAACGGAAGGAATTTCATGGCTGCCATCTCCCTTTCCCAACTGAAACACATTCCTTGCCTGGCTCACACCTTAAACCTGGTGGTGCAGTGTTTCCTGAAAAGTTATCCGGGGTTATCCGACCTGCTCCTCAAAGTGCGTGGACTTTGCTCACATATCCGCCGTTCGCCCGTACACTCCAGCCGTATGCAGACCTATCAGCGTTCTTTGAACCTTCCCCAGCATCGCCTAATCATAGACGTTGCAACAAGGTGGAACTCAACACTGCACATGCTTCAGAGACTGTGTGAACAGAGGCGGGCTGTTATGTTTTTGTGGGAGGATACACATACACGGGCAGGCAGTAGGATGGCAGACATGGAGTTGTCAGGTGTGCAGTGGTCGAAGATTCAAGACATGTGTCAAGTCCTTCAGTGTTTTGAGGAATGCACACGGCTGGTTAGTGCAGACAACGCCATAATAAGCATGAGCATCCCCCTAATGCGTCTGCTGATGCAAAGTTTGACGCACATAAAGGATCAGGCGTCTGCAGCTGAGGAAGAGGAAAGCCTTGATGACAGTCAGCCATTGTCTGGCCAGGGCAGTGTACAGGACGAGGTAGCGGGCGAAGAGGAGGAGGAGGACGAGGAGGATGATGGGGATGATTATATTTTTAATGAGGAAGCTTTTCCGGGGCCACTGGAAATTGGTGGCGCGGCAAGGCCGGGTTCTGATTTTTTGAGGGACACAAGTGACGTTGATTTGCCTGAAACTGCCCCTCAACCAAGCACAACCGCAGATTTGAGAACTGGAACTTTGGCCCACATGGTGGATTATGCCTTACGTATCCTCTAAAGGGACACACGCATAACTAAAATGATGAATGATGACGATTACTGGTTGGCCTGCCTCCTTGATCCTCGCTATAAAGGCAAATTGCAAAATATAATGCCACATGAGAACTTGGAACTAATATTAGCAACCAAACAATCAACTCTTGTTGACCGTTTGCTTCTGGCATTCCCTGCACACAGCGCCCGTGATCGTTCTCACACGAGCTGCAGGGGCCAGCAGACCAGAGGAGTTAGAGGGGCAGAAATCAGAAGTAGCGTTGGCCAGAGGGGTTTTCTGACCAGGTTGTGGAGTGATTTTGCTATGACCGCAGACAGGACAGGTACTGCAGCATCAATTCAAAGTGACAGGAGACAACATTTGTCCAGTATGGTTACAAACTATTTTTCATCCCTTATCGATGTTCTCCCTCAACCGTCATTCCCATTTGATTACTGGGCATCAAAATTAGACACCTGGCCAGAATTGGCAGAATATGCATTGCAGGAGCTTGCTTGCCCGGCAGCTAGTGTCCTATCAGAAAGAGTATTTAGTGCTGCAGGTTCAATACTAACAGAAAAAAGGACTCGTCTGGCTACCCAAAATGTAGATGATCTAACCTTCATTAAAATGAACCACAACTGGATTTCGAAATCTTTTGCCCCACCTTGCCCGGCTGACACCTAGCTTTCCTATGAAAAGGTCTTGCCTGTGGACTATTCTGAATGCCTTTTCCAATCTCGTAATTTTCTGCACCTGATTGTCCAGCATACGACATGTTTACACCTCACTAAATGGCCAAACTCCCCACACGGGGCCGTGGTATCGACACTTGGCGACAGCACCCGTGAGAGTGCAGTTTGTCTGAAGAGGTGGGTGAGCCCGCTTTTGGTCGACGGCACTGCCACTGGGTCCCTCCTAGTGCAATAAAGTGTCTCTGGCGGTGGTGGTGCGCACCCAACGTCAGACACACCGTTGTAATATGAGGGGCCCTGGGCCTGTACCGCCGGCCACAAGACAGTTTCCCCCCACCCCAGCTCAAACAGTGCTCTACCACTTGCAAAATTATCTCACAGCTCCACCAATGTTTAGTCTATGCGCTGACATCCTTCAATGCCTGCCACTGACAATAACATTGTATTGACATTTTTGTTATGTTAGGCCTTCGATGCCTGTCTGTGGTCACTCCTTCCACTAGGCCTCCACTGACCACACCACTGCTGCCCGTGTACCCCTGTAACCAATTTAGAATTGCCTACAGCCATGTGTTATTATTTTAGGCCTTCGATGCCTGTCTGCGGTCACTCCTTCCACTAGGCCTCCACTGACCACACCACTGCTGCCCGTTTACCCCTGGAACCAATTTAAAATTGCCTACAGCCATGTGTTATTATTTTAGGCCTTCGATGCCTGTCTGCGGTCACTCCTTCCACTAGGCCTCCACTGACCACACCACTGCTGCCCGTGTACCCCTGGAACCAATTTAAAATTGCCTACAGCCATGTGTTATTATTTTAGGCCTTCGATGCCTGTCTGCGGTCACTCCTTCCACTAGGCCTCCACTGACCACACCACTGCTGCCCGTGTACCCCTGGAACCAATTTAAAATTGCCTACAGCCAGCCCAATTTTTTTATTTTAGGCCTTCGATGCCTGTCTGCGGTCCATTCTTTCAACTACTACTACACTGACCAGGGCACTGCTGCCCGTGTACCCCTGGAACCAATTTAAAATTGCCTACAGCCATGTGTTATTATTTTAGGCCTTCGATGCCTGTCTGCGGTCACTCCTTCCACTAGGCCTCCACTGACCACACCACTGCTGCCCGTGTACCCCTGGAACCAATTTAAAATTGCCTACAGCCATGTGTTATTATTTTAGGCCTTCGATGCCTGTCTGCGGTCACTCCTTCCACTAGGCCTCCACTGACCACACCACTGCTGCCCGTGTACCCCTGGAACCAATTTAAAATTGCCTACAGCCAGCCCAATTTTTTTATTTTAGGCCTTCGATGCCTGTCTGCGGTCCATTCTTTCAACTACTACTACACTGACCAGGGCACTGCTGCCCGTGTACCCCTGGAACCAATTTAAAATTGCCTACAGCCATGTGTTATTATTTTAGGCCTTCGATGCCTGTCTGTGGTCACTCCTTCCACTAGGCCTCCACTGACCACACCACTGCTGCCCGTGTACCCCTGGAACCAATTTAAAATTGCCTACAGCCATGTGTTATTATTTTAGGCCTTCGATGCCTGTCTGCGGTCACTCCTTCCACTAGGCCTCCACTGACCATACCACTGCTGCCCGTGTACCCCTGGAACCAATTTAAAATTGCCTACAGCCAGCCCAATTTTTTTATTTTAGGCCTTCGATGCCTGTCTGCGGTCCATTCTTTCAACTACTACTACACTGACCAGGGCACTGCTGCCCATGTACCCCTGGAACCAATTTAAAATTGCCTACAGCCATGTGTTATTATTTTAGGCCTTCGATGCCTGTCTGTGGTCACTCCTTCCACTAGGCCTCCACTGACCACACCACTGCTGCCCGTGTACCCCTGGAACCAATTTAAAATTGCCTACAGCCATGTGTTATTATTTTAGGCCTTCGATGCCTGTCTGCGGTCACTCCTTCCACTAGGCCTCCACTGACCACACCACTGCTGCCCGTGTACCCCTGGAACCAATTTAAAATTGCCTACAGCCAGCCCAATTTTTTTATTTTAGGCCTTCGATGCCTGTCTGCGGTCCATTCTTTCAACTACTACTACATTGACCAGGGCACTGCTGCCCGTGTACCCCTGGAACCAATTTAAAATTGCCTACAGCCATGTGTTATTATTTTAGGCCTTCGATGCCTGTCTGTGGTCACTCCTTCCACTAGGCCTCCACTGACCACACCACTGCTGCCCGTGTACCCCTGGAACCAATTTAAAATTGCCTACAGCCATGTGTTATTATTTTAGGCCTTCGATGCCTGTCTGCGGTCACTCCTTCCACTAGGCCTCCACTGACCACACCACTGCTGCCCGTGTACCCCTGGAACCAATTTAAAATTGCCTACAGCCAGCCCAATTTTTTTATTTTAGGCCTTCGATGCCTGTCTGCGGTCCATTCTTTCAACTACTACTACACTGACCAGGGCACTGCTGCCCGTGTACCCCTGGAACCAATTTAAAATTGCCTACAGCCATGTGTTATTATTTTAGGCCTTCGATGCCTGTCTGCGGTCACTCCTTCCACTAGGCCTCCACTGACCACACCACTGCTGCCCGTGTACCCCTGGAACCAATTTAAAATTGCCTACAGCCAGCCCAATTTTTTTATTTTAGGCCTTCGATGCCTGTCTGCGGTCCATTCTTTCAACTACTACTACACTGACCAGGGCACTGCTGCCCGTGTACCCCTGGAACCAATTTATAATTGCCTACAGCCATGTGTTATTATTTTAGGCCTTCGATGCCTGTCTGTGGTCACTCCTTCCACTAGGCCTCCACTGACCACACCACTGCTGCCCGTGTACCCCTGGAACCAATTTAAAATTGCCTACAGCCAGCCCAATTTTTTTATTTTAGGCCTTCGATGCCTGTCTGCGGTCCATTCTGTCAACTACTACTACACTGACCAGGGCACTGCTGCCCGTGTACCCCTGGAACCAATTTAAAATTGCCTACAGCCATGTGTTATTATTTTAGGCCTTCGATGCCTGTCTGTGGTCACTCCTTCCACTAGGCCTCCACTGACCACACCACTGCTGCCCCTGTACCCCTGGAACCAATTTAAAATTGCCTACAGCCAGCCCAATTTTTTTATTTTAGGCCTTCGATGCCTGTCTGCGGTCCATTCTTTCAACTACTACTACACTGACCAGGGCACTGCTGCCCGTGTACCCCTGGAACCAATTTAAAATTGCCTACAGCCATGTGTTATTATTTTAGGCCTTCGATGCCTGTCTGTGGTCACTCCTTCCACTAGGCCTCCACTGACCACACCACTGCTGCCCGTGTACCCCTGGAACCAATTTAAAATTGCCTACAGCCATGTGTTATTATTTTAGGCCTTCGATGCCTGTCTGCGGTCACTCCTTCCACTAGGCCTCCACTGACCACACCACTGCTGCCCGTGTACCCCTGGAACCAATTTAAAATTGCCTACAGCCAGCCCAATTTTTTTATTTTAGGCCTTCGATGCCTGTCTGCGGTCCATTCTTTCAACTACTACTACACTGACCAGGGCACTGCTGCCCGTGTACCCCTGGAACCAATTTAAAATTGCCGACAGCCATGTGTTATTATTTTAGGCCTTCGATGCCTGTCTGCGGTGACTCCTTCCACTAGGCCTCCACTGACCACACCACTGCTGCCCGTGTACCCCTGGAACCAATTTAAAATTGCCTACAGCCAGCCCAATTTTTTTATTTTAGGCCTTCGATGCCTGTCTGCGGTCCATTCTTTCAACTACTACTACACTGACCAGGGCACTGCTGCCCGTGTACCCCTGGAACCAATTTAAAATTGCCTACAGCCATGTGTTATTATTTTAGGCCTTCGATGCCTGTCTGTGGTCACTCCTTCCACTAGGCCTCCACTGACCACACCACTGCTGCCCGTGTACCCCTGGAACCAATTTAAAATTGCCTACAGCCATGTGTTATTATTTTAGGCCTTCGATGCCTGTCTGCGGTCACTCCTTCCACTAGGCCTCCACTGACCACACCACTGCTGCCCGTGTACCCCTGGAACCAATTTAAAATTGCCTACAGCCAGCCCAATTTTTTTATTTTAGGCCTTCGATGCCTGTCTGCGGTCCATTCTTTCAACTACTACTACACTGACCAGGGCACTGCTGCCCGTGTACCCCTGGAACCAATTTAAAATTGCCTACAGCCATGTGTTATTATTTTAGGCCTTCGATGCCTGTCTGCGGTGACTCCTTCCACTAGGCCTCCACTGACCACACCACTGCTGCCCGTGTACCCCTGGAACCAATTTAAAATTGCCTACAGCCAGCCCAATTTTTTTATTTTAGGCCTTCGATGCCTGTCTGCGGTCCATTCTTTCAACTACTACTACACTGACCAGGGCACTGCTGCCCGTGTACCCCTGTAACCAATTTAGAATTGCCTACAGCCATGTGTTATTATTTTAGGCCTTCGATGCCTGTCTGCGGTCACTCCTTCCACTAGGCCTCCACTGACCAGGTCACTGCTGTCCGTGTACCCCTGGAACCAATTTAAAATTGCCTACAGCCAGCCCAATTTTTTTATTTTAGGCCTTCGATGCCTGTCTGTGGTCACTCCTTCCACTAGGCCTCCACTGACCACACCACTGCTGCCCGTGTACCCCTGGAACCAATTTAAAATTGCCTACAGCCATGTGTTATTATTTTAGGCCTTCGATGCCTGTCTGCGGTCACTCCTTCCACTAGGCCTCCACTGACCACACCACTGCTGCCCGTGTACCCCTGGAACCAATTTAAAATTGCCTACAGCCAGCCCAATTTTTTTATTTTAGGCCTTCGATGCCTGTCTGCGGTCCATTCTTTCAACTACTACTACACTGACCAGGGCACTGCTGCCCGTGTACCCCTGGAACCAATTTAAAATTGCCTACAGCCATGTGTTATTATTTTAGGCCTTCGATGCCTGTCTGCGGTGACTCCTTCCACTAGGCCTCCACTGACCACACCACTGCTGCCCGTGTACCCCTGGAACCAATTTAAAATTGCCTACAGCCAGCCCAATTTTTTTATTTTAGGCCTTCGATGCCTGTCTGCGGTCCATTCTTTCAACTACTACTACACTGACCAGGGCACTGCTGCCCGTGTACCCCTGTAACCAATTTAGAATTGCCTACAGCCATGTGTTATTATTTTAGGCCTTCGATGCCTGTCTGCGGTCACTCCTTCCACTAGGCCTCCACTGACCACACCACTGCTGCCCGTGTACCCCTGGAACCAATTTAAAATTGCCTACAGCCATGTGTTATTATTTTAGGCCTTCGATGCCTGTCTGCGGTCACTCCTTCCACTAGGCCTCCACTGACCACACCACTGCTGCCCGTGTACCCCTGGAACCAATTTAAAATTGCCTACAGCCAGCCCAATTTTTTTATTTTAGGCCTTCGATGCCTGTCTGCGGTCCATTCTTTCAACTACTACTACACTGACCAGGGCACTGCTGCCCGTGTACCCCTGTAACCAATTTAGAATTGCCTACAGCCATGTGTTATTATTTTAGGCCTTCGATGCCTGTCTGCGGTCACTCCTTCCACTAGGCCTCCACTGACCACACCACTGCTGCCCGTGTACCCCTGGAACCAATTTAAAATTGCCTACAGCCAGCCCAATTTTTTTATTTTAGGCCTTCGATGCCTGTCTGTGGTCACTCCTTCCACTAGGCCTCCACTGACCACACCACTGCTGCCCGTGTACCCCTGGAACCAATTTAAAATTGCCTACAGCCATGTGTTATTATTTTAGGCCTTCGATGCCTGTCTGCGGTCACTCCTTCCACTAGGCCTCCACTGACCACACCACTGCTGCCCGTGTACCTCTGGAACCAATTTAAAATTGCCTACAGCCAGCCCAATTTTTTTATTTTAGGCCTTCGATGCCTGTCTGCGGTCCATTCTTTCAACTACTACTACACTGACCAGGGCACTGCTGCCCGTGTACCCCTGGAACCAATTTAAAATTGCCTACAGCCATGTGTTATTATTTTAGGCCTTCGATGCCTGTCTGCGGTGACTCCTTCCACTAGGCCTCCACTGACCACACCACTGCTGCCCGCGTACCCCTGGAACCAATTTAAAATTGCCTACAGCCAGCCCAATTTTTTTATTTTAGGCCTTCGATGCCTGTCTGCGGTCCATTCTTTCAACTACTACTACACTGACCAGGGCACTGCTGCCCGTGTACCCCTGTAACCAATTTAGAATTGCCTACAGCCATGTGTTATTATTTTAGGCCTTCGATGCCTGTCTGCGGTCACTCCTTCCACTAGGCCTCCACTGACCACACCACTGCTGCCCGTGTACCCCTGGAACCAATTTAAAATTGCCTACAGCCATGTGTTATTATTTTAGGCCTTCGATGCCTGTCTGCGGTCACTCCTTCCACTAGGCCTCCACTGACCACACCACTGCTGCCCGTGTACCCCTGGAACCAACATCAGAAAATATAAAAATAAGTATTTTGCTTATAAAAAAGAAAATACTGGAGAGATATCAAATGCAGACATTTTAACATTAAAAACAAACACATACAACAAAAATCTGTACAGTACTAAAAATGGCCACCAGCTACAATAACTTTCTCCTGCAAGTAGTTAACTGAAAGGTTTTTTCAATTTTAAACACAGATATGGCATCCACCGAGTGTTGTCCTGTCGCGTCTTCTTTATATTATTGCCAAGAAGATTCAAAACAATGAAAATAATAAAATCATTATTTACCAAAAAAATAGAGTAAGTCAAAACCACATTGCAAATAAACATTCATTACAAATAAAGAAGCAGGGCGCGTCCGAGGGTGAGTATATACCTAATAAGAATATAATCACCCTCGGACACGCCCTGCTTCTTTCCGACAGCCTTCCTTCCTAAGAATCAGCCCTTCCGTGGTGTAGAGGAGGGTTTGTTACACTCCAAGATGTTCCCCAGGTTGCCTTTCCTGAGCTTCGATCTTCCGGCTCTCGTTTAGTAGTTGTTGGAAACTACGCTGCATTGGGCCTACAAATTGGGTATGGGGTGTAGAGAGATGGTGTGTTCCACTCCAAGGTGTTCCCCAGGTTGCCTTTCCTGAGCTTCGATCTTCTGGCTCTCGTTTAGTAATTGTTGGAAACTACGCTGCATTAGGCCTACAAATTGGGTATGGGGTGTAGAGAGATGGTGTGTTCCACTGTAGAGAGATGGTGTGTTCCACTCCAAGGTGTTCCCCAGGTTTCCTCGCCAATGCTTCGATCATCATGCTCTCGTTTAGTAGTTGTTGGAAACTACGCTGCATTAGGCCTACAAATTGGGTATGGGGTGTAGAGAGATGGTGTGTTCCACTCCAAGGTGTTTTCCAGGTTGCCTTTCCTGAGCTTCGATCTTCCGGCTCTCGTTTAGTAGTTCTTGGAAACTACACTGCATTAGGCCTACAAATTGGGTATGGGGTGTAGAGAGATGGTGTGTTCCACTCCAAGGTGTTCCCCAGGTTTCCTCACCAATGCTTCGATCTTCATGCTCTCGTTTAGTAGTTGTTGGAAACTACACTGCATTAGGCCTACAAATTGGGTATGGGGTGTAGAGAGATGGTGTGTTCCACTCCAAGGTGTTCTCCAGGTTGCCTTTCCTGAGCTTCGATCTTCCGGCTCTCGTTTAGTAGTTCTTGGAAACTACACTGCATTAGGCCTACAAATTGGGTATGGGGTGTAGAGAGATGGTGTGTTCCACTCCAAGGTGTTCTCCAGGTTGCCTTTCCTGAACTTCTATCTTCAGGCTCTCATTAAATTGTGGTTAAACGGAACAACTGCATTTGGCGTACTAGTTGGTTTGGGGCCTACTATCGGTGTCTGCCACTCCTTGCTGTTCTCCTGGTTTCCTGTCCTGAAATTCCGTTTTCAGGCGCTCGTTAAGTAGTTGTTAATGTTAGACTGCATTTTGCCTACTAGTTGGGTTGGGGCCTACTATCGGTGTCTGCCACTCCTTGCTGTTCTCCTCCAGTGAACAAAGCTGTGCCGCCTGTTTACTACGGTTGCCAATTTTGAACTGCATTTCGACTACTTACTGATTTGGGCCTACTCTCTGTGTCAGCCTCTCATTCCAGTTGTCCTCCACTGCAATGCCCCCTGGTTATTCCTGTGTTACCAATTTTGAACTGCATTTAGCCAACTTTATTCTTTGGGCCTATATCTGTGTTTCCTCCTCATCCTGCCCATTGCCCAGCCAGTGATAGATGAGTCTGCTGGTACATTGACCCATAACGCAACATTCCCCGTGCACGCTACACAACAACATTGTGACCCTGCTGAAAGTCAGGTTGCTCTTCCCGCATACCATACCACCTTACACGGGGACAAAGAGGAAGGTGCAGATGTAAGTGCAGGTTCCTTCATCAGGTGGGGGGGAGGAATACTAGTTGGCGACGTCACTGGCACAGGGCCTCTCATAGTACGCAAAAGTGTTGCTGCCGGTGGGAGGCGCCCCCGCCGTGCAAACACACCGCTGTACTTTGAGGGGCCCTGTGCCAGTGCCAATGCCAACGAGTGGGCCCCCCCTGCTTGCTCAGGTTCACAGCACTTGCAAAGTTGAAATACTTTCCTCTCCCTGCTCCACTGCCGTGACGTGGTCCAGATTTCCTGGGCCCACTAATTACTTGAACCAGCCCTACCCACCACAACTTTAGCCAAATGACCCCCAATTTCAAATGCCTTCCAATTATTATAAGGTAAATTACGATTGACAAGCTTCATTAAGAAGAATGGATGGTTTTGACATTAAAATGGGCACTCTAGGTGTTTTCCTGGCCCCCACTCACTGCCGACTATGCTGCCCCATTGACTTGCATTGGGTTTCGTGTTTCGGTCGATCCCGACTTTACGTCATAATCGGCCGATTTCACTCGACCCGACTTTTGAGATAGTCGGGTTTCGCGAAACCCGGCTCGACTCTAAAAAGGTCAAGGTCGCTCAACTCTACTCACCACTTGTGCACTTGTCTATCAGCCATATCCTCCTTCTTCTCCTCTCGCTTCTTCAAGCTCAATGTGGACAAATCTGAACTCATTATCTTTCCTCCATCACGCATATCTTCCCTACCTGATCTATCTATCAAAATAAATGAAATCACACTTTCCCCTGTCCCCAAAATCCACTGCACATCCAAGTTCTCGCCACCTCTTGTCGCCTCCAGCTCAAAAATATTTTCAGAATCCGTCCTTTCTTCAACCCACACTCTACCAAAATGCCTGTGCAGGCCCTAACCATCTCCCACCTCGACTTCTGCAACCTACTCGTCTGTGGCCTACCTTCTAACACTCTCGCACCCCTCCAGTCCATCCTTAACTCTGCTGCCCAACTAATTAATCTCTCTCTTCGCTACACTCCTGCTTCACCTCTTTGCAAATCCCTTCACAGGCTCCCAATTTCCCAGCGTATCCAGTTTAAATGACTAACACTGACCTACAAAGCCATCCACAACCTGTCGCCTCCGTATATTTCCACACTAATCTCTCAATATCTTCCCTCACGTAATCTCCGGTCCTCCCAAGACCTCCTCCTCTCCTCCACACTTATTCGCTCCTCACCCAATTGCCTCCAAGACTTCTCCCGAATATCACCCATCCTCTGGAATTCAGTGCCCCAACACATCCGGTTATCCACTACTTTTGGATCCTTTAAAAGAAATCAGAAAACCCAACTCTTCAAAGAAGCTTACAGCCTGTAAAGACCACACGGCCACCTCAACACCATTGGAGCTACTGCAACCCTCGACCTACTGTCTCCTTCCCCATAATCCTGTAGAATGTAAGCCCGCAAGGGCAGGGTCCTCTCCCCTCTGTACCAGTCTGTCATTGTTAGTTTTGTTTACTGTAAGTGATATTTGTATTTTGATGTAACCCCTTCTCATGTACAGCACCATGGAATTAATGGTGCTATATAAATAAATAATAATAATAATAATTATCTGACTGTAGATTACAAGGGAGGCAGCAGGAGTTGCTGGCGATGCTGCGGGCCCTGGACTGGGAGGGGGTGTTCGAAGGTGCTTTATTGGGGGGCTGATGCTGCGAGTCCAAGGCTGGTAAGAGTGAGTGCTTGACGATGGTGAGCAGTTTGGCAGCTCTGCCAGCATTTTGTAAAAGCCCGGCAACCCCGCACTTCCATGGTTTCAATGCAGTTTATTTCGGGAAAATGGCTGCCAGAGGGGGCGCATGCACAGATTGATATTTCAGCCCCAGGATCTAAATCTGCGCATGCGCCACCAAAACATATAGAAATAACCTACTAGGTTTCCGGCTCCCCGACAGTTTTCAGTAGCTGCTGTGTACGCATGTCACATGACATCACTCGGCGGACTTCCGCCTCATGCATGCACAGCTGTGACGGCCGAAGGGGAGGTGGAGCCCGGTCCCAGTGGTGCATGCGCTGACAGTCAGCTGCACTTCCGGTATGGGCACTAGTTAAACATATGAGATCGGTCAGTAATTAACTCCTTTTGAGAAAGCTAGACTATGAAACGCGCGTCAGGGGGCTGCTGGGTGAGCCTGGGGAACCATTCGCTTGGATATGGGTAAGCGCTTGAGACTTACTGCCTGATTAGGATTATTTATGGGGTATTGCGCCTCTGTACCTATGTATTTTTCCTGGTTCTATTTGTACCATGGGACTTTTCTGGTAGTTTTTTGTTATTTGTTTTACTTCCCACGTGTTTTGCTCTGGATGTATCTTGTTTCCCCTGCATAACCCAGCATACCTACATATCTCCTCCACATCTCCTCTCTGTAAGTGCCACAATAGCATTTTATTATATAACTTGGTAATAATATAAACTATTTTTTCTAATTATTACTATGACTTGTTGGATGTTTATACTCCGTCTTCTTGTTCTTTTTGATAGCCGGTTCATGCAGCTTTATATGAACACCCAATCCTTACACTATGGCTGGTCCAAACAACGAAAGCAATTGTTACCATCCACCTTTTGTGTCTCCTCTTTTTCCTATAGATTGTAAGCTTGTCCACGTAGCATATTGCCCAGCCACGTAGTATATTGGCCAGCCACATAGTATATTGCCCAGCCACGTAGTATATTGCCCAGCCACGTAGTATATTGCCCAGCCACGTAGTATATTGCCCAGCCACGTAGTTCACGTAGTATATTGGCCAGCCACATAGTATATTGCCCAGACACGTAGTATATTGCCTAGCCACGTAGCATATTGCCCAGCCATGTAGTATATTGCCCAGCCACGTAGTATATTGCCCAGTGACATAGCATATTGCCCAGCCACATAGTATATTGCCCAGTGACGTAGCATATTGCCCAGCCACGTAGTATATTGCCCAGCCATGTAGTATATTGCCCAGCCACGTAGTATATTGCCCAGCCATAGTATATTGCCCAGTAACGTAGTATATTGCCCAGCTATGTAGTATATTGCCCAGTCAAGTAGTATATTGCCCAGCCACGTAGTATATTGCCCAGTCACGTAGTATATTGCCCAGTGACGTAGCATATTGCCCAGCCACGTAGTATATTGCCCAGCCACGTAGTATATTGCCCAGCCACGTAGTATATTGCCCAGCCATAGTATATTGCCCAGCCACGTAGTATATTGCCCAGCCATGTAGTATATTGCCCAGCCACGTAGTATATTGCCCAGCCATAGTATATTGCCCAGTAACGTAGTATATTGCCCAGCTATGTAGTATATTGCCCAGTCAAGTAGTATATTGCCCAGCCACGTAGTATATTGCCCAGCCACGTAGTATATTGCCCGGTGACGTAGCATATTGCCCAGCCACGTAGTATATTGCCCAGCCACGTAGTATATTGCCCAGCCACGTAGTATATTGCCCAGCCACGTAGTATATTGCCCAGCCACATAGTATATTGCACATAAAAGCATATACTCACCTTCCGAAGGCCCTTTGAAGTCCTGGCCCTGTGTACGGTGCACTCGGCAGCTTCCGGTCCCAGGGTTGATATGAGTGCAGGACCTGTGATGACGTCACGGTCACATGACCGTGACATCATGGCAGGTCCTTCTTGCAGGATGTGTGATGACGTTGTGGTCACATGACCGTGACGTCATGGCAGGTCCTTGTCGCATACCATCCTTGCCACCGGAACCTGCCGCTTGCATGGAGCGATCACCGGAGCATCGCGAGGAGCGGGAAAGGCGGCGGAAGGTGAGTATATAATGATTTTGTACTTTTTAAGTTATATTTAACATTAGATCTTTTTACTATTGATGCTGCATAGGCAGCATGAATAGTAAAAACTTGGTCACACAGGGTTAATAGCGGCGGTAACGTAGTGAGTTACCCGCGGCATAACGCGGTCCGTTACCGCTGGCATTAACCTGTGTGAGCGGTGACTGGAGAGGATTATGGAGCGGGCGCCGGGCACTGACTGCGGGGAGTAGGGAGAGACTAATCAGACTGTGGCCGTCGCTGATTGGTCGCGGCAGCCATGACAGGCAGCTGGCGAGACCAATCAGCGGCTTGGATTCCATGACAGACAGAGGCCACGACCAATGAATATCCGTGACAGAAAGAAGAATAGACAGACAGACAGAAAGACAGAAGTGACCCTTAGACAATTATATAGTAGATTATTATTATTAGTAGTATGGCAGTAGCAGAAATTCCCCGAAAACACGTGTTGTGCAGAAAAAAGTTAATGTGATCCCAATTTTGCCCATTTTTAAAGGGAATCTGTCAGAATATTTTGCTATGTAATCTAACTGCACCATGATGTAGGGGCACAGACCTTGATTCCATCGATGTATCACTTCGTTTACTAGGTGCAGCAGTTCAAAAAATCCTAGAATGTTAGTGTTGGAAGGGACCTCCAGGGTCATCTGATCCAACCCCCTGATCAATACAGGATTCACTAAACCATCTCAGACAGATATCTGTCCAGCCTCTGTTTGAAGACTTCCATTGCAGGAGAACTCACCACCTCTGGTGGCAGCCTGTTCCACTCATTGATCACCCTCACTGTCAAAAAGTTTTTTCTAATATCTAATCTGTATCTTCTCCCTTTCAGTTTCCTTCCATTGCTTCTCGTGTTTCCATGTGCAAACGAGAATAATAATGATCCCTCTACACTGTGACAGCCCTTCAGATATTTGTAGACCGCTATTCAGTCTCCTCTCAGTCTTCTTTTTCGCAAGCTAAACATTCCCAGATCCTGTCACCGTTCCTCGTAGGACATACTTTGCAGACCGGTCACTATTCTAGTCGCTCTTCTCTGAACTTGCTCCAGTTATTCAATCTCTTTTCTTTACAATGTGGTGCCCAGTACTGTTGTGATAGGATCACAGTTTTCTCTGCTGCAGATCTAGCAGAGCTCTGAATGCTGAGCTGTGTACAACTCCATCCACCCCACTGCTTTCTGTATACACTGTATATTGACAGAAAGCTACCAATCAGCGGTGGGGGCGTGGCTGGACTAAGAGGCACCAGGCATCTAGTCCTGTTGGGAAAATCTCCTGCTGATAAAACACTGATTTCATTGAAACAGCAGCATGCAGCCTAGTAAGTAGCACATCGCTGGAATCATGGTCTCTGCTCCTATATCATGCTGCTCTCAGATTATATATAAAAAATTGCTGATTGTATGGGAGTGTCATAATTGGCCAGTCCTCTGTTTGTGGACTTGTGGGATTACAGATTATTTCACCTTAATTTGACTAGATCTAGTACCAGATTAGCAACATTTTTCAATGCCAAACCTAAAAAAAAAAGTAATGTGACTTAGCAGACCATCCAGTTCATCACTTCAGAGTCACATGGTCGCACTTTAGGATCCCGCAGCTATGGCATAGTTAGGAAGTGGGTCACAGCAGGCGGCAGACAACTCGGGAGCAGGTTGTAGGACTGCTCCAAATTCCAATATTTACTTAATGACAAAATCGGATAATCCATCATGAAGCCGTTGAAACACTGTCCTTGTACAATATAATTATGCATTTGCTTGTACAGCAGAGCTGCCTAGTTAGTGCAAATAGCTTCATAAATCTAATAATGTTATAGGAAGTAGGCCAGCAAAGTCAGCAGGCTACGATTTTCAATCATTTTAAGAGTTCTCAATTTTTTTAATAAAAACTTTTCTATTGTTCTTGTTAAAACATAAGAGTGAAAAGGAAAACAAAGACACAATGGCTCCTTTCTGTGTTCTGGATCTAATGCAATCTGTCAAAATGCCACAGCGCTATCCAGGAAAATATAATATGTAGTGGCGAAATATAATAAATTTTAAGGATTCTTTTTTGTTATAAATAATGAAACTTTTAGAATTTATTTTAGTCCTTAAAGGGGGTTGTCCAAAATTTGAGCAAAGAGTTGGGAATGTTAAAAAATAACCGAATAAGCCTCAATTTAATCACACTCTGAAGCCCGATAGATCCACTGGTACCAGATATAGTGAAATCTTGCTCATGCGACATAGCAAATCGCTTATCTCAGTGATCCTGAAAATGTCACTTCTGAGGCCAGTGATTGGCTGCAGTGGTCATATGAATGATAGGAACATCATCATTTCCAAGATCAGAGGGGAGCAGCGGGCAGGAGTGGCAGCAGTAATGACTATTTATTAATATTATAATGTCCCTTACTTTTTTGGAAAATGTTAAAACATCTTGATAACCACCTTCATGGTGTGGGTGTCATACCCCGATGCTTCTTTGAGTCCAACCTTGACTGTAATTTTTTTTAAAATTTTGTAAAATAACCTGCAAAATTGATTTTTTTTTGTGTTCGGTAGGATGAGGCACTGTTGGAATAGGAAAAATGTATAACCTACATAGCCCTCCACAATTCGTTTATCTGACAACTGGGTCAAAATGACCCAACGGAGAATACTCTAGAACTGTAATAGGCCCCTAAAAAATGAGTTGCAATAAAAAAAACAAGACATATGCGTATGTGATATAGGCAGAAAGAAAAGCGGCAGCACTCACCAATCTTCTTGCAGGTTATTTATTAATGAAATAGAAAAATATCTTCACGGCTCGGGGGTGTGTGGAAACAAGGACATGTGGAGACTGAACGACGGCCGTTTCGCGAGGTGCTCCTCTGGATGAAGATGAAAAAATTCCCAAAGAAACTCCAAAATCTTGTAAATTGTCTCTTCAGAGAGGAAGAGGGCTAAAACTCTAGTGCCATCTATTGGAAGTAACAATCCTAACAGTCAATGTCGACCCTTTAACGAGCCTTGTCACATGACTTAGGATAATAGCCAAACCAGAATCTCAATTTGCAGACACTGTGTTTCGGGGTACTGCCCCTCGTCAGTGCAAAGTGGAGATCCAAAATCTTGTAGAAAGTCTTTGCATAAAAGTTGAAAATGTAATAACTGTAAAAGAGGCTCCAGCTCCATAGTAATGTCTATGGATGAGGAATGAGATGTAATAAATACTCCTGTAGGTTTAATGTAGAAGGGCACAATACCATTATCTATATATTGTATCTAGCCATCAAAAATAGTCAGTCCAACCCAATGATATACCCAGTGAGCTGGAAAATACTGAAATAAAAAAAACATAAAAACAAATAAAAGGTATACGTTAGCTGCTAATGAATGAACCAATCCAGCTTTACTTCTATGACCTTCAGTTCAACAGCTATGCTCAAGATTCCCAAGAGTCATTTGTTAAAGCCCGGAGAAGCCAAAAAGTTATTGAAGAAGTTTCCTTTTTTTTTCCCACAGAAACCGATAAAATGGTTTGATGTGGTTTTTACGAGAACAGATCCACTTAAATAGGACATGGCCTGGAAACATTTTACCAGTATGAAGTTTTGAAACATGTTATTGCAGTTTACAGCCCGTGTCATCCATGTCATACGGAGCCTCATGATATACAGAGCTGGAGGTTAACTACAATGTGTGCAAGCTTCAAGATGGGATTGCTTAGCCAGAAATAGCTTTTATGAGATCTTTGCTTTCCTAAGTTTCCAAGAAATAAATCCAAGGCAATAAAAGTGATATTCAAGAATACTCTTCTATAGCCCCCGGAAAGCTAGAAGTTGGGGTCTTTAGCTGGTGACACACATTACGAAGCTGTCAGCTGTACATTTGTTTGGCAGACAGCGATCTCCCTCGACTCCCCCATACATATGAGCGCTGATCTCAGCCGATTGTCTATGTGTTTTCAGTGAGAAAGCTCTGGCGGCATCTTATTTCTCATGAAAAGAAAAGATCCAGTGGTAACATTCCATCTCCCGATCCTTCCCGACAGATGATGTCAGGTGCGGTGAGTTGGGAGGTCCCCATACTGAGATTTTCTACTTTTCATATTATTGTGTTACAGCAGATTGTACCCAGCAGTAGGGTCCCTTTAGATATTTAACTGGTGGATGGAAGTGACTCTGTGCCGGGAAAGTGATAATTTAGAAGAATTGTTGGGATCCTTGTAGTCGATCCTCCACTGATCAGAAGGTGCCATGTCCCACAACTTGGAAATTATACAGTATTGTATTGTTGCGTTGATATTCAGTAACGTTTGCCTTTTAGAAGTTTGTCCTTCCTCTCTCCATGTCTGCCTCCCTAGCTCTGATGTCATCAACCCCTTCTAACTCATATTGAGTATGGCGGCCATCTTATAGCTCTGGTTCAGAATAGTCTTTTTTCCTACTACAACTATTACAGCTATGGCTACTGAAATCATGCATACAAGAGTTCCGCTTGAAATAAACCTTCTGGAATCTTCATATGTGTCTCCTGCAGTCGAGTCAAGCTATCTAATGAAATCTCTTCATGTGAGTACTGGTACATAAAGACATCCATATGAATGCTGTTTCAAGAGCCCCACACAAGCAGTCTTGTTATGGAGTCAGAAAAGGAGGTGTTGACATGTTCCAGCGATTCTACAACACTTGCAAAGGACAGAAAAATCTACTATAGTTTGGGAACTAGATTGCATAATGTGTGGGAACTATATAGCAGTGTTATGTGGGCTTATACCCATTGAGACTATGGTTATAATCTCAACAAAAAGATAGAAAAAGAAATACCACAAGTCTTCAGAATAAAGATTCCAAGTGTCCCTACCTCATTCCCTTCTATCCACTCCCAGAACTTCCATCCACTGTGTCAGCAGCAGCCTGAAGAGACCTCATTCACTGGAGAGGACATATTTTTGGTCACTATTTTATATTAGGTGGGCTGTTTATTATCTTGCCACTACATAGCACTTTTTAAAATATTATTTGGGCTTAGATTTCAAGAACAATTGGCAAAGATTAGCCTAGGATTCCATATTCTATAAAAAATGTATTTGGTTATAGTTTTCAATCCCTGAATTGCAAATTTGACCAGTGATGAAAAAATCATGGCAATAGCCACATTAAAAATGTGTGGCTTACATTGTCGTAAATGGCTTAGTACTGTTTCTCCTTGTATAGTACGATGGTTGGCAGGTGTAGGGACTTATGAGCCTGGCAACGATCCCTGGCAAAAAAAGGTATGCAGATAGGCTCTCTTCCAGGAGATAGAAAGAAGAATGCTTTCTTTTGCAACCTTATGTTTAGATAGGGGTTCAGCACAGGACATGTGGGGGTGGGGACCACCATGAAGTCTTCTTCAAGTCACGTCTCGTCTGCAAAGTGTATAACAAAGAATTATTTGAGCTGTCACTTTTTCAGCACTCCTATCTAACCCAAGCCCACCCAAACTCTTCATCATGCTGCTACCCCATTGTTCAGCCTGTTGGTGATTAGTTTGTTCCCATTACTGCACCCACCCTGTTGACTGGTAAACCTGCTCCTCTTTGTTTCCCACATAGTAATAATGACCACCACTGTGCCCATCAGTGTAGCTCATGGAAAATATTAATGCCATCTGTGAGCCCTATAGAAAATAATAGGGTCCTTTTTTTTGCGCCACTGAAAGTAAAAATGCCCCAGTGTGCTCCTTTGATGGTCATAATACCCCAAAGTGCCCTATAACTAATAATGCCCCTTAAGTGCCCATTAGTAATGGGCGAGCACAGAGGCGTAGCTAGGGTTTTGGTTCAGGGTGGGCGAAGCTTCTGAGTGGCCCCTAACCAGGTAACCTTGATTACAACTCGGTGACGCGCCCTAATACTGGAGGAGAACCTCAGCAGGTGACCGCGCTGTTACTGAAGATAATCTCTATATAAAAACCAATATGGATATTACCGCCATATGGTCAGTGGTAGATACCAGTCCTACAGAACATATAAGAGATCACTGCACAGTTACAGATAATGACTTACCGCTGACGTTCTCTGATGGAATCGTTCATTTTTCCCTTCTTTTCCATCTGGCCCAGACCGACATGACAACTTCTTCCAGCAACGACTTACCTGCAGAGAATACAACAAAGACACGTTTCACTTCTCACATTTCCAGCCCCATCAGCATCTATTCCCAACCTGCACAAACTCCTCATCCTGCTGATACCCCAATACTGAGCCGCTGCTGCCGTATGTGTCCCTATTACTGCCCCTGATACCCCAATATTGAGCCACTGCTGCCGTATGTGTCCCTATTACTGCACCTGATACCCCAATACTGAGCCGCTGCTGCCGTATGTGTCCCTATTGCTGCCGCTGATACCCCAATACTGAGCCGCTGCTGCCGTATGTGTCAGTATTACTACACCTGATACCCCAATACTGAGCCGCTGCTGCCGTATGTGTCCCTATTACTGCACCTGATACCCCAATACTGAGCCTCTGCTGCCATATGTGACCTTATTATTTCCCCTGATACCCCAATACTGAGCGGCTGCTGGCGTATGTGTCCCTATCACTGCACCTGATACCCCAATACTGAGCGGCTGCTGCCATATGTGTCCCTATCATTGCCCCTGATACCCCAATACTGAGCGGCTGCTGCCGTATGTGTCCCTATTACTGCACCTGATACCCCAATACTGAGCCGCTGCTGCCGTATGTGTCCCTATTACTGCCCATGATACCCCAATACTGAGCCACTGCTGCCGTATGTGTCCCTATTACTGCCCATGATACCCCAATACTGAGCCACTGCTGCCGTATGTGTCCCTATTACTGCCCCTGATACCCCAATACTGAGCCGCTGCTGCCGTATGTGTCCCTATTACTGCACCTGCTACCCCAATGCTGAGCCGCTGCTGCCGTATGTGTCCCTATTACTGCCCATGATACCCCAATACTGAGCCGCTGCTGCCGTATGTGTCCCTATTACTGCCCGTGATACCCCAATACTGAGCCGCTGCTGCAGTATGTGTCCCTATTACTGCACCTGCTACCCCAATGCTGAGCCGCTGCTGCCGTATGTGTCCCTATTACTGCCCCTGATACCCCAATACTGAGCCGCTGCTGCCGTATGTGTCCCTATTACTGCACCTGCTACCCCAATGCTGAGCCGCTGCTGCCGTATGTGTCCCTATTATTGCCCATGATACCCCAATACTGAGCCTCTGCTGCCATATGTGTCCCTATTACTGCCCGTGATACCCCAATACTGAGCCGCTGCTGCCGTATGTGTCCCTATTACTGCCCCTGATACCCCAATACTGAGCCGCTGCTGCCGTATGTGTCCCTATTACTGCACCTGATACACCAATACTGAGCCGCTGCTGCCGTATGTGTCCCTATTACTACACCTGATACCCCAATACTGAGCCGCTGCTGCCGTATGTGTCCCTATTACTGCACCTGCTACCCCAATGCTGAGCCGCTGCTGCCGTATGTGTCCCTATTACTGCCCATGATACCCCAATACTGAGCCACTGCTGCCGTATGTGTCCCTATTATTGCCCGTGATACCCCAATACTGAGCCTCTGCTGCCATATGTGTCCCTATTACTGCCCGTGATACCCCAATACTGAGCCGCTGCTGCCGTATGTGTCCCTATTACTGCACCTGATACCCCAATACTGAGCCGCTGCTGCCATATGTGTCCCTATTACTGCACCTGCTACCCCAATACTGAGCCGCTGCTGCCGTATGTGACCCTATTACTGCACCTGATACCTCAATACTGAGCCGCTGCTGCCGTATGTGTCCCTATTACTGCACCTGATACCCCAATACTGAGCCGCTGCTGCCGTATGTGTCCCTATTACTGCCCATGATACCCCAATACTGAGCCGCTGCTGCCGTATGTGTCCCTATTACTGCCCATGATACCCCAATACTGAGCCGCTGCTGCCGTATGTGTCCCTATTACTGCACCTGCTACCCCAATGCTGAGCCGCTGCTGCCGTATGTGTCCCTATTACTGCACCTGCTACCCCAATACTGAGCCGCTGCTGCCGTATGTGTCCCTATTACTGCACCTGATACGCCAATGCTGAGCCGCTGCTGCCGTATGTGTCCCTATTACTGCACCTGATACCCCAATGCTGAGCCGCTGCTGCCGTATGTGTCCCTATTACTGCCCATGATACCCCAATACTGAGCCACTGCTGCCGTATGTGTCCCTATTATTGCCCATGATACCCCAATACTGAGCCTCTGCTGCCATATGTGTCCCTATTACTGCCCGTGATACCCCAATACTGAGCCGCTGCTGCCATATGTGTCCCTATTACTGCACCTGATACCCCAATACTGAGCCGCTGCTGCCGTATGTGTCCCTATTACTGCACCTGCTACCCCAATACTGAGCCGCTGCTGCCGTATGTGACCCTATTACTGCACCTGATACCTCAATACTGAGCCGCTGCTGCCGTATGTGACCCTATTACTGCACCTGATACCCCAATACTGAGCCGCTGCTGCCGTATGTGTCCCTATTACTGCCCCTGATACCCCAATACTGAGCCGCTGCTGCCGTATGTGACCCTATTACTGCACCTGATACCTCAATACTGAGCCGCTGCTGCTGTATGTGTCCCTATTACTGCACCTGATACCCCAATACTGAGCCGCTGCTGCCGTATGTGTCCCTATTACTGCACCTGATACCTCAATACTGAGCCGCTGCTGCCGTATGTGACCCTATTACTGCACCTGTTACCCCAATACCGAGCCGCTGCTGCCGTATGTGTCCCTATTACTGCACCTGCTACCCCAATACTGAGCCGCTGCTGCCGTATGTGTCCCTATTACTGCACCTGATACCCCAATGCTGAGCCGCTGCTGCCGTATGTGTCCCTATTACTGCCCATGATACCCCAATACCGAGCCACTGCTGCCGTATGTGTCCCTATTACTGCCCCTGATACCCCAATACTGAGCCGCTGCTGCCGTATGTGTCCCTATTACTGCACTTGCTACCCCAATGCTGAGCCGCTGCTGCCGTATGTGTCCCTATTACTGCCCATGATACCTAAATACTGAGCCTCTGCTGCCATATGTGTCCCTATTACTGCCCGTGATACCCCAATACTGAGCTGCTGCTGCCGTATGTGACCCTATTACTGCACCTGATACCCCAATACTGAGCCGCTGCTGCCGTATGTGACCCTATTACTGCACCTGATACCTCAATACTGAGCCGCTGCTGCCGTATGTGTCCCTATTACTGCACCTGCTACCCCAATACTGAGCCGCTGCTGCCGTATGTGTCCCTATTACTGCACCTGCTACCCCAATACTGAGCCGCTGCTGCCGTATGTGTCCCTATTACTGCACCTGCTACCCCAATACTGAGCCGCTGCTGCCGTATGTGTCCCTATTACTGCACCTGCTACCCCAATACTGAGCCGCTGCTGCCGTATGTGTCCCTATTACTGCACCTGCTACCCCAATGCTGAGCCGCTGCTGCCATATGTGTCCCTATTACTGCCCATGATACCCCAATACTGAGCCACTGCTGCCGTATGTGTCCCTATTACTGCCCATGATACCCCAATACTGAGCCTCTGCTGCCATATGTGTCCCTATTACTGCCCGTGATACCCCAATACTGAGCCGCTGCTGCCGTATGTGTCCCTATTACTGCACCTGATAACCCAATACTGAGCCGCTGCTGCCGTATGTGTCCCTATTACTGCACCTGCTACTCCAATACTGAGCCGCTGCTGCCGTATGTGACCCTATTACTGCACCTGATACCCCAATACTGAGCCGCTGCTGCCGTATGTGACCCTATTACTGCACCTGATACCTCAATACTGAGCCGCTGCTGCCGTATGTGACCCTATTACTGCACCTGATACCTCAATACTGAGCCGCTGCTGCCGTATGTGTCCCTATTACTGCACCTGCTACCCCAATACTGAGCCGCTGCTGCCGTATGTGTCCCTATTACTTCTCCTGCTGTGTGGTTCTCTGTGCCCTCTAAATTCTAAAGCAACTCTCTACTATATAGTAATGCCAGGTGCAAGTGCCCTAGAAAACACTGCCCATATTTTGCCCCTAGAAAGTAGTAATGCCCTGTGTGCCCCTTTGATAGCCACAGTAACCTGAGTTCTCCTATAACAATAAGTGCCCACTTTACATTTAATAAAGTCCCGAGTCTTCCCCTGTACAGCTCCCCTATACACAGCATGATGCTCTCTTATACACAGTATAATGCCCCCTCACTGTATAGTACCACCCACACAGTATACTGTCCCCTTAGTAGCCCCAAAACTGTTTGATGGCTCCAACACTGTATAATGACCCCCACACTGTAATCTCCGTACTGTATGATGGCCCCCTAGATAGCCTCCATATACAGTAGCATAATGCACCAAATAGTCCACAATATAGTATAATGCACTCCCTGTAATAAGGCAGCACCCCCATAGTCAGACCCTGTAATGAGGCAGCCCCCATAGTTAGACCCTGTAATAAGGCAGCCCCCATAGTTAGACCCTGTAATAAGGCAGCACCCCCATAGTCAGACCCTGTAATAAGGCAGCCCCCATAGTCAGACCCTGTAATAAGGCATCCCCCATAGTCAGACCCTCTAATAAGGCAGCCCCCATAGTCAGACCCTGTATTAAGGCAGCCTACCCATAGGCAGACCCTGTAATAAGGCAGCACCCCTATAGTTAGACCCTGTAATAAGGCAGCCCCCATAGTTAGACCCTGTAATAAGGCATCCCCCATAGTCAGACCCTGTAATAAGGCAGCCCCTATAGTTAGACCCTGTAATAAGGCAGCCCCCCATAGTCAGACCCTGTAATAAGGCAACCCCCATAGTCAGACCCTGTAATAAGGCAGCACACCCATAGTCAGACCCTGTAATAAGGCAGCACCCCCATAGGCAGACCCTGTAATAAGGCAGCCCCCATAGTCAGACCCTGTATTAAGGCAGCCCCCCCATAGGCAGACCCTGTAATAAGGCAGCCTACCCATAGGCAGACCCTGTAATAAGGCAGCCCCCATAGTCAGACCCTGTAATACGGCAGCACCCCTATAGTCAGACCCTGTAATAAGGCAGCCCCCATAGGCAGACCATGTAATAAGGCAGCACCCCTATAGTCAGACCCTGTAATAAGGCAGCCCCCATAGGCAGACCCTGTAATAAGGCAGCTCCCATAGTCAGACCCTGTAATAAGGCAGCCTACCCATAGGCAGACCCTGTAATAAGGCAGCTCCCATAGTCAGACCCTGTAATAAGGCAGCAGCACCCATTAAAAATAAATAAAATACTCACCTCTCTTCTTCCTGGTCCCTGCGCTGCTCCTGCTGATCTGCTGACAGCGGGCGCCGGGCAGTGACGTCATCGCGCCCACTGTCAGTGTCGGCGACGTCAGACGCCGACACTGACAGGGGGATAATGGGAGAAGGAGCGCAGCGCTATAATGCTCGGGTGCTCATTTTGCGTAAGAAGCATATTGGAACTCAATGGGAACGCAAGCATTTTTCTATCAAACCCTACAAGGCGATCAAGGGGGACCGGAAAATCACTGAAATGGAAACACTGCTGAAATGGATTGAGAACAGCATGGGGAAGACTGCTGGGAACAATGTTGTTGGATTATTATGCCACTTTTACAGACTGACAATAAAACATAGAAAATGAAAGATAAAATGGATTTCCAGGAAAAAGGGTTATGTTATGAAACATTCTTTCCTGTATAAAGACTTGTATATGAGGCAAAATAGAAAAGAGAAGAAAAGCCTGCCATCTCTTACTATATATTTTTTTTTTAGCAATAAATGAATTAGGGGAGACGCATTATAATCTATCAAAGACCATGGGCAGTGCATTATATTATATGAGCTATATGGGACCTACATTACACTGTATTGAGAACTATCTGTCCCCATCATTCTTCCTCAGCAGGTGTCAAGGAACTTGGGAACAAGCGTTGAACGACTACAATATTGTCAATCACGCTCGACACACCTGAACTCTGCGCATGTGAATACAGCTGAAATGTTTCTGTGTGATGGTGCAATATATTAGCACTTGCTTGGGGCCCCACTTTAAACTTTTGACCAGGGCCCCACTTTGTCTACATCCAGCCCTGGTTACGTCCACATACCTCCCCTTACTGAGCTCAAGTGAAGGCTGGTTGTGGAATGTGCTAGGTCTGTTAGAATTTTACAAGATCCCCATCTTACAGGACATGTTCACCCCATGGAGGTCCCAGGCAGTAGATACTGTCATCATGTTTCTTATTGTGATTTTACCTGTCTATAGAGATGAAACATGGCATGGATAGCACCATCCATGGAACGAATATTAACCTGGAGGGGTTCTGCTGGCCTTACAGTGATGTGAATTAATATGTTATGTTCGTCCCTTCGCTGCGATGACAAAATAGATCTCCTATAAATATTGAATCAATGAAAACACCAATGTTCATCACTGACCACTGGCTTCAAAACATCTGAGACATGCTTTGATCAGAGGAAGCTCTCTCCCGCCTCTGAGTAAAGGAAGTCTTAGTGTCCTTTTCTCAGGGCAAATCTCCTGTGATCATTACCTGTTCACTGCAGGAGGCCCCTATTTCAATAGAGGTTGAAGAGTCATCATCTTGGAAGGTGATCTGTCTCCTCTCCAGAGATGTTTCATGGATTTTAATTTTTCTTTATGACAGTTAAGGTGCCACTTATTATGCCTATAGCGCCTATCCTATGGATATGTTGTTAGTGAGCTAGCTCTCCTTTATTTCTGTGTCCATGCAGAGGATGTGAAGCTCTTTATCAGAATAATAAAAGTCTTGTGGCAGATATCTGTGTTGACCAAGAGGTGCTGTGCTCATTCTGCGTTTGTCTAGGTCCATAACAAGTTGCAGATTTCAACTTTCAGCAGAATCATCAACGTTATGGGAGGATCAACTGTCTGACTTGGGACATAATAAGACTGTGATCTGCATCATAACAACATGGAAGATTTAAAATGGAACTTACCCACCCAAACCTGAGGCCACACATTAAAATCTAGAAGAACTATATGCACATATTTAAGAAGATATACCCTCACGTCAATACCTTTGATAAACTTCCCATACGACGTGGTTTGGCCCTATGAGCGTCACCGGTTTTGCTTTGGCGCTTACCCTCTTGTAGCAATTGCCGTCCTCCTGCCCAGATCCATGTGGATGACACGTCCTACGTCCTCCACACAGTGTCCCCATTCATGCTCTTGCGCAGGCGCACTTCTCTCTGCCTTGCCGAGGGCAAAGCAAAGTACCGTAATGCGCATGCGCTGGGGGAGGCCAAAGAGCGCTGATAACCCGGAAGTAAAGCTGCACATGCTCACTACAGTAATTTGCTCTGCCCTCAGCAAGAAAGAGCAAAGTGCGCCGGCACAGGGATGAGATTGGGGGGCACTGTGTGAATGACATAAGATGCGTCATCCAGATGAAGCAAGCAGGAGGACGGTACCCATTGGAAGATTATAAAAAATAATTTTTGGGTTATGTAGAGGGCATGTAGGGCATACATTCAACAAACTAGAATTCTGTAAAGGAGGCTGTAGTGGTAGCCGTAGTTTATATTGCTGAAACCTGATGACATGTTCCCTTTAACACAGCACCATCTGCTGTCTATTCAATATAGTCCCTTCCAGCATAAGCCTGCAGCTGTTGTATACTCCAACCAGTCTGAAGGCTATACTCATACAATAAGTAAATAATCAACTTTAATGCAGTGTTTTTCTCCAAAATTGTCATATAATTGACAAACACATTTTTTAGCATTTTTTTATTATTTTTAGGCAGTAACAATCTGTTTCAAAAGTACTTATTTAATAATAGTCGGCATGCTGTTTGGTCCGATTGCCCTCTACCATAGCAAAAAAAAAGTGCGAGACGTAGTTTGGCAGCATGCCACCACTTATTGTGCCTTCCTGGAGGTTTTCTCCATGAATATTCTGCATGTCATCAGCAGTAGGAGTAAACTCTTTATTCTAGAAAGCAGTCATGGAGAGCAGCACACGTGGCAGGAACACCCAGCACCTTCGGAAACAAATGTATTTGGACATTTAAATCCTCTGCAGAATGGATATATTCCTGCACCGTCGGTCATGTGTCTAATTAGATGAGCGAAAGGGAGACCGCGGCTGATGTGTGGTATAACGGTGCAGCAAGTGAGAGGATATCTCATCTGGAGAAGACAACATGTCAGCAGAAGGTGACACGCGATCGCGGATGTGAATATTTTAATACCGGGAAAAAAAATTGTGATTTAAAAAATCCATAGGAGACATACGGTAGATTATTAACAATGGAGCTGGCCTAGATTCAAAGTTGTGAAGGCAGCAATTACTGTCATCTCTGAGCGAATATAACACCGGATTATAATTAAACAGATTCTCCAACAACTGTTGTTCTGATGTAAAAAGTTGGGATCTGATGAAAACGAAAAATCTTTATATTACACATGGGGGTTCTGGTTAACCCCAATGACAACACATACTAAGGGCATGTTCAATTATAATTTCCATTTTTGTTCCCCTTGTGACATTTCTTTTGCTTCCGTTTCGCTTTGACCAGTGGGGTACCGCAGGGGTCGGTATTGGGACCTGTTCTCTTCAACATATTCATTAATGATCTGGTGGAAGGTTTACACAGTAAAATATCGATATTTGCAGATGATACAAAACTATGTAAAGCAGTTAATACAAGAGAAGATAGTATTCTGCTACAGATGGATCTGGATAAGTTGGAAACTTGGGCTGAAAGGTGGCAGATGAGGTTTAACAATGATAAATGTAAGGTTATACACATGGGAAGAAGGAATCAATATCACCATTACACACTGAACGGGAAACCACTGGGTAAATCTGACAGGGAGAAGGACTTGGGGATCCTAGTTAATGATAAACTTACCTGGAGCAGCCAGTGCCAGGCAGCAGCTGCCAAGGCAAACAGGATCATGGGGTGCATTAAAAGAGGTCTGGATACACATGATGAGAGCATTATACTGCCTCTGTGCAAATCACTAGTTAGACCGCACATGGAGTACTGTGTCCAGTTTTGGGCACCGGTGCTCAGGAAGGATATAATGGAACTAGAGAGAGTACAAAGGAGGGCAACAAAATTAATAAAGGGGATGGGAGAACTACAATACCCAGATAGATTAGCGAAATTAGGATTATTTATTCTAGAAAAAAGACGACTGAGGGGCGATCTAATAACCATGTATAAGTATATAAGGGGACAATACAAATATCTCGCTGAGGATCTGTTTATACCAAGGAAGGTGACGGGCACAAGAGGGCATTCTTTGCGTCTGGAGGAGAGAAGGTTTTTCCACCAACATAGAAGAGGATTCTTTACTGTTAGGGCAGTGAGAATCTGGAATTGCTTGCCTGAGGAGGTGGTGATGGCGAACTCAGTCGAGGGGTTCAAGAGAGGCCTGGATGTCTTCCTGGAGCAGAACAATATTGTAACATACAATTATTAGGTTCTGTAGAAGGACGTAGATCTGGGGATTTATTATGATGGAATACAGGCTGAACTGGATGGACAAATGTCTTTTTTCGGCCTTACTAACTATGTTACTATGTTACTATGTTTTCAATTCTTTTTTTCCCTCTTCAGCCATTTTTAAAAACTGAAATAGGTAAACTGTCCAAACTTTATATTGTCATTCCACTAGGAAAGTAATATCAGCCGTTTTTTAATTCATCCCCTTAGCCATAAGTTGCCGACTGCACTGGATTTTAAAGTTATTGATCAAAGATGAAAAAAAGAAGATAAAAAGGAGCCACACTCACCCTGGGATTCCACTCCAATACTGCCTCTTCAATGGTTTTCACCAGACCGGAACCCATAACTTCCTGACTAGAGATGATTGAATACATTTGAATGGAATGGAATTCTACGTCAAGTTTTCAAAAGTCCATAATCATCAAAGCTCAATTTTCAGGAAAATGCAGGCCATGCATTTTTCTAAATTCAATTTTCTAATTCAGGGATGTCAAACTCAAATACACAGAGGTCCAAAATTAAAAGGTTCAACAAAGTCATGGGCCATAAAGTATAATGAACCCCATATAGTGCTCCATACAGTATAATGGCACCACATAGTGCTTCCTAGAGTATAACGGCCCTGCATAGTGCTTCATAGAGTACAATGGCTCCACATGGTGCTCCATACAGTATAATGGCCCCACATAGTGATACATACAATATAATGGGCTCCACATGGTGCTCCATACAGTATAATGGCCCCACATAGTGATACATACTATATAATGGGCACCACACAGTGCTCCATACAGTATAATACCCCTATGTAGTGCTCCATACAGTATAATGGCCCTATGTAGTGCTCCATACAGTATAATTGACCCACACAGTGCTCCAAACAGTATAATGGGCACCATATAGTGTTCATATAGCATAATGGCCCCATATAGTGCTCCATACAGTATAATGGCTCCACATAGTGCTTCCTAGAGTATAATGGCCCTGCATAGTGCTTCATAGAGTACAATGGCTCCACATGGTGCTCCATACAGTATAATGGCCCCACATAGTGATACATACTATATAATGGGCTCCACATGGTGCTCCATACAGTATAATGGCCCCACATAGTGATACATACTATATAATGGGCACCACATAGTGCTCCATACAGTATAATGGCCCTATGTAGTGCTCGATACAGTATAATTGACCCACACAGTGCTCCATACAGTATAATGGGCACCACATAGTGTTCATATAGCATAATAGCCCCATATAGTGCTCCATACAGTATAATGGCCCAAAACATAGTGCTAAATACAGAATAATAGTATTCATCAGGTGGAAGACGGTTTAACCGTTGAAACGCGTTGTGGTTCAACACTAAAATCCTTGTTTTGGTCTCATTTCCAGCGCTCCTAGGAATGTTATTACTATTCTTTACTGCATTTTGTATCCTCCTAGAAGGTTAACGGCTTGAGCTGCGGTGGACCTTTTGCTTTCAATTTTAACTGTGACCCTCACAGCGCTCCCTAGTGACCGCTTTCTTTTCCTTGAATTTCATCAAATACAGCATAATAGGTCTCACATTTAAAATAATAAATACTCACCTCTGCCCACTCCTCTGCTACTCCAGTCTCTTCATGGTATGTTTAGATCCTCTGCACATCTCGGTACAGCTGCCGCGTTGTAATGATGTCATCGTGCCCGCTGTACTGAGATACCAGATGCAGAGGGTGAATGATGAGAGAGGAACCATCAACTGACACTCCCTCCTCCATCATTGCTTTCAACTGTATTGGCATCTAGGATGCCGATGTAGTTGAAAGAGCGATGCCAAATGAAAGTGCGATGCTGGGCAGGGGACTCGTCCAATGTCGCAAGCCAAATATACTCATGGGACCTGCTCGGTGTCACGGGCCCAATATACTCACCTTGTGGGCCAGAGTTTGACATATGTGTTTTAAATGTCTGGTGCCTACATTGAAACATGATGGTGGCAGTGTCCTTATGTGGGGATTTGTGAGCTGCTATTATATGGTTGGGGAGCTACATTTTATTGAAGGTATCATTAATTCACAGATGTACTGCTCTATATTGAAAGAGAAGATGCCGCCATCACTCCGTGCCCTTGGTAGATATGCACTTTTACAACAGGGTGAAAATGATTCAATGGCCAGTTGTCTCCTTATCTGACCATAACTGAACATCTATGGGGAATTATCTCCATTGAGCATCCAGTCTTGAAAAGAGTTTGTTCTTGAAGAATAGAAAAAGATAGATGTTGCAGTATATATTGTCAAGATTTGGTGCTATCCTTAAAAATCATGGAGGTCATACAAAATACTAATGTAGTAGTTTTTGATGTGGGGTGTACTCATTTTTTCAGTAACTAATTTGACTTAAACTAAATATTTGCCACACAAAAGGTTGATACATAAAATGAGAATAATGGGGATAGGGGAAAATATGTGCAAGTGGGTTGAGAGCTGGCTCAGGGATAGGAAACAAAGGGTGGTTATTAATGGAGCACACTCGGACTGGGTAGCGGTTAGCAGTGGGGTACCACAGGGGTCAGTATTGGGCCCTCTTCTTTTTAACATATTAATGACCTTGTAGGGGGCATACAGAGTGGAATTTCAATATTTGCAGATGACACTAAACTCTGCAGGGTAATCAATACAGAGGAGGACAATTTTATATTACAGGATGATTTATGTAAACAAGAAGCTTGGGCTGATAAATGGCAAATGAGCTTTAATGGGGATAAATGTAAGGTCATGCACTTGGGTAGAAGTAATAAGATGTATAATTATGTGCTTAATTCTAAAACTCTGGGCAAAACCGTCAATGAAAAAGACCTGGGAGAATGGGTGGATGACAAACTCATATTCAGTGGCCAGTGTCAGGCAGCTGTACAAAGGCAAATAAAATAATGGGATGCATTAAAAGAGGCATAGATGCTCATGAGGAGAACATCATTTTACCTCTATACAAGTCACTAGTTCGACCACACTTAGAATACTGTGCACAGTTCTGGTCTCCGGTGTATGAGAAAGACATAGCTGAACTGGAGCGGGTGCAGAGAAGAGCGACCAAGGATATTAGAGGACTGGGGGGTCTGCAATACCAAGATAGGTTATTACACTTGGGGCTATTTAGTTTAGAAAAATGAAGACTAAGGGGTGATCTTATTTTAATGTATAAATATATGAGGGGACAGTACAAAGACCTTTCTGATGATCTTTTTAATCATAGACCTAAGACAGGAACAAGGGGGCATCCTCTGCGTCTGGAGGAAAAAAGGTTTAGGCATAATCACAGACGCGGGTTCTTTACTGTAAGAGCAGTGAGACTATGGAACTCTCTGCCGTATGATGTTGTAATGAGTGATTCATTACTTAAATTTAAGAGGGGACTGGATGCCTTTCTGGAAAAGTATAATGTTACAGGGTATATACACTAGATTCCTCGATAGGGCGTTGATCCAGGGAACTAGTCTGATTGCCGTATGTGGAGTCGGGAAGGATTTTTTTCCCCAAAGTGGAGCTTACTCTTTGCCACATGGGTTTTTTTTTGCCTTCCTTTGGATCAACATGTTAGGGCATGTTAGGTTAGGCTATGGGTTGAGCTAGATGGACTTATAGTCTTCCTTCAACCTTAATAACTATGTAGCTATGTAACTATATACAGAGCTCCTGTGTATAATATCACTGGTGATCACTGTATTACCTGTACACTGACACAAGTTTTCCTTCAACCTTAATAACTATGTTACTATGTTACTATGTTATTAACCTTACTTTCATGTTTTTGGTTAAAAATGTTCTACGAAACTCAGTGTGGTCAAAATTGTAAAAATTGTGCTTTTGTTCGGTGAGATATTGATTAAAATCTTACTTTTCAAGTAGGGTGTACTCATTTATGCTGAGCACTGTATAAAGTGTATAACTTCCACGCCTTAACTTAGAGCAAAGCGGAAGTGTGAACTATAGGAATATAAACTTCTACTAATGAACTTGTTGCATCCACTGTAGTGACTGGAATCAAAAAAGGAATGTTTCAGGATTTGTTTTATATGGCTTGTAATGACAAGATAAAAATAAATAGCTGTTAATTTTTCTGATATCTATGTAATAACTATGGTGGGTGATGAACATGGGGAAAATTACATGGGGGCAGAATTGTTCTTTTAGGAAGCTTCTTATAAACATTTGTGAAGTACAAAGCTTGAGAAAGACTGTGTCTGGGGATCAGGGCTCAAAGGCTGATATTGACGCATTTAAGGACCAGACATAAATGTTACAGTCCCAAAAGACCCATTTAAGGGAAACAATTGTAGGCAGACCTTCTGTCAAAATCCTACTTGAGTAACTGATTAGTTTAAAACTCCAGTTTTCCATTTTCTCATGAACAATACTCAAATGTCTTACTAGTAGAGATAAGCGAACCAAAACTGGAAAGTTTGGGGTTCATTACTGAACCCCGAACATGGACTTTTTACTGTATGTCCATTTTCCTGTTTGGGTTCGCCATTCTAATAAAGCTTGTTGAAAGACTGTGGGCATTTCCAGACCTATCACAGCCACGCCAAGTATTGGTTTGGCAGTGATTGGATGGTGCAACAAGTGACCCTGCCTGTATAAAGGCCAGAACACGATTGCCACCATCATTATGCTCTCATTAGTGAAGGGATAGGATGCATCAGATTCTGACTACGCACTCTAAAAAAAATGCTTTGTGTACTTTGCAACCTATATCTTTGATAGTACCGTGCTACTGTGCTAGTACTGTGATAAAAGCCGCTGTGTGTACTCTGAAAACTCATCTGTGGGAATACTGTTCAAAACTCTACTGTGTGTTCTCTGCCCCACCGCCTGTGGGAGTACAGTCCTTTAAGCCGCTGTTTGTACTCTGCACTCCCCCGCCTGCAGGAGTACTGTTCCTTTAAGCTGCTGTGTGTTTCCTAGTAGTCTGAAAAATAAATAATTGTCATCAGCCGTCTCAATGCCATTAGTAGCCAAAAAAAAAAACATTTTTCAGGACTGCTATGTGTTTTCTAGTAGTTTTGCAAAGAAATATATCACATTTGCCATCTCATTGCCATTTCTAGGCCCAAAAAATATTTTTTCTGGACTGGTGTGTGTTTCTTAATAGTCTGGGAAATAAGTAATTGGAATCAGCCATCTAGCTTCCATTTCTACGCCAAATGAATATTTTTTCAGGAGCAGTGTATGTTTTCTAGTAGTACTGCAAATAAATAACTGGCATCAGCCGTCTTGTTGCAATTTCTAGGCCAAACAAATAATTTTACTGTACCATTGTGTTTATGATAAATGTGTAAAAAATAATTGTACTCTGCTGTGTTTTTTGCAAGTAGTATGTGTAAAAAAATTAGTGTACTCTGCAGCAATTTTTGTGAGTAATGTATGTAAAAATGAATTATACTCTGCAGTGTTTTTTGTGAGCAGTGTATGTAAAAATAATTCTACTCTGTAGCTGTCTCTTTGTGGGTTGAAAAAATTATTTTATTCTAACTCTGTGTCTATACATGCAGTATTTCTAAAAAGTTGCTTTACTCTGCAGCAGTCTTTTTGTGAGTAGTGTGTGTAAAAAAATTCAACTCTACTGCTATATGTGTACGAATTGAAGCTGTGCCTAAAAAAATAACCCTTGCCTTTAGGCCTCTGCAACCCTGTCTCTCGGAGTACTATACCAAAAAGCTTCTGCGTGTACTGTGCCAAAAAGCCTCTCTGTGCACTCTGCAGCTGTGTCTGTGCGAGTAGTCTGCCTTAAAAATAATTATACTCTACTGCTATGTCTGTACAAGTTGTGGGCCTAAAAAATAGTTATACCTATGTATACCTATGGAGTACTGTGTCCAGTTTTGGGCACCGGTGCTCAGGAAGGATATAATGGAACTAGAGAGAGTACCAAGGAGGGCAACAAAATTAATAAAGGGGATGGGAGAACTACAATACCCAGATAGATTAGCGAAATTAGGATTATTTAGTCTAGAAAAAAGACGACTGAGGGGCGATCTAATAACCATGTATAAGTATATAAGGGGACAATACAAATATCTCGCTGAGGATCTGTTTATACCAAGGAAGGTGACGGGCACAAGGGGGCATTCTTTGCGTCTGGAGGAGAGAAGGTTTTTCCACCAACATAGAAGAGGATTCTTTACTGTTAGGGCAGTGAGAATCTGGAATTGCTTGCCTGAGGAGGTGGTGATGGCGAACTCAGTCGAGGGGTTCAAGAGAGGCCTGGATGTCTTCCTGGAGCAGAACAATATTGTATCATACAATTATTATGTTCTGTAGAAGGACGTAGATCTGGGGATTTATTATGATGGACTATAGGCTGAACTGGATGGACAAATGTCTTTTTTCGGCCTTACTAACTATGTTACTATGTTACTATATGTTATACCTATGTCTGTGGGAGTAATGTGCTTAAAAACACACTTTTCTACTCTGCAACCATGTCTGTGGGAATACTGTGCCAGAAAAACCTGTGTGTGTCCTCTGCACTCGTCTCTGTGGGAGTACTCTGAAAAAAGCCCCTGTGAGTATACTCTGCAAAACACCTCCTTCATTTCCCTCTCTACTTGTATGCCACCTCCTGGTTCATGATTATTATGTTTTCTTTTTTAATTTTTTGTCATTTAGGTAATTTCCCTATCAATATTTGTTTGCAGGGCACTTGTCCTGCTCTTACCCCCATTTTGTTTCTTTTTGCAGCCCCTTAGCCCTGACTATGACTATTTTACATCCATTATAAAGCACTGAAGTTTGGGTCCCCATTGACATCTATTGGGTTAGGGTCCGGGATATAGTTTGAGGTCAAGTTCGGACCCGAACTGAACTTTTTACTGTATATTCGGCGAACGCGAATATCCACGGGCTCGCTAGCATGATATACATTAACAGGTCTGCATGAAAATAATTTCGTCTATTTGCTCTGATTCTTTCTTCTTTGATATTAGTAGATTTCAAGTGACGAGAGTTGAGTCACGTTCTGCTTTATGAACTCTTGTCCGACCCTAGAAATTCCCATAGATATCCAGTAGAAGAATGCTGCCTCTGAGTGAGTACTATCACAATTATTACTAGGGTTGAGCGAAACGGGTCGGTCATTTTGGCAAAGTCGGGTTTCATGAAACCCGATCCGACCCCTGTGCGGGGTCGGCCATGCGGTACGCGACTTTCGCGCCAAAGTCGCGTTTCAATGACGCGAAAAGCGCCATTTCTCAGCCAATGAAGGTAAACGCAGAGTGTGGGCAGCGTGATGACATAGGTCCTGGTCCCCACCATCTTAGAGAAGGGCATTGCAGTGATTGGCTTGCTGTCCGCGGCGTCACAGGGGCTATAAAGGGGCGTTCCCGCCGACCGCCATGTTACTGCTGCTGATCTGAGCTTAGGGAGAGGTTGCTGCCGCTTCGTCAGAAGCAGGGATAGCGTTAGGCAGGGTCCATTAACCACCAAACCGCTTGTGCTGTAGCGATTTCCACTGTCCAACACCACCTTCGGTGTGCAGGGATAGTGGAAGCTACATTTTTTTTTTTTCCTCAGCGCTGTAGCTCATTGGGCTGCCCTAGAAGGCTCCCTGATAGCTGCATTGCTGTGTGTACGCCGCTGTGCAAACCAACTGCTTTTTTCAAAGCACAAATCCTCTTGTTCCTTCCTTTCTGCACAGCTATCTTGTTTGTTTGTCCACACTTTTTATTTAATTTGTGCATCAGTCCACTCCTTATTGCTGCCTGCCATACCTGGCTGAGATTACTGCAGGGAGATAGTAATTGAAGGACAGTTCCTTTTTTTTTTTTTTTTTTTTTTTTTGTGGGAGATTAAGATTGGCATTTCTGCTAGAGTGCCATCCCTGTCTGTGCCATCTCTCACTCAGTGGGCCATAGAAAGCCTATTTATTTTTTTGCTTGATTTGGGTTCTAAAATCTACCTGAAAAAATCACAACATCAATCAGGGGGAGAAAAATATTGGCCTCAGGGCTTGTGTGCCACTCCTTACTCCTGTGTGTGCCATCTCTCACTCAGTGGGCCATAGAAAGCCTATTAATTTTTTTGCTTGATTTGGGTTCTAAATTCTACCTGAAAAAATCAATAAATCAATCAGTGGGAGATTAATATTGGCCTTTGGGCTTGTGTGCCAGTCCTAAGCGTGCCATGTCTCTCTCTCAGATAGTGGGCCATAGAAAGCCTATTTATTATTTTTTTATTGGGTTTATAAATTTTCCCTGGAAAAAAAAAAAAAAGTGGGAGATTAATATTGGCCTCTGGGCTTGTGTGCCAGTCCTGAGCGTGCCATCTCTCTCACAAATAGTGGGCCATAGAAAGCCTATTTATTTTTTGGGTTGATTTGGGTTCTAAATTCTACCTGAAAAAATCAATAAATCAATCAGTGGGAGATTAATATTGGCCTTTGGGCTTGTGTGCCAGTCCTAAGCGTGCCATCTCTCTCTCTCAGATAGTGGGCCATAGAAAGCCTATTTATTATTTTTTTTATTGGGTTTATAAATTTTCCCTGGAAAAAAAAAAAAAAAGTGGGAGATTAATATTGGCCTCTGGGCTTGTGTGCCAGTCCTGAGCGTGCCATCTCTCTCACAAATAGTGGGCCATAGAAAGCCTATTTATTTTTTGGGTTGATTTGGGTTCTAAATTCTACCTGAAAAACTCAATAAATCAATCAGTGGGAGATAAATATTGGCCTCTGGGCTTGTGTGCCACTCCTGACACCTGTGTGCGTCATCTCTCACTCAGTGGGCCCTAGAAAGCCTATTTTTTGTTTTATTTGTTTTCTAAATTCTCCCTGAAAAAATCATTTTATTTTATTTGGTTTCTAAATTATTCCTGAAAAAATCTTTTTTTTTGTATTTTTTTTTCTAAAGTCTCCCTGAAAAAAAAAAAAAAATCAAATCAGTGGGAGATTAATATTGCCCTTTCTGCTTGTGTGCCAGTCTTGACTCCTGGGTGTGCCATCTCTCTCTCTCTCTCTCCAATTGTGGGCCATAGAAAGCCTATTTATTTTTTTGCTTGATTTGGGTTCCAAAATCTACCTGAAAAAATCACTAAATCAATCAGTGGGAGATAAATATTGGCCTCTGGGCTTGTGTGCCACTCCTGACTCCTGTGTGCGTCATCTCTCACTCAGTGGGCCCTAGAAAGCCTATTTTTTTTTTATTTGTTTTCTAAATTCTCCCTGAAACAATCATTTCATTTTATTTGGTTTATAAATTCTTCCTTAAAAAATCATTTGTTTTTATTATTTTTTTTTTCTAAAGTCTCCCTGTTAAAAAAACCAAAACAAATCAGTGGGAGATTAATATTTACATTTGCGCTTCAGTGACAGTCCTGCGTGTGTGGCATCTCTCTCATTTGTTGCCACCAACAACAGAGTGTGTAACATTGTGCCTGATTTTCGTTGTGGTCTCACCCACCTGTAAAGGGGTAGCTAAATCATACTGAAGTTATAGCTCACCGTGTAAGTTGTGTGACAGCAACAAATACCATTAGTTTGGTAACGTTTTTAAAAAAATGAGGAAGTCTGGTGGAAGAGGTCGTGGCCGGGGGCGTTCATTGTCAGCTGGTAATGAGGGTAGTGGTAGTGGTGGAGCATCAGGTGGTCGTGGGAAAAAAAATATTGCACCTAAGTCTGGAGCTGTGGAGCCAGGTTCGTCGTCTGGCTACACAAGGCCTCGAACGCTCCCTTTTCTGGGAGTAGGAAAACCGCTTTTAAAGCCGGAGCAGCAAGAGCAAGTTTTGGCTTATCTTGCTGACTCAGCCTCTAGCTCTTTTGCCTCCTCTCGTGAAACTGGTAAAAGTAAAAGCAGCGCGTCGTTAGTGGATATTCACGGTCAGGGACAAGTCGCTTCCTTGTCCTCTTCAGCAAAAACAACAACAGAGAAGAATGCAGCAGGCGACACAACGGGTTACTCCATGGAGCTCTTTACACATACCGTCCCTGGCTTAGAAAGTGAAGCAGTTAACAGTCCATGCCCATGACCCTGGTATTGTCGAAGCTTCTTGGGAAAGAGGGAGATACCCCCTACTGACACTCTTACCATCCCTTACCTTTTTTCCCCCAGCGCGACCACCCGAACCCCTTCTCCCAATTAAGACAGAGACAAGAGTTTCTTTGGAATTATGTAGGCCACAGCAGCCTGTTTATTAAACAAAAACAACGGTTAACAATTAATGTAAAAGCATACATTTCAAAACTAGGGGAAGTCCTTGGAGCCCAAAAGAATCTGGTGATTTTAACCATACCGCGAACATAACTCAAACCATATTTTACTCCCAGCCGTTGTAAGCCTGGCTCGGGAGCACCAAAAACCCCGCAAGAGGGTTCACTGTTCGCGGTAAAAACATGAGATCCGACCACCCCTGCCGGAACTCCCCACCACCAATCACCAGATCCAAAACATAATAAACTTCAGAACAGAGGAGCCATATACCTATGGACCCCCCAAACCAATTTCCACCAACTCCAAGGACTCCCCCCAACCGCCACAACGAGAGGCCTTTGAAAACCTTAAAGGCCCGAGACCCCACCCGACCGAAAAGCTATGGCCTTCTCAATGCCCTCCTGTAACCCGAGAGCCCAAAAATCCATTGCTACAGCATTCAAATGCACGCCGTCCGCCAACCAATACTCCCCATTTCCAGATTCCAATTCAAAATGTCCGACCGCCGCACCCCCATTCCTAACCACAAAGGCAGACACCGCCCTGTTCACCTTTATGCGGGCCTTATCAATTTTTTGCTAAGACCGCATGTGCTTCCACCGTTTCCGCGGCACAATTTCGGACCAGATGACAGTCAATCCCGGGTACAAAACCCACAAACGTAAACAGTCCTGTTTGATGTCTCTAACCAACTCCCGAAAAGGTCGGACCCCAAGATCGTTACCCCCCACGTGCAAAACCAAAACGTCGGGAGCTCTGTCCAGTCTCACACTGTTCTGGATTTCCCGCAACACGCGATTCCAGGCCATACCCCGAAAACCGAGCCACCGGATGACTGCGACGCTTCGATCAAATCCGAGTTGCCTGCCCTCCGTCCGAACGTCGGCTCGCAGAGCTCCCCAGTGCACGTACGAGTGTCCAAGAATCCACACCAATAAACCTTGGTGACCTGGAAAACAAGCACAAACTTAACAACTGTCCCCTACTGCAGCAAAACGCTCCATAAAGCCTATAAAACCCCATCGACCGCCCCCTGTGGCCGAACATAACTTCTAAAGCGGTTGGAGCGCCACCTACCGATCCTACGAATGGCGGAATCCTCCAATCCCCCAATTGCCGCTTCAGTTGCGGCACCTATCCGGAAGGAGTGAGGGGCGAAACAAGCCCCATCCAACCCCACCGAGGAAATCGCCTTTTTGAAAACCGCCGTGAACTGGTATCGAGACAAGCAGGAACCATCCTGGTGACATAACAATGCCCCATCCCGCTTAGGCTGCAGGCCCCAAAAGTTGCTAAGGCAAGAGACTGGACACATAACGGACCCCGCAACTGAGCCCACCACAATTCTGCTGCCCCGCCCCTCCTGATCCGACTTTGACCTTCGCAACCATAACTCCACCTGGCCCCCAGCCAACAATACGTCCCTGGCCAATAAACCCCCCGGCCCTTTTTTGTTTGGTGCCACCAACTCTCCTACTCTAAAGGCCCCAAAAAAGGCCAATGAAAAGGCCAGCCGAAATAAACAAAGCTCAAAAAACGAAGAACACAGTGATGACAATGCTTCGCCCAATTTTTCCAAAACGTTAAAAGACACCGGCCTCCTAGAATCTGTTCCTCTGGGCCGCCGCCTAAAACCTCTTACGGCCCTCTGCACCAAAAAGGACTTGGTGATATCGTCCTGACCCCGCAATTTGCAACCAAAGGCCAGGGCCGCCATGACTCTTGACACTTTTGCGGGAGACCAACCCGCTGATGCCCCCCGGCTCAACCATGACAACAGGATCCCGATCTGATCCTGGTAGCTCCACCCACCAAATTCCGCTGCTAGCAAAAACTCCCACTCTCGCCAAGTTGCCTGATAAGCCTCCCAGGTTCTGGGAGCCAACGACGCCTTAATCAATGCCTGAGCGTCCCGGACACCGCTAGCCAAAGTTCTGGAGGGCACTCCAAACCGACCATCTCCGCCTCCGGGGCCAATGACCGAAAACGATCGAACTGCAAACGAGAAAGAGAGTCAGCGATGGAGTTATGAACTCCCGGCACATGCGACGCTGTGACATGCGCGTTCAAATTCAAACACAACAGCACCAAACGCCGTAACACGCAAACCACCGGCGGCGAAGATGCAGACAAACTATTAATCGCGCAAACCACCCCCATGTTATCGCAACGAAAACGAACACGCCTGTTCCGAAAATTATCTTGCCACAAGTGCACCGCTACCAAAATAGGGAAAATCTCCAGGAGAGCAATGTTACGAACTAAACCAGTAGAAATCCAACTCGCAGGCCACTTTGCCGCGCACCATTGCCCTTGGAAATATGCTCCAAAACCCGAACCTCCGGCTGCGTCAGTGAATAATTCCAACGACTCGTTGTCAATCACGCCCGCCATAAACAACGACCTACCATTATATGACTTCAGGAACTCACTCCACACTGCCAAATCCTCCTTGTGCTCAGCTAATAACCGCACAAAATGGTGAGGAGCCTTAACTCCCGCCGTAGCGCTAGCCAACCTCCTAGAAAAAACTCGCCCCATTGGCATGACTCGACAAGCGAAATTAAGCTTACCGAGCAGAGATTGCAGGTCTCGCAAAGGCACCTTACGCAGGCGACCAGTTCGCACAACGTCTTCCCGTAGGCCCGTCAATTTGTCCTCAGGCAAACGAAACTCCCACCGCACGGTATCCATGACTATGCCTAAGAAACACAAGCACGTACTCGGGCCTTCCGTCTTACCCGGTGCCAGCGGGACCCCGAACCGCGAAGCCACCCATTCAATCGCATTCAAAATCCTTGCACAGCAATCGGACCCCGCCGGGCCGATGCACAAAAAATCGTCTAGGTAGTGTAGGACCGCATCGCAACCAGACACGTCCCGTACCACCCATTCCAAAAAGGAACTAAACGCCTCGAACAGAGCACAAGACAGCGAACAACCCATGGGCAAACATCTGTCAACAAAAAATTTTTTCTCCCAAAAACATCCAAGAAGTCTAACGCTAGACGGATGAACCGGCAACAATCGAAAAGCGGCTTCTATGTCCGTCTTTGCCAACAGGGCACCTTTTCCGCATCTCTGCACCCAAGCTACCGCTTCATCAAACGATGCGTAAACCACCGAGCACAAATCAGGATCAATGCCGTCGTTCACCGACCTACCCTTAGGATACGACAGGTGCTGGATAAGGCGAAATTTTCCCGCTTCCTTCTTAGGGACCACACCCAGAGGGGAAACAACTAAGTCCTCAAACGGAGCATGGTCAAAAGGGCCAGCCATGCGGCCCAAAGCCACCTCCTTACGTAACTTCTCTGAAACCACCTCAGAGTGTAACAAGGCTGAATGCAGATTTTTCCTAACAACGGGAACCACAAAAGGAGGTGCTGGAATAACAAAACCTTCCGTAAAACCGGACAGTAACAGTACCGCCTTTTCCTTATCCGGGTACCTACTTAGATAAGGGACCATCCTTTCCACCATCACCGGAGTCTCCCCCATGGGAATTACCTGGACCTGCTTTTGCCTTGCCCTTCTTAAAGCATTTTGCGGCTCCGTGGGAGGAACCACTGCAGTGGGAGCACAAATGTTTAAATCTACAATTGCTTCCAAATTTGCACTGTCCCTCATTAAATTGCCAGCAGACACCCAACTTCTGTCCTCCTGCCTGACCGGCGTTGCCTGAGGAGCTCCCTGCACCGGACTGAGATCCATGGCCGGACCCACCGGCCCCCCCTTGAAAGGGATGGCCGAACTTGTACTGCGCCATCACGCGCAACCAGAGACCAATATCCTTCTGGTCCCACCTAATAGCCGGCCGCACAGCTTTTCTCTGCCTAAACTGCTCATCGTATATCAGCCATGCCTGACCGCCATACACCCTATGAGCCTCACTGATGGAATCCATGTAGCAAAACAGCCCCGAGCAATTCTCCGGAGCCTTCTCGCCAATAACACTGGCCAAAATGGCAAAAGCTTGAAGCCAATTAGCAAAAGTCTGGGGAATCAAACGCCAACGCCGCTTTTCTTCCTCCTCCTTTTTTAAATCCTCCTTCTTCCCCTTGTCAATGTTAAATTTCTCCAAGGGGAGCAGTGAAAAAATTTCCACGTACTCATCCTTACTAATCTTTTCCCTGACCTCTTTCTTAAGATGCGCCCCCAACGGGCCCTCAAAACACACGTATACCTCGCCGTGCGCCCTATCATCTAAGTGGACCCTACACTCCTTCTCCTTCTCAGTCTGCACAGAAACCGAAACTGGCTCCGCAACCTCGGCCTGCGCTGCTGCCGCACTAACCGGACTCCGTGTTACACCAGACCAAGCACCCAAAAAACCCTGCGGAGCCACATCACGATCCAATCTAGCTAGCAGGTTCTGCACATTAACCAAAAGCTCCCGCACCCCTGCCGCTTCACCGCCGCCTGCTACCCCTGCCGCAGCTACGCCGCTAAGCGCTCCCTGACCACCACTAAACGCAGGCGCACTAGCATCATAAGAACAAGCACGAGACACAGACGCATACTCACCGGGCTGCAAGGGATCTGTGGTCCCTCCAGCCAGAGTGCTGGTATCCGGACGTCCACGAATGGCCCAATCCGCCACCGACCCGTCCAACGATGTGCCTTGGAGGTGTCCGTCAGACCCGCTGCTCCCGGACGCAGCTGACCCGTGGGACACTGGATTCGGACTCCCCGCGATGGGGGGAGACGCCGCCTGGACCGGCGAGGGCACATCTTGCTGACCGGCGCCAGCCGCAGTCCAGGCCGCCGTAAGAGGCTGTCCGCTCCAAGGCCCTGGAGCAGGGGGACCCCCCGCCACTGTAGTAGGGGCCGACCCAGCGCCGTCCTGCCTCGGGCCGCCCGCCCCGCTTCCATCCACCGCTCCTCTGGGCCCCGCTCTCACCGCCGAGGCAGACCGCGCGGCGGAACCGGCACCGCCGCGGCCTCCCGCTGCTCTAGGCCCCAAGCGCTGCCCGGCGCGTCTTGGCTCCGCCCCCACCGCACCACGAGGTGAGGGCCTAGCAACCGCCGCTGCGCCCCCCCTGGCAGTCGGATTCCTCCCAGGCCGGGGCCTACTCGCCGCTGCTCTTACCGGCGCCCGGCCTGGAGGGTCCCGGGAGGGGCTCCTACGCCTGCGGGGGCGCTAGGCCCAGGATCCGGCGATAGGCGCTCGGGGGGCCGTGTCCGCCGAGCCCGCCGATCAAGATGGGGGACCGCTGGCGGGGATCCGCTGCCGCCGGCGCCCCCGTCCAGCAGGTGGGCCACCTGCGCCTCCAGCCATCCGGGAGGCCGAGAGGCTGCAGCCGCCCTCAGGCTCTGCAGCACAGCGTCCACACCTGACATGCTGCTGCTTTCAGTGCTGGTGAGTGGGAACTGACCGGCCCCCGCCCCCTGACACTTCCCTAACCCTCTCTTCAACTATCTCCCCCGCCCCCTATACTGTTAACCCTTTCAGCCCCACCCCCTCCTCTCCAACCCATTGTCATGCTGGCCTTCGCTTAGCCGTGGGGGGGAGGGGGCGGCTCGCTCCGGCCTGTCCTTTACAAGTTGAATCTGACATGGAGTGCACTGATGCACAGCCACAGCCAGACTACTATGCTGGTCCTTTGACTCAGACCACAACATTGCCCTCGCAGGGTGCTGATCAAGAATCAGACCCTGATGAGACTATGTTGCCCCATCACGAACGCTATACCACCGACCGACACGGTGACACAGACGAAGTTGCACACGAGCTACAAGAAGAGGTAATAGATGACCCAGTTCTTGACCCCGATTGGCAGCCATTGGGGGAACAGGGTGCAGGCGGCAACAGTTCTGAAGCGGAGGAGGAGGGGCCGCAGCAGGCATCAACATCGCAACAGGTTCCATCTGCCGGGCCCGTATCTTGCCCAAAACGCGTGGCAAAGTCAAAACCTGTTGGAGGACAGCGTGGCCATCCGGTTAAAGCTCAGTCTGCAATGCCTGAAAAGGTATCCGATGCTAGAAAGAGTGCAGTCTGGCATTTTTTTAAACAACATCCAATTGATCAGCGCAAAGTCATCTGTCAAAAATGTTCAACTACCTTAAGCAGAGGGCAGAATCTGAAAAGTCTCAATACAAGTTGCATGCATAGACATTTAACCACCATGCATTTGCAAGCTTGGATTAACTACCAAACGTCCCTTAAGGTTGTAGCACCCTCGGCCAATGAAGCTAGTCATCAACGCAACATCCCTTCCGGCAGTGTAGGGCCACCATTTTCTGCACCACCTGCAGTATCTGTGGAGGTTTCTTTGCCAGGCCAAAGCAGTCAGGGTCAGGGAATCACCAGTTTCGTAGTAGGAAACACTGCATCTAGGGCACCGGCGGCAACAATACCATCTCCCACCGTCTCTCAGTCTGCCATGTCCACCGGCACCCCCGCTAGTTCCACGATCTCCAGCTCTTCAGTCCAGCTCACCAGTCCAGCTCACCCTACATGAGACTATGGTTAGAAAAAGGAAGTACTTAGCCTCGCATCCGCGTACACAGGGTTTGAACGCCCACATAGCTAGACTAATCTCGTTAGAGATGATGCCCTACCGGTTAGTTGAAAGCGAAGCTTTCAAAGCCCTGATGGACTACGCTGTACCACGCTACGAGCTACCCAGTCGACACTTTTTTTCCAGAAAAGCCATCCCAGCCCTCCACCAGCATGTTAATGAGCGCATCGTCCATGCAATCAGGCAATGTGTGAGCACAAAGGTGCACCTGACAACAGATGCATGGACCAGTAGGCATGGCCAAGGACGTTACGTGTCCATCACGGCACACTGGGTAAATGTGGTGGATGCAGGGTCCACAGGGGACAGCAAGTTTGGGACAGTTCTGCCTAGCCCACGGTCTAGGAAACAGTTGGCTGTAGCCGTTCGCACCCCCTCCTCCTCCTCCTCGTCCTCCTGCAGAAGCGAGACCTCGTCCACAGACCGCAGTCGCACAACCACTCCATCCGCAGCTGCCACTGTTGCACACCAGGTCTCCCATTATGGGGCAGCTACTGGCAAACGTCAGCAGGCTGTATTGGCTATGAAGTGTTTGGGCGACAACAGACACACCGCTGAAGTTCTGTCCGAGTTCTTGCAGAAAGAAACGCAGTCGTGGCTGGGCACTGTAGATCTTGAGGCAGGCAATGTAGTGAGTGATAACGGAAGGAATTTCATGGCTGCCATCTCCCTTTCCCAACTGAAACACATTCCTTGCCTGGCTCACACCTTAAACCTGGTGGTGCATTGCTTCCTGAAAAGTTATCCGGGGTTATCCGACCTGCTCCTCAAAGTGCGTGGACTTTGCTCACATATCCGCCGTTCGCCCGTACACTCCAGCCGTATGCAGACCTATCAGCGTTCTTTGAACCTTCCCCAGCATCGCCTAATCATAGACGTTGCAACAAGGTGGAACTCAACACTGCACATGCTGCAGAGACTGTGTGAACAGAGGCGGGCTGTTATGTTTTTGTGGGAGGATACACATACACGGGCAGGCAGTAGGATGGCAGACATGGAGTTGTCAGGTGTGCAGTGGTCGAAGATTCAAGACATGTGTCAAGTCCTTCAGTGTTTTGAGGAATGCACACGGCTGGTTAGTGCAGACAACGCCATAATAAGCATGAGCATCCCCCTAATGCGTCTGCTGATGCAAAGTTTAACGCACATAAAGGATCAGGCGTCTGCAGCTGAGGAAGAGGAAAGCCTTGATGACAGTCAGCCATTGTCTGGCCAGGGCAGTGTACAGGACGAGGTAGCGGGCGAACAGGAGGAGGAGGACGAGGAGGATGATGGGGATGATTATATTTTTAATGAGGAAGCTTTTCCGGGGCCAGTGGAAATTGTTGGCGCGGCAAGGCCGGGTTCTGGTTTTTGGAGGGACACAAGTGACGTGGATTTGCCTGAAACTGCCCCTCAACCAAGCACAACCACAGATTTGAGAACTGGAACTTTGGGCCACATGGCGGATTATGCCTTACGTATCCTCAAAAGGGACACACGCATAACAAAAATGATGAACGATGACGATTACTGGTTGGCCTGCCTCCTTGATCCTCGCTATAAAGGCAAATTGCAAAATATAATGCCACATGAGAACTTGGAACTAATATTAGCAACCAAACAATCAACTTTTATTGACCGTTTGCTTCTGGCATTCCCTGCACACAGCGCCCGTGATCGTTCTAACACGAGCTGCACGGGCCAGCAGACCAGAGGTGTTAGAGGGGCAGAAATCAGAAGTGGCGTTGGCCAGAGGGGTTTTCTGACCAGGTTGTGGAGTGATTTTGCTATGACCGCAGACAGGACAGGTACTGCAGCATCAATTCAAAGTGACAGGAGACAACATTTGTCCAGTATGGTTACTAACTATTTTTCATCCCTTATCGACGTTCTCCCTCAACCGTCATTCCCATTTGATTACTGGGCATCAAAATTAGACACCTGGCCAGAATTGGCAGAATATGCATTGCAGGAGCTTGCTTGCCCGGCAGCTAGTGTCCTATCAGAAAGAGTATTCAGTGCTGCAGGTTCAATACTAACAGAAAAAAGGACTAGTCTGGCTACCCAAAATGTAGATGATCTAACCTTCATTAAAATGAACCACAACTGGATTTCGAAATCTTTTGCCCCACCTTGCCCGGCTGACACCTAGCTTTCCTATGTAAAGGTCTTGCCTGTGGACTATTCTGAACGACTTTTCCAATCTCGTAATTTGCAGCACCTGATTGTCCAGCATCCGACATGTTAACACCTCCCTAAATGGCCAAAGTCCCCACACGGGGCCGTGGTATCGCCACTTGGCGCCAGCACCCGTGAGAGTACTGTTTGTCTGAAGAGGTGGGTGTGCCCACTTTTGGTCGACGGCACTGCCACTAGGTCCCTCATAGTACAATAAAGTGTCTGGCGGTGGTGGTGCGCACCCAACGTCAGACACACCGTTGTAATATGAGGGGCCCTGGGCCTGTACCGCCGGGCCACAAGACAGTCCCCCCCCCCCCAGATCAAACAGTGCTCTACCACTTGCAAAATTTTCTCTCACAGCTCCACCAATGTTTAGTCTATGCGCTGACATCCTTCAATGCCTGGCACTGTCAATACCATTGTATTGACATTTTTCTTATGTTAGGCCTTCGAAGCCTGTCTGCGGTCACTCCTTCCACTAGGCCTCCACTGACCTGTCTACTGCTGCCCGGGTTCCGCTGGAACCAATTTTAAATTGCCTACAGCCAGCCCAATTTATTATGTTAGGGCTTCGAAGCCTGTCTGCGGTCCCTCCTTCCACTAGGCCTCCACTGACCTGTCTACTGCTGTCCGTGTTCCCCTGGAACCAATTGTAAATTGCCTACATCCCAATTTTTGTTATGTTAGGCCTTCGAAGCCTGTCTGCGGTCCGTTCTTTCCACTACTACTACACTGACCAGGCCACTGCTGCCCGTGTTCCCCTGGAACCAATTTTAAATTGCCTACAGCCAGCCCAATTTATTATGTTAGGCCTTCAAAGCCTGTCTGCGGTCCCTCCTTCCACTAGGCCTCCACTGACCTGTCTACTGCCGCCCGTGTTCCCCTGGAACCAATTTTAAATTGCCTACAGCCAGCCCAATTTATTATGTTAGGGCTTCGAAGCCTGTCTGCGGTCCCTCCTTCCACTAGGCCTCCACTGACCTGTCTACTGCTGCCCGTGTTCCCCTGGAACCAATTTTAAATTGCCTACAGCCAGCCCAATTTATTATGTTAGGGCTTCGAAGCCTGTCTGCGGTCCCTCCTTCCACTAGGCCTCCACTGACCTGTCTACTGCCGCCCGTGTTCCCCTGGAACCAATTTTAAATTGCCTACAGCCAGCCCAATTTATTATGTTAGGGCTTCGAAGCCTGTCTGCGGTCCCTCCTTCCACTAGGCCTCCACTGACCTGTCTACTGCTGCCCGGGTTCCCCTGGAACCAATTTTAAATTGCCTACAGCCAGCCCAATTTATTATGTTAGGGCTTCGAAGCCTGTCTGCGGTCCCTCCTTCCACTAGGCCTCCACTGACCTGTCTACTGCTGTCCGTGTTCCCCTGGAACCAATTGTAAATTGCCTACATCCCAATTTTTGTTATGTTAGGCCTTCGAAGCCTGTCTGCGGCCCGTTCTTTCCACTACTACTACACTGACCAGGCCACTGCTGCCCGTGTACCCCTGGAACCAATTTTAAATTGCCTACAGCCAGCCCAATTTATTATGTTAGGCCTTCAAAGCCTGTCTGCGGTCCCTCCTTCCACTAGGCCTCCACTGACCTGTCTACTGCTGCCCGTGTACCCCTTGAACCAACATCAGAAAATATAAAAATAAGTATTTTGCTTATAAAAAAGAAAATACTGGAGAGATATCAAATGCAGACATTTTAACATTAAAAACAAACACATACAACAAAAATCTGGTACAGTACTAAAAATGGCCACCAGCTACAATAACTTTCTCCTGCAAGTAGTTAACTGAAAGTTTTTTTCAATTTAAAACACAGATATGGCATCCACCGAGTGTTGTCCTGTCGCGTCTTCTTTATATTATTGCCAAGAAGATGCAAAACAATGAAAATAATAAAATCATTATTTACCAAAAAAATAGAGTAAGTCAAAACCACATTGCAAATAAACATTCATTACAAATAAAGAAGCAGGGCGCGTCCGAGGGTGAGTATATACCTAATAAGAATATAATCACCCTCGGACGCGCCCTGCTTCTTTCCGACAGCCTTCCTTCCTAAGAATCAGCCCTTCCGTGGTGTAGAGAGAGGGTGTGTTACACTCCAAGGTGTTCCCCAGGTTGCCTTTCCTGAGCTTCGATCTTCATGCTCTCGTTTAGTAGTTGTCGGAAAGTAGGCTGCATTAGGCCTACAAATTGGGTATGGGGTGGAGAGAGATGGTGTGTTACACTCCAAGGTGTTCCCCAGGTTTCCTTGCCATTGCTTCGGTCTTCCGACTCTCGTTTAGTAGTTGTAGAAAACTACACTGCATTAGGCCTACAAAATGGGTATCGGGTGGAGAGAGATGGTGTGTTACACTCCAAGGTGTTCCCCAGGTTTCCTTGCCATTGCTTTGGTCTTCCGACTCTCGTTTAGTAGTTGTAGAAAACTACACTGCATTAGGCCTACAAAATGGGTATCGGGTGGAGAGAGATGGTGTGTTACACTCCAAGGTGTTCCCCAGGTTTCCTTGCCATTGCTTCGGTCTTCCGACTCTCGTTTAGTAGTTGTAGAAAACTACACTTCATTAGGCCTACAAATTGGGTATCGGGTGGAGAGAGATGGTGTGTTACACTCCAAGGTGTTCCCCAGGTTTCCTTACCATTGCTTCGGTCTTCCGACTCTCGTTTAGTAGTTGTAGAAAACTACACTGCATTAGGCCTACAAAATGGGTATCGGGTGGAGAGAGATGGTGTGTTACACTCCAAGGTGTTCCCCAGGTTTCCTTGCCATTGCTTCGGTCTTCCGACTCTCGTTTAGTAGTTGTAGAAAACTACACTGCATTAGGCCTACAAAATGGGTATCGGGTGGAGAGAGATGGTGTGTTACACTCCAAGGTGTTCCCCAGGTTTCCTTGCCATTGCTTCGGTCTTCCGACTCTCGTTTAGTAGTTGTAGAAAACTACACTGCATTAGGCCTACAAATTGGGTATCGGGTGGAGAGAGATGGTGTGTTACACTCCAAGGTGTTCCCCAGGTTTCCTTGCCATTGCTTCGGTCTTCCGACTCTTGTTTAGTAGTTGTAGAAAACTACACTGCATTAGGCCTACAAAATGGGTATCGGGTGGAGAGAGATGGTGTGTTACACTCCAAGGTGTTCCCCAGGTTTCCTTGCCATTGCTTCGGTCTTCCGACTCTCGTTTAGTAGTTGTGGAAAACTACACTGCATTAGGCCTACAAATTGGGTATCGGGTGGAGAGAGATGGTGTGTTACACTCCAAGGTGTTCCCCAGGTTTCCTTGCCATTGCTTCGGTCTTCCGACTCTCGTTTAGTAGTTGTAGAAAACTACACTGCATTAGGCCTACAAAATGGGTATCGGGTGGAGAGAGATGGTGTGTTACACTCCAAGGTGTTCCCCAGGTTTCCTTGCCATTGCTTCGGTCTTCCGACTCTCGTTTAGTAGTTGTAGAAAACTACACTGCATTAGGCCTACAAATTGGGTATCGGGTGGAGAGAGATGGTGTGTTTCACTCCAAGGTGTTCCCCAGGTTTCCTTGCCATTGCTTCGGTCTTCCGACTCTCGTTTAGTAGTTGTAGAAAACTACACTGCATTAGGCCTACAAATTGGGTATGGGGTGTAGAGAGATGGTGTGTTGCACTCCAAGGTGTTCCCCAGGTTTCCTCTCCATTGCTTCGATCTTCATGCTCTCGTTTAGTAATTGTTGGAAACTACACTGCATTAGGCCTACAAATTGGGTATGGGGTGTAGAGAGATGGTGTGTTCCACTCCAAGGTGTTCCCCAGGTTACCTCGCCATTGCTTCGATCTTAATGCTCTCGTTTAGTAGTTGTTGGAAACTACACTGCATTAGGCCTACAAATTGGGTATGGGGTGTAGAGAGATGGTGTGTTCCACTCCAAGGTGTTCCCCAGGTTTCCTCTCCATTGCTTCGATCTTCTTGCTCTCGTTTAGTAGTTGTTGGAAACTACACTGAATTAGGCCTACAAATTGGGTATGGGGTGTAGAGAGATGGTGTGTTACACTCCAAGGTGTTCCCCAGGTTTTGTCCACATTGCTTCGGTCTTCCGACTCTCGTTTAGTAGTTGTAGAAAACTACACTGCATTAGGCCTACAAATTGGGTATGGGGTGTAGAGAGATGGTGTGTTGCACTCCAAGGTGTTCCCCAGGTTTCCTCTCCATTGCTTCGATCTTCATGCTCTCGTTTAGTAATTGTTGGAAACTACACTGCATTAGGCCTACAAATTGGGTATGGGGTGTAGAGAGATGGTGTGTTCCACTCCAAGGTGTTCCCCAGGTTACCTCGCCATTGCTTCGATCTTAATGCTCTCGTTTAGTAGTTGTTGGAAACTACACTGCATTAGGCCTACAAATTGGGTATGGGGTGTAGAGAGATGGTGTGTTCCACTCCAAGGTGTTCCCCAGGTTTCCTTGCCATTGCTTCGGTCTTCCGACTCTCGTTTAGTAGTTGTAGAAAACTACATTGCATTAAGCCTACAAATTGGGTATCGGGTGGAGAGAGATGGTGTGTTACACTCCAAGGTGTTCCCCAGGTTTCCTTGCCATTGCTTCGGTCTTCCGACTCTCGTTCAGTAGTTGTAGAAAACTACACTGCATTAGGCCTACAAAATGGGTATCGGGTGGAGAGAGATGGTGTGTTACACTCCAAGGTGTTCTCCAGGTTGCCTTTCCAGAGCTTCGATCTTAATGCTCTCGTTTAGTAGTTGTTGGAAACTACGCTGCATTAGGCCTCCAAATTGGCTATGGGGTGGAGAGAGATGGTGTGTTACACTCCAAGGTGTTCTCCAGGTTTCCTCGCCATTGCTTCGATCTTCCGACTCTCGTTGAGTAGTTGTAGAAAACTACACTGCATTAGCCCTACAAAATGGGTATGGGGTGGAGAGAGATGGTGTGTTCCACTCCAAGGTGTTCTCCAGGTTGCCTTTCCTGAGCTTCTATCTTCAGGCTCTCGTTAAATTGTGGTTAAATGGAACAACTGCATTTGGCGTACTAGTTGGTTTGGGGACTACTAACAGTGTCTGCCGCTCCTTGCTGTTCTCCTGGTTTCCTGTCCTGAAATTCCGTTTTCAGGCGCTCGTTAAGTAGTTGTTAATGTTAGACTGCATTTGGCCTACTAGTTGGGTTGGGGCCTACTATCGGTGTCTGCCTCTCATTCCAGTTATCCTCCACTGCAATGCCCCCTGGTTATTCCTGTGTTACCAATTTTGAACTGCATTTAGCCAACTTTATTCTTTGGGCCTATATCTGTGTTTCCTCCTCATCCTGCCCATTGCCCAGCCAGTGATAGATGAGTCTGCTGGTACATTGACCCATAACGCAACATTCCCCGTGCACGCTACACAACAACATTGTGACCCTGCTGAAAGTCAGGTTGCTCTTCCCGCATACCATACCACCTTACACGGGGACAAAGAGGAAGGTGCAGATGAAAGTGCAGGTTCCTTCATCAGGTGGGGGGAGGAATACTAGTTGGCGACGTCACTGGCACAGGGCCTCTCATAGTACGCAAAAGTGTTGCTGCCGGTGGGAAGCGCCCCCGCCGTGCAAACACACCGCTGTACTTTGAGGGGCCCTGTGCCAGTGCCAATGCCAACGAGTGGGCCCCCCCTGCTTGCTCAGGTTCACAGCACTTGCAAAGTTGAAATACTTACCTCTCCCTGCTCCACTGCCGTGGTCCAGATTTCCTGGGCCCGCTAATTACTTGAACCAGCCCTACCCACCACAACTTTAGCCAAATGACCCCCAATTTCAAATGCCTTCCAATTATTATAAGGTAAATTACACTTGACAAGCTTCATTAAGAAGAATGGATGGTTTTGACATTAAAATGGGCACTCTAGGTGTTTTCCTGGCCCCCACTCACTGCCGACTATGCTGCCCCATTGACTTGCATTGGGTTTCGTGTTTCGGTCGATCCCGACTTTACGTCATAATCGGCCGATTTCACTCGACCCGACTTTTGAGATAGTCGGGTTTCGCGAAACCCGGCTCGACTCTAAAAAGGTCAAGGTCGCTCAACTCTAATTATTACACTTGCTCGTCTGTTTCATTCTTTGCTTGATAGCTCTTATAGGATGTCTCTTGTGAATTGAGAACAGTGACGTCTGCATACAATTATCACCCTTTAAATCATGCCTTCCGTTGCCATCCTTGATACAGCTGTCACTCATTGTCAGGAGAACACATGCGCTGGAATATATTATTCATATATATAATTAGTTTGTGTATGATTAGTCCAAAACTCATTTTTTTTATACCTTTATAATTCAGCTTCTTTTTTCCATACGCCTATTCCCATGGTGTTATGTTTCAGTTATATTAAGGCTGTGTTCACATCTGTGCAGGAGGCTGTGTTCTAGTTTCTGCTATTTTTTGCAGTACAACATAAAACAGAAATGTGGTAGACCCTATTACAAGACAGTGGTGTTCGTTGGGTGTCATTGTCTTTTTTAATAAGACCCTTCTCTGTCATTTTTAATCTTCTACTCCAATGACAGAACACAGATGTGAATAGAGCCCTTAAAATGATTCACATTGTATTCAAGGGGAAATATGAAGACTAATTCAATAGGCAATATGTCCCTTTTTTAATCAGTTTCTGCGCACTAAAACAACAGTAGGTAACAGCACATTTCACCACCCAACTGAACATGGATAATCTCTGTGAATACTCTGGAAATGTTTAAATCCCAGCTCTGCAGAGTCTGGATTAGATACACCTGAAGGGTTTTGCTAAGAACAAGGAAGTAGCTTTATGGAGTGTCAGTCTCCTAAGGAAGTGTCAGTCTACTGAGTGAAGCAGAGTCAAGTGTGCTGCTTGTGAGTGTCCAGCCAAAATGTGACCTGCAGCTGAGAGACATGCCAGCGTCTCTCTCTGAATGGAGACTGCAATAAGCAGTCTGTTTGTGAGACCTGCAGAGAACCGTATGGAAGCTGCAACCTGTTCAGTGTGAACTATGAATGGAGTTCTGTTTGGAAGCGAAAAAACAACGCGGTCTTAAGGAGCGCTGAGGCAAAGAAGGGAACAATTCAAAACAGCTGACATGTCCCGGGAAAGATGTGAACTCACCGCTGGAGCCCACATCAAATGGAGGGTATCCGACATCGGGGTGCAATTACGCCCGATGTTGGAATGGGGTTAAATATGTCACTTCCCCCCATGTTCTCTGTACTACCTGAGGAAGATAATAAAAAGGGAATACACCGCACTCTCTGAGGAAGATAGCATGTCGCTATCGAAATGCTTTGTGGTTTGCAGAGAATTTTATTAAAGGTTTGTGCTTTTATTCATTTTTCAATTGTTCCCTTCTTTTCCTCAGCGCTCCTTAAGACTGCGTTGTTTTTTCGCTTTCATTTTCACATCTGTCGCTAGTGTAGCAGCTTTTTTTGGCTTAATACCCACGACTGATAGGGCTGAAGCATCCACACTTACACGGCAGGAGCTGCCGTCGGCTCGTCCTTCTCTTCGGTGTGGCTGGAGGACCTGCGGTGACGTAGACCTGGTGACGCCTTTCTCCGCATCAGGAAGCCTTGCACGGCATGGTGTGACGATCCCCCGCTAATACAGAGGTTTCATCTGTCCCAGCAGGGGTGCGCAACTCAACCGGTGAGAGGCTACTCCGCCCGTTTAGCTATTTATTCCTTATCATTGGGTCCTTCACGAGTGCGCTCCCTGTTCTTTTTATTTTACAGAGTTCTGTTTGGCGCTTGAAGCTGCTGGAGCTCAGGCTGAAGGGGATACCACAACTGGTGGAAATGTGCCCCTTCTATGTATAAAATCTGTGTATAAGGGGTTGTTGAATTAAGCAAAAATCATGGGGATTGCCTTACTGTAAATTCACGTTGTCGTTGTCCCTGATGGGAACATGATGATGTCACCTCCAATGAAGACTTTGCCTTCTATCGGTCTGTGAATCAGGTAGTGCTAGAACAGGGGAGAAAAGTATTGGGAGAAGGACATTTTATTTCTGCTAACTCAGAATAGTCGCTATGTAGGCGGCACAGTGTGAGGGTACATTGATCTTCAGATACATAATCTTTGCGAGCTGTTTGAAAGGTATTTAGCCCCTATCGTCTTTAAAGGAGTTCCATCATATACCCATAATCGTCAAAACATCATACAAAATTGTTTTTGTTTCAATGTGAGTAAGGTAACTCAGATGGGCACTGAATTTAGACATGGACAGAGTAGAGAGGATCCCCCAGGAGCCTAGGTTCTTCTGACACAACATTTGCTTCACACGCAACCAAAATGTTTCTCAATAGCCACAAGTCCTTTTCAGTTAACGCTTCTTCTACTAACTTCTATAGCCCATGATCAGACAGAACATACCAGCATCAGAAACAAGAAACCTTCTTGAAGTACTGACATCCAGTAGGTTTTAGAAGTCGTTGCTGGTACCCAAGAAATTTGACAGCTTTTTCTTGGAGTCAAGATTGCTCCAACTGTTTCTGGAAGCCCATAAATGTACCAAGAGAGCATGCCTTCTTATACTGTATAATCTACGTGTGCACCAACATTTTTGAGAGATTGTCGTGAAGATCATACCGTGAGCACCTTGTATACTTTGAACCGATTTTTAGATGCATCTCTACTATTTTTAGGCATTGCATTAGCTACTTATCTCCACATTTACAGGTCCGACAGAATGAGTATGTGGAGAATTTCTTTCCTCATTGTGGTGGCATTGTGGCGAGTGGTTCAGATGTCTGATTGACGGCTTTTTCTTCTTTCTAGGCCTTTGGGGTTTCAGCATATTTTAAATTATTTTTCCTAACATTCTGGTCTATCAAAAAGCAAATATCACAATAAAATATTCTGTGTGTGCCGGGGTATGTAAATGACACTAGAAGCAATCTTGTCACAAGGTTTACAGACTTATCATACAAATTCTTTAATTTCTATCATGAGCTCATCATTTAGATGGAGACAGCTGCTTGATTGGTGAGGGAATTTGACATTACTCGATAGTTGGCTTGTTACGCATCCAGAATGCAAAGCTTTCCCTCAGAGACACCTGCACCAGTGGCCGGAGAGCCGAGCAAACACCTTCTAAATATATCTTGTCTGATTCTTGCAGGATAAATAGGACGTCAATGTATGAAGAAGTGTATTGAAAACCTTGCAGATTTTAATCTCGCTTTTCGTTTTCATGTACATGGCTGCAAACGGCTGATAAAAAGAAAAATTCCAGTTGGAAGGGTTACGCCAAGACGTATATCTCAAATGGCATTGTGCATAGGATCTACAGTAAAGCATTGTGTGATCACCTATGATTATTGGATTATTCCAGTTATTGAATGGCTCTAAATGAAGAAGATGTGCTTTCCACGTTCCATCCACTTCTTAGATAAGTTCAACAAGAAAACATGGCTGACAAGGAAGTACTGCGCCATCCAATATCCAGAAATGTCAGTGTAGTGATGTGTAACGCAGGCGGGGGGTAATTATGGGCAAGGAGAGCATCATCTGCGCCCGCCATGCTACACGATGGTACTGGCTAGATGTGTGCTACTATTACGAATGCTACCGCTTGACATGTGTAAGTATTCGGACAGAAATCCGAGAGTGGACCCTCTGGGTCGTGACTCTAGAGCCCCCGGGGTCGAGCGGACCAGATGGAATCACCCCCTATACAGGGAGTGTTAGGAGCAGGACCTCGGGGGAATGGAGACACAACAGCTAGAGCCAAAGGGACGACCCAAAATAAAGAAGGAAACCACAGGCTATAAGGATGGCAGGGAATAATAGGAAAACAAGACTTAACTGAAAGAATGTCTGGAACACGGAACGGCAGGACTCAGCAGGAACACGGACCGGCAGGATACAGCAGGAACACGGACAGGCAGGATACAGCAGGAACACGGGCTGGCAGGACACAGCAGGAACACGGACTGGCAGGATACAGCAGGAACACGGACTGGCAGAATACAGCAGGAACACGGACAGGCAGGATACAGCAGGAACACGGACTGGCAGAATACAGCAGGAACACGGACTGGGAGGATACAGCAGGAACACGGACTGGCAGGATACAGCAGGAACACGGACTGGCAGGATACAACAGGAACACGGACTGGCAGGATACAGAGACAAAGCAAGGACTGGGCTGAGAAAAGACACTGGTACAGGGGAGCCTAGGGCATAGGGACACTGACGGCAGACAGTGCACCTACAAAGCAAAGGCGTCTTACCTAGGAAGACGCCGGGAAGAAATACCCGATGGGCGCCGCCATGTTGGGGCGGAGCCACCGGGTCGCGACCTCCCAGAAGGCTCAGCGATGGGGGAGACGCGACCGCGCATGCGCGAAGAGACCAGACGCCGAGAGCCGGCGAAGGAGGAGGCAGAGCGGCGCGGGACAGGATCGTGAGCGCGCCGAGGGATGGGAGAAGCCGGGTAAGTATGTGCGGGCGTGACAGTACCCCCCTCCTTAGTCCCCCTCCTTTTAAGGCTAGAAAGGAATCTTTTCATGATAAGGGGAGCGTTGATGTTCTCTTGGGGCTCCCAGGACCTCTCCTCAGGGCCAAATCCCTCCCAATCAATCAAAAAATAAGTTTTACCCCTAACTACTTTTTTGGCAAGAATATCTTTAACATTAAAGATTCCATCAGAAGTACAGAGCTGAGGAGAGGAAGAGGTAGCGGAGTGAAAACAATTAAAGACTGCGGGTTTAAGAAGAGACACATGGAAGGCATTGGGGATGCACAAAGAGGCAGGTAGCTTCAACTTATAAGAGACATCATTAATGCGACTCAAGATAGGAAAAGGACCAATGTAGCGAGGACCCAGTTTGTAAGAGGGAATTTTAAGCTTGATATAGCGAGAGGAGAGCCAAACTTTATCACCCGGAGAATATGGCGGAGCATCCAAACGCTTCTTGTCAGCAAACCTTTTCATATTAAGGCTAGCTTTCTCAAGAGCCACTTTGGTCTCATTCCAAATCATAGAGAATTCCCGGGACAAGAAATCCGCTGCCGGTACCCCCGAGGAAAGAGAAACAGGAAGAGGAATGTTCGGATGTTGACCATAGACTATGAAAAAGGGAGATTTGGAGGAAGACTCGCTGGGAAGATTGTTGTAAGAGAATTCAGCCCAAGGGAGAAGAGAGACCCAGTCATCTTGGTGTGCATTGGTGAAGTGTCGCAGATATGTAGTCAGAACTTGATTAACTCGCTCCACTTGTCCGTTGGACTGAGGGTGATAGGCGGAAGAGAAGTCCAAGTTAACCTTTAATAGACTGCAGAGAGCTCTCCAAAAACGTGAGGTAAATTGTACTCCACGGTCTGAGACAATATGATGTGGAAAACCATGAAGACGGAAGACTTGGTGTAAAAAGATCTTTGCCAACTCAGGAGCGGAAGGCAGACCAGGCAAAGTGATGAAGTGAGCCATTTTAGAGAACCAATCTACAACAACCAAGATGACAGAGCAATTCAAGGAAGAAGGTAGATCAGTGATGAAGTCCATAGCGATATGACTCCATGGAACGGAAGGCACAGGCAGAGGATGCAGGAGACCGGAGGGAAGCTGCCTAGGGACTTTATTTTTAGCACAAGAAGGACAAGAAGCGATGAATTTGGTGACGTCTTGACGGAGAGATGGCCACCAGTAGTGCCGAGAGATAAGAGACAGTGTCTTCTTGACTCCTACATGTCCTGCAATTTTGGAGGAGTGACCCCAACGTAAAACTCTCTCCTTGTCTTGATTAGCCACAAGAGTCTTGCCAGGAGGAGTAGGAATCACTCTTAGAGGAGCAAGAGTGACGATCCTCGCAGGATCAATGATGTGAGCCAGAGAATCCTCCATGTCCTGAGGTTGAAAGGATCTCGAAAGAGCATCTGCTTTGACATTCTTATTTCCAGGTCGGAAATGAAGTTCAAACTCAAATCGTCCGAAGAATAAAGACCATCTGGCTTGTCGTGGATTTAGTCTTTGGGCAGACTGAATATAGGCCAGATTCTTGTGGTCAGTGTAAATGATGAATGGATGAAGAGACCCTTCAAGAAGATAACGCCATTCTTCCAAGGCTAGCTTGATAGCCAATAGCTCCTTATCCCCTATAGAGTAGTTACGCTCAGGAGCGGAAAAAGTTTTAGAAAAGAAACCACAGGTCACCAAACGTCCGGACGAAGATCTTTGCAAAAGTACTGCTCCAGCTCCAATAGAAGATGCGTCGACCTCAAGGACAAACGGTCTATTAGCATCAGGACGATGAAGCACAGGGGCCGTAGCGAAACTTTGTTTAAGGGACAAAAAAGACTCTTCAGCCTCAGGGGTCCAAAGACTGGAGTTGACTCCCTTGCGAACTAGGGCAGAGATAGGCTTGGTCATGGAAGAAAAATGAGGAATAAATTGTCTATAGTAGTTGGCAAAGCCAAGAAAACGTTGGATTGCTTTTGTTCCAAGAGGACGAGGCCAATTCAGGACAGCAGAAACCTTCTCTGGATCCATCTCTAAGCCAGATCTTGAGACAATATACCCAAGGAAGGGAAGAGAGGACTGTTCAAAGACGCACTTTTCAATCTTAGCGAACAGATGATTCTCTCTTAGCCTTTGCAGGACTCGGCGGACATCTCGCCTGTGAGTGGAGAGATCCGGAGAGAAGATGAGGTTGTCGTCAAGGTAAACCACGACTGAGGAGTAGAGAAGATCCCGAAATACATCGTTTACAAATTCCTGGAAAACCGCGGGGGCGTTGCAGAGACCAAACGGCATAACCAAGTATTCGTAGTGACCGTCACGAGTATTGAAGGCGGTCTTCCACTCATCGCCTGCACGAATACGAACCAGATTGTATGCGCCACGTAGATCTAATTTGGTAAAGATTTGCGCACCCCGAAGACGGTCGAAGAGTTCCGGAATGAGTGGCAGAGGATATTTGTTCTTCACCGTGATGTTGTTTAGGCCTCGATAATCAATGCAGGGACGGAGGGAACCGTCTTTCTTCTTCACGAAAAAAAACCCTGCTCCGGCCGGAGAAGAAGACTTGCGGATGAAACCTTTAGCAAGATTTTCTTGAATGTACTCAGACATAGCTTGAGTCTCAGCAGGAGAGAGAGGATAGATTCTGCCCCTGGGCGGGTTAGTTCCAGGCACGAGATCTATGGGACAATCATAGAGACGGTGAGGCGGAAGCTCCTCAGCCTCCTTCTTGTTGAAGACATCAGAAAAAGCGCTGTAGACAGAGGGTAAGGCGGGAAAGGAAGAAGAAGGAGAAGAATTAGAGGAATATCCCACAGGACGCACCGGCAGCAGACAACGTTCCCGACAAAGCTCACCCCAGCGCAAGATATTACCATTGCGCCAATCTAAAATGGGCTCGTGGCTCCGTAACCAAGGAAGACCTAAGAGCATAGGATGAGACAGACCCGCTAAAACATAAAATGCAATTCTCTCCTTGTGCAGAGCCCCAACCTGAAGTTCCACCTCAAGTGTCACTTGAGTAATGGTCTACTGTAAAGGTTTACCATCCACAGATGCTAGAATCACAGGAGCCTCTAAGGTTCTGACTGGAACGGAGAATTTCAAAACCTCTTCCAACCTAATAAAATTCCCGGGAGCGCCCAAATCCACATACGCATCCAGAGAAACGCCCTTGCCCGCAATATGCAAAAGAACGGACAAAGTAAGGGGTTGAGAGGAATCACACACACCTAGGGAGGCCTCTCTTACCTGACCTAGGCGGAGGAGTTTTCCGGACGTTCAGGGCAAGAGCGCAATAAATGAGCAGCACTTCCGCAGTAAAAACATAACCCCTGAGTGCGCCTCTCTTTACGACGTTGTTCGGACATTTTAAGACGGTCCACTTGCATAGGTTCCGGTGCGGACGCCTGAGAGGAGGTTCTAGGCTGTGGACTGAGTGGCTTACGGGTGGCAGAAGAAGGACGAAGAGACCTCCACTCGCGAGCGTGTTCTTGGAACCGAAGGTCAATACGGGTCGCTAAGGAAATTAATTCCTCCAAAACCGTAGGGGTGTCCCGACCAGCTAACTCATCCTTTATGCGCCCAGAGAGACCCCGCCAGAAAGCACCCACCAACGCCTCATTGTTCCAGCCCAAGTCAGAGGAGAGGGTGCGGAACTGAATAGCGTACTGGCCTACGGATAACGATCCCTGATGGAGAGAGAATAGTGCTTCAGTTGCAGAGGCCAGTCGTCCAGGTTCGTCAAAGACAAGACGGAAAGTCTCCAAAAATTCAGACAACCGGGAGACTAGGGGATCGTCTCGCTCCCAGAGTGGATTAACCCATGCCAAGGCGTCACCCTCTAGATGGGAAATCAAAAACGCAACTTTGGACCGATCCGTCGGGTAATGCTGGGGCAGAAGCTCAAAGTGAAGACGGCATTGGTTTAGAAATCCTCGGCAGGACTTAGGATCCCCATTGTACCGAGGTGGTTTAGCCAAGCGGGGTGGAGGGTGGGAAGCAGGAGCAGACGTAGAAGCGGCTGTCTGGATGGAAAGCAGCCAATCGTCAATAGAAGACATATAACTAAGTATATGGGCCTGGGTGTCACGCTGCTGAGCTAACTCTTGCTGTAAGCCAATGAGTAGAGCGGCGTTGCCAGGATCGGAGGACTGGAGCGTGGACAAACGAGAATCCATAGCCTTCATAAAGGACATCATACGGGACTGATTCTCCCGCAAAAAGAGTAGCTCTTTTTGCGTAGCAGAGGCCCCAGCGGGGTCCATGGCCTTTGCTTCCTGTAAGTATTCGGACAGAAATCCGAGAGTGGACCCTCTGGGTCGTGACTCTAGAGCCCCCGGGGTCGAGCGGACCAGATGGAATCACCCCCTATACAGGGAGTGTTAGGAGCAGGACCTCGGGGGAATGGAGACACAACAGCTAGAGGCAAAGGGACGACCCAAAATAAAGAAGGAAACCACAGGCTATAAGGATGGCAGGGAATAATAGGAAAACAAGACTTAACTGAAAGAATGTCTGGAACACGGAACGGCAGGACTCAGCAGGAACACGGACCGGCAGGATACAGCAGGAACACGGACAGGCAGGATACAGCAGGAACACGGGCTGGCAGGACACAGCAGGAACACGGACTGGCAGGATACAGCAGGAACACGGACTGGCAGAATACAGCAGGAACACGGACAGGCAGGATACAGCAGGAACACGGGCTGGCAGGACACAGCAGGAACACGGACTGGCAGGATACAGCAGGAACACGGACTGGCAGAATACAGCAGGAACACGGACAGGCAGGATACAGCAGGAACACGGACTGGCAGAATACAGCAGGAACACGGACTGGGAGGATACAGCAGGAACATGGACTGGCAGGATACAGCAGGAACACGGACTGGCAGGATACAGAGACAAAGCAAGGACTGGGCTGAGAAAAGACACTGGTACAGGGGAGCCTAGGGCATAGGGACACTGACGGCAGACAGTGCACCTACAAAGCAAAGGCGTCTTACCTAGGAAGAAATACCCGATGGGCGCCGCCATGTTGGGGCGGAGCCACCGGGTCGCGACCTCCCAGAAGGCTCAGCGACGGGGGAGACGCGACCGCGCATGCGCGAAGAGACCAGACGCCGAGAGCCGGCGAAGGAGGAGGCAGAGCGGCGCGGGACAGGATCGTGAGCGCGCCGAGGGATGGGAGAAGCCGGGTAAGTATGTGCGGGCGTGACAACATGGCAGACCAGGACCAGGTGGCATGCCGATAAAGGAGGAAGACCAAAGCCCAAAAATAAACTTTTCTTTACTTAACATCAACTTGATGAGAAGTATATACATCAGATAGCAGACACAACACTTCATGAATGCTTCTTCTGCATTATGCAGAGACAAGAAACAACTTTTCGGTTACATGTGGTGATACCTCACTTTCGCTTCATGTTACAACAGTCCGTAAACCATTATGGGAAACTCCATCTTCCTCTGTGAGGACTGTACGGATCTCGATGGCCAATCAATGCTACTGGCTGAGGTACATCGGTTCAACTCCTCACTAGTACGCTCAAAGTCCATTCGACGAGGGCCGCATGCTCCTTGCCGTGCCGCTGCATCTTCAGCTCTGCATAGCAGATCTCATGTCCAATTGTAGAGACACTCTAGCTTCTTCTCTAGATGATGATGATTTGCTTAAGACCTTCTTGCCTGAGATAAGGAATCCTTCCTTCAGCTTAGTTCTATATAGGCCTCCTGGCCTAGAATAAGGGCGTCATCCTACTGCTTGCCTTCCCTAGGCTCTTTGCCTGATCTACAGAATCCTGCTGCCACTTAATCTTTGTTTCCCTTCAGGACTTACTATCCAATATATCGTTCCCTCTCTTCACACCCAACACCATTTCTATGCAAGTCTGAAAGCAGCAAGACCATAGGTCTTTTACTTCTCATTGGTTGTCCCCATCTGTTAACAAACATGAAATTGCATCTCTGTGTCCCCATGTGACTCCTCCTATCCTGGTCTGATCCCCAACTATTAACCATGGCTGCTGATAACTCACTGTTGCTGGGCACAAAATAGACAAAGCAACATTTCAAACATAGCAATGCATTATGTGCACCAACACCTTTACAGGTGTAGCTGAAAATATCTCTTGTAAAGGTACCGTCACATTAAGCGACGCTGCAGCGATATAGACAACGATGCCGATCGCTGCAGCGTCGCTGTTTAGTCGTTGTGTGGTCGCTGGAGAGCTGTCACACAGACAGCGCTCCAGCGACCAACGATGCCGAAGTCCCCGGGTAACCAGGGTAAACATCGTGTTACTAAGCGCAGGGCCGCGCTTAGTAACCCGATGTTTACCATGGTTACCATTGTAAATGTAAAAAAAACAAAACACTACATACTTACATTCCGGTGTCTGTCGCGTCCCCCGGCGTCAGCTTCCCTGCACTGTTTAAGTGCCGGCCGTAAAGCAGAGCGGTGACGTCACCGCTGTGCTTTGCTTTACGGCCGGCCGGCGCTGACACAGTGCAGGGAAGCTGACGCCGGGGAACGCGACAGACACCGGAATGTAAGTATGTAGTGTTTTTTTTTTTTTACATTGTGATGCAGCGATAGGACCATATACAGTGAAATGGCAGTGACCCAAGCAAGTTCAAACAAAACGTTCTTTTATTGTGTTACTTCACACAGTCAATATAATGTACGGCTTCTTCATACAGTCCATTAATAATGCATGGCTATATGACGCAGTCAATACACAGGCCGAACTTCCCTCTGTCCAGTTTTCCTGGGTGACCGCACGCCGGTAACAAGTCTCTGTTCTCACTCAGCGCACTGCACTCTTTATCCTCTGGAGTGCAGCCGGGTACACATAACACAGCCCAAGACACAGGGTGTCAGTCTCTCTGGTTCCTTTAGCCTCTGTGCTGCTCCACACAGAGAGAGAGCTCTGCAGACAACTGCCCTGTCTGCTTCCAAGAACACACTGACACCTCCCCCACTACTACAGGGCTTTTTAATCAGTCACTGCTTCATCATTCTAGTTACAGCCACAGCTGTGTCTGTAGTACGGCCTCATGGCCTCACTATGCTTCCATGAACATTCTGCAGAGCACATACAGCGCCCCCTAGCTGTAACCGGTGTCACTGCCTCACAACATTTACAATGGTAACCAGGGTAAATATAGGGTTACTAATCGCGGCCCTGCGCTTAGTAACCCAATGTTTACCCTGGCTACCAGTGAAGACATCGCTGGATCGGCGTCACACACGCCGATTCAGCGATGTCAGCGGGTGATCCAGCGACGAAATAAAGTTCTGGACTTCTAGCTCCGACCAACGATCTCACAACAGGATCCAGATTGCTGCTGCGTGTCAAACACAAGGAGATCGCTATCCAGAACGCTGCAACGTCACGATATCGTTATCGTTCTAAAGTTGCTCAGTGTGAAGGTACCTTTAGCTGTAAGCCATCAACATGCTGCAGTTGAGATGACTTCTATTCCTATTGCATGCCTCTCATTCAGGTCTCACTCACCTGACTTAAAAAAAATTGGGGTCTTTGGTCCATAGATAATAAGGCTCTCCAACTTTTCATGTACTTGGTTTTCTATCTCAAATTCACACCATGTAAGTAAGTGTATGAGATGCCAATTCTTTTTCAGTTAGCATATGCACATTGGTCTCCAAAACAGCTTCTTTGACAATATACATGCTTAAATCATATAATTGGAGTAGCCTAGACTATTGTCAAGCCTCCGAATGTCCCTCTCATCTCACAGACTTCCTATTCACATGCTGGTTGTGGGCATGCAAATGAGCAGAGATCTGGTGCAAAGAGATTGAAAGTGGAAATGACACTGGGCTTACTGCCTCGATTATGGAGTAATGACTTCACTGCATATTTAATGCTGCCCGTACTGTGCTCATGTGCATATTTATTACCTGTATTTAAATAAATGCATTTTACAAGACTCAGATATTCTACAGAACAGGAGGAGACATTAGATCCTGGGGAAAAGAGAGGACATATCTGAAACAAATTCTGGATAATATGAAACTTGGTGATATTAACTTTCAGGTCAGGTTCCCTTGATGTAGTGAGGGCAGCAACATGACTACTCTCCCCCCTCCCCATTGAAAACACGTCAACAAACAATACCAGCCACTAGGGTTGAGCGACCTTGACTTTTTTAGAGTCGAGTCGGGTTTCGCAAAACCCGACTATCTCAATAGTCGGGTCGAGTGAAATCGGCCGATTATGACGTAAAGTCGGGATCGACCGAAACACGAAACCCAATGCAAGTCAATGGGGCAGCATAGTCGGCAGTGAGTGGGGGCCAGGAAAACACCTAGATTGCCCATTTTAATGCCAAAACCATGCATTCTTCTTAATGAAGCTTGTCAATCTTACTTTCCCTTATAATAATAGTTAAGGTAAGGTAAGTATTTAAACTTTGCAAGTGCTGTGATCCTGAGCAAGCAGGGGGGGCCCACTCGTTGGCATTGGCACTGGCACAGGGCCCCTCAAAGTACGGCGGTGTGTTTGCACGGCGGGGGCGCCTCCCACCGGCAGTGACACTTTTGCGTACTATGAGGGGCCCTGTGCCAGTGACGTCGCCAACGAGTATTCCTCCCCCCACCTGATGAAGGAACCTGCACTTTCATCTGCACCTTCCTCTTTGTCCCCGTGTAAGGTGGTATGGTATGCGGGAAGAGGAACCTGACTTTCAGCAGGGTCACAATCTTGCTGTGTAGCGTGCACGGGGAATGTTGCGTTATGGGTCAATGTACCAGCAGACTCATCTATCACTGGCTGGGCAATGGGCAGGATGAGGAGGAAACACAGATATAGGCCCAAAGAATAAAGTGGTTTAAATGCAGTTCAAAATTGGTAAGAGGACTAACCAGGGGGCATTGCTTTGTTCAGTGGAGGACAACTGTAATGAGAGGCTGACACAGAGAGTAGGCCCAAATCAGTAATTAGTCTAAATGCAGTTCGAAATTGGCAGCAGTAGTAAACAGGCGGCACAGCTTTGTTCAGTGGAGGAGAACAGCAAGGAGCGGCAGACACCAATAGTAGGCCCCAACCCAACTAGTAGGCCAAATGCAGTCTAACATTAACAACTACTTAACGAGAGCCTGAAAATGGAATTTCAGGACAGGAAACCAGGAGAACAGCAAGGAGCGCCAGACACTGTTAGTAGGCCCCAACCCAACTAGTAGGCCAAATGCAGTTGTTCCATTTAACAACTATTTAACAAGAGCCTCAAGATTGAAGCAATGGAGAGGCAACCTGGGGAACACCTTGGAGTGGAACACACCGTCTCTACACCCCTGACCCAACTTGTAGGCCGCATGCAGTTTTGTTTTCAACAACTACTAAACGAGAGCCAGAAGATTGAAGCAATGGAGAGGCAACCTGGAGAACACCTTAGAGCGGCAGACACTGGTAGTAGGCCCCAACCCAAGTACTAGCCCCACTGCAGTTAGATTTACCAAAAAATACTAAACGAGAGCCTGAAGATCAAAGCTCAGAAAAGGCAACCCGGAGAACACCTTGGAGCGGCAGACACTGGTAGTAGGCCCCAACCCAAGTACTAGCCCCACTGCAGTTAGATTTACCAAAAAATACTAAATGAGAGCCTGAAGATCAAAGCTCAGAAAAGGCAACCCGGAGAACACCTTGGAGCGGCAGACACTGGTAGTAGGCCCCAACCCAAGTACTAGCCCCACTGCAGTTAGATTTAAAAAAAAATACTAAACGAGAGCCTGAAGATCAAAGCTCAGAAAAGGCAACCCGGAGAACACCTTGGAGCGGCAGACACTGGTAGTAGGCTTTAAACCCAAAATTTTGGTCAATGGAGTTTATAAAATGTTCCAGGGGTACACAGGCAGCATTGGTGTGGTAAGCGGAGGACAATTTCTATTTGGGACTGCAGACAGACTTAGTAGGCTGTCCCCTGTGGACCATGCATCCACAACATTAACCCAGTGCACCGTAATGGACATGTAACCTTTCGTGGACATGCCTACTGGTCCATGCATCTGTTGTCAGGTGCACCTTTCTACTATTAGATAGCCTGAGAGCATGGACAATGCGGATTTTTACATGATGGTGGAGGGCTGGGATGGCTTTTCTTGCAAAAGAAGTGACGACTGGGTAGCTCTTACCGTGGTACAGCGTAGTCCATCTGGGCTTTATAATTATAAATAAAAGAAAAAAAGTAGGCTGTATGCACTTTGAAATAGGTTCCAGGGGTACACGGGCGGCAGTGGACTGGTCACTGGAGGACTAGTGGAAGGAGGGACCGCAGACAGGCTTCGAAGGCCTAACATAAAAAAATTGGGCTGTAGGCACTTTTAAATTGGTTCCAGGGGTACACGGGCAGCATTGGTCTGGTCAGTGGAGTAGTAGTAGAAAGAAGGGACCGCAGGCAGGCTTCGAAGGCCTAACATAATAAAATTGGGATGTAGGCACTTTATAATTGGTTCCAGGGGTACACGGGCAGCAGTAGACAGGTCAGTGGAGGCCTAGTGGAAGGAGGGACCGCAGACAGGCTTCGAAGGCCTAACATAAAAAAAATTGGGCTGTAGGCACTTTATAATTGGTTCCAGGGGTACACGGGCAGCATTGGTCTGGTCAGTGGAGGAGTAGTAGAAAGAACGGACCGCAGACAGGCTTCGAAGGCCTAACATAAAAAAAATTGGGCTGTAGGCACTTTTAAATTCTTTCCAGGGGTACACGGGCAGCAGTAGACAGGTCAGTGGAGGCCTAGTGGAAGGAGGGACCGCAGACAGGCTTCGAAGGCCTAACATAAAAAAAATTGGGCTGTAGGCACTTTTAAATTCGTTCCAGGGGTACACGGGCAGCAGTAGACAGGTCAGTGGAGGCCTAGTGGAAGGAGGGACCGCAGACAGGCTTCGAAGGCCTAACATAAAAAAAATTGGGCTGTAGGCACTTTTAAATTGGTTCCAGGGGTACACGGGCAGCATTGGTCTGGTCAGTGGAGTAGTAGTAGAAAGAAGGGACCGCAGACAGGCTTCGAAGGCCTAACATAATAAAATTGGGATGTAGGCACTTTCTAATTGGTTCCAGGGGTACACGGGCAGCAGTAGACAGGTCAGTGGAGGCCTAGTGGAAGGAGGGACCGCAGACAGGCTTCGAAGGCCTAACATAAAAAAAATTGGGCTGTAGGCACTTTTAAATTCGTTCCAGGGGTACACGGGCAGCAGTAGCCAGGTCAGTGGAGGCCTAGTGGAAGGAGGGACCGCAGACAGGCTTCGAAGGCCTAACATAAAAAAAATTGGGCTGTAGGCACTTTCTAATTGGTTCCAGGGTTACACGAGCAGCAGTAGACAGGTCAGTGGAGTAGTAGTAGAAAGAAGGGACCGCAGACAGGCTTCGAAGGCCTAACATAAATAAAATTGGGCTGTAGGCACTTTCTAATTGGTTCCAGGGGTACACGGGCAGCATTGGTCTGGTCAGTGGAGGAGTAGTAGAAAGAACGGACTGCAGACAGGCTTCGAAGGCCTAACATAAAAAAAAATTGGGCTGTAGGCACTTTTAAATTTGTTCCAGGGGTACACGGGCAGCAGTAGACAGGTCAGTGGAGGCCTAGTGGAAGGAGGAACCGCAGACAGGCTTCGAAGGCCTAACATAAAAAAAATTGGGCTGTAGGCACTTTTAAATTCGTTCCAGGGGTACACGGGCAGCAGTAGACAGGTCAGTGGAGGCCTAGTGGAAGGAGGGACCGCAGACAGGCTTCGAAGGCCTAATATAAAAAAAATTGGGCTGTAGGCACTTTTAAATTTGTTCCAGGGGTACACGGGCAGCATTGGTCTGGTCAGTGGAGTAGTAGTAGAAAGAAGGGACCGCAGACAGGCTTCGAAGGCCTAACATAATAAAATTGGGATGTAGGCACTTTATAATTGGTTCCAGGCAGGGCCGGCTCCAGGTTTTCGAGGGCCCCGGGCGAAAGAGTCCCAGTGGGCCCCCCCTTTAACACATACCCCGATTTATGATGCACAGATACGGCAGAGAAATGTATAGTACAATGCCAGATTTCACTTCTTACATGAGTGACAGCTATTGTAGATTCTGCAGTGTATATATACAGGAGGAAAGGTGCTGTGCAGTGTATATATACAGGAGAGGTGCTGTGCAGTGTATATATACAGGAGGAAAGGTGCTGTGCAGTGTATATATACAGTAGAGGTGCTTTTCTGTTTTGAGTTTTTCTATGAAACAAAGACTTTTCTGCATAAACAACGTTGTTTGGTTTTGCGGCCCCAACAGATCTGTGCTACAAAGTAACAGGCGGCTCGGGCATTAATGAGGGACCTGATGCTGAATCCTTTCCACAAACCCTAATGACCCAATTAGTGCCCCGTCATTAGAAGCTCATTAAACGCCTCCCTGTCCCGAGCAGTCATGTACAGTATGGGGGGATCCTGCAGCCCACCCCCTGACTGCTCCATACCATACACTGCCCTCTGTCGCTCTCACTATTATCCTGTGCATTTCTCTGTCATCGTTACCCCATGTTACACTTGTCACCCCCCACTACAGAGTAGCAGGGCAGCCAATGTCACCACCTTCCGGACCCTAATGGCAGCAGGAAATGTCTGCTCCTCTATTGGGTTGGAACCTGATTTAATCAAGGAATAATGTGGATTTGTTGCCGGTGGCTGCAGGGGAAGGGTTAAGTGATGCCATGTCCTTGGTGGGAGCAGTGGCATCTGCTGGGACCTGGACAGACACAACCAATGCTGCTGTGACTGCACAGTGTGATGTGGAGGAGAGAAGCTGAGACTCCGGAGCAGAAATCACCCACATGCCAGCACTGGGCAGAGTCCCTCCAGTCACCAGCCTGGGGCCACTGGGCCCCAATGTACAGCCCACAGCTCAGTTTTATCCATGGCAGCAGCTCCCCTTCCTCCTGGCATCTGGTTAACCCCATTTATGCGGGTCGGATTGTTATCTTTAAGGTTCAGCAATAACCTTCATACAGATGGGAAGGGGTTAAGCTTCTTCCTACCCCACTGGTGCAGGTTTGGTGCAGCATGCATGTATTCTGGGTGAGCTGGGCGGCTACAGGCTGCACCCCACCAGCTGCTCCTCCAGACATCACCCACATTTTTAGGCAGCGGAGAAAGACAGCAGCAGACTGAGCCACAACTGCAAGATACCTTTGCACTCAGGCACTGGTAGGACAGAGCTCCTCCGGGATCTGCCTGATAAACTTCAGCACTGTCTGCAGCCACCCAGGGGGGAGAGCAGAGAATGTGCTCTCTCCGCCCACAATGTCACACTGGCTGCCTTCTGGTAACCCCTATGTGTGCCTGCCTGGCTGCACTGACTGAGTGAGAAGATGCTTGTTTCAGAGCTGGCACATAGGGGTTAAGAGAACGCAGCCAGCATGACTTTGTGGGGGGAGAGAGCATGTTATCTCCTGCTCTGCTCTCCCAGCTGTATCTATGACAGCATGAGTGGGCCCCCCCTCTCCCCAGGGCCCCGGCATTTGCCCGCTGTGCCGGGTGCTGACGCCGGCCCTGGTTCCAGGGGTACACGGGCAGCAGTAGACAGGTCAGTGGAGGCCTAGTGGAAGGAGGGACCGCAGACAGGCTTCGAAGGCCTAACATAAAAAAAATTGGGCTGTAGGCACTTTTAAATTCGTTCCAGGGGTACACGGGCAGCAGTAGACAGGTCAGTGGAGGCCTAGTGGAAGGAGGGACCGCAGACAGGCTTCGAAGGCCTAACATAAAAAAAATTGGGCTGTAGGCACTTTCTAATTGGTTCCAGGGGTACACGGGCAGCATTGGTCTGGTCAGTGGAGTAGTAGTAGAAAGAAGGGACCGCAGACAGGCTTCGAAGGCCTAACATAATAAAATTGGGATGTAGGCACTTTATAATTGGTTCCAGGGGTACACGGGCAGCAGTAGACAGGTCAGTGGAGGCCTAGTGGAAGGAGGGACCGCAGACAGGCTTCGAAGGCCTAACATAAAAAAATTGGGCTGTAGGCACTTTCTAATTGGTTCCAGGGGTACACGGGCAGCAGTAGACAGGTCAGTGGAGTAGTAGTAGAAAGAAGGGACCGCAGACAGGCTTCGAAGGCCTAACATTAAAAAAATTGGGCTGTAGGCACTTTCTAATTGGTTCCAGGGGTACACGGGCAGCATTGGTCTGGTCAGTGGAGGAGTAGTAGAAAGAACGGACCGCAGACAGGCTTCGAAGGCCTAACATAAAAAAAAATTGGGCTGTAGGCACTTTTAAATTCGTTCCAGGGGTACACGGGCAGCAGTAGACAGGTCAGTGGAGGCCTAGTGGAAGGAGGGACCGCAGACAGGCTTCGAAGGCCTAACATAAAAAAAATTGGGCTGTAGGCACTTTTAAATTGGTTCCAGGGGTACACGGGCAGCATTGGTCTGGTCAGTGGAGTAGTAGTAGAAAGAAGGGACCGCAGACAGGCTTCGAAGGCCTAACATAATAAAATTGGGATGTAGGCACTTTCTAATTGGTTCCAGGGGTACACAGGCAGCAGTAGACAGGTCAGTGGAGGCCTAGTGGAAGGAGGGACCGCAGACAGGCTTCGAAGGCCTAACATAAAAAAAAAATTGGGCTGTAGGCACTTTTAAATTGGTTCCAGGGGTACACGGGCAGCATTGGTCTGGTCAGTGGAGTAGTAGTAGAAAGAAGGGACCGCAGACAGGCTTCGAAGGCCTAACATAATAAAATTGGGATGTAGGCACTTTAAAATTGGTTCCAGGGGTACACGGGCAGCATTGGTCTGGTCAGTGGAGGAGTAGTAGAAAGAACGGACCGCAGACAGGCTTCGAAGGCCTAACATGAAAAAAAATTGGGCTGTAGGCACTTTTAAATTCGTTCCAGGGGTACACGGGCAGCAGTAGACAGGTCAGTGGAGGCCTAGTGGAAGGAGGGACCGCAGACAGGCTTCGAAGGCCTAACATAAAAAAAATTGGGCTGTAGGCACTTTTAAATTCGTTCCTGGGGTACACGGACAGCAGTAGACAGGTCAGTGGAGGCCTAGTGGAAGGAGGGACCGCAGACAGGCTTCGAAGGCCTAACATAAAAAAAATTGGGCTGTAGGCACTTTTAAATTCGTTCCAGGGGTACACGGGCAGCAGTAGACAGGTCAGTGGAGGCCTAGTGGAAGGAGGGACCGCAGACAGGCTTCGAAGGCCTAACATAACAAAATTGGGCTGTAGGCACTTTTAAATTGGTTCCAGGGGTACACGGGCAGCATTGGTGTTGTCAGCGGAGGCCGATTGTAATGAGTGTCTGCCAGTTAGTTGTCCCAAACAATAAATACATGTTAATCTCTCGCATGACAACAAAACGAAACCACCAAAGGGTGCAATCATTCGGTACTGGGGTGGGCTCCTCTGCGTAGTTTCAGACCTAGTAATTTGGCACAAAGTATTTACTTGGGTAAATATAGGACACTGCCCCTGACTATGTTAAGTACCATCATACATGTCAACACAATGGTATTGTCAGTGGCAGGAATTTACGGATGCCAGCGCATAGACTAAACATTGGTGGAACTGTGAGAGATAATTGTGCAAGTGGTTTAGCAATGTTTGAGCTGGGGGTGGGGGAACTCTCTTGTGGCCGGCGGTACAGGCCCAGGGCCCCTCATGTTACAACAGTGTGTCTGACGTTGGGTGCGCACCACCACCGCCAGAGACACTTTATTGTACTATGAGGGACCCAGTGGCAGTGCCGTCGACCAAAAGCGGGCACACCCACTTCTTCAGACAAACAGCACTCTCACGGGTGCTGGCGCCAAGTGGCGATACCACGGCCCCGTGTGGGGAGTTTGGCCATTTAGGGAGGTGTAAACATGTCGTATGCTGGACAATCAGCTGCTGTAAATTACGAGATTGGAAAAGTCATTCAGAATAGCCCACAGGCAAGACCTTTTCATAGGAAAGCTAGGTGTCGGCCGGGCAAGGTGGGGCAAAAGATTTCGAAATCCAGTTGTGGTTCATTTTAATGAAGGTTAGATCATCTACATTTTGGGTAGGCAGAAGAGTCCTTTTTTCGGTTAATATTGAACCTGCAGCACTGAATACTCTTTCGGATAGGACACTAGCTGCCGGGCAAGCAAGCTCCTGCAATGCATATTCTGCCAATTCTGGCCAGGTGTCTAATTTGAATGCCCAGTAATCAAATGGGAATGACGGTTGAGGGAGAACGTCGATAAGGGATGAAAAATAGTTAGTAACCATACTGGACAAATGTTGTCTCCTGTCACTTTGAATTGATGCTGCAGTACCTGTCCTGTCTGCGGTCATAGCAAAATCACTCCACAACCTGGTCAGAAAACCCCTCTGTCCAACGCCACTTCTGATTTCTGCCCCTCTAACACCTCTGGTCTGCTGGCCCCTGCAGCTCGTGTGAGAACGATCACGGGCGCTGTGTGCTGGGAATGCCTTAAGCAAACGGTCAACAAGAGTTGATTGTTTGGTTGCTAATATTAGTTCCAAGTTCTCATGTGGCATTACATTTTGCAATTTGCCTTTATAGCGAGGATCAAGGAGGCAGGCCAACCAGTAATCGTCATCGTTCATCATTTTAGTAATGCGTGTGTCCCTTTTGAGGATACGTAAGGCATAATCCGCCATGTGGGCCAAAGTTCCAGTTGTCAAATCTGCGGTTGTGCTTGGTTGAGGGGCAGTTTCAGGCAAATCTACGTCACTTGTGTCCCTCAAAAAACCCGAACCCGGCCTTGCCACGCCAGCAATTTCCAGTGGCCCCGGAAAAGCTTCCTCATTAAAAATATAATCATCCCCATCATCCTCCTCATCCTCCTCCTCCTCTTCGCCCGCTACCTCGTCCTGTACACTGCCCTGGCCAGACAATGGCTGACTGTCATCAAGGCTTTCCTCTTCCTCTGCTGCAGACGCCTGATCCTTTATGTGCGTCAAACTTTGCATCAGCAGACGCATTAGGGGGATGCTCATGCTTATTATGGCGTTGTCTGCACTAACCAGCCGTGTGCATTCCTCAAAACACTGAAGGACTTTACACATGTCTTGTATCTTCGACCACTGCACACCTGACAACTCCAGGTCTGTCATCCTACTGCCTGCCCGTGTATGTGTATCCTCCCACAAAAACATAACAGCCCGCCTCTGTTCGCACAGTCTCTGAAGCATGTGCAGTGTTGAGTTCCACCTTGTTGCAACGTCTATGATTATGCGATGCTGGGGAAGGTTCAAAGACCGCTATTAGGTCTGCATACGGCTGGAGTGTACGGGCGAACGGCGGATATGTGAGCAAAGTCCACGCACTTTGAGGAGCAGGTCGGATAACCCCGGATAACTTTTCAGGAAGCACTGCACCACCAGGTTTAAGGTGTGAGCCAGGCAAGGAATGTGTTTCAGTTGGGAAAGGGAGATGGCAGCCATGAAATTCCTTCCGTTATCACTCACTACCTTGCCTGCCTCAAGATCTACAGTGCCCAGCCACGACTGCGTTTCTTTCTGCAAGAACTCGGACAGAACTTCCACGGTGTGTCTGTTGTCGCCCAAACACTTCATAGCCAATACAGCCTGCTGACGCTTGCCAGTAGCTGCCCCATAATGGGAGACCTGGTGTGCAACAGTGGCAGCTGCGGATGGAGTGATTGTGCGACTGCGGTCTGTGGACGAGCTCTCGCTTCTGCAGGAGGACGAGGAGGAGGGGGTGCGAACGGCTACAGCCAACTGTTTCCTAGACCGTGGGCTAGGCAGAACTGTCCCAAAATTGCTGTCCCCTGTGGACCCTGCATCCACAACATTCACCCAGTGTGCCGTGATGGACACGTAACGTCCCTGGCCATGCCTACTGGTCCATGCATCTGTTGTCAGGTGCACCTTTGTGCTCACAGATTGCCTGAGTGCATGGACGATGCGCTCTTTAACATGCTGGTGGAGGGCTGGGATGGCTTTTCTGGAAAAGAAGTGTCGACTGGGTAGCTCGTAGCGTGGTACAGCGTAGTCCATCAGGGCTTTGAAAGCTTCGCTTTCAACTAACCGGTAGGGCATCATCTCTAACGAGATTAGTCTAGCTATGTGGGCATTCAAACCCTGTGTACGCGGATGCGAGGCTAAGTACTTCCTTTTTCTAACCATAGTCTCATGTAGGGTGAGCTGGACTGGAGAGCTGGAGATCATGGAACTAGCGGGGGTGCCGGTGGACATGGCAGACAGAGACGGTGGGAGATGGTATTGTTGCCGCCGGTGCCCTAGATGCAGTGTTTCCTACTACGAAACTATTGATTCCCTGACCCTGACTGCTTTGGCCTGGCAAAGAAACCTGCACAGATACTGCAGGTGGTGCGGAAAATGGTGGCCCTACACTGCCGGAAGGGATGTTGCGTTGCTGACTAGCTTCATTGGCCGAGGGTGCTACAACCTTAAGGGACGTTTGGTAGTTAGTCCAGGCTTGCAAATGCATGGTGGTTAAATGTCTATGCATGCAACTTGTATTGAGACTTTTCAGATTCTGACCTCTGCTTAAGGTAGTTGAACATTTTTGACAGATGACTTTGCGCTGATCAATTGGATGTTGTTTAAAAAAATGCCAGACTGCACTCTTTCTAGCATCGGATATCTTTTCAGGCATTGCAGACTGAGCTTTAACCGGATGGCCACGCTGTCCTCCAACAGGTTTTGACTTTGCCACACGTTTTGGGCCAGATACGGGCCCGGCAGATGGAACCTGTTGCGATGTTGATGCCTGCTGCGGCTCCTCCTCCTCCGCTTCAGAACTACTGCCGCCTTGTTATGAACAGGTGATTCAGAACCACAATGGACCTGGTGAATACGAGCACAGAAAATGATCTGATAGTTGCTAAACACATAGGACGGGCTCTGAGACGTGGGAACTCTGCTGACTGCAATCCCTAATCCTATCACACCACACTAGAGGTAGCCGTGGAGCACTCCTGACCAGACCTAGGCGCCTCGGGCACAGCCTGAGAAACTAGCTAGCCCTGAAGATAGAAAAATAAGCCTACCTTGCCTCAGAGAAATTCCCCAAAGGAAAAGGCAGCCCCCACATATAATGACTGTGAGTAAGCTTATGCAGGGCAGACAGGCCACAAGAAGGATCCAGGAGAGAGCAAGACCAATACTGGAACAATGACTGGAGTCCAGGAACAAAGAACTAGGTGGAGTTAAATAGAGCAGCACCTAATGACCCAACCTCGTCACCTGAGGAAGGAAACTCAGAAGCCGCAGCCCCACTCACATCCACCAAAGGAAGCTCATGGACAGAACCAGCCGAAGTACCACTCATGACCACAGGAGGGAGCTTGACTACAGAATTCACAACAGTACCCCCCCCTTGAGGAGGGGTCACCGAACCCTCACCAGAGCCCCCAGGCCGACCAGGATGAGCCAAATGAAAGGCACGAACCCGATCGGCAGCATGAACATCAGAGGCAAAGACCCAGGAATTATCTTCCTGACCATAACCCTTCCACTTAACCAGGTACTGGAGTTTCCGTCTCGAAATACGAGAATCCAAAATCTTCTCCACTATATACTCCAACTCCCCCTCAACCAAGACCGGGGCAGGAGGGTCAACGGATGGAACCACAGGTGCCACGTATCTCCGCAACAATGACCTATGGAATACATTATGGATGGAAAAAGAAGCTGGAAGGGTCAAACGAAAAGACACAGGATTAAGAACCTCAGAAATCCTATACGGACCAATGAAACGAGGCTTAAACTTAGGAGAGGAAACTTTCAAAGGAATATAACGAGACGACAACCAAACCAAATCCCCCACACGAAGTCGGGGACCCACACAGCGCCTGCGGTTAGTGAAACATTGAGCCTTCTCCTGGGACAATGTCAAATTGTCCACTACATGAGTCCAAATCTGCTGCAACCTGTCCACCACAGTATCCACACCAGGACAGTCCGAAGACTCAACCTGCCCTGAAGAGAAACGAAGATGGAAACCAGAATTGCAGAAAAACGGCGAAACCAAAGTAGCCGAGCTGGCCCGATTATTAAGGGCGAACTCAGCCAAAGGCAAAAAGGACACCCAGTCATCCTGATCAGCAGAAACAAAACATCTCAGATATGTTTCCAAGGTCTGATTGGTTCGTTCAGTTTGGCCATTTGTCTGAGGATGGAAAGCCGAGGAAAAAGACAAATCAATGCCCATCCTAGCACAAAAGGCTCACCAAAACCTCGAAACAAACTGGGAACCTCTGTCAGAAACGATGTACTCCGGAATGCCATGTAAACGAACCACATGCTGGAAAAACAATGGCACCAAATCAGAGGAGGAGGGCAACTTAGACAAGGGTACCAAATGGACCATCTTAGAGAAGCGATCACAAACCACCCAAATGACCGACATCTTTAGAGAGATGGGGAGATCAGAAATAAAATCCATAGAGATATGTGTCCAGGGCCTCTTCGGGACCGGCAAGGGCAAAAGCAACCCACTGGCACGAGAACGGCAGGGCTTAGCCCGAGCACAAATCCCACAGGACTGCACAAACGAACGCACATCCCGCGACAGAGACGGCCACCAAAAGGATCTAGCCACCAAATCTCTGGTACCAAAGATTCCAGGATGACCAGCCAACACCGAACAATGAACCTCAGAGATAACTCTACTCGTCCATTTATCAGGGACAAACAGTTTCTCCGTTGGGCAACGGTCAGGTCTATTAGCCGAAGGTCACCCCCACTTTCCACACCTATAGAAACATACAGGCCATTAACACCCAGAAACTTATGATGAACTTGCAGTCCTCATTGGCCCCTATTTCCTCCATCTCATGTCCTGATTCTGCATTGAAGCATTACAATGAAACCCTGCAAAGTGCTCTGGATGAAGCTGCTCCTCCTATACATAAAACAACTCGGCACAGACGGCAACAACCGTGGCACACGCTGCAAACACGTTTCCTGCAGCGGTGCTCCAGGTGCGCAGAACGTCTGAAGAGAAAATCTAATCTACCCGAAGATTTCATCCATTATAAGTTCATGCTAAAGACATACAATTCTGCCCTTCACCTCTCCAAACAAACCTACTTCAACACCCTCATCACCTCCCTGTCCAATAACCCTAAACGTCTCTTTGACACGTTCCAGTCCCTACTCAACCCAAGAGAGCAGGCCCCAACCACGGATCTCCGTGCTGACGATCTGGCCAATTACTTCAAAGAAAAAATTGACCACATTCGACAGGAAATCATCTCCCAATCTCTTCATACCATGCACTGTCCTCCCTCCCCCACTGCATCTAGTTCACTCTCTGACTTTGAAGCAGTTACAGAAGAAGAAGTAAGCAGGCTCCTTGCATCTTCTCGCCCGACCACTTGCACCAGTGACCCCATTCCGTCACATCTCCTCCAGTCCCTTTCCCCGGCTATCACCTCTCACCTAACAAAAATATTCAACCTTTCCCTCACTTCCGGTATTTTTCCCTCCTCATTTAAGCATGCCATCATACATCCATTACTTAAAAAACCATCCCTCGATCAAAACTGTGCCGCTAATTATAGACCTGTCTCTAATCTTCCCTTCATCTCTAAACTCCTCGAACGCCTGGTCCACTCCCGTCTTACCCGCTATCTCTCAGATAACTCTCTTCTCGACCCTCTTCAATCTGGCTTCCGCTCTTTACACTCTACACTCTACACTGCCCTCATTAAAGTCTCTAATGACCTACTAACAGCTAAATCTAATGGTCACTACTCCATGCTAATTCTCTTGGATCTCTCTGCAGCATTCGACACTGTGGATCATCAGCTCCTCCTCACTATGCTCCGCTCCATCGGCCTCAAGGACACCGTTCTCTCCTGGTTCTCCTCCTATCTCTCTGACCGATCCTTCACTGTATGTTTTGCTGGTTCCTCCTCCTCTCACCTTCCCCTTACTGTTGGGGTTCCTCAAGGATCAGTCCTAGGCCCCCTACTCTTCTCGTTGTATACTGCCCCTATTGGACAAACAATCAGTAGATTTGGTTTCCAGTACCATCTCTATGCTGACGACACCCAATTATACACTTCTGCTCCCGATATCACACCGACCTTTTTAGAAAACACCAGTGATTGTCTTACCGCTGTCTCTAACATCATGTCCTCCCTCTATCTGAAACTAAACCTGTCAAAAACTGAACTCCTCGTGTTCTCTCCCTCTACTAACCTACCTTTGCCTGACATTGCCATCTCCGTGTGCGGTTCCACCATTACTCCAAAGCAACATGCCCGCTGCCTTGGGGTCATCCTTTATTCTGACCTTTCATTCACCCCCTACATCCGATCACTGGCTCGCTCTTCTTACCTGCATCTCAAAAACATTTCTAGAATTCGCCCTTTTCTTAATTTCGACTCTGCAAAAACTCTGACTGTTTCACTTATTCATTCTCGTCTGGACTATTGTAACTCTCTACTAATCGGCCTCCCTCTTGCAAAACTCTCCCCGCTCCAATCTGTCCTGAATGCTGCAGCCAGGATCATATTCCTCACCAACCGTTACACCGATGCCTCTACCCTGTGCCAGTCATTACACTGGCTACCCATCCACTCCAGAATCCAGTACAAAACTACTACCCTACTACCCTCATCCACAAAGCACTCCATGGCTCAGCACCACCCTACATCTCCTCCCTGGTATCAGTCTACCACCCTACCCGTGCCCTCCGCTCCGCTAATGACCTCAGGTTAGCATCCTCAATAATCAGAACCTCCCACTCCCGTCTCCAAGACTTTACACGTGCTGCGCCGATTCTTTGGAATGCACTACCTAGGTTAATACGATTAATCCCCAATCCCCACAGTTTTAAGCGTGCCCTAAAAACTCATTTGTTCAGACTGGCCTACCGCCTCAATGCATTAACCTAACGATCCCTGTGTGGCCTATTTATAATAAAAATAAAAAAAAAAGGTTCCTCGCATCATGTTCTCATACACTTTATGCAGTATTAGCCCTCTGTGTCTGTACTGCTACATACTTAGGCAGGTAACTGGTTCATGCAGCTTTACATGAACACCTGAGCCTTACACTATAGCTGGTCCGAATAACTAAAGCAATTGTTACCATCCACCTCTCGTGTCTCCCCTTTTCCCCATAGTTTGTAAGCTTGCGAGCAGGGCCCTCACTCCTCCTGGTATCTGTTTTGAACTGTATTTCTGTTATGCTGTAATGTCTATTGTCTGTACAAGTCCCCTCTATAATTTGTAAAGCGCTGCGGAATATGTTGGCGCTATATAAATAAAATTATTATTATTATTATTATTATTAGCCTGAAATTTTTGCAGCACCCGCCGCAAATCAGGGGAGATGGCAGACAAAATTACCCCCTCTTTGAGAATACCCGCCGGCTCAGGCAAACCCGGAGAGTCGGTCACAAAACTCCTAGACAGGGCATCCGCCTTCACATTCTTAGAGCCCAGAAGGTACGAAACCACAAAGTCAAAATGGGAGAAAAACAGCGACCAACGAGCCTGTCTAGGATTCAACCGTTTGGCAGACTCGAGATAAGTCAAGTTCTTGTGATCAGTCAAGACCACCACGCGATGCTTAGCTCCTTCAAGCCAATGATGCCACTCCTCGAATGCCCACTTCATGGCCAGCAACTCTCGATTGCCAACATCATAATTACGCTCAGCAGGCGAAAACTTCCTGGAAAAGAAGGCACATGGTTTCATCACCGAGCCATCAGAACTTCTTTGCGACAAAACAGCCCCTGCTCCAATTTCAGAAGCATCCACCTCGACCTGGAACGGGAGCGAAACATCTGGCTGGCACAACACAGGGGCAGAAGAAAAATGATGCTTCAACTCCTGAAAAGCCTCCACAGCAGCAGAAGACCAATTGATCACATCAGCACCCTTCTTGGTTAAATCAGTCAACAGTTTAGCAATACTAGAAAAATTATTGATGAAGCGACGATAAAAATTAGCAAAGCCCAGGAACTTTTGCAGACTCTTCAGAGATGAGCTGAGTCCAATCATAAATGGCCTGAACTTTAGCAGGGTCCATCTCGATAGTAGAAGAGGAAAAAATGAAACCCAAAAATGAAACCTTCTGATCACCAAAGAGACACTTTGACCCCTTCACAAACAAAGAATTTGCACGCAGGACCTGGAACACCATTCTAACCTGCTTCACGTGCGACTCCCAATCATCCGAGAAGACCAAAATATCATCCAAGTATACAATCAGGAATTTATCCAGGTACTCTCGGAAGATGTCATGCATAAAGGACTGAAATACTGATGGAGCATTGGAAAGTCCGAATGGCATAACCAGGTACTCAAAATGGCCCTCGGGCGTATTAAATGCTGTTTTCCATTCATCGCCCTGTTTAATACGCACAAGATTATACGCACCACGAAGATCTATCTTGGTGAACCAACTAGCCCCCTTAATCCGAGCAAACAAATCAGACAGCAGCGGCAAGGGGTACTGAAATTTGACTGTGATTTTATTTAGAAGGCGGTAATCAATACAAGGTCTCAACGAACCATCCTTCTTGGCCACAAAAAAGAACCCTGCCCCCAATGGCGACGACGATGGGCGAATATGACCCTTCTCCAAGGATTCCTTTACGTAACTCCGCATAGCGGCGTGCTCAGGTACAGACAAATTAAACAGTCGACCTTTAGGAAACTTACTACCAGGAATCAAATCGATAGCACAATCACAATCCCTATGCGGAGGTAGGGCATTGGACTTGGGCTCATCAAATACATCCCGGTAATCTGACAAGAACTCTGGGACCTCAGAAGGGGTGGATGATGAAATAGACAGAAATGGAACATCACCATGCACCCCCTGACAACCCCAGCTGGACACAGACATAGATTTCCAATTCAATACTGGGTTATGGACTTGTAGCCATGGCAACCCCAACACGACCACATCATGCAGATTCTGCAACACCAAAAAGCGAATATCCTCCTGATGCGCAGGAGCCATGCACATGGTCAGTTGGGTCCAATACTGAGGCTTATTCTTGGCCAAAGGCGTAGCATCAATTCCTCTCAATGGAATAGGATGCTGCAAGGGCTCCAAGAAAAACCCACAGCGCCTAGCAAACTCCAAGTCCATCAAATTCAGGACAGAATAGGATGACAAAGAGCAGATCAAAGTAACGGACAAAAGAAATTTCGACTGTACCGTACCAATGGTGGCAGAGCTAGCAAACCGCTTAGTGCGCTTAGGACAATCGGAGATAGCATGAGTGGAATCACCACAGTAAAAACATAGCCCATTCCGACGTCTGTGTTCTAGCCGTTCAGCTTTGGTCAAAGTTCTATTACATTGCATAGGCTCAGGTTTATGCTCAGATAATACCGCCAAATGGTGCACAGTTTTACGCTCACGTAAGCGTCGATCGATCTGAATGGCCAAAGACATAGACTCATTCAAACCAGCAGGCATAGGAAAGCCCACCATGACATCCTTAAGGGCTTCAGAGAGACCCTTTCTGAAAATTGCTGCCAGAGCACATTCATTCCATTGAGTGAGCACAGACCACTTCCTAAACTTCTGACAATATATCTCGACCTCATCCTGACCCTGACACAGAGCCAGCAATATTTTCTCTGCCTGATCCACTGAATTAGGTTCATCATAAAGCAACCCGAGCGCCAGAAAAAACTCATCAATATCACATAATGCAGGATCTCCTGGCGCAAGGGAAAATGCCCAGTCTTGAGGGTCGCCACGTAATAAAGAAATAATGATCCTTACTTGTTGAACTGGGTCACCAGAAGAGCGGGGTTTCAAAGCCAGAAATAGTTTACAATTATTTTTGAAATTCAGAAACTTAGCTCTATCTCCAGAAAATAACTCAGGAATAGGAATTTTAGGTTCTAACCTAGGATTCTGAGCCACCAAATCTTGAATGTTCTGTACACTTATAGCGAGATTATCCATCAAAGAGGACAGAATGTCCATGTCTACACCTGTGTTCTGAACCACCCTGATGTCTAGGGGAAAAGAAAGACAAAACACAGTGCAGAGAAAAAAAAATGGTCTCAGAACTTCTCTTTTCCCTCTATTGAGAAGCATTAGTACTTTGGGCCTCCAGTACTGTTATGAACAGGTGATTCAGAACCACAATGGACCTGGTGAATACGAGCACAGAAAATGACCTGATAGTTGCTAAACACATAGGACGAGCTCTGAGACGTGGGAACTCTGCTGACCGCAATCCCTAATCCTATCACACCACACTAGAGGTAGCCGTGGAGCGCTCCTGACCAGACCTAGGCGCCTCGGGCACAGCCTGAGAAACTAGCTAGCCCTGAAGATAGAACAATAAGCCTACCTTGCCTCAGAGAAATTCCCCAAAGGAAAAGGCAGCCCCCACATATAATGACTGTGAGTAAAGATGAAAATACAAACACAGAGATTTTTTAAGGAAGAATTTAGAAAACAAAATAAAAAAAGTGATTTTTTCAGAGAGAATTTAGAAACCAAACAAAAAAAAAGAACAAATAGGCTTTCTATGGCCCACTGTCTGAGAGAGAGAGATGGCACACCCAGGAGTCAGGACTGGCACACAAGCAGAAAGGCCAATATTAATCTCCCACTGTTTTTTTTAATTTTTTCAGGGAGAATTTAGAAACCCCCCCCCCAAAAAAAAGATTTTTTAAGGAAGAATTTAGAAAACAAAATAAAAAAAGTGATTTTTTTCAGAGAGAATTTAGAAACCAAACAAAAAAAAACAAACAAATAGGCTTTCTATGGCCCACTATCTGAGAGAGAGAGATGGCACACCCAGGAGTCAGGACTGGCACACAAGCAGAAAGGCCAATATTAATCTCCCACTGTTTTTTTATATTTTTTCTGGGAGAATTTAGACACACACAAAAAAAAATGATTTTTTAAGGAAGAATTTAGAAAACAAAATAAAAAAAAGTGATTTTTTCAGAGAGAATTTAGAAACCAAACAAAAAAAAAACAAATAGGCTTTCTATGGCCCACTATCTGAGAGAGAGAGATGGCACACCCAGGAGTCAGGACTGGCACACAAGCAGAAAGCCCAATATTAATCTCCCACTGTTTTTTTTTTATTTTTTCAGGGAGAATTTAGAAACACAAAAAAAATAATGATTTTTTAAGGAAGAATTTAGAAAACAAAATAAAAAAAGTGATTTTTTCAGAGAGAATTTAGAAAACAAAAAACAAAAAAAAAACAAATAAGCTTTCTATGGCCCACTATCTGAGAGAGAGAGATGGCACACCCAGGAGTCAGGACTGGCACACAAGCAGAAAGGCCAATATTAATCTCCCACTGTTTTTTTTTATTTTTTTCAGGGAGAATTTAGAAACACACAAAAAAATGATTTTTTAAGGAAGAATTTAGAAAACAAAATAAAAAAAAGTGAATTTTTCAGAGAGAATTTAGAAACCAAACAAAAAAAACAAAAACAAATAGGCTTTCTATGGCCCACTATCTGAGAGAGAGAGATGGCACACCCAGGAGTCAGGACTGGCACACAAGAAGAAAGGCCAATATTAATCTCCCACTGTTTTTTTTTATTTTTTCAGGGAGAATTTAGAAACACACAAAAAAAAATGATTTTTTTAAGGAAGAATTTAGAAAACAAATTAAAAAAAGTGATTTTTTCAGAGAGAATTTAGAAACCAAATAATAAAAAAAAAAGGCTTTCTATGGCACACTATCTGAGAGAGAGAGATGGCACGCTCAGGACTGGCACACAAGCCCAAAGGGCAATATTAATCTCCCACTGTTTTTTTTTTTTCAGGGAGAATTTATAAAACCAATGAAAAAAAAATAAATAGGCTTTCTATGGGCCACTATTTGAGAGAGAGATGGCACGCTCAGGACTGGCACACAAGCCCAAAGGGCAATATTAATCTCCCACTGTTTTTTTTTTCAGGGAAAATTTATAAAACCAATGAAAAAATAATAAATAGGCTTTCCATGGCCCACTATTTCACAGAGAGATGGCACGCTCAGGACTGGCACACAAGCCCAAAGGGCAATATTAATCTCCCACTGTTTTTATTTTTTCAGGGAGAATTTATACAACCAATGAAAAGAAAATAAATAGGCTTTCTATGGGCCACTATTTGAGAGAGAGATGGCACGCTCAGGACTGGCACACAAGCCCAAAGGGCAATATTAATCTCCCACTGTTTTTTTTTTCAGGGAAAATTTATAAAACCAATAAAAAAAAATAAATAGGCTTTCTATGGCCCACTATTTGAGAGAGAGATGGCACGCTCAGGACTGGCACACAAGCCCAAAGGCCAATATTAATCTCCCACTGTTTTTTTTTTTTCAGGGAGAATTTAGAAACCCCACAAAAAAAAAAACAGAAAAAAAAATGAGGCTTTCTATGGCCCACTATGTGAGATGGCACACACAGGGATGGCACTCGAGCAGAAATGCCAATCTTAATCTCCCACAGCTTTTTTTTTTGGGAGAATTAAAAAAAATAAAAATAAAAAATAAAAACACAGGGACTGTCCTACAATTACTATCTCCCTGCAGTAATCTCAGCCAGGTATGGCAGGCAGCAATAAGGAGTGGACTGCTGCACAAATGAAATAAAAAGTGTGGACAAACAAACAAGATAGCTGTGCAGAAAGGAAGGAACAACAGGATTTGTGCTTTGAAAAAAGCAGTTGGTTTGCACAGCGGCGTACACACAGCAATGCAGCTATCAGGGAGCCTTCTAGGGCAGCCCAATGAGCTACAGCACTGAGGAAAAAAAATGTAGCTTCCACTGTCCCTGCAAACAAAGGTGGTGTTGGACAGTGGAAATCGCTACAGCACAAGCGGTTTGGTGGTTAATGGACCCTGCCTAACGCTATCCCTGCTTCTGACTAAGCGGCAGCAACCTCTCCCTACGCTCAGATCAGCAGCAGTAAGATGGCGGTCGGCGGGAACGGCCCTTTATAGCCCCTGTGACGCCGCAGACAGCAAGCCAATCACTGCAATGCCCTTCTCTAAGATGGTGGGGACCAGGACCTATGTCATCACGCTGCCCACACTCTGCGTCCACCTTCATTGGCTGAGAAATGGCGCTTTTCGCGTCATTGAAACGCGACTTTGGTGCGAAAGTCGCATACCGCATGGCCGACCCCGCACAGGGCTCGGGTCGGGTTTCATGAAACCCGACTTTGCCAAAAGTCGGAGACTTTTGAAAATGAACGATCCGTTTCGCTCAACCCTACCAGCCACCTCTCGTGTCTCCCCTTTTCCTCCTAGTTTGTAAGCTTGCGAGCAGCAGGGCCCTCACACCTCTTGGTATCTGTTTTGAACTGTAATTTCTGTTATGCTGTAATGTCTATTGTCTGTACAAATCCCCTCTATAATTTGTAAAGCGCTACGGAATAAGTTGGCGCTATATAGAATTATTATTATTATAATAAGGATAGCTGTCGGCCAAAAAAAACCAACTTGTATAGGTGCCCACCTCATGGTGTCGTTGGTAGTCCCCAGCAGGAGCAAACTTTTGAGACCAAAACATCGTTTCTCGCAGGATTATAGGTCTTTCTGCAAGAAAAACATTTAGCAGAGATCAACTTTAGATGCCTTGTTTATATAAATCTCCACCACATGACACTGTGATTATCCTTCCTTCTATATTCTCCTAAATATACTAATAAATTATAAATATACAGTCAGGAAGCTGACGTGTGATATTCTACATTATAACTGTGTGACAGGCCCTGTGCAGTCATCATCATTATCTTTGATACGAGTTTCTGTCTTCTTATCATCTCAGTGGCACAGTCCACGAAAATGCATGATACAGTAAATTCTATATTGACTGAGATGATGATACCATTCAGAGAACATAAAACAACTAGATGGTGGCCCGATTCTAACGCATCGAGTATTCTAGAATATGTATGTAGTTTATTTATGAAGTTTTCAGAATAATGCAATTTATACACAGGATTCGGCCTGCTGGGCGCAACCAATTAGCGAAGCGTGGTTCAAACTCCGCGGCAATTCGCGACTGCACCTGTTGCTGATTGGTCACGCCTGGCCGCGAACAATCAGTGAAGCCAGGGCCAGCTCCAGGTTTTTGAGGGCCCCAGGCGAAAGAGTCTCAGTGGGCCCCCCTCTTTAACACATACCACGATTCATGATGCACAGATACAGAAGAGAAATATAGCACAGCCAAGAAGCATACAGCCCACATAGTATATAACACAGCCTATGTAGTATATAACACAGCCCACATAGTATATAACACAGCCCACATAGTATATACAGTAGCACAGCCCACTTAATATATAGCTCAGACACGTAGTATATTGCCCAGCCCCATAATATATTGCACAGCCACGTAATATATTGCACAGCCACATAGTATATAGCACAGCCACGTAGTATATAGCACAGAGACGTAGTATATAACACAGCCCATGCAGTATATAACACAGGCCAAGTAGTATAGAGCACAGCGATGTAGTATGTTGCCCAGCCACATAATATATACCACAGCCACGTAGTATGTAGCACAGAGACGTAGTATATAACACAGCCCACGCAGTATATAACACAGCTCATGCAGTATATAACACAGCCCACGTAGTATATAACACAGCCCATGTAGTATATAGCAATGTGGGCACCATATCCCTGTTAAAAAAAAGAATTAAACTAAAAAATAGTTATATACTCACCTTCCGTCGGTCCCTGGATCCAGCTCAGGCATTTACCGATGCTCCTCGCGACGCTCCGGTCCCAAGAATGCATTGCGGTCTCGCGAGATGATGAAGTAGCGGTCTCGCGAGACCGCTACAACATCATCTCGCGAGACCGCAATGCATGGGCCAGAGCGTCATGAGGAGCGGGAAAGGCTCCAGAAGGTGAGAATATAATGATTTTTTATTTTTTTTATTATTTTTTACGCTAGATCTTTTTACCATTGATGCTGCATAGGCAGCATCAATAGTAAACAGTTGGTCCCACAGGGTAAATAGCAGCGTTAACGGACTGCGTTACACCGCGGCATAACATGGTGTAACGCAGCCATTAACCCTGTGTGACCGCTCACCGGAGGGGAATATGGAGGTGGCACTGACGGAGAGTAGGAAGGGGAGAATTCGCGGCCGGACTGTGCCCGTCACTGATTGGTCGCGGCCTACCGGCCACGACCATTCAGCAACACGGGATTTCCGTTACAGACAGACGGACAGAAAGACAGAGAGACAAACAGACAGAAGTACCCCTTAGACGATTATATAGATAGATGTAATTCTCTGAGGGTCATCATGTGATCACATGACCTAATTGAAAAAAGTATACCATGAATTTCCAAACAGAAGGGAACAATCACATAAGTTAAAGCACCACTCCAGCATTTTTTTTATTTTTTTGCTTTAAATGTAATTTACCTAACCCCTGTCTGATACTCACATGTCGCCTCCTTCATCGTTTTCCAGCTTCGCTCCGTCAGTCTTTGGCAAAAAGTGTTTCATGGAGCGGTGCCAAAGTCACTTTTCAATACAAGTCTATGTGAATCTCTGTGCATTAAGATCTTGTGACGTAGCTTCTGACTTCCGGACAGTCAGAAGCTGCGCTGACAAGATGGCGCTACAGGACCGGAGCGGTGCTGAACTTGCTGAACGATACAGAATATATTGAAGGACTAGTGACAAGATGAATTATTTAAAAAAACATAGTGGCACATTAAACCAAAACTATTTAGGAGTCGTCTTATCTGGCAGCTAAGATCACGGTCCTCTCTATGGTAATTTCGCTAACTTTTCAGAGGACGAAATCATGGGGAAAAATGATGGTCAAGATAGTAACATAGTAGTTGGTTAGCAACAGGGCTGGCCCGAGAGATTACGGCGCCCTAGGCGAAACTATTTTGTTGCGCCCCTACTATTCTTGGCAGTAGATGAAAACTGGGGATATAAATTTAGGAGCAAAATAAACCACAACAACAATGATTAATTAACTCTCTCCTAACTCTTTAATCTTCTGAGAAGTTGTATAGGACAAATATATACAAAGTAATCAATAACACAAAACAAAAACGACCATAGGTAATTACAATTTTTGTTTCCTTGCCTTTTTTTTTTTAAAAGGATGACACTAAGTCACCGAGATTAATTTGTTTAGCAACTTCAGATTCTATCGAAATTGTTGCCAACCCAACCAACCTCTCTTGCGTCATATTTGCCCTTAAATATGTTTTAATTAGTTTTAGTTTTGAGAAGCTTCTCTCTCCTGAGGCCACGGACACAGGCAGAGTCAAAAGAATTCTTAGAGCCACCACCAGGTTGGGGACACTTTCTTTCAAGTCAGATTTAAGCAAAAGTTCAAGAACGTCTTTTGGTGATGAATCTTCTGGAACACGTCTTGACATTGCCTGCAGTTCACCACATAGCTCTATGGCATCGATGTCTTTTACTTCGTTGTGTGTAAGACACATTTCCAGAGCTTTACACTTATCCAGAACAAATTTGCTTGGTTTTCCCCCAAGTGAACGGATGTGGTACAAAAATCCAAATTTCAATTCCATTACTTTCAGCTGAGTGAACCGCTCATCAACTGAATTTATAGCAGTATCTAAGATCGCAACGTAAAAGTTAATTTTGAAACTCTGTTTCTTATCTCTTATGGGCTCATCTTTCCCTTCATAAGAGAACTGTCTGGTTTTTTTCTTTAAACGTTTTGGCGCAGAACTTGACTCAAAATTAGCTGGTATGCCAAGCTCTTCTGTGATTTCCCTCGCATCAACTAACAGCTTCTCAAACTCTTCATCGCTTCTTAATGATTGCAGATATTTCTTTGTTTTGTCAAGGTGTTGAGAAGCTAAATCGAATTCTTGTGACTGAAGTAACTTACTTGTCAAATTGATTTCGTACAAAATGTTGAACCATACTAGAGCAGATGTAACAAAAGAAAAGGTTCCAACTTGTTTAGCAAGACCTTGAGCTTCTAGCCGGGAGATATTTCCAGAGCTTCCTGTGAGACTAATATTTTCTGCTATGTCCATTAGGGCATCATGGACTTCGCTCAATTGGTAACGGAGGGGGGCCGGAGCATCAATTCTACTTTCCCACCTTGTTTCGCTTAGAGGTTTTAGAGTCAGAGATGGCAAATGACGCACGAGTACTTCCCAACGCTGAGTTGACGAAGAGAAAAATAAGTAGAGATTTTGAACTAACAGGAAAAAAATTGTCGCTCCAAAACAACATTTAGCGGCATCGTTGACGACTAAGTTTAGAGAATGGGAGCTGCATGGCACAAAGAATGCACGTGGGTTTATGTCCAAAATTCGTCTTTGTAGTCCAATGTTTTTTCCCTTCATGTTGCTCCCATTGTCGTAGCCTTGTCCTCGTAAGTTGTCCACACAGAGCGACAGTTCTTCAAATTTGTTCAAGACAGCGGCTGTCAAACCACCTCCAGTTGTATCAGAAACAGGAATGAATCCCAAGAAGTGCTCTTTAATTTCAAACTTTTTGTCTTCTGATGTGGAAACAAACCGAACAATAATAGTCATTTGTTCAACATGAGACACGTGTGTAGTACAATCCAGCACTACAGAAAAGTATTTTGCAGTTTTGACATTGTCAAGAATCTTTTCCTGAATACCATTACTTAGCAGTTGAATCATCTCATTCTGTATTGCAGGGGTGTCAAACTGCATTCCTTGAGGGCTGCAAACAGGTCATGTTTTCAGGATTTCCTTGTACTGCACAGGTGATAATTTAATCACCAACTCATTATTTGTGTAGGTGATTAAATTATCACCTGTGCAGTACAAGGAAATCCTGAAAACATGACCTGTTTGCAGCCCTCGAGGAATGCAGTTTGACATCCCTGCTGTATTGTTTTTCCCAAATAATGTGCATGAATCTCTTTGTCCCAGATTTTCCGAATGTGCTCACACATGACGGGATCGAACATAGCCAAATACTCCACAAATTTCAAAAAGTTCCCATTATTAGATGCAAACAATGCATCATTTGATCCACGGAACGCTAAGTTTTGCGTACCTAATACCATCACTAGAGCTATCAACCTTTCTAAAATTTGATGCCAGTATTTTTCTTGCTCTTCAATTTTGCGTAAGTGTTCTTCGTCAATGGTCTTGTTCATCTTAAGTCTATTTTCGAGTTCCTTCCGTTTTTGAAAGCTAATCATGTGATCTTTGCTTTTTTCGTGGCTGGCTAAAATAGCAGATGTTTTTCCAGTCATTTACACCATCAGTACCTAAGGCTGAGCGTTTGATGATTCCTAGTTGAAGTGATGAGTCTGGAAACAACGTGCAGCAAAAACAAAAAACTGAATTTTTCTGAATAGAATGCGTTAGCCAATTGCGTTCAAGACTTTCACCATTGACAAGACGACGTTTATAGTGAACACAAGAAAATTTTCTACGATTAGTGTCCAAAGGAAAATCGAAATCTTTAACTTGTGTGGGGCCAAGTTTTACTACATGTAGGCGTAAGTCATCATTGATTGCGGTCCACGTAGCGGGATCATCCGAAAAGTGTTTGCGTAGTATTTCTATAGTTGTACCAGCCTCCATGTCAGTACTGGTACTTTGATCAGATCTACCACCAGATATTGATGGTTGTAGTTCACTATTTTAAGCATGAGAAACAAATTCTATTTCCACATTCGATATTTCAGAGGCAACAGAAGCGTGTTGTTCCAACGTTTGGAATTCTGCGTCTTCATTTCTATTGCTTAGATATTTTAAAAATGACCCTTTGATTTTTTAAAGTGATTTCTCCTCCTCAGCTTTTCTTTTACGGTTCTGAAACCCCGAAAGTTTTTTCTTCTTATCAGCCATGACTCGTTACAACACACAGCATTTACCTAAAAGTTAACGCGCCGATTAAAATTGTTATCTGAACATTATATAATACGATTTTACTTTTAAGACAAAAACCACAAATTTCTTTAACAATTTCCAATGTTTCCAATATTTTTGAAAATCAAAACAATATACCTACCTCGCAGCGCCTAACACTTTAGAACCTAGGCCAAAAATTTACTAAAAACCTCCTATTTTCTATTTGCATTCATGAAACCTCATGGAACAACGAATCTAATGAATATGCAAAATAACAGCAATGGCTCACATGATAAAGCATGCAAACAGTAGAGACATACCTCGAAAATATTATGATCACGCGCGCCGATATGCAAAAAACGTAGATACTATCTATCTCCCTTGCCTTAGCTGGCCTGACTGGCAGTTCAGCCAGGAAGTCTATGCCAATGCATCAAAACAGACTCCTCCCACTAGCCGCATCGACTGCTGATGACATCTATCAATATATTCGCCAACTAGTACCTAGTACCTAAAGTCCAAACTACATATAAATAGGCCATATGGTACACCTACCTTTTAAGTATACGTATTTTTTTCTCTCGGGCGCCCCCTTAGTGTAGTGTGTGCTAAGTGTGCATTTTTGGTTGTTTGCTTTGCTTTGCCAACATTTAAAAACTTAGGAGCAAAATAAATGCGCGGGATCAAACACCTGTCAGCAGACGATGCAAACGACTCACGTCCGTAGTTTAGCGCCTCCTTTCCGTGTGTAAATTGAAGCTCAACGGTTTTTCTTTTAAATTTATGGTAAAAAAATTTATGTACACTTTTCTTCCATCCCTAAAACTTTTTGCTTTTTGAAAAGATTTTTTATAATTTTTTCTATTTTTTCTCTGGTGCCCCCTTTGGGTCGGCGCCCTAGGCGGCCGCCTAGTTCGCCTATATGTTTGGGCCGGCCCTGGTTAGCAAGGCTGAAAAAAGACATTTGTCCATCCAGTTCAGCCTATATTCCGTCAGAATAAATCCCCAGATCTACGTCCTTCTAAAGAACCTAATAACTGTAAGATACAATATTGTTACACTCCAGGAAGACATCCAAGCGTCTCTTGAACCCCTCAACTGAGTTTGCCATCACCACCTCCTCAGGAAAGGATTTCCAGATTCTCACTGCCCTAACAGTAAAGAATCCTCTTCTATGTTGGTGGAAAAACCTTCTCTCCTCCAGACGCAGAGAATGCCCCCTTGTGCCCGTCACCTTCCTTGGTATAAACAGATCCTCGGAGAGGTATTTGTATTGTCCCCTTATATACTTATACATGGTTATTAGATCACCCCTCAGTCGTCTTTTTTCTAGACTAAATAATCCTAATTTTACCAATCTCTCTGGGTATTGTAGTTCCCCCATCCCTTTATTAATTTTGTTGCCCTCCTTTATACTCGCTCTAGTTCCATTATATCCTTCCTGAGCACCGGTGCCCAAAACTGTACACAGTACTCCATGTGCGGTCTAACTAGGGATTTGTACAGAGGCAGTATAATGCTCTCATCATGTGTATCCAGACCTCTTTTAATGCACCCCATGATCCTGTTTGCCTTGGCAGCTGCTGCCTGGCACTGGCTGCTCCAGGTAAGTTTATCATTAACTAGGTTCCCTAAGTCCTTCTCTATTGTCAGTTTTACCCAGTGGTTTCCCGTTCAGTGTGTAATGGTGATATTGATTCCTTCTTCCCATGTGTATAACTTTACATTTATCATTGTTAAACCGCATCTGCCACCTCTCAGCCCAAGTTTCCAACTTATCCAGATCCATTCTCTTGTATTGACTGCTTTACATAGTTTTAGCATGCATAGATATGAGCTGAAGACTGCTGCTCAGCATCGTACAGATATCCCAGCCACTTTGGTAGCCTATTTGGTATTGTATATCTAATTAGAGTTTTATACTCCATATTACTAGTAAATGTAATCACTATGCGAGCTTTTACCGGAATGATATATTGCTTGATATATATGGCATGATATTATCTAAGATGCATTAGCAACAAGATATGATAAAACGCTCTGTAATCTATTAAGTGATGTTGTCCTTACATGGGGGGCTTTCCTTCTTTGGTCGCTGTTTTTTCTTTTTTCTACCTCTTATTGTATTTAATAATTTTATTGCTATTTGTGATAATTTAGAGCAATCATGAGATTAATAAAGATTTTTTTTCTTTTTAATGATCAATATTGTAGTGATTTCAGGACTGAGTGGTGTTTTGGTGTAGTGTTACATTTAGGATTTCCCTCTAGTCAATTGTGAGTGTTTTAAGGGCTTATAGGTTCTGATCCATTCTTAGTAACATTTAGGCTAACTGATCCCAGTCTGTCATGTTTTATAGATCAGAGATTCATTCATAATTCTGCTGGATGTGGATCGCAGAAGAATTTTCAAAGTTTGTAACGTTTTACATATATTACACCTATATATAAACTGACTAATTTTGTCAACCCTTCGCATCTTTCCCAATCAGCTACATGGGCGTCGTGGAGACGAGTTCTCCGATTGTAATTTCTTACTTTGAGCCATGAAGCAAAACTTAAAACTGGAGAGCGAAAAAGAGCAACTAAGGTCTTAACTGGTAATAAAGTGGTGTAAAAAACACTATTATAGGTACACTCACCTGCTAGGGTTGTGAAAGTCACAATTCCTATAGAAGCATGTAAGGGCTGCTGAAGGACCACCGATGGGATACGATGTAATAACTGGTTCAAAATCTGCGTTGCCCGAGGTACAATCACACACAAAGGTGAAGCATGAATGCGGTTTATTGTGTCAACGCGTTTCAAGTTTTCCAAAGCTCTTCATCAGGACCAAGCTACAACGATCATTGATCAACTTTCTGTGTACGGTGGTTGATGAGGCATGGCCAAGCACACCCAACAAAGTCTTCATAATTTATGATTACAACATAAAATTCAATAGCCCCTGACTGGCGTACATTTGTGACAGTGGTCCATGGCATTAAAAGATGTGGCAAATTAATTGAAGAAGCACACGTCTTCATAAATTTGATGCAGGGTTTCCTATATGGAGAAAAGTATTGCAGCACACTTTCTTAATTTCGTACAGACCCATTGACCCATGACCAGTTTGAGAAGTGTAAGGAATTGGACTGGACCTCTGCTGGTATTAACATTGGCACAAACACTGCGCTGCCGGGAGCTTCATGGCCGAACAGCTGCATGCAACCTTACATCACCAAGCACAATGCCGAGCGTCGGGCGGAGTGGTGTAAAGCCACCACAACTGGACTATAAAGGAAACGTGTTCTGTGCAGTAACGGATCACACTTCTCTATATGGTGCCTGATGGATGAGTCTGGGTTTGGTGAATGCGAGGAGAATATTACCACCTGACTGCATTGTACCTGCGTTAAAATCTGAGTGAGGCGGGATAATACAGGGGTGTTTTTCAGGGGTCCCTTAGTTAATGATAGGATATCTTAATGCTTCAGTACATGACATTTTGGACAATTTTGGGAACAGTTTAGGGAAGTATGAATGCCCCGGTGCCCAAAAATCAAGGTCTATAAAGGCACATTTCAGGGAGTTTGATGTTGAAGAACGTGAATGTCCACACATAACCCGTACCTCAACCCCATCTTTGGGATGAACTACAACAGAGATTGTAAATCTGTCCCTCACATCCAACAACTCATAAATGTTCTTCTGGGTAAAGGGGCAAAAATTCCACAGACACCTCTACAAATGTTGTAGCAAGCCTTCCCAGAAGAGCAGGAGCTGATGACCAACTTCATGCTTTCAATGTCTATGCATGTGGATTGGGAAGTCAGAACAGCTCCTGTAGGCGCAATGTGTAGGTGTCCCCCTTAATAGGTTTTAGGAACCAACAGGAGTTTATATCTCCAGAAAGTACCACACAAGGTAATCAGCTATATATCACTTACCGTAACGAGTAAGTTCTGCCCGATGTCACCGTCTAATGAGAACCGAAGGTAAACTTTAATGAAGTGAGATATTATCTGAAACTAATCTGGAGTATATTACGCTGTCGGATCAGGAAGCCACAAATAAAATATTCTGTGCAGTGATTTTGATGAACCTAGGGATCTAATTTCCATCTTGAGTCTTAAGATTTATGGTTGGTTCACACGGAGGAGACCAGCTGCTACTCATGATGATTGACGACACAGGATACAGATAAAAGACCAGTAAACTCTAAAATTAAAATTTTCATAGATGAACCATGAAGGTGGAAGATAATTTTCAGAGATAATATAACAGAGCTCCGGAGCTTGGTATAAAAGCAATGCAGTACCTGTGTGATTCCATGATCAACACCTGAAATTCCTCCTAGGCTGTGTGACCAAGATGAGGTTTTGACGCTGCATATTTTCGCAGCATTTTAAACTACGTTCCCACCATGAGCTTTGGGCGAGTTTTTGATGTTGCAGATTTTCTGCACCAAGTGCATTTAAAAATGCAATGATAAAAATGCAAGTACCGTATATACTCGAGTATAAGCCGACCCGAGTATAAGCCGACCCCCCTAATTTTGCCACAAAAAACTGGGAAAACTTATTGACTCGAGTATAAGCCTAGGGTGGAAATGCAGCATTTACCGGTGAATTTCAAAAATAAAAATAGATCATTATTTCCCCATAGCTGTGCTATATAGTGCTCTGCACCGTTCATATTGCCCCATAGTTCTGCCATATAGTGCTCTGCACCGTTCATATTTCCCCATAGCTCTGCCATATAGTGCTCTGCACCGTTCATATTGCCCCATATCTGCCCCATATAGTGCTCTGCACCGTTCATTATTTCCCCATAGCTGTGCCCCATATAGTGCTCTGCACCGTTCATTGTGCCCCATAGCTGTGCCATATACGGTGCTCTGCACCGTTCATTGTGCCCCATTGCTGTGCCATATACAGTGCTCTGCACCGTTCATTGTGCCCCATATCTGTGCCCATATACGGTGCTCTGCTCCGTTCATTGTGCCCCATTGCTGTGCCATATACGGTGCTCTGCACCGTTCATTGTGCCCCATATCTGTGCCCATATACGGTGCTCTGCACCGTTCATTGTGCCCCATTGCTGTGCCATATACGGTGCTCTGCACCGTTCATTGTGCCCCATTGCTGTGCCATATACGGTGCTTTGCACCGTTCATTGTGCCCCATTGCTGTGCCATATACGGTGCTCTGCACCGTTCACTGTGCCCCATTGCTGTGCCATATACGGTGCTTTGCACCGTTCATTGTGCCCCATTGCTGTGCCATATACGGTGCTCTGCACCGTTCATTGTGCCCCATAGAAATCTCTGCCGCCGCTGCTGCAATAAAAAAAAAAACCACATACTCACCTCCCTTGATTGCAGCTCCCGGCGTCTCGTTCCGGCACCTCCATCTTCCCGGCGTCTCTGCTCTGACTGATCAGGCAGAGGGCGCCGCGCACACTGTATACGTCATCGCGCCCTCTGCCTGAACAGTCAGAGCGCAGACGCCGGGAAGATGGAGGCGCCGGCCGGGAAGATGGACCGGCGCCCGGCGGCTGGAACGAGGACAGGTGAATATGCTATACTTACCTAGTCCTGGCGATCCTCGCGCTGTCCCTCTGCCTGGTCTTCGGTGCCGCAGCTCTTCCTGTCAGCGGTCACCGGCACCGCTGATTAGAGGAATGAATAGGCGGCTCCGCCCCTATGGGAGGTGGAGCCGCTTATTCATATCTCTAATGAGCGGTCCCACGTGACCGCTGAAGAGGGGAAGAAGCTGCAGCACAGAAGCCCGTGGGACGGCAGGGACAGCGCGAGGATCGCTGGGACTAGGTAAGTATGCCTCAGCGCCCTCACCCCCTCACCCGCCGACCCTGCCACCCACATTGACTCGAGTATAAGCCGAGAGGGGCACTTTCAGCCCAAAAATTTGGGCTGAAAATCTCAGCTTATACTCGAGTATATACGGTAACCTATTTTACAAAATAGGTGCAGACATGCTACAGAAAATCTTCAACATCAAAACTCACCAAAAGCTCATCATGGGAAGGTAGCCTTATATCTCTAAGGGCTCATTCACACCAGCGTATAAATCGGACTAGTGAAATGTGGAAAATATTGCATTGCACTCTTCCCAATATTATTAAATGAGTCAGTGCTCATCTGTGGCGTTTTTCTCAGGTCGGATCAGACTGAGAAAAAAATCAAAGAATGCTGCGATTGACTGCGTGTCATCGGATCGCACTCTCCAATGACAGTCAATAGGTACGAAGAAAAAAATGTGTGTGCCGTCCGATTTGTAACCCAACATCTTAAAGGAAATCCAGCATTTTGTCAGCCAAGTACAGTAAATTCACAGCCCAAGCAGTCAGAATAGAATAGATAAAAAATACATATAGAATACACAATATACACATAGAATAGATAGATAGAAATATGTCATGCAAAATAATAGGGAATCAGGAAGGGGACACGTGTAGTTTTCCGTACTTGGTTTTTGCTAATAAATAAAAAAAATAAAAAAAATGGTGTGAGGTTTCCTCCTATTTTTAATAACCAGCCAAGGGAAAGCAGACAGCTGCGGACTGGTCTTATTTCGCTGGGAAGGGGACAATGACCAAGGAGCTTCCCAGCCCATTAATATCAGCCCCCAGCTGTATGCTTAGCCTTTACTGGTTATTGCTGGTTATTATTGGTTACTAGAAGATATATTATTTTATTTATTTTACTTAAAAAGCATTTTTACAGTAGGCTTTTGTGATTGTTGGACTATGTGGTTTCTACAGCCTCTATGCATCAAATTATATAGCCAACTGCATAATAAATTAAGGGGTCAGTTTTTCCTAGATCTTTCTTTTCCTGGATAATGACCAGTTTTACATTAATTTGCTGATGAATCAGCCTCAGAGATTGTTAAAAAATAGAGGAAAAAAAAGAGTTACATAAAATTTCAGACAAAAATGCATGCAAAAAAGGGCTTGTGCAGACGGCCATAGATTCCCTCATCTGAGAGAATTGGGACGATTATGATCAGACTGTTACGATTCTCTCAGACGAGGAGAAGATGGAGAAAAGCATTTTTTTATCTTCCCTTTTGTGTCAGTCCATGGAAATCAGACTGCATTCAGATGTCCGATGTTTTCCATGCACTCACTGACTTGCTTTGCAGAGTGTGAGCCAAATATCAGATCACACTTGGGCATGCAGCAGTTTTTTCCTGGGGCTGTCCATTGGTCTGAGTTCGCTCTGATGTTTTGTCGGATTGCACTCGGTCCCATAATATGGCCGCCTGCACCTGCCCTAAGAGTGAATACAATGCCCCCGATGGTGTCTCCTTCATTTATTGCCATCATTTCCCTAGTACCCAAAGCATTTCATTTCAAAATAGAAATTTTCATACAATTGGCAGAAATAAAAAAAAAAAGAAGAACCTCCGAGGTGAAACCACTGCTGGAGATAAAGATGTGAGATGAGCAGATCGCAGATTACCAGATGTTGCGGTGCTTGGCTGGCTCTCTTACATCAACCACTCACTCAGTAATAAGGAGCGTAATTGGCAAATGACTTAATTTGTGACAGGTGCATTCACTTTTCTAAACATATGCCGAAAATGCAATGAAATGGCTCCTCCAACCTTATTATTGCCTTATTTCGCTTCCGTGATACATTGCTTATAGATTTCTCAAACAGATTGCTGTTGGAATGTAAAAAATATTACACAATTGGGTGTAAAACTGAAGACAGTACACTGTAGAGCCGTTAAGTTTTTCTCGACGTCTTAGAATTTACAAAATGTGCCCCTTCATAATGGCCATAGGGGTTGAAGAGTTGACAGTATCTCCAATGGAACAAAACGGAGTTGATAAATCCGGATTAAAGCCATCGGTAAGATTGGCAAATGTTTACCAAATTACAAACGGAGCAAAGGCGAAACTTATTTTTCCATATCTATGGGAACGGGCTCTAGTCCTCCTCGAGTGGAGATTCACATTCTCTACTTCCACTCCATTCACTGTCTATGGGACTGACAGAGAAAGTCGAGTACAGCACTCAGCTATTTCCATCAGTCAAATAGACAACGCATGGAGCTGAGATTCAAGAGGGGGCTCTGCAAGGCCAGGTCCTTGGGATCTAGAGCCCTGTTCTGGGCATCGTTGGGGACTCCAATGGGCAGCAATAAATTATACTCTTTCCTATGAAAAAATTTGAGAATAGCCTTTTAAGAAGAACATTATTTTATTATACAACTCCAATTCCCATAAAGTTTGTGGGATATTCAAGGTTTTTGCAATTTTACGCTGAGAAATATTTTGCTGAAATTGCGCCACAATTTTTAGACACAGTTGTTCACAGACTGGCGAGTCTCTGACCATCTTTGCTTCTGAGAGACTTTGCCTCTCACATTTTTTTAATACACAGTCATGTGACCAAGTTGAAAATTTACTTTTTCAACCTTTTTGCTAATGCTGTCCTAACTTTTTGGAGATGTGTTGCTGCTATCAATTTCTAAATTACTGTAAATACATTTTTTTAATTGAAGTGGGAAAGTGTCCAGCGTTTATCTTCTGATCTGTTTACTATTTTCCGATGTGAATAAAATATGGTGATAAGAGATTCCCAGATCGTTGCCTTCTTGTATCCTTTACATTTTCATAGTGTCTCAACTTTTTTGAATCACCGTTCCTGCTAGCATCTGCAATGTTGAAGTGACCATTACAGTCTAGAGTCTTCACTATGTTCTTTACTAGAGATGATCTCCACAAAATTCAATTTCCTGCAAAACGATTCACCACAAATTTCAAACTCCCACTTGCCCTGAAAAGACATGTATAATACGCCTGGCTGCTGCATTTCCTGCTTTGGCTTTTATACAGGCTAGAATATTCCCTCCTGATTGGCAGGGTTATGTCATGTGATGCGATAGCTGCAATTCATTATGGAAAAGACTGTGAGGTCATGTGAGACTCCTTTGGCTGATATATTCTTCTGCAATGTATAAAATGGTACTGGGCATTTTCATCGGAATTGCAAATTATTTGAATTTGCCAAGTTCAGAGAATTCATGAAAGTTTGTTTTTCATAGAAGCGATTTGTCCATCTCTTGTTTCATATGGCACATTCCTCATTAATTCTTGGATGATTGTTGTAGAGATAATATTGTTTAAGGGAAAATTACTGTATCCTGGAAGATATTTCAAGGCCTATCCTCCTAACCATATATAGAGAGTGTACAGGTGGGCAATGATGACAGTCCCCTGAACTCCTCCTGAGTATGATGTGCAATAGTTTAGATCTCCTCGTTATCATAAGTTGTGAATTCAGTCAAAGTTGAGCTTGAGTTTTTGTCTCCTAGTGTTGAACAGAGCTTTATGTAATGTAGCCAAGGGAGGTTGGAATCAATAAAAAGTAATGGCCACCAGGCTGTGAGCTGATAGCATCTAAGGCCGGTTTCACACGTCTGTTTATTTCCAGTACCGGAAAAAACAGTACCGGAGATATCCGTGTCCGTGTGTGTAATACTTGCGGCATACGTGTGGCAACCGTGTACCGCATCAGTACCACACGGACAGCCGCCAGGGAAGAAGTGCTACAGTAAGCGCTGTTCCCCGGTGGCAGGTGCTGAAGATGGCTCTCATCATTCTCCCCTGTACTGCCGGCGATCGGCACGAGCAGATAATAGAAAGGTCCCCACGCTGTTTTTTTTAATTATTTGAAAAAATAATTTTAAAAACGGAGTGGGGTCCCCCCCATTTTTGTAAACCAGCCTTGCTAAAGCTCACAGCTGGAGGCTGGTATTCTCAGGCTGGTAAGGGGCCATTGATATAGGCCCCAGCCTAAAAATTGGCGCTTTGTCCGGCTCTTCCCACTTGCCCTTTAGCAGTGGCAAGTGGGGTTCATATTTGTGAGGTTGATGACACCTGTGTGTTGTCAGGTGACATCAAGCCCATGGCTTAGTAATGGAGAGGTGTTTATAAGACACCTCCCCATTACTAATCCTATAGTTACTGTATATGTAAATAAAGACACAGCCAGAATAAAGTCCTTTAATTGAAAAAATGTCACTGACTCCTTTATTAATCTCTATTAAACCATACTTACAACCTCACCTAATCCCCGACACCCTCGATCTCATGTAATAAAAGTAAAATAAAAAAGCAACAATGTACCATACCTGTCGTTCTGTCCCACGCCGAAATCCATGTCTGGGGGCTAAATAGTTTTCAACCTGAACGGTGCCAAGATGCGACTGTCCAGGCTGAGAACCACTGGTGAATGAGCTGCTGAGAGCACAGCATCATTGAGTAGCAGTGACATCATCGAGACCTGGCTGAACTGCGTTGACCTCTGGACCATAGGAAAATGCCAGTAATGATGTCAGCGATAGTCACTGAGGCTGCGGTTTTCAGCCTGGACGGTCGCGTCTTGGCACCGTCCAGATTGAAAACTATTTAGCCCCAGACATGGATTATGGTGTGGGACAGAATGAAGGACAGGTATGGTATATTGTTTTTTAGTTTTATTTTACTTTGATTACAGGAGATCGAGGGCATCGGTGGAATTAGGCGAGGTCGTAAGTATGGTTTAATTGAGATTATTAAAGGAGTCAGTGTCATTTTTTTAATTAAAAGACATTATTCTGGCTGTGTCTTTATTTACCATGTAACTATATGATTAGTCATGACATCATAGACACCACTCTATTGCTAAGCCGTGGGCTTGATGTCACCTGACGATACTATGGTGACATCAAGTGGTAAGAGCCGGTTAAAGCGCCAGAATTGGCACAATAAATAATAGATGCGCCTTTTCTGGGTAGCTGCGGGCTGCTGTTTTTAGGCTGGGGGGGGGGGTACCAATATCAATGGCCCCTTACCAGCCTGAAAATACCACCCCCCAGCTGTGAACTTTAGCATGGCTGGTTGTCAAAAATGGGGGGGACCCGCATCGCTTTTTAAATTATTTATTTAAATAATTTAAAAAAACAGCGTGGGGGCCCCCTCTATTCTTGATAGCCAACCTTGCTGAAGATGACAGCTGAGGGTTGCATCCCCCAGCTCTCACTTTTACATGGTTGGTGAAAGAAAATAGGGGGGGGAACCCACACCGGGTTTTTTATTCATTTATTTCGTTAGATCGCAGGCAACGGCTGAGGAATACCCCGATCATCCGCTCCTGCTGTCACTGTTATTAGCGGCGGATGATGGGAATAAGAGTCCCAAAAGCCTCCACCTGCTGTCATCGTTCTGACTTTAATATAACTCTCATCATTCTCTTCTGCTCACGCCGTTCGCTGGCAGAGAAAGGGAGAATGGTGAGAGCCGTCTTCAGCACCTGCCGCCGGGGAGCAGCGCTTACTGTAACGCTTCTTCCCCGGTGCCGATGCGTGTCACACGGTGACATCACTTTGTGTTCTCCGTGAGCATGTGTGCAGGATGTTTTACCGCCCGTGCTGATGGTAAAATACGGACATGTCTACGTGTGGGGCACATGGACACACGGTCCGTGGAAATACACTGACGTGCACAGACCCATTCACATGCACAGACCCATTCATCCGTGTCTCTGGTATGTGTGAAAACTGTCACCACACGTACCAGAGACAGGGATATGTGAAAGAGGCTAAGGCACAGTTTGATTGGATGGGAATTTCTGCGGCAATCGAGATACCCCAAAAACTGCTCTAAAAGTGCCTCTTATCAATTTACAACTTGTTCAACTAGAAAGTCTGTGTCGTTCTCAGAAGCCGCTCTTACAACTTGCCTGTTTCTGCAAGTATCAATGGTCCACACCTAAAATAAATTGCAGTATGCTCTAGTCTGATTTTTAGTTATTCCGCCTTAGACCGGATTGGCACATAATTTTTTTGTTCATACCGCAATAAAACGGCCCTATTTTCATCAGTCTGCTGGATATGATTGTCATCAGTGTGTCATTCACTTTTCTCACGTTGCCAAGGATCAAATATACAATAAGAGGTCAGACGCGGCAGGGCTGTGGAACCAGAGTCGTGGAGTCTGAGTCCATTTTGGTGGAGTTGGTACAAAAATGGACCAACTCCTAAAATATCTAATACATTGGGTACAGTAATACCATGCAGGATGTGCTGTAAATGTTTTCATAATAATTTGTGAAAGTTATGAAATGTTCTATAAATGTCTGTTTTGTTCATGATGATCTAAGGGTCTGGGCTTCACCTCCAAGTTTGTACCTTATTATTTGGTGGATCTGCTGCAGACGTTTTTCATACAAGCTAATGTCACACGACCCTCCCAGGTGAGCAAATCCCTCTGTAATCCGGATAAGACTCTACTGTGCCTGTTGTCATTCTAGTTTTTACTATCTACATTTTTTTCTCATCTGAGAAAAACTAATAGCAGTTTCCCAAACTCCTCTTAGCACTAGTCTGTGAAAACCGGACAGCATGGATGCAACACGGATAGATACTGGTGTTGCCTAATTTTCTTTTTTTTTTGTGGACCCATTCTGGGCGAGTACAATCATGTCTTTAGTCAGGACTCAGAGCATGGTGGCTCAGTGATTAGCACTGTTCCTTTGCAGTGCAGGGGTCCTGGGTTCAAATCCCACCAAGGACAAAATCTGAAGGGAGTTTGTATGTTCTCCCCGTATTTGCGTGAGTTTCTTTCGGGTTCTCCATCTTTCTCCCACACTCCAATGAATTTAGGGAATATCGTGAGCCCCAATGGAGACACTTTCAGTCACCGATCTGTAACCTTGCCACCGGCCCTGACCGACACTGGCTCTGCATTAGGGTTGGCCAGTCTGTTGTACAGGGACCAGCCATCACCATGCGCCGTATCTGCTATTTGTGAACTTCCAGAAAATTAAAGAAATTTAGAAGAACAGACGTTCGTTGTAGGATTTGACCTTAACACGTCATTAGATGGTTATATTTAACATTCCCCGATTTCTACCTTTTCCTAATGATGGTGCGAACAATTGGTGATAACATGAGATTTCACACCGTTATTGTCTTCTGTAGATGTTGACACGTTTTCACGGAATGTTGTTTGTGCGTTTTTCTAGGAAATTAACAACCTTCCGACAAGGAACCTGTCATAATTACCTGTAAGCAGCCGGCTCTGCAGATACTAAATATCAACAGCTCCACACTGTACAACTCAGCTTGTAAAAAAGGAATATAGTTTCGCATTTTCCGTTCAATGAGGTTTTACTGGTTGGATAATTAAAGAGCATTTCCTCCAATACTAAAAAAAATCATATGTAAGTCATCTTTAAATGTTCCATAGACAAAACCCCAAAAAAGCAAAGCCTCTGTTTGAAGACTTCCATTGAAGGAGAACTCACCACCTCTCGTGGCAGCCTATTCCACTCATTGGTCGCCTTCACTGTCAAATTTTTTTGCTAATATCTAATCTGTATCTTCTCCCTTTCAGTTTCATTCCATTGAATCTCATGTTTCCACGTGAAATTGAGAATAAGGATGATCCCTCTACACTGTGACAGCCCTTCAGATATTTGTAGACCGCTATTAAGTCTCCTCTTAGCCTTCTTTTTTGCAAGCTAAACATTCCCAGATCCTTTAAACGTTCCTCGTAGGACATATTTTGCAGTTTGCTCACCATCCTGGTCACTCTTCTCTGAACTTGCTCCAGTTTTTCTATTTCTTTTTTAAAATGTGGTACCCAGACCTGAACACAGTATTCCAGATGAGGCCTGACCAAGGAGGAGTAAAGGGGGTAATTATTTCACGTGATCTAGACTTTATGCTTCTCTTAATACATCCTAGAACTGTGTTTACCTTTTTTTGCTGCTGCATCACACTGTTGACTCATGTGCAGTCTGTGATCTTTTAATACACCCAAGTCTTTTTCACACTCCAAATGAATGCGTCCTGATATCAGTGCAGCTGAAGGCAGATAATAGTTTCATAACTTTCCAAGCTGGACAAAATGATAACTAAAACTAAAAGTTTAGTTACTCTTTAATGGTTTCCAAAGTTCCAGACTTATAATTGGTATTTGTTGTGAATTCCGCTCTTGGGCTCCCTCCGGTGGTTGTAAGTGGCACTTTTGTGAGTTCTGCTCTTGGGCTCCCTCTTGTGGTTTCTAGTGGTATGGCTGCTCCTTGGAGTTAGCTGTCATCAGCTGCCTCCACTGATCGTCTCTTCTGCTCTGCTATTTAAGTCTGGTTCTATCTTCAGCCAGTGCCACTTGTAAATGGTTCCTGGTTGGATTCACATCTCTTTGGAGTTCCCTGTTATCCTGACCAGTTCAGCTAAGCTAAGTTTTTGCTTGCCCTTTTCTGTCCATAGATTGTGGACTTATCCATTCTGTGCTTTCTATGTTTGTCCAGCTTATCAGTGTGAATTTATTCTGTCTTGCTGGAAGCTCTGGGAGGCAGATTTGCCCTCCACACCTTTAGTCAGGTGTGGAGATTTTTTGTAAACTCTGCGTGGATTTTTGTAGTGTTTTGTACTGACCGCACAGTATTCCATCCTGTCCTATCTATTTAGTTAGACTGGCCTCCTGTGCTCATCCTGGTTTCATTCTGTGTATGTCTTTTCCCTCTCCACTCACAGTCATTATTTGTGGGGGGCTAATCTATCCTTTGGGGAATTTTCTCTGAGGCAAGATAGCTTTCCTGCTTCTATCTTTAGGGGTAGTTAGCTCTTAGGCTGTGACGAGATGCCTAGGGAGAGTTAGGAGCATTCCACGGCTACTTCTAGTGTTGTGTTGAGCTTAGGGACTGCGGTCGGTACAGTTACCATTTCCTTCAGAGCTCGTTCCATGTTGCTCCTAGACCACCGTATCATAACAGTACAAGTGGCCAAAAATGAATTAAATGCAACTCAAAAGAAGGAAAAGAAGGTTCTGAACCATTTTTTTTTCTGTGCTCTAGTTTGTCTTTTTTTTTTTTTCTTTTCCTCTTGATATCTGGGTGGTTCAGGATATATGCTTTGGCATGGATGTTCAGGGTTTGTTTTCTCATGTGGATCAACTTGCTGCAAGAATACAGTGTATCCAGGACTATGTTGTCCAGACTCCGGCTTTAGAGCCCAGAATTCCTACTCCTGATTTGTTTTTTGGGGACAGATGCAAGTTTTTGAACTTTAAAAATAACTGCAAATTGTTTTTTGCTTTGAAACCCCGTTCTTCTGGTGATCCCAGACAGCAAGTAAAAATCATCACATCCTTGCTGTGTGGTGACCCTCAAGACTGGGCTTTTTCTCTTGAAACAGGGGATCCGGCATTATTGAATGTAGATGCATTTTTTCAAGCGCTCGGATTATTGTATGACGAACCTAATTCTGTGGATCATGCGGAAAAAACCTTGTTGGCCTTGTGTCAAGGTCAGGAAGCGGCAGAGTTATACTGCCAGAAATTTAGAAAATGGTCTGTGCTCACTAAATGGAATGAAGAGGCTCTGGCTGCTATTTTCAGAAAAGGTCTTTCTGAAACCCTTAAAGATGTTATGGTGGGCTTTCCTACGCCTGCCGGTTTGAGCGAATCTATGTCTCTAGCCATTCAGATTGATCGGCGTCTGCGCGAGCACAAAGCTGTGCACCATATGGCAGTATCCTCTGAGCAAAGTCCTGAACCTATGCAATGTGATAGGATTTTGACTAGAATAGAACGGCAGGAATTCAGACGTCAGAATAGGCTGTGTTTTTACTGTGGTGATTCGGCTCATGTTATCTCTGATTGCCCTAAGCGTACTAAGAGAGTCGCTAGGTCTGTTACCATTAGTACTATACAGCCTAAATTTCTCTTATCTGTGACCCTAATTTGCTCATTGTCGTCCTTTTCTGTCATGGCATTTGTGGATTCAGGCGCTGCCCTGAACTTAATGGACTTAGAATTCGCCAGACACTGTGGTTTTTCCTTGCAGCCTTTGCAGAGCCCTATTCCTTTGAGGGGCATTGATGCTACACCCTTGGCCAAGGATAAACCTCAGTACTGGACACAGATGACTATGTACATGGCTCCTGCACATCAGGAAGATTGCCGTTTTCTGGTGTTGCATAACCTGCATGATGTTGTTGTACTGGCATTTCCATGGTTACAGGAACATAATCCGGTGCTGGATTGGAAAACTATGACTGTGACTAGTTGGGGTTGTCAAGGGGTACATAGTGACGTTCCTTTGATGTCAATTTCCTCTTCCCCCTCTTCTGAGGTCCCTGAGTTTTTGTCGGATTTCCAGGATGTATTTGATGAGCCCAAGTCCAGTTCCCTTCCTCCGCACAGGGACTGTGATTGTGCTATTAACTTGATTCCTGGTTGTAAGTTCCCTAAGGGCCGACTTTTCAATCTGTCTGTGCCAGAGCATGCCGCCATGCGGAGCTATGTTAAGGAATCTTTGGAGAAGGGGCATATTCGGCCCTCTTCGTCACCATTGGGAGCGGATTTCTTTTTTGTTGCTAAGAAGGAAGGCTCCTTGAGACCCTGTATTGATTATCATCTTCTTAATAAGATCACGGTCAAATTCCAATACCCCTTGCCTTTGCTTACTGATTTGTTTGCTCAGATTAAGGGGGCTAGTTGGTTTACTAAGATTGACCTCCGAGGGGCATATAATCTTGTTCGTATTAAACAGAGTGACGAATGGAAAACTGCATTTAATACGCCCGAAGGCCATTTTGAATACCTTGTGATGCCATTTGGGCTCTCTAATGCTCCATCTGTGTTTCAGTCTTTCATGCATGATATTTTCCGCAATTATCTTGATAAATTCATGGTCGTATATTTGGATGATATTTTGATTTTTTCCGATGATTGGGAGTCTCATGTGAAGCAGGTCAGGAAGGTGTTCCAGATCCTTCGTGATAATGCTTTATTTGTGAAGGGGCCTAAGTGCCTATTCGGAGTTCAGAAGGTCTCTTTTTTGGGTTTTATTTTTTCTCCCTCGTCTATAGAAATGGATCCTGTTAAGGTCCAAGCTATTCATGACTGGATCCAACCCACATCTGTGAAGGGTCTTCAAAAATTTTTGGGTTTTGCTAATTTCTATCGCCGTTTCATTGCCAACTTTTCCAGTGTGGTTAAGCCCCTTACTGATTTGACGAAGAAAGGCGCTGATTTGAGGAATTGGCCCTCTGGGGCTGTTGAGGCCTTTCAGGAGCTTAAACACCGATTTACTTCTGCCCCTTTGTTGCGTCAACCGGATGTTTCTCTTCCTTTTCAGGTTGAGGTCGACGCTTCTGAGATTGGGGCAGGGGCCGTTTTGTCTCAGAGGGAGTCTGATGGTTCTTTGATGAAACCGTGTGCTTTTTTTTCCAGAAAGTTTTCGCCTGCGGAACGCAATTATGATGTCGGCAATCGGGAGTTGTTGGCTATGAAGTGGGCGTTTGAGGAGTGGCGACATTGGCTTGAGGGAGCAAAACACCGTGTTGTGGTCCTGACCGATCATAAGAATCTGATTTACCTCGAGTCGGCCAAGCGGCTGAATCCTAGACAGGCTCGATGGTCCCTGTTTTTCTCCCGTTTTGATTTTGTGGTCTCGTATCTTCCGGGATCTAAGAATGTTAAGGCTGATGCCCTCTCTAGGAGTTTTTCGCCTGATTCTCCTGGAGTCCTTGAGCCGGTTGGCATTCTTAAGGAGGGGGTTATTCTTTCTGCTATCTCCCCTGATTTGCGGCGGGTGCTTCAGGAATTTCAGGCTGATAGGCCTGACCACTGTCCAGTGGGGAAGCTGTTTGTTCCTGATAGATGGACAAGTAAGGTAATTTCTGAGGTTCATTGTTCAGTGTTGGCTGGGCATCCTGGGATTTTTGGTACCAGAGATTTGGTTGCTAGGTCCTTTTGGTGGCCTTCCTTGTCGTGCGATGTGCGTGTTTTTGTGCAGTCCTGTGGGACTTGCGCCCAGGCCAAGCCTTGCTGTTCCCGCGCTAGTGGGTTGCTTTTGCCTTTGCTGGTCCCTGAGAGGCCCTGGATGCATATTTCCATGGATTTTATTTCGTATCTTCCTGTTTCCCAGAAGATGTCTGTTATCTGGGTTGTTTGTGACCGGTTCTCTAAAATGGTCCATCTGGTACTTTTGCCTAAGTTGCCTTCCTCCTCAAATCTGGTTCCATTATTTTTTCAGCATGTGGTTCGTTTGCATGGCATTCCGGAGAATATTGTGTCTGACAGAGGTTCTCAGTTTGTCTCTAGATTTTGGCGGGCCTTTTGTGCTAGGATGGGCATTGATTTGTCTTTTTCTTCGGCGTTTCATCCTCAGACTAATGGCCAAACTGAGTGAACTAATCAGACCTTGGAGACCTATTTGAGATGCTTTGTGTCTGCTGATCAGGATGATTGGGTGTCTTTCTTGCCGTTGGCCGAGTTTGCCCTTAATAATCGGGCTAGTTCGGCTACTTTGGTTTCACCTTTCTTTTGTAATTTTGGTTTTCATCCTCGTTTTTCTTCTGGGCAGGTTGAACCTTCTGATTGCCCTGGTGTTGATTTTGTGGTGGACAGGCTGCAGCAGATTTGGACTCATGTGGTGGACAATTTGACGTTGTCTCAGGAAAGGGCTCAACGTTTTGCCAACCGCCGTCGGTGTGTTGGTCCCCGGCTTCGTGTGGGGGATTTGGTTTGGTTGTCTTCTCGTCATGTTCCTATGAAGGTTTCTTCTCCTAAGTTTAAGCCTCGGTTTATTGGTCCTTATAAAATTTCTGAAATTATTAATCCGGTGTCTTTTCGTTTGGCTCTTCCTGCCTCTTTTGCCATTCATAATGTTTTCCATAGATCTTTGTTGCGGAGATATGTGGTGCCCGTTGTTCCCTTGGTTGACCCTCCTGCCCCGGTGTTGGTTGAGGGAGAGTTGGAATATGAGATTGAGAAGATTTTGGATTCTCGTTTTTCGAGGCGGAGGCTTCAGTATCTTGTCAAGTGGAAGGGTTATGGCCAGGAGGATAATTCTTGGGTTGTTGCCTCCGGATGTCCATGCCACCGATTTGGTTCGTGCTTTTCACTTGGCTCGTCCTGATCGGCCTGGGGGCTCTGGTGAGGGTTCGGTGACCCCTCCTCAAGAGGGGGGTACTGTTGTGAATTCCGCTCTTGGGCTCCCTCCGGTGGTTGTAAGTGGCACTTTTGTGAGTTCTGCTCTTGGGCTCCCTCTTGTGGTTTCTAGTGGTATGGCTGCTCCTTGGAGTTAGCTGTCATCAGCTGCCTCCACTGATCGTCTCTTCTGCTCTGCTATTTAAGTCTGGTTCTATCTTCAGCCAGTGCCACTTGTAAATGGTTCCTGGTTGGATTCACATCTCTTTGGAGTTCCCTGTTATCCTGACCAGTTCAGCTAAGCTAAGTTTTTGCTTGCCCTTTTCTGTCCATAGATTGTGGACTTATCCATTCTGTGCTTTCTATGTTTGTCCAGCTTATCAGTGTGAATTTATTCTGTCTTGCTGGAAGCTCTGGGAGGCAGATTTGCCCTCCACACCGTTAGTCAGGTGTGGAGATTTTTTGTAAACTCTGCATGGATTTTTGTAGTGTTTTATACTGACAGCACAGTATTCCATCCTGTCCTATCTATTTAGTTAGACTGGCCTCCTGTGCTCATCCTGGTTTCATTCTGTGTATGTCTTTTCCCTCTCCACTCACAGTCATTATTTGTGGGGGGCTAATCTATCCTTTGGGGAATTTTCTCTGAGGCAAGATAGCTTTCCTGCTTCTATCTTTAGGGGTAGTTAGCTCTTAGGCTGTGACGAGATGCCTAGGGAGAGTTAGGAGCATTCCACGGCTACTTCTAGTGTTGTGTTGAGCTTAGGGACTGCGGTCAGTACAGTTACCACTTCCTTCAGAGCTCGTTCCATGTTGCTCCTAGACCACCGTATCATAACAGGTCTTACATTGCCAGACTACAGAGCTACACCTGGTCCTTCCCTCCAGTATCGGCAGACAGGAAGTTATCAGTAAACAGCGGGAATTCCATGGAACTTCCTCTTCTGGTTCGCTTGTCATTTGAGTATGACCCAGTATGAGTGCTGTAATAGTGGGCTCTGCATGGACAGTAATACTGCCCCCTGCAGTTAGGAAAGGGCATTCACTCACAGTGTTGAGCTTATGAATGACGCACCTTTGCATTTGGCACCGGTCGCTATGATTTTATAATAAACCCTGCACAATGTAATGAATGCAGCACATCAACTGGAAAGCTTTAATGAAAAGGCATTAATAAAACTGTGGTGATATATGATTTTGCTAATATCAGCTACTGGAACGTCGAGCAGACTACAGGACGCTTTCTCCTCTTGCCTTTGATGAAGGAAATTGGTTTCTACGCCCATACTTTATCCTGCCCGAATATAATCTATTTAGAAGCATTATCGATTCCTTCTGCGATGTAAATAGACTTGGAATGAATGTGAAATCAGCATGATGGTCCCCACTCCCATCACTACAGGTGCCCATTGTGGCGCTGGCATAGAATAAACAATCAAAGCGTTTTTCTAACTATTTGAGGCAGGTGTATTAAAAATATTAAAAATGGATGGGTGAAAATGACACACATTAGGGCACACATATTACAGGATAGCAGTTTTGCATTTAATTATTATTTGAGCGTAATTAACTTTACTTCCCCCCCAAAAAAAAGTTAACCCCCCCCACATAAATCTCATAACATGGTAATGATGGACAAGGAATTTTAGTTCCTTCCTCATGGTAACATCAGGAATGGCCAAAACTGGATGAGAATGGCTACTTTTAGGTGGGGTTTATGCAAACCCACCCCCTCTTCTGTCTTCGACATGCTCAAATTTGCCATAACTGTTTTCAAAAATTGATAAGAGTCTTGGAAAATTCAGGCAATAATATTGACCATGCACACAAACAGAAAACTCTCAGCAAATAGTAAAAGAAGAAAGTGATGGCGGACATTAACCATTTTCTGCAACACTCTTCAAAATACGGTCTACGCCCTTTTTCTGTAGTGTGACCCCGCCATGTTATGGAATCTACTGTATAGCCAACCATTGTTCGTTTATCTTCGGGGGGTTGTCAGGAAATTTTTCACCAGGAGCAGCAATAATCATGTCCCTGGTCTATGCTTGGTTTTGTAACTCACGTTCCCATCTATGACATTTATACCATGTCCTCATGTCTGATGGACATTAAACCCCTCTTGGATGCGAGTATCACAATTTGCCAAGAACTCATCAATCAATTTTCGGGAAAGCACATTCAAGGGAATAGTGAAAATCGTGGGTACATGACCAACTACCCAACTGTCCAGGATGGGACTCCATTCTTGAGAAACGTATAAGCTGTGTAAAGGGCAGTCAAATAAGATAGCTGTCAGCCAAAATATTATTTTACATCAGCTATCTAATGTGTCTCGTGGCCTTAAGTCATGTGGCAAGGTTCTTTAGGCTGCTTTCACACATAAGTCACAATCCGTCGAATTTTGAAAAAAAAACAGATCTGTTGCAGATTGTGAAAAACTGATGGAATGGATCAATTTTTTCGCTGGATCCAACTAGCTGATCTGGCTAATTGGATACTAAAAAAAATCGGAGCATGCTGAGGTTAAAAAAACAGAATCCATCGCCGGATTCCATCATTTGATGGATTCGTCGACATAGGCTTCCATTCTAGCAAACGCCGGACGGCGCTGGATCGGTCGCTGTCCATTTTTTCGACGGACACAAAAAACGTTTCTTTGTGCGTTGTCTCCGGCCGCCGGACAGACAATTTTCAATGGATCCGGCGAACGATGAATGAAACGTGAGGCCATCCATCACAATGCATCGCTAATAGAAGTCTATGAGAAAAAAAAGGATCCAGCGGCATCAATCGCTGGATCCGTTTTTTTTCAAAATTCGACGGATTGCGACTGATAGCAAAAAACTGATGTGTGAAAGCAGCCTGAAGCGTTGATACTGATTTCTGTGATAGCTACTTCCAATAGGTGGCAGTACAGACCCTGTTCTTTCTTCTGTGAAAAAGCTATATGCATAATACTATTTCCCAGTGGGCTTTGCATGGCCGGTGCGTCTTCCTATGCCATTTTGGAGGTCTCTTTAAAAGGGTTGCCCCAACAAAGTACATTTTCGTTAATAGATCTTGGAATAAATAAGTTCCACAATTGAATGTGTTAAAAAAAAGTTCCTTTGCTGAGATAATTTTATAAATGTGCCCGTGCTATGTACTGTCTTACTTACAGTTTCTAACCACGTAGAGCTGCTCCAGCTCATGATCGGCACACACCACAGCTCCTGGACAGAGGAGGAAGCAAAAAGTCACTTATAATAAATGAATATACAGGTGAAGCAGCAAGGGCTCCCAGCTGCTTCTTCCTATGAGATAACACATTTCCCTGCCTGTTTTACCATAGGAGCGAGTGTTTCTTCAGTGTCTCAAGCCCTCTGAGCTCCTAACACTGGCATACAAACTCAGCAGCTGCCAAAGCTCCTACGTCATTGACTAGATTTATGATGAGCTCAGAGGCCTGGAGACTTGGCAAAAACACTCCTGTGATAAAACAGGCAGAGAAATGTGTTACCTCAGAAAGAAGCAGCTGCAAGCCCCTGCTGTATACTCACTTATAATAAGTGACTTATGTTTCCTTCTCTGGCCATGAGCTGTGGCACATGCCAACCATAAACTGGTGCAGCTCTGCATGGTCGGTCACAGCAAGTAAGATATTAAACAACAGGAGTACATTTATAATATTATCTCCAAAAAGGAACTTTTTTTTATCACATCCAATTGGGAAACCTATTATAATGTATTCATTAAAATGTACTTAGTTCATAGGACAACCACTTTTAGGAGAAACTTTACCCTTAGATTCTCCTGGGATTAGTGTGACATGTTAGTAATATTTTCCTACTATTGAGAGATACATCCCACCATCTAAAATTTACCATTTGAAAAAAAAAACCAAAAACAGCATGTCCCAGATGTCGTATATTGGAGCGCACTTCCACTGAAGATAATCCGGTAAAATATACGGCACATGAGATGAAACAATTACAGAATATATTACAGTACACTATATTTGGCTTTAAAAAAAAGGTTGTATGAAATGATAAAAGTGTTAGATTTTTTTAGTCTTTTAGAAACAGCATAACTTTGGTTTATGGCATCTGCTTTGACTTAAATAAATCTGTGCTGCAATATCTAACACAGCCTATATAGAAGGATGGTGCTGTTTCTGAAAAAAGAGTTAGACCCTTGTCATGTCCTATGACTTGGGAATCATACAGTATCTCCTCTGCATAGATCTGGTTTAGAATTGTCTTTTTACCTATTGCAATTGTGCATAACTACAACAATTCAGCTTGAAAATAAACCTTCTTCTGGAATCTTCATACATGCCTCTACAGTTGAGTTCAGCTTTCTGATGAAATCACTTTGTGCGAGTACTGGCTCATACAGACATCCATAATAACAGTGTCTCAAGAGTCCAACACTCACACCCTAGTTATGGAGTCAGAATAAACTTTTTTTTCCAGGTATAATGTATCTTTGATCAGTATTATCCAGTAGATATAAAAAAAAATGAGAGTCCTCGTTGGTTGATACCTTTTAATAGCTAACTGTACTGGTGATGACAAATAGCAAGCTCTCAAAACTACTCTATGTTTAAAATATTGTCATTGTAACGCTAGTAGGATGGGGTAGGAAGAAAAACTTGACCATGAAGATTGAGCTATGAAGATTGGCATATTGTGGCACCATGTTGGTTCCCATCGCTGTACCATTCTGCTTCAAATACACGTGGTCACCGAATGTAAACTAATTATGGCTGAAGATACATTTTGTAAGCTTCATCTCATAATCAGCATCAATTCCTTTATTTTCCATGATGACTCGGTAGGTTTCAATTCCATCATGGTGGTGTGGGATATTAGAATAGATTCCATATCCATGGGGGCTAAGGATGGTTCCTACTGGTGGAGGACTTATTCACTAGGTCAATTGTGTCCCGAATGTGCTTGGACATAGAATACTTTCTACTTATTCAGACAGCAGCTCCAGTAAAGTTGCCCACACATGAAATAATTACCTAACAATTTTCATACAACCCCTTTAATGTCGAACTTCTAGCTGACTCTTATAGATTTACAGGTTTTTGTAAAAGCAAATTAGCATAAGCCTCTCCAGGAACAATACATGACATGTGACACATAACCCCTCAATGGCGTACACTATTTAATGAATCAAGTCAGGTGTGTGTGTGAAAGCTGGCGTGCTCCTCCATGTGCCATACCACAAATCTTACTCTGGTCACAGACTGGAGTAAGCTTGCTGGTGTAAGGAAATCATGAATTAGACAAGCTGTTGCACCACACCCCCATTCTGCCCCATCTTTGCCAATTTTTGTCAAAAATAGCATGAAAAAAAGCAAAAATCCCCAAATTTTGCCACTTATCAAACTGCTATACGCCAGTTTTTTAAAAAAAAGACTTTGGTGAATTGGAACCCAAAGTCTTGGAAACCAAGAGATATTACTGACACTTGGCTGTAATAGTGGGTGAAGCACATTTGCTATATATGCAATGGCCTGTTAGATCTTAGGTATAATGAATACAGCAGCAGGAGAGGAGCATATTGACCTTGTGGAGGGAAGTGACCTCTCCACTCATTATCATTGCTGCATGTGACAGACAGTGATATGAAGTTAGTGGGATGGAACATCCTGTAATTAATCAGATAATGATAATATTAATAGTAGCAGGAGAGTCTGTTGATTTTGTGTCAGGTAAGTGACCAGTTTACTTTTGTTCACTATTGTGAGAGATGAGAGGGCTACATGCGACAGTTACTGTGTCATGAACTGGCAAAATGACTATTGAAGTGAGAGGGATTGAAAATCCTGTAATTAACCAGATATAGAAAATATTAACAGTAGCAGGTGAGTGTGTTGATTTTGTGTCAGGTAAGTGTCCAGTTTACTTTTGTTCACTGTTGTAAGAGAGGTGAGGGCTACAGGTGACAGCTACTCTGTCATGAACTGGCAAAATGACTATTGAAGTGAGAGGGATTGAACATCCTGTAATTAACCAGATAATGAAAATATTAACAGTAGCAGGCAAGTGTGTTGATTTTGTTTCAGGTAAGTGACCTGTTTACTTTTGTTCACTATTGTGAGAGATGAGAGGGATACAAGTGACAGCTACTGTGTAATGAATTGGCAAAATTATTTTTGTAGACAACAGGCTTAAACTAATAAAGAGAGCAGAAGGAGAAGAATATGTTGATCTTTTGGAAGTCAGTGACTTGTTCACACATATAATTATGTTGGTTTGAACATATCTGCTTGTGACAAGACACTGACATGAAGTAGGTGAATTAAAATACCCTGAAGTGAATTAGATAAGGGGACTGAAGTTGGCAGCAGAATAAGAGTATGTTGATCTTGCAAATGAAGTAACTTGTCAACTTAGAGTTTTGATGTGGAAATGCAACATCTGAGTTGACCTTGAAAAAGGCAGTGACTTGTCCACTTGTATTTATAAATATGCTTTTGATAACAAGGCGGCCTGTGACAGGTGTGATATAAAGGAGGTGAAGTAGAATAATTGGATAAATAATAAAATGATAACAGCAGCAGCAGAAGAAGAAGAGTGTGTTGAACTTGTAAAGAAAGTGAACTGATTCCTCATGTGATGTGTGAGAGTAACTTGCACTCAATGAGATCAGATGAATGATGAAGGAGAGGAGTGTGCTGATCTTGCAGGGGAAAGTAACCTGTTCAACCATGATCAGGGCTAAGTGTGGCGTGCAAAAACATAGCCTGAGCAGTTTTGCCAACGTACGTTTTTATTTTTATGGACAACTTATCAAAAAAAAAAATCACGGACAGAGAATATTTTTTTCAAACACATTGTCAAATTATAATAAATCATTATGGTCATAAGTGATATTTGTCTCCAGCCTGTAATTCTGATATGGAGACTTCAGCTGCGTTTACTGTAAAATGGTGATAATTACAGACAAAATAATCTTTTTTTGCAGGTTAAAAAAAAATCATGGATGCCTTCAATTTTTTACAGCAAAAATAAAAATAAAGATTATTATCAGGAAAAGTTTATTGAAAGTTTAGGGTAGGAGGTGCCTGGTCTTTCCTAGCTAGTGATAGTGACATTATATTCTAGTGATATACGGTAATTGGTATAAAATATATGAAAAAAACATTCAAACATCCATCTTTTAATATCGGCATGCATCCATAGAATTGAGAAAAGCGTATTTACAGCTGTGTTATCCATCTAACAACTTGAGAGTAAGTTAGGCTACGTTCACATTTGCGGTGCGTCGGGCGCAACCGCGGCGACGCATGCGTCATGCGCCCCTATATTTAACATGGGGGCGCATGGACATGCGTTTTGTTGCGTTTTGTGACGCATGCGTATTTTGTGGCGCAAGCGTCAGGGCGCAGAGTACGCAGCAAGTTGCATTTTTTTGCGTCCAAAATCGGCCAAAAATGGACGCATGCGTCACAAAACAATGCGTTTTTGCATGCGTTTTGCATGCGTTGTGCGTTGCGTCGCCATTGCGTCACCGACGCAACACACAACAACACAAATGTGAACGTAGCCTTAGTGATTTAGCTTAGGCCGGTGAGTGTCACAGGGAAGTTACACATTCAGCATTATCAGACGCCAATGTTGGAAAGGAAAACAATAAAAAAAAAAGTACCAAATTATATGGAACATTGCATTCCTTTACTGTGACAACCAAGACTTAAGAAAGCAACAAGAAGACGGGGCAGAAGAAATAACGGCCATGTGTTCTCAAGAGGAACCCTGCAGTGCCACTGATTAAAGTGGGTCAGGCTTGCAAGCAGAACGGTGCGCAATTATGGCTTAGTACCCAAAGCGACTTACATCTGAGACCAGGAGGTGCATCTTAAAGTAAATAGCAACCTTTTGTCATTATGGCATTTTTAGACCAAAAATTCAGCTCTAATTTCCTCATATGTCTTTATAATGGTTACACTTTTTTTCCTATTCTGACACAGAGCTCCAAATCACCAGCACAGATGTAGAAATCACCATGACTTCCTAGAGCTGCCACAACTGAGAGCATGGGAGTTTACTGCATACTATGTAATTATTCAATGGTCCCTACCGTTTTAACAAACTTTACATAAATCAATCAATCATACAAGGTGCTTTGTAATGTAACTTACTAAAGAATTTTTTTTTCTCCACTTATGAGCCACTTCTCTTCCAGCCACCTAAACTAAATGTTCACTCTCAAAAACTGCTTAATTTCACCATGAGAGATCGATGTGAATACTTTTCTGCCCAATGACGACCAAAGTATTCTAGGAGTGATACCTTTATTGGCTAACCAGAAAATAATATGTTTGCAGCTTTCAGAGCACAGAGGCTCCTTCTTCAGGCAAGATTACAAATCTTATGCCTGAAGAAGGAGCCACTGTGCTCTGAAAGCTTGCAAACATATTATTTTCTGGTTAGCCAATAAAGGTATCACTCCTAGAATACTTCTGTTATCATTGGGCAGAAAAGTATTCACATCGATTTTTCTGGCTAACACGGTACCACAATACAATTTACTATTGTACACCATGAGAGATAAGACAAACTCTCAGCTCACTGAGGGATAAGGTTTCATGCTACTCACTGAAGGATTGGGCTTATATGCTGTCTATAGAAGTCTAGGTAGAAAGACACAAGTCTCACTCTAGTGCTGGATTCACATTCACACTGTTCAGTACTGCTGTATATGGTATTTCATGCTGATGTTTTATGGATGCGTTACTCTCAAAAAATGTTCACTCTCAAATACTGCTTCATTCCACCAGCTCACTAAGGGATAAGGTTTCATGCTACTCACTGAAGGATTGGGTTATATGCTGCCTATAGAAGTCTGTGGATAGGGGAATGAGAAGAAGAAGGGAGAAGATCAAGAATGTAGTGGGAGGTAGAAAGACACATAAAGAAAACACTGTTGTTTTTTGATGCAATGTCTCACCCCAGTGCTGGATTCACATCTACACTGCTGAGTACTGTAATATATGATATATGTGGGTCTATCATACTGTGTATAGAGGAGCTGAGGGTCCATCATACTGTGTAGAGGAGCTGTGGGTCTATCATACTGTGTATAGAGGAGCTGTGGGTCTATCATACTGTGTATAGAGGAGCTGTGGGTCCATCATACTGTGTATAGAGGAGCTGTGGGTCTATCATACTGTGTATAAAGGAGCTGAGGGCCTATCATACTGTGTATAGAGGAGCTGTGGGTCTATCATACTGTGTATAGAGGAGCTGTGGGTCTATCATACTGTGTATAGAGGAGCTGAGGGTCTATCATACTGTGTATAGAGGAGCTGTGGGTCTATCATACAGTGTATAGAGGAACTGTGGGTCTATCATACTGTGTATAAAGGAGCTGAGGGCCTATCATACTGTGTATAGAGGAGCTGTGGGTCTATCATACTGTGTATAGAGGAGCTGTGGGTCTATCATACTGTGTATAGAGGAGCTGAGGGTCTATCATACTGTGTATAGAGGAGCTGAGGGTCTATCATACTGTGTATAGAGGAGCTGAGGGTCTATCATACTGTGTATAGAGGAGCTGTGGGTCCATCATACTGTGTATAGAGGAGCTGAGGGTCTATCATACTGTGTATAGAGGAGCTGAGGGTCTATCATACTGTGTATAGAGGAGCTGTGGGCCCATCATACTGTGTATGGAGGAGCTGTGGGCCCATCATACTGTGTATAGAGGAGCTGTGGGCCCATCATACTGTTTAGCGGAGCTGAGGGTCTATCATACTGTGTATAGAGGAGCTGTGGGTCCATCATACTGTGTATAGAGGAGCTGTGGGTCTATCATACTGTGTAGAGGAGCTGTGGGTCTATCATACTGTGTATAGAGGAGCTGTGGGTCTACTATACTGTGTAGCGGAGTTGAGGGCCCATCATACTGTGTATAGAGGAGCTGTGGGCCCATCATACTGTTTAGCGGAGCTGTGGGCCCATCATACTGTTTAGAGGAGCTGAGGGTCTATCATACTGTGTATAGAGGAGCTGTGGGCCCATCATACGGTGTATAGAGGAGCTGAGGGTCTATCATACTGTGTATAGAGGAGCTGTGGGTCTATCATACTGTGTATAGAGGAGCTGTGGGTCTATCATACTGTGTATAGAGGAGCTGTGGGTCCATCATACTGTGTATAGAGGAGCTGTGGGTCTATCATACTGTGTGTAGAGGAGCTGTGGGTCTATCATACAGTGTATAGAGGAACTGTGGGTCTATCATACTGTGTATAGAGGAGCTGAGGGCCTATCATACTGTGTATAGAGGAGCTGTGGGTCTATCATACTGTGTATAGAGGAGCTGTGGGTCTATCATACTGTGTATAGAGGAGCTGAGGGTCTATCATACTGTGTATAGAGGAGCTGAGGGTCTATCATACTGTGTATAGAGGAGCTGAGGGTCTATCATACTGTGTATAGAGGAGCTGTGGGTCCATCATACTGTGTATAGAGGAGCTGAGGGTCTATCATACTGTGTATAGAGGAGCTGAGGGTCTATCATACTGTGTAGAGAGGAGCTGTGGGCCCATCATACTGTGTATGGAGGAGCTGTGGGCCCATCATACTGTTTAGCGGAGCTGAGGGTCTATCATACTGTGTATAGAGGAGCTGTGGGCCCATCATACTGTTTAGCGGAGCTGAGGGTCTATCATACTGTGTATAGAGGAGCTGTGGGCCCATCATACTGTGCATAGAGGAGCTGTGGGTCCATCATACTGTGTATAGAGGAGCTGTGGGTCTATCATACTGTGTAGAGGAGCTGTGGGTCTATCATACTGTGTATAGAGGAGCTGTGGGTCTACCATACTGTGTAGCGGAGTTGAGGGCCCATCATACTGTGTATAGAGGAGCTGTGGGCCCATCATACTGTTTAGCGGAGTTGTGGGCCCATCATACTGTTTAGAGGAGCTGAGGGTCTATCATACTGTGTATAGAGGAGCTGTGGGCCCATCATACGGTGTATAGAGGAGCTGAGGGTCTATCATACTGTGTATAGAGGAGCTGTGGGTCTATCATACTGTGTATAGAGGAGCTGTGGGCCCATCATACTGTGTATAGAGGAGCTGAGGGTCCATCATACTGTGTATAGAGGAGCTGTGGGTCTATCATACTGTGTATAGAGGAGCTGTGGGTCCATCATACTGTGTATAGAGGAGCTGTGGGTCCATCATACTTAGTATAGAGGAGCTGTGGGTCCATCATACTGTGTATAGAGGAGCTGTGGGCCTATCATACGGTGTATAGAGGAGCTGTGGGCCCATCATACTGTGTATAGAGGAGCTGAGGGTCCATCATACTGTGTATAGAGGAGCTGTGGGTCTATCATACTGTGTAGAGGAGCTGTGGGTCTATCATACTGTGTATAGAGGAGCTGTGGGCCCATCATACTTAGTATAGAGGAGCTGTGGGTCCATCATACTGTGTATAAGGGAGCTGTGGGCCCATCATACTGTGTATAGAGGAGATGGGGCCTATCATACGGTGTATAGAGGAGCTGTGGGCCCATCATACTGTGTATAGAGGAGCTGAGGGTCCATCATACTGTGTATAGAGGAGCTGTGGGCCTATCATACGGTGTATAGAGGAGCTGTGGGTTTATCATACTGTGTATAGGGGAGCTGTGGGCCCATCATACTGTGTATAGAGGAGCTGTGGGCCTATCATACGGTGTATAGAGGAGCTGTGGGCCCATCATACTGTGTATAGAGGAGCTGTGGGTTTATCATACTGTGTATAGGGGAGCTGTGGGCCTATCATATGGTGTATAGAGGAGCTGTGGGCCCATCATACTGTGTATAGAGGAGCTGTGGGCCCATCATACTGTGTATAAGGAAGCTGTGGGCCCATCATACTGTGTATAGAGGAGCTGTGGGCCCATCATACTGTGTATAGAGGAGCTGTGGGCCCATCATACTGTGTATAGGGGAGCTGTGGGTTTATCATACTGTGTATAGGGGAGCTGTGGGTCCATCATACTGTGTATAGAGGAGCTGTGGGTTTATCATACTGTGTATAGGGGAGCTGTGGGCCCATCATACTGTGTATAGAGGAGCTGTGGGCCTATCATACGGTGTATAGAGGAGCTGTGGGCCCATCATACTGTGTATAGAGGAGCTGTGGGCCCATCATACTGTGTATAGGGGAGCTGTGGGTTTATCATACTGTGTATAGAGGAGCTGTGGGCCCATCATACTGTGTATAGGGGAGCTGTGGGTTTATCATACTGTGTATAGAGGAGCTGTGGGCCCATCATACTGTGTATAGAGGAGCTGTGGGCCCATCATACTGTGTATAGAGGAGCTGCGGGCCCATCTTACTGTGTATAGAGGAGCTGTGGGCCGATCATACGGTGTATAGAGGAGCTGTGGGTTTATCATACGGTGTATAGGGGAACTGTGGGCCCATCATACTGTTAGGACTTGCAGAAAAGACCCGAAAGTGGACCCTCTGGGTTATAGCTCTAGAGCTCCCAAGGACGAGCGACCTGATGGGACCACCCCCTATACAGGGAGTGTTAGGTGCAGGCCCGAGGGGGATGGAACCACAACTGCTGGAACCAAAGCGGCGGCTATGGGTTAATAGAGAGAGGGAAAAGACTGAGGTACTACAGAAACAAATATAGAGAGAAACAACGGATACTCGGTAAATGGGAGGCTGATAGGCTAGAGGAACCAGAGGCGGAGCGATGGCCCGATGCTGCAAAAGAGAAGAGATTAGAGGGTAAGAACAGACTGGGATAAACAGAACAAGTATGTAGGAGCGAACGTAGGACTAATATGAGTGAGAGACTGAATGCGAACAACAGAGACTCGGAGAAGACACGGGTAGGACACTGAGCAGAACCGACAGAGACAAAGAGGAGGCACTAAAACACAGGACAAATGCGGAAGAACCACGAAGAAGGTAAAACAGGGACACTGGGCAGAATGGACAGACCACAGGAAAGACTAGACTGAGGAACCAGGAAGGCATGAGGGAATAGCAGGGCGAGTAGAAGAACGGGGCTAGGGACCAAAGGGCACACAAGCAGAGGCTGGCGTAAGCGCGATTGATAACCAGGCATCTTACCTGTGCAGATGGCGAGAAGAAATAGTGGATGGGCACTGCCATGATGGGTTGGAGCCAGCGGGTCACGACCTCCCAGGAGACTAAGCGATGGGAGAAGCGCGACCGCAAATGCGCGAAGTGCTGACGCGCCGCAACCCTAGGAAGAGAGACGAAGAGCGGCGAGGAAACCCATTTGAGATGCGTCGAGGGCAAGCGACGGAGAGGTGAGTATACACAGACGTGACACATACTGTGTAAAGAGGAGCTGAGGGCCAATCATACCAGGGCCGGACTGGCCATCGGACAGTTCTGGCAAATGCCAGAAGGGCCGGTGGCAGTAGTGGGCCGCTCGAGTGTGCCGCTGTCGGCACACTCCTCCCGCTGTCTGCACACTCCCGGCCCCACATTCAACTATACCGGCGTCATAGACGCCAGTACAGTTGAATGCAATGATGGAGGAGAGAGAGCATCTGCTGTCGCTCCCTCTCCCATCATTCCCCGCTCTGCCTGCCGCTGACACTGCGGGTGCGCGATGACGTCATATCATCGCGCACCTGTTGTGTGACCGGGCGGGCAGACTGCAGCTGCTGAGACCGGAGCCAGGAGCAGCGCGGGGCAAGAGGAAAGGTGAGCAGAGTGTTTTTTTTTATTATTATATATCAATGAGTGATAACTGGATTGTGGGGCTATTGGGGGGGGGGGCTGCATTACATTCTATGGGGCTGCGCTGCATTATATTGTATGGTGGCTGTGCTGCATTACATCCTATGGGAACTGGCTGCATTACATTCTATGGGTCTGTGCTGCATTACATTCTATGGGAACTGGCTGCATTACATTCTATGGGTCTGTGCTGCATTACATTCTATGGGGACTGGCTGCTTTACATTCTATGGGGTCTGTGCTGCATTACATTCTATGGGGTCTGTGCTGCATTACATTCTATGGGGCTTGGCTGCATTGCATTCTATGGGGCTGTGCTGCATTACATTCTATGAGGTCTGTGCTGCATTACATTCTATGGGGCTGTGCTGTATTACATTCTATGGGAGCTGTGCTGTATTACATTCTATGAGGGCTGTGCTGCATTACATTCTATGAGGTCTGTGCTGTATTACATTCTATGGGGGCTGTGCTGTATTACATTCTATGGGGCTTGGCTGCATTGCATTCTATGGGGCTGTGCTGCATTACATTCTATGGGGACTGGCTGCATTACATTCTATGAGGTCTGTGCTGCATTACATTCTATGGGGGCTGTGCTGCATTACATTCTATGGGGGCTGGCTGCATTACATTCTATGAGGTCTGTGCTGTATTACATTCTATGAGGGCTGTGCTGCATTACATTCTATGAGATCTGTGCTGTATTACATTCTATGGGGGCTGTGCTGCATTATATTCTATGGGGGCTGTGCTGCATTACATTCTATGGGGCTGTGCTGTATTACATTCTATGGGGGCTGTGCTGCATTACATTCTATGGGGGCTGGCTGCATTACATTCTATGGGGGCTGGCTGCATTACATTCTATGGGGCTGTGCTGCATTACATTCTATGGGGACTGAGCTGTAATGCTGGATACAGCTGTAATTATATGTTATATAGTCATCTTCCCCTCACTTCTTGTAACCTACAAGTGTACAAAGATATTATACAGTCACCATGTGACAAGTGGGCCTGTGTGACTTCAAATGCCAGGGCTGAATTTTAGTCCCAGTCCAGCCATGCATCATACTGTGTATAGAGGAGCTGTGGGACCATCATACTGTGTATAGAGGAGCTGAGGGCCCATCATACTGTGTATAGAGGAGCTGTGGGACCATCATACTGTGTATAGAGAAGCTGTGGGACCATCATACTGTGTATAGAGGAGCTGAGGGCCCATCATACTGTGTATAGAGAAGCTGTGGGACCATCATACTGTGTATAGAGGAGCTGAGGGCCCATCATACTGTGTATAGAGGAGCTGTGGGTCCATCATACTGTGTATAGAGGAGCTGAGGGTCCATCATACTGTGTATAGAGGAGCTGTGGGACCATCATACTGTATATAGAGGAGCTGAGGGCCCATCATACTGTGTATAGAGGAGCTGTGGGCCCATCATACTGTGTATAGAGGAGCTGAGGGTCCATCATACTGTGTATAGAGGAGCTGTGGGACCATCATACTGTGTATAGAGAAGCTGTGGGACCATCATACTGTGTATAGAGGAGCTGAGGGCCCATCATACTGTGTATAGAGAAGCTGTGGGACCATCATACTGTGTATAGAGGAGCTGAGGGCCCATCATACTGTGTATAGAGGAGCTGTGGGTCCATCATACTGTGTATAGAGGAGCTGAGGGTCCATCATACTGTGTATAGAGGAGCTGTGGGACCATCATACTGTATATAGAGGAGCTGAGGGCCCATCATACTGTGTATAGAGGAGCTGTGGGCCCATCATACTGTGTATAGAGGAGCTGAGGGTCCATCATACTGTGTATAGAGGAGCTGTGGGACCATCATACTGTGTATAGAGAAGCTGTGGGACCATCATACTGTGTATAGAGGAGCTGAGGGCCCATCATACTGTGTATAGAGAAGCTGTGGGACCATCATACTGTGTATAGAGGAGCTGAGGGTCCATCATACTGTGTATAGAGGAGCTGTGGGCCCATCATACGGTGTATAGAGGAGCTGAGGGTCCATCATACTGTGTATAGAGGAGCTGTGGGACCATCATACTGTGTATAGAGAAGCTGTGGGACCATCATACTGTGTATAGAGGAGCTGAGGGCCCATCATACTGTGTATAGAGAAGCTGTGGGACCATCATACTGTGTATAGAGGAGCTGAGGGCCCATCATACTGTGTATAAGGAAGCTGTGGGCCCATCATACTGTGTATAGAGGAGCTGTGGGTCTATCATACTGTGTATAGAGGAGCTGTGGGTCTATCATACTGTGTATAGAGGAGCTGAGGGTCTATCTTACTGTGTATAGAGGAGCTGAGGGTCTACCATACTGTGTATAGAGGAGCTGTGGGCCCATCATACTGTGTATAGAGAAGCTGTGGGACCATCATACTGTGTATAGAGGAGCTGAGGGTCTATCATACTGTGTATAAGGAAGCTGTGGGCCCATCATACTGTGTATAGAGGAGCTGTGGATCCATCATACTTTGTATAGAGAAGCTGAGGGCCCATCATACTGTATATAGAGGAGCTGAGGGTCTATCATACTGTGTATAGAGGAGCTATGTGTCCATCATACTGTGTATAGAGAAGCTGAGGGCCCATCATACTGTATATAGAAAAGCTGTGGGACCATCATACTGTGTATAGAGGAGCTGAGGGCCTATCATACTGTGTATAGAGGAGCTGTGGGCCCATCATACTGTGTATAGAGGAGCTGTGGGCCCATCATACTGTGTATAGAGGCGCTGTGGGCCCATCATACTGTGTATAGAGGAGCTGTGGGCCCATCATACTGTGTATAGAGGAGCTGTGGGCCCATCATACTGTGTATAGAGGAGCTGTGGGCCCATCATACTGTGTATAGAGGAGCTGTGGGCCCATCATACTGTGTATAGAGGAGCTGAGGGCCCATCATACTGTGTATAAGGAAGCTGTGGGCCCATCATACTGTGTATAAGGGAGCTGTGGGTCTATCATACTGTGTATAGAGGAGCTGTGGGCCCATCATACTGTGTATAGAGGAGCTGTGGGCCCATCATACTGTGTATAGAGGAGCTATGTGTCCATCATACTGTGTATAGAGGAGCTGTGGGCCCATCATACTGTGTATAGAGGAGCTGTGGGCCCATCATACTGTGTATAGAGGAGCTGTGGGCCCATCATACTGTGTATAGAGGAGCTGTGGGCCCATCATACTGTGTATAGGGGAGCTGTGGGCCCATCATACTGTGTATAGAGGAGCTGTGGGCCCATCATATTGTGTATAAGGGAGCTGTGGGCCCATCATACTGTGTATAGAGGAGCTGAGGGCCTATCATACTGTGTATAGAGGAGCTGTGGGTCTATCTTACTGTGTATAGAGGAGCTGTGGGCCCATCATACTGTGTATAGAGGAGCTGTGGGCCCATCATACTGTGTATAGAGGAGCTGTGGGTCTATCATACTGTGTATAGAGGAGCTGTGGGCCCATCATACTGTGTATAGAGGAGCTGTGGGTCTATCATACTGTGTATAGAGGAGCTGTGGGCCCATCATACTGTGTATAGAGGAGCTGTGGGCCCATCATACTGTGTATAGAGGAGCTGAGGGCCCATCATACTGTGTATAAGGGAGCTGTGGGCCCATCATACTGTGTATAGAGGAGCTGAGGGCCCATCATACTGTGTATAGAGAAGCTGTGGGCCCATCATACTGTGTATAGAGGAGCTGTGGGCCCATCTTACTGTGTATAGAGGAGCTGTGGGCCCATCATACTGTGTATAGAGGAGCTGTGGGTCTATCATACTGTGTATAGAGGAGCTGTGGGCCCATCATACTGTGTATAGAGGAGCTGTGGGTTTATCATACTGTGTATAGAGGAGCTGTGGGCCCATCATACTGTGTATAGAGGAGCTGTGGGCCCATCATACTGTGTATAGAGGAGCTGAGGGCCCATCATACTGTGTATAAGGGAGCTGTGGGCCCATCATACTGTGTATAGAGGAGCTGAGGGCCCATCATACTGTGTATAGAGAAGCTGTGGGCCCATCATACTGTGTATAGAGGAGCTGAGGGCCCATCATACTGTGTATAGAGGAGCTGTGGGCCCATCATACTGTGTATAGAGGAGCTGTGGGTCTATCATACTGTGTATAGAGGAGCTGTGGGCCCATCATACTGTGTATAGAGGAGCTGTGGGCCCATCATACTGTGTATAGAGGAGCTGTGGGCCCATCATACTGTGTATAGAGGAGCTGTGGGCCTATCATACTGTGTATAGAGAAGCTGTGGGCCTATCATACTGTGTACATTAGGGGACTCAGTGAACACTATTCAATGTTAAGTGGGCACATAAGAAGCATTATTGCTATAGGGGCACTCAGAGTATTGTGGCTGTCAAAGAGGCAAAATATGAACACTGTTTTCTAGGGCATTTGCACAGGGCATTAATATTTTCTAGGTGGCAATTTTACCATGTAGAAGGCACAAATGAGTCATTAATACTATGTAAGGGGCACAGTGGTGGCCATTATTATGTGGGGCAGTAAGAGGACCGCAGTTATTGTGCCAAAGAGCAGGTGCAGTAATAGGGACACATACGGCAGCAGTGGTTGATCATTGGGGTATCAGTATGAGGTGCTTCTGCAGGTTGGGGATAGATGGTGATGGGGCTGGAATGTGAGAAGTGAAATGTGTCTTTGTTGTATTCTCTGCAGACGAGTCCTGGCTGGAAGAAGTTGTCATGTTGGTCTGGGCCAGATGGAAAAGACGAGAAAAGTGAACGACTCCATCAGAAAGAGCGTCAGCGGTAAGTCACCATCTATAGTACTGTAATCACTTGTATGTTCTGCAGGACTGGTATCTACCACTGACCATATGGTGGTACTATAAATGCACCACCATAGGTGTAATCAGGGCTACCGGTTAGGGGCTCACTCAGATGTTTCGCCTCCACCCGAGTTGCACCCCTAGGTACGCCTCTGCATTACATCGTCTGTGATCAGATTAGATGTACTTTTTTCACTGGGAGGTGGCACAAAGCTGGCATTAGTACTTTTGGAGGGGGCATTTTATTTTTTAAGGCCGCGGGCATTTTCGCTAGATTAGGGAGCACAATTCTTGCCTCAGAAACCCATACTACGCCACTGAGTAGATCCTGTGTGTGCAGGAGGTTCGGATCTCTGTATTAGAAGATCGAGGCTCTGACCTGCAGATTATTAAATAGGGAAATGATTTAGGGCAGAATTTAGAGCCCATTTATATAATACTAGATTGTGGCCCGATTCTAACGCATCGGGTATTCTAGAATATGCATGTGCCCGTAGTATATGGAGAATGATTATTCCAGAATTCGCGGCAGATTGTGCCTGTCGCTGATTGGTCGAGGCAACCTTTATGACATCATCGTCGCCATGGCAACCATTATGACATATATGTCGATACTGTGCCCGTCGCTGAATCAGAAACGTGGGATTTCTACGTCCTTTATGACATCATTATGACATCATCGTCGCTGTGCCCGTTGCTGATTGGTCGAGGCCTGGCAGCCTCGACCAATCAGACGCGGGATGTCTACTTCCTTTATGACATCATCGTCGCTGTGCCTGTCGCTGATTGGTCGAGGCCTGGCGGCCTCGACCAATCAGAGACGTGGGATTTCTACGTCGATACTGTGCCCGTCGCTGATTGGTCGAGGCCGCCAGGCCTCGACCAATCATAGACGCGGGATTTCCAGGACAGACAGACAGAAAGACAGACAGACAGACGGAAAAACCCTTAGGCAATTATATATATAGATAGAATCATAAGATCTGGTTATTTGCTCATAACTAATCCTCCATATCTTCGCCCTGTAATGGTACCACTCTACACCTCTATACATGGCTCCCGCTAAGAGAACAAGGCGGAATGGAACGAAGCCTTTAAGAGACGGAGCTCACGACGGACATGCATTAAACATGGGCAGAGCGATCGAATCGAGATTAGATTCAGTAGCTTCTCATTTAAAACACCCCGATAATTCAATAATGCGGTGCGATTGCTCTGTACCGGCAGCGGCGGGAGCGTAGCGACGCATTGTTTCCTTCGCCTTTGTGCCGGGTTATAAAGAGCTCGGTGTAACATTTACATTCTGATCAGTGGTCGGACTCTGTGATAATGTCTAACAGATGTGAATAGGGCATTGAGGAAGAAAAAGAAAAAGGAAACTTGATGAATTTAATAGGGAGGAATTTGCTAGGTGCCGTGTGAAAGTGGCTGCTATTGTGAAGGCCGGCGCTTTGTTGAGCCGCGGTGGTTACGCTCAGCGAATGATCCCGTTTGTGCGGCAGACACACATGGCAGGAGAGCATAATAATAACAGGCGAGAGCATGGAGCCGCGCACTTACGGGCGGCCATAAATCACAGACTTAATGACACGCCGCAGTTTCCCTCTTGATGGCTCGATGACGTCTTTAGATACATTCTTCTGCGGTCTTGGAAGCTTGCGATTCTTTTCGGGAGGATGGATCGGACCGGAGGTTTGCCGCCATTAAGCTACGGAGAACTTTCAGTCGAGGCTGCAATAAAAGGAAAAAGAAAAAAAAAATGTTAAGCTTATTCTTCTGGAAAGCTGAGACAACTTGTCAGTAAAAATGGTGAGGTAAAAGGGACTCTCGAAATCCAGCAAAACCCTAGTGAGAAAGTCAATAGGAAGAGGTCGGATCCCAATTCGGGACCCTACAAAAAAAATCTTTAAGGTCTCTCGAAACATCAGAAAATCTGACCTAGTGAGTCTCATAGATGGAGCCGTCCTACTCGAGGACCCCCATCAATGAGTCACAGCTCAGAACTGTCTCAAAAAGCTGATCCCCCTCGAGTCCGAGAACCTGAATTTAATGGTATCTAATTCATTAAAAATGGTTCATGGAATACCATATTTTTCCAGAAAAAAAACAGTGATTGCCAGCAGATCCTTGAGATTTGCATGAATCTGTCAGCGGGTCTTGGAGCCTCATGGTGTAGGGGCAGTGACACTGATTCCATCGATATATCACTTACTGAGCTGCTTGCAGTAGTTTTCATAAAATCACTGTATTCTCTGCTGTAGATCTAGCAGTTCTCTGAATGCTGAGCAATGTATAACCCCACTCACACCACTGACTCGCAGCTTTGTGAGTACACTGTCCATAGGCATAAAGCTGACAATCAGTGGTGGGGGCGAGGCTTTATAGAGCTCATGAATATAGAGGAATACATGACAGTAGGCTTTCTAGTTCTCTAGTGATAATCTCCTGCTGATAAAACTATGATTTTATCAAAACAACACTGCTAGTTTTCAGAGAGTCCTGTATTTCAGCTGATGTTATTTGTGGGTTTTTCTTTGCATCCTGAACAATTTTCCTGGCAGTTGTGAACATTTTTGTTGGTCTACCTGACCGTGGTTTTGTTTTTACAGAGCCCCTGATTTTCCATTTGTTAATCACAGTTAGAACACTGCTGGCTGGCATTATCAATTCCTTGGATATATTTTTGTATCCCTTTCCTGTTTTATGCAGCTCATCTACCTTATCCCGTAGATCCGCTGACAATTCTTTTGTTTTCCCCATGACTCAGAATCCAGAAACATCAGTGGCTGGATGAAAGATGCAAGAGTCTGTCTGGATCCCAGAAACTCACTCAGCTTTTATACACACACACTAATTACAAACAAACAAGTCACAGGTGAGGATGTTACCTTTAGTAGCCAATCAAATCTATTTGTGTCAACTTCTGTGAATGTTATCAGGCCAAAATCACCAGGGTATGTGAACTTTTGATCAGGGTCATTTGGATGTTTTCGGTTGTTATGATTTAAAAAGAGAAAACACAGTAGTTTGACAATAAATGGCTTCATCCAACCATCCTAACCCTAACCCTAAGGGATCCTAACCCTATCCCTAACCCTAAGGGATCCTAACCCTAACCCTAACCCTTAGGGTTAGGGTTAGGATCCCTTATGGTTAGAGTTAGGGTTAGGGTTTGGCTTATCAGTGTGTATTCTTGTCTTTTTCTATTAAAACGCATGCGTTTATAAACGCATGCAAACGCATGTGCTTAAAAACGCATGCGTTTACACAGACAGCAATAGGTTTTTTTGCCGCAAAAAAAAGCATGCGTTTTTTTGCAGCAAAAAAACGATGCTAGAAATTACTACATGTTGCATTTCTGCAACACAATGCATGCATAGAAAAGACGCATGCGGCTGCAAAACGCGGCAAAACGCATGCAAAAAACGCATACGTTTTTAATGTTAAGTATAGGAAAAAAAACGCATGCGTTTTTTTGCGCTAAAACGCAGCGGCAAAAAACGCAAATGTGAAACCAGCCTTAAGTGGGAGAACTTGCACAATTGGTCGCTGACTATATACTTTTTTTCGCCACTGTATATATCAGTGCTATGAAGATGTAGGGTATATGACATATAATTATGCTAATATTGGCCCGTTTCCGGACTCTGACTTCCGGCTCTATGAATAGTAATCACTTCCCTATCTGGATAATTCATACTATTCTGCCTCCGCAATCCTGATGTCCGCTGCTCCATTACCCGCACCGACGCATTACGCGAGGTCAAATGCTGATTACCCATATTATTAAACCTAATTAAATATCAGTGTTCCGATTGCCATAGCAACGGGAATTATTGTGGTTGAAAACCCACAAAAAGGTTAAAAAAAATAAAAAAATACAGTTTCGCCAAGTCTCGTCGTCGTATTCCATTTTTTTTAATGCTCATCAAGAGTCTGGCTTATTCTCAGTTCTTCTATCTCATCATTAAATACCTAGAAATGGTTCAGGCTCGCAATCATTATGGCTTAGGAGAAATGCCATCGTAGCCTCATTGGCCTCGTAAGATGAAATTATTATATTAAGAGGAGCAGGAAAGATTTTCATGCTGTGACTATAAATCATCGAAGAGAAAAAAAAAAAAAAGAAGAATATTTCAGATTTTCCTCTCTCTCCCATAATGACAAGCTTTTCCCTGACACCCACGTAATTATAAGTAAAATCAGCGCGCTGGATGGAGATCAAATTAAAGCTGACAATTAAGACAAAGCATTTTTGCACGTTTTAATTAATTTTACACTGCAGACATCAAGACGATGCGATCTAACGAATCTGACAATGCCTAACAATTAACAAGGTACTAAACATGTTAAAGATGTAACCCTCGTCCCAAAGACAGGTGTCGGGAAGTGGCATATCTCGTGACGGTAACAGCTTCAGTCAAAGTTCAACAATGAAAAGAGATCCACAAGCTTCGATGCAATCGGATACAGTATCGGGAGCCAAGGATGGATTTTCAAGGCTTTTCAGCTGACGGCCTATCCTTAGATCTTCATCCATTACTTAAGGTGAAGTAGGCTGAGCTGCAGTACTCATCACAACCACTATAATACGGGTGTCGCTGTTCTCCTGCAAACGATGATCGACTGTGCCGATCGATGGTGATCATTCCAAAAATACTTTCATTCCGGAATTCTGTGAAATGCAATTGGTAGCCTATCCTTAGATCTGACAAAACAAAGAATATAGACGGCACCAGGCTCAAAATGCACCCAATCTTTGACGCAAAGCAGCACAATGTCTGCGCAGGATTCGTGTAGCAAGCACAGATAAAGCAGACTACGGCGGTGCTCCACATAGAAAAATCAAGTCCATTCCATATAGTAAAAAAGAAGAATATGTGGCACTCACCCAGAAAAGCTGCTGAATTAAAGTCCTTTATTCATGATGCGATAAAACGGAACACTTTTGGAGAGGCGGCTGGGATCGGGAGATGGTGCTAGGAGGAGGAGAGGTGGACGACGATCGTTTCGCGCAGATGCGCTTCAACGGGTCCAGGACCATCTCCTAGCACCATCTCCCGATCCCAGCCGCCTCTCCAAAAGTGTTCCGTTTTATCGCATCATGAATAAAGGACTTTAATTCAGCAGCTTTTCTGGGTGAGTGCCACGTATTCTTCTTTTTTACTATCCTTAGATCTCCATTGACCACTTTAGGCAAATTGGGCTGAGCTGAAATACCCATGATATGGCAACCACAATCAGGTGGCTGCTGCTCTTCGTATACCAATGATGATTGAGTGTGCCGATTGATAGAGATTCCTAAAAAATGGGCTATCAGCCGAAAACCATTTTACTTCCGGAATCTGGAACCCTATGAACTGCAATTGGTAGCCTATCCTTAGATCTTCTTCGATCACTTTAGGTGAATTGTGCTGAGCTGCAGTACCTACGACAACCACAATCAATCAGATGTCGCTGTTCCCGTAAAACCGATGATTGAGCGTGCTAATCGATGGAGATTCCTAAAAAATAGGTAATCGAAAACGCTTTTAACGCTGAATTCTGGAATTCGGTGAAATGCAATGGATAGCCTATCCTTGGACCTTCATTGACCACTTTAAGTGAATGAGGTTGAGATGCAGTATAAGACATACTGTGACTGTCGCTGTTCCTGGAGTCATTGAGCTGAACACTGAATATCACTGAAAAATTAGGACATTGATTGAAAAGGCTGGAAAATCCCTTTAATCCTTGACTCTGTTAGGAGAACATGAACCTGAAAAATACAATCGATAACCAATCCCGAGGTCCTGATCATATGGTGGCTGAGCTGCAGTACTGACCTCAGCCACACTTATATGGATGTCACTGTTCCTGTCAACACAAAGATGGTAGTGATCAATGGTGGTCTCCAAAAAAAGGCCGTGAGTCAAAAACCTGGAGAACACTTTTAAAGGGTTGCTTCCAAAATATCAAGTCATCCTCCTATCCTTTACGGTTGTGGGTATCCTAGTGATTCCAAGATTGGAGCTCTAGAACCCTGAGAATGAGGCTCGGCAGCCCTGCCGTGAATGGAGCCAGGGGTGTGCATGCGTGATGTCAACTCCATTTATTGTTTATGGAACCGAGCACTCGATTTTCTCCAGCAGTCCCACTGACAATGAACGTGGTAGATGTTGAGCATGTTCACCTGGCCTCCATTAGAGACGACCCCGTTCTTGGGGTTCCAGAGCCTCAATATCAGGATCATCTTTGGGATTGCTATTGCTGACGCACTGAGACCTGGACACCAAAAAAAACCTCTGAAGGTGTCTGGCTTGAACACTATCAGAAATCTTTGCTACAGTAGCTCTTCTATGATATCAGACCAGCCTTTGTTCCATACGTCTTCTGCATCCATGATTCAGGATGGTCCTTCTTTGGATTGGTCCTCCTTTGGACCACGTTTGGTAAGTACCAGCCACTGCATACTTGGAATATTCCACAAGTCCTGTTATTTTGGAGATGCTCTAGACCAGAGGTCCCCAACTCCAGTCCTCAAGGCCCACCAACAGGTCATGTTTTCAGGATTTCCTTTGCATTGCACATGTGATGCAATTATTACCTGGGCAAGACTAAGGAAATCCTGAAAACATGACCTGTTGGTGGGCCTTGAGGTCTGGAGTTGGGGACCTCTGCTCTAGACAATATAATTGACATCATAACTGTTTTCTTATTAAGCAAAATATTTTACCCCATGTTAGGCACTTCATAGAAATTGGGGACAACTCAGTGCGGACTTAAATGGGTTTTCTGGGACTCAGATATTGATCCATAGGTCATCAATATGAGGTTGGTGGAGGCCTGACATTAGGCATCCCAATTTGCCTGGATGTAATAAATGTTTCCTACATTTAAATATAGATTGTCTACTCTTATGAAAATCCAGAGCTATTTATTGGACACAATTCTATAATGATCAGCAGAAGGTAGGTGCTGTGGTGCCTCCTGGTCCCCTACGTTGTTTACATAGGCGCAGAACCAAGCACAGGATGGTCAGTCTCATTCAAATTTTCTTAACGAATACCAAGCCCTTTGGATCAGTTGATTGACGGAGGTGTCGAGAGTTGGACTCTTACTAATCCAATATCAATTTTAAAAAATTTGAAAAAAAAATGGAAAAAAAAACCCCTTAGATGTGATTATCCAAAACTCTCTGTAAAAAAAACTACAGTTCTTCTCTAAGTTACTTTTCAACTAAGTGCTGAATAATTATTACTGAGATACTTCAATTGTCACACAATAACACACAACATCACTTACACTGTCACATATCATTGGTTAAATGCAGTACAAAGATACAGTCACACATCAACTGGGAGAGAGAAATCTCATTATACACGATGGTGAACAATAAGGAGCCGAGCTGTTAATGACGATCCTCCATCCACCAAGAGACGCAACTTCTAATGTATATGGAAATGTTATTATCAGTGTGGGCGGGAGACTGCACCTGCTGAAATCTTCAGATAAATGCACGGCAGCTGTAGGCCGCGCTCACAACAGGCGCTCACCATGCGTTATTTTGCCGCGATATTCCAGAAATAAAGAAAAACAATGATTTTACCATGTTATCGAGAGAAAAAAATGTAGCAAGAAAAATGGTCCAGGAACGCGTAATGTGAACTTGGCCCTATAGATTCTCCCTTAAAGAAATTCTATTTCAACTCGCATAGCTTAAATTTATAGTTTACTTTTACTCACTATGATAACAAAATTATTATTATTTATGTTTATACCGCAATTCATCAATTAATTTTAGTCCAGCACTCAGATAAGGAAAAAATAATATACATAGGAGCAGTATTATATTAGTTATATTCTTGTACATAGGAGCAGTATTATAGTAGTTATATTCTTGTACATAGGAGCAGTATTATAGTAGTTATATTCTTGTACATAGGAGCAGTATTATAGTAGTTATATTCTTGTACACAGGGGCAGTATTATAGTAGTTATATTCTTGTATATAGGGGCAGTATTATAGTAGTTATATTCTTGTACATAGGGGCAGTATTATAGTAGTTATATTCTTGTATATAGGGGCAGTATTATAGTAGTTATATTCTTGTACATAGGAGCAGTATTATAGTAGTTATATTCTTGTACATAGGAGCAGTATTATAGTAGTTATATTCTTGTACATAGGAGCAGTATTATAGTAATTATATTCTTGTACATAGGGGCAGTATTATAGTAGTTATATTCTTGTACATAGGAGGCAGTATTATAGTAGTTATATTCTTGTACATAGGGGCAGTATTATAGTAGTTATATTCTTGTACATAGGGGCAGTATTATAGTAGTTATATTATTACACATAGGAGCAGTATTATAGCAGTTATATTCTTGTACATAGGAGCAGTATTATAGTAGTTATATTCTTGTACATAGGAGCAGTATTATAGTAATTATATTCTTGTACATAGGGGCAGTATTATAGTAGTTATATTCTTGTACATAGGAGGCAGTATTATAGTAGTTATATTCTTGTACATAGGAGCAGTATTATAGTAGTTATATTCTTGTACATAGGGGCAGTATTATAGTAGTTATATTGTTGTACATAGGAGCAGTATTATAGTAGTTATATTCTTGTACATAGGGGCAGTATTATAGTAGTTATATTGTTGTACATAGGAGCAGTATTATAGTAGTTATATTCTTGTACATAGGGGCAGTATTATAGTAGTTATATTATTGTACATAGGAGGCAGTATTATAGTAGTTATATTCTTGTACATAGGAGCAGTATTATAGTAGTTATATTCTTGTACATAGGAGCAGTATTATAGTAGTTATATTCCTGTACATAGGGGGCAGTATTATAGTAGTTATATTCCTGTACATAGGGGGCAGTATTATAGTAGTTATATTCTTGTACATAGGAGCAGTATTATAGTAGTTATATTCTTGTACATAGGGGCACTATTATAGTAGTTATATTCCTGTACATAGGGGGCAGTATTATAGTAGTTATATTCTTGTATATAGGGGCAGTATTATAGTAGTTATATTCTTGTAAATAGGAGCAGTATTATAGTAGTTATATTCTTGTACATAGGAGCAGTATTATAGTAGTTATATTCTTGTACATAGGAGCAGTATTATAGTAGTTATATTCTTGTACATAGGAGCAGTATTATAGTAGTTATATTCTTGTACATAGGGCAGTATTATAGTAGTTATATTGTTGTACATAGGAGCAGTATTATAGTAGTTATATTGTTGTACATAGGGGCAGTATTATAGTAGTTATATTGTTATACATAGGGGCAGTATTATAGTAGTTATATTCTTGTACATAGGAGCAGTATTATAGTAGTTATATTCTTGTACATAGGAGCAGTATTATAGTAGTTATATTCTTGTACACATGAGCAGTATTATAGTAGTTATATTGTTGTACATAGGAGCATTATTATAGTATTTACTGTATATTCTTTTATATAGGATGCAGTAATGCAGTTATATTCTAATACATAAAGGCAAGTATTATAATACTTGTATTCTTGCTCATAAGGTAGTCTGTAAGCTTTATTATTGCGCATGGGGTCAGTATTATGGTAAATTTATTTTTGTAGTTAGATAGCAGTGTTGTAGAACTTGTATTCTTCCGCATAGAATTTGTGGGGAATTCTTTTTACAGGTAGAGGGCTGCCAACTTTCCACCTATGAAATGCAATGTGGTAAGTAGTTCTTATTCTCAGATTTGTGGTGATGAATAAGTAATTCCTTAACTAAATTATTCTACATGGAGAGGACAGAGCAAAGATTAGAAGTTGGCTTGGTCATATAAAATATGGCATTTCGCTCAGAGGTCCGTGTGGCTGTAAATCAACAGATTTAATGGTTTGAGAGCCACGGGCAAATTGTAACTTCTCAATTAAGGAGGACTCTCATATATAAAATAAATGGGAAGATTATTTTATGGATTCAGACTCAATCTACCTTTCTAATCAGAGTTACTATGGACAAATTCAATTTCTGAGAAAGATCTTCGAGCAGAATTTATTACAAAGGCATTGTAAAGGTTCTGCTGTTCATTTGTGAGGTTGACAAGAAATATAGAACAGTAATAAAACCCAATCATCTGAGTATTCTTATTGAAGACGGGGCATTTTCTATAGATTAACGCAATTTATTATGTATACCACCTATTTTAAGTAAATACTACTCAGAGAATCACACATAAGGTTTATAGGACTAGCACAGTCTAATAACATGACTGCACAACATGATAGATAATAGATAGAAAATAGATAGATAGATGATAGATAGATATAAAGATAATAGTTAGATACATAATAGATAGATAATTGATAGATAATAGATAGATAATAGATCGATAGAGATAATAGATAGATGATAGATATTTAATAAATAGATAATAGATAGATAATAGATCAATAGATAATAGATAACAGATAGATGAGAGATAGATAATAGATAGATAGATAATAGATGATAGATAGATAATAGATATATAATATATAATAGATAGATAATAGATCGATAGATAATAGATAATAGATAGATAATAGATGATAGATAGATAATAGATATACTGTATAATATATAATAGATAGATAATAGATCGCTAGATAATAGATAGATGATAGATATTTAATAAATAGGTAATAGATAGATAGATAGATAGATAATAGATAGATAATAGATGATAAATAGATAAGTAATAGATGATAGATAGATAGATATTAGGTAAATAGAAACTTTATATATGATAGATGGTAAATAGAAAGATACATATATGAGATAGATGGATATTATATATACCGGTTTCCAAATGATTATGCAAACTAGATTTAAGGTGACATAAATATGTAATTTTGGATCACTGAAATTAATCTCATTCACCTTGATAATTATAATTCCTTTGATAGGTGATCCCAAATAAATGAAAGCTACTTGAGAAAGACATTCCACATTATTAAGCAGCCACAGGATGCAAGCAATATGGGAAAGAAACCATAAAAGTAATGCAAATTCCTCCGTATGTATATGTGCACGGTAACCTATTGTCCTTTATACAGCACCCCCTCCCCCGCTTCCCTCCGGAATATATCTGAAGAGAGATCAGCTCTTAATTTCTAAAATGTTTCTTATAAGTAACGGGGATAAAACAATTAGATCTAACTTCCCCTATGAATCTGAAGCCCGGGGATCTTTTGACAAACATTGGACTGTAGATGACTTTTTGGCGGTGATTTAACGGCCTCCCCGGCTGCAGCTGTGCTCCAGAACAATGGGAAAAAAAGAAAAAAGTAAGAAAAATCAGAGGTAATTTAATAAGGCAAATCTCTCCCCAGCATTTTATGTGGATCCACCTCCTGCACTTAAACCTCGCCTAAGACACGCTGTATTAATAAAACGCACCCGGAGGCCACGGAGTAAAGATTTTCTTTAAATGAGAACATTTTAGTGTATTAAATATTGTGTCGTAGTTTATAGCTTCAAAATACAAAGAGCTTAAAAGATCCTGTATGAACCGCACGGAATATAATAGGAAGAACTCAAAACAGATGTTTTTAGATGCCTCGCGATCCGTCTTCATGTTCGGTGACCACTAGTGATGAGCGGACCATTGGGTTCTGGTACCCGACCTGAACTTTAGTCCAAACTTTGGCTTGGGTACCAGAACTGTACTCGAATGTGAACCAAACCCGAACCCCATTGAAAACAATTTAGACACGAAATTTTGGATCTCTCTCAAACTCTGCAACGAAGGTGCGGAGGAAGACCATGTTTGGCATTTAGCGCTGACACTAACTGTTTCGTACAATCCCCAAACTTTTCAGTTGGGGTTCACTCTTCTCTAGTGACCACCATTTGACTATGTGCAGAAAGGGGAACAACTAAACGACAGTGGACCCTACTGCAAAAATCAAAATGGTCCCCTCAGTGTTATGATGGTGATGTAGTTAATCTGGAAAGTGTGGTCTCCTGACCTGCATCTTTTTCCTCTCACTGACTTTTTCTTTCTCCAGCACACTAAGACGCCACAACATGCCATGCGGCACCTCTGATGTCACGCTTCCAAGCCTCTAAAAAGGTTGACTCAGGTGGCAGTCAACTGCCTGTGTATTCAGGTAGATGACAACAACGCCTATACTTTGAGCAGCTCTTCCTAGATCCTCCTGACAAACCCAGCTCTGCTATGTAAGAGGGTGAGCAGTGCTCAAGTAGATGTCATGGCAAGTGGGTGAAATTTGATGAAAGTGTTCTTTATTTTGCATAGGTTATATATATATATATATATATATATATATATATATATATATATATATATTTAATGTATTTTATCCTTATGACCTGATTGTGTTCGGTTTCCTGGAGGTTTAACCTTAAGGCCATTCCCCGGGATTGGGGAGGGTTGTCCAATAGGAGAAACATGGGATGGCTGTAGGGATATAGTTAGTACACAATGGGTAAGATATAGTTGTTTTGGGAATAGCCCACATACAAGGAAGGGGTTATAGGAATCAAAAGGGGGAATCACTTCCTGGATGGAGGGAGGTAGTCTCAGACAGTGTTAGTGCAAAGTTCAAGTGTACATACAAGCTGTGACGGGCCCTAACAGTACCAAGCTTCCAAACAGCCAGAGGGTGCACCGACATGCTAGCATAGATCCCTGGCCGGTCCATGGCCTATGGCCTGGAAGAGGCATTGGAGTGCATGTCTCATTCTCTCCTAAGAGAAAGAGACTGATCTGGGAAGAGCAAGAGGAAATTATGGCAAGCCTAAAGAAATCTGGGTTTCCAGACTGGGAGACTGGGAGTGCCTAGTGCCAACAGAAGCTGTTGAGGTGGGGACAGTTTGGGCCAACTGGACGGTGGCTCTCTCTCATACTCTATGCCGCAGCTCAATGTTTCTGAACTTTAAATTAAAACTGAACTTGTTGAACCAGACCCAAGGTCTCCTAGAGTGTGTTACCAATCTCGGTCCCCAGGAGAGAGATATAGCAGAGGCTTCCAGCCAAAAAGTAAGTGCTGAGTGAGCACAACAGCACAGCACACATGGTGAAAATATTCATTTACATGTGGGGTGTCAAGGTGAAGAGAAGACATAACCGTCTCACAACACCAGCCCTGAGTCCCCCCTTCAAGTAGCGCTGCAAGCAGGGTCTGACCCATGCAAATGAACAAAACAAAGGACCTATTACCTTAAAAGTCTAACAAGATGGTGGACAGCGGTATGAGCTCTAAGATGACGGGCTGAGACATTAATCCCAAGATGGCGGACGGCAGCGTGAGTCTCATGGTGGCGATGGCTGGTGGTCTGAAGTGGGGAGGTCCAGCCTATTGTGGGAGTGGATGTCTGAAGGTGCAAAGACAAACTGCCCAGCCCTCTGGAGTGATAACCTCAAGGTGGAAGTGTGCCAGAGCCAAAGTCCGAAAAGTAGAGCGTCGCAGAAGGAGGCACAGTCCAGCAAATGAGGCAGCCCATTGGGTGAGAAAGGAGTGAAGGAGTTGTGTTCGGAGGCGGAGTAACGGGGAATAACAGAAGAGGTGGCGGTCGCATCACTAGTATGGCCCCCGGAAGGGCGGAGCTAATTAGACAGGAAGGGCACTGTGAGTAACTGGATCCTGTGGTAGAAGAGGCTGGGTGTATGGGGCAGGTTTTGGGGCTTCCCTCTCTTCAAAGCGGTCTTGGCCCGAGAAGTTCAATTGTAACCAGGGAAGATGGGACCCCCCCAACTACAGTGTTGCCGTCAATAAGGGGACCCCTATGGTTGTGGGAGATGCCAGATGTTATGGAGGAGAGAATGAGAGCAAACTGGCTCGGGAGTGGCTCGTAGACTCAAAGCAAGCCCTGTTCATCAAGGAGCAGGGAACTGGAGATGAGGTGTATGTTAACAGGTCTGTGGTGAAGAGGGACACTCTGCCATACTGCCTACACAGACTTTATGTACTGTAAGTGAGAAAATCCTGTTCTGCAAAGAGTGGTACCACAAAGGCTGGTACGTGGTGGGGTCACCCGCCCCACGACCAATGAAGAAGTTGAAAAGTTGGAGGAGGAGGACTTTGAAACGCAACACTGGCACCAGCGTCACAACCCGCTATTGGAACCCATATTCCAGGAGCAGAAGAAAGACATGCAAAAACATGGGCGAAGGAAGAGGAGAAGAAGAAATATCCATTTACAAGTGGGGTGTCAGGGTGAAGAGAAGACACGACCGGCCCACAGCTTTGGCCCTGAGCCTCCCTTCAGCTACATCGCTCGGTAACTCTGCTACACTGCTGTCCAGCTCTGCATTGGTCTGTTGACATACCAACCTCTGCTACATCTCTGAGTAATCCTGCTTTAACCATCTGTAGACTGCACTGTTTTGAACTTATTTCTCCTGGTCAGTACAGAGCAGGGTTCTTCTTGGTTGTGGCTTGTTTTTGTGGAACCTTCCGTGACCCCAACTTCTGGTTTGGCTGATAACTCAATTTTTCACCGCTTTTTAAAGAGGACCAATCCCCAGGTCACAAGTGACCAGTTTTTTGCTCTTATTTTATTCCCGTTGATCCCCTCAGTATTTTATTTATGCAGCCTGGAGACCTGATTCTCCTCATCAGTGATATTATGACAATACCAAACTTCCATAATTTTTTTTTATTCAAATAGTAAAACATAAAAATTCAGAAATTTGTAAAAGAAAAATTATTGTCTTGTACCACCTTATTCCGAGGTGCCATCGATGTGTTGATCACAATTCTGACCTTTTGATTATTTTTCTCGTTACAATATTTTTTTATTATTTATTATGCTTTGCTTATATTGCGCCATTATATTCCACAGCGCTTTACACACATCATCATCGTTTTCACCATTCAGGCTCACAATCGACATTCCCTATCAGTATGTCTTTGGAGTGTGGGAGGAAACCGGAGACCCTGGAGGAAACCCACGCAAACACGGGGAGAACATACAGACTCCTTGCAGATGTGTTATTTACTTTTATGTTTTTGTTGTGTCAAATGTTTAAGGACATGTGAATTTTTTTTATTCCTTTATTTTTAATGGGGTTAACAGGTGGGTGATCCAAATAGTTATTTAACCTGGGATCATCTGATTGCATATTCTACTGTATGTCCTGCAATACTCCAGAGGAGGACCAAGATGGAGGCGATAGAGGCCTTAAGCAGGCAGCCTGCTGTCATTGTAAGTCGTCGCATCATGGGTGGTCCGATGGGAGCCGATGTATACTTGCTGTGACATAATTTCAATGTCAGCATTTCGATGGTTATTAATCATGGCCAGAATTCCGCTCCAGCTGCGGCTGTTAGAGACAGATGCACTATTTCAGGCATGTGGAGAGAGCTCAGCTCCTGAGCTCCTTCCACATGTGGTCAAACCAGTGTGGACATACAATTACACCCATATGCCCAAAGGAGTTAAAGGGGCTTTCCAGACTTGGGGTTCAAGTCTGCAGTCACTATGCGAATCCTCACAGCATGCATAGCGCACAAGTATGCAATTTGCATACATGCGGCAGCATGCAAACTAGAAGAACGCAGCCTTGTTCAAATCATGACTAGTTGGAATGTGGCCGGGAATATGCAAATAGCATGACCACCGGCACTAGAGTAAAACTTGAAAAATTATAGTGCATTGCCCTACCAGCTGGATCTCCATAAGGAGCCACACCTTGGTAACACATATAAAGGATGAGATGTGGTGAAATTATTATTTTCAGCTAATATTGTAGATGGTTTTCCGGGGGCTTATACTCACTCATCATGTAGACATTTCTCCTTGCAATTACAGTTAGAGCCAGAAATATTTGGACAGTGACACAAGTTTTGTTATTTTAGCTGTTTACAAAAACATGTTCAGAAATACAATTATATATATAATATGGGCTGAAAGTGCACACTCCCAGCTGCAATATGATAGTTTCCACATCCAAATCGGAGAAAGGGTTTAGGAATCATAGCTCTGTAATGCATAGCGTCCTCTTTTTCAAGGGACCAAAAGTAATTGGACAATGGACTCTAAGGGCTGCAATTAACTCTGAAGTCGTCTCCCTCGTTAACCTGTAATCAATGAAGTAGTTAAAAGGTAAGGGGTGGATTCCAGGTGTGTGGTTTTGCATTTGGAAGCTATTGCTGTGAGCAGACAACATGCGGTCAAAGGAACTCTCAATTGAGGTGAAGCAGAACATCCTGAGGCTGAAAAAAAAGAAAAAATCCATCAGACAGATAGCAGACATGCTTGGAGTAGCAAAATCAACAGTTGGGTACATTCTGAGAAAAAAGGAATTGACTGGTGAGCTTGGGAACTCAAAAAGGCCTGGGCGTCGACGGATGACAACAGTGGTGGATGATCGCCGCATACTTAATTTGGTGAAGAAGAACCCGTTCACAACATCAACTGAAGTCCAGAACACTCTCAGTGAAGTAGGTGTATCTGTCTCTAAGTCAACAGTAAAGAGAAGACTCCATGACAGTAAATACAAAGGGTTCACATCTAGATGCAAACCATTCATCAATACCAAAAATAGACAGGCCAGAGTTAAATTTACAGAAAAACACCTCAAGAAGCCAGCTCAGTTCTGGAAAAGGATTCTATGGACAGATGAGACAAAGATCAACCTGTACCAGAATGATGGGAAGAAAAAAGTTTGGAGAAGAAAGGGAACGGCACATGATCCAAGGCACACCACATCCTCTGGGTCACTTGTGTTTATTGATGACATAAGAGCAGACAAGAGTAGCCGGATGAATTCTGAAGTGTACCGGGATATACTTTCAGCCCAGATTCAGCCAAATGCTGCAAAGTTGATTGGACGGCGCTTCATAGTACAGATGGACAATGACCCCAAGCATACATCCAAAGCTACCCAGGAGTTCATGAGTGCCAAAAAGTGGCACATTCTGCAATGGCCAAGTCAATCTCCAGATCTAAACCCAATTGAGCATGCATTTCACTTGCTCAAATCCAGACTTAAGACGGAAAGACCCACAAACAAGCAAGACCTGAAGGCTGCGGCTGTAAAGGCCTGGCAAAGCATTAAGAAGGAGGAAACCCAGCGTTTGGTGATGTCCATGGGTTCCAGACTTAAGGCAGTGATTGCCTCCAAAGGATTTGCAACAAAATATTGAAAATAAAAATATTTTGTTTGGGTTATGTTTATTTGTCCAATTACTTTTGACCTCCTAAAATGTGGAGTGTTTGTAAAGAAATGTGTAGAATTCCTACATTTTCTATCAGATATTTTTGTTCAACCCTTCAAATTAAACGTTACAATCTGCACTTGAATTCTGTTGTAGAGGTTTCATTTCAAATCCAATGTGGTGGCATGCAGAGCCCAACTCGCGAAAATTGTGTCACTGTCCAAATATTTCTGGCCCTAACTGTAAATATCATCTCCAACAATCCTTCTATTCAGGATGCAAACGTTCAGTGAAATGTTTGCTGTGAAATCTCTTCCAGTTCTGCCATTGAACAATCTGGACGTAGCCTCTTCAATTACAGCTAGGCATGAATATGAACATGTGCTCGGCTCAATGGGGTTCTGGCGTGAATGGAGATGTATTGATACAAGGCATTGTCAGAAGTTCATGCCTGTGAGTGACGGCAGCCAGTGTTCGGAGGCAGGCAGGCCTGTGCTTGTGTTTCTACGCCGCTGACTACCGTCATTAGCACTCAACGGTTCCGCTGCATCAGTTTATACAAACATTTCCTCTGTTTTCTTTATCCTCTTAACCTGGGAAACTCCCAAAATGATTAATTACACGAGGTGACATCCTGAGAACGAGTCACGTTGGATCCTGATTTCACTATTGGAGATGCCAAGAGGAGTGATGGCGGATTCCTATAGTTATCGGTCTAGGAAACGCCTTCAGGGCTCGTGCACACGACCGTATAGTCTCCATCGGGCTAATGATGCTGAGCAGAGCTTGATCAGAGTGGGATCCGCTTTTCTGAGGTGTGGAAAATTCAAAAATGCTAAGTTTCTCCATGTTCTCCATTCAGTCTGTCCATAAGAATCGGACCGTACTTGGAGGTCATCCGAGTGTGGTCCGATACTTTCTGCAGACCCATAGACCTGAACGGGCGAGTGCCATCTGATTATCGGAGACAAATCGTGGTCCTAGGAAAGTATGGAACATGTGCATGGCCCCATAGAATAACATCAGTCCGACGGATGGTACTCGGACCAAAACTACGGTGGTCTACACGAGACCTTAATCTGAGACCCAATATAGAATCTCTACTAAACCTACAAGATGAGGCTTCATTCACACATCAGGGGCTTCCCGCGCTCAATGTTTTTCATCAGAGTGTGGTTAGGGACAATTTTCAGTTTTCATCAGTTTGGTCAAAGTTTCTTCAGTTTTTCTTCACCTTCTCCTATCAACTAGTCCACGAAAAACGGACACCACCTGGATGGCATCCGAGTGCTGTCCACATTTTTGAAGGACCCATAGACTTCCATTGATGAGTATGATCGGTCACGTCTCACATGTCATCAGCTCCATAGTCTATAATAGGTAAAAGTTTTATGAAAACCTCATACGAGAAAACTGAGGTGTGAATGAGCCCCTAGTCCCATCCCATGCAGGATCAGGGTGACATCTCCAGACGGCCGGCCATGTTGAGCTTGAATTTAGAAGGAGTTGTCATTAGCATTGGAAATGCGTTAGCCAACATTCACACATTGCAGAAAATTTCTGCAACTATTTTTGCTGCAGATTCCACCTGACTCCATTACTGCATTTTAATAGGGTAAAATCTGAAATGAATGGACATGCTGCACATTTGAAGTCTGCACCTTGCTTCCATTTTTCTTGCTGATTTTTTTTTACGCAACTTGTGAATGGGATTTAGTGTGCACACTGAATGCTCGGACTGGCCGCGCTCTCCCGACCCCAGCGTGACGGCTACATAGAAATACATGAAGCCGTCTCGTTCGGGTAGGGAGAGCTACCGGCCAGTCCGTGCACTGCGTTCTCATCTCGGTCAGATGGGGTCCTATTATTTGGCAGAGGGGTCTCCCCTGTGATTACTATGCTGGCGCCTCTTACAGCTTATAAATGAACTGTGTATTCAAAAAAGTGCTAAAATCAAAGTTTGTGTTAAAAGTTGTTTTTGGCATTTTTTTTATTACATCACAATTTGTATTAAAAAAACAAAAAACAAAAAAAAAAAACAAACAAAAAAAAGAAATGTTTCATCTTTATACTGGCTACTTGGCTTATATTATACTCATACTTTTTGTTCTTAACAGAAGACTTTTTGGCAGTCTTACTATCATCACAGTGACAGGTAACACTTCTGTGCACAAGACTTATCAATTACAGTAGGCGATATCACAGATCACCTGTGACAATGAGCTTTGAACACGCTCATTAGATGCTTCAATATTGTTCATTGCTGCTAATGTACATGTATTGTTTCCTGACGCAACAGGAAGTGTGATTGTAGAGTAGCCCCAGTGGCAAGAGTGAAAATTGCAGATTTCAAATTTTTCTTAAATCTGAAAAAATACAATAAAAAATGCCATCTTTTTAAAATAGATGTAACATAAAAATCCTATTTAAACAGTGAGTTAGTTTCTGATGACACGTTACATGTACGGACTGGGGAATCTCATGTCAGAACAATTAATTTCAATAAGTATGGACTCAATATGAATCGCATTTGACAAGTTTTAATCAATTAATCCGTAAATGAATACTGTACTAATAAAAAACCCATGTAATAAGAGCAATCCCCTCCCCCGCCCAGTAAACAATGCAAGCGAAGCATTATAGCTGAATAACGTAAAGGTCACCTACTCCGTTCTATTAACTGGGTGAAACACTCCGCTCTTATGACAGTAGTCCTCCTGCATTGTCGCAGTGTCCCACTTTCACCCAATTTAAAGGTCAATGGCTCATTAAATGCTAGTGTCTAAGTTAATTTTCATAAGCACTTAATATTTCATCATTTTCCAAATAAAGCAAATTAATCATTTCAGACAAGTAAAACGCTTCCGGAATATTCAATTATTGCTTTCATTTCTTTGCAGTAGGTAATTATTAATATATACATGGCGCCGTTAATGGGAGACTCGGGTCATATAGGTGGTTAGGAGTTCTTCATGGGGTTCTCTGCTTAAGACAATCTCTATTTTGTATAAGTGTGCCCTAAAACAACCAGATCACAGGGTGTCCCTGGATGCCTGGAAATCACACCTTATCTGAAGGCAGAATGATGTAGAGGCAGAGACCCTGATTCCAGTGATGTGTCACTTACTGGGATACTTGCTGTAGTTTTGAGAAAATCATTGTTTTATCAGCAGGAGATTATCACTAGAAAACCTGCTGACAGGTAGTCATTTATATTCACGAGCTGTCTTTAACTGCTATAAGCTTTCTGCCTATGTACAGTGCACACAGAAAGCAGCCAATCAGAGATGTGGGCAGGGTTAAACACAGCTCTTGCCCAGGAAACCAGCCATCTCTGATAGATTGCATAGGTAGCCAGTAACCTAGCTAACAAGAAGTACACAGTAGAATTAAAACATCCCTCCATTTTTGAGAACAGAGCTGATTTTAAGTAAGAGGCAAGACTGGAAAGTTTTTTTGGGTTTTTTGCAATTTTGGCCATTTAGGATTATGAGGAAACCCCTTTAATAGTGGCGTAAGAATGACCTATCAACAGTGCTATCAGAATGCACTGTGCCTGTGAACTGTGAATCTGCACCAAATTTCACAATGCAAACTGGAGAAATTATTAAATAGCGCTATTAGACCTGATGAGACTGGTGAACTTACTTAGAAAATTGTCAGACAAAATGTATAATCCAAATATTAAAATGAGCTTAACAATAATCATTTTAATATAAAGAGAAAAATTAACAAAAAAGGAATTTCTGCATCTTTCCCGACATTGATTTTTGAAGAAGGTAGGTCCGCCTTGCAGATCCGCAATCCCATCTTAAGAATGCAATCCCAATTATCGGTGCCATCAGTGTGGTCCCCTAAACATGGCCATCACAGTACCCTATGGAACAATACCTTCAGAGTGCCTCATCTCATGTTCCTATCTTCAGGAGCGCACCGCTCCCCTGCCTCCCGGCGTCCCGCTTGACAGGAGGCAGTGCGCTCCTGCTTGGGCTGGTGATATGGCTGCTTAGGATTAAAGGGAACCTGTCACCTGAATTTGGCGGGACAGGATTGCGGTCATATGGGCGGGGTTTTCGGGTGTTTGATTCACCCTTTCCTTACCCGCTGGCTGCATGCTGGCCGCAATATTGGGTTGAAGTTCATACTGTGTCCTCCGAAGTACACACCTGCGCAAGGCGCAAGATTGCCTTGCGCAGGCATGTACTTTGGAGGACATAGCATGAACTTCAACCCAATATTGCGGCCAGCATGCAGCCAGCGGGTAAGGAAAGGGTGAATCAAACACCCGAAATCCCCGCCCATATGACCGCAAACCTGTCCCGCCAAATTCAGGTGACAGGTTCCCTTTAAAGTCTGCAGTCACTAGAGACTTCAGACTCCTAATAGTGGGAGCACCAGACACTGAGGATTCTCCGATGCCGGCAGTGAGAGCAGGCGGTCACGTCACCAAAACTATGAGATTTTCATACCCGCGGTCACATGTCCACTAGACGTGCTCAGCCTCTCTCAATTCACTTGCACTGATTGAGGCTGCACACGTCTAGTCAGAATGTGTCTGGAACTATGCAAATCGCATACTGCCTTGTCTAGATGCCAACGGCTGACACTGGAGAATCCTGACAGGGTGCTGCGATGATTCGAAAGCCTGTAATCACACAATGTGACTGCAGACTATCATCCCAAACTTTGACATCCTCTTTAACAATAACATCACAATTTTCCAGTGCCCCCCAAGCTTATCCCCTACAGTAGTAAGATGCTATGGGAACGAAGGACCCATCTGTAATGTACTCTGTGATCTATTAGTTGGATTTAGACTCCAAAATCGATTTTTATGACTGTAGATCGTTTTTGATCCCCTACCAATGATCAGAGCAAGTTACCTGCGAGCAGCGGAGCCACAAGTAGATGCGTGTGCCGTCACAGTCCTACTACCAGACAGATCAGCTCAGCACAAGCTTTAATTTCATTGCTGTCGACTCTACAAATCAATGGGGATTTTTTTTTTTCTAACTTTTTCCAGTCTGTCTGCCAATTTTCGGTGGAAATTTTCTTTACCTCTATGAGAAGCTCACAGCTCGAGATGCTGCTCCGCACAGTTTGGTTGTCATGGAAGGTTGAAACAGACAGATATAATGTGCCAATTATTTCAAGCATTATTCCTTCTGTGGTATTTATATGAAGCATTGGGCAGATGGTAAATCAGAATTAGTCTAAGAAAAGGAGAGGGCTGAAGGGGAGAAACTACATTTTGAAAAGTGTAAAAGAAAAAAAAAAAGCTGAAAATAAAATAAATGAACGTCAATTAGTAGAAGCAATGCCAATTGGAAAAATGATATAAAAAAGCCCCGAAGGCAACAAAAAGGCATCAAAGAGTGTTATAATTATAGAGTTATCCATGCTAATATTAAAGGGTTTTTGCTAGAAAAAGATTGAGAAAAAGATTGGCCCTACCGCGGTGAATCCTGGCCCTGCAGCGAATACAATTGAGTGCAGGCAGGTAACACCAGCCAGGGCACAGGCAGTGAGCGGTGTCAGTGTGCTCGATGCCTGTGGCTGGAGGAAGGTGCCTGGTGGCCATAGGCATTCAGCAATGGCTTGTATGCTATAGCGTTAGCGCAGTCCGTCAACGCTATGCGTTGAACGGGCAGCTTTAACGCAGTATGAACCTGGCCTAACGGTCTTCGGTGATCTTTTCCTAGTAGTGATTGTAGGAAGCCAGAATTGTATAAATGCTCTTTGTCTATGTGAGCGATGATGAGATTTGTATAAGAAAAGAAATTGAACTCTGCATAAGAAAAAATAAACAGAACTTGGTTCACCGTATAGATATATTAAGAAAATAATTACCATAAAAGTTTGGACCTATTGTGAAATAAATAAAGAGATGGCCATACACATTAGACTCAACGAGGACCTGTCACCAGGTCAAGAGTGGATAGATTCTGCTACCGCTTTATTCCTAATGCTTTCCTAAGTATTTTGGCATGTTAATAAAAACAATCCTGGACCCCCACAGCTCATACCTCCCATTACTACCCCTCCTACCGATCCCTATCTAATATGAACTACCAAAATCTTTCCAATGTAAAACCCGTGCCCCTGACGCCCACCCCCCGCTCCCTCTCTCTGGAGCACTCTGGAATGCCCGCTCAATCTGCAATAAGCTTCATGTGATTCATGACCTTTTTCTCTCTTGCTACCTTGCCTTCCTCTGCCTCACAGAAACATGGCTAACACCCTCTGACACCGCCTCCTCTGCTGCGCTGTGTTATGGCGGCCTCCATTTCACCCACACCCCTCTCCCCGGCAACAGACATGGTGGAGGTGTGAGTCTTCTCTTTTCTTCTATCTGCACCTTTAACTCAATCCCACCTCTACTTTCCCTTATTCTCCCCTCTTTTGAAGTCCACTCTGTCTCATCTACTCTCCCTCCAACCTCCAAGTGGCCGTCATATACCGACCTCCGGGCTGACCACTGCCTTTATTAACCAATTCTCAACCTGACTTTCTTTCCACTTACATTCCCACTATCATCATGGGTGACTTCAACATCCCCACTGGTACCCTTCAGTCAACAGCCTCCAAACTCCTGTCGCTCACGTCATCTTTTGGACTTGCTCAGTGTTCCTCCGCAGCCACCCACACAGACCACACAGACGGACATACAATAGACCTGGTCTTCACCCGTCTCTGCTCTCTATCTAACTTTACAACCTCCCCTCTCCCTCTATCCGACTACCATCTACTCACTTTCTCATCCTGTCCTCCCCACCGGTCATCCATGTCCAGCAACATGCGCACCCCCACAGAAACCTTGCACACCTAGACACCCACACGCTCTCTGACTCTATCCTACCACTGGCATCCATATCCTCACTCCACGACACAGACACTGCCACTGCTTTCTAAAATGCCACTCTCGCATCAGCTATTGACACGGTTGCCCCTCTCGTTTATGGCAACATATCAATAGACAACTCTGGCACAATAACACCTCTAAAAAGCTAAGGCAAGTGTCCAGGGTTGCAGAGTGGCGTTGGAAGAAAACACATTCACAAGACGACTTCACTGCATTTAAACAAGCAACATTAGCATTCAAATCAGCTCTCACCTCTGCTAAACAGGCCTACTTCACATCCCTCGTATCGTCTATCCTACAACCCCAAACAGTTATTCAAAACTTTTAACTGACCTCCTCTGCCCCCCACTACCCCCTCCAACCTCCCTCATCTCCGCTGAGGGCTTTGCCACACACTTTAAAGATAAGATCGATCAAACAAGGCAAGTCTTCATTGTTCAACCACCACAACCCCTTTGCATACCAGACCAATGCCCAAACTCCATAACCTCCCTATCCAACATCACTGAAGGGGAGCTTAATTGTCTCATCTCCAAATCACACCTCACCACCTGTGCGCTCGACCCCATCCCATCCCACCTCCTCCCCAACCTCACCGCCACTTTTATCCCATCCCTAACCCACCTCTTCAACCTATCACTAACTTCTGGCACCTTCCCTTCTGCTTTCAAACATGCCACAATCACGCCTATCCTTAATAATAATAATAATAATAATAATAATAATAATCTTTATTTATATAGCGCCATCATATTCCGCAGCACTTTACAATTTAACAGTTTCAAACAGAACAATCATAAGTAACAACGTTAACAATACAATAATTAAAGCAAAATAAGACAACCCTGCTCGTGAGAGCTTACAATCTACAATGAGGAGGGGGGAGATACAAAGTACAGGTGTGTATTTACAATGATGTATTTACAGTGATGGTCCAGCCATCTTCAGGGGTGGGGGATAGATGGAGATAGTGAATGGGCTACACACACACATAAACATAAAATTACTTTGATTAGTGAATGTGACAGGCCGCTCTGAACAAATGTGTTTTGAGGGAGCGCCTAAAACTATGCAAATTGTGGATGGTCCTAATATCTTGGGGTAGAGCATTCCAGAGGATTGGCGCAGCACGGGAGAAGTCTTGGAGTCGGGAGTGGGAGGTACGGATTAGTGCAGAGGTTAGTCGAAAGTCGTTTGCAGAGCGCAGCGGTCGGCTAGGCCGATAGACCAAAATGAGGGAGGAGATGTAAGGGGGTGCCGCACTGTGGAGAGCTTTGTGGGTGAGAACAAGTACTTTGAATTTGATTCTATAATGAATGGGCAGCCAGTGTAAAGAGTGGCGAAGAGCGGACAAGTCTGAATAAAAATTAGCTAGATGGACGACCCTGGCTGTTGCATTAAGGATGGACTGGAGAGGGGAAAGTCGAGTAACGGGGAGGCCAATTAATAGAGCATTGCAGTAGTCCAGGCGGGAGTGGATCAGGGCGACAGTGAGGGTTTTTGTTGTTTCCATGGTGAGAAAAGAGCAGATTTTAGAGATATTCTTTAGGTGTAAGCGGCAAGAGTGGGCCAAAGATTGTATATGGGATGTGAAGGAGAGATCGGAGTCAAACATAACACCCAAACAGTGCCCCTGCTGCCAAGGTGTTATTATGATGACACCCACGGAAAGGGAAATGTCAGATTTAGGGAGGTTAGTAGATGGCGGGAGCAGAAGAAGTTCAGTTTTGGAGAGGTTGAGTTTCAGATAGAGAGCGGACATGATGTTGGAGACTGCAGACAGACAGTCAGTGGCTTTCTGTAGTACAGCGGGGGTAAGGTCAGGGGATGACGTGTATAGTTGTGTGTCATCAGCATAAAGATGGTACTGAAAGCCAAATCTGCTGATGGTCTGTCCAATTGGGGCCATGTAGAGGGCGAAGAGAAGGGGGCCATGGACTGAGCCCTGAGGTACCCCAACAGTGAGAGGAAGAGGAGATAAAGTGGAGCCAGTGAACAGAATACTGAAGGAGCGGTCAGAAAAATAGGAAGAAAACCAGGAGAGAACAGTGTCCTTAACCCTTTTCTGCCATCAGACGTACTATTTCGTCCATGTGGGGTGGGCCTTACTTCCCAAGGACGGAATAGTATGTCATAGGCGATCGGCCGTGCTCACGGGGGGAGCACGGCCGATCGCGGCCGGGTGTCAGCTGCTTATCGCAGCTGACATCTGGCACTATGTGCGAGGAGCGGTCACGGACCGCCCCCGGCACATTAACCCCCGGCACACCGCGATCAAACATGATCGCGATGTGCCGGCGGTGCAGGGAAGCATCGCGCAGGGAGGGGGCTCCCTGCGGGCTTCCCTGAGACCCCCGCAGCAACGCAATGTGATCGCGTTGCTCCGGGGGTCTCCTACCTTCCTTCCTGCAGCAAGTCCTGGATCCAAGATGGCCGCGGATCCAGGTCCTGCAGGGAGGGAGGTGCCTTAGAAAGTGCCTGCTCAGAGCAGGCACTTGGTAACGCTGCAGCGCTCTGAGACAGATCGGTGATCTGCCAGAGTGCTGTGCAAACTGGCAGATCACCGATCTGTATTGTCCCCCCCTGGGACAAAGTAAAAAAGTTTAAACATTTTTTTACAAGGGTTAGGGTTAGGGCTAGGGTTAGGGCTAGGGTTAGGGCTAGGGTTAGGGTTAGGGCTAGGGTTAGGGTTAGGGCTAGTGTTAGGGTTAGTGCTAGGGTTAGGGCTAGGGCTAGGGTTAGGGCTAGGGTTATGGTTAGGGCTAGGGTTAGGGCTAGGGTTAAGGCTACAGTTAGGGTTAAGGATACAGTTAGGGTTGGGGCTAAAGTTAGGGATAGGGTTTGGATTACATTTGCGGTTGGGAATAGGGTTGGGATTAGGGTTAGGGGTGTGTCTGGGTTAGAGGTGTGGTTAGGGTTACCGTTGGAATTAGGGTTAGGGGTGTGTTTGGATTAGGGTTTCAGTTATGATTGGGGGTTTCCACTGTTTAGACACATCAGGGGCTCTCCAAATGCGACATGGCGTCCGATCTCAATTCCAGCCAATTCTGCGTTGAAAAAGTAAAACAGTGCTCCTTCCCTTCCGAGCTCTCCCGTGTGTCCAAACAGGAGTTTACCCCAACATATGGGATATCAGCGTACTCAGGACAAATTGGACAACAACTTTTGGGGTCCAATTTCTCCTGTTACCCTTGGGAAAATACAAAACTGGGGGCTAAAAAATAATTTTGGGGGGAATTTTTATTTTTTATTTTCACGGCTCTGCGTTAGAAACTGTAGTGAAACACTTGGGGGCTCAAAGTTCTCACAACACATCTAGATAAGTTCCTTGGGGGGTCTAGTTTCCAATATGTGGTCACTTGTGGTGGGTTTCTACTGTTTAGGTACATTAGGGGCTCTGCAAATGCAATGTGACGCCTGCAGACCATTCCATCTAAGTCTGTATTCCAAATGGCGCTCCTTCCCTTCCGAGCCCTCCCATGCGCCCAAACGGTGGTTCTCCCCACATATGGGGTATCAGCGCACTCAGGACAAATTGCACAACAACTTTTGGGGTCCAATTTCTCCTGTTACCCTCGGGAAAATACAAAACTGGGGACTAAAAAATAATTTTTGTGGGAAAAAATTTTTGTTTTATTTTTACGGCTCTGCATTATAAACTTCTGTGAAGCTCTTGGTGGGTCAAAGTGCTCACCACACATCTAGATAAGTTCCTTAGGGGGTCTACTTTCCAAAATGGTGTCACTTGTGGGGGGTTTCAATGTTTAGGCACATCAGTGGCTCTCCAAACGCAACATGGCGTCTCATCTCAATTCCAGTGAATTTTGCATTGAAAAGTCAAACAGCGCTCCTTCCCTTCAAAGCTCTCCCATGCGCCCAAACAGTGGTTTACCCCCACATATGGGGGATCAGAGTACTCAGGACAAATTGTACAACAACTTTTTGGCTCCGATTTCTTCTCTTACCATTGGGAAAATAAAAATTGGGGGCGAAAAGATAATTTTTGTGAAAAAAAAAATGATTTTTTATTTTTACGGTTCTGCATTATAAACTTCTGTGAAGCACTTGGTAGGTCAAAGTGCTCACCACACCTCTAGATAAGTTCCTTAGGGGGTCTACTTTCCAAAATGGTGTCACTTGTGGGGGGTTTCAATGTTTAGGCACATCAGTGGCTCTCCAAACGCAACATGGCGTCCCATCTCAATTCCAGTCAATTTTGCACTAAAAAGTCAAATGGCGCTCCTTCGCTTCCAAGCTCTGTCATGCGCCCAAACAGTGCTTTACCTCCACTTATGGGGTATCGTCATACTCAGGACAAATTGTACAACAAGGTTTGGGGTCCATTTCCTCCTGTAACCCTTGGTAAAATAAAACAAATTGGAGCTGAAGTAAATTTTTTGTGAAAAAAAGTTAAATGTTAATTTTTATTTAAACATTCCAAAAATTCCTGTGAAACACCTGAAGGGTTGATAAACTTCTTGAATGTGGTTTTGAGAACCTTGAGGGGTGCAGTTTTTAGAATGGTGTCACACTTGGGAATTTTCTATCATATAGACCCCTCAAAATGACTTCAAATGAGATGTGGTCCCTAAAATAAAATGGTGTTGTAAAAATGAGAAATTGCTGGTCAACTTTTAACCCTTATAACTCCCTAACAAAAAAAAAATTTGGTTCCAAAATTGTGCTGATGTAAAGTAGACATGTGGGAAATGTTACTTATTAAGTATTTTGTGTGACATATCTCTGTGATTTAATTGCATAAAAATTCAAAGTTGGAAAATTGCGAAATTTAAAAATTTTTCGCCATATTTCCGTTTTTTTCACAAATAAACGCAGATAATATCAAAGAAATTTTACCACTATCATGAAGTACAATTTGTCACGAGAAAACAATGTCAGAATCACCGGGATTCGTTGAAGCGTTCCAGAGTTATAACCTCATAAAGGGACAGTGGTCAGAATTGTAAAAATTGGCCCGGTCCATAACGTGCAAACCACCCTTGGGGGTAAAGGGGTTAATGCCTAGTGACTGGAGCCTAGAGAGTAGAAGAGGGTGGTGAACAGTGTCGAAAGCTGCAGAAAGGTTGAGAAGAATGAGCAGAGAGTGGTCACCATTACATTTTGCTGTCAGAAGGTTGTTGGTCACCTTGATAAGTGCAGTTTCTGTCGAATGTAGGGGGCGGAAACCAGACTGTGAAGGGTCTAGGAGGGAATGAGTGGAGAGGTATCGGGTAAGGAGGGAGTAGATCAGGTGCTTCAAGAGTTTAGAGATGTAGGGGAGATTGGAGACTGGTCTGTAGTTGTTTGTGCAGGATGGGTCGAGAGCGCCCTTCTTTAGTAATGGAGTAATGATAGAGTGTTTGAAGGTGGAGGGGAAAATGCCAGAGGAGAGGGAGAGATTAAATATTGTAGTTAGGTGAGTAGTGACGACTGGGGAGAGAGACTGGAGGAGATGAGAGGGAATGGGGTCAGTAGTGCATGTAGTCGGACAAGAAGAAGAGAAGAACTTGGAGACTTCTTCTCGATCCAACTGCTATGTCCAGCTATCGCCCAATATCGCTGCTCCCATTCACTTCCAAACTGGAGCAGCACATCCAAGCTGAACTTTCCTCCCACCTCTCATCTAACTTGCTCATTGACAATCTACAATCTGGTTTCCGCCCCCATCACTCAACTGAGACAGCCCTGATCAAAATTACTAATGACCTACTTACAGCCAAAGCTAACGGACAATACTGTATACTCCTCCTCCTAGATCTGTCCTCTGCTTTTGACACAGTTGACCACTGCCTCCTACTAGAGATCCTCTCCTCATTTGGCAGCAAAGACCTCGCCCTATCCTGGATCTCCTCACACCTTTCTAACCGTACATTCAGCATCTCCCACTCCACCTCCTCATCCCACCCTCTCTGTTGGAGTCCCCCAAGGCTCTGTTCTAGGACCCTTACACTTCTCAATCTATATACTTGGCCTGAGATAACTCATAAAGTCCCATAGATTCCAGTACTACCTTTATGCTGATGACACTCAGATCCACCTCTCTGCTGTCCAGAATCCCAGAGTGTCTATTAGCCATATCCTCCTTCTTCTCCTCTAGCTTCCTCAAACTCAATGTCTACAAATCTGAACTCATCATCTTTCCTCTATTCCATAAATCTTCCTTACCTGACCTATCTATTGCAGTTAATAACATCGCGCTTTCCCCCATACCGGAAGTCCGCTGCCTTGGAGTAACCCTTGACTCTGCCCTGTCCTTCAAACTGCACATCCAAGCTCTTGCCACTTCCTGTTGCCTCCAGCTCAAAAATATTTCCAGAATCAGTCCTTTCCTCAACCCTCAATCTACTAAAATGCTTGAGCATGCCCTCATCATCTCCTGCCTTGACTACCGCAACATCCTTTTCTGTGGCCTCCCTGCTAACACCATAGCACCTCTCCAATCCATCCTTAACTCTACTGCCCGACTAATTAATCTCTCTCCTCGCTACTCCTCTGCTTCCCCTCCCTCAGTAAATCTCTTCACTGGCTACCATTCCCTCAGCGTATCCAGTTCAAATTACTAATACTGACCTACAAAGCCATCCATAACCTGTCTCCTTCATATATCTCTGAATTAATCTCCTGATATCTTCACTCACGTAATCTCCGGTCCTCCCAAGACCTCCTTCTCTCCTCCACACTTATTCGCTCCTCACCCAACCGCCTCCAAGACTTCTCCAGAATATCCGCCATCCTCTTTGCCCCCAACATGTCTGACTATCAACCACATTCGGATCCTTCAGACAGAACCTGAAAACCCACCTCTTCAGGAAAGCTTACAGCCTGCACTGACCCCACTGATCTTCACCACTACCGGAGCTACCGCCTCACCCTCATCGGAGCTGCTGCAACCCTCAACCTACTGTCTGCATCCCCACCATCCTGCAGAATGTAAGCCCGCAAGGGCAGGGTCCTCGCCCCTCTGTATCAGTCTGTAATTATTAGTTTGCTTACAGTAAGTGATATCTGTAATTTGTATGTAACCACTTCTCATGTACAGCACTATGGAATCAATGGCGCTATATAAATAAATAATAATATTTTATCAGTGTAGGTCTCAATGGAGCTAAGGGACCCCATGAATTGTCCAATGTCCACCCTTGTATAGACAGTGAAGGTGCAGGTACTAGTTATCCCTTGACTACAGTTTCATTTCCAGAGGGAGACCTAGGCATCAACCTTGCTGCATACTGCAGTTGGAGACTCTTCTTCCAACTTCATTGTGAAAGTTGTGTGTTCTTCTAGAAGTAACAGTCTGACAGCTTCTGCTAAGTTATTTGTTTACTCGACATCTCTTAGAGAATTGTTCGCCTTTGTATCAATTAAACAAGAAAAGCTCAGCACGAGGGATTGGTGCCCCGGCTGAGACGATGTGGAGAGCCGGTATGTGTGGCATCACGAAGAATCAGAATGGAGACTGCTTGAATGCACATTATTTATAGAAAGGATTTAACGCTCCACAGTAATAAGATTGTTCTAGAGTGACGAATTTGCATGTGGCTGTCAACATGTCATCATATATCTAGCTGCCGGCATGATTGTGGGCATGAAGATTTGGCCAGGTACAGACAGCAGTAATATGGATGCAGCGTAACCTTCATATTATTTTCCCAATCTTAGGACCTCCTCTGGTTCCAATAAACTGTACTTCTATAACTTTATGGAAGAGTAGAGCTAAAAGATGTGTGCTGTCTTGGTCCGCTGTCCATAGAATCTTGTCAGCCAAAATTCTTGGGTAGGTGTGCGAAGGAGAGAATGGCTAATGAAATCAACCTTTTAACCTTACAACCTTATTATCAACCTTATTAAATCAACCTTTTTAACCTAACCTTAACTTAATTAACCTTACATGAGCTAGTTCAGATGTGGTGTGGCAAGATGGCGTCTACATCCTAGAACAGCGCCCTGGAAGGAATCCTCGGAATGTGAAGTAAATAATACTGAAGACTATACATGGAAGACCTAACATGGACCAATCACAGGCTGACATGATAGTTGCTCAGAAGTTGTGCGACACCCACTGTTTCATGATCTTTTGTCTGTACTTATTAAACATCAGTTGTGTGTCAGCAGAGAGGAGCACATATCTGACTTCGGTGTCCGATGTAATTCCTCTATGCATGCACTTGGTTCATATTTATCATGTCAGGGACAGGCAACCGCTGAGATCTCACTTTAACAGATCACCCCCACAGGTGGCCAGGTCTTTTGCCAGGCCAGAGACGTTTTAGCCAGCATACTTGCGACGTAATGTTTCCACCCCCAATTATCGCAGTGAGAAAAGAGCGATTTGAGAATGACATTCAGCGAACTGACAGAAGAAATGAGTATACAACTGCCTGGCAAGCGACGATGGAAAGAATGACCGAGAGTCGTTCTCGATTTAACAGATAAGAGGTCTGCTGTTCAGTCCTGCCTTCATGGCAGTCAGACCATGGTAGTTTTCAATTCTTTGCCCAACATCTGGGATTTGTTTGGATGTGCCCAAGAACCTGGACAAAGAAGTAAAGACTGCTGTCTGCCCTCCACACTATAAGCCTGTAGCTGTTGTATACTCCAACAACCTGATTCTCATGAAATTGTTAGGTTTATCTTACTTTTCTCTTATATGTATGGATGTCTTAAAAGAACCTTCAGGTATATGTGCAAACTTTATTTTATTTATTTCTTCCTTCACACACCTATGCTATGCTACATAGTTTGAACTCTGCGAGTGGAACCTACAGCAACATTCTGAGTAGGACCATATGTTCCATGTGGAACAATGTATAACATCCCTTATGGGCACCACGTTAAAGACCAAGATACTAAAATTGACAAGACTGTGCAGGAGACTAGGGTATCGTCATGAGTGGGACCTACAACCAGTGTTGGACTGACATGCCAACATTGGCTCAAGGGGCCACTGTTCAGCTACATGCAAGCATTACATTGACTGACACCGACAGGGACATCACCAAATCCTATGGCATGGCATATAACAGCCTTTATGGGCACCATGATGATGGCCAAGAAATCAAGATGACAATACGTGAAGGAAACCAAAAATTAAGATTTTACACTAAAATACTACCGGGACTATTATGTTGAGCTATTTTTATTTTTAGCCTTTTTTTTACCACGTCTCCTTCACTTTTCCATGATACTCGTTTCTATTTGGTACTCTAACGAGGGGGAAATAAAGGAATAATAGAGTTAAAAGAATCCCAAAGTGTGGAGTGATATTTAACATCTAGCAATATCTTCGCTTTCACACCAATTTTATATTGTTAGCTAATCTCTTTTAAGATTGTGGAAACATAGTGTCACGGCTGACCCTCACGGCGTAGACACCTGCCGCCTCCGCGGATAGTCTTCTTTTGCATTATCAATTATTAATAAATTCATCTGATACGAGCGGACAGCTCCATATCCTCCGATCTATTTGTGGGCAAAATAATTATATTCACAAAGAAGCCATAATATGAGATCTTTACAGTTTAAAAGATTCGCTTAATCCTACTTATCTTTCCATAAATTATCATTTGCACGTGCCGCTCAGCATCAGATATTAATGTGAACGGAGGGAAATTATGCAGAACTTACGCGATATGGAGAGAGGAAATTGTCGTCTTTCAGGCACATAGTTGTATAAAATATGTAATATGGAGTGCCTGGTGTCTTATAGTGAGGGTCTGCTCTACTAGAGACTATATACAGAGGGATGTATTCTGGGGTCTGTTTACAGGAGGGTCTGGTCTATGGTCAGTATTAGAGATGGGACAATCGTTTCGCCAGACCCCGGTCCAGCAGCAAGGTCAGTATTTTAGGACTGCTTTACGGGAGCCCTCCGAATCACTGCTGATAGCATCCGTAGCACAAGACAGCGCCAGAGGAGACACAGAGGCCATCAGACAATTCGCAGGGCTCCTATCTATCGGTCGTAGAATACCGACCTGGCTGCCACACCAGGGTCCTGTCAATGGACTCTTCCATTCCTAGTCTGCAATAATGGAGATATGACCTGGGGTTTATTCCAAGGACTGGCGTGGGGTCTGCAATATTTAAGAGGTCTGCTCTTGTGCTTGTGTCTTTAAGGGTCATGGTGTTTTTAATTTTTTCGGGGTCTGATATTTAAGTAGAGACTCTGGTGTGTTTTTACAGTGTTTCGACTTAGAGATGGCTTGTTCAGAGGGTGTCAAATATTTTAGAGAGTTTGCAATAATCTGTATTTATTTATGGACTCCATGAGGAAGTAACTTGCAAAAAGCGCATTTGGTTGACTGACAGGGGAGCAGGAAGTCGCCATTTAACATGACCAAGGATGGTGACGGGCACAAGGGGGCATTCTTTGCGTCTGGAGGAGAGAAGGTTTTTCCACCAACATAGAAGAGGATTCTTTACTGTTAGGGCAGTGAGAATCTGGAATTGCTTGCCTGAGGAGGTGGTGATGGCGAACTCAGTCGAGGGGTTCAAGAGAGGCCTGGATGTCTTCCTGGAGCAGAACAATATTGTATCATACAATTAGGTTCTGTAGAAGGACGTAGATCTGGGGATTTATTATGATGGAATATAGGCTGAACTGGATGGACAAATGTCTTTTTTCAGCCTTACTAACTATGTTACTATGTTACTATGTTACTATGACCATAGGTCTGGATCAATGGATTTGAACCATTTTCACAGGCTTCTTGGTCTATATTATGGACCCAAGAGATAAGATCTATTTTTATATTTAATCACCATTGCAGCTTTGCACTTGCCCTTTCCTTTTGCCATGAAGCATATGATAGATTGTTATACATACACACACATACAGTGGGGAAAACAAGCATTTCATACACTGCCGATTTTGCAAGTTTTCCCACCTACAAAGAATGGAGAGGGCTGTAATTTTTATAGAAGCAGCTCTTCATCTGTGAGAAAAAGAATGTAAAAATAAAATCCAGAAAATCACATTGTATGATTTTTACTTATTTCATGCAATAAAATGAAACTTAATTAAATATTTGATCACCGATCAACCAGCAATAATTCTGGCTCTCACAGACCTGTTAGTTTTTCTTTCAGAAGCCCTCCTACTCTGCACTCATTACCTGTATTAATTACACCTTATTGAGCTTGTTACTTGTATAAAAGACACCTGTCCACACAATCACACGCCAACCTCTCCACCATGGCCAAGACCATAGAGCTGTCTAAGGACACCAGGGACAAAATTGTAGACCTGCACAAGGCTGGGATGGGCTACTAAGAAGACAACAACTGTTGGCGCAATTATTAGAAAAAGGAAGAAACACAAGATGACTGTCAATCTTCCTTGGTCTGGTGCTTCTTGCAAAATCTTGCCTCGTGGAGTAAGGATGATTCTGAGAAAGGTCAGGAATGAGCCCAGAACTACACGGAAGGACCTGGTCAATGATCTGAAAAGAGCTTGGACCACAGTCTTAAACATTACCGTTAGTAACGGACTACTCAGCTATGGATTAAAATTGTGCATGAAATGCAAGGTCCCCCTGTGTTCACACCAGCACAAGTCCCGGCCCGTTTTGAAGTTCGCCAATGACATCTAAATAATCCAGAGGAGATACGGGAGAAGGTCTGTTATGATAGGCAATTCAGTAACACAATGTAGATAGCGATCAGAGCACATACAGTGATCTGACAATAACCCAAAATAATAGAACGAGCTCTGAGACGTGGAAACTCTGTAGACCGCAATTCCTGATCCTCTCCAAACACAACTAGAGGCAGCTGTGGATTGCGCCTAACGCTTCCTATGCAACTCGGCACAGCCTGAGAAACTAACTAGCCTGAAGATAGAAAAATAAGCCTACCTTGCCTCAGAGAAATACCCCAAAGGAAAAGGCAGCCCCCCACATATAATGACTGTGAGTAAGATGAAAAGACAAACGTAGGGATGAAATAGATTCAGCAAAGTGAGGCCCGATATTCTAGACAGAACGAAGATAGGAAAGATAACTTTGCGGTCTACACAAAACCCTAAAGAAAACCACGCAAAGGGGGCAAAAAGACCCTCCGTACCGAACTAACGGCACGGAGGTACACCCTTTGCGTCCCAGAGCTTCCAGCAAAACAAATAGACAAGCTGGACAGAAAAAATAGCAACAAATAGCAAAGAAGCACTTAGCTATGCAGAGCAGCAGGCCACAGGAATGATCCAGAGAAACACAAGTCCAACACTGGAACATTGACAGGAAGCATGGATCAAAGCATCAGGTGGAGTTAAGTAGAGAAGCAGCTAACGACCTCACCAGATCACCTGAGGGAGGAAACTCAGAAGCTGCAGTACCACTTTCCTCCACAAACGGAAGCTCCCAGAGAGAATCAGCCGAAGTACCACTTGTGACCACAGGAGTGAACTCTGCCACAGAATTCACAACAAAGGTCATGTGGTCAGAGGAGACCAAAATAGAACTTTTTGATATCAACTCCACTTGCCGTGTTTGGAAGAAGAAGAAAGATGAGTACAAACGCAAGAACACAGTCCCAACCATGAAGCATGGAGGGGGAAACATCGTACTTTGGGGGTGCTTTTCTGTAAATGGGATAGCACAACTGCACCGTTTTGAAGAGAGAATCCACAATCTCTAATCGGGTTGTCCACCTTTGTGCCCTTTTTTTTTTTGTTTAGTTAAATGTATGAATTTGGGGCTAACATTTGCACCATTTACCATCTATAGCCTCCGAGCTGCCCTGTCTATTGCTGGCTGGAAAAAGGGAGTTAACTGAAAATAATTGACCCAATACAGATTGAAGGACAATAGAGTTTCTACATCTTATCTGTCTTTCTTAGGTCCTTGCAGCTGATTTATGACCAAAGACCACATCAAACGTGCAGCAAAACAAAACAAAAATCCTGTATAAAAAATAAATAAAATCAGAGCAAAATTTGTAATGAAACCCAACTGCAAAAATGATTTTTAGCCTCAAATATATGCATTTAAATAAAAAATTATTTTATCCAAAGGTGGAAAACCATTTGGCCATCATGAAGAGAGTCGGATTTTTGGTTAAAATTAAGGTCTTGCATAATGACGACTTCATACACTTTCAATTTGTCACCAAGGTCGTGGCATCACAACATCCACAGAGAGAAGTAATTAAACTTTTAAAAACTTTTGGTCACTACTGTATGGCTACTTGAAAATTCAAGAAGTCATATCCAAGCAGGGAACGTGCTCGTCAAATGACGGGGTGTTTCGCCTAGAATCACTACTATTACCCAGAGGTTCTGGTGCATCCATATATTGCACATAGCAGTAAAATTGTGCCGCAGTGGCCGGAAATATGTATCGCTATCTCAACTTTCCTCTACGATACCATAGTGAAACACAGGTCTAGTTTCCATATTAAAAAGTGGTTGTCTTGATGGCGAAACCCCTTTTATGCAACATTTCAAAGTAGTGTAAAAATAAAGACTGCGCTATGTGGGGAAATTCTCTTTAAAAACAAGTCATTTACCTTGGAAGCCAAGAAAATGTACAGATCAGCATATATATCGTGGATAATAAGTCCATAAAAAATAAATGAATCTTTCATATTCCTACTACACAATATTAATTTTATTACTGGGTGCAAAAATGTGAAGGAACATTAAGCTGCAGTTACCTGTCTACTTCCCGATGACATTCAAACGGCAGCGTAATAATTGTCGTGTACAAGGAAAAGGCAAAATGTTCAGTGCAGCACAATATCTCCCAATTATAACCCGCCATTCTCTACAAATCTATGCACTGAACATATAGCAAAAGGAAAAGCTAATTATCTGACTCACTGACACTGAACCAAAATTGGTCAATTTTAGTTCACATTAAAGGGCAGTAAAGAAAATGCTACTATGGTTCTTAAGGACCATATTTTTGTCCATAGGGGTCAGCAATAGAGTAATTATCTTTTTTTATTTTAAAGAGAGCAGTATTCTAGTAGTTATATTCATGTACACAGGGGGCAATAATATAGTAGTTTTATTCTTGTACATAGGAGCAGTATTATAATAGCTTTATTCTTGTACATAGGGAGCAGTATTATAGTAGTTATATTCTTGTATATTGGAGCAGTATTATAGTAGTTATATTCTTGTATATTGGAGCAGTATTATAGTAGTTATATTCTTGTACATAGGGAGCAGTATTATAGTAGTTATAGTCTTGTACATAGGAGCAGTATTATAGTAGTTATATTCTTGTACATAGGGAGCAGTATTATAGTAGTTATAGTCTTGTACATAGGAGCAGTATTATAGTAGTTATATTCTTGTACATAGGAGCAGTATTATAGTAGTTATATTCTTGTACATAGGGACAGTATTATAGTAGTTATATTCTTGTACATAGGTGCAGTATTATAGTAGTTATATCATTGTATATAGGGGCAGTATTATAGTAGTCATATTCTTGTACATAGGGATAAGTATTATAGTAGTTATATTCTTGTACATAGGGGCAGTATTATACTAGTTATATTCTTGTACATAGGAGCAGTATTATAGTTGTTATATTCTTGTACACAGGGAATTGTATTATAGTAGTTATATTCTTGTACATAGGAGCAGTATTATAGTAGTTATATTCTTGTACATAGGGATCAGTATTATAGTAGTTATATTCTTTATATAGGAGCAGTATTATAGTACCGTAGTTATATTCTTGTACATAGGGGCAGTATTATAGTAGTTATATTCTTGTACATAGGGGCAGTATTATAGTAATTATATTCTTGTACATAAGAGCAGTATTATAGTAGTTATATTCTTGTACATAGGAGCAGTATTATAGTAGTTATATTCTTGTACATAGGAGCAGTATTATAGTAGCTATATTCTTGTACATATGGGCAGTATTATAGTGGTTATATTCTTGTTCATAAAGAGCAATATTATAGTAGTTATATTTTTGTACATACGAGCAGTATTATAAAAGTTATATTCTTGTACATAGGGAGCAGTATTATAGTAGTTATATTCTTGTACATACGAGCAGTATTATAGTAGTTATATTCTTGTACATAGGGACAGTATTATAGTAGTTATATTCTTGTACATAATAATAATTTTATTTATATAGCGCCAACATATTCCGCAGCGCTTTACAAATTATAGAGGGGACTTGTACAGACAATAGACATTACAGCATAACAGAAATCACAGTTCAAAATAGATACCAGGAGGAATGAGGGCCCTGCTCGTAAGCTTATAAACTATGAGGAAAAGGGGAGACACGAGAGGTGGATGGTAACAATTGCTTTAGTTATTCCGACCAGCCATAGTGTAAGGCTCAGGTGTTTATGTAAAGCTGCATGAACCAGTTAACTGCCGAAGTATGTAGCAGTACAGACACAGAGGGCTATTAACTGCATAAAGTGCATGAGAACATGATGCGAGGAACCTGATTATGTTTTTTTTTTAATGGGCCACACAGGGATAGTTAGGTTTATGTTTTTAGGCGGTAGGCCAATCTGAACAAATGAGTTTTTAGGGCACGCTTAAAACAGTGGGGATTAATTGTATTAACCTAGGTAGTGCATTCCAAAGAATCGGCGCAGCACGTGTAAAGTCTTGGAGACGGGAGTGGGAGGTTCTGATTATTGAGGATGCTAACCTGAGGTCATTAGCGGAGTGGAGGGCACGGGTAGGGTGGTAGACTGAGACCAGAGAGGAGATGTAGAGTGGTGCTGAGCCATGGAGTGCTTTGTGGATGAGGGTAGTAGTTTTGTACTGGATTCTGGAGTGGATGGGTGACCAGTGTAATGACTGGCACAATATAGAGGCATCGGTGTAACGGTTGGTGAGGAATATAATCCTGGCTGCAGCATTCAGGACAGATTGGAGCGGTGAGAGTTTGGTAAGAGGGAGGCCGATTAGTAGAGAGTTACAATAGTCCAGACGAGAATGAATAAGTGAAACAGTAAGAGTTTTTGCAGAGTCGAAAGTAAGAAAAGGGCGAATTCTAGAAATGTTTTTGAGATGCAGATAAGAAGAGCGAGCCAGTGATCGGATGTGGGGCGTGAATGAAAGCTGGGAATCAAGGATGACCGCAAGGCAGCGGGCATGTTGCCTTGGAGTAATGGTGGAACCGCACACGGAGATGGCAATGTCACGCAAAGGTAGGTTAGTAGAGGGAGAGAACACGAGGAGTTCAGTTTTTGACAGGTTCAGTTTCAGATAGAGGGAGGACATGATGTTAGAGACAGCAGTAAGACAATCACTGTTGTTTTCTAAAAAGGTCGGCGTGATAACAGGAGAAGAGGTGTATAATTGGGTGTTGTCAGCATAGAGATGGTACTGGAAACCAAATCTACTGATTGTTTGTCCAATAGGGGCTGAATACAAAGAGAAGAGGAGGGGGCCTAGGACTGATCCTTGAGGAACCCCAACAGTAAGGGGAAGGTGAGAAAAGGAGGAACCAGCAATAGATACAGTGAAGGATCGGTCAGAGAGATAGGAGGAGAACCAGGAGAAAACGGTGTCCTTGAGGCCGATGGAGCGGAGCATAGTGAAGAGGAGCTGATGATCCACAGTGTCGAATGCTGCGGAGAGATCCAAGAGAATTAGCATGGAGTAGTGACCAATAGATATAGCTGTTGGTAGGTCATTAGAGACTTTAGTGAGGGCAGTTTCAGTAGAGTGTAAAGAGGGTCGAGAAGAGAGTTATCTGATAGCGAGTAAGATTGGAGTGGACCAGGTGTTCAAGGAGTTTAGAGATGAAGGGAAGATTAGAGACAGGTCTATAATTAGCGGCACAGTTTTGATCGAGGGATGGATTTTTAAGTAACGGATGTATGATGGCATGCTTAAATGAGGATGGAAAAATACCGTAAGTGAGAGAAAGGTTGAATATTTTTGTTAGGTGGGAGGTGACAGCCGGGGAAAGGTGCAAGTGGTTGGGCGAGAAGATGCAAGGAGCCTGATTACTTCTTCTTCTGTAACTGGTTCAAAGTCAGAGAGTGAACTAGATGCAGTGGGGGTAGGGAGGACAGTGCATGGTATGAAAAGATTGGGAGATGATTTCCTGTCGAATGTGGTCAATTTTTTCTTTGAAGTAATTGGCCAGATCGTCAGCGCGGAGATCCGTGGTTGGGGCCTGCACTCTTGGGTTGAGTAGGGACTGGAACGTGTCAAAGAGACGTTTAGGGTTATTGGAAAAGGAGGTGATGAGGGTGTTGAAGTAGGTTTGTTTGGAGAGGTGAAGAGCAGAATTGTATGTCTTTAACATGAACTTATAATGGATGAAGTCTTCGGGTAGATTAGATTTTCTCCACAGACGTTCGGTGCACCTTGAGCACCGCTGCAGGAAACGTGTTTGCAGCGTGTGCCACGGTTGTCGCCGTCTGTGCTGAGTTGTTCTATGTATAGGAGGTGCAGCTTCATCCAAGGTACTTTGCAGGGTTTCATTGTAATGCTTCAGAGCAGAATCAGGACATGAGATGGAGGAGATTGGGGCCAATGAGGACTGCAAGTTCTTCATAAGTTTCTGGGTGTTAATGGCCTGTATGTTTCTATAAGTGTGGAAAGTGGGGGTGACCTGGGCGGGATGGCAGTTCTTGATTGAGAATGAAAGAAGGTTGTGGTCAGAGAGCGGGAGAGGGGAGTTTGTGAAATCATCCTCTGAGCAAAGCCGGGAGAAAACCAAGTCGAGGGAGTTTCCATCTTCATGCATTGGAGAGTTAGTATGCTGCGAGAGGCCGAAAGAGGAGGTTAGAGATAAAAGGTGAGAAGCAGATGGGGAGAGGGGAGAAGCAATGGGGATGTTGAAATCACCCATGATGAGGGTGGGGGTGTCACAGGAGAGAAAGTGTGGAAGCCAGGTGGCAAAGTGATCCAGGAACTGATGAGAGGGGCCGGGAGGACGATACACCACTGCCACTCACATGGAGAAGGGGATGTAGAGTCTGACAGCATGGACCTCAAAGGAAGGGAAGACAAGTGAGGGTACTTGGGGGATAACTTGGAAGGTACATTTGGGTGAAAGGAGCAGACCAACGCCTCCACCTGCCCTGTTGTGCGATCTTGGGGTATGAGAAAAGTGTAGTCCACCATATGAAAGAGCAGCAGCAGCAGCGGTGGTGTCTGACTGCTGGATCCAGGTTTCAGTAAGGGCCAGGAGATTAAGAGAATTAGAAAGGAAGAAGTCATGGATGAAGGAGAGTTTATTACACACAGAGCGAGAATTCCAAAGGGCACAATTGAAAAAGACAGAAGGCATGCAGGGAATATTAATAAGGTTAGAGGGGTTTCTGAGTGTAGCAGTTGGGAGGTTTGACTGGCTGTAACATGGGGGGCCGGGGTTGGGAGAGATGTCTCCTGCGACTAGGAGAAGGAGGATAAAAGAGTGAGCAGACGGTTAAGTGATATGTGAGAGCGTCTCTTGTGTTGGATAGTGGGACTGAATGGATCTGTGCTGTTAAGCAATGTGAACAGAGCATGAGTGCTATACATAGGAGAGGAAAGGACAGAGAGGCCAATATGGATGGAGTGTAAAGAGTTAATGCAAGGGCGGTGAATGTGAGTGAATGCGGCAGCCAGGATATAGAATATACAAATACAAATGGTGAATATTTGTTCTGTTCCAAATGAACAGGGAATAGCTTTAGATTGTCTTACCTGTCTCCTGCCCTGTCTCACTGCCATGTTATAACTGCGAGTACTTAGAAAAAGTACTTTGAATAAATGTACACGAATAATAGTGCACAAATGCACCCCTGCACGAATGCTTCCCCAAAGTATGTCTACATTTATAGAAGGCTAGCTCTTAGATCTCACCTTCTTTTTTTTCTTCTTTTTTCCCTTCTCGTTAGCAATCAATCTAACTCAGTTGACACAGCAGGACACAATAAATGTAGTAAACAGATAAACAAATGTCTAGGTCTACATGGATCATAAACCACTTTGAAACATTTATGTGACCTCTGCATGAGGACAAGCAGAAGTGAGTTAAATATCTATAAACAAAAACAATTGCATACTAAGATGGCTAACAAATATAGATATACTAGATGGTGGCCCGATTCTAATGCATCGGGTATTCTAGAATATGCATGTCCACGTAGTATATTGCCCAGCCCACGTAGTATATTGCCCAGCCCACGTAGTATATTGCCCAGTCATGTAGTATATTGCCCAGCGACGTAGTATATTGCCCAGCCACGTAGTATATTGTCCAGCCACGTAGTATATTGCCCAGCCACATAGTATATTGCCCAGTCATGTAGTATATTGCCCAGCGACATAGTATATTGCCCAGCCACATAGTATATTGCCCAGCCACGTAGTATATTGCAAAGCCACCTAGTATATTGCCCAGTCATGTAGTATATTGCCCAGCGACGTAGTATATTGCCCAGCCACGTAGTATATTGCCCAGCCACGTAGTATATTGCACAGCCACGTAGTATATTGCCCAGCCCACGTAGTATATTGCCCAGCCACGTAGTATATTGCCCAGCCACGTAGTATATTGCCCATCCCACGTAGTATATTGCCCAGCCACGTAGTATATTGCACAGCCACGTAGTATATTGCCCAGCCACGTAGTATATTGCCCAGTCACGTAGTATATTGTCAAGCCACGTAGTATATTGCCCAGTCACGTAGTATATTGTCAAGCCACGTAGTATATTGCGCAGCCACGTAGTATATTGCCGAGTCACATAGTATATTGCGCAGCCACATAGTATATTGCCCAGTTACGTAGTATATTGCCCAGCCATGTAGTATATTGCCCAGTTACGTAGTATATTGCCCAGTCACGTAGTATATCGCACAGCGACGTAGTATACAGCACAGAGCCACATAGTATATTGGCCAGTCACTTAGTATATTGCGCAGCCACGTAGTATATTGCTCACCCACGTAGTATATTGCCCAGTGACGTAGTATATCGCACAGCGACGTAGTATACAGCACAGAGCCACGTAGTATATTGCCCAGTTACGTAGTATATTGCCCAGTCACGTAGTATATTGCCCAGTCACGTAGTATATTGCCCAGCCACGTAGTATATTGCCCAGTCACGTAGTATATTGCCCAGTCACGTAGTATATTGCCCAGTTACGTAGTATATTGCCCAGTGACGTAGTATATTGCCCAGTCATGTAGTATATTGCCCAGCCACGTAGTATATTGCCCAGCCACGTAGTATATTGCCCAGTGACGTAGTATATCACACATCGACGTAGTATACAGCACAGAGCCACGTAGTATATTGCCCAGTTACGTAGTATATTGCCCAGTCACGTAGTATATTGCCCAGCCACGTAGTATATTGCCCAGTGACGTAGTATATTGCACAGCGACGTACTATACAGCACAGAGCCATGTAGTATATTGCCCAGCCACGTAGTATATTGCCGAGTGACGTAGTATACAGCACAGAGCCACGTAGTATATTGCACAACGAAGAAGTATACAGCACAGAGCCACGTAGTATATTGGCCAGTCACGTAGTATATTGCCCAGCTACGTAGTATATTGCCCAGCCAGGTTTGTCACAGGTGAAAAAATAAAAAATAAACATATACTCACCTTTCCGAAGGCCCATTGTAGTCCACGGCAGCTTGCGGTCCCAGGGTTGGTAACAGAGTGCAGGACCTGTGATGACGTCGCGGTCACATGACCGTGACGTCATGGCAGGTCCTTCTGCCATACCATCTTTGCCACCGGAAACTGCAGCGGAAGATGGCGGCCGGCGGGAGCGGCTCAGTGGACTACGGAGGGTGAGTATAGCAGGTTTATTTTTTTAAAATTATTTTTAACATTACATTTTTTACTATTGATGCTGCATAGGCAGCGTCAATAGTAAAAAGTTGGGGACACACAGGGTTAATAGCGGCGGTAACGGATTGTGTTACCCGTGGCATAACGTGGTCCGTTACCGCCGGCATTAACCCTGTGTTAGCGTTGACCGGAGGGGAGTATGCGGGGGACAGGCACTGACTGCGGGGAGTAAGGAGCGGCCATTTTCTTCCGGACTGTGCCCGTCGCTGATTGGTCGCGGCAGCCATGACAGGCAGCTGGCGAGACCAATCAGCGAATGAATAACCGTGACAGAAAGAATGACAGTCGGAAGTGACCCTTAGACAATTATATAGTAGATGCAGGATTCAATGCCGAAGATAAAATGACTGAGATACCATTCAGGCTGCTTGCTGTCAGGGACTGGAGCAATAGACATATGTACATAGGGAGCAGTATTATAGTAGTTATATTCTTGTACATAGGGGCAGTATTATAGTAGTTATATTCTTGTACATAGGGGCAGTATTATAGTAGTTATATTCTTGTACATAGGGGCAGTATTATAGTAGTTATATTCTTGTACATAGGGGCAGTATTATAGTAATATTCCTGTACATAGGGAGCAGTATTATAGTAGTTATATTCTTGTACATAGGGAGCAGTATTATAGTAGTTATATTCTTGTACATAGGGGCAGTATTATAGTAGTTATATTCTTGTACATAGGGGCAGTATTATAGTAGTTATATTCTTGTACATAGGGGCAGTATTATAGTAGTTATATTCTTGTACATAGGGGCAGTATTATAGTAGTTATATTCTTGTACATAGGGGCAGTATTATAGTAATATTCCTGTACATAGGGAGCAGTATTATAGTAGTTATATTCTTGTACATAGGGAGCAGTATTATAGTAGTTATATTCTTGTACATAGGGGCAGTATTATAGTAGTTATATTCTTCTACATAGGAGCAGTATTATAGTAGTTATATTCTTGTACATAGGGACAGTATTATAGTAGTTATATTGTTGTATATAGGGGCAGTATTATAGCAGTTATATTCTTGTACATAGAGGGCAGTATTATAAAAGTTATATTGTTGTACATATGGAACTGTATTATAGTGGTTATATTCTTGTACATAGGAGCAGTATTATAGTAGTTATATTCTTGTACATACGAGCAGTATTATAAAAGTGATATTGTTGTACATAGGGAACTGTATTATAGTAGTTATATTCTTGAACATAGGGGCAGTATTATAGTAATTATATACTTGTACATAGGAGCAGTATTATAGTAGTTATATTCTTGTATATAGGGGCAGTATTATAGTAGTTATATTCTTGTATATAGGGGCAGTATTATAGTAGTTATATTCTTGTACATAGGAGCAGTATTATAGTAGTTATATTCTTGTATATAGGGGCAGTATTATAGTAGTTATATTCTTGTACATAGGAGCAGTATTATAGTAGTTATATTCTTGTATATAGGGGCAGTATTATAGTAGTTATATTCTTGTACATAGGAGCAGTATTATAGTAGTTATATTCTTGTGTATAGGGGCAGTATTATAGTAGTTATATTCTTGTATATAGGGGCAGTATTATAGTAGTTATATTCTTGTACATAGGAGCAGTATTATAGTAGTTATATTCTTGTATATAGGGGCAGTATTATAGTAGTTATATTCTTGTACATAGGAGCAGTATTATAGTAGTTATATTATTGTATACAGGGGGCAGTATTATAGTAGTAATACAGTATTCCTGCACACGGGGTACAATATTATGGAAATTATACTCTTTTCTATGAGGTATGAGGTAGTATGATATTAATTATATTCTTATAAATAGGGGAAGTATTACCCACAGTAACCATATTGTTTCCCAGGGGCAGACATATTATTCTAGTCATATCTTTTTCACATTTATGACCATACTGTTTTTTTTTTCGCTTTTCGGTTCTGTAAGAATATAAGCATGGTATGCTTCATTTTAAGCTGTAATATAGAAGTACTGAAACATTGCTTCTAGTGGGAGATCCATGCGGCAGCACTGAGTTCTAGGCATTTAATATTCAGACTGATGCGGAGTCTATGCTCTGCTGTACAGGATCCGACACCTGGCCGCGCCGTGTGCCGCTGCCCTTTACCGGAGTCGCTCTCTTCACAGACGACTATTTGTATATCACACTTGAAATGGGGCTTTGAGAAGAGACACTTTCCTTTAAAGGATTGTTATACCGGGCCAATAAAATGACGCTGCTAAAAGTTTGTTTCCCCTGAAGAAATTCTTCTTTGTGCGGTGACTCATCTTCAGAATTGTTCCAACTTGTCCCTGAATTCGGCCCTTTGTGCAAAGCTCTGATTAACTTAAAAGTAAAGAAAAGCAGGTCGTCTTCTGAGCCTCCAACACTATTTTTACTTGCAACTGATGCAAAGAGATGAAGGAACCAGAATTTATACAAAAAAATACTAAATATCTTGTTCCCGCACAGTAATGACGTCAATGGGTGCGGAGGAATATCTTACTGAATCCTAATGAGGATAAAATATCTACAACTAAATGTTTCAGCATTGGAAGACAGGTTCTAGATCTACACTTGCTGTTTCCGCTACAGCTATTTATGGCAAATCCATATCCAATGTTTTTTTTCCAATATTGCCAGCTTGGCCAATGAGTCCCAACTGCCAGCAAAGCACAGAACGAAGGTAAAACGGTTTCCCCATAATAACACAGTTTCTCAATAAGTCCAACTAGAGCATATAGACTTGATAGAAGGTCGGTCCACCATTCCGGGCTTCCTCTATGATTAGAACAGTTGACGTCTCTGATGGACCCAATACACCAATGCACTAAGGGATGACCAGTCACTTGAATGGCCACCATAAAAAGCAACTGTAGAGGAAATGTACAGCTAGATCTCAGTGTGAAAGTACTTGGATGCTGGATTCTTTTCGATTGCCACGGATGTGACATGGCCACGTTAATGAACAGGAGGTGTTAAGTTGTGCTGATATCAGAGGTATGACTTACTGGTAAGTAACATGCACAGTAAAAATCCATCCTAGGAGAATACTATGTTCTGCAGTCTCGTAGGCTGTGAAGAAGCCTGGAAGTACAGGCCTGTGACCTCTTACAATATCAAATTATGATTACCAAAAAGTGCTAAATTTAAATATAAAGACAACACTTCTTATGTGAGTAATCAGGGGCAATGTCAATCTCCAATTTATGAGCAGAGCATTAAGTCAGCATAGGGAGACTTAGGGTACGTGCACACATTGCGATTTTGTCTCCCACATAGCCCTCCACATAGTTAAATGGCTCCCACATAGGCCTTCAAATAATGTGATGGCCCACACATAGCACTGCATACTGTATAATGGCCCCCACATAGCCCTCCAAACAGTATAATGGCTTGCACATTACCATGAAAACTGTGTAATGGCCCACATATATCCCTCCAAATAGTATAGTGGCCACCACATAACCCTCTAAATATTATGAGGCCGCACATAACCTTCAAACTGTGCAATGGCCCAAAATAGCCATCAAAATGGTATGATGGCCTCCACATAGCCGGTTAAACAGTTCAATGGCCCCCACATAGCCCTGAAAACTGTGTAATTGCCCCATATAGTCCTTCAAATAGTATAATGTCCACCACATAATCCTCTAAATGGTATGATGGCCCCTACATAGCCCTGCAAACAGTATAATAGCCCGCACATAGTCCTTCAAACTGTGCAATGGCCCAAAATAGCTATCCAGATGGTCTCACCCCCTTCAGTATCCAGAGCAGGCTATCCAGAGTTGTGATGAGATTGAGGAAGGGATGTAGGTATTAAGATGACTGCCCTGTTGTGCCCCGTGCAGGTATCCCGTCCTCACAAGGACAGTCCCCAAGTCTAGTCCTGTCCTTGAGAGTGTCCCTTAGTTCCCTCCCGACGTGTTTCATGCACTGATCAAAGCGGATTCATCAGGGGGGAAAAAGGAATATTAATTAGATTCTATAAGGTTCAGATTTTAAGAGCCATAATAGTCATCAGGGAGTCAAATTCTCTTAGGGGTACCCCAATAATCAGAAGCCCGTGCATGTTAGAGTGACTCGAGACCCAGGCAGGCGCTTGGCCTGTTCTGGGAATCTTGTAAATATATATGATGTAGAGCTTGAACGTATAGTATTTCCATAACTCCTTCCTTTATGAAATTCTAGCTGGCTGAACAAAGGACTCAGGCCACATGGCTTGGATCCACAGGGGGTCTTCCCGTAGAAGGTTGTATACCAGCTAACTGGGGGGGATGTGAATCCCTTTGTTTGAAGCTGGACAGGTGTCATGTTACTACAGCATGTGCTGCAGGTTTTTGTTATAATTCCATGCCCAATAGTATACCAATGATTGACATAGAATTATGTCTCCAATATTCTTCACAGCAACTAACATACAAAACACTCAAAGATAGAGAGGTATATAGGGAAGGGTACAAATCAAATGGGACCAGGACGGATCGGAAATCATACACTCAAAAACAGCATGCCACAATCTCCAGCAGCAACAACAATCTCAACTCAGCACAATGACTCCAAGGAGCTAGGAAGTATAGCTTTCACTGGCAAGGAAGAGGAGATCTGGCCAGATTTTATAGAGGGAGGAAATGACCAGGTCAGGGACAGCTGTGAAATGGAGCTCCAAGTTTCTATCCAGCGTAGAAAGGGTCATTTAATCCATTTAATAGGAAACACAAACTCATGGGCTAAATAGAAGACGTGTGATTCACAAATCATAGTGATGTTCTAACACCAGATCTCCCGGGAGGACGAGGCAAACTCATGACACATAGCCTTGCAAACTGTTTTAGGACCCCCCCCCCCCATACCCTGCAAACAGTATAAATGTTCTGCACTTTCTTTTTTCATAGGAACCACAGATATTAACCTGTAAGAGGCACTGTCTCTACAAACCCAGGAACACCTGAGAGCTGAGAAGAAAAATTCTCGTCTTTGAAGCCAAAACTTTTTTTCCTCATTTCCAAAAATGCTGCCAAGTAACAAGTCATTCATCTAACCCACCGGCTCAAGCCTAGAAGTGCATATATTTCATTAGTTAGAGGCAACAGCTTCCCTGCCAGACTGGATCTAGAGAATTAGAGTAGGCACAATGTATTGCAGACCACGTAAACCTAAATGCCCCAGGCTGCCATGGCGGTGCCGTACAGCGCAGTACTCAATGCTCCCCATTAGCAATGCTCTCCTCCGGGGAGACTGTCAGCTAAGACAAATTGCAGGTCATGCAGATCTAAATGGTTACTCTTGTCCATGTGGGAAAGAACTAAGACCAGTAATTATTTTCTTTTATGGTCGTGTGACTAATGTTCACACGTTTTCTTCAATATCCGTTCTGTAAAAAATGGCAACGTATTAAAAAAGTAATAGTGGAAACGTAGTAATTATACATTAGAAAAAGTACAACGTGGAAGGAGAAATAGGAATTATGAGACCTGAGAATAATAATAATAAGAGGACGGGGGATGACAGATGAGTCTTTATCACTCTTGTGTTCTTGGAGCCATACGTCAGTAAACCCAAACGAGGCATCAATTATTCGGGTCTTCAAAAAACAGCGTTTATGACATAATCAGAGACCTGGTTGGTGTCATGAGGTCTGAAAGTAATATTAATAGAAGTAACAAATGAGCCTTCTAAAAAAATTGGATGACTTTTTTTAATCATAAAATATATATATAAAAAAAAAATATATATATATATATATATATATGTATATATATATATATCTACTATATAAAGCTGAATGTGTGTGTATGTGTGTGTGTATGTCCGGGATTGGCATCTGCACCGTCGCAGCTACAGCCACAAAATTTTGCACGGTCACACGTCTGGACCCCGAGAGCGTCATAGGCTATGTTGTGAGGCGAAATTTTAACCCCGCGCGTTACAATTCACCAAAATTGGCATCTGCACCGTCACAGCTACAGCCACAAAATTTTGCACAGTCACACGTCTGGACCCCGAGAGCGTCATAGACTATATTGTGAGGCAAAATTTTAACCCCGCGCGTTCCAATTCACCAAACAATTTTGCCCCTATCTACATAATGGGGAAAAAAGTGAAAGGAAAAGTGTTGGAGGCGTCGCAGCTACAGAAACAAAATTTTGCACAGTCACACGTCTGGACCCTGAGAGCGTCATAGGCTACGTTGTGAGGTGAAATTTTAACCCCGCGCGTTCCAATTCACCAAACAATTTTGCCCCTATCTACATAATGGGGAAAAAAGTGAAAGGAAAAGTGCTGGAAGCGTCGCAGCTACAGCCACAAAATTTTGCACAGTCACACGTCTGGACCCCGAGAGCGTCATATGCTATGTTGTGAGGTGAAATTTTAACCCCGCGCTTTCCAATTCACCAAACAATTTTGCCCCTATCTACATAATGGGAAAAAATGAAAGGAAAAGTGTGGGAGGCAAATTGACAGCTGCCAGATGTGAACAAGGGGGACTTAAAGAATGAGAGCGATGGCGCCAAAGAGTATATACCGATCAGTTGCTAAGGTGGGGCCTCGACATGGGATACTCACCACACACGGGGATATGAACACACACAAAATGCGCCACACACTACCATGTGCTTGAACACATATACCACCCTCAGCACACATTTCACCACACATTTCACCACAAATACACCAACCTCGCCACATAAAAGTCAAAACACAAAAGTCGCCACTCAAAACTCGCCACGCGCAGAACTCGCCACATGCAAAAACTAGGCTCTTGCAAAACTCGCCACAAGTGCAAAATTCTCCTCATGAAAAACTCGCCACACGCAAAACTTGCACACGCGGAAAAATTGCCACATGCACAAAAGTTGCAACACATGCAAAAGTTGCCTCACACAAAACTTGCACATACTCAAAAGGCACCACACATAAAACTCGCAACGCGCAAAACTCGCCATGCACAAAACTGGCTGCACACAACTTGCTACACTAACCTGTCACATGCAACTCGACACATAAAAAGTTGCTACACGCATGTTGCTACACAAAACTCATCTCACAAAAGTCGCTACATGCATGTCGCCACACGCAACTCAACACACACAACTTGACAAACGAAACTCGCCCTAAAACACACACAAGTCTGGTATTATCCTTCAAAAATAAAAATCTGATTAATAAGCAGACAAACTACAAGAGCAACAAATGTACCATATAGGAAATACGGCAGCTGTCAGTCACATGACCTGTCTATTATGTGTATGTGTGAGCTAATATATACGGCCAGTGGGAGGGCTTCCTGTTGGCTGTGGATTTATCAGGCTGCCAATTTAGCTTACAAATACTGAGGTAAAAATACTGAGCAAATAACGTGTGAACGAGGTCTAATACAGGAGGAGATGACACACAGGTATATACTATATACAGGGGAGATGACACACAGATATATACTATATACAGGAGAGATGACACACAGGTATATACTATATAGAGGAGGAGATGACATATAGGTACATATATATACAGGAGGAGATGACATACAGGTATATACTATATACAGGAGGAGATGACATACAGGTATATGCTATATATAGAAGATGACATGCAGGTATATACTATATGCAGAAGGAGATGACACTCAGATATATACTATATACAGGGGAGATGACACACAGGTATATACTATATACAGGAGGAGATGACATACAGGTATATGCTATATATAGAAGATGACATGCAGGTATATACTATATGCAGGAGGAGATGACACTCAGATATATACTATATACAGGGGAGATGACACACAGGTATATACTATATACAGGAGGAGATGACATACAGGTATACACTATATATAGAAGGAGATGACATTCAGGTATATACTATATATAGGGGAGATGACACACAGCAGGTACATACTATATACAGGGGAGATGACATACAGGTATATACTATATACAGGAGATGACATACAGATGTATACTATATATAAGGGAGATGACAAACATGTATATACTGAGGTGATGAGGTGAAAATGAGAGGTGTGAGGTGAAAATGAAAAGGTGTGAGTGCAAAATGAGAGGAGTGAGGAAAAATAGTGGAGTGATCAGAAAATGACAGATGTGAGGTTGAAATGACAAGTGTTAGGGTGGAATGAGAGGAGTGAGGGAGAAAATGAGAGGTGTGAGGGAGAAAATGAGAGATGTGAGGGGGAAAATGAAAGATGTGATTGGGAAAATGAGAGGCGTGATGGGAAAATAAGAGAAGTGAGGTGCTACAACTAACCACAGATATTTACTATGCCCAGGCAATGCCGGGCTCTTCAGCTAGTATATAAATATATATATAAAAACATGAAATCTTGCAGATCTCACTGTGATCACTGATCCTAATATTATACTAACACTTTGTGTCCTGTAGAGATCACTTTTCAGCAGTCTCATTATTATCACAGACAGGATCGGATTTACAGATAACACCATTAAAACAGTTCACAACAGTTGATGTCCAAGCTCACCTCCTCCCCCTCACTGCACAACTCACAGAGCATGCTCACAACACTCCCCTATAGAAGTCCATGAACAGTCTAATGTTATTAAAATGTCCATCTGATTCCAGCACATATAGCACTTGCAGTCATTTTCGGACCTATATGCTCGGCAAGTATATGCCCAACAATTCCCATAGTCTGGATGGATGCCTAGACCATCTAGCCATAGGGATCCATTTGAAAAAAAAAAAATCTGTTGTGTCTTCCTATGCAGTTAAATAAATAGTACGCAGGTGCATACCGGCCAGACAGGGGCCAAATCAACATACTTTTAGGGTATGTTTCCACGTTCAGGAAACACTGCGTTTTTGACGCTGCGTTGAGCCGCAGCGTCAAAAACGCAGCGTCCAGATGTTACAGCATAGTGGAGGGGATTTAATGAACTCCTGTCTCCACTATGCAGGAAAATACGCATGCGGCATAGCCGCGAAAACGCACATGCGGCGCGTCTTATCAGAACGCAGCATGTCGTTACAATGAGCAAAACACGGAAGAACACCGCAGGTGACCTGCCAGTGACCTCAGGTGCAGATTTGGTCAGGATTTTACCTGCATAAAATCCTGACCAAATCCTGAAGCAAGCCTGAACGTTGACACATACCCTTAGCCTCCACCTAATGAATGGAAGCCTTGGGAATATAAGGCTGCCGTCAGACTAGCAGTATTTGGTCAGTATTTTACATCAGTATTTGTAAGCCAAAACCAGGAGTGGAACAATTAGCGGAAAAGTATAATAGAAACACGTCACCATTTCTGCATTTTTCACCCACTCCTGGTTTTGGCTTACAAATCCTGAGGTAAAATACTGACCAAATACTGCTAGTGTGACGGCAGCCTAAGAGTTGATGAATATAATTAAAAGACAGCAAAATTTCTATTGCATTTAATGCAATTATGCTGCAGGGAGGAGGGAAAGGAGGGATAAAAAAATCAATTCCTCCATGACAGCTCTCCGGTGACTTGATTAAATACAGGCCCTTCTGCAAGTTCTGACTTGGCCGTATTTGTGATTTCAGTTCAAAGTTCAACACAAATGGTGGAAACTGCCATCGTTTTTTTTCTTCTCTGAACCGATCACAAGGGGATGGAAATTTGCAGCAGTCACTTCTCATAGAAGTAGGTCAGGTGTTGCAGAGCGCTGGACACATGCAGCTTTTTTCATGTTTTCGGATTAACTGTTTTGGTACCAAAAGCAAAACAGCTTCAAGATCAGGTTCCAATAGGGTTTTTTTCCTTTGTTTTTTTTTTTTTTTTGGGGGGGGGGGGAGTTGCTGTTTTTGGTCACTTTTTTGTGTTAAAATTTTCTTGCTCAAGGTGGGGCTGATTTACTAATCTACAAGTGTCGCTTATGCCTCATTTATATGAGTGCTATCCATAGTTTTCACAGCACTCGCACCTGTGATATTGGGTTGTCTGATTTTTTTATTGAATCGAGTGGTTCACAGACAATATTGGAGACGTGTCCGATTTCGATCAAAATCGTCATTGCAGGTCTATAAATCTGTGAAAAAATTGGACCTCACTCGGATAACATCCAAGAGCAGTCTGATTTTCTCAGACTAACTGAATGGAAAAGGTGGAGAAACTATTTTCTTTTTAACTCTCCATTCTGATCAAACTCTGATCATATCCTGATTAGCAATTGGACCGATATTCTCAGATGGAAAACATATGGTCGTCTGCACCAGCCCTTAGTTTGCACCAAAGAACTGGTGTCCATGGCTTTCAGTGCATTTATAAAGGGCGAGCAGAGACATGTAGCTAAAAATTGTGATCTTGAGCACTAAAACTGTGTCCCAATTTCAAGCAACTTGGAAGAACTTAGGCTACTTTCACACTGGCGTTTTTTGCCAGACGTCGCAATGCGTCGTTTATGGCAAAAAACGCATCCTGAAAACTTGTTTGCAGGATGCGTTTTTGCCCCATAGATTAACATTAGCGACGCATTGCGACGCTTTGCCACACGTCGTAACCGTCGTGCGACGGTTGCGCTGTGTTGTGGCGGACCGCCGGGAGAAAAAAACGTTACATGTAACGTTTTTTGCTCCTGACGGACCGCTTTTTCCGTCCGCGCATTCGCGGTCGGAACTCCGCCCCCACCTTACAATGGGGCAGCGGATGCGCCGGAGAAATGCATCCGCTGCCTCCGTTGTGCAGTGCGTTAAACGCTAGCGTCGGAATCTCTGCCCGACGCATTGCGATGGGGAGATTCCGACGCTAGTGTGAAAGTAGCCAAACCAAGGCAATTTTTTGGTGCATTTCAAAAGTTAGGCAATATATGTAAGCGAAAACCAGGAGTGGGTGATAAATCCAGAAGTGGTGACGTGTTTCTATTACACATTTACTCTGATTGTTCCAGTCCTGGTTTTGGCTTACAAATACTTGTGTAAAATACTGACCAAATACTGAATGTGTGAATGTTTCCTTATGGTGACACTACAGAAGCAAGGACTGGGGGAACTGTATGAAGATGGGTAAGGAACTGGCTAAAAGATAGGAAACAAAAAGGCTTTGTAAATGGTACAGTCTCTAAATGGGAGATAGCAGTGGGGACCGCAGGGATCTGTACTGGGAGCAGTGGAGACAACACAAATTTGTGTTTGTACCAATTGATTTTAATATCTTTGTTAATGACCTTGTGGATGGGATTTAGAGTAAAGTGTCAGTTTTTGCTGATGACACCAATCTATGATTGGCACTAAGGCGTCTTTCACACGTCAGTGTGCCGCAAACGTGTGGTGACAGTTTTCACAGAGACACTGACACACATTCAAGTGAATGGGTCTGTCCACATGTGTCAGTGTATCCGTGGGCAAAAAAGCGGCTGCAGGCTGCTATTTTTAGGCTGGGAGATCAATATCAATGGCCCTTTACCAGCCTTAAGGTACCGTCACATTAAGCGACGCTGCAGCGATCTAGACAACGATCCCGATCGCTGCAGCGTCGCTGTGTGGTCGCTGGAGAGCTGTCACACAGACAGCTCTCCAGCGACCAACGATGCCGAAGTCCCCTGGTAACCAGGGTAAACATCGGGTTACTAAGCACAGGGCCGCGCTTAGTAACCCGATGTTTACCCTGGTTACCAGCGTAAACGTAAAAAAAACAAACCTTACATACTTACATTCCGGTGTCTGTCCCCCGGCGCTGTGCTTTCCTGCACTGTCAGCGCCAGCCAGCCGTAAAGCAGAGCGGTGACGTCACGGCTGTGCTTTACGGCTGGCCGGCGCTCACAGCCAGTGCAGGAAAGCACAGCGCCGGGGGACAGACACCGGAATGTAAGTATGTAGTGTTTTTTTTTTTACGTTTACACTGGTAACCAGGGTAAACATCGGGTTACTGAGCGCGGCCCTGTGCTTAGTAACCCAATGTTTACCTTGGTTACCAGTGAAGACATCGCTGAATCGGCGTCACACACGCCGATTCAGCAATGTTTGCGGGAGATCCAGCGACGAAATAAAGTTCTGGACTTTCTGCTCCGACCAACGATGGCACAGCAGGATCCAGATCGCTGCTGCCTGTCAAACTGAACGATATCGCTATCCAGGACGCTGCAACGTCACGGATCGCTAGCGATATCGTTCAGTGTGACAGTACCTTAAGAATACAGCCCCCAGATGTCAGCTTTAGCAAGGCTGGTTGTCAAAAATGGGGGGACACAATGCCATTTTAAAAACATTATTTATTTAAATAATTTTAAAAAAAAACCAGCATGGGGACTCCTCTATTCTTGATAACCAACCTTGATGAAGCTGACAGCTGAGGGTTGCAGCCCCCAGCTGTCAGTTTTGCCTGGCTGGTTATCAAAAATACAGGAGAATCCACGTCAGATTTTTTATTTATTTATTTATAGCGCAGGCGGCAGGTGAAGAATACTCCTATCAGCCACTTCTGCTGTCACTCTTCTTAGCGGCAGCAGGATTAGGCTGATGGGAGTAATAGTTCCATTAGCCACCACCTGCTGTCATTGTTCTGACATGAATGTAACTCTCATCATTTTCCCCTGCTTCTGCTGATCGGCGGCAGAGCAGGGGAGAATGATGCAAGCCATCTTCAGCACCTGGCGCCTGAGAACAGCGCTTACTGTACCGCTGCTTCTGAGGCGTCTGTCTGTGAGGTACTGATGCAACACACGGGCAGCACACAGTTGCCATACATGTGCCGCAAGCATTGCACACACGGACACTGACATGTCCTGTACTGTTTTTTCTGGTACTGCAAATATCAGGACGTGTGAAACCGGCCTAACGCTGTACGTAGCTTCACCTATGGGCATCACCTCCTTGTTGCCCAAGTGTAATAGCATTCACTCCCTAGCTTCTTCATAAGTTAGCGATGTGTAGAACCCCACAGATGGAAGACCACGGCCTTGGACAAAAATTAGAAAGCTACCTTGTTCTAGCAGCCTTCTCCATCCCAGACTCCGAGCACAGTTTCCTCTGGGTGAACAGAATGACTGATGGAGATGTAATGTAACAGCAAACAACAGCAAAATAATTATCTTTTACGGAGTGGAATTTGTAAGGGAAATGGCTGATCGCTCAGCGCTCTTTCCCCAGTAATGTTACACGTTAGTCACAGAACACTGTAAGTGAAGGCTGGGAGATGACGGCTGCGTGATGGACAGGCTCCACACCGCCGTCTCTCTGGAAAACCTTTCAATGTCTTATTTTATTTTGTGAAAGAAATGAGAAATACAACGTATAGAGCTCAGCCTCCCTCTACTGATGTTTCTGGCTGAAATGTGTAATTTACAGCACAGCACATGAGAAGCCTCTCAGTGCAAAGCCAAGAGGTCGTATTAGTATAGCAAATGGGCTGTTTTAGCTGGAGCTGAGTACTTCCAGACCCCGCTGTATATAAAGGCTTTCTAAAAGACTCAGTTCACAGTGGCTTCTGTTTTACTCTACTCTGGTATGGGTACATGGCATCTTTAAAAGGGACTGTCCAGGCTTGGGGTACAAGTCTGCAGTCACTCTTTGTGAACGTAGACTCGTCGTGAGTCCTCACAGTGTGCACAGTGCGCGTTGTCAGGATCGGGAGCAGGCGGGCGAGTGAATGCAAGAATTCAATTTACAAACATGTGGTCACGTGCCAACTAGATGTGCGTGGCCTATCTCAATATAAGTGAATTGAGCAATGCTGGATACGTCTAGTCGGGATGTGACCAGCAGTATGCAAATCGCAAAACGGAAAACCCTGACAGCATGCACATAGAGTGACTGAACATTTGACCCTAAGGCCGGCTTCACACTTGCGAGTTTTACGGACGTAAGAGCGCAGAAACTACGTCCGTAAAACTCGCAAAAAATACGGCACAATTATTCTCTATGCCTCTGCTCCTATCTGCCGTATTTTACTGATCAGTATTATACGGCTTTCTACGGCCGTACAAAATCGCAGCATGCTGCGTTTGTCACCGTACTGCGCAAGAAATACACCAATGAAAGTCTATGGAAGCGTGAAAAATACGGATTACACACGGACAAGCAGTGTGACTTGCGAGAAATACGCAGCGCTGTTAGAGAGAAAAGCCAGCAATTCAGTGCGGTGTACAGTAAAATCACACTGACAGCTTACAGTAGAATAGGTAGAATAAATGTGTACACATAGAATAGGTATATATATATATATATATATATATGTCAGTGAGACACATATATGTATATATATTAATATTTTTTCCAGCGCTATACAGCATGAAAGCCGGTAATTCAATTACCGGCTTTTTCCTTCTCCTTCCTAAAACCCGACATGATTTGAGACATGGTTTACATACAGTAAACCATGTCTTCTCTCCATTTTTTTTGCAGATTCCACACTACTAATGTCAGTAGTGTGTATCTGCAAAATTTGGCCGTTCTAGCTCTTAAAATAAAGGGTTAAATGGCGGAAAAAATTGGCGTGGGCTCCCGCGCAATTTTCTCCGCCAGAGTAGTAAAGCCAGTGACTGAGGGCAGATATTAATAGCCTGGAGAGGGTCCATGGTTATTGGCCCCCCCCTGGCTAAAAATATCTGCCCCCAGCCACCCCAGAAAAGGCACATCTGGAAGATGCGCCTATTCTGGCACTTGGCCACTCTCTTCCCATTCCCGTGTAGCGGTGGGATATGGGGTAATGAAGGGTTAATGCCACCTTGCTATTGTAAGGTGACATTAACCCTCCGTCACATACAATATTCGGACTAACGAGTTCACATACAATGTGCCTGTCAGGCGCCTGCTGGAAAAATACCTATAATATCTAATGTTTGCAATTTCAGTGCTCTAAAAGTGATCAGTGACCTTCATAGGGATGTAATAAAAGAGACTACACATAATCAGTTGCAAAAAAAACCATTTACTTAACATAAAACTAATAACTATGAAATACAAACTTTTCAAAACTCTCGCCAAATAGTCCCCAGTTCGACTCTCTCAAAAAAATGTACAAAGAAAATTTTTGAACACAAACTTAATTTTAAGGTACCTTAAGTACTGTTAAAAACATATTCAATCAGAAGTAGATGCTGAGGTTTCCCCAGAAAAGTCACACTTGCAGAGCAAATAGCAAGAATTACTCACCATTTTTGCATGTGTCAGGCAAATTGCTTTATGACATTTGAGACATTCATAATTTGAAAGCCTTCTGGTTCCGCTTTCCGTTTGGCAGGTGGTGCATCTCCTTCTTTTGTGAGGTGGTGCAGATGGTGACTTTTCACCATCATCTTCTGGGCGGAACCTTTTGAGCTGAACTTGAAGGCGAGAGGGGATACCGATTGTTTTCACGCTTCTCCTGCGTAGCTCTCCAAGTACTAGTTCATGGGCCAATTTTTTCAGATACAATCGTCTACGGAGTGGTTCAAGCTTGTTTTCAAGATAAATTACTTGTGAATTTATACCACCCAAATTCAACATAGCAAAAAATATGACCATTGGCCAGCGTTTGATGTTTCTGCTGACGTTAAAAGTGGAGCACATCTGATCTGCTGTATCCACACCCCCTTTGGTGGCATTGTAAAATGTAATTATCTCCGGTTTTATTTCTGCCCCAGTCCCAGGATCGATGGCAGCATCATCATGAAGTGTTGATAGAAGTACGATTTTTTTGGCATGTGGTACATAGGAAACTAAAGCCTTTCCATTATGGAATGCAAACATACTGCTGTACTGTTGTCTCTCTTTCACACTTACAAACTGTGGCGGCAATTCCCTTTTGTTTTTTCTTACAGTTCCCACATATGACAGCTTCTGAATTTTCAGATAATCAATCAGATTACAACTTGTAAACCAATTGTCAGCTGTAATATTGCGACCCGATCCAAATAAGGGTTCAGCCAGTCTTTTTACAACATCAATGGGTTTGTTGCTCACACAGTAAGGACCTTCTGGTTGTTTTCCTGCATAAACTTCCAGGTTGTAAGTGTAGGTCTTACTGGCATCAACAAGGGCATAAATTTTTATTCCATATTTGTTTGGCTTTGATGGAATATATTGACGAAAGGCACATCTACCACGAAAACCAGGGAGCATTTCGTCAATAGTGAGATTCTCTCCAGGGTAATAACTTTGTTTACAGTTTACAACAAATCTTTGAAATATATCACGAATTGGAGCAAGTCGGTCATGTGTTTTGCGTTCGGTTCGGGTAGTTCTGTCGTCAAACCGAAGGCAACGAATTAGAATCTTGAATCTGTTTATGGACATAACAAGGCTAAATTTTTCAACTCCATCCCCATCTTCACCCCAAAGTTCCTCCAAACTTTGTCTATTTGCCCTATAAGGTCCTGCAAGGTACAGTAATCCAAAAAAAGCACACAGTTCTATTTCATCTGTGGGCTTGATGGTTCTGTTGCAGATGTACTTGTCCTTTATAAGGTCTATATATTGGTTGGTATATGTGACAATAGAATCCAGAATGTCATCTGTAAATATACTGTTCCAGCATTCAACTGCAGTTTTTGCATTACGTGCAGTTCCTATTACTGCAGGAAGGTGAGTAATAATGTTTAAAGGTTCCCTACGTTTTTTCTGGAATGGCTTCTTGTTCCATTTAGTATTTTTATCTTTTCCAATATAATATGATCCAACTTCTTCATCCTCACCACTGTCACCATCTTGCTCTGTTTCAGAATCCAGGACACATTCTTCCACCTCATCATGAGAATCAATCTCACTTTCCTCTCCTAAATCCTCATTCAGTGTGATGTCTCTATCATCTAACAGCATGTTTGTTACTTCCTCAACATCAAGTTGTTTGGATAAATTGTACATTTTCCTCTCCATTTCAGCAGATAATCTGAAGCAAGAGAAGGAATATGTTAGGGAACTACTGTATATGCCTGAGCAGCACACTTTCTTTTATAAAATCTCCCTTATTTCTATGAAATATCCTCACATTTTGTGCTATACATTTATAAAACAAGCTAAATAAACTATTGTGATGAATAAAAACATAAAATACCAACCTTACTGAATGTGACGTATTCACATACAATGAGCCTGAGAGATCTGTGCAGCTATATCCTCTCCCCTGAAGCTCTGAAATCCAACTGTGATATCAGGTTTCACAGACCTTCAAGAGACAGGAGACTACCTGGAGGGAGGGGGTTTCCTCACAATCTGGTGAGGAAGGAGAAATGAAAGTAAAAGAGAAGCGCCTGTCAGATCAGTTGTATGTGACGGAGGGTTAAGCCTAATTAATAATGGAGAGGCGTCAATTATGACACCTATCCATTATTAATCCAATTGAATGAAAGGGTTAAATAAAACACAAACACATTATTTAAAATTATTTTAATGAAATAAAAACAATGGTTGTTGGAGTATTTTATTCTACGCCCAATCCAATCACTGAAGACCCTCGTTCTGTGAAAGAAAAAACATAATAAACCAACAATATACTTACCCTCCGCAGATCTGTAACGTCCAACGATGTAAATCCTTCTGAAGGGGTTAAAACATTTTGCAGCAAGGAGCTTTGCTAATGCAGGCTGCTCCTCGCTGCAAAACCCCGGAGAATGAGTCTAAATATAGATCAATGAGCTATATTTAGCTTCATTTGCGGTGAGGCGCCCTCTGCTGGCTGTTTATAGATCGTGGGAACTTGCCTAGAAAGCCTGGGAGCTTTCTAGGAAATTTCCCACGATCTATGAACATCCAGCAGAGGGCGCCTCACCGCAAATGAAGCTAAATATAGCTCATTGATCTATATTTAGACTCATTCCCCGGGGTTTTGCAGCGAGGAGTAGCATTGCATTAGCAAAGCTCCTTGCTGCAAAATGTTTTAACCCCTTCAGAAGGATTTACATCGTTGGACGTTACAGATCTGCGGAGGGTAAGTATATTGTTGGTTTATTATGTTATTTCTTTCACAGAACGAGGGTCTTCAGTGACTGGATTGGGCGTAGAATAAAATACTCAAACAACCATTGTTTTTATTTCATTAAAATAATTTTAAATAATGTGTTTGTGTTTTATTTAACCCTTTACTACAATTGGATTAATAATGGATAGGTGTCATAATTGACGCCTCTCCATTATTAATTAGGCTTAATGTCACCTTACAATAGCAAGGTGGCATTAACCCTTCATTACCCCATATCCCACCGCTACACGGGAATGGGAAGAGAGTGGCCAAGTGCCAGAATAGGCGCATCTTCCAGATGTGCCTTTTCTGGGGTGGCTGGGGGCAGATGTTTTTAGCCAGGGGGGGGCCAATAACCGTGGACCCTCTCCAGGCTATTAATATCTGCCCTCAGTCACTGGCTTTACTACTCTGGCGGAGAAAATTGCGCGGGAGCCCACGCCAATTTTTTCCGCCATTTAACCCTTTATTTTAAGAGCTAGAACGGCCAAATTTTGCAGATACACACTACTGACATTAGTAGTGTGGAATCTGCAAAAAAATGGAGAGAAGACATGGTTTACTGTATGTAAACCATGTCTCAAATCATGTCGGGTTTTAAGAAGGAGAAAGAAAAAGCCGGTAATTGAATTACCGGCTTTCAAGCTGTATAGCGCTGGAATAAATATTAATATATATACATATATGTGTCTAATGACATATATATATATATATATATATATATATATATATATATATATATATATATATAGACAGTATATATATATATATTTTTCTTTTTGGGACACATGGATCATTTCTATAGCGGTATGTTGGTTTTGCAAGCCTGCGAGAAAACCACGCAGTACGGATGCCATACGGATTACATACGGAGGATGCCATGCGCAAAAAACGCTGACACACCCTGCCTACGGAGGAGCTACGGACCACTATTTTCGGGACATTTCAGCGTATTACGGCCGTAATATACGGACCGTATTTTCATACGCTGAGTGTGAAGCCGGCCTAAGGCTGTACAATCCCTTTAAAATGCTGGTGGAGTCGTCGAAGTTTTCAAAGACGAAGAAACTTAAGGAAAAGGATGGTCATCTTTTTCCTGAAGCAGCTTCTCTGGTGGTTTTGCCATCATTTTTGTCTCCAGCATCTGTGATTAAAACTATAACCAGTTCAAACTACTAACACTGATCTACAAAGCCATCCACAACCTGTCCCCTCCCTATATCTTTGAACTAATCTCCCAATATCTTCCCTCACGTAATCTTCGATCCGCCCAAGACCTCCTACTCTCCTCCACACTTATTCATTCCTCACACAATCGCCTCCAAGATTTCTTCCAAATATCCCCCATCCTCTGGAATTCCACGCCTCAACATGTCCAATTATCCAGCACCCTCAGATCCTTCAGATGGAACCTGAAAACCCATCTCTTCAGGAAAGCCTACAGCCTGTAATAACTATTCTGCCGCCTCACCACCAGCCGAGGTGTCGCCTCACAACCACCCGAGCTGCCACAGCCTCATGTTATGACCTGGTGGTTAGGAGCACCCGGAATGACCTGATAGTTAAACCTCATACAGGACAAGCTCTGGGATGTGGGAGCTCTGCTGACCGCAAGCCCTAATTCTATCACACACACTAGAAATAGCCGTGGAGCGCTCCTGACCAGACCTAGGCGCCTCGTCACAGCCAAGAACTATCTAGCCCTAGAGATAGAAAATAAAGCCTACCTTGCCTCAGAGAAATTCCCCAAAGGTAAAGGAAGCCCCCCACATATATTGACTGTGAGTAAAGATGAAAGTCACAAACGCAGAAATGAAACAGGTTTCAGCAAAGGGAGGCCAGACTTACTAAATAGACAGAGGATAGGAAAGGTAACTTTGCGATCAGCACAAAACCTACAAAAGACCACGCAGAGTGTGCAAAAAAAACCTCCGCACCGACTCACGGTGCGGAGGAGCCACTCTGCATCCCAGAGCTTCCAGCTAGCAAGACAAAATCATGAAAACCATCTGGACAAGAAAACAATGAACAAATAATGATTATCAGGAACTTAGCTTCTGCAGGAGAAGGCAGGTCACCAGAGAGATCCAGGAGCGAACTGAACGAATGCAAAAACATTGACAGCTGGCATGGAGTAACGATCTGAGAGGAGTTAAATAGAGCAGTCAACCAAAGGATAAACCACGTCACCTGTGTAAGGAACCTCAGAAGCAGCAGCTTCACTCACAGCCACCAGAGGGAGCCCATAGACAGAACTCGCCGAAGTACCATTCACGACCACAGGAGGGAGTTCAACAACAGAATTCACAACAGTACCCCCCCTTGAGGAGGGGTCACCGAACCATCACCAGAGCCCCCTGGCCGATCAGGATGAGCCAAATGAAAGGCACGAACAAGATCGGCAGCATGAACATCAGAGGCAAAAACCGAGGAATTATCTTCCTGACCATAACCCTTCCACTTGACCAGGTACTGGAGTTTCCATCTCGAAACACGAGAATCCAAAATCTTCTCCACCACATACTCCAACTCCCCCTCGACCAACACCGGTGCAAGAGGATCAACGGAGGGAAGCATGGGTGCCACGTAACTCCGCAACAACGACCTATGGAACACATTATGGATGGCAAAAGAATCTGGAAGATCCAAACGAAATGACACAGGATTAAGAACTTCGGAAATCTTATATGGTCCAATGAAACGAGGCTTAAGCTTAGGAGAGGAAACCTTCATAGGAACGTGACGAGATGACAACCAAACCAAATCCCCAACACGAAGTCGGGACCAACACAACGCCGGCGGTTAGTGAAACGTTGAGCCTTCTCCTGGGACAATGTCAAATTGTCCACCACATGAGTCCAAATCTGCTGCAACCTGTCCACCACCGCATCCACACCAGGACAGTCCGAAGGCTCAACCTGCCCTGAAGAGAAGCGAGGATGGAAACCAGAATTACAGAAAAAAGGAGAAACTAAAGTAGCCGAGCTGGCCCGATTATTAAGGGCGAACTCAGCCAAAGGCAAGAAAGACACCCAATCATCCTGATCAGCAGAAACAAAGCATCTCAGATATGTCTCCAAAGTCTGATTAGTTCGTTCGGTTTGGCTATTAGTCTGAGGATGGAAAGCCGAAGAAAAAGACAAATCAATGCCCATCTTAGCGCAAAAGGACCGCCAAAACCTCGAAACAAACTGGGAACCTCTGTCCGAGACGATGTTCTCTGGAATGCCATGCAAACGTACCACATGCTGGAAAAACAATGGCACCAAATCAGAGGAGGAAGGCAGTTTAGATAAGGGTACCAAATGGACCATCTTAGAGAAGCGATCACAAACCACCCAAATGACCAACATCTTTTGAGAAACAGGGAGATCAGAAATAAAATTCATGGAAATATGCGTCCAGGGCCTCTTCGGGATCGGCAAGGGCAAAAGCAACCCACTGGCACGAGAGCAGCAGGGCTTAGCCCGAGCACAAATCCTACAGGACTGCACAAAAGAACGCACATCCCGTGACAAAGAAGGCCACCAAAAGGATCTAGCCACTAAATCTCTGGTACCAAAGATTCCAGGATGACCAGCCAATACTGAACAATGAATCTCCGAGATAACTCTACTAGTCCATCTATCAGGGACAAACAGTTTCTCCGTAGGACAACGGTCAGGTCTATCAGCCTGAAACTTTTGCAGCACACGCCGCAAATCAGGGGAAATGGCTGACAAAATTACCCCTTCTTTAAGAATACCCGCTGGCTCCGGAACACCCGGAGAGTCAGGCACAAAACTCCTTGACATGGCGTCAGCCTTCACATTCTTAGATCCCGGAAGGTATGAAACCACAAAATCAAAACGGGAGAAAAAGAGTGACCATCGAGCCTGTCTAGGATTCAACCGTTTGGCAGACTCGAGATAAGTTAAATTCTTGTGATCCGTCAAGACCACCACGCGATGTTTAGCTCCTTCAAGCCAATGTCGCCACTCCTCGAATGCCCACTTCATGGCCAACAACTCCCGATTGCCCACATCATAATTGCGCTCAGCAGGCGAGAATTTTCTAGAAAAGAAGGCACAGGGTTTCATCACCGAGCCATCAGAAATTCTTTGCGACAAAACAGCCCCTGCTCCAATTTCAGAAGCATCAACCTCCACCTGAAAAGGGAGCGAAACATCTGGCTGGCACAACACAGGGGCAGAAGCAAAACGACACTTCAACTCCTGAAAAGCCTCTACAGCTGCAGAGGACCAATTGACCACATCAGCACCTTTCTTGGTCAAATCAGTCAACGGCTTAGCAACACTGGAAAAGTTAGCGACGAAGCAACGATAAAAATTAGCCCAGGAACTTCTACAAGCTCTTCACAGATGTCGGCTGAGTCCAATCGTAAATGGCCTGAACTTTAACAGGGTCCATCTCGATAGTAGAAGGGGAAAAAATGTAACTCAAAAATGAAACCTTCTGAACTCCAAAGAGACACTTTGACCCCTTCACAAACAAGGAATTCGCACGAAGGACCTGGAACACCATTCTGACCTGCTTCACATGAGATTCCCAATCATCCGAAAAGTCCAAAATGTCATCCAAATATACAATCATGAATCTATCCAGGTATTCTCGGAAGATGTCATGCATAAAGGACTGAAACACAGATGGAGCATTAGAAAGCCCGAATGGCATAACCAGGTACTCAAAATGGCCCTCGGGCGTATTAAATGCCGTCTTCCATTCATCACCCTGTTTAATTCGCACAAGATTATACGCACCACGAAGATCTATCTTGGTGAACCAACTAGCCCCCTTAATCCGAGCAAATAAATCAGACAGCAGCCGCAAAGGATACTGAAATTTGACTGTGATCTTATTAAGAAGGCGGTAATCAATACAAGGTCTCAAAGAACCATCCTTCTTGGCCACAAAAAAGAACCCTGCTCCCAATGGTGACGACGACGGACGAATATGACCCTTCTCCAAGGATTCCTTTATATAACTCCGCATAGCGGCGTGCTCTGGCACAGATAAATTAAACAGACGGCCCTTAGGAAACTTACTACCAGGAATCAAATCAATAGCACAGTCGGAATCCCTATGAGGAGGTAGGGCACCAGATTTGGGCTCTTCAAATACATCCCGGTAATCTGATAAAAACTCAGGGACTTCAGAAGGAGTGGAAGGCGAAATTGAGAGCAATGGAACATCACCATGTACCCCCTGACAACCCCAGCTGGATACAGACATAGATTTCCAATCCAACACTGGATTATGGACCTGTAGCCATGGCAACCCCAAAACGACCACATCATGCAGATTATGCAACACCAAAAAGCGAATATCCTCCTGATGTGCAGGAGCCATGCACATGGTCAATTGAGTCCAGTACTGAGGCTTATTCTTGGCCAAAGGCGTAGCATCAATTCCTCTCAATGGAATAGGATACTGCAAGGGCTCCAAGAAAAAACCACAGCGCCTGGCAAACTCCAAGTCCATCAAATTCAGGGCAGCGCCTGAATCCACAAATGCCATTACAGAATAGGATGACAGAGAGCAAATCAGAGTAACGGACAAAAGAAATTTAGACTGTACCGTACCAATGATGGCAGACCTAGCGAACCGCTTAGTGCGCTTAGGACAATCGGAGATAGCATGAGTGGATTCACCACAGTAAAAACACAGCCCATTCCGACGTCTGTGTTCTTGCCGTTCAGCTCTGGTCAAAGTCCTATCACACTGCATAGGCTCAGGCCTATGCTCAGAGAATACCGCCAGATGGTGCACAGCTTTGCGCTCACGCATGCGCCGATCGATCTGAATGGCCAAAGACATAGACTCATTCAGACCAGCAAGCGTGGGAAATCCCACCATGGCATCCTTAAGGGCTTCAGAAAGACCCTTTCTGAAAATTTCCACCAGGGCACATTCATTCCACTGAGTAAGCACAGACCACTTTCTAAACTTCTGACAGTACACCTCCGCTTCATCCTGACCCTGACACAAAGCCAGCAAGATTTTCTCTGCCTGATCCACTGAATTTGGTTCATCATAAAGCAATCCAAGCGCCAGAAAAAATGCATCAACATCACGCAATGCCGGATCTCCTGGCGCAAGGGAAAATGCCCAGTCTTGAGGGTCACCACGCAACAAAGAAATAATGATCTTTACCTGTTGAATGGGGTAACCAGAGGAGCGGGGTTTCAAAGCTAGAAACAGTTTACAATTATTTTTGAAATTCAAGAACCTAGATCTATCCCCAGAAAATAAGTCAGGAATAGGAATTTTAGGCTCTAACATAGGATTCTGAACCACAAAATCTTGAATGTTTTGTACCCTTGCAGAGAGATGATCCATACAAGAGGACAGACCTTGAATGTCCATATCTACACCTGTGTCCTGAACCAGCCAAAGGTCTAGGGGAAAAGAAAGACAAAACACAGTGCAAAGAAATAAAAATGGTCTCAGAAGTTCTCTTATCCCTCTATTGAGATGCATTAATACTTTGGGCCAGCTGTACTGTTATGACCTGGTGGTTAGGAGCACCCGGAATGACCTGATAGTTAAACCTCATACAGGACGAGCTCTGGGATGTGGGAGCTCTGCTGACCGCAAGCCCTAATCCTATCACACACACTAGAAATAGCCGTGGAGCGCTCCTGGCCAGACCTAGGCGCCTCGTCACAGCTAAGAACTATCTAGCCCTAGAGATAGAAAATAAAGCCTACCTTGCCTCAGAGAAATTCCCCAAAGGTAAAGGAAGCCCCCACATACAGTGGGGCAAAAAAGTATTTAGTCAGTCAGCAATAGTGCAAGTTCCACCACTTAAAAAGATGAGAGGCGTCTGTAATTTACATCATAGGTAGACCTCAACTATGGGAGACAAACTGAGAAAAAAAAAATCCAGAAAATCACATTGTCTGTTTTTTTTAACATTTTATTTGCATATTATGGTGGAAAATAAGTATTTGGTCAGAAACAAACAATCAAGATTTCTGGCTCTCACAGACCTGTAACTTCTTCTTTAAGAGTCTCCTCTTTCCTCCACTCATTACCTGTAGTAATGGCACCTGTTTAAACTTGTTATCAGTATAAAAAGACACCTGTGCACACCCTCAAACAGTCTGACTCCAAACTCCACTATGGTGAAGACCAAAGAGCTGTCAAAGGACACCAGAAACAAAATTGTAGCCCTGCACCAGGCTGGGAAGACTGAATCTGCAATAGCCAACCAGCTTGGAGTGAAGAAATCAACAGTGGGAGCAATAATTAGAAAATGGAAGACATACAAGACCACTGATAATCTCCCTCGATCTGGGGCTCCACGCAAAATCCCACCCCGTGGGGTCAGAATGATCACAAGAACGGTGAGCAAAAATCCCAGAACCACGCGGGGGAACCTAGTGAATGAACTGCAGAGAGCTGGGACCAATGTAACAAGGCCTACCATAAGTAACACACTATGCCACCATGGACTCAGATCCTGCAGTGCCAGACGTGTCCCACTGCTTAAGCCAGTACATGTCCAGGCCCGTCTGAAGTTTGCTAGAGAGCATTTGGATGATCCAGAGGAGTTTTGGGAGAATGTCCTATGGTCTGATGAAACCAAACTTGAACTGTTTGGTAGAAACACAACTTGTCGTGTTTGGAGGAAAAAGAATACTGAGTTACATCCATCAAACACCATACCTACTGTAAAGCATGGTGGTGGAAACATCATGCTTTGGGGCTGTTTCTCTGCAAAGGGGCCAGGACGACTGATCCGGGTACATGAAAGAATGAATGGGGCCATGTATCGTGAGATTTTGAGTGCAAACCTCCTTCCATCAGCAAGGGCATTGAAGATGAAACGTGGCTGGGTCTTTCAACATGACTATGATCCAAAGCACACTGCTAGGGCAACGAAGGAGTGGCTTCGTAAGAAGCATTTCAAGGTCCTGGAGTGGCCTAGCCAGTCTCCAGATCTCAACCCTATAGAAAACCTTTGGAGGGAGTTTAAAGTCCGTGTTGCCAAGCGAAAAGCCAAAAACATCACTGCTCTAGAGGAGATCTGCATGGAGGAATGGGCCAACATACCAACAACAGTGTGTGGCAACCTTGTGAAGACTTACAGAAAACGTTTGACCTCTGTCATTGCCAACAAAGGATATATTACAAAGTATTGAGATGAAATTTTGTTTCTGACCAAATACTTATTTTCCACCATAATATACAAATAAAATGTTAAAAAAACAGACAATGTGATTTTCTGGATTTTTTTTCTCAGTTTGTCTCCCATAGTTGAGGTCTACCTATGATGTAAATTACAGACGCCTCTCATCTTTTTAAGTGGTGGAACTTGCACTATTGCTGACTGACTAAATACTTTTTTGCCCCACTGTATATTGACTGTGAGTAAAGATGAAAGTCACAAACGCAGAAATGAAACAGGTTTCAGCAAAGGGAGGCCAGACTTACTAAATAGACAGAGGATAGGAAAGGTAACTTTGCGATCAGCACAAAACCTACAAAAGACCACGCAGAGTGTGCAAAAAAGACCTCCGCACCGACTCACGGTGCAGAGGGGCCACTCTGCATCCCAGAACTTCCAGCTAGCAAGACAAAATCATGAAAACCAGCTGGACAAGAAAACAATGAACAAATAATGATTATCAGGAACTTAGCTTCTGCAGGAGAAGGCAGGTCACCAGAGAGATCCAGGAGCGAACTGAACGAATGCAAAAACATTGACAGCTGGCATGGAGTAACGATCTGAGAGGAGTTAAATAGAGCAGTCAACCAAAGGATAAACCACGTCACCTGTGTAAGGAACCTCAGAAGCAGCAGCTTCACTCACAGCCACCAGAGGGAGCCCATAGACAGAACTTGCCGAAGTAACATTCACGACCACAGGAGGGAGTTCAACAACAGAATTTACAACAGCCTCATCAACCACCCGAGCTGCCGCACCCCCAACCTTCTGTCTCTTCCCCATTATCCTGCAGAATGTAAGTCCGCAAGGACAGGGTCCTCTCCACTCTGTACCAGTCTGTCATTGTTAAGTTGGTTACTGTAAACGATATCTATAACTATGCATGTAACCCCTTTCTCATGTACAGCACCATGGAATTAATGGTGCTATATAAATAAATAATAATAATAATAACAACTAGCAAGCGTACAGCAGAAGCCACCCGTAATAAACATGCTACTTCTTTTGACAGCTTCACGGTTTCTGGACCCTAAAGCGGTTAAAAGAAGTAACAAAGCAATATTATTTTTACATTGCGGCGCATTATGTTAATTTTTTGCACCGGGTTTGTGGCGCATTTCCTGGCAGCTTTCAGGCGTAATCCTTATGAAAAAGACGTTGTGTGCACGTAACTTTCTTAGAAAGAGGACTAATCAAGGCTTCTTCAGTTTTAAGGTCAAACATAGTGATTTGCTCCAACTTCCAACTGGCAGTCATTTACCGCCCACCAGGGCCAGCTACCACCTTCTTTGACCACTTTACCACCTGACTACTTCATTTCCTTTCTGCGGACATCCCCACTATCATCATGGGCGACTTCAACATTCCCATTGACACTTCCCTCTCAGCTGCCACTAAGCTCCTATCTCTCACTACCTTCTTCAGCCTCACTCAATGGTCTTCTGCAGCCACTCACAAAGATGGTCACACACTTGACTTCATCTTCTCCTGCCTCTGCTTCCTATCTAACTTCTCTAACTCACCTCTCCTTCTTTCTGACCACAACCTTCTCACATTCTCTTCCCTCTCCACTCCTTGTCTACAATCCCTAACCCACAAACTTGCACACCCTCACAGAAATCTTAAACACCTTGATCTATACTCACTCTTTGAATCCCTCCTCCCTCTCACAGACAAAAGTTCCCTACACAATGTGGATGACGCTGCTGCTCTATATAACACCAAAATAGCTGTTGCTTTGGAATCTGTTGCCCCTCTCAGACATACCAAAGCTCGCAAAATCAACAGCCCTGGCACACCAGCCTGACAAAAGAACTGAGGCAAGCTTCCAGGGCTGCTGTTCGGAGATGGAAAAGATCCCACTCCAACGAGCACTTCATCGAATTCAAACAGTCCCTCAATACTTTCAAGGCCACACTCACCACAGCTAAACAAACCTGCTTCTCATCTCTCATATCCTCCCTGTCTCACAACCCTAAACAGTTATTCAACACCTTCCATCTCTCCTCAGTCCCCCAGCACCTCCTCCCTCCCCACTCATCTCAGCTGAAGATGTTGCCTCATTTTTCAAGCAGAAGATTGATAACATCATAGACAGTTTTGGTCGACAACCCTCAGAACCCTTCCTCCCAACTACCCAGCCCTCCACGTCCAAAACCAACTTCTCCACCATTACAGAAGATCGACTCTCTACTCTGTGCACTTGACCCGATCCCATCCCACTTCATCCCGAACCTCGCCACAGTCTTCATCCCAACCCTAACCCATCTCTTCAACCTATCACTAACAACTGGTGTTTTCCCCTTAAGCTTTAAACATGCCTCAATCACACCTATCCTCAAAAAGCCCTCTCTTGACCCATCCTCTGTATCTAGCTATTGCCCTATATCACTTCTCTCCTATGCCTCAAAACTACTGGAACAACACGTCCATCTTGAACTGTCTTCCCATCTCTCTTCCTGCTCCCTCTTCGACCGCTTATAATCTGGCTTCCGGTCACACCACTCCACTGAAACTGCCCTAACTAAGGTCATCAATGACCTATTAACCACCAAGAGCAAGCGACACTACTCTGTCTTCCTCCTCCTGGACCTATCCTCTTCCTTTGACACAGTGGACCATTCCCTATTACTATAGACCCTCTCATCCCTTGGCATCACAGACTTGGCCCTATCCGGGATCTTGTCATACCTAACAGACCGGACATTCAGCATCTCCCACTCACACACCACCTCCTCACCTCGCTCCCCATCTATTGGAGTCCTGCAAGGTTCATTCCTAGGGCCCCTGCTCTTCTCCATTTACACCTTTGGCCTGGGAGAGCTCATAGAATCTCACGGCTTTCAGAATCATCTCTATGCTGATGACACCCAGATCTACATCTCTGGACAACATATCACCCTACTAACCAGAATCCCTCAATGTCGGTCCGCTACTTCATCCTTCTTCTCTGCTAGATTTCTAAAACTTAACAGAATTAATCATTTTTCCCCTATCTCACGTGACCCCCCAATGCACCTATCCATTACAGTAAACGGCTGCCCACTCTCCCCAGTCCCACAAGCTCGCTGCCTCGGGGTAATCCTTGACACTGATCTCTCCTTCAAACCACATATCCAAGCCCTTTCCTCTTCCTGCCGCCTTCAACTCAAAATTATTTCATGGATCCGTACATTCCTAAACCAAGAATCTGCAAAAACCCTAGTCCATGCCCTCATCATCTCCCGCCTTGACTACTGCAACCTCCTGCTCTGTGGCCTCCCCTCGAACACTCTCACACCCCTCCAATCTATTCTAAACTCTGCTGCCCGACTAATCCACCTGTCCCCCACTATTCCCCGGCCTCTCCCCTCTGTCAATCCCTTCACTGGCTCCCCATTGCCCAGAGACTCCAGTACAAAACCCTAACCATGACATACAAAGCCATCCACAACCTGTCTCCTCCATACATCTGTGACCTCGTCTCCAGGTACTTACCTGCACGCAACCTCCGATCCTCATAAGATCTCCTTCTCTACTCCCCTCTTATCTCCTCGTCTCACAATCACATACAAGATTTATCTCACGCATCTCCCCTACTCTGGAACTCTCTACCACAACATATCAGACTCTCGCCTACCATTGAAACCTTCAAAAAGAACCTGAAGACCTACCTCTTCTGACACGCCTATAACCTGCAGTAACCACCGATCCACCAAACCGCTGCACGACCAGTTCTACCCTCGCCTACTGTATTCTCACCCATCCCTTGCACATTGTGAGCTCTCGCGGACAGGGTCCTCTCTCCTACTGAACCAGTCGTGATTTGTATTGTATAAGATTATTGTACTTGTTTTTATTATGTATACCCCTCCTCACATGTAAAGCGCCATGGAATAAATGGCGCTATAATAATAAATAGTAATAATAATTTGTTATTATAGCCATCCCAACGAGATACGCACCTCAAGAATATTTCTAAAATATTTCACTGGAATTTTACCATAATTAGCGAAGAAATTACACCACTGGAAAGTGAAGATGAAAAAGAGAAAATCCAGTGCTTGCCTATTTCTTTAGACACTGTAATAGGAGACATCCATGTAGTGCCTTGCCAGGACCTAACTCCTCAATAACATTTCTAGAAACCTACACTTCCTTGCGTTCCTTGGTGATGTTGGTTCTTCCTTCACAGGGTGGCCAATGCTTGTCCCTCTTTCCTTCTACATATACAGACTGTGTACATTTCAATGAAGCCAAAAGTGACATGGAGTATTACAGTGGAAGGGGACTCACAGTAATATACCGGGGCATGAGAACACAGTGAAGGGGCAGTTGGGGGTGAGACACAGAGAAATAAGCTTACATAATCACATAGTCTTGTAGGCTTTGGAGAAGAACAAGAGACCATATCGTACATCTAAGAAATATCAAGATTACTCCCTGGTCTTCAATAAATAGAAATTGGTAAAGACTAAGTGGATAGTGGGATGATGTGAAATTTTCAGTTTTGGTTGGAGGTATATATCATCTGAACCTTTAGAAACCAGAAAGACAGAGACAATGTTCCTTTAGTACATTTGTGAGCTGGTCGGTGCTCAGCCTGTGTCCAACCACCACTGCCTTATCAAAGCTTCTCATATCTGCCATATCTTGCCAAGTTAATAAGTACATTACATCAAGCTGCATCTTTTTTAATCTGGTACAATTTAGTGGATTTCTTGGCCAAAAATTAAATCTAACCCCCATGTTAATACAAGCTAGGGTTCCCCTGGTCCCGATTCATTTGCATATTATGGTCTGGCACGAACTCTTCATGATTTGATGTTGAATTTGAACAACTACTAGAGTTAAGCAATAATATTAGAAGAACCCTGGTTCAGCAGCCACACTGGTGGCCCGAGATGGTGGGATAATAACCCTATGAGACTCCTACTACTTATGGCATCCTCAGAAGTAAGCTCCCCTGACATCATGTGTGCATCGCATCGAAATGTAATGGTTCTCAGGACTGACTAAACAGAAAAGAACTGGGGATTCTGCAGGTATTTATAGGTTTCCAGAGCTCTGGACACGGGACCAAATCCTGCAAATGTTTTTGCTCACCTCTAAGAACCGCACACGGTGCTTCTGGTGAGAGGTATGGGAATTCATAAACATTGCAAAATCCCTTCTACCATTTTTAGCCCTAGTCAAAACCAATAGTGTACCTTGTCTCAATGATCAGAGAGTGGCAGACATGTATGTACGTCTCTACTGGATGTGGTGGATGGCAGCTGCTTCACCAAGTGGTGGTCAAAACATAATTGAATTTTCCACTATAACAGCTGGAGAGACTCTTACCAAACATTCATAAAGTATCCTATGTGGATATCCTATAAGTGTCCGCAATGGAAAATGTACTGAATATTTATTGCAATTTATATGCAGTGTGTAATTTTTGCACATTTAATGACTCTCTCAGATTGTCAACCTCCTGGACTTCCGAAAGAGTTGACAAATCTCCCAGGTGCTGATGAAATTCTCAGGAAATCTGATATGTGGAAAGTGATTGTGTGATGATGGAACTCAGTTCTAGGGGGTCGGGCTGACCCCCTACACAGGTGTCCAATTGGGAGGTGAGAAGCTTACATGGGGGCCAAACCTCCAAAAAGGGCATGGTTTTGGATACCAATTTTCACCATCTGTCTTCTGCAAAGCGAGCAGTAAAAAGTTGTCAATGCTTGGTAAATTTTATGGAAAACGATCAAGTCTGCAGATCCTAATCATTACATTAATAAATAATCTGCTATCTTTAATAATAATAATAATAATAAGTGCAAAATAATTTGGGATACAGAAGGAAACCCAAGATTATCCGCTTTGGGCACTTGACAGAACATTTCACTGCGGCAGGTAGAGGTGTAGAGACGTCCTCACAACAATTAGTCCTCTAATTGACTCACAGAACGAGATCCAGAGAACGGCATAATGGAGTGTGAATAACATCTCTTCTCCGCTCCATGGGTGAGAGCCTATAACAAATGTTCGCTTTATTGTGCATTTAGCAGCCACTAAACAGACATTTATCTCAAGGTATAGAATTATTGTCTAGGCTCGGAGTTATCAACATGCACTTACCACCCTCAGCCCCCCAACACTCAGTCACCAAAGGCTCACAGGTGTGTCCAAGACCATAGATGGTGGTGACTGCTTGGAGAACTACAGAATAAACAGGCATGTGAAAAAGTAAGGACACCCATGACACATATAGACATGTCAATGATCTACATTCCAATAGTACATGAGGGTACAAGTGATGAAAATATTGGACTTTACAATCATCTATTAACCACACCTTCCAATATTTCTCATTGACAAAGCTGTATAATGGCTTTTCTTCAGGGCAAGGTGTACTTTTTATTAGCACAACTTGAAGGTACAACACACTTTGTGGGGAGGGTTTGATTTTTAAGTGACCCTCCACTGTCTTTTGATATTGCTGCGTTAACTCATTCAAGACCTTGCAATTTTCTATTTTTGTGCTTTCATTTTTTCCTCCCCTTCTTACAAGAGCCATAACTTTTTTTTTAATTTTTCAATCCCCATAGCCATTGGAGAGCTTGATTTTTGCAAAACAAGTTGTGCTTTTGAATAACACCATTCATTTTGTCATGTGATGCACTGGAAAGCAGGAAAAAAAATCCAAGCGGGTTGAAATTGCAAAAAAAAAAAAATGCAATTCCATTATAGTTTGTTTTTATTATTTACCATATGCACTATATGGTAAAACTGACCTGGAAATATTATTCTCCAGGATAGTACGAGTATGCAGATACCAGACAAGTATATTTTATTTTTTTAGTTAAGTAGTGAAAAAAAATTGGGAAATTTGTAAGCAAAAAAAATTTGCTTATTTTTTTTAGCCCTGAAATTATGTTTGTATTGATTTCATTTTAGGGTAGATACGATGTTTTGATCACCTCTTATTGCATTTTCTTGCAATGTTGCAATGGCCAAAAAAATGTAATTTATTTTTTTCTCATTACGCTGTTTACCGATTGGATTAATTGTTTTTATATTTTGATAGGCTATTTCTGAATACAGCGATACCAAATATGTGTATCATTTTAATTGTTCTGTTTTAATGGGGCAAAAGGGTGGTGATCTTAAATGCGTTTTTTTAAATTTTTTTCGGATTTTTAAAAACTTTTTGCTTTATTTAATAGTTCCCTTAGGAAACTTGAAGCTGCTATCATCCATGTGCTACACATACTGCATACATGTACAGCAGAAATCATGATCTTCTATGAATGCCGGCCCAAGCCAGTGTTCACAGGAGGACTGTAATGAGAGGCATGGGGGTTATCAGCAAACCCTCAGCTGTTGTGACAACCTATCGGCGCCCACGATCATGGGACAGGGTCATTGATGGGCGAATGAATGACGAGCTTCGAGCAGGCAGGTGTTAAATGTAGACTAAATGTTAGATGTAAACAGCCGCGGATGGAGCACCGATCCACCTGTGGCTGTTAAAGGCACATGAAGGCTGATTAAATTAGCTGTCATCTGCCGTGAGTCCGCAACAATGGCAGGGGCACGTCCTTTAATGTGAATATACATCAAAAATTGTGAAAAGGTTATAGGATTATTGCCAAGATAGTCAATTATCGCTGGGGTTTCGGCAGTGGAGATCTTCAGTGACCCTGAGCATGAAGATCTGGGAACCGGGCTCTACAGATCTGTTGTGAATTCTGTTATCGAACTCCCTCCTGTGGTCATGAATGGTACTTCGGCGAGTTCTGTCCATGGACTCCCTCTGGTGGCTGTGAGTGGTGCTGCTGCTTCTGAGGTTCCTTCCACAGGTGACGGAGTTTATTCGTTGGCTGGCTCTTCTATTTAACTCCACTCAGATCGTTACTCCATGCCAGCTGTCAATGTTCTTGTACTCGTTCAGTTCGCTCTTGGATCTTTCTGGTGACCTGTCTACTCCAGCAGAAGCTAAGTCCCTGCTAGTTATTATTTGTTCATTGTTTTCTGGTCCAGCTTGCTATCATGATTTTGTTTTGCTAGCTGGAAGCTCTGGGATGCAGAGTGGCACCTCCGCACCGTGAGTCGGTGCGGAGGTCTTTTTGCACACTCTGCATGGTCTTTTTGTAGTTTTTTGTGCTGACCGCAAAGATACCTTTCCTATCCTCAGTCTGTTTAGTAAGTCGGGCCTCTCTTTGCTGAAACCTGTTTCATTTCTGTGTTTGTGACTTTCATCTTTACTCACAGTTAATATATGTGGGGGGCTGCCTTTTCCTTTGGGGAATTTCTCTGAGGCAAGGTAGGCTTTATTTTCTATTTCTAGGGCTAGTTAGCTCTTAGGCTGTGAAGAGGCGTCTAGGCCGTGTTAGGTACACTCCACGGCTATTTCTAGTGTGTGTGATAGGATTAGGGGTTGCGGTCAGCAGAGTTCCCACTTCCCAGAGCTTGTCTTGTGTGAGTTTAACCATCAGGTCGTTCCTGGTGCTCCTAACCACCAGGTCCATAACACAGGTCCAAGTCTTAAATGACATTAAGAGTACTCGAAGTCCCAGCAGTCAAACCAATAATGATAAGTTTCACTTATTCTGTGGATAAGTATAACATACGGTCATCTTGCACTAAGGCAGGGATAGCCGGGAAGCGAGAGGGGAAGGTAGAAGTGGCTTATAACTTCTTTTGATATCTGTTTCTGCATAGTCACCAACACTGATGTTGTTAATCTAGAGATAATTCAGTCCCACTCAATCCCACCTCAATACATCCACTCACGAGTGAGGTTTCGTTCGTTGAGCTACTACACTTTTCTGTCAGCTCAATTTCTGAAAAAGTAAGATAGTCCAAGGAAATCCAAGACTATTGCCTTCTAAGGGCCAATTCTGCCGCCATGACTAAGCTGCGAACATAGGGCGCTGTGAGACACCGTTACTAGGCTGTCCATTTTAACCGTACTCACAGGTAGTGATGTCCTCATATAATTTTAACTCGACTGTAGGGGCAAATATGAAAATTCCAGAAGAAGGTTTATTTTCCAGCTGATTTCCTGAAGATATGCACACATACAGCAGGTAAAAAAAAAGACTTCAGAAACAGGGCTGCAACACATGGGCTTCTAAGATGGCTGATAGGTGGTGAATGAGGTAAAAGAATGATGAAGAAGGGAGGGGTTACTGACATGGGAGCTACACCAGAGCCAGACAAGGAGACAGGAAGGACAAACTTCTAAAGAGAGCGAGCCTATAACAACACAATGATAATACCGTCTGTATGATTCCCAAATCATGAGACATGACACGGCCGCATTTGGTGTTCATGCCGCTCTAGGCACTTTAAGTAGTCACTTTCCTCACGTTTATGTCAGGCTAAGGCTATGTGCACACAATGTCTTTTTCCATCTCATTCCACTCTGCAACCTGCTTGAAAAAATGCTAAATAAATGCTAAAGAGAAAGAACATATGCACTGCAGTGTAAAAACGACTGTGCATATGTTCAGTCTTTTGAGCTTTTTTCTCTTCAGATTTCCAAAGATGACAAGCTGTTAAAAGAAGTGAGCACTCTACACTTCAATTTATACAATTTAAATAAAAAAAAAAAACTTGGCAGCCAAAAAATATTGTGAAAAACGACAGAAAAGAAGCAGAAAAAGTTGTTTCGGAACTAAATTCACAAAGGTATCCAGAAAAGTCTTCCTCCTGAACAATTTGTAGACTTTGAAGACCTCAAAAGAGATTGTGTATTTTGCTTGTTGGGAAGAGCACGTGACTGTAAGGCCGGGGTCACACTTGCGAGCGCAATGCGAGAAACTCTCGCGAATCTCTCGCACCTCAATACTCGACACTGCCGCCGGCACTTGGGCCCGGAGTGTGCGGCTGCATGTTTTTCTATGTAGCTGAACGCTCCGATCCGAGTGCCGGCGGCAGTGGCCGGTATTGATGTGTGAGTTTCTTGCATTGCAATCGCAAGTGTGACTCCGGCCTAAGCATGAAAATCGCGTATGAATGAGCAGTCACATGACAGTTACTCAAACCACATAATTAGGGAAGGAAACTGAATTCTTGCTCCATGTGCCGGAAAACCTAGATACACCCCTGGGTACACCACCTTTTAGAGGACTTACATTGTGCCAGGAATGTGCGCCACAGTTATGGTACATTTTATGGTGTGCAGTGTTGCATGTTAGGCTACACTCATTTCCATTTCACAGAGGCCACGTGCCCCTTGTCAGACAAGAAGTAGAAAGTGTCTAAAACACATGTGTAAGTCATGGAAGTTAGGCTTTAAATTTTGCCACAAATTGAACCAGAATTGGTGCATATATCGATTGATAAATCTCCTTCATATCCTGCAATGGGGTACAAAAACTAATCCCCGTATGTATCATGTTTGTAATAACCTGAAAAATTAATTTAACAGGTGACTTAACGTGAAAGTGAACAATAGAAGAAAAAAAATTAACAAAAATTATCTATATTTGGGTTTAAAAAAGAAAAATAGAACAATTAAAAAAGAAAAATTTAAAAAATGAAATGAAAAATAAAACAATTTCTCTTGTATAAACTAAAACATCATTAATCCCTGAAAATACAGAAAAAGTTATGGCTGTAGAAATTAACCCCTTTACCCCCAAGGGTGGTTTGCACGTTAATGACCAGGCCAGTTTTTACAATTCTGACCACTGTCCCTTTATGAGGTTATAACTCTGGAACGCTTCAACGGATCCCAGTGATTCTGACAATGTTTTCTCGGGACATATTGTACTTCATGATAGTGGTAAAAATTATTTGATAGTACCTGCGTTTGTTTGTGAAAAAAACCGAAATTTGGCGAAAATTATGAAAATTTCGCAATTTTCCAACTTTGAATTTTTATGCAATTAAATCACAGAGATATGTCACACAAAATACTTAATAAGTAACATTTCCCACATGTTTACTTTACATCAGCACAATTTTGGAACCAAAATTTTTTTTGTTAGGGAGTTATAAGGGTTAAAAGTTGACCAGTCATTTCTCATTTTTACAACACCATTTTTTTTTAGGGACCACATCTCATTTGAAGTCATTTTGAGGGGTCTATATGATAGAAAATACCCAAGTGTGACACCATTCTAAAAACTGCACCCCTCAAGGTGCTCAAAACCATATTCAAGAAGTTTATTAACCCTTCTGGTGCTTCACAGGAATTTTTGGAATGTTTAAATAGAAATGAACATTTAACTTTTTTTCACAAAAAATTTACTTCAGCTCCAATTTGTTTTATTTTATCAAGGGTAACAGGAGAAAATGGACCCCAAAAGTTGTTGTACAATTTGTTCTGAGTACGCTGATACCCCATATGTGGGGGTAAACCACTGTTTGGGCGCATGGGAGAGCTCGGAAGGGAAGGAGCGCTGTTTGACTTTTCAATGCAAAATTGACAGGAATTGAGATGGGACGCCATGTTGCATTTGGAGAGCCACTAATGTGCCTAAACATTGAAACCCCCCACAAGTGACACCATTTTGGAAAGTAGACACCCTAAGGAATTTATCTAGATGTGTTTTGAGCGCTTTGACCCACCAAGGGCTTCACAGAAGTTTATAATGCAGATCCGTAAATATAAAACAAAAAATTTTTCCCACAAAAATTATTTTTTAGCCCCCAGTTTTGTATTTTCCCGAGGGTAACCAGAGAAATTGGACCCCGAAATTTGTTGTACAATTTGTCCTGAGTGCGCTGATACCCCATATGTGGGGGGAACCACTGTTTGGCCGCATGGGAGGGCTCGGAAGGGAAGGAGCGCCATTTGGAATGCAGACTTAGATGGAATGGTCTGCAGGTGTCACATTGCGTTTGCAGAGCCCCTAATGTACCTAAACAGTAGAAACCCCCCACAAGTGACACCATTTTGGAAACTAGACCCCTATGAAACTCATCTAGATGTGTTGTGTGAGAGCTTTGAACCCCCAAGTGTTTCACTACAGTTTGTAACGCAGAGCCGTGAAAATAAAAATAAAAAACTTTCCTCCCAAAATTATTTTTTAGCCCCCAGTTTTGTATTTTCCCGAGGGTAACAGGAGAAATTAGACCCCAAAATTTGTTGTTCAATTTGTCCTGAGTACGCTGATTCCCCATATGTGGGGGGGAACCACTGTTTGGCCGCATGGGAGGGCTCGGAAGGGAAGGAGTGCCATTTGGAATGCAGACTTAGATGGAATGGTCTGCAGGTGTCACATTGCGTTTGCAGAGCCCCTAATGTACTTAAACAGTAGAAACTCCCCACAAGTGACCGCATATTGGAAACTAGACCCCCCAGGGAACTCATCTAGATGTGTTGTGAGAACTTTGAATGCCCAAGTGTTTCACTACAGTTTATAACGCAGAGCCGTGAAAATAAAAAATCTTTTTTTTCCCTCAAAAATTATTTTTTAGCCCCCAGTTTTGTATTTTCCCAAGGGTAACAGGAGAAATTGGACTGCAAAAGTTGTTGTCCTATTTGTCCTGAGTACGCTGATACCCCATATGTTGGGGTAAACCCCTGTTTGGGCACATGGGAGAGCTCGGAAGGGAAGGAGCACTGTTTTACTTTTTCAACGCAGAATTGGCTGGAATTGAGATCAGACGCCATGTCACGTTTGGGGAGCCCCTGATGTGCCTAAACAGTGGAAACCCCTCAATTATAACTGAAACCCTAATCCAAACACAACCCTAACCCTAATCCCAACAGTAACCCTAACCACACCTCTAACCCTGACACACCCCTAACCCTAATCCCAACCCTATTCCCAACTGTAAATGTAATCTAAACCCTAACCGTAACTTTAGCCCCAACCCTAACCCTAACTTTAGCCCCAACCCTAACTGTAGCCCCAACCCTAACCCTAGCCCTAACCCTAACCCTAGCCCTAACCCTAGCCCTAACCGTAGCCCTAACCCTAGCCCTAACCCTAGCCCTAACCCTAACCCTAGCCCTAACCCTAGCCCTAGCCCTAGCCCTAACCCTAGCCCTAACCCTAACCCTAGCCCTAACCCTAGCCCTAGCCCTAACCCTAACCCTAGCCCTAACCCTAACCCTAGCCCTAACCCTAACCCTAGCCCTAACCCTAGCCCTAAAACTAATGGGAAAATGGAATAAATACATTTTTTTAATTTTTCCCTAACTAAGGGGGTGATGAAGGGGGGTTTGATTTACTTTTATAGCGGGTTTTTTTAGCGGATTTTTATGATTGGCAGCCGTCACACACTGAAAGACGCTTTTTATTGCAAAAAATATTTTTTGCGTTACCACATTTTGAGAGCTATAATTTTTCCATATTTTGGTCCACAGAGTCATGTGAGGTCTTGTTTTTTGTGGGACGAGTTGACGTTTTTATTGGTAACATTTTCGGGCACGTGACATTTTTTGATCGCTTTTTATTACGATTTTTGTTAGGCAGAATGACCAAAAACCAGCTATTCATGAATTTCTTTTGGGGGAGTGTTGTGAATTCTGTTGTCAAGCTCCCTCCTGTAGTCATGAATGGTACTTCGGCTGGTTCTGTCCATGGGCTTCCTCTGGTGGTTGTGAGTGGAGCTGCGGCTTCTGAGTTTCCTTCCACAGGTGACAAGGTTAATTTGTTAGCTGGCTGCTCTATTTAACTCCACTTAGATCATTGCTCTATGCCACCTGTCAATGTTCCAGTATTGGTCTAGTTCTCTCCTGGATCGTTCTTGTGACCTGTCTTCCCAGCAGAAGCTAAGTTCCTGTTTGTTTTTCTCTGGTTTGCTATTTTTCTGTCCAGCTTGCTATTTTGATTTTTGTCTTGCTTGCTGGAAGCTCTGGGACGCAGAGGGAGCGCCTCCGCACCGTGAGTCAGTGCGGAGGGTCTTTTTGCGCCTTCTGTGTGGTCTTTTTGTAGTTTTTTGTGCTGACCGCAAAGTTACCTTTCCTATCCTCTGTCTGTTCAGTAAGTCGGGCCTCACTTTGCTAAATCTATTTCATCTCTGTGTTTGTAATTTTCATCTTTACTCACAGTCATCATATGTGGGGGGCTGCCTTTTCCTTTGGGGAATTTCTCTGAGGCAAGGTATGCTTTATTTTTCTATCTCTAGGGCTAGCTAGTTTTTTAGGCTGTGTCGAGTTGCATAGGGAGCGTTAGGAGCAATCCACGGCTATTTCTAGTGTGTGTGATAGGATTAGGGATTGCGGTCAGCAGAGTTCCCACGTCTCAGAGCTCGTCCTATATTATTGATAACTACCAGGTCATTCCGTGTGCTCTTAACCACCAGGTCCATTATTGTCCTTACCACCAGGTCATAACAGGGGAGGCGTTTATACCGTTCCGCGTTTGGTAAAATTGATAAAGCAGTTTTAGTCTTCGGGTCAGTACGATTACAGTGATACCTCATTTTATCATTTTTTCATGTTTTGGCGCTTTTGTACGATAAAAACTATTTTATAGAAAAAATAATTATTTTTGCATCGCTTTATTCTCAGGACTATAACTTTTTTATTTTCTCGCTGATGATGCTGTATTGCGGCTCGTTTTTTGCGGGACAAGATGATGTTTTCAGCGGTATCATGGTTATTTATATCTGTCTTTTTGATCGCGTGTTATTCTACTTTTTGTTCGGCGGTATGATAATAAAGCGTTGTTTTTTGCCTCGTTTTTTTTTTCTTACGGTGTTTATTGAAGAGGTTAACTAGGACGTGGCAATACTAACTATGTGTACTTTTATTGTTTTTTTTTATTATTTAGATAAAGAAATGTATTTATGGGAATAATATATATATTTTTTTCATTATTTAGGAATATTTTTTTAAATTTTTTTTACACATTTGGAAATATTTTTTTTTCACTTTTTTTACTTTGTCTCGGGGGGGACATCACAGATCGATGATCTGACAGTTTGCACAGCACTCTGTCAGATCACCGATCTGACATGCAGCACTGCAGGCTTCACAGTGCCTGCTCTGAGCAGGCTCTGTGAAGCCACCTCCCTCCCTGCAGGACCCGGATGCCGCGGCCATCTTGGATCCGGGTCTGGAGCAGGGAGGGAGGTAGAGAGACCCTCGCAGCAACGCGATCACATCACATTGCTGCGGGGGTCTCAGGGAAGCCCGCAGGGAGCCCCCTCCCTGCCCGATGCTTCCCTGCACCGCCGGCACACCGCGATCATGTTTGATCGCGGTGTGTCGGGGGTTAATGTGCCGGGGGCGGTCCGTGACCGCTCCTGGCACATAGTGCCGGATGTCAGCTGCGATAGGCAGCTGACACCTGGCCGCGATCGGCGGCGCTCCGCCCGTGAGCGCTGCCGATCACATATGACGTACTATCCCGTCGAGGGTCAGATAGGCCCAGGGCACCTGGACGGGTTAGTACGTCTAAGGTCAGAAAGGAGTTAAATTAAAAAAAAAAAAAAAAAAAATATATATATATATATAGTACAGACCGAAAGTTTGAACACACCTTCTCATTTAAAGATTTTTCTGTATTTTCATCAAGAGAATGCCAAGAGTGTGCAAAGCAGTCATCAAAGCAAAAGGTGGCTACTTTGAAGAACCTAGAATATAAGACATAATTTCAGTTGTTTCACACTTTTTATATAATTCCACATGGGTTAATTCATAGTTTTGATGCCTTCAGTGTGAATGTACAACTTTCATAGTCATGAAAATACAGAAAAATCTTTAAATGAGAAGGTGTATCCAAACTTTTGGTCTGTACTGTATGTATATATATATATATATATATATATTCTGTATATATTCCTAAAATTGACTTTCAGGTGAATTCACTCCAGTAGTTCAGCATGACGTAGTAGGGGTCCACCTAGACCCGGAGATCTGGAATCTTAGCTGAGTGTTCCCCGCTTGTGGAGAATATGCCAATACGCAGAATATCTATAGAGCATTAATCAGTGTCAGCAGACGGACATTATGATACAGCAGAGCAGATTGGTGACAGCAAACCGTGGAGTCAGCACAAGTCATTTATAATAATAATGTTCAATTATTCTTGCAGTGTAATGAAAACGTGGTCAGCACATTAACACTATTCTAGAGCATCCCATCTTATACTATTTCATGCTTCCTTATCTCTTAGACTTACTTTCCCACTCCTGGCATGGACCAAAATGTCTTTTTATTGACACGCTTTTCAGTGATTAAGGCTACGGTCACACTTTGCGTTTTTAATACGCTTTTTTCTCGCAGTCAAAACCTGATCTCTTGGCAGTAAGAAACTCAAATAAGCAGGTTTTGCTAAGTTTGTGTTGCATTTTTTGGTGTGTTTTTGTCAGTGTACATTTGTCTCTTATGTATGCTGATAAAGTTTAGTGCATCAAAATAAAATCTGATTCTACTTCATCAGGTTTTGGCACCAAAAAACGCAGCAAAAACTGATACCTGTATTTTTCAGGGTTTTTTGCACTACCCATTACTTTGAATGGGTGAAAAATGCTGAAAATAAGCTGAAAGTAGCTGAAAGTAGTGGCATGCTGCATTTCGCAAAAAACAAAGTATTGCACAACATGCTGAGGACAAAAAAAAAACCAAGCTGTGTGCATGAGGTTTCTGAGATCTCATAGACTTAACTAGTACTGTAAAACGCAGCTGAAAATTTGCAGAAAAAACACAAGAAAAACACGTTTGAACATACCCTTAGTTAAAGGGTGGTGAAAAGTTTTTACAAAGGGGACCTGTCACCACGTCAAAAGTGGCAAATTTTTGCCCTTATTTCATTCCCTCTGCTTCCCTGAGTGTTCTGTTCTTTTCTTTTCTAAATCAGTCATACGGTTCCAGAGATATGTGCCTTTTATGTTTACCACTTCTGACCTGTTTATTCGTCCTCTACGTGGTCTTTTTTTTGGTGTACAAATGCTGTGCTTAAACTGTTAGGCGTGGTGTAAAATAGGCGTGGTGTAAAATTTAACTTAAAAATGCTTACATTTTGCCTCACTTTCTGTCTGCTTATAAGATGACCAGTAGGTGTCAATTTTCTTTTCGAGAGAAGTGATCTATGCCAAGAACTCACAGTATCATTTGATCCAGCCCCCGATCATCCCTGCTCCTTAGCTGGCACTCCTACGTAGCCGTGTCATAACCCCATTCAACACACCACACTGAAGACACTATTCATCAAAGCATTTAACCCAGAATTTTGGTGGAATAATTTTCGAAAAGTCAAATTTTTGCCCAACATAAGGCTGAGCAAAAAACTTATGATTTGTGGTGTTTTTACACCATTTTAGCCCAGTTCTGCAAAAGTGGACAGAGATGGGGCAAGATCGTCATGACCACTGGTGGAATTCCTTACGCCACAAATTTTACTCCAGTCCCCCAGCGAGGTGCATAGAAGTGGTGAGGCACACAGAGGTCGCGAGGCACATAGAAGTGGGGAGTTGCACAGAAATGGTGAGGTGCACAGAAGTGGTGAGGGACACAGAAGTGGTAAGGCGCACAGAGGTGGCAAGGAGCACACAGGTGGCGAGGAGCACAGAGGTGGCGAGGAGCACAGAGGTGGTGAGAGACACAGAAGTGGTAAGGCGCACAGAGGTGGCAAGGAGCACCCAGGTGGCGAGGAGCACAGAGGTGGCAGGGAGCACACAGGTGGTGAGGAGCACAGAGGTGGCGAGGAGCATAGAGGTAACCAGAACTGTAATTCCTTGGAGAACTATCAGCAACTGTTCAGTTTCCCTATAGCACCTCCGCAGGAGAAATTAAGTATTACAGTTTGTATAGAAATTCATGATTTGTCCATGTAGTGCACCTAAGTGCTGGGTCCTCCACTTTGAGAGATGCTCTTTGCATTCATCCACTCTCCACTTTTGACTAATGAATGGGGGTCCTGAATAGGGACCCTCGCTACTTATTCATAATTCTCTATCACAGTATTTGAAAAAGAATGACCTAATCCAGACAAAAGCGTACACTATACAAAAAAAGAAGAATGTAATAAGAATATCATAAATACATGGAGGTAAAACTGTCTGCGCCATCTCCTTTTCATACACTGTATCCCTCACAAGAAGGTCGCATTTCTGTGCGAGAATTATTTATAACCGTTGTTGTGACATCCCATAAACTGTACTGATGTGATTCTTCCTCTAGTTCTTGTTTTTTAAGATTTTCCTTTTTTTTTTCTTAATAAAAAACATATTTTACTTCAAAATACCATTTTAGATCTTCGGAGGAAATGTAGAATAAGAAAAATGATTTGTAATATTTCTGAGGCTGGGAATGGAGGGAAGAATGTTTCACTTGATCGTGCAGCTCCATATTAGAAAATGTCATCTCGACAGAGGTAAGAAAACGCAAGGACAACTTTTGTGATTAAAAATGCAATTTGGATTTACTACTGTACTATAGCTAAAATATAACTATTGTTACTCATGTCCTCAAATGTCATCTGAACCAAGGGAAGGGAAGCGGTGCCCTGGCTGGTAATGAAGCCACAGGGCCCATTGTGTTGATAAATTACACTATCCTTTATCCTTACATTAGGTTTTGATTGATGGATGTCATTAACCGAAACCCATATGATAACTCCAGTAACATGGGAGGAAGAATTTCATCTATCTGAATTTGCCCCTAGTCTGGTCCATAATAATTTCCTCCATCCAGAATTTCTTCTAGTCTGGGCCAAAATAAATTCCTCTCTCCACCATTAACCCTAGGCTGCGCCATAATAATTTGCTCTACTCATAAATTCCCCTAGTCTGGTACGTAAATAATTCCTCCATCCACCATTGCCTCTAGTCGGGGCCATAATAATATCCACAATTTCCCCTAGTCTGGTCCATACCTATTTCCTCTATCCAACATTGTCCCAGGACTGTGCCATAATGATTTACACTGTCCACCATTGCCCCAAGTTTTGGTCATAATTAGTGTTGAGCGATACCTTCCGATATCGGAAAGTATCGGTATCGGTTTGGATCGGCCGATATTCAAAAAATATCGGATATCGCCGATACCGATACCCGATCCCAATGCAAGTCAATGGGACCAAAATATCGGAATTAAAATAAACCCTTTCTTTCCTTGTAGGTTCATTCTACCTGAAGGAAAACAACTAAGAATAATGTAGGATGTATGGGGGAGGTGGCGGAGACATTAAAGGCAATGAGGATTAGTCCAATCAAATAGAATAGCATGTTTTTTTTTTTTTTTTAAAGAAGTTCGGATTGAAAAAGATATTGAGTATGTAAATTTTTTTTATTTTGTCAGATATTGATGTTTCACTATTCCACGCCCTTCCCCTTCTTTTTTTTCTTTTTTTTTTTTTTCTTTTCCCACACTTTCATCTTCATCATCATCAGCATCCTTGACATCAACTTCTTCACCTTATTCATCTTCTTCTTCATCTTCTACCTATTTTTTTTTTTATTACATTCTTCATATTCATTTTCTTCAACTATTATTATTCTTCCTATTCTACATATTCTTTTTATTCCACTGTTATTATTCTTCCTATTCTACTTCTTCATCATATTCTCATTTGTGACAGGCATTCCCGTAGTTGTTATCTATAAAAGTTGGAAGATTACACCTTCCGTTCTGCCAGTCACAAAAGTTACATTTGTCCGCGTTCAGTTTGGCCTGCAGCATCAGGCTTTATCCAGGGGCACCACGAGGAGGAACGGACTCACCCCCATACACTGCTTAGTCTTCTTCTGCATATAATTTAGATAATATCTTTTGCTCTGATATTAAGTCTTATGCTTAATGTTCTTCTGCTCTTTGTTCTGCAGCCTCTTGTTCTTCTGCTTCTCGGTCTTCCATGTTGTCGTCTCCAGGGTCTTCGTCTCCAGTGTCGTCATCTCCGCCGTCGTCGTCTCAGCCGTCGTCGTCTCCGCCGTCGTCGTCGTCGTCGTCATCGGGGTGGTCTTCCGGGTCGTCGTCATCGGGGTGGTCTTCCGGATTGTCGACGTTAGGGTCTTCAACTTGGAAATGTAGCAGAAGGTACAAGAAGGCTGAGAAAATGCCAAGAACCAGCTGATGGAACTGGAACTCGGATGGCTACCCGAAGGTTCAAGAGCCTATGGAACTACCGAGGACCAGCTGACGTTACTGGAACCCGGTTACTAAGCAGGAGGTACCCGTGCTAAAAAGCACTACCAAGGACCGCCTGACGTTGGCGGAACTCGGATACCCAGAAGGAGGCACCTAAGCCAAAGGCTCTGCCCGGAACCAGATGACGTTACTGGAACCAGGATGGGGAGCAGAAGGTACAAGAGCAAAAGACACTGCCGAGAACCAGCTGACGGTACTGGAACCCGGATGGGTAGCCGAATGTCCAAGAGCCAATGGAACTACCAAGGACCAGCTGACGTTACTGGAACCCGGTTACTAAGCAGGAGGTACCCGTGCCTGAAAGCACTACCAAGGACCACCTGACATTGGTGGAACTTGGATACCCAGAAGGAGGCACCTAAGCCAAAGGCTCTGCCCGGAACCAGCTGACGGTACTGGAACCAGGATGGGGAGCAGAAGGTACAAGAGCAAAAGACACTGCCGAGAACCAGCTGACGGTGCTGGAACCAGGTGGTGGACCCGAAGGCCCACAGGAGAGGAGAGAACAGCTAGGCCGCGAGGCAGCCGCAGTTACCGAACCCCAACAGTCCTACAGGGGGAGCTGGGCCTACTGGCACTACAGAACCAGCCTTGACTACCAGTTCACGCAGCCCACATAGGAAGCTCCTAAACTGGAGGCACCCTGGAGTTGGCTAACTCGACCGCCCCACGACGGGGCAAGCATAGGCGTCTCAGTGAAGTTGACACAACCCGGAAACAGCTGACGGTGCTGAAACCAGGCTTGGCACGAGGGAGTACCTGTGACAAGAACACTGCCGAGAACCAGCTGGCGGTGCTGGAACCCGGATGCGTTGCCCCAGTGTGCAAGAGCCAATGGCACGACCGAGGACCAGCTGACGGTGCTGGAACCCGGTTACTAAGCTGTAGGTGCCCGCGCTTAAAAGCACTACCAAGGACCGCCTGGCGTTGGCGGAACTCGGATACCCAGGAGGAGGCACCTAAGCCAAAGGCTCGGCCCGGAACCAGCTGACGGTGCTGGAACCAGGTGGTGGACCCGAAGGCCCACAGGAGAGGAGAGAACAGCTAGGCCGCGAGGCAGCCGCAGTTACCGAACCCCAACAGTCCTACAGGGGGAGCTGGGCCTACTGGCACTACAGAACCAGCCTTGACTACCAGTTCACGCAGCCCACATAGGAAGCTCCTAAACTGGAGGCACCCTGGAGTTGGCTAACTCGACCGCCCCACGACGGGGCAAGCATAGGCGTCTCAGTGAAGTTGACACAACCCGGAAACAGCTGACGGTGCTGAAACCAGGCTTGGCACGAGGGAGTACCTGTGACAAGAACACTGCCGAGAACCAGCTGGCGGTGCTGGAACCCGGATGCGTTGCCCCAGTGTGCAAGAGCCAATGGCACGACCGAGGACCAGCTGACGGTGCTGGAACCCGGTTACTAAGCTGTAGGTGCCCGCGCTTAAAAGCACTACCAAGGACCGCCTGGCGTTGGCGGAACTCGGATACCCAGGAGGAGGCACCTTAGCCAAAGGCTCGGCCCGGAACCAGCTGACGGTGCTGGAACCAGGTGGTGGACCCGAAGGCCCACAGGAGAGGAGAGAACAGCTAGGCCGCGAGGCAGCCGCAGTTACCGAACCCCAACAGTCCTACAGGGGGAGCTGGGCCTACTGGCACTACAGAACCAGCCTTGACTACCAGTTCACGCAGCCCACATAGGAAGCTCCTAAACTGGAGGCACCCTGGAGTTGGCTAACTCGACCGCCCCACGACGGGGCAAGCATAGGCGTCTCAGTGAAGTTGACACAACCCGGAAACAGCTGACGGTGCTGAAACCAGGCTTGGCACGAGGGAGTACCTGTGACAAGAACACTGCCGAGAACCAGCTGGCGGTGCTGGAACCCGGATGCGTTGCCCCAGTGTGCAAGAGCCAATGGCACGACCGAGGACCAGCTGACGGTGCTGGAACCCGGTTACTAAGCTGTAGGTGCCCGCGCTTAAAAGCACTACCAAGGACCGCCTGGCGTTGGCGGAACTCGGATACCCAGGAGGAGGCACCTAAGCCAAAGGCTCGGCCCGGAACCAGCTGACGGTGCTGGAACCAGGTGGTGGACCCGAAGGCCCACAGGAGAGGAGAGAACAGCTAGGCCGCGAGGCAGCCGCAGTTACCGAACCCCAACAGTCCTACAGGGGGAGCTGGGCCTACTGGCACTACAGAACCAGCCTTGACTACCAGTTCACGCAGCCCACATAGGAAGCTCCTAAACTGGAGGCACCCTGGAGTTGGCTAACTCGACCGCCCCACGACGGGGCAAGCATAGGCGTCTCAGTGAAGTTGACACAACCCGGAAACAGCTGACGGTGCTGAAACCAGGCTTGGCACGAGGGAGTACCTGTGACAAGAACACTGCCGAGAACCAGCTGGCGGTGCTGGAACCCGGATGCGTTGCCCCAGTGTGCAAGAGCCAATGGCACGACCGAGGACCAGCTGACGGTGCTGGAACCCGGTTACTAAGCTGTAGGTGCCCGCGCTTAAAAGCACTACCAAGGACCGCCTGGCGTTGGCGGAACTCGGATACCCAGGAGGAGGCACCTAAGCCAAAGGCTCGGCCCGGAACCAGCTGACGGTGCTGGAACCAGGTGGTGGACCCGAAGGCCCACAGGAGAGGAGAGAACAGCTAGGCCGCGAGGCAGCCGCAGTTACCGAACCCCAACAGTCCTACAGGGGGAGCTGGGCCTACTGGCACTACAGAACCAGCCTTGACTACCAGTTCACGCAGCCCACATAGGAAGCTCCTAAACTGGAGGCACCCTGGAGTTGGCTAACTCGACCGCCCCATGACGGGGCAAGCATAGGCGTCTCAGTGAAGTTGACACAACCCGGAAACAGCTGACGGTGCTGAAACCAGGCTTGGCACGAGGGAGTACCTGTGACAAGAACACTGCCGAGAACCAGCTGGCGGTGCTGGAACCCGGATGCGTTGCCCCAGTGTGCAAGAGCCAATGGCACGACCGAGGACCAGCTGACGGTGCTGGAACCCGGTTACTAAGCTGTAGGTGCCCGCGCTTAAAAGCACTACCAAGGACCGCCTGGCGTTGGCGGAACTCGGATACCCAGGAGGAGGCACCTAAGCCAAAGGCTCGGCCCGGAACCAGCTGACGGTGCTGGAACCAGGTGGTGGACCCGAAGGCCCACAGGAGAGGAGAGAACAGCTAGGCCGCGAGGCAGCCGCAGTTACCGAACCCCAACAGTCCTACAGGGGGAGCTGGGCCTACTGGCACTACAGAACCAGCCTTGACTACCAGTTCACGCAGCCCACATAGGAAGCTCCTAAACTGGAGGCACCCTGGAGTTGGCTAACTCGACCGCCCCACGACGGGGCAAGCATAGGCGTCTCAGTGAAGTTGACACAACCCGGAAACAGCTGACGGTGCTGAAACCAGGCTTGGCACGAGGGAGTACCTGTGACAAGAACACTGCCGAGAACCAGCTGGCGGTGCTGGAACCCGGATGCGTTGCCCCAGTGTGCAAGAGCCAATGGCACGACCGAGGACCAGCTGACGGTGCTGGAACCCGGTTACTAAGCTGTAGGTGCCCGCGCTTAAAAGCACTACCAAGGACCGCCTGGCGTTGGCGGAACTCGGATACCCAGGAGGAGGCACCTAAGCCAAAGGCTCGGCCCGGAACCAGCTGACGGTGCTGGAACCAGGTGGTGGACCCCAAGGCCCACAGGAGAGGAGAGAACAGCTAGGCCGCGAGGCAGCCGCAGTTACCGAACCCCAACAGTCCTACAGGGGGAGCTGGGCCTACTGGCACTACAGAACCAGCCTTGACTACCAGTTCACGCAGCCCACATAGGAAGCTCCTAAACTGGAGGCACCCTGGAGTTGGCTAACTCGACCGCCCCACGACGGGGCAAGCATAGGCGTCTCAGTGAAGTTGACACAACCCGGAAACAGCTGACGGTGCTGAAACCAGGCTTGGCACGAGGGAGTACCTGTGACAAGAACACTGCCGAGAACCAGCTGGCGGTGCTGGAACCCGGATGCGTTGCCCCAGTGTGCAAGAGCCAATGGCACGACCGAGGACCAGCTGACGGTGCTGGAACCCGGTTACTAAGCTGTAGGTGCCCGCGCTTAAAAGCACTACCAAGGACCGCCTGGCGTTGGCGGAACTCGGATACCCAGGAGGAGGCACCTAAGCCAAAGGCTCGGCCCGGAACCAGCTGACGGTGCTGGAACCAGGTGGTGGACCCCAAGGCCCACAGGAGAGGAGAGAACAGCTAGGCCGCGAGGCAGCCGCAGTTACCGAACCCCAACAGTCCTACAGGGGGAGCTGGGCCTACTGGCACTACAGAACCAGCCTTGACTACCAGTTCACGCAGCCCACATAGGAAGCTCCTAAACTGGAGGCACCCTGGAGTTGGCTAACTCGACCGCCCCACGACGGGGCAAGCATAGGCGTCTCAGTGAAGTTGACACAACCCGGAAACAGCTGACGGTGCTGAAACCAGGCTTGGCACGAGGGAGTACCTGTGACAAGAACACTGCCGAGAACCAGCTGGCGGTGCTGGAACCCGGATGCGTTGCCCCAGTGTGCAAGAGCCAATGGCACGACCGAGGACCAGCTGACGGTGCTGGAACCCGGTTACTAAGCTGTAGGTGCCCGCGCTTAAAAGCACTACCAAGGACCGCCTGGCGTTGGCGGAACTCGGATACCCAGGAGGAGGCACCTAAGCCAAAGGCTCGGCCCGGAACCAGCTGACGGTGCTGGAACCAGGTGGTGGACCCCAAGGCCCACAGGAGAGGAGAGAACAGCTAGGCCGCGAGGCAGCCGCAGTTACCGAACCCCAACAGTCCTACAGGGGGAGCTGGGCCTACTGGCACTACAGAACCAGCCTTGACTACCAGTTCACGCAGCCCACATAGGAAGCTCCTAAACTGGAGGCACCCTGGAGTTGGCTAACTCGACCGCCCCACGACGGGGCAAGCATAGGCGTCTCAGTGAAGTTGACACAACCCGGAAACAGCTGACGGTGCTGAAACCAGGCTTGGCACGAGGGAGTACCTGTGACAAGAACACTGCCGAGAACCAGCTGGCGGTGCTGGAACCCGGATGCGTTGCCTTGCCTATTAAAGATTGTCTTCCTAGAGCCCCAACTAGCGGTGTTGGAGCAAAGGGTAAGCAGGGGGAGATGAGTGTAGGCCGAAGCCTGCACTGGAGGCAGCTTTGTGTCTGCGTTGCGTTTGCAGGACACGATGCCGGCTACACAGCGGGGGAACAGCTGGCGGTGCTGAACCACACTAACACATTGGCTGGTGTTTTTCTCTGTGCAGCTAGCATGTCCGGGCAGAAACTGGCGTTGTTTGAGCCCAGGGTCAGCAGGAGGAGGAGAGGAGCAAAGTGTAGGCCGAAGCCTGCACTGGTGGCAGCTTTTGTTCTGTTGTGCCAGCGTGGCTTGTGCTGGACACGTTGCCGACTACACAGCAGGGGAACAGCTGGCGGTGCTGAACCCCACTAACACATTGGCTGGTGTTTTTCTCTGTGCAGCTAGCATTTCCGGGCAAAAACTAGCGGTGTTTGAGCCCAGGGTCAGCAGGAGGAGTAGAGGAGCAGAGTGTAGGCCGAAGCCTAGTTGAACCAATTTCAAAGGTTACCTTTAACCCCCCCCTCAGGTGTTGCAAGGTACAAGAGCCACACCTTGAACAGCATTAATGATGCACAAGTCAAAGGTTGCTCTATTTAATTTTGCTCCTTGCACACGCTGAATTAAACACGTACACTATTTAGCCCATTATACTGTCAAACAGTTGTGGAGGCGTGACTTGTCTTTTTAACGAGACGCAGCACAGGTGTCAAAATTTGCACCTAGGTACTGGGCGCAGATTCCTGAGCGTTGTTATTTGCTGTACAGGAGTCTGCGCTCTTGTGTTATCCCTTGGCAATACCCTGTTAGTGCAGGCCGTCTCATGACCTCATTTCATGTTGGCCGGTGCGGTTAACGATGGCCATAAATCCCAGACCCACAGTGGCTTTTCCTAAAGTCACACTGCGGTGCTGGGATTCGTGGCCTTGTGCAGTAAATATGTTCGCCGCTCACACATGTCCTTACACCTGCTTCAGACTGGGCGGCCTCAGCTGATCCCTTATCGCATGCCGCGGCCATGAGGCCGCACAGTCAGAAGAAGGCGGAAGGAGGGGAGTGAAAACAGGGGAACATATGCACTGCTCGTGCCCATCAATCACACCCTCGCAGTCAAAATATATGAGACAACGGGGGGCGTTGTGTCGGGCAGGGGGGACGCACAGGCACAGCCAGCCAACCAATGATGTCAGGAGACGGGCAGCGCTAACAATGGGGGTGCTGCGTGTCATTACAAAGGAAAGTCACACCTCAGGGACATTGTAATGGTCTCTAATGAGACACATTTTTTACGTGTTGAGTTCCACGTGGGCAAGGAGAAAAAGTCAGCCACCTCGTACAAATGCAGCAGTACTGCTGTACAAGGTGGCTGATATACATAGAAACACCTGTGGGTGGGGGGCAGGCTCCCTTCAATTTCAGTTCATGTGCCTGCGTGGCGTTTGCAGGTCACGTTGCAAGCTGCACAGCAGGGGAACAGCTGGCGGTGCTGAACCCCACTAACACATTGGCTGGTGTTTTTCTCTGTGCAGCTAGCATGTCCGGGCAGAAACTGGCGTTGTTTGAGCCCAGGGTCAGCAGGAGGAGGAGAGGAGCAAAGTGTAGGCCGAAGCCTGCACTGGTGGCAGCTTTTGTTCTGTTGTGCCAGCGTGGCTTGTGCTGGACACGTTGCCGACTACACAGCAGGGGAACAGCTGGCGGTGCTGAACCCCACTAACACATTGGCTGGTGTTTTTCTCTGTGCAGCTAGCATTTCCGGGCAAAAACTAGCGGTGTTTGAGCCCAGGGTCAGCAGGAGGAGTAGAGGAGCAGAGTGTTGGCCAAAGCCTAGTTGAACCAATTTCAAAGGTTACCTTTAACCCCCCCCTCAGGTGTTGCAAGGTACAAGAGCCACACCTTGAACAGCATTAATGATGCACAAGTCAAAGGTTGCTCTATTTAATTTTGCTCCTTGCACACGCTGAATTAAACACGTACACTATTTAGCCCATTATACTGTCAAACAGTAGTGGAGGCGTGACTACTAGTCTTTTTAAGGAGACGCAGCACAGGTGTACAAATTTACACCTAGGTGCTGTGCGCAGATTCCTTACCGTTGTTATTTGCAGTACAGGAAACTGCGCTCTTGTGTTATCCCTTGGCAATACCCTGTTAGTGCAGGCCGTCTCATGACCTCATTTCATGTTGGCCGGTGCGGTTAACGATGGCCATAAATCCCAGACCCACAGTGGCTTTTCCTAAAGTCACACTGCGGTGCTGGGATTCGTGGCCTTGTGCAGTAAATATGTTCGCCGCTCACACATGTCCTTACACCTGCTTCAGACTGGGCGGCCTCAGCTGATCCCTTATCGCATGCCGCGGCCATGAGGCCGCACAGTCAGAAGAAGGCGGAAGGAGGGGAGTGAAAACAGGGGAACATATGCACTGCTCGTGCCCATCAATCACACCCTCGCAGTCAAAATATATGAGACAACGGGGGGCGTTGTGTCGGGCAGGGGGGACGCACAGGCACAGCCAGCCAACCAATGATGTCAGGAGACGGGCAGCGCTAACAATGGGGGTGCTGCGTGTCATTACAAAGGAAAGTCACACCTCAGGGACATTGTAATGGTCTCTAATGAGACACATTTTTTACGTGTTGAGTTCCACGTGGGCAAGGAGAAAAAGTCAGCCACCTCGTACAAATGCAGCAGTACTGCTGTACAAGGTGGCTGATATACATAGAAACACCTGTGGGTGGGGGGCAGGCTCCCTTCAATTTCAGTTCATGTGCCTGCGTGGCGTTTGCAGGTCACGTTGCAAGCTGCACAGCAGGGGAACAGCTGGCGGTGCTGAACCCCACTAACACATTGGCTGGTGTTTTTCTCTGTGCAGCTAGCATGTCCGGGCAGAAACTGGCGTTGTTTGAGCCCAGGGTCAGCAGGAGGAGGAGAGGAGCAAAGTGTAGGCCGAAGCCTGCACTGGTGGCAGCTTTTGTTCTGTTGTGCCAGCGTGGCTTGTGCTGGACACGTTGCCGACTACACAGCAGGGGAACAGCTGGCGGTGCTGAACCCCACTAACACATTGGCTGGTGTTTTTCTCTGTGCAGCTAGCATTTCCGGGCAAAAACTAGCGGTGTTTGAGCCCAGGGTCAGCAGGAGGAGTAGAGGAGCAGAGTGTTGGCCAAAGCCTAGTTGAACCAATTTCAAAGGTTACCTTTAACCCCCCCCTCAGGTGTTGCAAGGTACAAGAGCCACACCTTGAACAGCATTAATGATGCACAAGTCAAAGGTTGCTCTATTTAATTTTGCTCCTTGCACACGCTGAATTAAACACGTACACTATTTAGCCCATTATACTGTCAAACAGTAGTGGAGGCGTGACTACTAGTCTTTTTAAGGAGACGCAGCACAGGTGTACAAATTTACACCTAGGTGCTGTGCGCAGATTCCTTACCGTTGTTATTTGCAGTACAGGAAACTGCGCTCTTGTGTTATCCCTTGGCAATACCCTGTTAGTGCAGGCCGTCTCATGACCTCATTTCATGTTGGCCGGTGCGGTTAACGATGGCCATAAATCCCAGACCCACAGTGGCTTTTCCTAAAGTCACACTGCGGTGCTGGGATTCGTGGCCTTGTGCAGTAAATATGTTCGCCGCTCACACATGTCCTTACACCTGCTTCAGACTGGGCGGCCTCAGCTGATCCCTTATCGCATGCCGCGGCCATGAGGCCGCACAGTCAGAAGAAGGCGGAAGGAGGGGAGTGAAAACAGGGGAACATATGCACTGCTCGTGCCCATCAATCACACCCTCGCAGTCAAAATATATGAGACAACGGGGGGCGTTGTGTCGGGCAGGGGGGACGCACAGGCACAGCCAGCCAACCAATGATGTCAGGAGACGGGCAGCGCTAACAATGGGGGTGCTGCGTGTCATTACAAAGGAAAGTCACACCTCAGGGACATTGTAATGGTCTCTAATGAGACACATTTTTTACGTGTTGAGTTCCACGTGGGCAAGGAGAAAAAGTCAGCCACCTCGTACAAATGCAGCAGTACTGCTGTACAAGGTGGCTGATATACATAGAAACACCTGTGGGTGGGGGGCAGGCTCCCTTCAATTTCAGTTCATGTGCCTGCGTGGCGTTTGCAGGTCACGTTGCAAGCTGCACAGCAGGGGAACAGCTGGCGGTGCTGAACCCCACTAACACATTGGCTGGTGTTTTTCTCTGTGCAGCTAGCATGTCCGGGCAGAAACTGGCGTTGTTTGAGCCCAGGGTCAGCAGGAGGAGGAGAGGAGCAAAGTGTAGGCCGAAGCCTGCACTGGTGGCAGCTTTTGGTCGGTTGTGCCAGCGTGGCTTGTGCTGGACACGATGCCGGCTACACAGCGGGGGAACAGCAGGCGGTGCTGAACCCCACTAACACATTGGCTGGTGTTTTTCTCTGTGCAGCTAGCATGTCCGGGCAGAAACTGGCGTTGTTTGAGCCCAGGGTCAGCAGGAGGAGGAGAGGAGCAAAGTGTAGGCCGAAGCCTGCACTGGTGGCAGCTTTTGTTCTGTTGTGCCAGCGTGGCTTGTGCTGGACACGTTGCCGACTACACAGCAGGGGAACAGCTGGCGGTGCTGAACCCCACTAACACATTGGCTGGTGTTTTTCTCTGTGCAGCTAGCATTTCCGGGCAAAAACTAGCGGTGTTTGAGCCCAGGGTCAGCAGGAGGAGTAGAGGAGCAGAGTGTAGGCCGAAGCCTAGTTGAACCAATTTCAAAGGTTACCTTTAACCCCCCCCTCAGGTGTTGCAAGGTACAAGAGCCACACCTTGAACAGCATTAATGATGCACAAGTCAAAGGTTGCTCTATTTAATTTTGCTCCTTGCACACGCTGAATTAAACACGTACACTATTTAGCCCATTATACTGTCAAACAGTAGTGGAGGCGTGACTTGTCTTTTTAACGAGACGCAGCACAGGTGTCAAAATTTGCACCTAGGTACTGGGCGCAGATTCCTGAGCGTTGTTATTTGCTGTACAGGAGTCTGCGCTATTGTGATCCCTTGGCCATGCGCTGTGAGCGCTTCCTGTCTTCTGACCTCATTTCATGTCGGCCGTTGCGGTTAGCGATGGACATGAATCCCAGACCCACAGTGTGTTTTTAAAAAATCACACTGCGGTGCTGGGATTCGTGCCCTGGTGCACTAAATATGTTTGCCGCTCACACATGTCCTTACACCTGCTTCAGACTGGGCGGCCTCATCTGATCCCTTATCGCCTGCCGCGGCCATGAGGACACCCAGTCTGAAGAAGGCGGAAGGAGATGAGTGAACACAGGCAAACATATGCACTGCACATGCCCATCAATCACACCCTCGCTGTCCAAAAAAATAAGACACCGAGGGCCGTTGTTTCGAGCAGGGGAGATGCACAGGCGCAGCCAGCTAACCAATGATGTCAAAAGACGGGCAGCGCTAACAAGGGTGGTGCTGCGTGTCATTACAAAGGAAAGTCACACCTCAGGGACATTGTAATGGTCTCTAATGAGACACATTTTGTACGTGTTGAATTCCACGTGGGCAAGGAGAAAAAGTCAGCCACCTCGTACAAATGCAGCAGTACTGCTGTACAAGGTGGCTGATATACATAGAAACACCTGTGGGTGGGGGGCAGGCTCCCTTCAATTTCAGTTCATGTGCCTGCGTGGCGTTTGCAGGTCACGTTGCAAGCTACACAGCAGGGGAACAGCTGGCGTTGCTGAACCCCACTGACACATTGACTGGTGTTTTTCTCTGTGCAGATTGCATGTCCGGGCAAAAACTAGCGGTGTTAGAGCCCAGGGTCAGCAGGAGGAGGAGGAGAGGAGCAAAGTGTAGGCCGAAGCCTGCACTGGTGGCAGCTTTTGGTCGGTTGTGCCAGCGTGGCTTGTGCTGGACACGATGCCGGCTACACAGCGGGGGAACAGCAGGCGGTGCTGAACCCCACTAACACATTGGCTGGTGTTTTTCTCTGTGCAGCTAGCATGTCCGGGCAGAAACTGGCGTTGTTTGAGTTCAGGGTCAGCAGGAGGAGGAGAGGAGCAAAGTGTAGGCCGAAGCCTGCACTGGTGGCAGCTTTTGGTCGGTTGTGCCAGCGTGGCTTGTGCTGGACACGTTGCCGACTACACAGCAGGGGAACAGCTGGCGGTGCTGAACCCCACTAACACATTGGCTGGTGTTTTTCTCTGTGCAGCTAGCATTTCCGGGCAAAAACTAGCGGTGTTTGAGCCCAGGGTCAGCAGGAGGAGTAGAGGAGCAGAGTGTAGGCCGAAGCCTAGTTGAACCAATTTCAAAGGTTACCTTTAACCCCCCCCTCAGGTGTTGCAAGGTACAAGAGCCACACCTTGAACAGCATTAATGATGCACAAGTCAAAGGTTGCTCTATTTAATTTTGCTCCTTGCACACGCTGAATTAAACACGTACACTATTTAGCCCATTATACTGTCAAACAGTAGTGGAGGCGTGACTTGTCTTTTTAACGAGACGCAGCACAGGTGTCAAAATTTGCACCTAGGTACTGGGCGCAGATTCCTGAGCGTTGTTATTTGCTGTACAGGAGTCTGCGCTATTGTGATCCCTTGGCCATGCGCTGTGAGCGCTTCCTGTCTTCTGACCTCATTTCATGTCGGCCGTTGCGGTTAGCGATGGACATGAATCCCAGACCCACAGTGTGTTTTTAAAAAATCACACTGCGGTGCTGGGATTCGTGCCCTGGTGCACTAAATATGTTTGCCGCTCACACATGTCCTTACACCTGCTTCAGACTGGGCGGCCTCATCTGATCCCTTATCGCCTGCCGCGGCCATGAGGACACCCAGTCTGAAGAAGGCGGAAGGAGATGAGTGAACACAGGCAAACATATGCACTGCACATGCCCATCAATCACACCCTCGCTGTCCAAAAAAATAAGACACCGAGGGCCGTTGTTTCGAGCAGGGGAGATGCACAGGCGCAGCCAGCTAACCAATGATGTCAAAAGACGGGCAGCGCTAACAAGGGTGGTGCTGCGTGTCATTACAAAGGAAAGTCACACCTCAGGGACATTGTAATGGTCTCTAATGAGACACATTTTGTACGTGTTGAGTTCCACGTGGGCAAGGAGAAAAAGTCAGCCACCTCGTACAAATGCAGCAGTACTGCTGTACAAGGTGGCTGATATACATAGAAACACCTGTGGGTGGGGGGCAGGCTCCCTTCAATTTCAGTTCATGTGCCTGCGTGGCGTTTGCAGGTCACGTTGCAAGCTACACAGCAGGGGAACAGCTGGCGTTGCTGAACCCCACTGACACATTGACTGGTGTTTTTCTCTGTGCAGATTGCATGTCCGGGCAAAAACTAGCGGTGTTAGAGCCCAGGGTCAGCAGGAGGAGGAGGAGAGGAGCAAAGTGTAGGCCGAAGCCTGCACTGGTGGCAGCTTTTGGTCGGTTGTGCCAGCGTGGCTTGTGCTGGACACGATGCCGGCTACACAGCGGGGGAACAGCAGGCGGTGCTGAACCCCACTAACACATTGGCTGGTGTTTTTCTCTGTGCAGCTAGCATGTCCGGGCAGAAACTGGCGTTGTTTGAGCCCAGGGTCAGCAGGAGGAGGAGAGGAGCAAAGTGTAGGCCGAAGCCTAGTTGAACCAATTTCAAAGGTTACCTTTAACCCCCCCCTCAGGTGTTGCAAGGTACAAGAGCCACACCTTGTGCAGCATTAATGCTGCACAAGTAAAAGGTTGCTCTATTTGTTTTGCTCCTTGCACACGCTGACTAAAACACGTACACTATTTAGCCCATTATACTGTCAAACAGTTGTGGAGGCGTGACTTGTCTTTTTAACGAGACGCAGCACAGGTGTCAAAATTTGCACCTAGGTACTGGGCGCAGATTCCTGAGCGTTGTTATTTGCTGTACAGGAGTCTGCGCTATTGTGATCCCTTGGCCATGCGCTGTGAGCGCTTCCTGTCTTCTGACCTCATTTCATGTCGGCCGTTGCGGTTAGCGATGGACATGAATCCCAGACCCACAGTGTGTTTTCAAAAAATCACACTGCGTGGCTGGGATTCGTGGCCTTGTGCAGTAAATAGGTTTGCCGCTTACACATGTCCTTACACCTGCTCCAGACTGGGCGGCCTCAGCTGATCCCTTATCGCCTACCACGGCCAGGAGGCCGCACAGTCTGAAGAAGGCGGAAGGAGATGAGTTAAGACAGGCGAACATATGCACTGCTCGTGCCCATAAACCACACCCTCGCTGACAAAATAAATATGACAACGAGGGGCGTTGTTTCTAGCAGGGCGGATGCACAGGCGCAGCCAGCTAACCATGATGACAAAAGACGGGAAACGCTACCAAGGGGGGTGCTGCGTATCATTACAAAGGAAAGTCACACCTCAGGGACAGTGGAATGGTCTCAATGAGACACATTTTGTACGTGTTGAGTTCCACGTGGGCAAGGAGAAAAAGTCAGCCACCTTGTACAAATGCAGCAGTACTGCTGTACTAGGTGGCTGTTATACATAGAAACACCTGGGGGGGTGGGGCCAGGTTCCCTTTTAATTTCAGTTCCTGTGCCTGCATGGCGTTTGCAGGTCACGTTGCCGGCTACACAGCAGGGGAACAGCTGGCGTTGCTGAACCCCACTAACACATTGGCTGGTGTTTTTCTCTGTGCAGCTAGCACTTCCGGGCAAAAACTAGCGGTGTTTGAGCCCAGGGTCAGCAGGAGGAGGAGAGGAGCAGAGTGTAGGCCGAAGCCTGCACTGGTGGCAGCTTTTGTTCTGTTGTGCCAGCGTGGCTTGTGCTGGACACGTTGCCGACTACACAGCAGGGGAACAGCTGGCGGTGCTGAACCCCACTGACACATCACCTAGTGTTTTTTTCTGTGTAGACAACACTTCCAGGTGGCAACTGACAGTGTTGAAACCCAGGGAATCAAAGAGGAGCAGAGTGTAGGCCGAAGCCTGCAGTGGAGCAAGTTGAAAGGGAACCTTTAACCCCCCCCCCCCAGGCATTTGTTGCTGAAAGAGCCATCTTGTACAGCAGTAATACTGCACATGGAAAATGGTGGCTCCGAAAATTATGCTCCTTGCAAACGCTGAAGTACACACTCATATAATGTGTCCCCTCACACCGTCAAACCATCCCGGAAGTGGGACTTTCCTTTGTAATGTGACACAGCACAGCCGTCATTCCAACCCCCTTGGTGCCGGGCACCACCTCCTCAACGTTGTTTGGTTCTGTCACGGAGCCCGCACTGTAATGTTATCCCTTGGCCATGCACAGTTAGCGGTGCCCGTCTTCTGACATCATGTAGGTGTCAGGCTGGCAGTGCCTGTGCGTCCAAGCTGCCCGAGATCCAACCTTGCAGTGTCATCTAATGTAGTCCCACTGCGGGCCAGGGATCCATGGGCATGCGCAGTGCATATCATCGCCTCTCACTCACCTCCTTCCTGCTTCTTCAGACTGTGCGGCGTCACGGCCGTGGCATGCTATTAGGGATCAGCTGACGCCGCCTAGTCTGAAGAAGCGTGAAGAAGGGGAGTGAGAGGCTAGTATATGCACTGCGCATGGCCATGGATACCAGGCCCACTGTGGGATCACATTAGACGACACTGCGAGGTGTGATTTCGGGCAGCGTGGACGCACAGGCGCAGCCAGGACGACAACAAATGATGTCAGAGGACGGGCAGCGCAAACTGTGCATGGCCAAGGGATAACATAACAGCGCAGGGTCCATGACGGAATCAAACAACGCTAAGGAGGCAGCGCACGGTGCCAAGGGGGTAGCAATGACGGCTGTGCTGCGTCACATTACAAAGGAAAGTCCCACCTCCAGGACGGTTGGACGGTGTGAGGGGACACATTACATGAGTGTGTAGTTCAGCGTTTGCAAGGAGCATAATTTCAAGAGCGACCTTTCCCTTGTGCAGTATTAGTGCTGCACATGGTGGCTCTTTCAGTAACAAACGCCTAGGGGGGGGGGGGGGACAGGTCCCCTTACATTTTAGTTGTGCCAGCGTGGCGGTCGCATGACACGTTGCCGGATACACAGCTGGGGATCAGCTGACGTTACTGAACCCCAATAACAGAGGAGCGACTGTTGACTGTGCACACAGCACTTCCAGGCACCAACTGGCGGTGTTAGAGCCCAGGGACAGCAGGAGGAGCAGATTGGAGGTATTGCCGCACACACAGCTGGGGATCAGCTGACGTTACTGAACCCCAATAACAGAGGAGCGACTGTTGACTGTGCACACAGCACTTCCAGGCACCAACTGGCGGTGTTAGAGCCCAGGGACAGCAGGAGGAGCAGATTGGAGGTATTGCCGCACACACAGCTGGGGATCAGCTGACGTTACTGAACCCCAATAACAGAGGAGCGACTGTTGACTGTGCACACAGCACTTCCAGGCACCAACTGGCGGTGTTAGAGCCCAGGGACAGCAGGAGGAGCAGAGGAACAGAGTGTAGGCCGAAGCCTGATTGGAGCAAGTTGAAAGGAAACCTTTAACCCCCCCCCCAAGACGTTTGTAGCTGAAAGAGCCATGTTGTGCAGCACTAAGGATGCAAAAGGAAAAGGTTGCTCTTTTAATTATGCTCCTTGCAAACACCGAAGTAAACACTAAAAATGTGTCCCTTTATACCGTTAAACCGTTCCGGAGGTGCGAATTTCCTTCGTAATGGGACACAGCACAGCTGTCATTCCTATCCCCTTGATGCCGTGCGCTGCCTCCTCAGCGTTGTTTTAAGCTGCCACGGAGCCTGCGCTGTTCTGTTAGCCCTTGGCCATGCCCAATTAGCGCTGCCTGTCTTCTGACATAATTTGGTGTCAGGCTGTCAGTGCCTGTGCGTCCACGCTGCTCCAGATCCCACCTCGCAGTCTCATCTAACGTAATCCCACTGCGGGCCTTGGAACCATGGGCATGCACAGTGCATAACCTCGACTCTCACTCCCCTCCTTCCCTCTTCTTCAGACTGTGCGGTGTCACGGCCGTGGCATGCTAGGGATCAGCTGACGGCGCACAGTCTAAAGAAGGCGGAGGGAAATGAGCGAGAGCCCGAGGGGAAGATATGCACTGCGCATGCCCATGGATCCCAGGCCCGCAGTGTGACTCAATCAGAAGACACTGCGAGGCGGGATCTCGGGCACCGCGGCCGCACAGGCGCAGCCAGCCTGACACCAAATTATGTCAGAAGACAGGCAGCGCAAATAGGGCATGCCCAAGGGATAACAGAACAGCGCAGGCTCCGTGACAGCTTAAAACAACGCTGAGGAGGCAGCGCATGGCACCAAGGGGGTAGGAATGACGGCTGTGCTGCGTCACATTACGAAGGAAAGTCCCAGCTCCGGGACGGTATAACGGTATCAGTGAACACATTTTATAAGTGTTAAGTTCTGCGTGTGCAAAGAGCTAAAAAAAAAGAGCTACCTTTTCCTTGTGCAGCATTACTGCTGCACAAGATGGCTCTTTCAGTAACAAACGACGGGGGGGGGGGGGGGACAGGTTCCCTTACATTTAGGTTGTTGTGCCAGCGTGGCGGTCGCAAGACACATTGCCGGCTACACAGCTGGGGATCAGCTGACGTTACTGAAACCCAATAACACTGGGTCGTATGTTTTTACTGTGCAGCCTGCACTTCTGAGCCGCAACTGGCGGTGTTGGAGCCCAGGAATAGCAGTTCAGGTGGTAGAAAGATGAACACAGCAGGAGACCTGGATGACACCCAATTACTTAATCAGGCAGAGGAGTGGCAAATTCCTGCGAGATCCAGGCCTGGTTCATTTTCAGGAAAGTAAGCCGGTCAACGTTATCGGAGGATAGTCGCATGCGACGGTCTGTTAGTACACCACCTGCGGCACTAAAGACACGTTCCGATAAGACACTAGCCGCAGGGCAAGCCAGCACCTCCAATGCATACTGGCTTAGCTCTGGCCATGTATCCAGCTTAGAGACCCAAAACTTGAACGGGGAAGAGCCGTCTGGGAGTACAGTAAGAGGGCAAGCCATGTAGTCTGTCACCATCTGACGGAACCGTTGCCTCCTGCTGACTGGAGCCGCCGGTGATGGTGTAGACATTTGGGGCGGGCACACAAAAGTGTGCCAGAGTTGTGCCATACTGGGCTTGCCTTGGGCAGAGGCACTGCTTCTGCTCCCTCTTTGGGCAGAGCCTCCCCCACTGCCTCGACGCACTGAGCTGCTTTGTAAAGCACTAGCAGCACTCCTCTCAGTTGGACAGGAGAAGATGATGGAATTCACCAGTGTGTCGTGGTACTCCCGCAATTTACGCTCCCGGGTCAACGCAGGGATGAGGTTTTGGACGTTGTCCCGGTAGCGAGGATCGAGGAGGGTGAACACCCAATAATCAGGCATGTTGAGAATGTGGTCGATGCGGCGGTCGTTTCTCAGGCACTGCAGCATGAAATCCACCATGTGCTGCAGAGTGCCAACCGGCCCAGAAACGCTGTCCCCTGCTTGAGACATGATCTCTGCCCGCTCGTCATCACCCCACCCTCGCTGTACACACTGACCACTGGACAATTGTGTCGCTCCCTCCTCTGGACGGAGCTCTTCCTCCTCCATTGACTCCTCCTCATCCTCCTCACAAATTGGCCCCTGCGTACCCCTTTGTGAGGAACCACGTGGCGCTGACTCTCCAGAAGCTGATGGAAAAGGTGACTCCTCATCCTCCACCTCTTCCACCACATCATCCCTTAACCCTTGCAAAGTTTGCTGAAGCAGGCAGATAAGGGGGACAGTCATGCTGACTAGTGCATCATCTGCACTTGCCATCCGCGTGGAATAATCAAAAGGACGCAAAACCTGGCAGACGTCCTTCATAGTGGCCCACTCTGTGGTTGTGAAGTCTGATCGGCGCTGACTGCGACTTCTTTGCGCCTGATGCAGCTGGTACTCCATAACTGCTTGCTGCTGCTCACACAACCGCTCCAACATATGTAACGTGGAATTCCACCGGGTAGGTAGGTCACATATGATGCGGTGTTCCGGAAGGCGGAATCGGCGCTGCAGAGCAGCAATGCGGGATCTGGCCAAGCTGGAACGCCGCAAGTGAGCACACTCTAGGCGGACCTTGTGCAGCAGGGCATCAAGATCCGGATAGTCCCTCAGAAAACTCTGCACAACCAAATTGAGCACATGTGCCAGACATGGGATGTGAGTGAGGTTGCCAAGGGCCAAAGCTGCCACCAGATTTCGGCCATTGTCACACACTACCATGCCTGGCTGGAGATTCGCTGGCAGTAACCACACATCGCTCTCCTGCTTTATGGCATTCCAGAGCTCCTGCGCTGTGTGGCTTCGATGCCCCAATGAAACTAGTTTCAAGACGGCCTGCTGACGTTTGGCCACGGCTGTGCTCATGTCGGTCATAGGTAAACGTTCACGGGTCCATGTGGGGGTGGACTGTGACGGATCCTGCAGAGAGGAATCAGAGGAACTGGTGTAAGAGGAGGAGTCGATGCGTACAGACTGGATTCCTGCAATCCTTGGAGTGGGCAGGACACGTCCTGCGCCACTCGCACGATCTGTACCTGGCTCAACAACATTAACCCAATGGGCAGTGAGGGAAACATATCGCCCCTGTCCATGCTGACTGGTCCACGCATCGGTGGTGAGGTGGACCTTGCTACTGACGGCGTTCAGTAGCGCATGTTTTATGTTTGCCTCAACATGCCTGTGCAGGGCAGGGACAGCCTGCCTGCTGAAGTAAAAGCGGCTGGGCACCTTGTACTGTGGGACTGCCAATGCCATCAAGTCACGGAAGCTGTCAGTCTCCACCAGCCTGAACGAGAGCATTTCCAGGGACAACAGTTTGGCAATGCCTGCATTCAGAGCCTGTGCTCGGGGGTGGTTGGCCGAGAATGCCCGCCTTTTCTCCCATGCCTGTACTACCGATGGCTGTAGAGTAGACTGGGAGTGTGAGGATGACTGGGAAGGTGGTGCTGTGGGTGGAATTACACAAGGTCTCTGGGAGGAAGCCAAACCAGCTGTGCGTGAGCTGGAGGAAGAGGCAACACGAGCTGAAGAGGTGGTAGCTGCCGCTGTTGGTTGGCCTACATCTTCAGTGTGTTTCTGTAACTCCACCGCGTGCCTGGTCCGCACATGTTTCCACATATTTGTGGTATTGAGGTTGCTGACATTTTTCCCTCTTTTTACTTTATGATGACACAGCTTGCATTTGACAAAACAAATGTCATCTGCAACTGTGTCAAAAAAGGACCAGGCACTGCAAGTCTTGGGAGCGCCCTTTTTGGCTTTGGAAAGAGACAGGCTCCTAACGGGTGCCAAAGTGGAGGCTCCAGGCTCCGCAGTCTTCCCCCTCCCTCTCCCTCTTTGGCCCGTAAGAGGAAGCTCTTCCTCTGAGCTGCTCCCACCACCTTCCTGTTCCTCACGCCACGATGGGTCAAGGACCTCATCATCTCCACTACCCTCTGCCACCAACTGCTCCTCCTGGGTAGTCTCAGCAGCACAGTACGCACGAGAAAGCGGCACCTGAGTTTCATCATCAGATGCGTACTGCGCTGTGGTCACCGGAGGCACTGGCCCACCTGCCTCTTCAGAGTCAGAGAGAAAAAGGTGTTGGGCATCACTGCACACTGCCTCTTCTTCCATTTCTCCAATGCTGCTTGGCTGGCCCCCTGTTTCCAAGCCAAGAGATTCAGAGAACAGAAGTAGAGACGGCTCCTGTCCTGGGCTCTCTGACTGCCTGGCCAATTTGGCAGGTGGTGAAGAGACAGATGGCTGCTCTCCAGTGCTCTGTGCCTGAGAGGATGTGGCACTAACTGAAGTCGATGCCGAGGCGTTAGCTGCCATCCACCCGACAACGGCTTCAATTTGGTCTTCACGCAGCAGCGGTGCACGGCGCTCTCCGACAAAGCTGCGCATGAAGGACTGTTCCCTGCTGAAACTGAGTGACGACGAGTCACCGGCGCCCGCAACAGGCACAGAATCACCACGTCCTCTCCCTGCTCCTCTCCCTGCTCCGCGCCCACGCCCACGTGCCTTACTCCCTGCCCTCTTCATCTTGGTTGACAGATAAAGATAAGCAGAAAAGTACTAAGGCCTTAGTGTGCTTATTCCTGTAATGCTCCTCCTAACAGGTGTAAGAAACACTAATGTTGTAAATTGTGGACTAAACTTTATTATTTTGCAAATGTGGCCTACACAAGTGTAAGTTGTGTTTGGTGAACTTAACCTTTTTTTTGGTGCAGATCGGGCTACAGAGCTAGTTTAAATCACACGGAGACCGTGCAGACAGCCGTAAACGGCGCTGCAAGGCCAAGAAACCCTCCTCTCGGTTATCCTATATAGTGTTTTTCCACTATTTAGCTGGATACTAGTGGAAAGACACTAATAGGAATTTTTTTTTTCAAATTTTAAACTGGCTGCACTATTTGAAAAAAAGGAAATTGTTTTTCAAGGTATGAGGCAGTAACGCACCCTGAGCTGAATCCAACCGGCTATGGCTGCACACAGACTACAGGGCGAGCTGCGCTCACACAGAGACCGTGCAGACAGCCGTAAACGGCGCTGCAAGGCCAAAAAACCCTCCTCTAGGTTATCCTATATAGTGTTTTTCCACTATTTAGCTGGATACGAGTGGAAAGACACTAATAGGAATTTTTTTTTTCAAATTTTAAACAGGCTGCACTATTTGAAAAAAAGGAAAATTTTTCTCAAGGTATGAGCCAGTAACGAACCCTGAGCTGAATCCAACCGGCTATGGCTGCACACAGACTACAGGGCGAGCTGGGCTCACACGGAGACCGTGCAGACAGCCGTAAACGGCGCTGCAAGGCCAAAAAACCCTCCTCTCGGTTATCCTATATAGTGTTTTTCCACTATTTAGCTGGATACGAGTGGAAAGACACTAATAGGAATTTTTTTTTTCAGATTTTAAACAGGCTGCACTATTTGAAAAAAAGGAAAATTTTTCTCAAGGTATGAGCCAGTAATGAACCCTGAGCTGAATCCAACCGGCTATGGCTGCACACAGACTACAGGGCGAGCTGGGCTCACACGGAGACCGTGCAGACAGCCGTAAACGGCGCTGCAAGGCCAAAAAACCCTCCTCTAGGTTATCCTATATAGTGTTTTTCCACTATTTAGCTGGATACGAGTGGAAAGACACTAATAGGAATTTTTTTTTTCAAATTTTAAACAGGCTGCACTATTTGAAAAAAAGGAAAATTTTTCTCAAGGTATGAGCCAGTAACGAACCCTGAGCTGAATCCAACCGGCTATGGCTGCACACAGACTACAGGGCGAGCTGGGCTCACACGGAGACCGTGCAGACAGCCGTAAACGGCGCTGCAAGGCCCAAAAACCCCCCTCTAGGTTATCCTATGTAGTGTTTTTCCACAATAGAGCTGGAGACTGGTGGAAAAACACTAATAGGAAATTTGAGAAAAAATGTGCAGCAGGCTGCACTAAGAGCAAAAAAGAACAACTGTGTGAGGCAGTGTGAACCCCCCCTGAGCTGAATACAACCGGGTATATGGCTGCACACAGACTACAGAGTGAGCTGCACACACACACACACACAGAGACCTTGCAGAACGCTGTTAAAACAGCGCTGCAAGGCAAGAGCAAGGTGAACAGTGAAGAACACACAGCGTTTTGCTAAATTAGCCTTTGGAAAGGAAAATAAAGCAATTAGCTAGCTCGACTGGCCCTCAGTTAGAACACAGCGTCCTGTCCCTAACTGAAATCACAGCAGAGTGAGCGCAAAATGGCGGCAGCGCTTTTTTATAGTGCAGAGTGACATCATTTCAGCAGCCAATCCCAGCCTTGCCAGTACTTACATGCCCACCATGCTAAACAGGATGTGCCCACACTTTCATTCATTCCTCATTGGCTGCTGCGTTCAATTTGAATTCTGGGAACTTCCGATTCCGGTATCCGATACGCGGGAAGTATCGGAATTCAGTATCGGAATTCCGATACCGCAAATATCGGCCGATACCCGATACTTGCGGTATCGGAATGCTCAACACTAGTCATAATGATTTCCTCTATCCACAATTTCCCCTAGTCTGGGCCATAACTATTTCCTCTATACACCGTTGCCCCATACCAGTCCACCAGCCCACCACAACATCCCCACAGCTTCATCCATAATAAAAATTTCACCATTCTTTCGGTAAACCTCTATATCAGAGGTGGGGAACTTCTGGCCATTTCTGTAACTCCTGAGCAGATTCCCGGGGATCATAGTGCTAGGGCGGGCAGCTGCATTTTGCCAGCCACCGGCCCTTTAAAATCCTCTTGCACTGCGAGCACACACATGCAACTCTCACTACCGAACACTGTGCATTCATTAAATGATTACGCTCTGACACTAGCCACTGTGAGCATCAGAAAGTACCTTGTGGGTAGAGCTAGTGCACGATGCGCTCCAGTCCCACAGATGCAGACAGAAGCAGCTCTCTCATGCCTCCTGTCATACACGATACAGCCCCATATCTACTGCAATGTGTTTTAGCTCCAGGCCAATGTTTCCTATGATGTGCTCGAGCCATAGCCCCATGTCTTCTGTCATACATGCTCCAGCCCGAATGTCTCCTGTGATGTGCTCCAGCCCGAATGTCTCCTGTGGTGTGCTCCAGCCCGAATGTCTCCTGTGATGTGCTCCAGCCCGCACGCCTCCTCTGGTGTGCTCCAGCCCAAATGTCTCCTGTGGTATGCTCCAGCCCCAGTCCCATATCTACTGCAGTGTGTTTTAGCTCCAGGCCAATGTTTCCTATGATGTGCTTGAGCCATAGCCCCATGTCTTCTGTCATACATGCTCCAGCACGAATGTCTCCTGTGATGTGCTCCAGCCCGAATGTCTCCTGTGATGTGCTCCAGCCCGAATGTCTCCTGGGGTGTGCTCCAGCCCCATGTCTCCTGTGATGTGCTCCAGCCCAAATGTCTCCTGTGATGTGCTCCAGCCCGAATGTCTCCTGTGATGTGCTCCAGCCCGAATGTCTCCTCTGATGTGCTTGAGCCCGCATGTCTCCTGTGGTGTGCTCCAGCCCGCATGTCTCCTGTGGTGTGCTCCAGCCCCAGTCACAATGACTCATGTGATGTGCTCCAGCCTCGTGATCCCTGTAATGTACCTCAGCCCCATGTCTCCAGTAATGTGCTCCACACCCAGATCCATGTCTCCTGTGATGTACTCCAGCTCCAATATCTCCTTTGAAGTTTATGTTCTAGCCCCAATGTCTCCTTCGAAGTATATGCTAGAGCCCCAGCTTCTCCTGTGATGTTCATACTCCATCCCCAGTGTTTCCTATGTGATGTATATACAGCAGTCCCAGCATTTCCTATGTGATGTTTCAGCCCCAGCATCTCCATTGTGATGTATACTGCAGTCTTGATGTTTCCTATATGATGTATACTGCATATCTACCACTGCTTGAGTTGTATAAATGTAACATGAGCAGTGATAAATCTCCCACTGTGAGGAGACTTGTTCTAACTTAATACTGCAAGTTTTTTACAACACTTGCCATCACAAAGCTGACTGAGCTCCAGACCGAAGCAAATGTGGAAAAGCAGTTGTGAGAAGCAACATGACCACCTAACATCAAGCAACACACCAAAGAGAAGCAGATCCAGCCATCACATTAGGGGTGAGTTAATTGTTTGACCAAATATAGCAGGATAATTTTCAAGTTGATAATTTTGTGCAGCCCCCGAATGATGGTAGAAATATCCAGATGGCCCTTGGCAGAAAAAAAGGTTCCTCACCCCTACTCTACATCATAGCAGCTAATAGTTCAGAATTTGCCGGGGCCTGTCAAGATTTTTCCAGATACAATATTTGTAAAATCAATGTTTTACTGGCCTCAAACTAGCAGGGTTTATGTACCTACCACTCAAAAGGGGTGTTTGCAGGTAGAATTTGGGTGAGGTACTTAACCGTTCCTATAGTACCAACTCTTATGATGCTATGTACAGTATGTCTCTATTAATATCAGACCCCAGACAAAGCAAAATAGCAGACCCCTTATAATATTTATATCAGATCCCTAAACAAATTCAATAAAATAAAATTAGACCCCAGATCTTACTCATTACTTCCTCAGTGCTGCTGTACCCGGTCCTGCTAGGAAGTCTCTTATACACAGCACACACCGAGGGATTCCTCCTCTTCATTCCTTAATTAGCACACACAAGCAACAGCAGGGAGGAAATTATACAACAGTACTGAGCATTGTGCATGTTACTCCAGCTCTTCGGTGAGGTAAAAGACTTGTTAGAAAGCTCAGCACAATTTCTCTGTGTTTCCCTCTGCCTGTTTCCTCACTCTACCCTCCATAAAGTATAATAGGCTGTGTAACCTGAAACCTTACTATGCTGGCAGTCCATCTTGTCTTGAGCATCATGGAGATGAGCTATTTTTCACAGTGGATGGCAAGTTCAGGAGACAAAGGGAGGGGGGAAAAGTGGCTCATAAGTGGAGAAAAAAAAACAGAATTCTCTGATAATTACAAAGTTTCTTATATTTTGGCAAAGTAGATTGAAAGAACAGTTTTCGTTTAAGAAAATGTAGGGAGTTCCCTATAAAACCATTGATAACACAATGCAATGTGCAAAAGGATAAAGTCAGCTCTGCTACATCCATAGCTGATAATATTCAAATTGATAGGATTATGACATTTTGTAAGTAGAGGGTTTGGTTTGATGCCAGATCTGCAGCTGTAGTAAAGGCACATTTGTGGGAACATAATCTTATAGTTCGGCCAAAACAAACCCGAATGAAGCCATGTGCATCTATTCATCACTGCGAGCCCTCCGGTTCAAGTATGTACTCTCTATTAATCAATCCATGTGTATCAATTCAGCACTTTCATTAGGAAGAATAATCAGACAGACCTTGTCAAGCTCTCCGGGCTCGGTGAGAAAAGTCACCCAGCACAGGCGCTCTGATTAACTTTACTTCCATCGAATTGATGTTGATAAAAGTCTGTGGCTTTAACCCTGCCCTACCATAAAACTACTCTGAATGTGGAATTAGGAAATGGACGTGGCCCTGTCATATTCATAAAGCTTCAATAATATTTCTTAAAATTATTCTGTTTTGAACAATCTACACGTACTGCTAGAACCCCTGGCAATCAGATGTAATCACATGCGCCATATTCGTGGTGCGCCACGCCAAAAGTGCAATAGTATTTCTGACATTCAAAACGCTGAAATATTTCAATATGAAATATTTCATTAATTTTACTGGCTGGCATGGCCATGCCCTGTCCTGCCCAGGCTCCTTCCCAGCTCCTCCAATTTCAGAGGGAGTTATGATTCAAACCGGCATAAAAAGGCCAGAAGTCACAACATTTTTGCGACTTTTCAAAGCTTTTTTGTGCCACTTTTCTGGCATAAAGGTTTTGATGAATAGTCTTAGAGTTTACTTTCTATACAGCGCCAGCATAGGGGAAGTTAGGCATTAGACAGTGTTCAATTAAAGCTGTGTGCGTTGATGTTGCTGGGCTGTGTATGTTGATCTAGTGTGCTGTGCGTGTTAATGTAGCTGAGATGTGTGTGTTCATGTAGTTTAGCTGTGTGTACTGATGTAAATAATTTGTTTGTTGATGTAGCTGAGCTGTGTGTGCTGATGTAGCTGAGCTGTGTGTTGATGCAGCTGAGCTGTGTGTGCTGATGTAGCTGAGCTGTGTGTTGATGCAGCTGAGCTGTGTGTGCTGATGTAGCTGAGCTGTGTGTTGATGTAGCTGAGCTGTGTATGCTGATGTAGCTGAGCTGTGTGTTGATGTAGCTGAGCTGTGTATGCTGATGTAGCTGAGCTGTGTGTTGATGTAGCTGAGCTGTGTATGCTGATGTAGCTGAGCTGTGTGTTGATGTAGCTGAGCTGTGTATGCTGATGTAGCTGAGCTGTGTGTTGATGTAGCTGAGCTGTGTATGCTGATGTAGCAGAGTTTTGTGTGTAACAGAGTTGTGTGTTGTAGAGCTGTGTGCATGCACATGTAGTAGAGCTGCGTATATATGTGTCAGAGCTGTGTTTGTAAAAAACAGCAGAGATGGGTGTGCATGTAATGGACATGCATAAATGTGCATATGTCTGTGTTTCTGAGTATACATAACGTGCTGTAAAGCTTTATGTGTATAATGTACACGATGCAGAGAAATGCTAACAATAGGTCTATTACCTCACTTTTCTACACTAGTGCATTACAATTACTAATATTGACCCCTCTACTTCTTTACACAAACGGATGTTGTAACTAGTAGGAAATATTTTTTTCCTGCTTTCTGCTGCCTATACCTGGGGTGAATCCCAAAGCCCCAAAATAGGATATGGATATATATAAAAGGGCTATTTGACCAAGAAGGAGAGTGATGGGGTGCTACGCCAGATGACCTGGCCTCCACAGTCACCAGACCTGAACCAAATCGAGATGGTTTGGGGTGAGCTGGACCGCAGAATGAAGGCAAAAGGGCCAACAAGTGCTAAGCATCTCTGGGAACTCCGTCAAGATTGTTGGAAGACCATTTCTGGTGACTACCTCTTGAAGCTCATCAAGAGAATGCCAAGAGTGTGCAAAGCAGTCATCAAAGCAAAAGGTGGCTACTTTGAAGAACCTAGAATATAAGACATAATTTCAGTTGTTTCACACTTTTTTGTTAAGTATATAATGCCACATGTGTTAATTCATAGTTTTGATGCCTTCAGTGTGAATGTACAATTTTCATAGTCATGAAAATGCAGAAAATCTTTAACTGAGAAGGTGTGTCCAAACTTTTGGTCTGTACTGTGGATATATACATAAATATATATATATATATATATCTACTATATAATTGTCTAAGGGTCACTTCCGTCTGTCTCTCTGTCTTTCTGTCACGGATATTCATCACGACCAATCAGCGACGGGCACAGTCCGGTAGAAAATGGCCGCTCCTTACTCCCCGCAGTCACTGCCCGGCGCCCGCATACTCCCCTCCGGTCACCGCTCACACATGGTTAATGCCGGCGGTAACGAACCGCGTTATGCTGCGGGTAACGTTACCGCCGCTTTTAACCCTGTGTCCCCAACTTTTTACTATTGACGCTGCCTATGCCGCATCAATAGTAAAAAAATGTAATGTTAAAAATAATAAAAAAACAAAAAACCTGCTATAGTCACCCTCCATAGTCCGCCGAGCCGCTCGCGCCGGCCGCCATCTGCCGTTCCCGGAGATGCATTGCGAAATTACCCAGAAGACTTAGCGGTCTTGCGAGACCACCAAGTCATCTGGGTAATTTCGCAATGCATCCTGGGAATGGAAGATGGCGGCCGGCGCTTCGCTGGATCCCAGGGGTGAGTATATAACTATTTTTTATTTTAATTATTTTTTTAACAGGGATATGGTGCCCACACTGCTGTATACTATGTGGGCTGTTAGATACCGCGTGGCTGCCATATACTACATAGGCAGTGTTATATACTGCGTGGGCTGTGCTATATACTGCGTGGCTGCTATATACTGCATGGGCAGTGTTATATACTACGTGGCTGCTATATACTGCGTGGGCAGTGTTATATACTACGTGGCTGCTATATACTGCGTGGGCAGTGTTATGTACTACGTGGCTGCTATATACTGCGTGGGCAGTGTTATATACTACGTGGCTGCTATATACTGCATGGGCTGTGTTATATACTACGTGGCTGCTATATACTGCATGGGCTGTGCTTTATATTACGTGGCCAGTGTTATATATTGCGTGGCCTGTGTTATATACTACGTCGCCTGTGTTATATACTACGTGGCTGCTATATACTGCTTGGGCTGTGCTATATATTACGTAGCCAGTGTTATATACTGTGTGGCCTGTGTTATATACTGCGTGGCCTGTGTTATATACTACGTGGCTGCTATATACTGCGTGGGCTGTGCTATATATTATGTGGCCAGTGTTATATACTACGTCGCCTGTGTTATATACTGCGTGGCTGCTATATACTGCGTGGGCTGTATTATATAGTACATGGCTGTGTTATATACTGCCTGGCCACTGTTATATATTGCGTGGCCTGTATTAACGCATCGGGTATTCTACAATATGTATGTATATAGCAGCCACATAGTATATAGCACAGGTCACGTACTATTTGCTATATACTACGTGGCCTGTGCTATATACTATGTGGCTGCTATATACATACTGTGCATAAATACATATTCTAGAATACCCGATTCGTTAGAATCGGGCCACCATCTAGTATATTGTGTATATATATATATGTATGTGTGTGCAAGTTTGGTATCTCCATAAATGTACTTAGCAATTAATTACACAGTGAATATGGTAAAAAAACAAAAAACAAAAAAAAACAATGACAGTTGTATTACTTTTCAATATTTCATCCCACTTGGAGGTTTATTCCACTTTCTAGTACATTATGTGGTTCAAGGAGGGGTGTCTTTCAAAACTACAACTTCAAAATACAACTCCTGAAATGAAGCTTTTCAACTCTGGAGGATTTGGGCATTACATGAACCACAACTGGATTCTATTGGAACCATGTAGTGCTCATTTTCTCCTCTGGGGGTGCTGCAGAAAAAAATGAACACTAGTTAGTGCCTGAACTTGGTAATAGTGATGAGCGATCGTGCTCGGATAAGGTGTTATCTGAGCATGCTCGGGTGCTAACCGAGCGTCTTCGGCGTGCTTGAAAAATATGTTCGAGTCCCCGCGACTGCATGCTGTACTGTGGTGGATTGCTCTGCGGACCCCGGCAGCACGGATGAGAACTCTTTGTAAAGCTTTTATGTCCTAACTTCTCGGGAAGTTTGCTTGTTATAAATAACAGGTATTCGTGTTTGATACTTCATAGTCCTTGAAGGATAATCAATATATGATTTCTAGTTCCTGGTGCATTTTCTCTGTGAAAACCTACATAATTTTTGTGCCGGTAAACTTTATAATTGACTTGACATATGTATTGATCTGAATTACAGCGCTACTATCTGATATTAACGGTGATGTGAGACGCGGAGACCTTACACTCCAAATTAAAGGGAAAGTCTTATCTGGAAATGACCCATAAAGGTTTTAGTATAAATGTAGTTTTTAGCTTTTTCACCCACGCAGCCCATTTTTGTTTTTTTTGTTTCCGTTTTTTCCTCAGAGCCATAACTCTTTTATTTCCCTGTCCACATAGACATACGATGGCTTTTTTTTTTTGCAGGACACCATTTTTTTTTGCTATACACCATTCATTTCACCACATAGTCTACTCAAAAACAGGAAAAAAAATCCAAGTACGGTGAAATTGTGAAAAAAAAAAACACAATTCTGACATTGGTTTTTGGGAGTTGTTTTTGTGGTGTTCATTTTGCAGTAAAAATGACCCTGAAATACGATTCTACTCATCAGTACGATTACGGCGATACCAAACATGTCCAGTTTTTTAATTATTCTTGTAATGAAAAAAAATCTGAGGTTTGTAAAAAAAAAAACTTTTTTGAGCTGTGTTACTAATTTCTATTTTTATTTTTGTGCATTGGAGCTCTGTGATGGCTTATTTTTTTTATTGGCAGAGGCAATGTTTTTATTAGTATCATTTTTGGATAGATGTGACTTTTTGATCACTTGTTACAATATTTTTTGTGGAATTGCAGTGGCCAAAAAAAACGTAATTTTGGCATTCTTGAATTTTTTTCAGTTCACGGAGTTTACCGATCTGGTTAATTATTTTGATAGATTGGACTTTTCTGAACATAGTGATACCAAACATGTGCATTTTTTAAATTCGATTAATATTTTTTACTGTCAATGAGGGTAAAGGGGTGTAATTCGAACTTTTATATATTTTTTTTTATTTTTTTCATATTTTTTTTAAAACTTGTCTTTTTACTGATTTTGTTAGTGCTTGAAGATGCGATTGTCCGATCACTTATGCTACCTACAGAGATGTAGGGTCTCTTTAGACCCCATCAAAAGAATAATACTATTGCAGACCTGTAGGAAATTTTGACTCAAATTTTTTTTATGGAAGCGTTTTTTTGGCAAATGTAATTGTGAAAAGAGCGGAAACAGGGCGAGATGTGACATCACCTATTGTAAATGGCGGATCCTGTGTTATATACTGTATATAGAAATGTTATCAGTCATTATACAGGAGGAGGAGGTGAGCTGTGACATCACCTATAGTGAATGGTGGATCCTGTGTTATCTACTGTATATACTGTATATAGAGGTGTTATCAGTCACTTCAGGAGGAAGTGAGCTGTGATATCACCTATTGTGAATGGTGGATCCTGTGTTATCTACTGTATATAGAGGTGTTATCAGTCATTATACAGGAGGAGGTGGGCTGTGACATCACCTATTGTGAATGGTGGATCCTGTGTTATCTACTGTATATAGAGGTGTTATCAGTCATTGTACAGGAGGAGGAGGTGAGCTGTGACATCACCTATTGTGAATGGCGGATCCTGTGTTATCTACTGTATATAGAGGTGTTATCAGTCATTGTACAGGAGGAGGAGGTGAGCTGTGATATCACCTATTGTGAATGGTGGATCCTGTGTTATCTACTGTATATAGAGGTGTTATCAGTCATTGTACAGGAGGAGGTGAGCTGTGATATCACCTATTGTGAATGGTGGATCCTGTGTTATCTACTGTATATAGAGGTGTTATCAGTCATTGTACAGGAGGAGGTGAGCTGTGATATCACCTATTGTGAATGGTGGATCCTGTGTTATCTACTGTATATAGAGGTGTTATCAGTCATTATACAGGAGGAGGTGGGCTGTGACATCACCTATTGTGAATGGTGGATCCTGTGTTATCTACTGTATATAAAGGTGTTATCAGTCATTATACAGGAGGAGGTGAGCTGTGACATCACCTATTGTGAATGGTGGATCCTGTGTTATCTACTGTATATAGAGGTGTTATCATTCATTGTACAGGAGGAGGAGGTGAGCTGTGACATCACCTATTGTGAATGGTGGATCCTGTGTTATCTACTGTATAGAGAGGTGTTATCAGTCATTGTACAGGAGGAGGAGGTGAGCTGTGACATCACCTATTGTGAATGGAGGATCCTGTGTTATCTACTGTATATAGAGGTATTATCAGTCATTGTACAGGAGGGGGAGGTGAGCTGTGACATCACCTATTGTGAATGGTGGATCCTGTGTTATCTACTGTATATAGAGGTGTTATCAGTCATTGTACAGGAGGAGGAGGTGAGCTGTGACATCACCTATTGTGAATGGAGGATCCTGTGTTATTGATACAATAATTGTTATTTATTCCAAAGACATACTGATAGGGATTCTAGATTGTGAGCCCAATCGGGGACAGTGATGATGTTGTGTGCAAAACTGTAAAGCGCTGCGGAATATGTTAGCGCTATATAAAAATAAAAAAAATAAAAATAAATAAAAATAAATAAATACCGCAACAGAAGAATGCAGAGTCTGATTTCTGACTTCTCCTGCACTGATTAGAAGCAGTTCATCTTCATATTAACCCCTTTACTCCCAATGGTGGTTTACACGTTATTGACCGGGCCACTTTTTACAATTCTGACCACTGTCCCTTTATCCCGGTGATTCAACGGATTCGGATGATTCTGACATTGTTTTCTCGTGTACTTCATGATAGTGGTAAAATTTCTTTGATATTACTTGCGTTTATTTGTGAAAAAAATGGAAATTTGGCAAAAATGTTGAAAATTTCGAAATTTGCTAACTTTGAATTTTCATGCCCTTAAATCACAGAGATACGTTACACAACATACTTAGTAAGTAACATTTCCCACATGTCTACTTTACATCAGCACAATTTTGGAACCAATTTTTTTTTTTGTTAGGGAGTTAAAAGGATTGAAAGTTGACCAGCGATTTCTCATTTTTACAACACCATTTTTTTTAGGGACCACATCACATTTGAAGTCATTTTGAGGGGTCTATATGATAAAAAATATCAAAAAGTGACACCATTCTAAAAACTGTTCCCCTAAAGGTGCTCAAAACCACATTCAAGAAGTTTATTAACCCTTCAGGTGCTTCACAGCAATTTTTGGAATGTTTAAAAAAAATGAACATTTAACTTTTTTTCACAAAAAAATTACGGTACTTCATATCCAATTTGTTTTATTTTTCCAAAGGTAACAGGAGTAATTGGACCCAAAAAGTTGTTGTACAATTTATTCTGAGTGCGCAGATACCCCATTTGTGGGGGTAAACCACTGTTTGGGCGCATAGCAGAGCTTGGAAGGGAAGGAGCGCCGTTTGACTTTTCAATGCAAAATGGGCTGGAATTGAGAGAGGACGCGTTTGGAGAACCCCTGATGTGCCTACACAGTGGAAACCCCCCACAAGTGACACAATTTTGGAAAGTAGACCCCCTAAGGAACTAATCTAGATGTGTGGTGAGCACTTTGAACCCCCAATTGTTTCACTAAAGTTTTTAATGTAGAGCCGTGAAAATTAAAAAATAATTTTTTCCCCACAAAAATGATATTTTAGCCACCAATTTTGTATTTTCCCAAGGGTATCCGGAGAAATTGGACCCCAAAAGTTGTTGTGCAATTTGTCTTGCGTACGCCGATACCCCATATGTGGGAGAAAACTACTATTTGGGCACACATCGAGGATCCCCCGTGGCCATCTTGGATCCGGAGGCCTACAGGGAGGAGGACGGAGGAGACCCTCGGAACAACGCGATCACATCTCCCTGTTCTGAGGTTCTCAGGGAAGCACGTAGGGAGCCCCATCCCTGGGCGATGCTTTCCTATGCCACCGGAACGCTGTGATCTTGTTTGATCGCAGTGTTCCGGGGGTTAAAGTGCCGGGAGCGGTCCGTGACCACTCCTGGCACATAGTGCCGGATGTCAGCTGTGATAATCATGTGACACTCAGCCGCGATCGGCCGCTCTCCCCCCGTGAGCGCGGCTGATCGCATATGACGTACTATCCCGTCGATGGTCATACGGGCCCAGGTCACCTCGACGGGATAGTACGTCTGATGTCAGAAAGGGGTTAAAGGTTTCTTTTAGCAGTGCAGGGGTCAAACTGCTCTGATGAGAGTTCCTGGAGCATATAGGCCCTCAGCTGTGCACCACTGCCATCTCTTGTATAATCTGGTCCCTGCCTAGCACTCATTGTCAGAGTTAGGTTATTACCTGACTCAAGACAGAATTCCAATGCCCCTATCAGCCCACTGCACCTGAACTTGACCATCCAACTGTACTTCCCTGTCTCGGCCACTACAAGGAATTGCCTGTTTTACACTCGCAGTCGACCCCTCCCACTGCGGGCTAGTCCCAAACATTAGCACATAATAGCTAAGGTGTAAAAATTGCTTCACTATAATAGTACTCGGGGATAATGGGTAACGTATAGCTAGCCTTAGGCTGTGGCACAGATGGTCACACCGCCAATAGGGGTATCCTGCCACTGCAGGTTCAAATAATTTAGACAGGCAGATGGTGTGAAATGTTTCCACATTCTTATTATAGCAGTTCCCCTGATGAATCCCTAAGACTGGGGAGGAAATGCGTAGTGAACATATAGATAGACAATATTTCTGTGGGTGGTGGTTTGTCCAGTAGCAGGATATACTTGGGGCCTGTCCTTGTGAGGGCAGGAGCTCTGCAGGGGCACGAAAGGGAGTGAGAGTGAATTCACTGATTGAGCTCCATTCTCTTCCCCCTCATGTAAATTCTCCGGCCCACTGGCGATATGAGCACTGGTTATGCACGAGCACTATACACTTACGGTTTTCTTTGTGTCACGTTTGTCCAGGATTTTAGATTGATTTATTAAAAGTTACATTTTATAAGGGAGACTCTCCTAGCTATGCTTTAGCCCCAAACATTAACGGTATCTTATCTTACACCTTTAGCTAACTACAGTTACCGTACTATCCTATAATAGTATATTCTAAACCTACTGTCCTGATCTTATATTCTATCCACTGTACTGTCACATGTCCAAACTGCTGCCACGTGTTATGCATATTATACTTCACATTACTATATTAACAATACTTATACTACCCCATATTCCAGTACATAGCTTACATTTCACATGACACACACACACACATATATATATATATATATATATATATACATATATATATATATATACACACATGACACCATCTATATTACATGATTGCTGTCTTCAGCGACATAGTCGGGGTAATATAGTCCACACCCTTACACATACGCAACATATCTCAGACTATTTGAACAGGGGTTTGTTTTTTCACCCCAGAGTCCGGTATTGAGCATTTATACCATCCACCCTCAGGTGTAGTTGACATCCTATTCACTTCCCGAGTAATTTAAGAAGTCTTGAAACATTGCACATGCTCACTGAGGGATTCAGTTGGAGGCACAGTAAGGGGGCGCCCTAAAGGTGTCTGGGACTAGATGGAACTAAGTGACGCCATTCTAGACTGGTCCAAAGTAATTTGCAAATATTGAAAACGGGACTACAAGTTGCAATTAGGAACTACAGTATTTTCGAGGAAAAGATTGGTATGCAGGATAGGGACTCAAAATGGTAATGCTGGCAGCTTCGGAGGCTTGGAAGACTTCACAATCTTTTTTAAAGGGGTAGTCACAAAATACAAGAAAAAAAATCCTACAGTATGAAATACCGCCACATCCCTGAATGTCTGAAGTTAAGTTTTAAGGGAATTGTTCTTAGCTATTCATATCCATTTGTGTTAATCCAATGAACCATAGACATCCTCAATTCACTCTGGGAACCAAACCAACAAAAAAAACACGGACCCCCCCCATTCACTATTCACAATGAAAGCCAGCAAGTCAGCGCAATAATCACTATAAAAACATCCTCCTGCGCTGTTATGACATGATACAGAATGATGGCTTCCCGTGTCTGCTGCCCACACGACATGATTCACAGGCGACACAGGCGGCCGCCAGATGAATCCAGTGTAATGAATATAATAATAGATGTTCTCTCATTGGGCCCCTATTATATTGTTATTCCACAGGTTGATTGTGTTTATTGAGCATTTTATTTGCTTTTGCGATACTGTTCAGCGCTAAAAACATTTTAAAAATTTTTTTTCCAATTGTTTTTCCCTTTCAGTTTAATCAAATGTTTTGCTAATGGGCAGGATCGTATAACAGGTCTGTGTAGAGTGGAAAGGCAATCCCATATACACAATACAGTGGGGCAAAAAAGTATTTAGTCAGTCAGCAATAGTGCAAGTTCCACCACTTAAAAAGATGAGAGGCGTCTGTAATTTACATCATAGGTAGACCTCAACTATGGGAGACAAACTGAGAAAAAAAAATCCAGAAAATCACATTGTCTGTTTTTTTAACAATTTATTTGCATATTATGGTGGAAAATAAGTATTTGGTCAGAAACAAAATTTCATCTCAATACTTTGTAATATACAGTTAGGGCCAGAAATATTTGGACAGTGACACAATTTTCGCGAGTTGGGCTCTGCATGCCACCACATTGGATTTGAAATGAAACCTCTACAACAGAATTCAAGTGCAGATTGTAACGTTTAATTTGAAGGGTTGAACAAAAATATCTGATAGAAAATGTAGGAATTGTACACATTTCTTTACAAACACTCCACATTTTAGGAGGTCAAAAGTAATTGGACAAATAAACATAACCAAAACAAAATATTTTTATTTTCAATATTTTGTTGCAAATCCTTTGGAGGCAATCACTGCCTTAAGTCTGGAACCCATGGACATCACCAAACGCTGGGTTTCCTCCTTCTTAATGCTTTGCCAGGCCTTTACAGCCGCAGCCTTCGGGTCTTGCTTGTTTGTGGGTCTTTCCGTCTTAAGTCTGGATTTGAGCAAGTGAAATGCATGCTCAATTGGGTTTAGATCTGGAGATTGACTTGGCCATTGCAGAATGTTCCACTTTTTGGCACTCATGAACTCCTGGGAAGCTTTGGCTGTATGCTTGGGGTCATTGTCCATCTGTACTATGAAGCGCCGTCCAATCAACTTTGCAGCATTTGGCTGAATCTGGGCTGAAAGTATATCCCGGTACACTTCAGAATTCATCCGGCTACTCTTGTCTGCTCTTATGTCATCAATAAACACAAGTGACCCAGTGCCATTGAAAGCCATGCATGCCCATGCCATCACGTTGCCTCCACCATGTTTTACAGAGGATGTAGTGTGCCTTGGATCATGTGCCGTTCCCTTTCTTCTCCAAACTTTTTTCTTCCCATCATTCTGGTACAGGTTGATCTTTGTCTCATCTGTCCATAGAATCCTTTTCCAGAACTGAGCTGGCTTCTTGAGGTGTTTTTCTGCAAATTTAACTCTGGCCTGTCTATTTTTGGTATTGATGAATGGTTTGCATCTAGATGTGAACCCTTTGTATTTACTGTCATGGAGTCTTCTCTTTACTGTTGACTTAGAGACAGATACACCTACTTCACTGAGAGTGTTCTGGACTTCAGTTGATGTTGTGAACGGGTTCTTCTTCACCAAATTAAGTATGCGGCGATCATCCACCACTGTTGTCATCTGTGGACGCCCAGGCCTTTTTGAGTTCCCAAGCTCACCAGTCAATTCCTTTTTTCTCAGAATGTACCCAACTGTTGATTTTGCTACTCCAAGCATGTCTGCTATCTTTCTGATGGATTTTTTCTTTTTTTTCAGCCTCAGGATGTTCTGCTTCACCTCAATTGAGAGTTCCTTTGACCGCATGTTGTCTGCTCACAGCAACAGCTTCCAAATGCAAAACCACACACCTGGAATCCACCCCTGACCTTTTAACTACTTCATTGATTACAGGTTAACGAGGGTGACACCTTCAGAGTTAATTGCAGCCCTTAGAGTCCATTGTCCAATTACTTTTGGTCCCTTGAAAAAGAGGACGCTATGCATTACAGAGCTATGATTCCTAAACCCTTTCTCCGATTTGGATGTGGAAACTATCATATTGCAGCTGGGAGTGTGCACTTTCAGTCCATATTATATATATAATTGTATTTCTGAACATGTTTTTGTAAACAGCTAAAATAACAAAACTTGTGTCACTGTCCAAATATTTCTGGCCCTAACTGTATCCTTTGTTGGCAATGACAGAGGTCAAACGTTTTCTGTAAGTCTTCACAAGGTTGCCACACACTGTTGTTGGTATGTTGGCCCATTCCTCCATGCAGATCTCCTCTAGAGCAGTGATGTTTTTGGCTTTTCGCTTGGCAACACGGACTTTAAACTCCCTCCAAAGGTTTTCTATAGGGTTGAGATCTGGAGACTGGCTAGGCCACTCAAGGACCTTGAAATGCTTCTTACGAAGCCACTCCTTCGTTGCCCTGGCAGTGTGCTTTGGGTCATTGTCATGTTGAAAGACCCAGCCACGTTTCATCTTCAATGCCCTTGCTGATGGAAGGAGGTTTGCACTCAAAATCTCACGATACATGGCCCCATTCATTCTTTCATGTACCCGGATCAGTCGTCCTGGCCCCTTTGCAGGGAAACAGCCCCAAAGCATGATGTTTCCACCACCATGCTTTACAGTAGGTATGGTGTTTGGAGGAAAAAGAATACTGAGTTGCATCCATCAAACACGACAAGTTGTGTTTCTACCAAACAGTTCCAGTTTGGTTTCATCAGACCATAGGACATTCTCCCAAAACTCCTCTGGATCATCCAAATGCTCCAAGCAAACTTCAGATGGGCCCGGACATGTACTGGCTTAAGCAGTGGGACACGTCTGGCACTGCAGGATCTGAGTCCATGGTGGCATAGTGTGTTACTTATGGTAGGCCTTGTTACATTGGTCCCAGCTCTCTGCAGTTCATTCACTAGGTCCCCCCGCGTGGTTCTGGGATTTTTGCTCACCGTTCTTGTGATCATTCTGACCCCACGGGGTGGGATTTTGCGTGGAGCCCCAGATCGAGGGAGATTATCAGTGGTCTTGTATGTCTTCCATTTTCTAATTATTGCTCCCACTGTTGATTTCTTCACTCCAAGCTGGTTGGCTATTGCAGATTCAGTCTTCCCAGCCTGGTGCAGGGCTACAATTTTGTTTCTGGTGTCCATTGACAGCTCTTTGGTCTTCACCATAGTGGAGTTTGGAGTCAGACTGTTTGAGGGTGTGCACAGGTGTCTTTTTATACTGATAACAAGTTTAAACAGGTGCCATTACTACAGGTAATGAGTGGAGGAAAGAGGAGACTCTTAACCCCTTTACCCCCAAGGGTGGTTTGCACGTTAATGACCAGGCCAATTTTTACAATTCTGACCACTGTCCCTTTATGAGGTTATAACTCCGAAACGCTTCAACGGATCCTGGTGATTCTGACATTGTTTTCTCGTGACATATTGTACTTCATGATAGTGGTAAAATTTCTTTGATAGTACCTGCGTTTATTTGTGAAAAAAACGGAAATTTGGCGAAAATTTTGAAAATTTCGCAATTTTCAAACTTTGAATTTTTATGCAATTAAATCACAGAGATATGTCACACAAAATACTTAATAAGTAACATTTCCCACATGTCTCCTTTACATCAGCATAATTTTGGAACCAATTTTTTTTTTTGTTAGGGAGTTATAAGGGTTAAAAGTTGACCAGCAATTTCTCATTTTTACAACACCATTTTTTTTTAGGGACCACATCTCATTTGAAGTCATTTTGAGGGGTCTATATGATAGAAAATGCCCAAGTGTGACACCATTCTAAAAACTGCACCCCTCAAGGTGCTCAAAACCACATTCAAGAAGTTTATTAACCCTTCAGGTGTTTAATAGGAATTTTTGGAATGTTTAAATAAAAATGAACATTTAACTTTTTTACACAAAAAATTTACTTCAGCTCCAATTTGTTTTATTTTACCAAGGGTAACAGGAGAAATTGGACCCAAAAAGTTGTTGTCCAATTTGTCCTGAGTACGCTGATACCCCATATGTGGCAGTAAACCACTGTTTGGGCGCATGGGAGAGCTCGGAAGGGAAGGAGCGCTATTTGACTTTTCAATGCAAAATTGACAGGAATTGAGATGGGACGCCATGTTGCGTTTGGAGAGCCACTGATGTGCCTAAACATTGAAACCCCCCACAAGTGACACCATTTTGGAAAGTAGACCCCCTAAGGAACTTATCTGGATGTGTGGTGAGCACTTTGACCCACCAAGTGCTTCACAGAAGTTTATAATGCAGAACCGTAAAAATAAAAAATCATATTTTTTCACAAAAATTATATTTTTGCCCCCAATTTTTTATTTTTCCAAGGGTAAGAGAAGAAATTGGACCTCAAAAGTTGTTGTCCAATTTGTCCTGAGTACGCTGATACCCCATATGTGGCAGTAAACCACTGTTTGGGCGCATGGGAGAGCTCGGAAGGGAAGGAGCGCAGTTTGACTTTTCAATGCAAAATTGACAGAAATTGAGATGGGACGCCATGTTGCGTTTGGAGAGCCACTGATGTGCCTAAACATTGAAACCCCCCACAAGTGACACCATTTTGGAAAGTAGACCCCCTAAGGAACTTATCTAGAGGTGTGGTGAGCACTTTGACCCACCAAGTGCTTCACAGAAGTTTATAATGCAGAACCGTAAAAATAAAAAATCATATTTTTTCACAAAAATTATATTTTTGCCCCCAATTTTTTATTTTTTCCAAGGGTAAGAGAAGAAATTGGACCTCAAAAGTTGTTGTCCAATTTGTCCCGAGTACGCTGATACCCCATATGTGGCAGTAAACCACTGTTTGGGCGCATGGGAGAGCTCGGAAGGGAAGGAGCGCCGTTTGACTTTTCAATGCAAAATTGACAGGAATTGAGATGGGACGCCATGTTGCGTTTGGAGAGCCACTGATGTGCCTAAACATTGAAACCCCCCACAAGTGACACCATTTTGGAAAGTAGACCCCCTAAGAAACTTATCTGGATGTGTGGTGAGCACTTTGACCCACCAAGGGCTTCACAGAAGTTTATAATGCAGAGCCATAAAAATAAAACAAAATTTTTTTCCCACAAAAATTATTTTTTAGCCCCCAGTTTTGTATTTTCCCTAGGGTAACAGGAGAAATTGGACCCCAAAAGTTGTTGTCCAATTTGTCCTGAGTACGCTGATACCCCATATGTGGGGGGGATCCACCGTTTGGGCGCATGGGAGGGTTCGGAAGGGAAGGAGCGCCATTTGGAATGCAGACTTAGATGGAATGGTCTGCAGGCGTCACATTGCGTTTGCAGAGCCCCTATTGTACCTAAACAGTAGAAACCCCCCACAAGTGACACCATTTTGGAAAGTAGACCCCCTAAGGAACTCATCTTGATGTGTTGTGAGAGCTTTGAACCCCCAAGTATTTCACTACAGTTTATAACGCAGAGCCATGCAAATAAAAAATATTTTTTTTTCCACAAAAATTATATTTTAGCCCCCAGTTTTGTATTTTTCCAAGGTTAGCAGGAGAAATTGGACCCTAAATGTTGTTGTCCAATTTGTCCTGAGTACGCTGATACCCGATATGTGGGGGGGGAACCACCGTTTGGGCGCATGGGAGGGCTCGGAAGGGAAGGAGCATCATTTGGAATGCAGACTTAGATGGATTGGTCTGCAGGCGTCACATTGCGTTTGCAGAGCCCCTAATGTACCTAAACAGTAGAAACCCCCCACAAGTGACCCCATATTGGAAACTAGACCCCTCAATGAACTTATCTAGATGTGTTGTGAGAACTTTGACCCCCCAAGTGTTTCACTACAGTTTATAACGCAGAGCCGTGAAAATAAAAAATCTTTTTGTTTTCCCACAAAAATTATTTTTTAGCCCCCAGTTTTGTATTTTCCCAAGGGTAACAGGAGAAATTGGTCCACAAAAGTTGTTGTCCAATTTGTCCTGAGTACGCTGATACCCCATATGTTGGGGTAAACCCCTGTTTGGGCACACAGGAGAGCTCGGAAGGGAAGGAGCACTGTTTTACTTTTTCAACGCAGAATTGGCTGGAATTGAGATCGGACGCCATGTCGTGTTTGGAGAGCCCCTGATGTGCCGAAACAGTGGAAACCCCCCAATTATAACTGAAACCCTAATCTAAACACACCCCTAACCCTAATTCCAACGGTAACCCTAACCACACCTCTAACCCTGACACACCCCTAACCCTAATCCCAACCCTATTCCCAACTGTAAATGTAATCTAAACCCTAACCCTAACTTTAGCCCCAACCCTAACTGTAGCCCCAACCCTAACCCTAACCCTAGCCCTAACCCTAGCCCTAACCCTAGCCCTAACCCTAGCCCTAACCCTAGCCCTAACCCTAACCCTAGCCCTAACCCTAGCCCTAACCCTAGCCCTAACCCTAGCCCTAGCCCTAACCCTAGCCCTAACCCTAGCCCTAACCCTAGCCCTAACCCTAACCCTAGCCCTAACCCTAGCCCTAACCCTAGCCCTAACCCTAGCCCTAGCCCTAACCCTAGCCCTAACCCTAGCCCTAGCCCTAACCCTAGCCCTAACCCTAGCCCTAACCCTAACCCTAATCCTAGCCCTAACCCTAGCCCTAATGGGAAAATGGAAATAAATACATTTTTTTTTATTTTTCCCTAACTAAGGGGGTGATGAAGGGGGGTTTGATTTACTTTTATAGCGAGTTTTTTAGCGGATTTTTATGATTGGCAGCCGTCACACACTGAAAGACCCTTTTTATTGCAAAAAATATTTTTTGCAATACCACATTTTGAGAGCTATAATTTTTCCATATTTTGGTCCACAGAGTCATGTGAGGTCTTGTTTTTTGCGGGACGAGTTGACGTTTTTATTGAAAACATTTTTGGGCACGTGACATTTTTTTATCGCTTTTTATTCCGATTTTTGTGAGGAAGAATGACCAAAAGCCAGCTATTCATGAATTTCTATTGGGGGAGGCGTTTATACCGTTCCGCGTTTGGTAAAATTGATAAATCAGTTTTATTCTTCGGGTCAGTACGATTACAGCGATACCTCATTTATATCATTTTTTTATGGTTTGGTGCTTTTATACGATAAAAACTATTTTACAGAAAAAAAAATAATTTTTGCATCGCTTTATTCTCAGGACTATAACTTTTTTATTTTTTTGCTGATGATGCTGTATGGCGGCTCTTTTTTTGCGGGACAATATGACGCTTTCAGCGGTTCCATGGTTATTTATATCTGTCCTTTTGATCGCGTGTTATTCCACTTTTTGTTCGGCGGTATGATAATAAAGCGTTGTTTTTTGCCTCGTTTTTTTTTTTTTTTTCTTACGGTGTTTACTGAAGGGGCTAACTAGTGGGGCAGTTTTATAGGTCGGGTCGTTACGGACGCGGCGATACTAAATATGTGTACTTTTATTGGTTTTTTTTTTTTATTTAGATGAAGAAATGTATTTATGAGAATAATATTTTTTTTTTTTTTTCATTATTTTGGAATATTTTTTTTTATTTTTTTTACACATTTGGAAAATTTTTTTTTTTACTTTTTTACTTTGTCCCAGGGGGGGACATCACAGATCAGTGATCTGATAGTTTGCACAGCACTCTGTCAGATCACTGATCTGACATGCAGCGCTGCAGCCTTCACAGTGCCTGCTCTAAGCAGGCTCTGTGAAGCCACCTCCCTCCCTGCAGGACCCGGATCCGCGGCCATCTTGGATCCGGGGCTCGAGCAGGGAGGGAGGTGAGGAGACCCTCGCAGCAACGCGATCACATCGCGTTGCTGCGGGGGGCTCAGGGAAGCCCGCAGGGAGCCCCCTCCCTGCGCGGTGCTTCCCTGCACCGCCGGCACATCGCGATCATCTTTGATCGCGGTGTGCCAGGGGTTAATGTGCAGGGGGCGGTCCGTGACCGCTCCTGGCACATAGTGCCGGATGTCAGATGCGATAAGCAGCTGACACCCGGCCGCGATCGGCCGCGCTCCCCCCGTGAGCGCGGCCGATCGGCTATGACGTACTATCCCGTCCAGGGTCAGATAAGCCCAGGGCACCTCGACGGGATAGTACGTCTAAGGTCACAGAGGGGTTAAAGAAGAAGTTACAGGTCTGTGAGAGCCAGAAATCTTGATTGTTTGTTTCTGACCAAATACTTATTTTCCACCACAATATGCAAATAAATTGTTAAAAAAACAGACAATGTGATTTTCTGGATTTTTTTTTCTCAGTTTGTCTCCCATAGTTGAGGTCTACCTATGATGTAAATTACAGACGCCTCTCATCTTTTTAAGTGGTGGAACTTGCACTATTGCTGACTGACTAAATACTTTTTTGCCCCACTGTATATTTATATAACTTACTGTGACTACTGTAGCGTTTCCCTTACTTCGGGTCTTGGGGGGACACTCGCTTTGCACGGGAATAACGCATACAGGTACGATATCTCACACAAATTAAGTCCGTTTCGGTTTATTAAAACATCATAAACCGCACCATAAGCCAGGTTACACACAGTCTGTTACTTTAACACGTGTGGCTTTACAAAACATTCGGTAGTCACGTCTTTTCACTTCATTACACTACATGCATCAACGGAACATATTAAACCCCGACAGTCTGTTCCAATGGCAGATACGTCTCTGCCATATATTACAGGTTTTATCCCATACTAGGGATTACCTCAGGAGCTTCGGCTCTACACACTGTCTACAGCCCAGTGACGCTGCTACCATGAGGCGATTTGAGCTCTTTGGCTCAGGCAGCAGAAGAGAGGGGGCGGCAGATTCTGTAGTATTATACTTCCCTACTCCTGGTACGGTCCCTGGACGTCCCTGCTTCTTACAGCGCTGCAGATTCTTCCTGCACTGAGCGGTCACATGGTACCGCTCATTACAGAAATGAATATGCGGCTCCACCTCCCATAGAGGTGGAGCCGCATATTCATTTCTGTAATGAGCGGTAACTGTGACCGCTCAATACAGGAAGAAGATGCAGCGGTGGAAGAAGCAGGGACACAGCGCCAGCAGTAGGTGAGTATACGGGGAGGGGGATCCCAGCGCTGCGCGATATTTACCTCTCCTCGTTCCAGTGCGGCTCCATCTTCAGCATCCTCTGGCAGTGACGCTCAGTTCAGAGGGCGCGGTGACGTAGTCAGTGCGCGCCCTCTGCTGAACATCAGTGCCGAAGACGGAGCCGCACGAGGAGCAGGTAACTATTGAAAGTGCCGGGGGTCCTGAGCGAAGAGAGGTGAGTATGTGATTTTTTTTTTTTATCGCAGCAAAAGCATATGGGGCAAATGACTATACGGAGCATCTTATGGGGCCATAACACTTGTGGAGCATTATATGGAGCAAGTGACTATACGGAGCATCTTATGGGGCCATAACTCTTGTGCAGCATTATAAGGGGCAAGTGACTGTGCAGAGCATCTTATGGGGCCATAACTCTTGTGCAGCACTATAAGGGGCAAGTGACTGTGCAGAGAATCTTATGGGGCCATAACGCTTGTGCAGCACTATATGGGGCAAGTGACTGTACGGAGCATCTTATGGGGCCATAACACTTGTGCAGCACTATAAGGGGCAAGTGACTGTGCAGAGAATCTTATGGGGCCATAACGATTGTGCAGCACTATAAGGGGCAAGTGACTGTGCAGAGAATCTTATGGGGCCATAACGATTGTGCAGCACTATAAGGGGCAGTGACTGTATGGAGCATCTTATGGGGCCATAACTCTTGTGCAGCACTATATGGGGCAAGTGACTGTACGGAGCATCTTATGGGGCCATAACACTTGTGCAGCACTATAAGGGGCAAGTGACTGTGCAGAGAATCTTATGGGGCCATAACTCTTGTGCAGCACTACAAGGGGCAAGTGTCTGTGCTGAGCATCTTATGGGGCCATAACACTTGTGCCGCACTATAAGGGGCAAGTGGCTGTGCTGAGCATCTTATGGGGCCATAACACTTGTACAGCACTACAAGGGGCAAGTGTCTGTGCTGAGCATCTTATGGGGCCATAACACTTGTGCCGCACTATAAGGGGCAAGTAGCTGTGCGGAGCATCTTATGGGGCCATAACACTTGTGCAGCACTATAAGGGGCAAGTGGCTGTGCTGAGCATCTTATGGGGCCATAACACTTGTGCAGCACTATAAGGGGCAAGTGGCTGTGCTGAGCATCTTATGGGGCCATAACACTTGTACAGCACTATAAGGGGCAAGTGGCTATACGGAGCATCTTATGGGGCTTTAACGATTGTGCAGCACTATATGGGGCAAGTGGCTATACGGAGCATCTTATGGGGCCATAACTCTTGTGCAGCACTATATGGGGCAAGTGGCTATACGGAGCATCTTATGGGGCCATAACTCTTATGCAGCACTATATGGGGCAAGTGGCTATACGGAGCATCTTATGGGGCCATAACTCTTGTGCAGCACTATAAGGGGCAATTGGCTGTGCGGAGTATCTGTATGGGGCCATAACGTTTGTGCAGCACTATATGGGCTAAGTGGCTGTGCGGAGCATCTTATGGGGTCATAACTCTTGTGCAGCACTATAAGGGGCAATTGGCTGTGCGGAGTATCTGTATGGGGCCATAACGTTTGTGCAGCACTATATGGGGCAGTGACTGTATGGAGCATCTTATGGGGCCATAACACTTGTGCAGCACTATATAGGGCAAATATCTCTATGGAGCATCTTAGGCTACGTTCACACTAGCGTTCCGCTAGTGTGCGTCGCCTTAGCGTCGGGCGACGCAGCGGCGACGCACGCGTCATGCGCCCCTATGTTTAACATGGGGGACGCATGCGTTTTTGTGTGTTGCGTTTTGCAACACTTGCGTCTTTTTTGCCGCTAGCGTCGGACCAAGAAAACGCAACAAGTTGCATTTTTCTTGCGTCCGATTTTCGGCAAAAAACGACGCATGCGTCGCAAAACGCAGCGTTTTTGCGTGCGTTTTGCCGCGTTTTTGTGTGCGTCGTGCGTTGCGTCGCCGACGTAGCGGCGCGCAACGCTAGTCTGAACGTACCCTTATGGGGCCCTTATTACCCTTTATGCAGGATTATATGGGGCATATTTCAATATGGAGCATCTAATGGGGCCCATCAAACTTTATGGAGCATTATATGGGGCTCCTGATTCAATATGGATATTCAAAAACACTTAACCTACTGATGTCTCAATTAATTTTACTTTTATTGGTATCTATTTTTACTTTTGAAATTTACCGGTAGCTGCTGCATTTTCCACGCTAGGCTTATACTTGGGTCATTAAATTTTCCCAGTTTTTTGTGGCAAAATTAGGGGGGTCGGCTTATACTCGGGTCGGCTTATACTCGAGTATATACGGTAACTAGATTTGCGCTGCTAGTTTTTTTTTTTTTTATAAAACTCCAACTCAATGCCCGCCTCCCCTCCTCCCTCCCTCCTTCCCGCCCCCCCTCCAGCAGGGACTGTGTGTGTGTGTGTGTGTGGGGGGGGGGGGTGCCATTTTTCCATTCGCCTCAGGCAGCAGAGAGGCTAGGTTCACCTTTGCTCCCGCCAGTGTGCTGGTTCACAGGGAAACTGCCTCACTGGGATCACCGTCCTTGTGACCAGGGCACCTCGGATAGTCCAGACTCACAGTAGGAACTGTAGCTTCCCCAACACAGAAACCGCCTCAGGCTCTGTAGATGCAGCCTTTCCATGCGCTTCCAGGAAGTCCAATCACAGGCACTTCCAACACACAGGCCATCAGTCCATGATCTTACCAAGTGCTTACAGCACTCCAGTCCATCCACGGACAATCCAACACTCTGACCATTCCAGGACTCACACTCTTACCAGGTGCTTGCAGGACTCCAGCCCATCCCAGGACAATCCAACACCCTCGAGCATTCAGTCCATAGCCTCAGCAGTGCTTCCAGGACTCCAGCCCACTTCAGGACAATCCAACACACAGGCTATTGCAGGACTCACTCTACAGTGCTTCCAGGACTTCACTCCAACGCCAGGAGAATCCAACACTGACCATCCATTAAGTCCACGGTCTCGGGTGCTTGCAGGACGTCTCCAATGCCAGGAGACTCCAACACTGACCGTCCAGGACCTTGCACATGGAACAAATGGATCCATACACAGGAACCATGTGACCCACACCCTGGTCACATTACATACCTGTAACCACTCCCTTGAGTGGGAGTGTGGGGGTGTGTGGCTAGTTTGACCCTCCCATCTCTCATAACTAGCCTTGCCAGTCTCCCATTAGAACTACACAATTACTTGTGGGACTACAGGTCCCAGCAAACCAAACAGATGTCTCCCATCCTTCGGCCACAGACTACTGACATGATAGCCTTCACTGATCTACCAGACAAGTGTTCTATCAGTCATTATACAGGAGGAGGAGGTGAGCTGTGACCTCACCTATTGTGAATGGTGGATCCTGTGTTATCTACTGTATATAGAGATGTTATCAGTCATTGTACAGGAGGAGGAGGTGAGCTGTGACATCACCTATTGTGAATGGTGGATCCTGTGTTATCTACTGTATATTGGGGTGTTATCAGTCATTGTACAGGAGGAGGAGGTGAGCTGTGATATCACCTAATGTGAATGGTGGATCCTGTGTTATCTACTATATATAGAGGTGTTATCAGTCATTGTACAGGAGGAGGAGGTGAGCTGTGATACCATCTATTGTGAATGGTGGATCCTGTGTTATCTGTTGTGAATTCTGTTGTCAAGCTCCCTCCTGTGGTCATGAATGATACTTCGGCTGGTTCTGTCCATGGGCTTCCTCTGGTGGTTGTGAGTGGAGCTGCGGCTTCTGAGTTTCCTTCCACAGGTGACGAGGTTAATTCGTTAGCTGGCTGCTCTATTTAACTCCACTTAGATCATTGCTCCATGCCACCTCTCAATGTTCCAGTATTGGTCTAGTTCTCTCCTGGATCGTTCTTGTGACCTGTCTTCCCAGCAGAAGCTAAGTTCCTGCTTGTTTTTCTCTGGTTTGCTATTTTTCTGTCCAGCTTGCTATTTTGATTTTTGTCTTGCTTGCTGGAAGCTCTGGGACGCAGAGGGAGCGCCTCCGCACCGTGAGTCGGTGCGGAGGGTCTTTTTGCGCCCTCTGCGTGGTCTTTTTGTAGTTTTTTGTGCTGACCGCAAAGTTACCTTTCCTATCCTCTGTCTGTTCAGTAAGTCGGGCCTCACTTTGCTAAATCTATTTCATCTCTGTGTTTGTAATTTTCATCTTTACTCACAGTCATTATATGTGGGGGGCTGCCTTTTCCTTTGGGGAATTTCTCTGAGGCAAGGTAGGCTTTATTTTTCTATCTCTAGGGCTAGCTAGTTTATTAGGCTGTGTCGAGTTGCATAGGGAGCGTTAGGAGCAATCCACGGCTATTTCTAGTGTGTGTGATAGGATTAGGGATTGCGGTCAGCAGAGTTCCCACGTCTCAGAGCTCGTCCTATATTATTAGTAACTATCAGGTCATTCCGTGTGCTCTTAACCTCCAGGTCCATTATTGTCCTTACCACCAGGTAATAACAGTTATCTACTGTATATTGGGGTGTTATCAGTCATTGTACAGGAGGAGTAGGTGAGCTGTGACATCACCTATTGTGAATGGTGGATCCTGTGTTATCTACTGTATATAGAGGTGTTATCAGTCATTGTACAGTAGGAGGAGGTGTGCTGTGATATCACCTATTGTGAATGGTGGATCCTGTGTTTTCTACTGTGTATAGAGATGTTATTTTTCATTGTAATCATGTCTGTGATGATGATGATGAGATTACTGGTAACATATCTGTACAGAACCGGAAGAATTAGTATAATATTAGGTATAGTCGCCGCTGTGAAAATTGCACGATTTCAACTTTTATATAAATAGTGATAAAAAAAACCATCAAAATTAAAAAAGAAACATTTAAGATAAAACCTTTCCTTAAACAATAGGTAATTTACTGATGACACATTCCCCTGTGAGGTTTTCACCTTTCAGTGAATGAACTGCGCCGTGCTTATTAATCACCATAATTCAATACAAATATTAATGATTATATACTGTAGTATAATTTTTGCAATTACAAGCTATTAATGCCCTGTTGAAAGCTAAATCCTAATAAAGGCTCTTACTGACTGTGCCCACTTTCATTTTTTTTTTCGATATGGACTCCAAGGCTTCCAGAGTTGGAAAATACAAAATTGCATTTAATTGCAGCTCTGCCCAAGATCTATTTCTATTTATCGAGAAATCCCACTGTTTTAAAGCTACAGAGATAGTAATTTTCCAGGTGCCCGCAGAGAAAAGCCTGCGTAAACACACTGACTTCTGGAATTCGCAAATACTTCATAAGTAGCAAGTAATTATGCAATTATGGACTCATATCTTTGCAGGGTTGTGTCTGACGGACTCCTAAATAGGGGCAATCTAATGAAATGGTTAAAACAGATGATCGAATGGGGTCCAAATAATATTCTTCCAAGTTCCAGCTCATGTTGTACCAGCTCCGGTGCCAGGCTGGTATAATAATGGTAATGTCAGAGAGTAGGCTTCACATTCATACATGGATTTTTATTGATCCGATACATTTAGGATATAAAAGTCTTAATTATAAATATTTGGTGTATACAGCTCCTATGCAAGCAATGTGTCCCTATGTTGTGAAGGCCATTGAAGAACAAGGGGAGGTACCACTTAAGCCCAAGAAGAGCTTTGGAGGGACGGAGTGTGGCAACGTCAATAGGCATCACCACCTTGGTACGAGGCGGTAATGAATGCTCATAAAATCAAGAGATTTGGCACCAATGAGAGGAACATGTGGTGTACCAAGTGAGGCACTTGATACTGATGGTCTGATCAAGTAAAATAGGTATATGGAAAGTTTCTTGAGTGATGGTCCAGGAGTCAGAGGTGTTGACTATGTGGCCTATTAGAATTTGTAGGAAAAGGTTGCCGGTTGAATCAAGCAATTATCTGTGGCTCTCCTCACGGAATGGGCAGCAAGCAATGACCATTAGTGGTCTGGGGCTGATAGAGTTATAGCGTGTAGGAGATCGGTCTGCAAGAATTTCCTGTGGACTGCCATCTATACTGCCTAAATAGAGTCATAGCTGGAGACAGGTGTAACCCAGCGTCCCTCAACCATTTCCTAAGCCTGTCCTGCCAGATCCTGTTCTTGAGTCCTGAACCCATCCTATCTGAATCCGCACCTTCATCATCTGCAAGTGGAATGCCCGCCTGGGCCGTGGGGTACTCGGTAACGGGTCCGGTACTTAAAGGGATGTGTCACGGCGGCGCAGACCCGGTCCGTGGCCCTGGGCGCCCATGTTAAGGGAAAAGTCTTTAAAGGGATTTGTGAATAAAGTTTGTGTTCGTGACGCTACCTGTGGTTCTTGGTCAGTTATGACCGACGCTGCTTAAAGGGGTCCACTGGGGTGATGTTATGGCAGCTAAGATGATATGGCTTCCCACAGGTGAAGCTGGGTCCCCAGGGCTTCCAGTGTATAGATGAAGATGTATGGGTAGTGTAGGAAGTAACGGAGGACACAGGTTTGCAGTCTATCTTTACCTGGTTTACTGATGAATTCGGGCAACCACAGTCCAGGGCACCAGATCACAGGTACAGGTAGGGTCCGGCCGGCTTGGAAGCGAGTTGGGAGTCCCCTGTACCAGGTAGAGTTAGAAGCCTTCCCTCTAGCACTGTGGTGTAGTTCCTTGCTGCCCTAGGCCTCTCACAAGGTCCTCACGTGTTCTCTCTGTCCTCCTTGTAGGTAGGACACTAACCCGCATGACAGGTGTCTTGAGCCTTTTTACAGGATCTCTATCACGACCCGGGCTCTATGCACCACTGTGTCTCCAGGTGTTAGGGCAGACAGGTGACTTGTAATCCAGCTGTCCTGCCGGTTTCTGCTGTGATTCATGGAGTCCCTCCCAACCTCGGTCTTCCGGCTACCAGTGTCTGCGAACTGTAGGGAGGTAGCCCAGTCGCAGCTATTCTCCCCAGTTCTCATTCTCCTGCACTTCACTTCTCCTACACACTCTCTACAATCCATTTGGCTTCTCTTTCTCTCTTTCTAGGAGCTGCAGCACTTCTCACGTGGCTGCACCGACCCTCAACTTTCTTCTCCTCTGTCTCTCTGACCATGTCCATGAAGTTCAACCTATAATCTAACATGTTGATCCAGTGAGTGGCTGCCTTGCTCTCAGATTGTGTGTGGAGGAAAGACTTGGATTATGGTCTGAATGTTTCATGGCAGACATAACTACAAGGTGTTATTGGGAGAGGAACACTTGTAAGCTAACGGCCTTTAATATCCAACCCCTGAAAATCACAGACTGTTGACAGAAGAACACTGGAAGGTTGCAATTTTTTTTTTTGCAATTTCACTTTTTTTCCCGTTTTCTTTTACAAGACATGGTAAAACCAATGGTGACGTTAAAAAGTACAACTCGTCCTACAAAAAACAAGCCCTCACATGGCCATATTGACGGAAAAATAAAAAAGTTATGGCTCTGGGAAGGAGGGGAGCGAAAAACGAAAACGCAAAAACGAAAAAAGGCTGCGTATTGAAGGGGTTAAATGCCCTGTCAAAATGGAGTAACGGCTGCATATGCGTGCCAACCAATCTGTTCATTCTCTATAGGACTACTGGGGAAAGTCAAGTTTTTTCTCTGGCGGTCTTCAGTCCACCATTCTCTGGATCGACGGGAATTCAACAAATTAGACCCTTAGCAATTCCAAGGACAGAAGTTTAAAATGCTCTATTATTGGTGGCACATGCACATTCATTCTCTAGAAGAAGAAGTCCTCTAGAGATTGAACTGCTTCATTACAATGGATCACTTATGTTGCCCTTGCATGGGATTGGTGGTGGTACCAGCTATCCTGTGGATAAGTAGTAACTTCCAATGTTGAGACTTTTTCTTTTTAACGGCCTTCTGCTCAATCTCAAACTATGGCAACTGGATGAATGAACGTTCTGCAGGAATATCGATCTTGCTCAAGCCTAGATAGGTCCACCTAAGTCTTCTCCACCATTATCTTGATAGTATCAAGTCATCGGGTTGCTGGTCTTCCTGTTCGGCTTGTTCCTTCTATTCTTCTGACTATGATGTCCTTCTCCAGGGATTGCTCTCTTTGTATTATGTGTCCAAAGTAAGTCGTAGCTTGGTGATCCTTGCTTCGAATGACATGTCTGGCTTCATTTGTTCCAAAATTGATTTGTTGGTTCTTCTTGCCATCCATGGTATTGACAAAATCCTTCTCCAGTGCCACATTTCTAAGGTGTCGATTCTTCTTCTGTCTAGTTTCTTTATCATCCAGGTTTCACACCCATATGTTACTGCAGAAAAGACCAAACTAAGTATTAGCCATGTCTTCATCACCGGTGAAATGTTCCTTGATTTGAAGACCTTGTCCAGTGACTTCATTCTTGATTTGCCCACAGCTATTCTATTGACTTCCGGTGTCGTTGCGGCATCTTGAGTGATCATTGATGTTGGGATTAGCTGGTTAAAATATGTGGAGCGGGCAAGGTCTAAAACGTTAGTGCAACCCACAAATGGTTCCTTCCAGTTTTTTCCAGCTTCCAGTCCCTTATAGAAACCTGTCACGTCCCGACCGTGGTATACAGTATATAGAAATTCTTTCCTCCTCATTAGCTGCCATATCTGATTGCGCAGCTCCATAAATCAATATGCAGCCGGCGGTATAAGTATCTGATTTCTAGATTAATCACAATCATTCGGATAACAATGCAAACGACTCAATAGCAGAGAACGAGCAGAGTCTAATAAGTGTGATTGTGCCGTGCGGCGGACATCTTGCTTCGTACTGTGCGGAAGTCTTTCTGATGTGATCACTGTCTCAGCTGGTATTCAATCACTGATTACCCTAATAAAGAAGAGCGGCCGCCTGAAACAGAGAAGACGACGGATTACACTGTTGAGCATTAAATGAAATCTGCCCTTTTTTCCTCTTTTCTCCTCGGCTATTCGTATACTTTACTACTGAAATCAGGGATTGTAGCCTTAAACCTGCAGCCTGTGGCTCGGGACGCAGATTATCGGCCATGGTTCCTTAGCAGCGGCCGTCTCCCGGATATAAAGTATTAGCCACGAGAACAGCAGGGTTCACTAAGAGTGTATTGTCTTCTCCGAGGAGTGATGAACTTTAAAGCTCGGCCATTTGTGTGTGGCATGAGCCATTGTGTTCCCGGATTAAGTGTCTGCAGACCCGCTGGAAAGGGACCATATTTCAAGACCAAGAGAGAAAGAAAGACGCCTGCTGGCATTAGAAATGTATTCTTACTGTTGTAGCAGAACTAAATGTGTCACTGGGCACAATACGTATAATATACAGTGTGCTGCCTGTGCTCTAACTGGGGTGACGGTAATACTAAGCACCGATCATCCAACACTGGGGGCGCCGAGAGCAAACACTGGGCGATAACCGGCATGTCAACCTCCTCTATCTATCTATCTATCTATCTATCTATCTATCTATCTATCATCTATCTATCATCTATTATCTATCTATCTATTATCTATCTATTATCTATCTATCATCTATTATCTATCTATCTATTATCTATCTATTATCTATCTATCATCTATTATCTATCTATTATCTATTTATAATCTATCTATCATCTATCTATCTATTATCTATCTATTATATCTCTATCTATCTATCTATTATCTATCTATATATTATCTATCTATTATATCTCTATCTATCTATCTATTATCTATCTATCTATCTATTATCTATCATATATCTATCTATTATCTATCATCTGTCTATCTATTATCTATCATCTATCTATCTATCTATCTATCTATCTATCTATCATCTATTATCTATCTATCTATTATCTATCTATTATCTATCTATCATCTATTATCTATCTATCTATTATCTATTTATAATCTATCTATCATCTATCTATCTATTATCTATCTATTATATCTCTATCTATCTATTATCTATCTATATATTATCTATCTATTATATCTCTATCTATCTATCTATTATCTATCTATCTATCTATCTATCTATCTATTATCTATCATATATCTATCTATTATCTATCATCTGTCTATCTATTATCTATCATCTATCTATCTATTATCTATCTATCTATCTATCTATCTATTATCTATCATATATCTATCTATCTATTATCCATCTCTCATATCTATCTATTATCTATTATCTATCTATTATCTATCTATCATCTATCTATCTATCTATCATCTATCTATTATCTATCATCTATCTATCTATTATCTATCTATCTATTATCTATCTATCTATTATCTATCTATCTATCTATCATCTATCTATCATCTATCTATCATCTATATAGTATCTATTATCTATCTATCTATATATTATCTATCTATCTATCTATTATCTATCTATCATCTATCTATCTATCTATTATCTATCTATCTATCTATCTATCATATCTATCTATTATCCATCTCTCATATCTATCTATCTCATATCTATCTATCTATCATCTATCTATCTATCTATTATCCATCTCTCATATCTATCTATCTATTATCTATCTATCTATCATTTATTATCTATCTATCATCTATCTATTATCTATCTATCTATTATCTATTATTTATCTATCTATCTATATCTATCTCTCATATCTATCTATCTATCTATCATCTATCTCTCATATCTATCTATTATTTATCATATATCTATTATCTAAGTATCTATTATCTATCTGTACAAAAAAAGGCAGGGCACCCAATGAAGCAGGTGAAAAAAAAATACATTTTTTTAGTTGCCCATGTACCCAACAGTTCTCTGTCTCTTCCACTAACCTCCCCCTCCATGTCTATACGGACCTTGTGCACTGGGCACAGTCATGGGGAACAGAAATGGACCTTTCACAAACTGATCCCACAGAGATGGAAACTCTAATTGTCCACAATGTCTTGTGCTAAATCATTAAGATTTACCTTTACTGGAACTAAGGAGCTGCGGCCGAGCCCTGATAACAATCTCATAGCGGTATCCCTCCTCCACCAAACAGTACAGCGGGCACAATGCAGTCAGGAGGTAACGTTCTCCTCCTGGCATTCACCCATCCCAGACTCCCCCATCAGATGCCAGATAGAGGAGTGTGATCCATCACTGCACAGAACACGTTTTCTCCAGGGCTTTACACCACTCCATCTGACGCTCGGCATTGTGCTTGGTGATGTAAGGCTGCATCCAGCTGCACCACCAGGAAATCCCATATAATGAAGCTCCCAGAGCACAGATTCTGTGCTATAATTAATAGGACAAAGCCAAGGGTGATGATGACTATGCGGATTGTGCATTATCGGACAGCAGATGCCATATTGGTGATGGGAATAATCCATTGCTCATCCACATTAATACAGAGCATCACCTAGGTGCCATATTCACTGGGAGTACTGCCTTCTTTTTGTTTGACTCTTTGTTAGTCTTTTCGGTCTGTATTGCTTCCAGATTAGCGCTGATACACTTTACTACTGATACAATTGGTCTGGCTGAATAGTTCCTAGTACAACAATAAAAATGACACCTGACTTGTAGTCATCGCATGTTCCATGGCTGAGAAATCAAGCTTTCAAAGCAATATGCAAATTAGCTTGGAAGCGGATTGGAGGCGTGTCCATACGGTCCATGACTGTTTAGGCTCCTCCTCAATGCACTTCCAGATTAATCTGCATGTGGCTTCAAAGTTCGATTTCTCAGTGACGACGCATCGGATTACGACAAGCCAGGTATCATTTTTATCGATGTCCTTGGACCTATACAGCCGTGTTAGTAGTTTTAGTAGTAAAATCAAACTGACAGGTTCCCGTTGTACATGTAGCATTGTATACAAGGCACTTTCTCCATGAAAAGTCTTTATGGAGATGTCCATTCCATTCTCTACCTGACAGCAAACTCTTTATAGCAGCACTTAATATTCTGCGCTTAAAGGCTAATCAAAAAGTAATTCGCGGTAACAGAAAAGGGTCAGTAATTGAGCAAGAAACGCTCTTGCTGATATAATTATTCTCTATTCATGTAAGGTTATATGACATTAATTGTACTCCGGAGCTGCACTCTTTCTCAAATGTCACTTTTATTTGATGTTGATTTTCACTTACACCTTAACTACTTATGGTACATGGTGCAGCAGTCAAACCCTGGGAGGACGGTGGGAATAATTGTGATAAATACCAACGGGCTATCGTCCAGAAGGCGGAAATTCAATTATTTGTTAATGGCGGTATATGACCTAATGGCACGGCTCTTTTATTACGGTACATTTCTGTATCCGCAGGTGCTGGATAGGAGTAAGGAGAAGGATCACATTAAAGAGGTATTTGTCTTACATGAAACAGATATCGCAGAGGATCTTTTCTTCTAACCAAATGGTTAAATAAGATTTTTATGTTAAAATATGTATATTTTTAATAATTTAATTATTAAATTATAGATATATTCTGATTGGCTCACTTGCGTGTTCACAGATGTAGATATAGGAATGTTTCTTGTGTTAATCTTCTACTGGTTATTTAGAACACGGCATAAACCAGTGCAGGGATCAACAAAATAAACAAAAGATAACATACAGCACAGTCTATATGCCAGCAGGGATCTGCCCGCTCATGGTGCAGCACAGTCTATATGCCAGCAGGGATCTGCCCGCTCATGGTGCAGCACAGTCCATATGCCAGCAGGGATCTGCCCGCTCATGGTACAACACAGTCCATATGCCAGCAGGGATCTGCCCGCTCATGGTGCAGCACAGTCCATATGCCAGCAGGGATCTGCCCGCTCATGGTACAACACTGTTCATATGCCAGCAGGGATCTGCCCGCTCATGGTACAGCACTGTTCATATGCCAGCAGGGATCTGCCCGCTCATGGTGCAGCACAGTCCATATGCCAGCTGGGATCTGCCCGCTCATGGTGCAGCACAGTCCATATGCCAGCAGGGATCTGCCCGCTCATGGTACAACACTGTTCATATGCCAGCAGGGATCTGCCCGCTCATGGTACAGCACTGTTCATATGCCAGCAGGGATCTGCCCGCTCATGGTGCAGCACAGTCCATATGCCAGCTGGGATCTGCCCGCTCATGGTGCAGCACAGTCCATATGCCAGCAGGGATCTGCCCGCTCATGGTGCAGCACAGTCCATATGCCAGCAGGGATCTGCCCGCTCATGGTGCAGCACAGTCCATATGCCAGCAGGGATCTGCCCGCTCATGGTGCAGCACAGTCCATATGCCAGCAGGGATCTGCCCGCTCATGGTACAGCACTGTTCATATGCCAGCTGGGATCCGCCCGCTAAAGGTACAGCACTGTTCATATGCCAGCTGGGATCTGCCCGCTAAGGATACAGCACAGTCCATATGCCAGCTGGGATCTGCCCGCTCATGGTACAGCACAGTCCATATGCCAGCAGCGATGCACCCACTCATGGTACAGCACAGTCCATATGCCAGCAGGGATCCGCCCACTCAGGGTACAGCACAGTCCATATGCCAGCTGGGATCCACCCGCTAAGGGTACAGCATAGTCCATATGCCAGCTGGGATCCGCCCGCAAAGGGCACAGCACAGTCCATATGCCAGCTGGTATCCGCCCGCCAAGGGTACAGAACAGTCCATTTGCCAGCAGGCATCTACCCGCTGAGCATACAGCACAGTCCATATGAAAGCAGGGATCAGTCCACTCAGGGTACAGCACTGTCCATTTGCCAGCAGGGATCTGCGCTCATGGTACAGCACAGTCCATATGCCAGCTGGGATCCACCCGCTCAGGGTACAACACAGTCCATATGCCAGCAGGGATCCACCTGCTCAGGGTAAAGGACTGTCCATATGCCAGCTGGGATCCGCCCGCTCAGGGTACAGCACTGTCCATATGCCAGCTGGGATCCGCCCGCTCAGGGTACATATATATATATATACAGTATATATATATATATATATATATATATATATATATATATATATATACTAGATTGTGGCCCGATTCTAACGCATGATGATTCAATGATGATTCCAGAATTCGCGGCAGACTGTGCCCGTCGCTGATTGGTCGAGGCAACCTTTATGACATCATCGTCGCCATGGCAACCATTATGACATCTACGTCGATACTGTGCCCGTCGCTGAATCAGAAACGTGAGATGTCTACGTCCTTTATGACATCATTGTCGCTGTGCCTGTTGCTGATTGGTCGAGGCCTGGCGGCCTCGACCAATCAGAGACATGGGATTTCTACGTCGATGCTGTGCCGGTCTCTTATTGGTCGAGGCCTGGCGGCCTCGACCAATCAGAGACGTGGGATTTCCAGGACAGACAGACAGACAGAAAGACAGACAGACAGACGGAAAAACCCTTAGGTAATTATATATATAGATATATAGATATATATATATATATATATATATAAATAAAAAATAAAATCTTGATATTTGTCCACTAGGTTTACTATTAACAGTTTCATTAGAATCACAGGTAGGATTACAATGACTGATAACACCTCCATATACTGTAGATAACACCTGATCCACCATTCACAATAATTGATATCACAGCTCACCTCCTCCTCCGGTACAATGATTGATAAAACCTCTATATACAGTAGATAACAAAGGATTCACCATTCAAAATAGGTGGTCACAGCTCACCTCCTCCTCCGGTACAATGACTGATAAAACCTCTATATACAGTAGATAACACAGGATCCACCATTCACAATAGATGATGTCACAGCTCACCTCCTCCTCCTGTAAAATGACTGATAACACCTCTATATACAGTAGACAACACAGGATCTACTATTCACAATAGGTGATGTCACAGCTCCCCTCCTCCTCCTGTATAATGACTGATATCACCTCTATATACAGTAGATAACACAGGATCCACCATTCACAATATATGATGTCACAGCTCACCTTCTCCTCCTGTACAATGACTGATAACACCTCTATATACAGTAGATAACACAGGACCCACCATTCACAATAGATGATATCACAGGACACCTCCCCCTCCTGTACAAGGACTGATAACACCTCTATATACAGTAGATAACACAGGATCCACCATTCACAATAGGTGATGTCACAGCTCACCTCCTCCTCCTGTAAAATGACTGATAACACCTCTATATACAGTAGATAACACAGGATCCACCATTCACAATAGGTGATGTCACAGCTCACCTCCTCCTCCTGTACAATGACTGATAACTCCTCTATATACAGTAGATAACGCAGGATCCACCATTCACAATAGATGATGTCACAGCTCACCTCCTCTTCCTGTTCAATGACTGATAACACCTCTATATATAGTAGATAACACAGGATCCACCATTCACAATAGGTGATATCACAGGACACCTCCCTCTCCTGTACAAGGACTGATAACACCTCTATATACAGTAGATAACACAGGATCCACCATTCACAATAGGTGATGTCACAGCTCACCTCCTCCTCCTGTACAATGACTGATAACACCTCTATATACAGTAGATAACACAGGATCCACCATTCACAATAGGTGATGTCACAGCTCACCTCCTCCTCCTGTACAATGACTGATAACACCTCTATATACAGTAGATAACACAGGATCCACCATTCACAATAGGTGATGTCACAGCTCACCTTCTCCTCCTGTACAATGACTGATAACACCTCTATATACAGTAGATAACACAGGACCCACCATTCACAATAGATGATATCACAGGACACCTCCCCCTCCTGTACAAGGACTGATAACACCTCTATATACAGTAGATAACACAGGATCCATCATTCACAATAGGTGATGTCACAGCTCACCTCCTCTTCCTGTTCAATGACTGATAACACCTCTATATACAGTAGATAACACAGGATCCACCATTCACAATAGATGATGTCACAGCTCACCTCCTCTTCCTGTTCAATGACTGATAACACCTCTATATACAGTAGATAACACAGGATCCACCATTCACAATAGATGATGTCACAGCTCACCTCCTCTTCCTGTTCAATGACTGATAACACCTCTATATACAGCAGATAACACAGGATCCACCATTCACAATAGGTGATGTCACAGCTCACCTCCTCCTCCTGTACAATGACTGATAACACCTCTATATACAGTAGATAACACAGGATCCACCATTCACAATAGATGATATCACAGCTCACCTCCTCCATTCCCTTCAATGACTTGCACAGATCAGTGCTTTCCCAGATGCGACTGTTATGCACAGAAATAGACTCTGAGTTAATCTATTGCTTCTAATGTCCTTGGGCAAAACAGAAATTGGGAATCTAGTCCTCGGTCTAGCGGTCAGTGTGAAAACTGCATGATGTTAGTTTTTTTATATCGTTATTTATAATAAAAAAAGGAACAATTCAACATTACAATTCGATTCAAACAATGGGTAATGTTTGGTCATTTTTATCTTGATTGTGACTTGAAGAAAAATAACCATTTTTATCTAGAGAAGTTAAAGGGGTTATCCTACTTTATTGATAGCGATAATTATAAAATAGCATATTTTAAGTGTCTGACTTCTGGGACCCCCATGATCCTGTGGATGAAGGGGCTTTAATCCTGCGTCCTTCAGAATCTTCATTTTTAGAGAATAAATATGCAGCCGATGTTCCTCATGCAAATGATTACACCAAAAGAAAATCTGTACTAAATGTGACTGCAGATGATGGAGAATCAGGTGGTGTAATATGGCAATAACACAGATCTCAGGGAGCCATAAACCATGTGCAGCCGGATGCCGTCAGCGCTGATGAGCCGTAGTCGCCGCCGTACAACCCAACAACACACTAAAGAATCGGCAAACTTAGGAAAGATTACGTTCGGCAGCGCTAAGTAGTGATTGAAGACATTCTGTTCTCTCCGGGAAGGAAAAAAAAGGAGAAGAATAAGAAAAGCCGGCCGATCCGGACTCCGATGCCTTGATGTAGAACCACTCATGTTGTGATGATATGTGTAATATATTAAACCTTTTCAACAGTGACAGTATTAACTGTTCTGTGACATTTTCAAGTGCTGCCGATGACATAAAAAATGAGAGATAAATGAGGGAGAGGGCAGGAAAAACAGCAGTGCGAATATTAAACCGCAGAAACACAATGTCCACGAAATTACAGCCGCAACCCGAATCTCTCTGCCTAATATAAACCCTATTCTGCTTTATAAGCACCAACGGTTTCTAATTTAAAAGGAGAGAAAAAAAAGGAGCATTTCTATCATCTGCAGAAGAAACAGGAACGAGACGAGGATCTCGGAAGTCTGGCCAGGAAGAAAGTCTTCATTAATTAAAGCATAAAAGGAAAGTGTCATCACAAAGTGGCCTATTGTTAAAATCAGGTTTTTATGTTAAATGCATTTTTTTTTCATTTCTCATATCACTTTCTATATTTAAAAAATCTTGCATTATTCACGCTGGCCACTAGGCTTCATTTTAGACTGATAATTCCTGTTCTTTACGGGAAAACAATCACCACCATGTGATAAAAGATAACACCTCTATATACAATGTATACCACAGCATTCACCATTCATAAAGTGAAAAATTTGGAGCTAAAACAACATTTTCATGAAAAAAAATATAAACATTTTCAATATGACGATTTAATTCTTGTCAAATTCTGTGTAATACCTGCTAAAATCCATGAGGAATGTGGTTTCCAAAATGGGGTCACTTACATAGGGTCTTTGCTGTTTGGGCGCCATGGAGGCTGGGGAAAATACAACATGGCGTCTGCAATCTCTTACAGCCAAATTTGTGTTGCAAAATTCAAATGGTGCTCCTTCCCTTCTGAGTCGTTCCATTTGTGCAAAAAGAGGTTTCTAACCACATGTGGGGTATCAACGAACTCAGATAAAACTAGGTAATATATTGTGGGGTCCATATTCCTATACTATTCCATGTAAAAGTGAAACAAAATGGTGCTAAAGTAACATTTTAGAAGAAAAATTAAAATTTGTTTTTCCTTCAACTTTGCATTAATTCCTGTGCAGCACTTGAAAGGTTAAAAATTTCCTGACAACAGTTTTGAAGTATTTGCAAAGGAGCAGTTTTTAAAATAGTAGTACTCTTGGGGAGTATTTCAACATATAGGTCCATCTAAGTCTGAATAGGTGCCTAAAGAAACAAGCTTTCGAAACTTCTTGGAAAAATATGAGAAATTTCTGCAAAACTTTGAACCCTTCTAGGATCCTAACAAAATAAAATTACAATTGGAAAAAGATGCAGATGGGAAATGTTGTTTGTTAACTATTTTATATAGCATGACTAAGGATTTAAAAATTTAAAATGTAAAAAGTTTGAATTTTTCAAAATTTTCACCAAAATTCTGATATTTTCAAAAATGAACACAAAACATATTGACCGCAATTTACCACTAACATAAAGTAAAATGCGTCACGAAAAAATAATATTAGAATCACTTGGATATGTTGAAGCGTTCCAAAATTATTACCATATGAAGTGACACTGGTCGGATCTCAAAAATTTGGCCTGGTCATGAAGATTAAAATTGGCTCAGTCACAGTCACTAAGGGGATACAGTTTTATTATTGAAGTCAATGTATAAACAGTATGCAGACAACTCCTAGGTTCCCTCTAGTGGTGACCGCCGGTAGCCAAAACTTTACTCTTCTATTCTAGAGCCTCATATTAGAAAAAAAGACAAAAAAAAAAAAGAACTTTCAGTACTAGAATAAAATACTAGCAGCACAGAGTTTTGGACCCAATTAGATTCAATTAGAACAATCACTTGGCAATATATAAGGTATAATATGATATGCAAGTGCAGAGAACGCATACATTGCTTGGTACCAACACTGTAGAAAGATCACGGCTTAAAGTTATATAGGTTTAAAGCAATAAGAACATGTTCTTTCAATCATTCTTGGCCTCACTACATTTTTCTTCCATTTTCACAAAGAAATTGGCAATATCAACTCCTTCTTCCCCAACAAAATTAAGAGTATTGCCGCCCTGGGTGGAAAGAAGGAAGAAATTAATTGTGCAGAGCAGAGAGTGAGTACGCAGTGACTGGAACACATGCCCCGAAGCTTTACTGAAAACATTATTAGTTACATGTCAGAAAAGCTGATTTCAAGAGAGGAGATGTTTCCAATGAGAACTTCATAATTTATTAACCCTAATACAAACCATATTTATAAAAAGGGAATGTATAGACATGCACGGCACAGATGGCTGTAGGTAACGAAGAAAAAAGGATGCGAGGGCGAACCTGGCAGACGTTAGAGAAGACAGACTGCCATGGATTGGGAAATCTCGTCAATGGGGTGGTCTGAATACCAAACGTGCAACGTTGATGAATGGAGCATTCACTAAAAACATCCTCTTGGTTCTATCTCTCGCTTATAGAACCAACATATTCTGCAGTTCTGAATGAGTGAATTATCCTCAGGCGTTTTTGGTCTACCCCCAGCGGATCTTCCAGTCTAATTGCCCTCCCACAGGCTGAGAGTGTCAAGCATTTCCTTAGATTCTACTAGGCTAAGAAAAAGAAAATCAACGAATCCTGATGGAATTGTACTATGGGCCTTAATGTAAAACATTCAAATACAAAATGTTAAATTTGTAATCCCGTGTTGTTTTTAGATTGATAATTTTTTTTAATTCATTCGCTTGCTGCCACTAAGGAGAATATGCAGTAGGCTCCTAATTTCCCGGTATAGAGATACCCGAGAGTTCAAGAAGAGTTCTGGGGACAGCTTGGGAAAAAGGGCAAAGTATAGTCGTTGGCGTGAGTGGTTGGCATGCTGATCCCACATATACTGTAGTTGTTACACCTGCACCTGGCCTGTGTATCCCGACTCCGCTTCCTTCCCCTGGGTTCACTGCTGCCTGTTGTGCTCCACATCGGGTTTTGAAAGTTGCCCAGAGTGGATCAATGACATCATCTCCCTAGGCCTATTTCAGGCCCACTTGGGATCGAGACTCCAGATTTTTGTTTGGCGTGTTCCACCTTCTGTGCATACTGTGCTTCACTTGATTCTATCCTTGCTAGGCTCCACTTCATCCGTCCTGAGATTGCTGGGACTGCCAAGTCCTTGTTTCCCTTGTGCCTTCCTGCTTGCTGCATCAATGCCAAGGGTCCATGTGCCCACCTGGACTCATCCACTTCACCAGGTGAGCCTTACAACAGTCAGGGCATAAATGGAGTCCGCGTTGCAGAGGAGGAAGTGGCCGCAGCAGAAAGGATTTGTTGGCCATTTACAGCAGAGCTGAAGCATTGAAGTGAAAGCGGAGTAAAAAAGAAAGAAGAGTGAAACTCCATAAACATGCTGCGTCTCTTTGAACCCCTGCCAGAGGAGATAAATGGCAAGATAACCAGGTAGACTGGGATCAGGGGCGAACATATCATTGGTGTCACCTGTGCAGCCGCACGGGGGTCCAAGGGTAAAGGGGGCCCATTTCGACCTCCAAAGCTGGTGGAATTGTGCATTATAATGAGCTATTGCACTGCAAAGGGCCCATATATTGTTCTTGCACAGGAGCCTTTTTCTGTCTGTGTCCACCAGTGACTGGCGGATCTTCATTCATTCATCCATTTTCATATACCTCAATATGCACTTTGCAGCCTGATCCACATTTCATATTTTTCTTGTGAAAGTGTCGGTCTCAGTAATATAGGCTGGATGTGAGGTCCGTATATATAACTGTCTTCATTAATTCATATCAGCACATCTTCTATCCTGCATTTACTTCCCCTGTGAGTGCTGTCCTCTTATAGCCTGTTTTCTCTGCATTCCTTGAGACTGTAAATGGTTTCACACCTCTCCACAGGGATCTGCTACTCTTCTAACTGCTACACTACTTCTCCGGGGTGGCAGCATTTACCCTTTAGCTCTATGCTTGACAATCAGAACTTTAAATTGATAGTTGTCGTTATGCAAATTTTCAACAAAATATAGCATTTTGTGAAAAATTCATAAAAAACAACATGTGGGTGGATTCTGAATCCTGACCAAAAAAGTGCAAAAAACGCATAACATCTCCTAAAAATAAAACTTGCAAGACGTGCAGAGTTCCTACATCCCACTTATGCCTTACGTCTACATGAACACGTCACATATTCACCGGAAAACAGAGCCCAAAAATATTTGGATCTGACAAAAGGCCTAATTAGGCACAGGGGATCATTATATATTCAAGACCTTTAGTAGAAAAATAGTCCTACCCTAAAATTGTCAGTACAAGAAGTTTGCAATCAATCCTTACATACAGGAAATAATCATCAAGTGTGACCTCCCAATATCAAGTGAAATGCCACCAATCGATGTTCTAATCCATAGGAAAATAATCATTATATTAATGCTTTTTTAATAAAATTCACCAATAAAAACTGCGATAAAAAATGGTGTGGTTAGGTCTTCTCAAAAACATGGGCAATGTAAATCAGTAATTAGAAGTTCTTCTAGATCTTTGGTTGTCTTCTCTAAGAGGTGGGGACCCTGAACATCTGGTGTTTCCCATGCTGTCATCTGTGTGATCGGCTGTAAGTTCGTTATCGCCGGTCAGAGTGCTGTGGTTCCCACACTGTTAGACAGATGACAATGTGTGAACCAGCAGTTGTGACCAGCGGTAAAAAGGTTACCGCCGGTCACAGGCATCAGCTGATGAGAGTACAATGCTTGGTCTCGCTGACAGTAGCAAGAGCAGGCATACGATGATGAGCATGTTCATCTGCCGGCAGCTGTGCAATAAATAAATAAAATAAAAAAATGTAGTGAGGACCTCTCTATTCTTGATAGTCAGTACTGGTAAAGCTGACAGCTGTGATCTGCAGCCCTCAGCAGTCAAAGATATCTTGGCTGGTTATCAAAAATATAGGGGTCCTCATGCTGTTTTTTTTTTAATTATTTAAATAAATAATTTTAAAAAATGGCATGGGGTCCTTCCATTTTTGACAACCAGCTAAGCTAAAGCAGGACGCTAGGGGACTAGTATTCTTAGACTTGGAAAGTACTATGGATATTGGCCCTCCAGCCTAAAAATATCAGCCTGCAGCCACCCTAGAAAAGGCACATTTATTAAATGTGCCAATTCTGGTGCTTTGCCCGACTCTTCCCACTTGCCTTGATGCAGTGACAAGTGGAGTGATAGTATTGGGGTTGATGTCAGCTTTTATATAAAAGAAAGGATTCTGTTTGTTTATTCCTATTAAAGGACTTAACTCTGTCTCTGTCTTTATTAACATCTGACTATGGGGTTAGTAATGGGGGTGTTTTATCGATGCCTCTCCATTACTAACCCATGAGATTGATGTCAGCGACCATAAAACAGCTGAAACCAACCTGACAACTATTACCCCACTTGCCACCTCACCAGGGCAAGTAGGAAAAGCATGCAAAGCACCAAAATTGGCCCATCTTATAAATGATCCTTTCATGGGGTGGCTGTAGGTTGCTATTTGTAGGTATGAGAGGGTCAATATCCATGGTGTCCTCCCAGTCTGAAAATATCATCCCCCAGCAGTCTGTATGAGCAGCTATCAAAAATGGTGGGACCACATGCCGTTTTTTAAAATTATTTCAATAATTTTAAAAAAATGGTGTGGGGACCCCTCTATTTTTTGATAACCAGCCAAGATAAAGCTCACAGCTGGGGGATATAGCCCGCATTTGTAGGTTTAGCCTGTGCTGGTTATCAAAAATAGACGAGACCCCGCACAGTGATTGAGCTAGAAGTGCCCACACAGTAAAGCTTGTTGATTGACTGCACTGCCCCCGAATAGTAACAAGGACGTCCTGGAGAAGTCCGTGTTTGGGGTCCATGCACGTACAGTAGGTGTTTGGTATGTGCCCCGATCTTTAACGTTTGGCTTGGTCCATCCCTATATACCACACCACATCAGAGATGGGAGTAAATGACATTGACTGGTCATGAAAATGAGAACACATACATGTAGAAACGCTTGGAATGGTGCGAGCGACAGTGGCGTGAGATACAATATTAGCACAATATTACAAACGGCAAATAACCTCCATCAAACTTCAACTGTGAAATAGAATTTTAATGCATTTCATGGTCTATTTATCAAGCGCACCCTGCTGAGAAAACTAGTATTATTAGAAAACGGCGCTGGGAACCATAAAACATGACTTTAGCACAGATGAAGTATTGCAATGCCGGCGCTTGTTGTCTGGAATCCAGTAGACGAGGCAACGACACAGTTCGCAATGAGAGATGGTGGCAAGGCAGAGTATTTAGCACTTCAAAGAGCCGTATTGAATGGAGTCATACTGCAGTCATAACTGGGTTGGCGCTAGTGATGAGCAAATCTGATGAAATTCAAATTGTATGGGTAGTTTGGAAATAGTGGATGATTCTGATCAAGGAGTCAAAATCAAGCGAGTGTAGAATCAGTGTGGTTTATCCTCTACATGTTTTGAAGTATTCCAGCTTCTTCACAAGAACCAAAGGGATCAAGGAAAAATTAAAATCCTGCAGTTTGCTCGAATTTGGCCAGGAAAATTTGATTCTCAACGCAAATAGAATGTTATGTTATACTTGAAAGTCTCTCCTGGCCCCAGAATATAATCAACATATGTATATAAAATGGTAAAAAATATTATACCCATTCAGCCATCACCTGTTCCACCACGCAACCTCACTCCAATGGGGCAGCTCTGGAGCCTTCAACGCCCAACATCTTGGTGTCTACTGTTTTCTTTAGTTAGCAATGTCCCGACCCCCTTCCCTTTTGAATCGAGCAAAATAATATCCAATCTCAACCATTTTGCTGGATTTAAGTGTTCAAAAGATTCTGGGTCTGGTGAACCCAATTTATTTTGGGAATTTGATTTGCCTTAACCTCTTACCGACATATGATGTACTGGTATGTCAGATTTCGGCACCCTGACTTTGATGTGGGCTCATATGCTGAGCCCACATCGTTCCCGGCACATGATCGCTGATTTATCCAGCCATCATGTGCCTCCAACAGCTGCGGATGGAGCGGAGCTCCACCTGCGGCTGTTAACCTGTAAAATTCCATTGTCAATCTCTGATGCGCCTTGTGGAGGGTCAATCCACGCTCTCATCGACGCTTCCGTGACATGATCGTGGGGCGTCGATGGTTAGTCATAACAACAACGGGTCTGCTGAAGAGCCCTATGCCTATTATTACAATACTCATTTGAAAGCCAGCATTTAGCTGGGGTTCATAGGAGATCATGATTTCCTCTATACACAGCAGTGCTCATGCACTGCTATGTAAAGCGCAAATGATCAGACAATCGCAACTTTAAGTCCCCTAAGGGGACTAACAAATACAGTAAAAATGTTTTTAAAAATATGAAAAAAATATATATATATATATAAAAACTTTAAATTTGACAAAAAAATGCAAATGTTACGGGTCTTGGAAAATGGAGACAAGTGGATTTTTTTTTTACAGATTTTCAAACCTTTTTTCACCACTTAAATGAAAAAAAAAAACTATACATGTTGTGTATCTGCTCACTCGTACTGACCTGCAGAATCATAGTGCCAGGTCAGCTTTACGATATAGTGAACATGGTAAATGAAAAAAAACAAAAAACTATTGTGGAATTAAACTTTTTTTGCAATTTCAACCCATCTGGATTTTTTTTCCTGTTTTCCTGTGCATCACATGACAAAATGAATGCTGTCTTTCATAAGTACAACTGGTCCCGCAAAAAAAAAAAAGTCCTCATACGGTTATGTGGATTCAAAAATAAAAAGTTATGGCCATTGGAAGAAGGGGAGGAAAAAAACAAAAACAACAACAACAAAAAAAACTAAAAATAACCCCCACAAGAAGGGATTAAAGTGATTCTCTAATCTTTAGTTGCCACTTGGCATCTAAGGGAATTTATTTCACTCCTTAACCTTAAAGATCTGGAGTTCATAGCAGGGATGCCCGAGGCTCATGAAGAAGATCATGGCTAAATATATTCAGATTTCTTATCTGATACCAGACCCTCAAATTAATTTCAGACCTTATAAATATATTTTGACCCCCTATATAAGTTTCAGACCAAGCCCCTTTATTATGACATTCCCTTCCATGAAAGTTCCAGGAGCATTATTACTGTAACTCACATACTTCCATATTTCCATAAGTAGATTACACTGTGTGGATTAATCTTTGACTTGTACCGACATGAGCAACCTCTGATGGACAGATGGAAGCCTTCAATCTCCGGTCTTTGAAGCCCTATGGGTTTCATAACATAAGAATGTCTGCTTACATCAGAAGGAACAATGCTGATTAACGAAGGTTTAACGCTCTACTAGTGTAGTATCTAGACGTAAAGTCAAGTAGACTCGTAGACGTTCTCATACGAAATCTCAAACAGGATCCCAAGTACAATGCATGGCTCTGATCTCCTGCAGAAGGTCCATGTTGTATATACCAGCGGTATACGGTAAGAAGGGGTCTCACACATCATCGCACCTCATTGTTCTTTGAAGGCCTCAATCAACGGTTTTCTCGAGATCCCACATACCGATGTTCTACTTTTCAATACCTTGCAAATAAAGTAGTCCCAGTAGGATGTATGGCTGATAATACCACCGAGTCTTGACAGACCAGTTTGGGTTCATGGTCACATTGGGAGCAGAGAGACGAGGAGACCAAGGCAGATCGGGACAGAGGCCAGGATAGGTAAGCTGGCTACACGTAGCTAGAAAAGGTTTCCTGGGGCGTTACCAAAATGTAAAAATAATCCTTGAAGAGTAACCGTCATTTTATTTTACTTTTTAAATCAATAGTACATGTGAAAATAAGAAACTTTGTAACATATCTTAAAAGAGAAATATTCTCGCTTTCCCTCCTGGACTGATCGAAGTTGACAGCTGCTGCTCATAATAGTCTATGGAGGGGAGAGAAGGAGCTAGAGGCAAACACAGACATTCAGAAGTTCTCCTGAAAAGACAGAGTCCTCCATAGAATTTTATGAGCAGCAACTCTCATCTTCTATCGCAGTAATGGTAAAGTCTGTATTCACTGACGACAGCTTCTGCCTGATATTTATAATTATATATATAATTGAGAATATTGAGAATGAAAGGTCAGTCCGGAAGGAGAAAGAAGCAGATTTGTCTCATAAAATATATTACCAAATTGCTTATTTTCATGTGTACTATTGATTTCTGAAAGAAAAATGAAAACGACGGGTACCCTTTAAGTAACGGTATCCTAAAGTTTTGGTTAGTGTACCCTCCGTGTGATTTGTACCTATTAGTAGTGCAAATTGTATACATCGAGGGACACTTCTGAAGGGTTAAATGCAACTATTCTGGCATTAAGAAAATTGCATATTTTTATGCAGACCACGCTTGAATTTGTGCCTCTTTTCTATCGCCCTCATCACTTTTTTTAAAGGGAATCTGTCTGCTGCTTTTTGTTATTTTATCTGACCGGAGCATTTTGTAGGGCATGTGACCCTGAGTCGAGTAATGTGTCACTTACTAGACTGTGTGTTGTGGTTTCAATGCACTCAGTGTTTTATCAGCAGGAGATTATCGCTGCAGAACTAGGTCTCACGTGCAGGATAGTCAGGCTATTCTGTGTAACCCCGCCCCCACTACGGATTGGCAGCTAGCACAATGTACACAGAGTGGTGGGGGCGGGGTTATACACAGCTCAGCATGCTGACTACTGCTCCATCTATAGCAGAGAAGACAGGGATTCTATCAAAACTACAGCAAGCAGCTTAGTAAGTGACACACCGCTGGAATCAGGGTCTCAGCCTAAATATTATGCTATTCTCTTATTACACACCAAAATCCTGCTGACAGATTCCCTTTAATAAGTAGCTGAGGCTCAGCTTTGTGAATTTCAACGTCCCTGTCTTCTGCTCTTGCTCTTTTATTCGGAGCATAGACGGACACAGTGCGCAGTGATTCGAACAGTGAGATAGAATAGTCTACTTTGCTTAAAAACGCTATAGACCGCTAAGCTTCCCTGAGAGCAGTTAATAGTTTCCTGTGCAGATATTTGGGAAAACCCTTCACATTTATTATGAAAAGTCACAATTTCTTTTACATGTCGACAGCTGGGTGCATGTGGGCTCCTTCATGTAATGATGTCACCCATCCTGGTGTAATGTCCTGCAATCTGGGCCCCTTATTGGTATTATGTCCCCAATACTGGCACAATGTCCCCCATCCTGGCCCCATCCTAGTATAATGTCCCCCATCCTGAGCCCCTTCCTTTAATAATGTCCCTATCCAGGACACCTTCTCGAATGCACATGCAGCTGAAATAGGCAGGGGCATTGGCAGGCCAACTCCCACATGGGCACGGTTGCGGTCATCGTTACGCCCCTGCTCAGGACAACATTTGGTGGAGAACTTTGGATCCTGGCAGTCATGTGTATGTGATACGGACCACCCTTCCAGGCGGCATTATTTCCTAATGACTAATGCTCTCTTTCGGCAAGATAATACCTTTTGCCACATTGCAGATACTTTTCAGGAATCTTGTGAGTATTATGACAGAGATAAAGGTCACGACTTGTTGCCAAACTCTCTGGATCTCAATCCCATTGATCACCTGTGGGATTTGCAGGAAAATCAAGTCCAATCCATTGAGGCTGCACCAAGCAATTTACAGAACTTTAATGGGAACTTGTCAGCAGGTTTTTCTACCCCTAACTAATGACATCTAAGCAAAGTCACAAAAAGAGATTACATTTATTCTTTTGTTGCAGACAAGCAATTTCCCATTTTTTAGAAATCCCTAGCACAATTTTTATGCTAACAAGCCACAAGTGCATTGAGGCTGGCAGTGCATTTATAGCTCCCCTACCTCTTTTTTGTCTGCCTGTCACTGCCTTCTGGTCATTGACTGACAGGGTACGCTTGTCTGAATGACCTGTCACCTCCATTCGAAATCTTGTGCAGGTGCCGAATGTGGAGTAAGGTCGGGATGATGCTGCAAGAGTCAGATTATCGATCTGCGCATGTGCCCCCCCATGGCATGACGGCACCTGAGCGACTTCTCGGGTGGCGGAGGCAGGTCTCTCAGGCAAGAGTGACCTGTCAAGCAATCACTGGGAGAGTGACCTGTCAAGCAATCACTTGGAGACTGACCTGTCAAGCAATCACTGGGAGAGTGACCTGTCAAGCAATCACTGGGAGAGTGACCTGTCAAGAAATCACTGGGAGAGTGACCTGTCAAGAAATCACTAGGAGAGTGACCTGTCAAGCAATCACTGTAATAGTGACCTGTCAAGCAATCACTGGGAGAGTGACCTGTCAAGAAATCACTGGGACTGTGACCTGTCAAGAAATCACTGGAAGAGTGACCTGTCAAGAAATCACTGGGATAGTGACCTGTCAAGAAATCACTGGGAGAGTGACCTGTCAAGAAATCACTGGGAGAGTGATCTGTCAAGAAATCACTGGGAGAGTGACCTGTCAAGAAATCACTGGGATAGTGACCTGTCAAGAAGTCACTGGGAGAGTGATCTGTGAAACAATCACTGGGAGACTTATCTGTCAAGAAATCACTGGGAGAGTGACCTGTCAAGCAATCACTGGTGCCCAGGGACAGTGGGCTGAAAAAGAGGGGCGAGAATTAGGAGAACTGTAAAAAATTGTGCAAAGGATTTAAAAGAAAAATAATGGGAAATTACTTTTCTACAACAAAGGTATGAATCAATTCTCCTTTACAGAGAGTGTGCTCACATGATGACATAAACATATACTAAAGATTAGAAAATGATGTGCCCTGGCGGCAGTTTATTCATTATCGGACCTCAGAATTCCTGTATTTCCAACTTACAAAAACAATAAGATACAACATGGGAAATGAGCTGAGGCCAACACTTCGGAGTGACGTCAGCTGGCTGGAATTTTACACTGACTGTGCGGAGGTATGTACAGTATGTATGGAGGGGAAGGGTAGCACTGACTTGTACGCTGTCATCACGGAACGGATAGAACTGGATTTGTTCCTATTTTACACGTCTCGCAAGTGAAGCATATCCTGGCACAATCCAGCAGCCTCATCGAGAACTGATGATAAACAGATGACTGAACTCTCTAGTGACCATTCACCGGCCAACTTGTAGCTTAGCTTATTAGATGTAATGCTGTCATATGGTGACCATGTGAGGCGCATGCGCTCAGTGCCTGTCATTGTCATCTTAAATACGGTAATAACACAATAAATGTAAAAGGATTGAGATCTTTATTCATAATTTTTCCATACTAGACAGGCTGACAAAACATATCCACCGGCCTCCTCCTCGGCAATACAAAGTGCATGCGCCAGTATTGTCTGCGCCTGCGCAGGTCTTGGATGCTCAGGAAACTAGCACAGTGGACACTGAGAGGTGAGCTGTCAAACAGAAGATTATATTAATGTGGGGGCATTATTCTTTAAAAACTAAAAAAATGGCAAAAAAACAACAAATAGAGATATTTTTAAAACAGATTTGAAAAATTTATTGTAAATCGACCAATCCCCAGTGCAAAATCTGCAACAGCGTCCCCCACCTACAATGTACCATTTATAATACAGGTGTCTTCTTAAAAGACTATAGTCTTTTGGGCCTCCTCATGCACCAAGGCACAAGTGCAGCTGCCACCTTCAGACCTGTAATAGCAACTCCGCTACAGTAACAAGTAAGCATAACAAAAAGAGAAGATTGGATAAATTAACTCAGACCAGTTTTGAAAAGGAAGCTCCGCAGATTGCGCAGCCTTTTTCCGTTTTGTGCTGTGTTACTCCATTGCAGAGATATTCACATTGTTTTCTTTTCAGAGTGCAGCATGTGAAATCTCTGCTTAAAGTGCAACTGTTCATTTCTTCAAAGTCTTCTCTGGGGGCATAAACTTTGACCCCTCCCTCCCAGATGCTGCCAATCGCTGCGCAGTAATGTCTTAAGGTACCGTCACACTCAGCGAAGCGGCAGCGATCCAGACAACGATCCGGATCGCTGCAGCGTCGCTGTTTGGTCGCTGAAGAGCTGTCACACAGACAGCTCTCCAGCGACCAACGATGCCGGTAACCAGGGTAAACATCGGGTTACTAAGCGCGGCCCTGCGCTTAGTAACCCATGTTTACCCTGGTTACCAGTGAAGACATCGCTGAATCGGCGTCACACACGCCGATTCAGCGATGTCTGCAGGGAGATCCAGTGACGAAATAAAGTGCTGGACTTTCTGCAGCGACCAACGATATCACAGCAGGATCCTGATCGCTGCTGCGTGTCAAACTGAACGATATCGCTAGCCAGGACGCTGCAACGTCACGGATCGCTAGCGATATCGTTCAGTGTGACGGTACCTTTAGACTGCTAGATCAGCTGCTGAGATGTGCTTGTTAAGAGTCTGTGAGGGAGGGGTGGAAGCACACGTCTCCGAAAGAGACTCTGAAGAAATGAACAATTGAACTACAAGTAGAGATTCCACATACTGCGCTCCAGAACAAACAAATGTTAATATCTCTGCAATGGAGCGACGAAAAACAAAACGGAAAAGAGCAACAGAATCAGTGGAGCTCCGGAATTTTTACAAGGTATTTAAATCAATTTTTTAAACACGAGACAGGTCCTCCTTAAAACAGGGCATGCCTTGTAAACTATGTTGGAACAGCAAAAAAATCATCAAAGATAATCTATGTGTGATCAAACATGATGAGATCACCTGCAGCCATTCACAACGTATCTAGAATACTTACAGGTCTTCATACACTTTAGAGAACAGTTGGCCAAACCTGAGTCTTAATACTTGATCCTTGTTTTTTCTAGGAGATAAGTCACTACCAGATTTATTTAGCAGCAAGTTACTCCCTCTTATCCATTCAAAACACATGCCTGCTCAGCCACGTCAAGTGTGCATGTCTATGGGGATGTTGTGAGAGCTGTTTGGCCCAAAGTTATCTAAGGTGTATGATTACCTTCAGGCTTAGAAGAAAGTGCAACTCGCATGCAGGAGCAGTCCTTCAGACCTTTCCAAAGTCCTATAAACTGCCCAGATAAATGATAACTGCCAGGTACTTAACTTGTAAATTCTGGGCACCAGAACCAGCTTGGACTGGGAGGGTTGGTGGTGGAGTAGTCAGGATCTCCAAGCCCCTCTCTTGTGCCCTTCTTATAATTTAGGCAAGGCTTGGAAACCAACTGGTTTTGCTGGACAAGCATTCGAGACCTAACTGCTTTTAGCGGCAGGGCTTCCACCTCTAGGACGGCCATTCACGCTAACACTAATGGCATTTCCACATCAGTTATATATCTATCCATCCAGTAATTTCCATATTTCCATTACTTTTCCTTCCTGGTGTTGCATTTTAATTGACAGTATGAAATTTACAGCTACATCTGTCTTAGAAGTTAAAAACCTTCAAAACGTTAGAAAAAAATGATATTGATTTTTTTTATGTCTTTTTTTTTTACAGTTCTCACATCTGAAAAGCACTCAGTCTGGAGAATATCAGCTTCATTTATAATTTTCTGTCCAGATTTAGATTAAGAGTCCGGTGCCAAGATCCTCCTATTCTTCCTCTGGCAACAGACGCATTTATCATAATAATTACATGTAAGTGCTGTTATGTTTCTCATTTTCAGCAAATTATCACAGTTTGTTGCTCGGGTTGGCAGCGGAACAATCTTCTGATTTGAATAAACTACTGATGACGATGAAATCATTCTGCGCCTTCCGTGTCCTTATCGAAAAGAGGTCACGCGTGGCCGAAAGAGAGGAGAAAGCCAGAGAGTCGACCTTGTCTCGATATCTGTGGAGCATCGATGCGTGGGGGATCCGTGATGGGTGATGGATGGCGTAGAGCGGCGCTCATCACCCATCGGACTCCACGGTAAACTATGGAAACGTAGCCCTATAAGTTTCATTACTGGATGCGGCGGTGTAGCACAGGACAGTCTGCTGCGCCGCCCCATGCAGTATGTTGGGGTCCGTCAGGTGAATGGACGTCTATGGATGCATTTAGTGTACAGCCTGTGCCAGGAGCGAGACCCTGCTTTCTAGACAGAGGTGGAAAATAATCCCGCAGAAATCTTCCTGTCAAGATGTCACTATTGTTTGTGGCAGCAAAGCCATCAGGCCGGACACAAAACTGATTTATAGATTGTGCCCTGATCTCAGAAAATCCATTCATCAAATATCTATATCTGTCTCATGTTTCTATCTATCTATTATCTATCTATCTTCTATCTATTATCTATCCATTATTTATCATCTATTATCTATCATCTGTCTATTATCTATCTATTATTTATCTATCTATCATCTATCTATCTATCATCTATCTATCTATTATCTATCATCTATTACACAGGTCAACAAAAAAACATTTTTTTTCTGGTGTCCAAAATATTTTAATGAATTTGGGGTATTTTTGGGGTGCTGATTCTGAATATGCTATCAGTTTTGCCAGATTGGCTCAAGTTTTTGAGATTTTTGGTATCTTATTTATAGCACTTGTTGGTAAATGCGACGCATCATCTCATTAATTTCTTTGGATTAGTACTTGAACTGAGCAGTTCTCAATATAGTTTTGTGTTAATTAGTGTTCTAAAAGTTTGTTCATAGCTTGATTTTTGCACTAACTTTATGTTGTTGTCTGTTTTCCAGTGAAAAGCATGAACTCATCAAGAAGAAGTTGTCTTAACGATCCAGACTCATTCTGTTACATTTGTGGTGAATACACACTTCATCATCATCAGGTGGGGGAAGGTCAGGTAACATGGTAACCACAGGTACAGGCACATCTTCACAATGAGGGACAGGCCTTCTTGCAGATTCCATGTTAGGATACTCCCATTTTCGTTTCTTATGCTTATTGAATCCTTGCACTTGCACTGCACAGAAATAACAGTCATCATGATGATTTTTTTGCTCTCTCCACACCATTGGAACACCAAATTTGAAGCTTTTTCTTTGTCCTTTGCTCCATTTTCGTAATAATTCGATACATGCTTTGCACACTATGTGTGGTGCCCAAAACTTGTCTTGGTCCCCAAGCATAACCCCAAAATAGGCAAAATACACTTTTTTTTACGAAGTCTGTTATGTTTCTTCTATGTTTTGGCAGTGTGTATTCACCACAAATGTAACAGAATGAGTCTGGATCGTTAAGACAACTTCTTCTTGATGAGTTCATGCTTTTCACTGGAAAACAGACAACAACATAAAGTTAGTGCAAAAATCAAGCTATGAACAAACTTTTAGAACACTAATTAACACAAAACTATATTGAGAACTGCTCAGTTCAAGTACTAATCCAAAGAAATTAATGAGATGATGCGTCGCATTTACCAACAAGTGCTATAAATAAGATACCAAAAATCTCAAAAACTTGAGCCAATCTGGCAAAACTGATGACATATTCAGAATCAGCAGCCCAAAGTTACCCTAAATTCGATGAAATATCTTTGGCACCAAAAATGCTGTTGACCAGTGATCTATCTATCTATATATTATCTATCGTCTATCTATCGTCTATATATCTATTATCTATCATCTCTCTGTCATGTATCTATATATCTATCATCTATCTGTCATCTATCTATTATCCATCTATTATCTATCTAATATCTATCATCTCTCTATCATCTATCTATCATCTATCTTATCTATGTATTATCTATTATTTATTATCTATCTATTATCTCTGTATAATCTATCTATTATCCATCATCTATCTAGCATCTATCTTATTATCTATTATCTATCTATTATTTATCATCTATCTATAATCTATATCTATTTATCTATCTATCTATCTATCATCTATCTTATATCTATCTATCATCTATACATCATCTATCTATTATCTATCTATTATCTATCTATCTTATCTGTATCTATGTATCTATCTATCTATCTATCTATCTATTATCTATCTATCATCTATACATCATCTATCTATTATCTATCTATATCTATTATCTATCTATTATCTATCTATCTATCTTATCTATATCTATTTATCTATCTATCATCTATCTATCTATCTATCTATCATCTATACATCATCTATCTATTATCTATCTATATCTATTTATCTATCTATCTATTATTAGCTGTAGTCTCTACCATTGTACTTACAGTCAGTAGAAGTGATGGATATTTGCAGACATCACAGTCTACATAGCTGTACAGTACAGAAGCCGCATGATCAATGCTAATGAAGGGAAACAATATGCAGAAATTGACACCTTTTCTCATTATTTCTGTGGCTTTCTCCTTTGCAATTAATCTGACGCTTTACCCCAGAAGCAGCTGAGTGTGGATTTTACCCATCATGTGTACAGATACATCAGCGGGATCCGGGGTCACACACAGCGCGGATTCTGCAACGACCTGACGGCTCTGACACATGCAACGTCAGAATATTGATCCCCTGAAGTGTTACAAGTCATTTCCACTGGAGATTTAATTATTATAAATATTGGCTCAAACTCTGAGTGGACGGCTACACCCCTCCCCCCAAAATATTCAATAGGAGCAGTAGACATTGGGGTACATAAATGGAGGCGTGATCATTACCGCAACATCCGGTCACGGGACGCTGAATGCCGAGTTATCGATTGCATTCATGCTCATTTCAGTCTTTCTTCATCATTTATACTTCATTAATTGTTAGATTAATTAGACCCATCAATACCACGTGTTTTTAGATAAATATTGAACAATTCAATGGTGATATACATATTGTTGCCCTAGACCACCAGGGATGTTGCCTCTTACGATTTTAGGCTGGATTGAGGTTAGTAGTACCAATGCCCTCCCAATAATCACCAGGGGTGCAGATACTCGCCCCTTACTTCTCTATATCACCTAACATTTGATAAATGAACCTTCTCTCTATTCCAGCTCTGCCCCCAGGGATTCTGACTTTAAAGGGGTTTTCTCAAGTTTGGAAGTAATTACCTTTCCATTTGTTAGGGGATAACTGGCCAATCACTGGAGATCCGACCGCTGGGACACCCACCGATCTCGAGAACCAGAATTCTGAAGATCTCCATGTGAATTTTAGAGAGGTTTGATCATGTGAACTGCCAGAGATGGCAGTCCCATATGAATGAATGGAGCGGCAGTGAGCAGGAGCGACCATTTGTCCATTCACTTGGGGTAATGGACATTCCTTTAAGGCTGTTGGAAGAGTCTTCCCTATAATCAGCACCACCACAAATAATGCTGGCATTTATTGCTCTATGTCACGCTCGCGCCCAGACTGGTTGGCGCGGGCGTGCGGGCTGTGGCCCCACTGGACCACAGACCAGACTACCCTGGAAAGGGCCTAACTAAGTAGCTTCCTTGGCATTCACTGGAGCCTCTGATGGTGAGGACAGGCTTGTGCAGCAGGCAGCTGCCAGGTGCTACTCCAGGGTGGTGTCTGGCTGTGGCTGCTGATCCCACCGGGGAACGAAACATAGACAGGTAAGCAGGCACGGCTGGCACTCTGGTAGGCAGGCAGGCACTCTGGTAGGCAGGCAGGTACGGCTGGCCCTCTGGTAGGCAGGCAGGCACTCTGGTAGGCAGGCAGGTACGGCTGGCCCTCTGGTAGGCAGGCAGGCACTCTAGTAGGCAGGCAGGTACGGCTGGCTCTCTGGTAGGCAGGCAGGCACTCTGGTAGGCAGGCAGGTACGGCTGGCTCTCTGGTAGGCAGGAAGGCACTCTGGTAGGCAGGCAGGTACGGCTGGCTCTCTGGTAGGCAGGCAGGCACTCTGGTAGGCAGGCAGGTACGGCTGGCTCTCTGGTAGGCAGGCAGGCACTCTGGTAGGCAGGCAGGTACGGCTGGCTCTCTGGTAGGCAGGCAGGCACTCTGGTAGGCAGGCAGGTACGGCTGGCTCTCTGGTAGGCAGGCAGGCACTCTGGTAGGCAGGCAGGTACGGCTGGCCCTCTGGTAGGCAGGCAGGCACTCTGGTAGGCAGGCAGGTACGGCTGGCTCTCTGGTAGGCAGGCAGGCACTCTGGTAGGCAGGCAGGTACGGCTGGCCCTCTGGTAGGCAGGCAGGCACTCTGGTAGGCAGGCAGGTACGGCTGGCTCTCTGGTAGGCAGGCAGGCACTCTGGTAGGCAGGCAGGTACGGCTGGCTCTCTGGCAGGACAGGTGGACAAGGCTGGTACACTGGAAGAACCGGTAGGGTCCGGTCTGCAGGCAGGTATGTAAAACAGGTAAGAACCTGTTCAGACAGGAGGAGTTAAGAATAGTTAGAGAAAGACCACAAGAGCGGATGCAGAGCGAAAGCACAGGAGCTAGAGCCAATAGGAGAGATGCAGGAGGCAGAGCCAGGAGGAGGAGCCAAGTGCAGAAGGTGGAGCGAATAGCAGGAGGCGGAGCCACGTGCAGAAGCACAGGAGGTGGAGCCAAGTGCAGAAACACAGGAGGCGGAGCCAAGAGCAAGAGACGTAGAACCGAAAGGTGTGGAGCTGCTGAGCGAGAGCTGAGCCGAGCCGCAGAGCAAAGCCACAGAGTGCAGAGTAAGGTCAGAGTGCAGAGCAAAGCTACAGAGAGCAGAGCTGAGAGCAGAGCAATACACAGAGTGCAGAGCTGAGAGCAGAGCAATACACAGAGTGCAGAGCAAGACACAGAGTGCAGAGCTGAGAGCAAAGCCACAGAGAGCAGAGCAAGGTCACAGAGAGCAGAGCAAAGCAAGACACAGAGTATGCACAGCAGGGAAAGGAAACCAAGGCAGGGATATAAACAGACACAGGAACAGGACTAGGCTAAGACAAAGTCAGGAACAGAAGGCACAGAGACATGAACACAAGCCAGGGTACAACGCCCCCCTAGGTGGCGGACATAAGAGTAAGAGACAGGGCCTGGCACCTCAGCAGCTAAGAACTGACTGAGGGAGTAAGTTGCACAGGCCCCCACCAATGGGTGGGGATGTCTTAAATACAGGAAGCCTCAATGCGATTGGCCGGGGACACCTTAGCAAGGTGCACACAGTCTCAATAAGACACAGGAGTTGCCGGCCCTGCCCCACTATGCACACAGACAGAGCATGCACAGAGCAGACAGCAGACATGAGGCACACAGCATGGAGCTGGCAGCAGAGAGAAGTCACCACAAGGACCAGAGAAGTGAGTTTGAGTGTAATGCAGGTGGGGGATGGGAGGCCATGCAGTGATGCCAGCAGCGTTGTTACACTCTACATCACTGGGTTAGGACAGATTAATGTTGGTAGATGTGACCTCCCCCAAATCCAGCCCTCTAACAGGATACATGTTGTATGTGGTGTCTCAGTGGTTAGCACTGTTGCTTTGCAGCGCTGGGGTCCTGGGTTCAAGGCCCACCAAGGACAACATCTGCCAGGAGTTTGTATGTTCTCCCTATGTTTGTGTGGTTTTCCTCCGGGTTCTCCGGTTTTCTTCCACCCTCCAAAGACAAACTCATAGGGAATCTAGATAGTGAGCCCCGATGGGGACAGCAATGATGATACCTGTGAATAACATGGTGCTATATATAAGTGAATAAAATAAATATGAACCCATTATTGCATTAGACTACCAGCGGTGCTGCCGACCACATCTTAAGTTTCTCTATCAGGGAGCAGGTGGGTAGAATTAAGTTAATGCTCATATTAACTGTTTATTGCTCTAGACCCCCAGGGATGCTAACATCACCAGGATAGGATGGATTAGGATTGATTTGGTAGATGTGACCTTCCTATAATATGGCCCTGCTATCAGGGATGCTGAGATTAAACCCATATTGCCCTACACCACCAGGGATGCTGACATCTAACCTTCACTGTTCTACATTCAGGAGCAGGTTGGCTAATTTTCATCCCTTACTGAACTACAATGAATTATGCCGACAGATTTGTCCTCTCCCTCACATAATCTGGCTCCTGTCACCAAGGATGCTGGTGTTAACACTTTATTATCCTATAATGTTGATATTAACTCCTTCCCTAGACCACCAGGGATCATGGCATTCACCCCTTACGAGTGCAGCGCCCCAGAGACCTGGTCGTTGCAGTATAGCGCTCTGCCACTAAGGGGAGCAGCGGTACGTCTGATGGCACTAAGGAGTTCTCCTGACCAGGTATCACTAGAACACATTACACTTCACACTCCGGCCACTAGGGGGAGAAAAAGGCTTTATTTATTGGGCCACTCCTCACACTGGTAAAACTAGGGGCTGGGGAGGAAGTTAGTCAGAAGCTGACTGGGTTGGAACCAGGCAACACCCCGTGGCAGGGGGTGTTGCGGGGAGAAGACACAGGGGGGTCCCTGTCAGGCGTGGGAACCTGGCAGGTGCCTAGCGAACAGAACAGAACGTAACGGAACCGCGCCTGCACACCCTAAGAAGGAGACAAGAGGGGAAGAATATTGTGGAACAGTGTAAACGAGATCAGCACAAAGGAGAGCCAGTAAGAGTCGTGCCGAGAGAGGAAGGCAACATCTTACTGAGGCGCGTAGTCGGTGGCCGGATCACCGTAGGAGTAACTGACTTCAGGCCTTACTTCAAATTCCGCTGGACAGTTAATCATAGGTTGGCTGTCTACCTTCTACACCTACGAAGACATAGGGGGCAACATTGGGAGAGGGGCGTCTCTAGGGTCCCGGAAGACCTCCAAGCCTTCCTGTCAAACGGGTGGCGTCCTAGCCATAACATATCTGGGGGACGTTAGAAACTAGTAACATCTGGAACCAAAGAACGAGAGAGAGAACAAGCTGTAGAGAACGAAAGAACGAGAGCAGCAGTTGTGAGGACTATACCGAATGCTCAGCAGGGTAGGACTACAACACACAGGCGCTAGTGGTAGGCAACGATTTCCATCTGCGAGGGAAACTCTGGATGTGCCCATCGGACCGGCCGGTCTCTGATAGCCTGGTTGAACGTGCTCTGGATTGAGGATATTGAAGCCTTCAGTAAAGAGGTAAAGAGACTGCAACCTTGTGTCCTCGTTATTGCCTGCACCTGACACCATCACCATCTACATATCTGGGAAGCCCTGGGGACATACTTCACCTGTGGGAAGGTATACCATCCAGCTGCCATCCCATCACCCCAGCGGGCCCCACAGCAGCGTTGGTCACCCTGACCGAACACCACAAGTGGCGTCACGAACCCTTGACAGACTACTCCCAAACCTTTATTGGACGCCCCTTAGCAGGGTCACGACCGGGTCCAGCCACCGTGACAACCGCGTAACCGAGCAGAAAGGACCGGTACCGAGTGACCTGTGGCCCTGTGTCTGGGGGCGCTCCAGCACTACATCATCAAACTGTGATGGTTTAATGCTGGGAGATGTGTCCTTCCCTCCATATGATCTGGCTCTATGACCAGGGATGCTGGCATTAACCTCTTACTCTCTTAGGACATTGATATTAAATCTTTCCCTAGACCACCAGGAATGATGGCATTCACCCCTTACGGCACTATATCATGAGAATATGGTTTACAGCTGGGAGATGTGCCTTCCTTCCTTGTAAACTGGCTCTGTCACCAGGGATGCTGGCATTAACCCCTTACCATTGTAGGATGGTCGTATTAACTCCTTCACTAGACCACCAGGGATGATGACATTTACCCCTTAAGGCGCTGCATCATGATACTATGATGGTTTAATGTGGGGAGGTCTGTCCTTCCTTCCATATAATCTGGCTCCGTCACTGAGGATGCTGGCATTAACCCCTTACTGTCTTAGGCTATTGATATTAAATCTTTCTCTAGACCACCAGGGATGATGACATTTACCCCTTATGACACCATATCATGAGACGACAATGGTTTAATCCCGTGATATCTGTCCTTCCTTCCATATAATCTGGCTCCGTCACTGCGGATGCTGGCATTAACCCCTTACTGTCTTAGGCTATTGATATTAAATCTTTCTCTAGACCACCAGGGATGATGACATTTACCCCTTATGACACCACATCATGTGACGACAATGGTTTAATCCCGTGATATCTGTCCTTCCTTCCATATACTCTGGCTCCGTCACTGCGGATGCTGGCATTAACCCCTTACATCCTAGGATGTTGGTATTATCTCCTTCCCTAGCCCACCAGGGATGGCCTTAAACTTTTCACCACTCCTGATGTCAGTGATATCAGATAGTGAAAAGTTATCTGTTGCAGAAAACGCAGAAGCCCCTATCTACATGACACGATGCCGTCCATTTCCTATAAATGCACCTTTCTGCCCTGAAGCAGAGGAATGAATTTCAGTATTTATCTAAGTGTGTTTGCGCAGTGTCATGGCCGCACCTGACAAGGACATTAAAATAACACTGAGCGACTGGATGGGGGATTCTCCTAAACCAGATGCAAACAGATCATTTACGCCAAGGCTCCCAACAGAGGAATCCAAAGTAGATGTAATGACAAAGCAAAGGACCATGTGTCCAGGTGCGAGCTGGAACACGCGCAAAGTATTCTCCAAGCCGCCACAGAAACTTTCCATTTTTGCTCTTTTCCATTGCTCAGCCCCCTTCCCTTCCCCGGCCCTCGCCACCGCCACAGAAGGCGACTTATTTTATTCTCCGAGCACCAATCTATGCTGCTTGTTACAAATCATTGCACGGTGTACGGACACCTGAATTTCAGCACGGACATCAATTAACTCAGGCCGCTCTGCGCTCGGTGTTATTGAACAGGTGCTCGAAAGGTCAGACACGAGATGAAGTCACAATTTAAAGTGCATGTTAATGGAGATGGGAGAGATTTTGTCATGCGCGCTGCGATGTTGGCAGAAAATGGTCGTAACCTGCAGCTGGATGAGGCGCTGCGTTTGCTCCTTGGACGGGTGACAACTTTCCTTTTTCTTCAAGCTCAAAGTTTAACTCCAAGTTCCAAATCGGTTCTTGCTGCAGAAATCCTCCAGTTAATTAGGTTGCTGCTAATAATTAACGATGAGCATCACTTTCCCCTGTTCGGATACATTCATTTACTAATTTCCAGTATGGATTTTGCTGCATAAAAAAAAAACAAATCTGAGAATAAATCTCATTTCATGAATTTTGATGCTGATTTGCCACCGATAAAAATCCACAGTATAAACTGACACTCTATTAACCTCAAGGCTATCAACAATTTTTACGCTGAAAACTGATTTTTACATGAGGTACAGCTTCAATTTAATTAATAAAATTGCTTGACCATTGTATTGTCGAGTAAGTGGGGTAAGGAGGGATAACCCACCCACCCCTTTAAGACCCCGTGATACGTGCCATTAAACCCCTAATAAAAACATGGAGAACAATTTCTTTGGAATATTATAGGCCACAGCAGCCTTTATTTAACATAAAACATTGAAATACACAGCATTAACATTTTAGACTAGGAGGAGTCCTTGAAACTCCCAGGAATCTGGTGATTAACACAGCATAACGTGAACATAACATCAAACCAAATTACTCCCAGCCATTACCACACTGGCTCGGGAGCACCAAAAACCCAGTGGGTTCACTGTTCATGTTAAAATTCTAGGGGAACCGACCAACCCTGCCGGAACTCCCCTCCACAATTCACCAGATCCAAAACAAGTTGAACTCAAAAGACAGGAGGAGCCATATGCCAATGGATCCCCTAACCCAATTTCCACCAACTCCAGGGACTCCACCCAGCCACCACAACAAGGATTTTGAACACTTCAAAGACCCGAGACCCCACCAAAATGAAAAGCTATGGCCTTCTCAACCTCTTCTTGCAAACCAAGTGCCAAAAATCAAAGCCAACCGCAATTAAATGAACCCTATCAGCCAACCAGAAAACACCGTCCCCTTTTTCCAACTCAAAATGCCTGACGGCAAACCCACCATTTCTGGTCACAAAAGACGACAGAGCCCTATTAACTTTTATCCTAGCTTTGTTAATTTTATCCAAAGACCGCATATTCCTCCACTGTTTACGTGGTACAATCTCCGACCAGACAATGGACATTCCAGGATACAAAAGGCACAAGCATAACAAATCCTGTTTCACATCCCTAATCAATTCTCTAAAGGGCCGCACACCCAAATAGTTACCTCCCACATGTAGCACTAACATGTCCGGGGCCCTGTCAAAAATAACCGCGTTATGAATTTCCTGCAATACTCTGTTCCAGGCCATCCCCCTAAAACCTATCCACCTGACCACTGCCAACTTCCGATCAAAGCCAAGTTGTCTACCCTTTGACCGCACATCTGTACGCAGGGCTCCCCAATGGACATATGAATCCACACAAAAAGCGGCAAGGGACCTGAAAAATATAAAAACAAAGCACTCAAAAAACAAGCTAATAACACTAGATATGCCAAAAAACACAACTGACATAACAAAATAACCCGACAACAACCCCCTATGGCCTAACATAACTGCGATACCGATTGGACCGCCATCTCCCAATGCCCTTGATAACATCAGCCCCCAGTCCTCCCGCAGCCGCATCCATTGCCGCCCCAATCCGGAAAGAGTGAGGAGCAAAATGAGAATCATCAAATCCCAAAAAATTAAGAGCGTTTTTAAAAACCCACAGTAAATTGATACCAAGATAAGAAAGAACCATCACCGTGACATAATAAAGATCCTCCCCGATTAGGCCTGAGTTCCCAAAAACTCGCCAAACAAAGGACCGGACACATTCCTGACCCAAAAGCAACAGCACCCAACACGATCCTCTTACCTCGCTCTTCCTGGTCAGTCTTTGAACGACGCAACCAAAACTCAACTCACCCTGCAGACAACAGTACATCCCTTTCTAAGATTCCCCCATCACTTTTTTGCTGGGAGACACCAATTCTCCAATTCTCAGTGCCCCAAAAAAGGCAAAAGAAAAGGCCAACCTAAACAAACGACATTCAAAATTCAACACACAACAAGAACCCAGCGCCTCCCCCAACCTCTCCAACAAAGTAAATGACACGGACCACCTCGAATCCACTTGACAATTCCTTCTACGGAAACCTTTTACAGCCTGTCTCACCAAAAATAACTTAGACAAATCTCGCTGCCCACGCAACTTAAAACCAAAAGCCAAAGCGGCCAAAATACGTGACACTTTCGTCAAAGACCAATCTTCCGAAGCCTCCTGACTCAAGACAATAATGCACCCACTTGGTCATCCGCACCAGACTCACCGGGGCCCGCCGCCAACACCCCCTCCCAAGACAACCAAATTGCCTGATAAGCCTCCCAAGTTTTTGGAGCCAGTGACGACTTTATCAACTCTTCAGCGGCCCAGATGCCACAAGCCAAAGTTCTGCAGGGCATTCCAAACCGATGACCTCTGCTTCTGGAGCCAAGGACCAAAACCGCTTGAACTGAAAGCGAGAGAGTCAGCAATGGAATTACGCACACCCAGCACATGAGACGCTGTCACATGAGAGTTCAGGGCCAAACATGACAAAACCAACTGTCTAAGCACACGCACTATGGGCGGTGACGACGCGGTAAGCCTGTTCACTGCACAGACCACACCCATATTGTCATAATTAAAACGAACACACCTGTCACAAAATTCCTGTTTCCACAAATGAACTGCCACCAAAATAGGAAAAATCTCCAATAACGCAATGTTTCGAACCAGACCAGACGAAAACCAATCTGCCGGCCATGGTGCTGCACACCACTGCCCTCTATAATACGCTCCAAAGCAGCTCCCTCCAGCTGCGTCTGTAAACAAATCCACTCGTTGTCCACAACCTCCTCCATAAGCAAAGAACGACCATTATAAGTCTCCAAAAAGGTACTCCAAATACTCAAATCCTCCTTTAACTCTGCTGACAACCGGATAAAATGATGCGGGACCCGAACTCCAGCCGTGGCCCCAGCGAATTTCCTGGAAAAAACTCTCCCCATAGGCATGACCCGACATGCGAAATTAAGTTTACCAAGCAATGACTGAAGATCCCACAATGTCAACTTCTTCAATTGCTGAGCCCGAGCCACTTCCTTATGCAACGCGACTATCTTCTCCTCAGGCAATCTGAACTCCCACTTTACTGTATCAATAACAATGCCCAAGAAACTCAAACACGCACTCGGGCCTTCAGTTTTACTGGGAGCCAAAGGAACACCAAAACGATCCGCCACCCACTCCACAGCTCTCAAAAGCCTATGACAATGATCAGACCCAGCCGGGCCAACGCACAAAAAATCATCCAAATAATGAATCACGGAATTACAATCCGAAACTTCCTTAACCACCCATTCTAAAAAGGAACTAAAGGCCTCAAACAGGGCACACGATAGGGAACAACCGATAGGTAAACACCTATCCACAAAAAAACCCCATCCCAAAAACAACCTAAAAGTTTAACACTATCAGGATGGACTGGCAACAACCGAAACGCTGCTTCAATATCCGTCTTAGCTAAGAGGGCCCCTCTACCAAACTTACGAACCCACGAAACAGCTTCATCGAAGGACACAAACCACCGAGCAAAGCTCAGATGCAATACCACCATTAACGGGAAACCCCCGAGGAAAAGAGAGATGGTGAATCAAACGAAATTTCCCAGCTTCCTTCTTAGGAACTACACCAAGCGGGGAAACAACTAAATCCTCAAACGGAGGGGAAGCAAAGGGGCCAGCCATGCGACCCAACGTCACTTCCTTCCTCGGTTTCTCCGAAACCACCTCCCCGTACAACACCGCTGACCGCAAATTTTTAAGAACTCGGGGAACAACCAAAGGAGGGGCCGGAATAACAAAACCTTCCTGAAAACCTCGAAACAACAACTCCACCGCTTCCCTAATGGGGTATCTACTTAGATAAGGGGCCATCCTTTCCAGCCTCACTGGAGTCTCCCCCATGGGTATTACCGGCCCCCAACTTTGACTTGGCTTTTTTGAAGCATTTTGTGACCCCATGAGAGGAGCCAGTGCAGTGGGAGCAGAGATGCTTGAATTTGCAGTTGGCCCCGAACTTGCACTGGCCGTCATTGAACTGCCAGCATAAACCCAATTTGTGCCCTCCTGATTGACCCGATTGCCCTGCTGACCCTGCCGAACTGGACTGACTAGTTTGGCCAGAACCTCCGCCCCCCCTTGAAAGGAATGACCAAATTTAAACTGCACCATAACCCGTAACCATAGCCCGATGTCCTTTTGATCCCATCTAAGAGCCGAACGAATGGCTTTCCTGTCGAAATTGCTCATCGTACCTCAGCCATGCCTGCCCTCCGTATACCCTGTGAGCTTCTCCAATAGAATCCATATAACAAAATAGCCCGGCGCTTTTTCCCCAATAACACTAGCCAAAATCGCAAAGGCCTGAAGTCAGTTAGTAAAAGTCTGAGGAATCAAACGCCACCTACGCTTTTCTTCCTCTTCTTTTTTACTATCCTCTTTTTTCCCCTTATCCAAATAAAATTTCTCCAAAGGGAGCAAAGAAAAAATTTCTACATACTCATCCTTTAAAATCTTCTCCCTTACCTTCTTTTTAAGATGCGCCCCCCAGCGGGCCTTCAAAACATGCGTAAACCTCACCATGAGCCCCATCGTCTAAATTAATCCTACATTCTTTTTCCTTCCCTGTCTGCACCGAAATGGAGACAGGTGCAATCGGCAACACTGTCACCTTCCCCTGAACCAACAATCCCCCTCGTGAAACTACCCACGCTGCCAGATGCCTCTGCTCATGAATGCCCCGCTCCAACCTCACCAACAAATTCCATACATTAGCTAACACTTCACAAACTACTACCCCTTCAACACCACCGGGGACACCTGCCAAATTAACATTGTCTAACTCCCCTTGATTACTACTAACAGCAGGGGAAGAATAAATTTGTGGAGATAGGAATCTTGCCTTGCGCAGGCGTGCACTATGGAGGACAGAGAATGAACTTCAATCCAATATTGCGGCCAGCATGCAGCCAGCGGGTAAGGAAAGGGTGAATCAAACACCCGAAAACCCCGCCCCAATGGCTGAAGATTGTTCCCTCCAAATTCAGGTGACAGAGTCCCTTTAAGTCCAAAATATTTCCTCCTGCCCCTGAATCCACCATAGCTGCACAGGGAATCCATTGGCCTGACAACCGGATCTTAATAGCAAGGAAGCAATGAGTGTCCTTACGCTCCAGCGTCTTGGGAGAGGCAGTCATAGACAGAGAGTGAAAAATGGCATTCACAGAAAAACTAGATTCAGATGTAATGGATTCAGCATCCTGATTATCAAATTCCCCAACCGTGGCTAGTATCTTGCGAGGCCGCTTGGGACAATTGATAAGAAAGTGATCTGACTGACCGCAGTAAAAGCATAGACTCCCCCGGAAACGATGCTCCCTGCGCTCGTTACTCTCGCGCCGCTGTAGTGCATCCACCTGCATGGGAACTGGTTCAGCCTCCCAAGAGGATTTGCCTGACGGTTCTTTAGAAGGAAAGGAAGAGTTAGTGACACGATTAGAGGCTGCAAATCTCTCCTGTCTACGCTCAGTAACACGTATATCTATGCATACACAATGCTGTATAAAAGTGTCTAACTCTTCCGGCGCATCTGCATGAGCTAGTTCATCCTTTAACACATTAGACAATCCCCTCTTAAAAATGGGTAATTGGACATAACTGTCCAAAATCGTATCCACCGCCAGCCGTCTAAACTCGGTAGTGTATTCAATGACAGGACGCTTACCCTGACGTAGCGATAATAAGGCAGTTTCCGTTGAAGTGCGACGATTAGGGTCATCAAACATCATAGACAATGCAGCAAGAAAATCATCAAGGTTATTCAAGCGAGGGTCACGAGTCTCCATAAGCGGATTTGCCCATGCAAGAGCTCGGGAAGTGAGCAACATAATACATTAAACCTTAGATCGATCAGTAAGGAAATGGGCGGCATGCACATCAAAATACAACAGACATTGGTTTAGAAACCCACGAAACTTGTAACGGTCCCCACTAAACCTAAATGGTGGTAACTTGGGAGGAGTAGTTGGCTGTGGCTGTACTGGGGGTGGAGGTGCCCGTCCAGTCATCTACCCAGCCTCCTGATTACTTAAGTCCTGAAGAGCCTGCCCAAAATGATCCTCCCAGTTAGCGACCTTGTTTTGCAGTGCCTCAATATCCCCCTGTAAAGAGTGGATCATAGAGAACAGCTGATCCATCTTTGGCTCAGTGGACATTATCCCAGCAGATTCCTTTAATGGCCTGAGTATCCTTTAATAATTATATGGGTACTACGGAATCTGATAGCATGGGATAAAGCCAGTCTGAGAGCAAAGTTGCGGCAAAAGATGAATTTACCCCAAAACAGAAATGTAAACAGAACTAACACAGATATTTCTGCAATTGTAACGAGGTCCTCAGCTATATATAGAAAATCACAGCAGAGTAGCGAACAAAACATAGTACAGATATTCCTGCAATAGTAACGAGGTCCTCAGCTCTATATAGAAAATCACAGCAAACAGAGTAGCGGGGTGCGACCACTAATGTGAACCAGTCCAGCAAGGAAATGTGGAAGCAAACAAGACACTTAACCCCTTAACGACCGCCGATACACCTTTTAACAGCGGCAGTTAAGGGTACTTAAACCACAGTGGAAAAAGTAAATAGCGCCCCCAGAGTCCGATTTTCTCCGGGGTCTCGGCTGCCGGGGGTAGTCGAGACCCCAGAGAACATGATTCGGGTTTTTTTTTTACCAACCCCGCTTTTGCGATCGCCGGTAATTAACCGTTTACCGGCGACAGCAAAAAAAACAAAAACGCGATTTCCCTTTTAATTTCTCTGTCCTCCGATGTGATCGCACATCAGAGGACAGAGAAATGGGGTCCCAGATAGCCCCCCAATACTCACCTGTCTCCCCCGGTGCTCCTCGTGGCTCCCGATGGGCACTGCCATCTTTTTCCGGCGGGCACATGCGCAGTGCGCCCGCCGGCCGGCACCGGGAGGATCTTTGGGGTCTCGGCTGCCGGGGGTAGCCGAGACCCCAAAGAACATGATCGGTGTAATTCTCTGTCCTCTGATGTGATCGCACATCAGAGGACAGAGAAATAGGGGGATTCGGGGACCCTGTTATACTTACCGGTGTCCCTGGGTCCTCCTGCGTCCTCTCCTGCCCGCCGGCGTCTTCTTTGGGAAACAAAATGGCGGGCGCATGCGCAGTGCGCCCCCCATCTGCCGGCCGGCAGGAGAAAGCAGTTGGGGCTAAAATTAGGGTTAGGGTTAGGGCTAGGGTTAGAGCTAGGGTTAGGGCTAAATTTAGGGTTAGGGTTAGGGTTGGGGCTAAATATAGGGTTAGGCTTCTTTCACACTTGCGTCGGTAAGGGGCCGTCGCAATGCGTCGGCCCGACATACCGACGCACGTTGTGAAAATTGTGCATAGCGTGGGCAGCGGATGCAGTTTTTCAACACATCCGCTGCCCAATCTATGTCCTGAGGAGGAGGGGGCGGAGTTACGGCCACGCATGCGCGGTCGGAAATGGCGGACGCATCGTACAAAAAAACGTTACATTGAACGATTTTTTTGTGCTGACGGTCCGCCAAAACACAACTGATCCAGTGCACGTCACGATCCATTGGCAATGCAAGTCTATGGGCAAAAAACGCATCCTGCGGGCACATTTGCAGGATCCGTTTTTTGTCCAAAACAACGGATTGCGACGGATGCCAAATGACGTAAGTGTGAAAGTAGCCTTAGGGTTAGGGTTGGGGCTAAAGTTAGGGCTAGGGTTGCAGCTAAAGTTAGGGTTAGAGTTGGGATTGGGGTTAGGGTTTGGATTAGGGTTGGCATTAGGGTTACGTTTGGGATTAGGGTGAGGTTTGGGATTAGGGTTAAGGTTAGGGTTGTGATTAGGGGTATATTGGGATTAGGGTTAGGTTTGAGGTTAGGGTTGAGATTAGGATTAGGGGTTTGTTGGATTTAGGGTTTTGATTAGGGTTATGGTTAGGGTTGACATTAGGGTTGTTTTGGGGTAAGGGTTGTGATTATCATTAGGGTTGTGATTAGGATTATGGATCGGGTTGGGATTAGGGTTAGGGGTGTGTTGGGGTTAGGGTTGGAGTTAGAATTTGGGGGTTTCCACTGTTTAGGTACATCAGGGGGTCTCCAAACACGACAGCTAATTTTGCGCTCAAAAAGTCAAATGGTGCTCCCTCCCTTCTGAGCTCTGCCGTGCGCCCAAACAGTGGGTTACCCCCACATATGGGGCATCAGCGTACTCGAGATAAATTGGACAACAACTTTTGGGGTCCAATTTCTCATGTTACCCTTGTAAAAATAAAAACTTGGGGGCTACAAAATCTCTTTTGTGGAAAAAAAATATTTTTTATTTTTACGACTCTGCATTATAAACTTCTGTGAAGCACTTGGGCATTCAAAGTTCTCACCACACATCTATATAAGTTCCATGGGGGGTTTAGTTTCCACAATGGGGTCACTTGTGGAGGGTTTCTACTGTTTAGGCACATCAGGGGCTCTTCAAACGCGACATGGCGTCCGATCTCAATTCCAGCCAATTCTACATTGAAAAAGTAAAACGGCACTCCTTCTCTTCCAAGTTCTGCGGCGCGCCCAAACAGTGGTTTACCCCAACATATGGGGTATCGACGTACTCAGGAGAAATTGCACAACAACTTTTGTGGTCTAATTTCTCCTGTTACCCTTGTGAAAATAAAAATTTGGGGGCAAAAAGATCATTTTTGTAGAAAAAATGTGATTTTTTATTTTCACGGCTCTACGCTATAAACTTCTGTGAAGCACTTGGGGGTTCAAAGTGCTCACGACACATCTAGATAAGTTCCGTAAGGGGTCTAGTTTCCAAAATGGGGTCACTTGTGGGGAGTTTCCACTGTTTAGGCACATCAGGGGCCCTCCAAACGTGACATGGCGTCCGATCTCAATTCCAGTTAATTCTGCATTGAAAAAGTCAAACGGCGCTCCTTCACTTCCAAGCTCTGCGGTGCGCCCAAAAAGTGGTTTACCCCCACATATGGGGTATCGACGTATTCAGGAGAAATTGCACAATAACTTTTGTGGTCTAATTTCTCCTGTTACCTTTGTAAAAATAAGAATTTGTGGGCGAAAAGATCATTTTTGTGTAAACAAATGCGATTTTTTATTTTCATGGCTCTACGTTAAAAACTTCTGTGAAGCACTTGGGGGTTCAAAGTGCTCACCACACATCTAGATAAGTTCCTTAAGGGGTCTAGTTTCCAAAATGGTGTCACTTGTGGGGGGTTTCTACTGTTTAGGCACATCAGGAGCTCTCCAAACGTGACATGGCGTCCGATCTCAATTCCAGCCAATTCTGCATTGAAAAAGTCAAACGGCGCTCCTTCACTTCCAAGCTCTGCGGTGCGCCCAAAAAGTGGTTTACCCCCACATATGGGGTATTGGCGTGTTCAGGAGAAATTGCATAACAAAATTTATGGTCACATTTCTGTTTTTACACATGTGAAAATAATAAAAAAAACGGTTCTGAATTAAAATGTTTGCAAAAAAAAGTTAAATGTCCATTTTCTCCTTCCACATTGTTTCAGTTCCTCTGAAGCACGTAAAGGGTTAATAAACTTCTTGAATGTGGTTTTGAGCACCTTGAGGGGTGTAGTTTTTAGAATGGTGTCATAATTGGTTATTTTCTATCATATAAACCCCTCAAAATGACTTCAAATGAGATGTGGTCCCTAAAAAAAATGGTGTTGTAAAAATTAGAAATTGCTGGTGAACTTTTAACCCTTATAACTCCCAAACAAAAACAATTTTGTTTCCAAAATTTTGCTGATGTAAAGTAGACATGTGGGAAATGTTATTTATTAACTATTTTTTGTGACATATCTCTCTGATTTAAGGACATAAAAATACAAAGTTTGAAAATTGCAAAATTTTAAAAAATTTGTCATATTTCCGTTTTTTTCATAAATAATTGCAAGTAATATCGAAGAAATGTTACCACTAACATGCAGTACAATATGTTACAAAAAAACATTCTCAGAATCAGCGGGATCCGTTAAAGCGTTCCAGAGTTATAACCTCATAAAGTGACAGTGGTCAGAATTGCAAAAATTGGCCTGGTCATTAAGTACCAAATTGGCTCTGTCACTAAGGGGTTAAACGAGGAAGTCCAATAAGGTTATTAGTGCGAATGCATACAGTACTTAAATGATGAAGTCCAGCAAAACTTGCTCACACGTGCGCACAGTACTTGTTAGAAGACCAATTGTTCACAGATGATGCGTCATGTGAATGACGTCCTGGAAAAGAGAGGACGAGGGGAGAAAGAGGGAGGGCGCTATCTAAGCGTAGTAGATGAGTAGATCTTTCTTGGACAGAAAAGCACAGCTTGAATCTTGCTCACCTGATGTGGTTGTGCAAAGAGGCACAATACTGGGAAAAGTTTTGTAAACAAAGGAGATCCTTCCACTCAGTGTCGGACTGGCCCACCGGGAGATCGGAGAATCCTCCGGTGGGCCCTCCCCCCAGAGGGCCCTCACCAGACTCCTGCTCTGTCCAGTATTTTAGCGCATTATGATTGCATGCACCCAGCAGTGAGTGTTATTCCATACCTGGTGCCGGCCGCCTGCACTGCTCAGTAACATGTGATGTGAGAGCTTTCTCATCACCTGCTGCGGCTTCTACTGATGTCTTGGCGCCGCTCTCTCAGCTGCGCAGTGCTCATGAGATCAATAGAAGCGGCAGCAGCAGGTGATAGAAAGCTCTCACCTCACCTGTTACTGAGCAGAGCAGGCGGCCGGCACCGGGTATAGAATAACCCGCACAGCGCCACGCACAGCACAGAGCCACAGGCTGTGAGACGCTGCACACAGCGTCTAGAACGGAGTTGATTTTTTGAGGGCATGATGTCACTGGAAGGGGCGGGGCCTCCATCAGACCAGTGACCTGATAACAGGAAGCAGCGCTGTGCTGACTGAGGCTGCTGGAGCCCTGTGAGTACTAGAGGACCGAGTGGGCTGCACTATGGAACTGTGTGAGGAGAGGAATGAGGGTCTGCACAATGGACCCTTGCACAGATAGGAATGAAGACCCAGGATTCAGTGTGAGTGGTCAAAGAATGAATTTATTTGATGTAACTTGAAAGGGGCTGTGTGGAGAAGGAGGGATGATGAGGAGGCTGTGTGGAGAAGGAGGGATGATGAGGAGGCTGTGTGGAGAAGGAGGGATGATGAGGGGGCTGTGTGAAGGAGGGATGATGAGGGGGCTGTGTGAAGGAGGGATGATGAGGAGGCTGTGTGGAGAAGGAGAGATGATGAGGGGGCTGTGTGGAGAAGGAGGGATGATGAGGGGGCTGTGTGGAGAAGGAGGTATGATGAGGCTGTGTGGAGGAGGGATGATGAGGAGGCTGTGTGGAGAAGGAGGGATGATGAGGGGGCTGTGGAGAAGGAGGGATGATGAGGGGGCTGTGTGGATAAGGAGGTATGATGAGGCTGTGTGGAGGAGGGATGATGAGGGGGCTGTGTGGAGAAGGAGGGATGATGAGGGGGCTGTGTGGAGAAGGAGGGATGATGAGGGGGCTGTGTGGAGAAGGAGGGATGATGAGGGGGCTGTGTGGAGAAGGAGAGATGATGAGGGGGCTGTGTGGAGAAGGAGAGATGATGAGGGGGCTGTGTGGAGGAGGGATGATGAGGGGGCTGTGTGGAGAAGGAGAGATGATGAGGGGGCTGTGTGGAGGAGGGATGATGAGGGGGCTGTGTGGAGAAGGAGGGATGATGAGGGGAATGTGTGGAGAAGGAGGGATGATGAGGGGGCTGTGAGGAGAAGGAGGGATGATGAGGGGGCTGTGTGGAGAAGGAGGGATGATGAGGGGGCTGTGTGGAGAAGGAGGGATGATGAGGGGGCTGTGTGGAGAAGGAGGGATGATGAGGGGGCTGTGTGGAGAAGGAGGGATGATGAGGGGGCTGTGTGGAGAAGGAGGGATGATGAGGGGGCTGTGTGGAGAAGGAGGGATGATGAGGGGGCTGTGTGGAGAAGGAGGGATGATGAGGGGGCTGTGTGGAAAAGGAAGGATGATGAGGGGGCTGTGTGGAGAAGGAGAGATGATGAGGGGGCTGTGTGGAAAAGGAGGGATGATGAGGGGGCTGTGTGGAGGAGGGATGATGAGGGGGCTGTGTGGAGGAGAGATGATGAGGAGGCTGTGTGGAGAAAGAGGTATGATGAGGGGGCTGTGTGGAGAAGGAGGGATGATGAGGGGGCTGTGTGGAGAAGGAGGGATGATGAGGGGGCTGTGTGGAGAAAGAAGTATGACGACGGGGCTGTGTGGAGAAGGAGGGATGATGAGGGGGCTGTGTGGAGAAGGAGAGATGAGGGGACTGTGTGGAGAAGGAGGGATGAGGAGGCTGTGTGGAGAAGGAGGGATGATGAGGGGGCTGTGTGGAAAAAGAGGGATGATGAGGGGGCTGTGTGGAGAACGAGGGATGATTAGGGGGCTGTGTGGAGAAGGAGGGATGATGAGGGGGCTGTGTGGAAAAGGAGGGATGATGAGCTTTGTGGAAAAGGGGGGGTGATGAGGGGGCTGTGTGGAAAAGGGGGGATGATGAGCTTTGTGGAAAAAGAGGTGATCCGGGGCTGTGTGGAAAAGAGGGGGGAGTGAGAAAAAGCCCAGTGGTGAGTTCACCGCCTCTGCACTGTGGGACTTTCTCACTGCGCTAGTGGGGATCTCACCAAGGTCACCGCAGTTCAGGGGCCTGGCTGAGAACATAGCCTCAGTGACTTGCCATAACCTCGATGAGGTTAGCCGACGCCAGTGACCGGAGGTAAACTTTATACCTCCGATCACAGCTGTGGGCTCAGATCATTTGACAGCGTGTGAACATCAGCTGTCTGACTGGCGGTAATGATTTTACCGCCGATCAGAAGCAGTGTTTGCCGCTCTGTCTTGCATCTGACAGAGTGGTAAACACTGGATGTATTGGCCCCCATTCAAATGAATAGGGTCCAGGTACTGTTCTGGTACCCGAACCTGGTCTCATTTTTAACTGTTCGGCCGGACCTGAACATCTAGGAGTCCGCTCATCTCTAATCCTGTGTCTAGTGTGTGACTGGTGTATGTATGGTGCGTGAGTGTGTCATGTGGCTAGCGTGTGACTGGTGTGTGTGTCACATGTATGTATCCTGTGTCTAGCGTGTGACTGGTGTGTATGTGTCGTGTCTATTGTGTGTATGTGGCACATGTCTAAATAATAAAATCTTTCTGCGCTTATAGAATATCATTGTTCTAGGTTTTACATAAAATGATCTGCTGCCGGTAAGGGTGCTTAACTAGATGGAAACTAAGGCTACTTTCACACTTCCATCTTCTGCACAGGATCCATCAAGACGTTGAAATGACGGATCCTGTGCAGATTGTGGAAAACGTGTGCACTGGGCCTGTCTTTCTGACGGACCCGTCGAGGCTATGTGCACCTGTTGTGTATGCGTCTTCGCAGTGGTTTTCCACTGCGAAAACGCATACACAACACAAACCAGGTAAAAAAAAAATAAAAAAAATCGCAGTGTTCTCACCTACCGGCGTTCCCGCGCAGCGATGCTCTTGGTAGCTAGCATTCCTAGTAATACACTGCGAAATCTCGCGAGAAGTCGCAATGTGTTACTAGGAACGCTTGCTGCCGGGAGCATTGGTGACGCTGCGCGGGAATGCCGGTAGGTGAGAATACTGCGATTTTTTTATTTTTTTAATTATTTTTAACATATCTTGTTACTATTGATGCTGCATAGGCAGCATCAATAGTAAAAAGAGATAGAGCGAGCGAGAAAGAATTTCCCTGACGGGAAATTCTTCCACGCATGATCTCTTTGAAAAGATGGGACCTGTCGCTGGATTCCTGCTTTTCACAGGCATCGACGCATCCTGCGCCCATAGGCTTCCATTGTAGCCTGTGACGGGCAGCGCAGGATGCGTCGCTGACCAATTTTCCGACGTTCAGAAAAAACGTTCCTCTGAACGTTTTCTCTGCCCGACGGACCGTTTTTTTGATGCAGGATCCAGTGAAAAAGGGTTGACTCTGCAGCTAGTACCCCTTAAGCATGGTGGGCCCTTAGAATGATTTTCTCTGGTGGGCTCAAACTACTCCAGTCTGACGCTGCTTCCACTGGTGCACAGCACATCACAGCAGTTCCAGAGGAGAGAGGTAGCTGAATGGGGTGAGGCAGACCACCGAGTAGTGAGCAGCAGAAGCAGGGAGTTAACTAGCAAACAGGCAGATGCTCAAGAGCCAGCAGCACAAAATACTCAGGCACAGGTTAACACAAGACCCGGACTTAAATAGTCAGGACAGACAGGAAGTTCCATGACAGGGCGAGATCCAAGACTCCATCTTGGGTCAGGGCAGACACCAGGAAAGTCCAGAATCCTTACAGGCTGGATGTGAGCTGTGCGTCTCTCCCAGTAATATAGGCTGCATCTGAGCTATTTGTCTCCCAGGAATATAGGCTGCATGTGAGCTCTGTATCTCTCCCAGTATTATAGGCTGGATCCGATGTGAGCTTTGTGTCTCTCCCAGTAATATAGGCTGGATGTGAGCTCTGTGCCTCTCCCAGTAATGTAGGCTGCATGTGAGCTATGTGTCTCTTCCAGTAATATAGGCTGGATGTGAGCTCTGTGTGTCTCTTCCAGTAATATAGGCTGGATGTGAGCTCTGTGTGTCTCTTCCAGTAATATAGGCTGGATGTGAGCTCTGTGTGTCTCCCAGTAATATAGGCTGGATGTCAGCTCTGTGTCTTCCAGTAATGTAGGCTGCATGTGAGCTATGTGTCTCTTCCAGTAATATAGGCTGGATGTGAGCTCTGTGTGTCTCCTAGTAATATAGGCTGGATGTGAGCAATTTGTCTCCCAGTAATATAGTCTGGATGTGAGCTATGTGTCTCTCCCGTGATATAGGCTGGATGTGAGCTCTGTATCTCTCCCAGTATTATAGGCTGGATGTGAGCTCTGTGTCTCTCCCAGTAATATAGGCTGTTTGTGAGCTCTGTGTCTCTCCCAGTAATATAGGCTGGATGTGAGCTTTGTACCTCTCCCAGTAATGTAAGCTGCATGTGAGCTCTGTATCTCTCCCAGTAATATAGGCTGGATGTGAGCTCTGTTTCTCTTCCAGTAATATAGGCTGGATGTGAGCTATGTGTCTCTCCCAGTAATATAGGCTGGATGTGAGCTCTGTATCTCTCCCAGTGATATAGGCTGGATGTGAGCTCTGTGTTCTCCCAGTAATATAGGCTGGATGTGAGCTCTGTGTGTCTCCCAGTAATATAGGCTGGATGTGAGCTCTGTATCTCTCCCAGTTATATAGGCTGGATGTGAGCTCTGTATCTCTCCCAGTGATATAGGCTGGATGTGAGCTCTATGTTCTCCCAGTAATATAGGCTGGATGTGAGCTCTATGTCTCTCCCAGTAATATAGGCTGGATGTGAGCTCTGTATCTCTCCCAGTTATATAGGCTGGATGTGAGCTCTGTATCTCTCCCAGTGATATAGGCTGGATGTGAGCTCTGTGTTCTCCCAGTAATATAGGCTGGATGTGAGCTCTGTATCTCTCCCAGTTATATAGGCTGGATGTGAGCTCTGTATCTCTCCCAGTGATATAGGCTGGATGTGAGCTCTATGTCTCTCCCAGTAATATAGGCTGGATGTGAGCTCTGTGTCTCACCTAGTAATATAGGCTAAATGTGAGCTCTGTATCTCTCCCAGTAATATAGGCTGGATGTGAGCTCTGTGTCTCTCCCAGTAACGTAGGCTGCATGTGAGCTATGTGTCTCTTCCAGTAATATAGGCTGCATGTGAGCTATGTGTCTCTTCCAGTAATATAGGCTAGATGTGAGCTCTGTGTCTCTCCAAGTAATATAGGCTGGATGTGAGCTCTGTGTCTGTCCCAGTTATATAGGCTGGATGTGAGCTCTGTGTTTCTCCCAGTAATATAGGCTGGATGTGAGCTCTGTATCTCTCCCAGTAATATAGGCTGGATGTGAGCGCTGTGTGTCTCTCCCAGCAATATAGGCTGGATGTGAGCTCTGTGTGTCTCCCAGTAATATAGGCTGAATGTGAGCTCTGTATCTCTCACAGTAATATAGGCTGTTTGTGAGCTCTGTGTCTCTCCCAGTAATATAGGCTGGATGTGAGCTTTGTACCTCTCCCAGTAATGTAAGCTGCATGTGAGCTCTGTATCTCTCCCAGTAATATAGGCTGGATGTGAGCTCTGTTTCTCTTCCAGTAATATAGGCTGGATGTGAGCTATGTGTCTCTCCCAGTAATATAGGCTGGATGTGAGCTCTGTATCTCTCCCAGTGATATAGGCTGGATGTGAGCTCTGTGTTCTCCCAGTAATATAGGCTGGATGTGAGCTCTGTGTGTCTCCCAGTAATATAGGCTGGATGTGAGCTCTGTATCTCTCCCAGTTATATAGGCTGGATGTGAGCTCTGTATCTCTCCCAGTGATATAGGCTGGATGTGAGCTCTATGTTCTCCCAGTAATATAGGCTGGATGTGAGCTCTATGTCTCTCCCAGTAATATAGGCTGGATGTGAGCTCTGTATCTCTCCCAGTTATATAGGCTGGATGTGAGCTCTGTATCTCTCCCAGTGATATAGGCTGGATGTGAGCTCTGTGTTCTCCCAGTAATATAGGCTGGATGTGAGCTCTGTATCTCTCCCAGTTATATAGGCTGGATGTGAGCTCTGTATCTCTCCCAGTGATATAGGCTGGATGTGAGCTCTATGTCTCTCCCAGTAATATAGGCTGGATGTGAGCTCTGTGTCTCACCTAGTAATATAGGCTAAATGTGAGCTCTGTATCTCTCCCAGTAATATAGGCTGGATGTGAGCTCTGTGTCTCTCCCAGTAACGTAGGCTGCATGTGAGCTATGTGTCTCTTCCAGTAATATAGGCTGCATGTGAGCTATGTGTCTCTTCCAGTAATATAGGCTAGATGTGAGCTCTGTGTCTCTCCAAGTAATATAGGCTGGATGTGAGCTCTGTGTCTGTCCCAGTTATATAGGCTGGATGTGAGCTCTGTGTTTCTCCCAGTAATATAGGCTGGATGTGAGCTCTGTATCTCTCCCAGTAATATAGGCTGGATGTGAGCGCTGTGTGTCTCTCCCAGCAATATAGGCTGGATGTGAGCTCTGTGTGTCTCCCAGTAATATAGGCTGAATGTGAGCTCTGTATCTCTCACAGTAATATAGGCTGGATGTGAACTCTGTGTCTCCCAGTAATATAGGCTGGATGTGAGCTCTGTGTTCTCCCAGTAATATAGGCTGGATGTGAGCTCTGTGTCTCTCCCAGTAATATAGGCTGGATGTGAGCTCTGTGTCTCTCCCAGTAATATAGGCTGGATGTGAGCTCTGTATCTCTCCCAGTTATATAGGCTGGATGTGAGCTCTGTATCTCTCCCAGTGATATAGGCTGGATGTGAGCTCTGTGTTCTCCCAGTAATATAGGCTGGATGTGAGCTCTATGTCTCTCCCAGTAATATAGGCTGGATGTGAGCTCTGTGTGTTTCTCCCAGTAATATAGGCTGGATGTGAGCTCTGTGTCTCTCCCAGTAATATAGGCTGCATGTGAGCTATGTCTCCCAGTAATATAGGCTGGATGTGAGCTCTGTGTCTCTCCCAGTAATATAGGCTGGATGTGAGCTCTGTGTCTCTCCAAGTAATATAGGCTGGATGTGAGCTCTGTGTCTCTCCCAGTAATATAGGCTGAATGTGAGCTCTGTGTCTCTCCCTGTAATATAGTCTGGATGTGCGCTCTGTGTCTCTCCCAGTAATATAGGCTGGATGTGAGCTCTGTATCTCTCCCAGTAATATAGGCTGGATGTGAGCCCTTTGTCTCTCCCAGTAATATAGGCTGGATGTGAGCTATGTGTCTCCCATTAATATAGGCTGGATGTGAGCTCTGTATCTCTCCCAGTAATATAGCTAGTAATATAACTCTTCCTAGTTATTCCTAAGTGCTTTTTGCCGACCTTACCACGGATGTTGGCACCCTAGATTATTAGCGATAATGGTGCCCCCACTCCTTAACAAGTCTCCCTAGTTAGCCCTACTTACCCTGATAAATATACTATAGTAGTTAAACATGGGCCATATTGGCAGTTGATACATAGCATTTTTAATGTCATTACTGTTGCCCAATATTTTCTTCCAGGAATGGTCAAGGTTGTATCTATGACACATTGGCCTTTAACATTAACATTTTGGAAAGTCTCTTCAATACTCCTCATGTATGAGACTTTGCTACAATTACATCCAGTCCGGACAATCCAATCGAGATGAGCAATTCGATGATGGCTGCCCTGGTCCAGTGTCCTTTCCGTTCTTCAATGGCAGCTGGTCTTCCCTTTTCGATATCCTTCAAAATTCTTGGTCAAGGATCTTGGACACCTCTGTATGTACTGCTGACCATCAGTACCCAACCTTATAAGTAGCACATATCCAGAATGTACTGGATGTGTACATACAGAGGTCACACAACGCACATCATGATGTAAGGGGCCCTAGGAGGCAAAAGAGGTGCCCAGGATAATGGCCAAGGATGTTGGGCAGAGAAGTGAAGACCATCTGCCATGGAGGACAGGACTGGACGCAGGACCAGAGCAAGGTGAATCCAATCACTCATCTCTTCAGTCCAATGTATGGTAAATTCAGCAGCAGCAGAAATCACTGTCCCATCCTGTAGTAATGTGTCCTTGTAGCTCCAGGCTGTAGATTCAACTGTACCAAACCCTCCACTGTGAAGGCTTTGGTTTGCACAATATGGTTTTCACCATTATATTTCCATTTATTTTCCAAGTCTGGCATTCGTTCTTTCCACTCTCTGCCATCTGCACATTTCCTTCTTCCAGTTTCCATCCAGTACAAAATTCCAGTCCATCCCTTGCTTGTGTTTTTTATTCTCACTTATCAGCTGTTTGGGAAGATTAACAGTCAGACAGCAAAAATATTTTTATGCTTAAAGTTGAAGCCAAAAATGACATTTTCCATGTCTAATCTCAGAAGACTTTGTTTAGTTTTTCCATATCTCTCAGATTTCCTGCCATACACTTGGAAAAGAACTCCGCACACTCTTTTATCATGTGTCACCAGCTGACAGTACATGTTAGTTGATACACCCTTTCTCCCCCATGGCTGGAATTCACTCATGTAAGTGCATTCATCTTTATTATTGAAAGGAGAAATATCTAAGCACAACAGGAGCTTACACAACCCAACTTTCCACACAGACTTTCCTCTGCTCCTAGCATTCTCATGGTATGTTCTGTTCATGCACCCAGCTCTCCAGCTTTGTCTGTCTATGAAGTGCACATAGTACATCACCCAACTTTCCACACAGACTTTCCTCTGCTCCTAGCATTCTCATGGTATGTTCATGCACCCAGCTCTCTAGCCTGCTCTCCTGCCTTGTCTGTCTATGAAGTGCACATAGTACATCACCTAACTTTCCACACAGACTTTCCTCTGCTCCTAGCATTCTCACGGTATGTTCATGCACCCAGCTCTCTAGCCTGCTCTCCTGCCTTGTCTGTCTATGAAGTGCACATAGTACATCACCTAACTTTCCACACAGACTTTCCTCTGCTCCTAGCATTCTCACGGTATGTTCATGCACCCAGCTCTCCAGCCTGCTCTCCTGCCTTGTCTGTCTATGAAGTGCACATAGTACATCACCCAACTTTCCACACAGACTTTCCTCTGCTCCTAGCATTCTCATGGTATGTCTTTCAGCTAACCCCAGCTTACCCCAGTGTTATTTATGACCTTGTTTACTCAATGCTTGATTGTATGCATCTGGTCCCCCCTTAATTCTCTGACCAAGATGAGCAGAGACCACTCCTCTCTGCTTCACACCTGATTGCGCTTAGTTGTACATATATTGCATAGTACAAGTCTGCAATGACTTCAGTCTGCAGTTGATTCCTATAAGTGTGTCCTAGAAGTGTGAAGATGAATTTAGAATTAAAACCAGAATTGAACCAGAAGGCAACTGAAGGTAACACTTTCTGCAAACTCCCCTAATCCCTACTCCTAGTAAAGAACTGTTCATCTCTATCTCAATCCCCCCCATCCATCTCACCTCCTCTTCAGAACTGTTCCTTAAAGGGAACCTGTCACCCCCAAAATCGATGATGAGGTAAGCTCACCGTCATCAGGGGCTTATCTACAGCATTCTGTAATGCTTTAGATAAGCCGCCGATGTTACCTGAAAGAAGAGAAAAACCCAGGGGCGGTCCCGCTCCGATGGGCGTCTCAGGTCTGGTACTGCGCCTCCCATCTTCATTCCATGATGTCCTCTTCTGGTCTTCATGCCGCGGCTCCGGCTCCGGCGTACTTTGTCTGTCCTGTTGAGGGCAGATCAAAGTACTGCAGTGCGCAGGCGCCGGAAAAGTCAGAGAGGCCCGGCACCTGCGCACTACAGCACTTTGCTCTGCCCTCAACAGGGCAGACAAAGTACGCCTGCGCCAGAGCCGCGGCAGGAAGACAAGAAGAGGACGTCATTTTATGAAGATGGGAGGCGCCGGAGCGGACCTGAGACACCCATTTGACCAGACCGCAGCGGGACCGCCCCTGGGTGAGTATAATCTAACCTCTTTTTCTCCTCTTTCAGGTAACATCGGGGGCTTATCTACAGCATTACACAATGCTGTAGATAAGCCCCTGATGGTGGCGAGCATACCTCATCATCGATTTTGGGGGTGACAGGTTCCCTTTAACATACAATCCTCTGTATCCAAACACAGACGGCCACCTCATGCCCTCTCCTGCTCCCACCTGCTAACACTTTCCCTGCTCCTTCTCACTGCTGGTGATATCTCTCCAAATCCTGGTCCTCCTCACCACATCCTCACAGTCAGTTCTACCTCCTATCCACGCTCCATCACAAATTTCCGTAACCTCTCTAACCTTATACCCATTCGCCCAGCCCCCACTTCCCCAGTCCCACTAACATGAGCTCAGTGGAACGCTTGCTCTGTCTGCAACAAGCTTTCCTACATCCACGATCTTTTTGTTACTACCAAACTTTCCTTCCTCGCCATCACTGAAACCTGGCTCACCCCTTCTGACACAGCCTTCCACCTTTCTCACACACCCCGCCCCTGCAGCAAGCAGGAGGAGGAGTTGGTTTTCTCCTGTCAGATAACTGCTCCTTCACCCCAGTCCCACTGCCACCCTCTGTTACTCTCCCTTCCTTTGAGGTGCACTCTGTGCGCATCTATGCCCCCACCAACCTCCAACTGGCTGTCACTGTCCCCCAGGGCCAGCCACCACCTTCTTTGACCACTTCACCACCTGGCTACTTCATTTCCTTTCTGCGGACATCCCCACTATCATTATGGGCGACTTCAACATCCCCATTGACACTTCCCCCTCAGCTGCCACTAAACTTCTATCTCTCACTTCCTCCTTCAGCCTCACTCAATGGTCTTCTGCAGCCACTCACAAAGATGGTCACACATTGGACCTCATCTTCACCCGCCTCTGCTTCCTATCTAACCTCTCTAACTCACCTCTTGCTCTTTCTGACCACAATCTACTCGCATTCTCTTCCCTCTCCACTCCTTGTCTACAATCCCCACCCCACAAACTTACACACCCTCGCAGAAATCTTAAACACCTTGATCTACATTCACTCTCTGAATCCCTCCTCCCTCTCACAGACATAAGTTCCCTACACAATGCAGATGATGCTGCCGCTCTATATAACACCACAATAGCTGCAGCTTTGGAATCTCTTGCCCCTCTCACACATACCAAAGCTCGCAAAATCAACAGACAGCCCTGGCATACCAGCCTGACCAAAGAACTGAGGCGAGCTTCCAGGGCTGCAGAGCGGAGATGGAAAAGATCCCACTCCAGCGAGCACTTTATCGCATTCAAACAGTCCCTCACTAATTTCAAGACCACACTCGCCACAGCTAAACAAACCTAATTCTCATCTCTCATATCCTCCCTGTCTCACAACCCTAAACAGAGTTCAACACCTTCAACTCTCTCCTCCGTCCCCCAGCACCTCCTCCCTCCCCACTCATCTCAGCTGAAGACTTTGCCTCATTTTTCAAGCAGAAGATTGAGAACATCAGAGACAGTTTTAGTCGACAAACCCCAGAGCCCTTCCTCCCAACTGCCCAGCCCTCCACGTCCAAAACCAACTTCTTCTCCACCATTACAGAAGATCGACTCTCCACTCTACTCTCAAGATCGCATCTCACCACCTGTGCACTTGACCCGATCCCTTCCCACTTCATCCCAAACCTTGCCACAGTCTTCATCCCAACTCTAACCCATCTCTTCAACATATCACTAACAACTGGTGTTTTCCCCTCAAGCTTTAAACATGCCTCAATCACACCTATCCTCAAAAAGCTCTCTCTTGACCCGTCCTCTGTATCTAGCTATCGCCCTATATCACTTCTCCCCTATGCCTCAAAACTACTGGAACAACATGTCCATCTTGAACTGTCCTCCCATCTATATTCCTGCTCCCTTTCGACCGCTTACAATCTGGCTTCCGGTCACATCACTCCACTGAAACTGCCCTAACTAAGGTCACCAATGACCTATTAACCGCCAAGAGCAAGCGACACTACTCTGTCCTCCTCCTGGACCTGTCCTCTGCCTTTGACACAGTGGACCATTCCCTATTACAACAGATCCTCTCATCCCTTGGCATCACAGACTTGGCCCTATCCTGGATCTCGTCATACCTAACAGACCAGACATTCAGTATCTCTCATTCACACACCACCTCCTCACCTCGCCCCCTATCTCACGGTTTTCAGTATCATCCCTATGCTGATGACACACAGATCTACATCTCTGGACCAGATATCACCACCCTACTAACCAGTATTCCGCAATGTCTATCCACTATTTCATCCCTCTTCTACGCTAGATTTCTAAAACTTAACATGGACAAAACAGAATTCATTGTCTTTCCTCCATCTCACGCGACTTCCCCAATGAACCTATCCATTACTGTAAATGGCTACCCACTCTCCCCAGTCCCACAAGCTCGCTGGCTCGGGGTAATCCTTGACACTGATCTCTCCTTCAAACCGCATATCCAAGCCCTTTCCACTTCCTGCCGCCTTCAACTCAAAAATATTTCACGGATCCGTACATTCCTAAACCAAGAATCTGCAAAAACCCTAGTCCATGACCTCATCATCTCCCGCCTTGACTACTGTAACCTCCTGCTCTGTGGCCTTCCCTCTACACTCTTGCACCCCTCAAATCTATTCTAAACTCAGCTGCCCAACTAATCCACCTGTTCCCCCACTATTCCTCAGCCTCTCCCCTCTGTCAATCCCTTCACTGGCTCCCCATTACCCAGAGACTCCAGTACAAAAGGCTAAACATGACATACAAAGCCATCCACAACCTGTCTCCTCCATACATCTGTGACCTCGTCTCTCGGTACTCTCCTGCACGCAACCTCTGATCCTCACAAGATCTCCTTCTCTACTCCCCTCTTATCTCCTCTTCCCACAATCGCATACAAGATTTCTCTCACGCCTCACCTCACCCCTATTCTGAAACTCTCTACCACAACATATCAGACTCTCACCTACCATCGAAACCTTCAAAAAGAACCTGAAGACCTACCTCTTCCGGCAAGCCTACAACCTGCAGTAACCACCGATCGACCAAACCACTGCACGACCAGCTCTATCCTCACCTATTGTATCCTCACCCATCCCTTGTAGATTGTGAGCCTTCGCGGGCAGGGTCCTCTCTCCTCCTGTACCAGTCATGACTTGCATTGTTCAAGATTATTGTACCTGTTTTTATTATGTATACCCCTCCTCACATGTAAAGCGCCATGGAATAAATGGCGCTATAATAATAAATAATAATAATAATAACAGGAGGCTGATGAGAAGTGCAGGCTGCCGCTGGCCCGTAGGGCAGGTCAGGTATGAAGAACATCTTTGTAGTCTTTAATAAAGATGTGCTGCAGCAGCTGAAGTTCTTAAAGGATATCTTAATTTATTCTACTGCCACCCTAATAATACACAGTAAGGCCATTCATGGTCCAGACACTGAAATAGAGACCAGTTGGGGGAAAAGACAAATATAAAGGTCTGAGGTCAAAATACCATGAAGATAGTGGATCAGAACAAAGACTTAAACAGACAGATGGTAAGAAAGAGGTCAAAGGTCAGGCAACAAAAGAACATCAAGCAAAACACTAGGCAAAGAGAAAACCAACCACACTTAGCAGAAGCTAGGTCTGACAGAGGTCTGGGACTAACAGCACAGCTAAGCAGTAAGACAATCACCTGGGACAATGAACACCTGGACACAGCCAGCACCTCCCAGTCTCAAGTTGGACAGCTGAGCTGTCAATCAGAGCACAGACAGATCAGAATGCCCCTGTACCAGACTGGACACTGAGCTTCAAAGTATTGATAGCTTCAGCATGACCCTGTACGATATTGGATGGCTGAGCCGTCAGTAACTGCATCCCAGACACACTGAGGGATGGAACTGTGACTACTGAGCTTCTGATCAATAGACCCATTGGTCGACAGAATGTTACAGACTGTACTAGGACTGTGAATGTCGGACATGTAAAACCAGCCTTACTGATAAACTAGAGTGTCAAATATGGCTACCAGTTGTTACCCACTGTTATGAGACAGTTAATCATGTAGCGTATGTATCAAGCTGGGTGAGGGAGAAGCAAGGGAGAGGGATGGGAAGCCCAAACACTAAGGAGTGTAGACTCCTAGGCAGATGTAACAACACCCTGTCTCACCTGATGTCGCTAAATATTGTATGTTAGGCACCTATCGCCTTGCAGGAACCTAATCCCTGCCTGACCCTGGATAGGGAGGGGACAGGGTGCCAACCAGTCAGCCCCTACTACAACTAAAGACAGAGAGGGTGTACAAAGGAGGGGATATGTTTAGCTTGAGAAGACCGCCGAGATGTCATGCCACCAGTCCTTCAAGAGTACCCCAAGAACCCAAGAAGACACTAGCCAACTGCTAGTACTTCCAACCAGTCAGAGGGAAACTGAACTAACACCAGCACCTTGCTTAAGAGACTGGAGGTGTTTAAACCTTCAGCAAGGGTGTGTTAATTAGCAGCAGAAGGTGGAGCGAATCAGAAGAACTATACTACATTTCTAATTGGAGGTATTGGCTAATACTATTACTATTACATGTACTACATATTGGGATAGGGTCTTGGAGATGGGAATACCATTTTAAGATAAAAGATACACTCGCACCAACTCATGGACAAACATACACTACCTGCAGGTAATCAGAGGAAAGGTCCTGTGCAAATTTCCCTAAGTAGATTGAAAAGACTGAGCAAAAAATAAATAACGGCACTAACTGTAAAACTCCCAGCAGTGGAATATACTGAGTGTGCGTAGAATAACGTACCATGTTACACATATGAGAACAATAAATTAATACAAAATACCCAAAGTAAATCTATTGCCTAAAAGATGGACAGCTGGGTTCACCTATATTAGTGGTGGATCCTGGCTCCTTCTATATGGGGGGTATCAAAATGTACAAGGCCGGTGACCAAACCTGGAGAAACCGCTGGTATAATACAATAGGTTGATAGGCAGGAAGCCAAGTGCGTCTTCCCACAGGTGCGAAGTAGATCCCAAACATGCCCTGAAAAATAACTCAAATGGAGGGTCTCTAATGCGGCACCGGAGGAGTGTGCTCAGCAGGATATCAAGTAAGTCTGTCCTCGGAGATGAAGTCCAGGAAGATGCATATGGTTAGAAGGAACGCCACCAGCCGAGGCTTCCTGGTTACACACCGTAGTATACGTCACTGATAGACGTCATCTTCGAGGACAGACAGTGAGACTCCCAGATGGTGGAGATTCCAAGAAACGGTATTTATTACTGGCAAGGAGTAATGAGTGAATGTGCGGGGATAAGGTGTTATATGAGCTCGGTGTTAACTGAGTGTCTTCGGCTTGCTCGAAAAATATGTTCCAGTCCCCACGGCTGCATGTCTCACGGCTATTTGACAGACGCAACACGTGCAGGGAATTTCTGTTTCTTAGGCAATCCCTGCATGTGTTGCATCCATCAAACAGCCGTGACACATGCAGCTGCGGGGACTCGAACATAGTTTTTGAGCACAGCAAAGACCCTCGGTTAGCACCCGAACATAATCGGATAACTCTTTATCCCAGCATGCTCGCTCATCACTACTGCCAAGCCATCACCTTGTAAGATGAGTATATCTCTTTAAAATAGGCTACTGTACAATACACTGGATTACAAGAAACGACATTACGCCAGAGTAGAGAATGATCGAGTAGATGATGCTAAAATGCATTATCAGTTCACAATATACTATATTACAATACACTGAATACACAAGTCCGATACTTTACAAGACAATACACTAGGACAGGGTCAGGAACCTTTTTGGCTGAGAGAGCCATGAATATTTTAAAATGTAATTCAGAGAGAGCCATTCAATTTGTATATATGTAATAATTATCTTTCGCCGGATTTGAGGCTGCATACCAAAGCAGAAGAGGTGAGGAGATGCTGTGTGTAGCGGTTTGTAAGCACTGCTGTGGAGTAGATGAGGCAAGGAGAGGAGTGGAGCGCTGTCCTGGCCGGTGTCTACCGGGCAGATGTGGATGTTCAGGTTCTGCGGTCGAGTCCTGTGGTAGGATGGTGGCCGGAGAAAGCAGGACCTGCGAGACTATCAGTGGTCACATGTAGCCCACATGACTGCCGCAGGAACGAGGCGCCATAAGGACCACACTTATCCTACGCATTTCAGAAACCATCGCTTTCCTTCATTTTTTTTGTTAAAGAATAAAGATTTGTCTGAGAGCCAGATGCAGATGTAAGGAGGTGGTGGAGAACCTCATTGTCTCCTCTCTCCTAGGGGCTGGTCCCGTACGCTTTATGCGGTACCCGGATGGTGTAGCTGTATGTTAACATATTAATATTCTGTACCACTTATGCCATGTAACTGTTATGGACTAATGAGCGTTTAAGTGGATTTGTCAGTGACTGTTGCTAGGTTTTGACTGTGTGATAATTCCTTTTCTTCTCCTACTTTGGTTTAACCCCATCCTCCACTCCTCAGTGCATTCCATGTTTACATGTGTGAGTATATTTGTATGTTTGCTATTTTTTCGTCACCCCTGTTCATATTACATTGTTAGTCAGGTTGGTGTATTACAGTACACTACGACTCCCCTCTTCTACAGACTGAGGGCAGATTCAGGAGCTATGGCTAGGTACGTGGCCCTGGTATCTTCATCATCTGAAGTAATCTGGGTAGCAGGTGCGAGCTTGGGTGCCGATTGCGTTAACGACAGGGAATGAGCCCCTGGTAACAGGACACCCGACAACGGAGGTGTGACATCATACAGTCATGGTGCAGATTTCAGCTGAATTATTGGCCATTGTGGGAGAGTGACCTGTTTTACCTGGGACATAAAGCAATCAATGTCTTAATCACCAAAAAATGGAGGATACAGGAAAGAAACTGAAACACAAAACTGAGACGTCATAGAGTACAATCTAGAGGAATTAGAAACATTAATAAACTCTAACATCTAGCACAGTGCCACCCGCTGTCTGATCAACACAGGTCCTCCATTTTGTTGATGCACACCTCTCCTGGTTTCAGTACCAAGTTCTTTGGCCTTCATGTGCAACTGATGGTTCCCTTAGCTATTCTGCGTGCCAGATGGCCATGGCAATCTAACTGGCTTCTGTGAGGTTACTATCTCAGGCCACATAGTCCAGCTCAGGTGGAGAAATGTCACCTAAGAATTCAGGTAATTGTAGTTGTTGTGTATACCACTCTAGCAGCTCCGCATTAGGGTTCACTAGCAAAGTTAGCTCTGTGGCTGAGTCAACACTTTTATACTGTTATGCCAGCTCTGTGTTAGGATTCACCAATAAGCTCAGCTCTGCTTCAGAGTCAACTATGTCATACTGTTCTGCCAGCTCTGTTAGGACTCACTAACAAACACAGCTTTGCCACTGAGTCAACACCGTTATACTGTTCTGTCAGCTCTGTATTAGGATTCACCAATAAGCTCAGCTCTGCTGAAGAGTCAACTATGTCATACTGTTCTGCCAGCTCTGTTAGGACTCACTAACAAACTCAGCTCTGCCACTGAGTCAACACTGTTATACTGTTCTCCCAGCTCTGTGTTAGGACTCACTAACAAACTCAGCTCTGCCACTGAGTCAACACTGTTATACTGTTCTCCCAGCTCTGTGTTAGGACTCACTAACAAACTCAGCTCTGCTTCAGAGTCAACAGTGTTATACTGTTCTGTCAGCTCTGCATTAGGACTCACTAACGAAATCAGCTCTGCCATTGAGTCAACACTGCTATATTGTTCTGCCAGCTCTGCATTGGGACTCATTGACAAACTCAGCTCTGCAAGTCAATTCTGCTGTACCACTCTGACTGTTCTGCATTTAGGCTGTGTGCACACGATGCAGAATTTGTGCAGATCCGCAGCTGATTTTTCCGCACAGAAACGCTGCAGTTCTGCACAGTGATTTACAGTACAATGTAAATCAATTGGAAAAAAAAGCTGTGCTAATGGTGTGGAAAAATCTGCATGAAAACCGCTGCGGAACAAAAGAAGTAGCATGCTACTTCTTTTGTGCGGAACTGCAGCGTTTCTGATCCCTTCCATCATAGAAATCCGCAGGGATAAAAACTGCAGAAAATCCGCACAAAATCCGCAACAATTCCGCATCAAACCCGCACAAAATCCGCACCTGCGGTTTCTGCCAGGAGAAGCAGATTTTGTGCGGAAAATTCTGCACCCCAATCCGCAACGCGTGCACATAGCCTTAGGGTTTCTTGGTTAATAGAGGGCGGTCCCCTGTTCCTGGTGGTCATTTCTTGGTTACAATAAACCTCTCTCTCCGAAGGACTTGTCCTGTCCTGCATTACACAGACAAACCTATTCACTTGAATAGACATAGTGTAATACTTAATTTCTTCTGTGGTAGCGCTGCAGAGAACCTGAAAATTAATTTCTAGCTTTCCACACAGTTCCAGAACACAGGTTTCCATACTGAATAATTATACAGAATAAAGGAGTCAGACACAGGTCTTTTAGTTAAATATGATATTTTTTCCCCTTTTGAGGATCAGCTGTGATTTATTTGAAGCAGAAAAACTGACAAAAAGAGTGTAACATCGAGTGCTAGAAAGCCATGAAGTTCAGATCCATAGTCCCTGAACAGAAAAGACAAGTAATTTCATGCAATTTTTTCCATATGACACCTCCCTTGTCATAGTGACACCTGTGCGATGGCTTCCATCCAGACTGCTCCTTCCTACTGAGCAAATCTCATCACTCCATGCATCTTACAAAGCTGACAGCTGAGACGCCAAAGTTTAAGGACTGAACAAATAAGAAAAGTTTAAGGGTTAATGGGATGGGATTTGTTAACACCACGATGGGAGGTGGATGCTGTCAGTTGGAGAGTGATGTGGTGGAATCAATGGAAGACCAACCAACTGCACCACCTGGATCTTGAGTCATTTATATGGTGACCTATTAATTGTCTACCATCGAGTACCCATCTTATGTGGACATTTTGAGCTCATACTTGTCACCTCTCCCAATATGTCAAAGAGGCTCTTGGAAAAGTCAGAACATTACCCAAAGCCTGGTGAAACTTCCTGGAAACAAGCCATTTTGGAAAGTTTCTTTTGATTTAGTGTCCAATCTCACATCCAAGGAGGTATGGAACAAGGTATGAATGGTGCACAGACTGTCTATGGGGGACGTGGGCTTTTATAAAGGGGGTTGTATCTAAACCAATTCTGATCACCATGTCCTGTTCGGTAAGGGAATTTCAAGTTAACTCTCTCTAAAAATTCTTCCACTAAAATGAATGTCCTCTATAAATAGATGAAATTTTTTGGTAAGACCCTCAGTTCTAGAGTTGGTGGTATTCGGTTCACAGGACCGGGTTCAGCGACCAGGCCAGTAATTTATGGCCAGACAGAAGCCCTGAGAACCGCCTTTTACCTCCTGGCACATGAGGTTCATCATATGATTAGCCACCCTGACACCATGCCATATGTTCTTCAACCCACAATTATGATGTTGAAGCAGATTGACTAATTGAAAGAAAACCCATGGATGCCAGGCGGTAAAAAGCAGTTCCCAGCCCTCTGGCCGAATGACCACAGGCTACGAATTGGCCACCGGACCAAGTCCTTCACATCAATTCACACTAACTCTACTCAGTGCTTTTTTTTTAAGGCAAAAGGTTTTTTGCTCTTGGTTGTGCATCCTCATTGGTTATGCCCAATTGCCTGTGGCATATCTTGTTAGCCACAAACATTTACTACATGTTTTTTGGAAATTGCTACACAAACGAATCTACATTGCTCACATTTTTCACTTTACAACCAAATTTGAACATCATGAATAATTCTGGAGAAAAATTCTGACATGAATGAAATCTCAGAGACATAAAGCAGAGGTTAATCGCGCCTCTCATCCTGAATTTGATGCTTCCTTTCCCTGTTCTCTACATGATAGATGGCAGCAGGAAAGTGACCTCTTTAATGTAGGTGCCCATAACAATGATCATTACTGGTTGCACATGTGCTTTTTACCATCCATCAACATTATGTCTTCTGGTTGCGAGCCCAGTCGCTATACATTATTTGGACAGTAGAGATGTTAGGAGCATGTAGAACGAATTCCTGGATCTCATTTACAGCACTCAGGAATAAAATCTTAGGCGAGGCGAGCTCTAGAAGCGCTGTCTTTTATATTAGTTTACGACTTAGATCAATATGCATGGAAATTAGGAAAGCCACAAAGAAAAATACATAAAATTATAGTCTTCTATTCAGTCTTGACCTTCTATCCTGAAACAGTAGAGCTTGGGCATTTTTTGTAGTGCACCCATTGACCATTTCTTTCACCCCTCCTACTCTACGTCACACAGTAAAGAAGAGAGGTCATATAGAAATATCCAAAAGAAGCCTCTTTCTCCCAAGTTTTTTCCTACCTGGACTAGTCCTCGTCTTCCAGCCTTAGTTTCTCATTCTGCGCTCTCATACCAAGCAATGATATAAATCTGAACCAGAAGTGAGACCTAGCAACTAAACAACCCACCCTAACGTACAATTTTTAAACTGCGGGTAATTGGCCAAGAAGAATTGGGATTGGAAACAGGCCCAACACAAGACATATGGTCTATTCTATCTCTGTGATAAAGTTACAATTACCGTATATACTCGAGTATAAGCCGACCCGAGTATAAGCCGACCCCCCTAATTTTGCCACAAAAAACTGGGAAAACCTATTGACTCGAGTATAAGCCTAGGGTGGAAATGCAGCATTTACCGGTGAATTTCAAAAATAAAAATAGATCATTATTGCCCCATAGCTGTGCCATATAGTGCTCTGCACCGTTCATTATTGCCCCATAGCTGTGCCATATAGTGCTCTGCACCGTTCATTATTGCCCCATAGCTGTGCCATATAGTGCTCTGCACTGTTCATATTGGCCCATAGCTCTGCCATATAGTGCTCTGCACCGTTCATATTTCCCCATATCTGTGCCATATAGTGCTCTGCACCGTTCATATTGCCCCATATCTGTGCCCTGTATGCTCTGCACCGTTCATATTGCCCCCATATCTGTGCCCCATATAGTGCTCTGCACCGTTCATACTGCCCCCATATCTGTGCCCCATATATGCTCTGCACCATTCATACTGCCCCCATATCTGTGCCCCATATATGCTCTGCACCGTTCATACTGCCCCCATATCTGTGCCCCATATATGCTCTGCACCGTTCATACTGCCCCCATATCTGTGCCCCATATATGCTCTGCACCGTTCATACTGCCCCCATATCTGTGCCCCATATATGCTCTGCACTGTTCATACTGCCCCCATATCTGTGCCCCATATAGTGCTCTGCACCGTTCATATTGCCCCATATCTGTGCCCTGTATGCTCTGCACCGTTCATATTGCCCTCATATCTGTGCCCCATATAGTGCTCTGCACCGTTCATACTGCCCCCATATCTGTGCCCCATATAGTGCTCTGCACCGTTCATACTGCCCCCATATCTGTGCCCCATATAGTGCTCTGCACCGTTCATACTGCCCCCATATCTGTGCCCCATATATGCTCTGCACCGTTCATACTGCCCCCATATCTGTGCCCCATATATGCTCTGCACCGTTCATACTGCCCCCATATCTGTGCCCCATATATGCTCTGCACCGTTCATACTGCCCCCATATCTGTGCCCCATATAGTGCTCTGCACCGTTCATACTGCCCCCATATCTGTGCCCCATATATGCTCTACACCGTTCATACTGCCCCCATATCTGTGCCCCATATAGTGCTCTGCACCGTTCATACTGTCCCCATATCTGTGCCCCATATATGCTCTGCACCGTTCATACTGCCCCCATATCTGTGCCCCATATAGTGCTCTGCACTGTTCATATTGCCCCATATCTGTGCCCCATATAGTGCTCTGCACCGTTCATATTGCCCCATATCTGTGCCCCATATAGTGCTCTGCACCGTTCATATTGCCCCATATCTGTGCCCTGTATGCTCTGCACCGTTCATATTGCCCCCATATCTGTGCCCCATATAGTGCTCTGCACCGTTCATACTGCCCCATAGATGCTCCACATAAAGCTCTGCAATTGCTGCTGCTGCAATAAAATAAAAAAAAAAAAGCCATACTCACCTCTCTTGATTGCAGCTCCCGGCGTCTCGTTCCGGCGTCCGGTCCCGGCGTCTCTCTGCTCTGACTGATCAGGCAGAGGGCGCCGCGCACACTATATGCGTCATCGCGCCCTCTGACCTGAACAGTCAGAGCGCAGACGCCGGGAAGATGGAGGCGCCGGGAAGATGGAGCGGCGCCGGGAAGTTGGAGCGACGCCCGGCGGCTGGAACGGGGACAGGTAAATATGACATACTTACCTGCTCCCGGCATCCCGCTCCCTCTGCCTGTCCCACGGTCTTCGGTGCCGCAGCTTCTTTCTCTATCAGCGGTCACCGTTACCGCTGATTAGAGAAATGAATAGGCGGCTCCACCCCTATGGGAGGTGGAGCCGCTTATTCATTTCTCTAATGAGCGGTCCCACGTGACCGCTGATAGAGGAAGAACTGCAGCACAGAAGACCGTGGGACGGCAGGGGGAGCGCCAGGATCGCTGGGACTAGGTAAGTATACCTCAGCGCCCTCACCCGCCAACCCTGCCACCCACCTTGACTCGAGTATAAGCCGAGAGGGGCACTTTCAGCCCAAAAATTTGGGCTGAAAATCTTGGCTTATACTCGAGTATATACAGTAGTTTATTAGAAACATTTACAAACTTTATGTTTGCAATAAAGCAATCATAGAAAAACAAAAGGATAAGAGAAGAGATCGTTGCCTTGCACAAACAAGAAAAAGGATCCAAAAAGATGCATTGAATGTTCCAAGAGATACTGCTGGAAGAAGAGTTCATAAGTTTCAAAATAAAGGACAAGATAAAAAACATTAAGCGACTTCAAAACACCTGCAGCAAGATTGGGTGGCTGCAATATTAATGCTGAAGTTCTCTTTGTTACATTTCCAAAGCATACAGAACTACTAATTCAAAAGCATGAGAAAAGTCTGCTCCAATATGCTAAAAACTATATACATAACCATGGCCGTATTTAGAGTTTCTGCTGCCCTAGGCATTTTTAGTGCTGCCTCCCCTTTGGTGAGTATGACACTATCGGCAGTGACTTTGGCAAGAATCACTGATGTGAAAGTCGCCTTTTGCAGCAGATCGGGCAGTTTTTCTGCATCTGCCGTGTAACGGATCACTTACAGCAACACTGCGTTCGACCTCATTCATTCCCTATGGGATTTGCGGCACTTGCCGTGATCTGGCAAATGTGGTATCATACCTCCCAACTTTTGAAGAAGGGAAAGAGGTATAAAGTTTGCGGCGTGCGAACTGCGCCACCGCAAATTTTAGGCCACACATCTGACCACACCCGTTTCACAACTAGTCACACCCATATCCACATCCCAACCACACCCAATTAGCATTGCTGATCACACTGTTTCATAAACTTTAATTATAAACAAAAAAAATTATGGCCACACAGTGCTCCATACTTTATAATGGCCACACATGATGCTCAATACTGTATAATGGCCACACATGATGCTCAATACTGTATAATGGCTACGCAGTGCACCACATACTGTATAATAGCCACACATGATGCTCATACTGTATAATGGCCACACATGATGCTCCATACTGTATAATGGCCCCACATGATGCTCAATACTCTATAATGCCCCCCTCCCATCTTGTATGCATGGCTCATATCCCCCCTCCTGTATGCATGGCTCATATTCCCCCCTCCTGTATGCATGGCTCATATTCTCCCCCCTCCTGTATGCATGGCTCATATTCTCCCCCCTCCTGTATGCATGGCTCATATTCCCCCCTCCTGTATGCATGGCTCATATTCCCCCCTCCTGCATGTATGGCTCATATTCTCCCCCCCTCCTGTATGCATGGCTCATATTCTCCCCCCTCCTGTATGCATGGCTCATATTCCCCCCTCCTATATGCATGGTTCATATTCTCCCCCCTCCTGTATGCATGGCTCATATTCTCCCCCCTCCTGTATGCATGGCTCATATTCCCCCTCCTATATGCATGGTTCATATTCTCCCCCCTCCTGTATGCATGGCTCATATTCTCCCCCCTCCTGTATGCATGGCTCATATTCCCCCCCTCCTGTATGCATGGCTCATATTCTCCCCCCTCCTGTATGCATGGCTCACATTCCCCCCCTCCTGTATGCATGGCTCATATTCTCCCCCCTCCTGTATGCATGGCTCATATTCTCCCCCCTCCTATATGCATGGCTCATATTCTCCCCCCTCCTGTATGCATGGCTCATATTCCCCCCCCTCCTGTATGCATGGCTCATATTCCCCCCCTCCTGTATGCATGGCTCATATTCCCCACTCCTATATGCATGGCTCATATTCCCCCCCTCCTGTATGCATGGCTCATATTCCCCCCCCCCTCCTGTATGCATGGCTTATATTCTCCCCCCTCCTGTATGCATGGCTCATATTCCCCCCCTCCTGTATGCATGGCTCATATTCCCCCCCTCCTGTATGCATGGCTCATATTCCCCCCCTCCTGTATGCATGGCTCATATTCCCCACTCCTATATGCATGGCTCATATTCTCCCCCCTCCTGTATGCATGGCTCATATTCTCCCCCCTCCTGTATGCATGGCTCATATTCTCCCCCCTCCTGTATGCATGGCTCATATTCTCCCCCCTCCTGTATGCATGGCTCATATTCCCCCCCTCCTGTATGCATGGCTCATATTCCCCCCCTCCTGTATGCATGGCTCATATTCCCCCCTCCTATATGCATGGCTCATTGTTGTGAATTCTGTGGCAGAGCTCCCTCCTGTGGTCACAAGTGGTACTTCGGCTGATTCTCTCTGTGAGCTTCTGTTGGTGGAGGGAAGTGGTACTGCGGCTTCTGAGTTTCCTCCCTCAGGTGATCTGGTGAGGTCGTTAGGTGCTTCTCTACTTAACTCCACCTAATGCTTTGATCCTGGCTTCCTGTCAATGTTCCAGTGTTGGACTTGCTTTTCCCTGGATCATTCCTGTGGCCTGCTGCTCTGCATAGCTAAGTTCTTCTTTGCTATTTGTTTGCTATTTTTTCTGTCCAGCTTGTCTAATTTGTTGCTGGAAGCTCTGGGACGCAAAGGGTGTACCTCCGTGCCGTTAGTTCGGTACGGAGGGTCTTTTTGCCCCCTTTGCGTGGTTTTCTTTAGGGTTTTGTGTAGACCGCAAAGTTACCTTTTCTATCCTTGATCTGTTAAGAAAGTCGGGCCTCACTTTGCTGAATCTATTTCATCTCTACGTTTGTCTTTTCATCTTAACTCACAGTCATTATATGTGGGGGGCTGCCTTTTCCTTTGGGGTATTTCTCTGAGGCAAGGTAGGCTTATTTTCTATCTTCAGGCTAGTTAGTTTCTCAGGCTGTGCCGAGTTGCATAGGCAGAGTTAGGCGCAATCCACGGCTGCCTCTAGTGTTGTTTGGAGAGGATTAGGGATTGCGGTCTGCAGAGTTCCCACGTCTCAGAGCTCGTTCTATGATTTTGGGTTATTGTCAGATCACTGTATGTGCTCTGACCGCTATGTCCATTGTAGTACTGAATTGCCTTTCATAACAGCTCATATTCCCCCCCTCCTGAATGCATGGCTCATATTCCCCCCCCTCCTGTATGCATGGCTCATATTCCCCCCTTCCTGTATGCATGGCTCATCTGTCAACCCCCCGCTCCCACTGCTGCTCCCACTCCCATCTTGCATGGCTCAGCTCCCTGACCTCCTTCATCCCCCCGTCCCCCCATCCCTCATACTCACCTTTCTTTCCCACATCGCGCGGCCGCACCGAACATCCCTCTGGCTCTGTCCCGACTCCCGGCACAGCACCTTCTTCCTGTGTGAGCGGTCATATGGTACCACTCATTAAGGTCATGTAGGTGTGCAATATTTATTCAATCAAGTACCAGGAAATCCTAGAAGAAAACATAATGCCTTTTGTGAGGAAGCTGAAGCTTTGGTGTCATTGAACTTTCCAATAGGACAACGATCCCAGGCATACCTCAAATTCCACCATAGCTTGATTTTAGAATTAATCCTGAGTCTGGAGTTGCCATCAAAGTCACCTGACTCGAATTCATTAGAAAATCTTTGGTTGTATCTGAAAAAAGGTGATGGAAGCATGGAAATCCAAAAATAATATTCAGGTCGAGCCCATTGCTTACTAGGAATGATGTTGAATTCCTTAGAACCATTGTCAGGAGCTGGTATCTGGCTGCATGTCACTTTTGTAGCGGGTTATAACATCCAGAGGGGTTCTACTAAGTACTAAAGACACTTGTCATGAATAGGTTGACTAATTTTGAAACTAGTCTTGTTAGCAAAAGTGGTGTTTTTGGCTGAACTTGTTGAAACGATTTGATTGGTTTATTGCAATCAACAGAAAGTTTGTAAATATAGTTAACAAACTTAATTTGCAATGAAGGTTGGATATTTTTATTGCAATTTTGGATTTGCCATAACCAAGTTTGCCTTCTCCCCAGTCCCATAGCAGTTGAAGCTTTATCTCTGTGTTCTTCTCCTCTTAAGTTGCTATAGTTTTAATAACTAGGTGCCATCTACTCCCGTTATCTTCTTCTCCAACAGATTGAGCAGTTGTTTGCTATGATTTATGGAATATCAGTGTCATATTTTTGGGTATTTGAGGACGCGGACTGAGACAAATCTGTTCCTTCGAGGTGTCATTCTTCGAGAAGTGTCTGTAATCCTTTAAACGCAGATAAACTCTGTTCTTTGCGGTAAACCACTTTACTTTTCACAACATGGCTCTTCAATGGATGACTTTATTTTTTGTTACCAGAAGACTTCAATCAGAGAAGAGCCTCGGCGGCTGCCTGAACCTGCACCTCTACGAGGATTAGCCAGTACAAACCATTGTGCGTAAGAGACAACAGTGACTGGTTCTGAAATGGACGGATTAGGAAAGCTGTTCAATGGACTCGTAGGACCACATTTCTTTTTTATGCATGTTAATTTTGCCCCCTTTTTGTGGATTTTTTTTTAAATCAGATTTTCAGCCCTTATAAGATTTACTTCCACTCTCTGATTTTATTTTGTGTTGTTTTTATTATGTGTGTAACTAAATGTCTATAAATCCTAGAGGAAAAAAAATCACTCTAAACGTTGCCATAAATATCAACGGGTGCGGACAATTGCTTACAAAAAAAATATCATGTGGCCTGTCAATCATCAGACAAAGAACAGGATTAATACTATCAGAAGTGGATTAGCCCTTGGGATAAGAATTATTACCAAGACTGAACTTAGGCTTGTAACCTTGAGGGTGATTAAGATCATGTGAAGATCTTTTTTTTTTTTTTTTTTTTAGTTCTATAGTTGCATTAACTTTTATTTTGTTAACTATCACGGTAAGAAAAAAAATAATAAAGAAGTGGTTAATTCACATCATTTACATGGAGAGAGAAAAAGTGTTTTCATTATCAGTATCGGAAAGGCTTCTTTACAGAAAAAGTAGTTAACCGTCAATGGGGAATGATCAACTACAGGAGATCCCAAAGAAAAAACAAAGGACTAAAGTTAAAAAAAAAGGTCTAAATATTTTTCTTGTGATTGTGACTAATGTTATGTAACTATATGATGAACAAGGATCTAGAATGATGTTAAAGGAAATCAATCACCGCTCCCCATTCCTGAGTCATCTGTTTTAAGTAAGAAAAGTTTTTAAAGTAATAATTTTTTCTTAAAACTTTGTGTTGTGCTGTTTCTCTGTTATTCCTATTAGAAATTTATGACAACTGGGTGTTACCAATTGGAGGCGCACAATTTGACACTTTCCAATTAATGTTGACAACAGAAGACTATGCAGGGATACATCCCTTTGATAAGTAGAAAGGTAGGAATTGGAAATGTATTCCTAGTTTTCTAAGAGGCAAGTAGAAAGGAAGAGGACAGGAACCTTAACAACGCCTATTGGATGTAGCAATCCTAAAAGTAAAAAGCAACCCACCCTTTTGAAGGGCCGAGCCACATGCCTTTGGATAAAAAGCCAAAGCAGAAAAACTCCTTTTTGAGACTCTTGTTTGGGGTATTTACAAATCATCAGTGCAAAGCAGGAGAACTGGTTTGGCTGGGTGACAAACCTCTGATAGGGAGTCTATGTTCACATCATGTTTTATACTTCTGTAATTACTTCCATGGAGCTTTTGTCTGAAGCCCTAGAAAACAGGCGCTGACGAGGCCATTGACTGTAATGATGCAGACGGAGTCACTGTGTGATCTGTCAGACATAATTTTCAGCCATATTGGCCTATTTGTGGTGTGATTCAGTCAATCACGTCTTGGTGCCCATTTCAAATAGGTGAAAAAGACTGAAACTGGTGTCTGATAAATCACACAGTGACTTCTTCTGCATCATTACAGTCAATGGCCCCATCAGTGCATACGCCCCAATCCTGTCCTCCATAGCCTCAGACTTAGGCCTGGATGGAGCCACTAACTTGAGGGTAAAACTCAATATGAACACAGCCTATGACGTAATAGCAGAGGAACAGCACGATGCAAGTTTGAAAAAAGATGCTCCACAATTGGTTCATTATGGGGAAGGCAAGTTTTTACTTAAACAGTCGTAACAGGGGAGCAAAGAGGTTCCTTGTAAAAGTTAACCTTGATGTTTGAGTATGTATTTTCCAGTGTAAAACGTACTACAGGTAATCATCATCTTTCCAGATAAACATATTGCTAAGTAAAATCCAAGATGGATTTGCATCACTGAACAGAAAATATATTCCGGACAGTTCCGAGGGAAACAATAAACTGCAATTGGCCATTTTTCGAACATAGAAGTTTAGCTGTTCTACCTGCTCTGAACGCTCAGAAACCTCTAGACAAATGCAACTGTTATGTCTGTCCTAGATCGTAGGCTCAATAAGACTACCTCAGACAGACTTGACACGAGCCACTCCACTTGGCAGCTTCCAGAAGAACCCTGGCCTTCACCATTTACAAGGATCTCTTCTTAGAAAGGGGTCTATTGGATTGCTTCCACAGAAGAGCTGCAGTCAAGGGGAGCAAACCACAAGCAAGAGAATGATGAGGTATCCGGGTCAGAACTAGGAGGTTGGTGTAGGGACTAAATTGTAAAGAAGAAGAATAGTCGTAAAACGACCCAAAGTCAAAATCAAGAATGTCCAGTGGTAATAAAACAAAGCACACAAGTTGACAGAAGCAAGTCAGATTATAACTGGCAGTGGACAGAAGAATTTCAGGAGCTTAAATAGCTTGCAGCCCTATGCAGGAGATACAACAGGGAGAAAACACTGACAGAAGTTAACTCTATATCTCCCAACCAGGACTGAACTATAACTCCCAGAGGACACAGGACTAGTACTGTTGCCCACATCTCCCACAACAAGAGGGCGGTGCTGACCGATGACAGAAGCAGAAACAGTGAGGGCAGGCACTGATACAGATGTCACAACACTCAACTGAAGTCCAGTTACATGTTATCATAAATGGTGTTCATGAAAGTTTTTACTAAACACTCTTTCATTCCACAGGGAAACAAAGCCAATTCTAATAATGTTGGACTCCACTGCTAAGCCAATTGGTAGCTTTGGACTAAAAATTTTACAATTACGATGCAATCTGGAAACTGTTTATAGAAGAGATGATGAGAAACACATGGAAGACAAGATGCCAAGGAGGTGGAGGTTTCTCTACATTTTTGTATGTGTAGTTAAGAATTTGGTGAGAGGTGCAAACACATTTCCAACTATTATCCAATTACTAATCAGCCTTAGCTGCCCTGAACCATGATATCAATATCAAGACCTAGAGTTAATTCCTATAGAGATATAAAGGAGGCAACATCGTAGGAAGAACTGTAACAAAATTCTACTTGCAAAAGGTGAGTCCCGTGTACCACTCTGTTGTCCTATGCTACTATGAACTCAGTCGAGGGGTTCAAGAGAGGCTTGGATGTCTTCCTGGAGTAGAACAATATTGTATCATACAATTATTAGGTTCTGTAGAAGGACGTAGATCTGGGGATTTATTATGATGGAATATAGGCTGAACTGGATGGACAAATGTCTTTTTTCGGCCTTACTAACTATGTTACTATGTTACTTGGTGCAACCCTGCACAAGGTTGCAGCAATACACAGAAATCCAGGGCACCAGATATTTTCCTTTTGGTAACTTTATTAGTACAGAAAAATCACAACGTTTATGGCCTTGCACGGCTTTTATCAAGCCATTTCTCTCTTTTCTATGGCTTGATAAAGGCCCTGGCCGCCAGAATGTTGTGATTTTTCAAAGTAGAGTAACCAAAAGGAGGACGTCTGGAGTCCTGGTTACAGGATTTTTCATTATCAAATTCGACAACATTTCTCAAACAAGGGCTTTACAAGGATTTTTTTTTTAAAAAAGGGGAAAAACAAATATTTTTGAATTATCTATTACATCAAGAATTTTGGAACTTTTATTTTAGAAGAGTGATAGATGCCACAAGCTATCGACGCTTACATTTTTGCGGGTGGTAGAGACGTCAGGAGGGTTTTTGAGTTTTGTTTATGTTTTTGTTCCTTACTTTTTACTTTGATACCATAGCGGTGATGTGTAGCTGATTTATTCCCTGTTACACAATGTCTGTTTGGTACGTTTCCTTCACACAGCTTAGAAATGATTTTAGGCCTGTCATATAGTCATTGTGTTCTGGATTTGAGATACAGCATGATACAAAGTACAGAAAGCCATCCATCAATGCCTGCTCGCTAAACTACAAACCCCACTTTGCAGCATGGAGCAATGATCTTTAAATGACCCCTGCAGCTATTTTGTATATCATTTTGAGGCATTCGTGCAAATAACAAATGGATGACATAAAATGCAGCTTCCTAAACTATAAGCCCGATCTGTGATTTATTAATTCATGGCAGTAAGAACTTAAACTATGCAAATTATTGTAAATCATCTAAAAATAATGGGAAAAAAAAACGGTTTAAAAGTGGAAAATTTTTGCCAGTTTTGCTTTTCCCATAAATGTATTAATTTATTTATCTTTATCGAAAAGACAAGAGGCTATACAAAGCACAAAGTGATTGCATCGTTCACGTGAATGGTCCCCTTGTGAGTTCCATCCGATTCCTGTTTTGAAGCCAAGAAAATAATTTCACAATGTGCTTATTTTTACCAGTGACATAAAGCTTGTGGGCGTGGGCTACATTACAAAATCTCCAACAGGTCTCCCAACTATTCTTCTCATATGGGCCAAGGGAATCATTTGGGTCCCCCAAGACTCCAACACCCGGGTGGGACTGCCACCCCTGCATTCACTTTAGTGATGCCCCAGCTGGATATTAAGCCAACCACGTATTCCCCTACCTGCTGTGGGCCATCAGAACCCAGTGAAGTCAAGAGGGGTTCAAGCTCTCTTTTGAGGACCAGCCATTGTGTCGTGTGATTCTCCATTCTATTCTCCACTTATGTTGACCAACATGTTGTACTGCCATATTGTACTCCATATAGTACTTCACATGCATAGTAATATTGGGATCGACGTATCAAGCAGTTTTAGCTTTAGTTGAACAAAAGACCATTCTTTTTTAATCTGAGCCATTGTATCCAACAAAGGATCAAAACGTGACCTAACTTCGTATTTATATCATAACCTTTAAACGGGCAAAAGTCATATAACACTGTAGTAACATAATGTAGGTGTCTTGGACCAAACTTGTTTTTTTATAGACATTTTCTGTATGGAACATTCCTAGTATTTGTGACTCCTCGACCATTGACTCATGGACAGAGTGAAGTTCTACCTGCTTCTTAATAATTTAAAGGTTGAACATTGTAATGAATAGATGTCTAATTTATCCCACATAGTGATAAAGAAACAAGACAGAAGTAGAATCGACGCCTTCGAAATGTGGTGCTGGAGAAGAGTGCTATCAATACCATGGATGATAAGAAGAACAAACAAATCAATTTTGGAACAAATCAAGACAGTCCTGTCACTCAAATCTGTTAGAACAGCACCGGCGCCCTTGCACGTGTCCCCTTCCTTCCCCTGCAGGGATGCTGGAGTGTTCACTTACCCGTCTGCAATCCCTTGGCGTCTATCCCCTATCAGGACCTGCGCATGGCATGCAGATCTCCTGGGAGTGCAGTCTTTGCCTCTTAAATGGCCAGTGTGCGTTCTACTTCTACTAAAACGTCCCCATTCAATAGCTTGGAGATATCTGATATATAGGGCACCTTCACCTATTGGGATGTGCCTTAACAACTTTAACTAAATAGAGTATTTTTGCTTCTTGATTGTAAGGTCTGCACCTGTTCCAGTCCAACCTGCTGTTCTTATACTCGAATCCAACCTATCTGCGCCTAGTCCTGATTCTGATTCATTTGGTCCTCACCTATGCTGCTAACCTCATCTGCCCAGTCAGATCTAGCATCTGTGAACATGCATCTGTGATCCTGTACGTGTAGCTGTCCCGTTTTCTTGTACCAGTCCTGCTTGTGCCTAACTCCGCACTTGTCTACCAGCCATGCCCTACTGCTAAACAGTTCATGGTCGATCCTACTTCCCTGTACCCTTGGTCATTAGCTGCCATGGCTCCATGGATCTGTCCTGGAGTGTCATCTGTTGTCCTCTTTGGTTCAAGTCAAACCACACCATCAGGGGCTCTAGTGAAGAACTAGGTCATCTCTTTGTTATGTCTTAACAGGCTCTCCCCAGACCGTGGCACAATGGTTCCACAAACCATGTGTAAAACAGTTTACTAAGGCTATGTGACCCACTGACTCTCACATCCCTACAGTCTCAAACCTATACTACGAGATGAGATGAACTGTCAAAAAGATCAGTAAGATAAGATCTTATATCACCTACGGACTGTTAATACCCGCCTGGATGCATTAACATTAGCAGTTGCATCTGCCACGGCAACCTCAGCAGTAATCTACCAGTCCACAAGTCACGCTTCAAGTCGTATACCCTGTCTGTCTACACCACCATGTTTTGACGGGGATCCAAAGCAATGCCGAGGTTTTATAAACCAGTGCTCGCTGCACTTTGAACTGGTGGCCAACCAGTTTCCTTCCAATCGGGCGAAGGAAGCCTTTCTAATGTCCCATCGTGGAGGAAAGTCCCTTGTCAATCCCTTGTGGGAAAGAGAAGATGCGAGAAACTCAGACCTGCAGACCTTCCTGGAACCAGGCCGAGTTATTTCTGCTGCCTTATCTTTCCTTAGACTACGTCAAACCAGTCTGTATGTAGGCCAATAAGCAGCCAGTTTCCATACCCTTGGCTGCTTCTGATCTCAGCTTGAATAACAAGGCACATGTAGTTGAATTCTGGGAGGGATTGTCTGGAAGGATGAAGGATCAGCTAGCAGGCAGAGACAATCCTACTACATTGGATGATCTAGTTTCCCTGGCCATCTGAATTGACTTCCAGTTCCAGGAGTGCCCCCCGAGAAACAGTGCATGAAACAAAACCGCTTCATTTGGCCCCATAATTCCGAAGACTGCTCACTCCTCAGAGTACCACCTCCACAGCATCTCTAGAACTTATGCAAGTCGACAATGTGGAACTGGCTGAACAGCAACAGGAAATCCGTCGAGTCAAGGGCTTGTGCTTCTATTGTGGTGAAACCGGTCCCAAGAAGCTGGAAAATTCCCCAGCCTATGGCCATTAGGCGAGGCCACCTTGGGCGAGAGCAATTCTTCTCCGCTATTGATCCTGACCATGAGACAGCATATCTAGATTCCGGTGAGGCAGGGAAGTTCATACAGGAAGCATTGGTAGATTGCTAGCAGATCCCCGTTCAACTACTCCAAAATCCGTTGCTGGTGTCATCTGTTGATGGGAAGCCCTTATCCGAAGCTCTTTGGCAGGTCACTGACCAAGTAGAGCTCCAGATAGGAATGCTGCACACTGAGAAGATAGCTTTCTATGTGCTTCCTAGTCTTTCTCACCCACTTCTCCTGGGTCATCTGTGGCTCCGCATGCATGAAACCATACATGACTGGAGATCCGGAGAGGTGCTTCACTGGGGTCAGTTTTGTCATGAGATGTGTCTTGTACCTGTGAGATTGGCCCAGCCACTGGTAGACACTCTAGCCATGTCCGAGGTTTCATTCAGAAATTCTGTTCTCCAGCTGAAACCGGCATCTTCTTTGTAAAACAAAAAATCACGGGACCCTTCGACTTTGCATCTATTATGGGGTCTCAATCAGATCATGGATTTCGGAGTTGTTCGACCACCTCAGTGGTGCTAGGATCTTTACTAACCTGGATCTGAGTGGAGCATACAATCTAATATGGATACATAAAGGAGGTGAACGGAAGGCAGCTTTCAACACCTGGGAAGGTCATTATGAATACCGAGTTATGCCATTCAGTATCAGCAATGCCCCAGCTTTCTTCCAAGAGTTTATGAACAGCATCTTTTGAGACTTCCTCTACAATTGTGTCGTGGTTTACCTGGACGATAACTTGGTCTTCTCTTCAGGTTTGCTCTCTCATAGTTCACCAAGTCCTGCAGCAACTCAGACAAAATTGCCTGTACACTAAATTTGAGAAATATGTGCTTAAACAATCTTCTGTCCCTTTCATTGGTTATATCATCTTGAACACAGGCTTGGAGATAGAACCGGAGAAAGTGTCTTCCATCCTCAAGTGGCCACATCCTGATGGTGTTAAAGCTATCCAGCGATTTATGGGATTTGCCAACTACTACCATCAATTAATTCTGCATTTATCATATTTCCTTGAACATGATGAGATGTTGTCTTAACAGAAATGGCATCATCTGGGTTAGGAAGCTACTTCCCTTGTGGGGTTCCATCTCTCGTCTGGGAACCATAACTCAATTCTTTTCCTTGGATATGATAAGATGGGGTCCTACCAAAAATGGAATCATCTTTGTTAGCGCACTGCTTTACTTATGAAGCTCCACCTCAAGTTTGTGAACCCCAGCCCTACTTCATTTCCTTTGGCTTGATAAGATGTGGTCCTACCAGAATAATTTTCACTTGTGCAGCTTCACTTCAAGTTAGGGAGTCTTAGCCATTACAACCCTTACAGACTGGTCTTGGCCATGCTACACTATAGTCCAACAAGAATCAGCCTAGATTGGCTGATTGGACTTGGACTTGGATTTGGATTGCCAAATTCCTTCTCTTGTGAAGCTCCAACTGCCCGAACTTAGGAACCTTAGCCTAATACAGTTGCCTTGGGCATGAAATGACAGAGGTCTTGAATTGTAATATTGCTTCACTTGAGAAGCTGCACCTACCAAACTTCTTTAGACAACATTTTACTAAATACAAGAAGTGGATTTGTACTCACTTTTTGCAACTTTTTTTCTCAGCTTAATAACTTTTTTAATGATCCTTTTGACTTCATAGGTCCACAAGGGCTATAAAGCAGCTGTAGATAGGAGAACATGGGTTGTCCCTACAGCTGGCTACAGAATTATCTATTTTGGCATCAATTATTTCAGGTAGTTCCTGGAGAAGAGATGCACATATAATTAAGGTAACTCTACTAGAAAGATGAAGATTTAATTAGCACCTTGTATTTTACACTCTTTTTTAGGCCTCATTAAAAATAACTTAAAGTGTCCATGTCAGTTGTTTGACAGCAATTATATTAAATCTAATTGAAGCCAAAATCTGAAGAAACTGCAAAATGTCACCAAAGGACTTCTGTGATTTATTAGTACAGTCCATAATCGACAGTGACCTCCATGGCCCTTGATAACGTAAATCAGCCATGGACCACACAAATATACTAAGGAACCTTCTGAGTTGTGAAACAGGCCATTTATAAAGCTACCGATATTTAGAAAGTATTTCTATATTGTATGATCCACGATCATTACTCATATTTCCAATTCGCAATGTAGCAGAAAAGCATAGCGGCAAACATTGCTTAGTGGTAGAGTGATTTCTTTGCTTTTGTTTTTAATTTTGACATTATTTTTTTTTATATTGACATTGATTGGAAAATAAAAAAGTTATAGCCTTCAAAGAGTAAAGATTTTTGTGTATATCTAATATATAAAGCTGAATGTGTGTATGTCCGGGATTGGCATCTGCACCGTCGCAGCTACAGCCACAAAATTTTGCACAGTCACACCTCTGGACCCGGAGAGCGTCATAGGCTATGTTGTGAGGCGGAAATTTTAACCCCGCGCGTTCCAATTCACCAAACAATTTTGCCCCTATCTACATAATGGGGAAAAAGTGAAAGAAAAAGTGTTGGAGGCAAATTGACAGCTGCCAGATGTGAACAAGGGTGACTTAAAGAGTGAGAGCAATGGCGCCAAAGAATGTATACCGTACAGTTGCTAAGGTGGGGCCCCGACATGGGAAACTCACCACACACGGGGATATGAACACACACACAAAATGCGCCACACACTACCATGTGCTTGAACACATATACCACCCTCAGCACACATTTCACCACACAGACACCAACCTCGCCACATAAAAGTCGAAACACAAAAGTCGCCGCTCAAAACTCGCCATGTGCAAAACTCGCCACATGCAAAACTAGGCTCACGCAAAACTCGCCACGTGCAAAACTCACCTCATGGAAACCTCGCGACACGCAAAACTTGCACACGCTGAAAAATTGCCACATGCACAAAAGTTGCAACACATGCAAAAGTGGCCTCACACAAAACTTGCACATACTCAAAACGCACCACACATAAAACTCACCACGCGCAAATCTCGCCATGCGCAAAACTTGCTGCACACAACTTGCTACACTAAACTGTCACATGCAACTCGACGCACAAAAAGTTGCTACACGCATGTCGCCACACAAAACTCATCTCACAAAAGTCGCTACATGCATGTCGCCTCATGCAACTCAACACACACAACTTGACACTTGAAACTCGCCCTAAAACACACACAAGTCTGGTATCATCCTTCAAAAACAAAATCTGATTAATAAGCAGGCAAACTACAAGAGCAACAAATGTACCATATAGGAAATACGGCAGCTGTCAGTCACATGACCTGTCTATTATGTGTATGTGTGAGCTAATATATACTGCCTGGGGAGAGGGCGTCCTGTTGGCTGGGGATTTATCAGGCTGCCAATTTAGCTTACAAATACTGAGGTAAAAATACTGAACAAATAACGTGTGAACGCGGTCTAATACAGGAGGAGATGACATACAGATATACAGTATACTATATACAGGGGTGTTGACACACAGATATATACTATATACAGAAGAGATGACACACAGGTATATACTATACAGGAGGAGATGACACATAGGTATATTAAATACAGGAGGAGATGACACACACATATACTATATACAGGGGAGATGACATACAGGAGGAGATGACACACAGATATATACTATATAAAGAAGAGATGACACACAGGTATATATTATACAGGAGGAGATGACACAGGTATATTCTATATACAGGAGGAGATGACACACAGGTACATACTATATACAGGGGAGATGACATACAGGTATATACTATATACAGGAGGAGATGACATACAGGTATATACTATATACAGGAGGAGATGACACACTGGTATATACTATATACAGGGGAGATGACTTACAGGTACATACTATATACAGAGAAGATGACACATGTATATACTATATACAGGGGAGATGACACAGAGTTATATACTGTATACAGGAGGAGATGACACACAGGTATATACTATATACAGGGGAGATGACACACAGGTATATACTATATACATGGGAGATGACACACATATATACTATATACAAGAGGAGATGACACATATATACTATATAGAAGAGGAGATGACACACTGGTATATACTATATACAGGGGAGATGACACACAGGTATATACTATATAAAGGGGAGATGACACACAGGTATATACTATATACAGGAGGAGATGACACACAGGTATATACTATATACAGGAGGAGATGACATACAGGTATATACTATATACAGGAGGAGATGACACACTGGTATATACTATATACGGGGAGATGACATACAGGTACATACTATATACAGGGGAGATGACACACAAGTATATACTATATACAGGGGAGATGACACACAGGTATATACTATACACAGGGGAGATGACACACAGGTATATACTATATACAGGAGGAGATGACACAGGTATATGCTATATACAGGAGGAGATGACACACAGGCATATACTACATACAGGGGAGATGACAAACAGGTATATACCTTATACAGGAGGAGATGACATACAGGTATATACTATATACAGAAGGAGATGACACACACATATATACTATATACAGGGGAGATGACACACAGGTATGTACTATATACAGGAGGAGATCACACAGGTATATACTATATACAGGAGGAGATGACATACAGGTGCATACTATATACATGAGGAGATGACACACAGATATATACTATATACAGGAGGAGATGACACACAGGTATATGCTATATATAGGGGAGATGACACACGTATATACTATTTACAGGAGGAGATGACACACAGATATACAGTGGGGCAAAAAAGTATTTAGTCAGTCAGCAATAGTGCAAGTTCCACCACTTAAAAAGATGAGAGGCGTCTGTAATTTACATAATAGGTAGACCTCGACTATGGGAGACAAACTGAGAAAAAAAAATCCAGAAAATCACATTGTCTGTTTTTTTAACATTTTATTTGCATATTATGGTGGAAAATAAGTATTTGGTCAGAAACAAAATTTCATCTCAATACTTTGTAATATATCCTTTGTTGGCAATGACAGAGGTCAAACGTTTTCTGTAAGTCTTCACAAGGTTGCCACACACTGTTGTTGATATGTTGGCCCATTCCTCCATGCAGATCTTCTCTAGAGCAGTGATGTTTTTGGCTTTTCGCTTGGCAACACGGACTTTCAACTCCCTCCAAAGGTTTTCTATAGGGTTGAGATCTGGAGACTGGCTAGGCCACTCCAGGACCTTGAAATGCTTCTTATGAAGCCACTCCTTCATTGCCCTGGCGGTGTGCTTTGGATCATTGTCATGTTGAAAGACCCAGCCACGTTTCATCTTCAATGCCCTTGCTGATGGAAGGAGGTTTGCACTCAAAATCTCACGATACATGGCCCCATTCATTCTTTCATGTACCCGGATCAGTCGTCCTGGCCCCTTTGCAGAGAAACAGCCCCAAAGCATGATGTTTCCACCACCATGCTTTACAGTAGGTATGGTGTTTGATGGATGCAACTCAGTATTCTTTTTCCTCCAAACACGACAAGTTGTGTTTCTACCAAACAGTTCCAGTTTGGTTTCATCAGACCATAGGACATTCTCCCAAAACTCCTCTGGATCATCCAAATGCTCTCTAGCAAATTTCAGACGGGCCCGGACATGTACTGGCTTAAGCAGTGGGACACGTCTGGCACTGCAGGATCTGAGTCCATGGTGGCGTAGTGTGTTACTTATGGTAGGCCTTGTTACATTGGTCCCAGCTCTCTGCAGTTCGTTCACTAGGTCCCCCCGCGTGGTTCTGGGATTTTTGCTCACCGTTCTTGTGATCATTCTGACCCCACGGGGTGGGATTTTGCGTGGAGCCCCAGATCGAGGGAGATTATCAGTGGTCTTCTATGTCTTCTATTTTCTAATTATTGCTCCCACTGTTGATTTCTTCACTCCAAGCTGGTTGGCTATTGCAGATTCAGTCTTCCCAGCCTGGTGCAGGGCTACAATTTTGTTTCTGGTGTCCTTTGACAGCTCTTTGGTCTTCACCATAGTGAAGTTTGGAGTCAGACTGTTTGAGGGTGTGCACAGGTGTCTTTTTATACTGATAACAAGTTTAAACAGGTGCCATTACTACAGGTAATGAGTGGAGGAAAGAGGAGACTCTTAAAGAAGAAGTTACAGGTCTGTGAGAGCCAGAAATCTTGATTGTTTGTTTCTGACCAAATACTTATTTTCCACCATAATATGCAAAAAAAATGATAAAAAAACAGACAATGTGATTTTCTGGATTTTTTTTCTCAGTTTGTCTCCCATAGTTGAGGTCTACCTATGATGTAAATTACAGACGCCTCTCATCTTTTTAAGTGGTGGAACTTGCACTATTGCTGACTGACTAAATACTTTTTTGCCCCACTGTATACTACATACAGGAGCAGATAACACACAGGTATATACTATATACAGGAGGAGATGACACACGGGTATATACTATATACAAAAGGAGATGACATACAGGTACATACTATATACAGGAGGAGATGACACACAGGTATATACTATATACAGGAGCAGATGACACACAAGTATATACTATATACAGGAGGAGATGACATACAGGTATATACTATATACAGGAGGAGATGGCACACGTATATACTATATACAGGAGGAGATGACATACAGGTATATACTATATAAAAGAGGAGATGACACATAGGTACATAGAGGAGGAGATGACATACAGCAGGTATATACTATATACAGGGTAGATGACATACAGGTATATACTATATATAGGAGGAGATGACATACAGGTATATAGTATATGCAGAAAAGGTGACATACAGGTATATACTATATACAGGAGGAGATGACACATAGGTATATAAAATATACAGGAGGAGATGACATACAGCAGGTATATACTATTTACAGGGGAGATGACATACAGGTATATACTATATACAGGTGATGACATACAGGTGTATACTATATATAAGGGAGATGACAAACATGTATATACTGAGGGGAAAATGAGAGGTGTGAGGTGAAAATGAGGGGTGTGAGGTGAAAATGAAAAGGTGTGAGTGCAAAATGAGAGAAGTGAGGGAAAATAGTGGAGTGATCGGAAAATGACAGATGTGAGGTCGAAATGACAAGTGTGAGGGGGAAATGAGAGGAGTGAGGGGGAAAATAAGAGGAGTGAGGGGGAAAATGAGAGGTGTAAGGGAGAAAATGAGAGATGTGAGGGGGAAAATGAGAGGCATGATGGGAAAATAAGAGAAGTGAGGTGCTATAACTAACCACAGATATTTACTATGCCCAGGCAACGCCGGGCTCTTCAGCTAGTATATATATATATATATATATATATATATATAAAATTTTGTATAACTTTTATTCATTGTTTGGCGTAGAGACGGGGTGGGTGTAGGAGTTTGCCATTGCTTTTTCGGTATTGTTTTCATAGACATCTCCATGTCATAAAGGTATGGTAACTTTATTTTTTTTAGCCATTACAATAACTACAGCAAAAAAACAAAAAACAAATTTAGATTTGATTTTTCATTTGTTTCTACTTTTGCAAAATTGAAAAAAAACATTTTACAAAATTATTTGTTTCTCTGATGCTGCATTCAGAGACTCACAACATTTTCTTAATTTTTCTGGAGCTGTGTGAGGCCTTTTTTTTTTCCAAGGCAAGAAGGTTGGAACCCTTTTAGGGTATATCTGATTTTTTAATCACTTTTTTGGGAAACACGAGGTGTGGCTTATCGAAAAGCTCCACAAGGCGCCTGAATTTTGGCACTCATTTCGGACCAAAGTAAATGGTGTAGATTTAACTAGACACAGTAAAAATTAGATTTCTCAAATTGCATTAACCAGTTTGATAAATCTGCTGCATTTTAAGATGGTCTAGTTTACGACTTCACTGTCTAATTAGACCGTATTGATAAATCTGTCCAAATATATTTTACTGAAAGGGTTGTGGCAAGTGTATATTTTCTATTTATTTTCCCCATTAGTCATGGAATTTGTAATAGAAAATGGCTTTCCTGAAAGTATGTTAAATGCTTTTTTTTTTTTTTTACTCTCCCCCAACCCTGACCCTCTTTGCGATTAGAGAGATCAGTTTTAAAAGTTACACTTTTTTTTAACCAAGTATACATGTTTTTTTTACTTTCTGCCAACCCTGACCCTCCTTGTTACTAAAGAGATCAGGTTTAAAAATGACATATTTTTTATATCCACAAGAAATGCTTTTTTTTTTACTCTCCCCCAACCCTGACCCTCTTTGTGACTATAAACAGGTTTAAACATTACATTTTTTTGACCCAGTATACATGCTTTTTTTACTCTCTGCCAACCCTGACCCTCTTTATGACTAGAAAAATCAAGTTTAAAAATGACATTTTTTTGACCCATTATAAATGCTTTATTTAATTCCTCCCACAACCCTGACCCCCTTTGTAACTAGAGAGATCAGGTTTAAAAATTACAGATTTTTTTTAATCTAGTATAAATGCTTTATTTGCAACCTGCCAACCTTAACCCTCTTTTGTGATTCGAGAAATCAGTTTTAAAAATGACATATTTTTCCGTCCCAGTATAATTGCTTTTTTTTTCCTCTCCGCCAACCCTGACCCTCTTTGTGACTAAAAACATCAGGTTTAAAAATTTTGCTGTTTTTCACCTTATTTCTAAGAACACAGAAGAAAGCTCCTTCCTGGAGAAAGAGAATACGGAATCTGTGATCTTCCGTTAGGTATGATGGGAGCGCCACTTTGAAAAATACATTTGTATATTGACAAGCCAATTTTTTTTTTTTTCATATTTTTTTTTTCATTTAACTTCCCAATGATTATACTGTAATACCGATGTCAATTATCACCTGAATGGCACAAATGCAACAAAAATATTTTCTACGACTATGTCTTCTATGTCTCCAGAGTCGGAAAACTCCAGTGGAAAACAGTAGTGCTGCAGGTTTGTAAATTTTGCAAAAAAAAAAAAAAATCTGTATATTCTGCCGTCTCATTCTAAACTATTTATGTATCCAACTAGAATCGATTCAGCCGGGCAATGAGGGACACTTAGAGCCTATTTCGGCATTAGTCCCCGGTACACGCTGTAAATGTGATGCACTCGCCGACCGGTGCGGGGATACATCTGCTGAAGAGCGATGTGAAATTAAGGAGAGAATGAAATGTGTGATCTTATTTAATCACACCTGGTGCTTCAATCTTTCAATAACAGTGCCCTGCTACGCCATGTCGAATTGGGTTTAAAGGGAAAAAAAATAAGGATGGAAGATGAGTTAACCTCTTCAGCTCTCCGACTGCGAAGACGCCGGGGAAGTTCAGACGGGAAGAAAAGATCATAATTAATCGCCCATTTAATCCGATGTGAATTTTTGCGTCTTTTTTTTTATTGAGCCACTGGCATTTCTGTATAAATGGGCTTAGATTGTCTGAGCAATTAAACGCTTGATCCTCGGAATTAGACCTTTCATTAGAATCATCTCCTCGCTGGACATTTTTACCTCCAGAAATATCACGAGATTTTACAGCAGATGGCTAGGGTTAATTGTCATATTTGCTGGAGAATTGACAATAAAGACAATTTACCCCTGCAATGAAAAAAAAAAAAAAAATCACCAGCAGATATTGGTTCTAGGCTTGGAAATATTAATACGGCTGTCATTCCAGTTCCAGTAATGGGGGATAAGACAGTGGGGTAGCATGTGGTGTGGGCCGCAGGGGCTGTTGCCCTCATCTCAGAATTAACATTTTTTACATTATTTTTTATTTTTTATTATTTATTTATTAATTTTGCACCAATGAGAAGCATCTTTGCTGGTGCCAAGGATCTGCGGCAGTGCACATGCCCTAGACTCCTGTCCTGGTGCCCAGAATCTCCAGGCAATCTCCTTTGTGTATCTCGTAGTCTCATTGCTCATACAGTAAAGGATCTATAGTCTCACTGCTCGTACAGTAAAGAATATATAGTCATACTGCTTGTACAGTAAAGAATCCATAGTCTCACTGCTCATACAGTAAAGAATTTATAGTTGCACTGCTCATACAGTAAGCAATCCATAGTCTGACTGCTCGTACAGTAAAGAATCCATAGTCTCACTGCGCATACAGTAAAGGATCTATAGTCTGACTGATTGTACAGTAAAGAATTCATAGTCTCACTGCTCATACAGTAAAGAATCTATAGTCTCACTACTTGTACAGTAAAGAATCCATAGTCTCACTGCTTGTACAGTAACAAATCCATAGTCTCACTGCTCATACAGTAAAGAATCTATAGTTTCACCTCTTGTACAGCAACGATTCCATAGTCTCACTGCTCTTACAGTAAAGAATCCATAGTCTCACTGCTATTATGGTAAATAATCTATAGTCTCACTGCTCATACAGTAAATAATCCATAGTCTCACTGCTATTATGGTAAAGAATCTATAGTCTCACTGCTCGTACAGTAAAGAATCTATAGTTTCACCTCTTGTACAGCAAAGAATCAATAGTCTCACTGCTCTTACAGTAAAGAATCCATAGTCTCACTGCTATTATGGTAAAGAATCTATAGTCTCACTGCTCTTACAGTAAAGAATCCATAGTATCACTGCTATTATGGTAAAGAATCTATAGTCTCACTGCTCATACAGTAAAGAATCCATAGTCTCACTGTTCGTGCAGTAAAGAATCCATAGTCTCACTGCTCGTACAGTAAAGAATCCATAGTCTCACTGTTCATACTGTAAAGAATCAATAATCTCACTGCCTGAACAGTAAAGAATCTATAGTCTCACTGCTTATACAGTAAAGAATCAAACTGTATAAAACCCTCAAGTTTGGTAACCTATCTTGGTATTGTAGTTCACTCATTATGTTAATAACCTTTGCTGCTCTTCTGCTCTTCTCTGCACCAGCTCTAGTTCAGCTCTATACCTTTTCTGACTTTAAAGAATATGACTTATCTTTTTATATTTACATTGCCATAGCTATATGAGAATTTTTTATGAGGATTTTTTTATGGGAACAAGTTGTGCATACTGCTCTGTTCCTTTCTGTGTGAGCAGTGAGACTATGGATTGTTTTACTGTACAAGCAGTGAGACTATGGATCCCTTACTTCTTGAGCAGTGAGACTGCAGATTATTTACTGTGTGAGCAGTGAGACTATGGATTCTTTGCTGTACGAGCAGTGAGACAATGTATTATTTACTGTACAAGCAGTGAGACTATGGATCCTTTATTTTATGAGGGGTAAAATTATGGATTCTTTACTGTATGAGCAGAGACACTTTTGGATTATTTACTGTATAAGCAGTGAGATTATGGATTTTTTATTGTACGAGCAGTGAGACTATGGATCCCTTACTTCCAAGCAGTGAGACTGCAGATTATTTACTGTGTGAGCAATAAGACCAGGGCCGGCTCCAGGTTTTTGAGGGCCCCGGGCGAAAGAGTCTCAGTGGGCCGCCCCCTTTAACACATTCCACGATTCATGATCGCATATAACACAGCCATGTAGTATATAACACAGCCCACGTAGTATATAGCACAACCACGTAGCATATAACACAGCCATGTAGTATATAGCACAGCCCACGTAGCATATAACAGTCCATATAGTATATAGCACAGCCACATATTATATAACACGGCCCACGTAGTATATAGAACAGCAATGTAGTATATAGCACAGCCCACGTAGCATATAACAGCCCATATAGTATATAGCACAGCCACATATTATATAACATAGCCCACGTAGTATATAGAACAGCCATGTAGTATATAGCACAGCCCACGTAGCAAATAACAGCCCGTATAGTATATAGCACAGAAACATAGTATATAACATGGCCCACGTAGTTTATAGAACAGCCATTTAGTATATAGCACAGCCCACGTAGCATATAACAGCCCACATAGTATATAACACGGCCAACGTAGTATATAGCACAGCCATGTAGTATATAGAACAGCCATGGAGTATATAGAACAACCATGTAGTATATAGAACAGACATGTAGTATACAGCACAGCCCCCCTCCCCCCAAGAATGGCCCCATAGTCCAGGACCAGTACTCACTGTTATAGTTACAAAAAAAAACAAACACTCCTCACCTCTCAACGTTGCCGCGCCACGCTGCTCCCTCCCTGCTCTGGTCTCGGGGGCTGCCGCTGCACTGCCTGACACACAACGAGTGTACGATGATGCAGCGGCAGTGTCAGAGGCAGAGCGGGGAATGATGGGAGAGGAAGCGTCAGGTGACGCTCTCTCCTCCATCATTTGCTTTGAACTTTACCGGCAGATGCCGGTAAAGTTCAAAGCAGCAGCGGGGGGAGTTGGCGCTTGTGATAGGCGGGCCTCCCTGTCTCACAGGGGCCCCATTGCAGCTGCGTGCAGTGCCTCTAGCTGAGGGCACCTGGGGGAGCTGGGGCCCTAGGCACTGGCAGCTGCCTTCCCCTAACGCCGGCCCTGAATGGGCCCCCCTGTCTCGCCAGGGCCCCGGCACTTGCCCGGGTACGCCGGGTGCTGACGCCGGCCCTGAATAAGACAATGGATTCTTTACTGTACAAGCAGTAAGACTATGGATCCTTTATTTTATGAGTGGTAAGATTATGGATCCTTTATTGTATGAGCAGAGACACTTTGGATTCTTTACAGTGCGAGCAGTGAGACTGGACTCTTTACTGAACGAGCAGTGAGACTATGGATTCTTTACTGTGCGTGTAGTGAAACAATGGAACTCTCTGAGAAATGTTGTAATAGTTGATTCATTCAAGGAGGGTCTGGATGACTTTTGTGAAAAATATAATATTACAGATTATGACAACTAGATCCTGAACATGGGACATTGATCCAAGTATCCCATACTCAGAGTTGAGAAGGAGTTTTTCCTTTTAACGTGTCAACTGGTATCCACCTCAAAGGCATTTTTGCCTCCTATTGATTTTGTCTTACAGGTTGATATGTAAATTATGTAAACTTATTATAAAAGCAAAGTGCTCTCTTCCCTCAATTATGTGACTATTGATAGGTTCTAAAAGAAATACGGAACACAACTTTCTTTTATAAAAAGTTTACATAATATTTTGGACAATGGCATGTGTTAATTTTAATGTCTAAGCCTTACAACTGTCTACAGATGACATAGATATAAGGATGGTTTGAGTAGAACTTTGTGGTTGCTATCGGAACTGCAGTCATGTATTTTATTGGAGCATTTCATTAGTATTCAGGATTTCTAGTGAATAAAATATAAGCTGGGCTGATTGCCAGTCAGTGTATCAGTGGGCGAACAGAAACTCAACGGAATGGACATTTAGAATGTGAGCAAAAAATATTTACTTTTTAATATAATTGTAGACTCTATATTTAATATATACATACACTGCTCAAACAATAAAGGAAACACTTAATCAACACAATGTAACTCCAAGTCAATCACACTTCTGTGAAATCAACCTGCCCAGTGAAGCAATGCCGATTGTGAATCAATTTCTTGTGCTTTTGTGCAAGTGGAATAGACAACAGGTAGAAATCATAGGCAATTAGCAAGACAATCCCTATAAAAGAGCGGTTTTGTATGGGCTGACCACAGACCATTTCTCTGCTCTCATCCTTTTAGGCTGTTTTGCTCACTTTTTCATTTTGTCATTGCTCTCACCCATAGAGGTCCTGTACAGTAGCATTAGCCGGTGTCTACAACCCATACAAGTTCCTTAGATATTGCAGCTCATCCAGGATGGCACATCAATGTGAGCTGTGGCAAGAAGGGTAGCTGTGTCTGTCAACAAAGTGTCCAGAGCATAGAGTAAATACCAGGAGACAGGGCAGTACACCAGGAGAAGTGGAGGGGGACATAGGAGGGCAACAACCTAGCAGCAGTAGCGCTACCTCCTCCTTTGTGCAAGGAGGAACAGGAAGAGCAGTGCCAGAGCCCTGCAAAATAGCCTCCAGCAGGCCATTAACATCCATGTGTCTGCTAAAACTGTCAGAAACAGACTCCATGCAAGTGGTATGACGGCCTGACGGCCACAATTGGGTGTTGGGCTTACAGCCCAGCACCGTGCAGGGCAATTGCCATTTACCAGAGAACGCTGAGATTGGCAGATTAGACATTGGTGCCCTCTGCTCTTCACAAATGAAAGCAGGTTCACAATGAAAACATGTGACAGACCTGACAGAGTCTGGAGACGCCGCGGAGAATGTTCTGCTGCCTGCAACATGCTCCAGCATGACAGTCTGGAAGCGGGTCAGTAACGGTGTTGGGAGTCTTTTCTTTGGAGGGCCGCAACTGCCCTCTATGTGCTATCCAAAGGTACCCTGACTGCCATGAGGGATGAGATCATCAGACCCATTGTGAGACCGTATGCAGATACACTGGGTTTCTTCTGATGCATGACAATGCTAGGCCTCATGTGGCTGAAGTGTGTCAGCAGTTCCTGCATGATGAAGGCATTGATGCTACAGACTGGCCTCCCAGTTCCCCAGACTTGCATCCAATCAAGTACATCTGGGAAATCATGTCTCATTCCATCCACCAACGCCATGATGCACCACAGACTGTCCAGGAGTTGACATATGCTTTAATCTAGGTCTGGAAGGAGATCCCTCAGGAGACCATCTGTCACCTCATCAGGAGCATGCCCAGGCATTGTAGGGAGGTCATACAGGCACGTATAGGCCACACACACTACTGAGCATCATTTTCTTGTCTTGAGACATTTCCACAGAAGTTGGATCAGCCTGCAATTTGATTTTCCACTTTGATTTTGAGCATCATTCCAAATCCAGACCTCCATGGGATATTAATTTTGATTTACATTGATCATTTTTATGTTTTATTGCTCTCAACGCATTTCACTATGTAATGATTAAAGATTTGCAAATGGAATATTTCATTCAGTGATATCTATGATGTGGTATTTTATTGTTTCCTTTATTTTTTGAGCAGTGTATATACAGTTGGAACGATGTTCTTGGGGTTGTACTCATCCTTCTGTTCTCTCCAAACACGGTGAGTGAAGTTGATACTACAAAGTTCTATTTTGATCTCATCTGACCACATGCCTTCTTTAGATCATCCAGATGGTCATTGCTGAACTTCAACCAGGTCTGGACATGTGCTGGTGTGAGCAGAGGGACCTTACGTGCCCTGAAAGATTTGAATCCATGACGGCGTAGTGTGTTACTAACGGTACTGTTTGAGATTGTGGTCCCCACTCTCAACCAAATCTTCATGTTTAGTTCTGTGCTGATACCTGACTTTTCTCAGAATCATCCTTATCCCACGAGGCGAGATCTCACATTGAGCCCCAGACAGAAGAAGATTGACAGTCATCTTGTGTTTCTTCCATGTTCTAATAATTGTCCCACAGTTGTTTCCTTCTCACCAAGCTGCTTGCCTATTGTACTGTAGCCCATCTCAGCCTAATGCAGGTCTACAATTTTGTCACTGGTGTCTCTAGACAGCTCTTCGGTCTTGGCCGTGGTGGTGAGGTAGGAGTGTTAATGAGTGTGTGAACAGTGTCTTTTTTACAGGTAACGAGTTCAAACAGGTGCAGTTAATACAGGTAATAAGTGCAGAGTAGGAGGCTCCTAAAAGAAAAACTAACAGGTCTGTGAGAGCCAGAATTCTTGCTGGTCAGTGATCAAATACTAATTTCATGCAATAAAATACAATTTAATTATGTAAAAATCATACAATGTGATTTTTTGCTTTTTATTTTTAGATTCTGTCTCTCACAGGTGAAGTGAACCTATGATAAAAATTACAGATTTCTCCATTCTTTATAGGTGGAAAACTTGGAAAATGTCAGTGTATCAAATACTAATTTTCCTCACTGTATGAGTTGGGCTAAAGAGAGTTGGGCTATAGTGAGTTTGGCTAAAATTAGGGGTAGGGATAAGGTTAGGGTTGTGGTTATGGTTGGGATTACAGTTAAGGTACCTTCACACTAAGCGACGCTGCAGCGATTCCGACAACGATCCGGATCGCTGCAGCATCGCTGTTTGGTCGCTGGAGAGCTGTCACACAGACAGCTCTCCAGCGACCAACGATGCCGGTAACCAGGGTAAACATCGGGTTACTAAGCGCAGGGCCGCGCTTAGTAACCCGATGTTTACCCTGGTTACCATCGTAAAAGTAAAAAAAGCAAACACAACATACTTACCTTCAGCTGTCTGTCCCCGGCGCTCTGCTTTCCTGTACTGACTGTGAGCACAGCGGCCGGAAAGCAGAGCGGTGACGTCACCGCTGTGCTTTCCGGCTGACCTGCGCTCACAGCCAGTGCAGGAAGCAGAGCGCCGGGGACAGACAGCTGAAGGTAAGTATGTTGTGTTTGCTTTTTTTACTTTTAGGATGGTAACCAGGGTAAACATCGGGTTACTAAGCGCGGCCCTGCGCTTAGTAACCCGATGTTTACCCTGGTTACCAGTGAAGACATCGCTGAATCGGCGTCACACACGCCGATTCAGCGATGTCTGCGGGAGATCCAGCGACCAAATAAAGTTCTGGCCTTCTAGCTCCGACCAGCGACATCACAGCAGGATTCTGATCACTGCTGCGTGTCAAACACAACGATATCGCTAGCCAGGATGCTGCAACGTCACGGATCGCTAGCGATATCGTTGTGAAGTTGTTTAGTGTGAAGGTACCTTTAGGGTTGATCTGTTAGTCAGATCCTTCTCTTCTTACAGTCAGGCCCGGATTTAGGGGTGGGCCCAAGGGGCCCGGGCCCTGGGCCACCCACCAAGCAGGGGCCGCCCACCAATATAGGGATAAATATCTCAAAACATGTAAAATACACGTCTCTTGAACCATTTCTAATGATAAGGAATATTCAACAAAAGAGAAACTATTGAAAGTGTAGGGACCTGGCAACGGTCCTACATCTCAGTGGCTGGCGCAGAGCGGCAGAGTCATGGCACCTGACCTGCGTCCGCATCCACTGACCTAGCTAGCCTTGTCAGACTTCCTTAGTACCCTCCCTGTACCTAATGCTTAGCTTATGGCATGCGGCAGCCTTCTCCAATCCCAACAGAAGCTTCTAGCCGCTACCTATTCAGCTATATGATCGCTCCCTCGGATTAGATCAGATGAGAGTTTGTTGAGCTACCTTTGAGGAAGGAGGCGGAGCCATGATGTCGGTGCGAGAAGAGGATTCTCAACCGCGGAGCGCGGCAGGACTTCACTCTGGATCTCCAGTCATTGAAGATCCAGAGGTGAAGTGGTTCAATCTTCACAGTGTCGCGGTGGGTGAGTATGAACTCTGTCTGTGTGTGTGTCTATGTGTGTCTGTCTGTGTATCTTTCTTGCAGCTCCTGTCCTACATAGTACCATACTGTATATACAAGTCCACACTATATCCTGCATTAGAGTGTGTCTGTGTATACTGTATGTATATAGTGTGGACCTGTTTACAGTATATTGCTGTGTATACAGCCCCTCAGCCTCTATTCTATATACAGCCAGCACAGCAACAGCCTCTGATATATACAGCCCGGCAGCAGCCCCTCATATATATACAGCCCAACAGCAGCTTTTAATATATACAGCCCAGCAACAGCCCCTCATATATATACAGCCCAGCAAAAGCCTCTGACATATAGAGCCCAGCAGAAGCCCCTCATATATATACAGCCCAGCAGAAGCCTGCCATACATATACAGCCCAGCAGAAGCCTCTTATACATATACAGCCCAGCAGAAGCCTCTCATACATATACAGCCCAGCAGAAGACCCTCATATATATATACAGCCCAGCAGAAGCCTCTTATACATATACAGCCCAGCAGAAGCCTCTCATACATATACAGCCCAGCAGAAGCCTCTCATACATACAGTTAAGTCCATATATATTTGGACAGAGACAACATTTTTCTAATTTTGGTTATAGACATTACCACAATGAATTTTAAACAAAACAATTCAGATGCAGTTAAAGTTCAGACTTTCAGCTTTCATTTGAGGGTATCCACATTAAAATTGGATGAAGGGTTTAGGAGTTTCAGCTCCTTAACATGTGCCACCCTGTTTTTAAAGGGACCAAAAGTAGGGTTGAGCGACCTTGACTTTTTTAGGGTCGAGCCGGGTTTCGCGAAACCCGACTATCTCAAAAGTCGAGTCGAGTGAAATCGGACGATTATGGCGAAAAGTCGAGGATCGACCGAAACACGAAACCCAATGCAAATCCAATGGGAATTTTTTTTTTTTCCTCTCTCTCTCTCTCTCTCTCTCTCTCTCTCCCCTCCGTCCGTCCCTGAACTGAAAAGCTGGTGTTACACAGTGCAAATCGCTACAGCGCACAAGCGACAACATGGCGATAGGCGTCCACGCCCCTAAGACCTATGTCATCACTCTGCCCACGCCCCTTCATTGGCTGAAAAAAATGGCGCCAAGCGCATCATACGAAACGCGACTTTGGCGTGAAAGTCGCGTACCGCATGGCCGACCCCACACAGGGATCGGGTCGGGTTTCATGAAACCCGACTTTGCCAAAAGTCGGCGACTTTTGAAAATGAACGATCCGTTTCGCTCAACCCTAACCAAAAGTAATTGGACAATTGACTCCAAGGCTATTTCATGGACAGGTGTGGGCAATCCCTTCGTTAGGTCATTCTCAATTAAGCAGATAAGAGGCCTGGAGTTGATTTGAGTTGCGGTGCTTGCATTTGGAAGGTTTTGCTGTGAAGTAAACATGTGGTCAGAGAAGCTCTCCATGCAGGTGAAACAAGTCATCCTTAAGCTGCGAAAACAGAAAAAACCCATCCGAGAAATTGCTACAATATTAGGAGTGGCAAAATCTACAGTTTGGTACATCCTAAGAAAGAAAGAAAGCACTGGTGAACTCATCAATGCAAAAAGACCTGGGCGCCCATGGAAGACAACAGTGGTGGATGATCGCAGAATAATCTCCATGGTGAAGAGAACCCCCTTCACAACAGCCGACCAAGTGACCAACACTCTCCAGGAGGTAGGCGTATCAATATCCAAATCTACCATAAAGAGAAGACTGCATGAAAGTAAATACAGAGGGTTCACTGCACGGAGCAGCCACTCATAAGCATCAAGAATAAAAAGGCTAAAAAACATCTAAAAAAGCCGCACAGTTCTGGAAGAACATTCTTTGGGCAGATGGAACCAAGATCAACCTCTACCAGAATGATGGAAAGAAAAAAGTATGGCGATGGCGTGGTACAGCTCATGATCCAAAGCATACCACATCATCTGTAAAACACGGCGGAGGCAGTGTGATGGCTTGGGCATGCATGGCTGCCAGTGGCACTGGGTCACTAGTGTTTATTGATGATGTGACACAGGACAGAAGCAGCCGAATGAATTCTGAGGTCTTCAGAGCCGCCATACTGTGTGCTCAGATCCAGCCAAATGCAGCCAAACTGATTGGTGGTCGCTTCATACTACAGATGGACAATTACCCATAACATAAAGCCAAAGCAACCCAGGAGTTTATTAAAGCAAAGAAGTGGAATATTCTTGAATGGCCAAGTCAGTCACCTGATCTCAACCCAATTGAGCAGCATTTCACTTGTTAAAGACTAAACTTCAGACAGAAAGGCCACAAACAAACAGCAACTGAAAACCACGGCAGTGAAGGCCTGGCAGAGCATCAAAAAGGAGGAAACACAGCGTCTGGTGATGTCCCTGAGTTCAAGACTTCAGGCAGTCATTGCCAACAAAGGGTTTTCAACCAAGTACTAGAAATGAACATTTTATTTAAAATTATTTAATGTGTCCAATTACTTTTGGTCCCTTTAAAAACAGGGTGACACTTGTTAAGGAGCTGAAATGTCTGAACCCTTCATCCAATTTTAATGTGGATACCCTCAAATGAAAGCTGAAAGTCTGAACTTCAACTGCATCTAAATTGTTTTGTTTAAAATTCATTGTGGTAATGTCTATAACCAAAATTAGAAAAATGTTGTCTCTGACCAAATATATATGGACTTGACTGTATATAGCCAGCACAGCAACAGCCTCTGATATATACAGATAAACAGCCTCTGATATATACAGCCCAGCAGAAGCCCCTCATATATATACAGCCCAGCAGAAGCCTCTCATACATATAGAGCCCAGCAGAAGCCTCTGACATATAGAGCCCAGAAGCAGTCTTTGATATACAGGTCCTTCTCAAAAAATTAGCATATAGTGTTAAATTTCATTATTTACCATAATGTAATGATTACAATTAAACTTTCATATATTATAGATTCATTATCCACCAACTGAAATTTGTCAGGTCTTTTATTGTTTTAATACTGATGATTTTGGCATACAACTCCTGATAACCCCAAAAACCTGTCTCAATAAATTAGCATATCAAGAAAAGGTTCTCTAAACGACCTATTACCCTAATCTTCTGAATCAACTAATTAACTCTAAACACATGCAAAAGATACCTGAGGCTTTTATAAACTCCCTGCCTGGTTCATTACTCAAAACCCCCATCATGGGTAAGACTAGCTACCTGACAGATGTCAAGAAGGCCATCATTGACACCCTCAAGCAAGAGGGTAAGACCCAGAAAGAAATTTCTCAACAAATAGGCTGTTCCCAGAGTGCTGTATCAAGGCACCTCAATGGTAAGTCTGTTGGAAGGAAACAATGTGGCAGAAAACGCTGTACAACGAGAAGAGGAGACCGGACCCTGAGGAAGATTGTGGAGAAGGACCGATTCCAGACCTTGGGGAACCTGAGGAAGCAGTGGACTGAGTCTGGTGTGGAAACATCCAGAGCCACCGTGCACAGGCGTGTGCAGGAAATGGGCTACAGGTGCCGCATTCCCCAGGTAAAGCCACTTTTGAACCATAAACAGCGGCAGAGGCGCCTGACCTGGGCTACAGAGAAGCAGCACTGGACTGTTGCTAAGTGGTCCCAAGTACTTTTTTCTGATGAAAGCAAATTTTGCATGTCATTCGGAAATCAAGGTGCCAGAGTCTGGAGGAAGACTGGGGAGAAGGAAATGCCAAAATGCCTGAAGTCCAGTGTCAAGTACCCACAGTCAGTGATGGTGTTGGTCCACTGTGTTTCATCAAGGGCAGGGTCAATGCAGCTAGCTATCAGGAGATTTTGGAGCACTTCATGCTTCCATCGGCTGAAATACTTTATGGAGATGAAGATTTCATTTTTCAGCACGACCTGGCACCTGCTCACAGTGCCAAAACCACTGGTAAATGGTTTACTGACCATGGTATTACTGTGCTCAATTGGCCTGCCAACTCTCCTGACCTGAACCCCATAGAGAATCTGTGGGATATTGTGAAGAGAAAGTTGAGAGACGCAAGACCCAACACTCTGGATGAGCTTAAGGCCGCTATTGAAGCATCCTGGGCCTCCATAACATCTCAGCAGTGTCACAGGCTGATTGCCTCCATGCCACGCCGCATTGAAGCAGTCATTTCTGCCAAAGGATTCCCGACCAAGTATTGAGTGCATAACTGAACATTATTATTTGATGGTTTTTTTGTTTGTTATTAAAAAACACTTTTATTTGATTGGATGGGTGAAATATGCTAATTTATTGAGACAGGTTTTTTGGGTTATCAGGAGTTGTATGCCAAAATCATCAGTATTAAAACAATAAAAGACCTGACAAATTTCAGTTGGTGGATAATGAATCTATAATATATGAAAGTTTAATTGTAATCATTACATTATGGTAAATAATGAAATTTAACACTATATGCTAATTTTTTGAGAAGGACCTGTAGATAGCCCAAATTTCTACAATATACATACATACATATGTACATTTTTTTTTTTTTTCCAAAAGACTTTATTGGATTTTTCAACTAGAACAGGGTAGTTAAGAGGGGTGGGTAGGGGAGGGAGGAAGATATGTACATATTTTAATCTTTAACGTCCTTTCAGGACTTCAAAGGTTGACAGGGTCAGATATACTGTGTGAATTGGACTTTAGTGACATCATTAGTGATTTTGCAGCACAAAAATCAAGGAAAGTGCCTGGATTGTAAAAAATGAATGATTTTACTTGAATTACTCTGTGTAAATGATTTTTGTAAATAAACTTGCGTTCGTTTCATTTTGTGTTTTTGCATTACATATTACAGCACCTTGAAAAATGGGCCACCCTCCAAAATGGGCCCCGGACCACCCACCTCCTAAATCCGGCCCTGGTTACAGTGCTCTGTGTTTTTGTTTGTCCTGCCTCTTTCTGAGGATTCATCACAGGTTATCGGTGGGATTGGGATCTGGGGAGTTTCCTGACCTGAGGCTCAAACTTTCATTGTTTTGTTCACTACTTTTCCCTTGTTACTTGGTCTCCATCATGCTGAAAAAATATTGTTTATCGACAAAGTTCTCCTGGATCATTGGAAGAAGTTTCTTGTAGAGGAGGTGTAGATCCCATTCTTTATTCATGGCATTGTTCTTAGGCAAAATTGTGAGTCAGCCCCCCTCTATGGATGAAAAGCCCCCAGGCGTTAGTGGTCTCAGGATGCTTTACTGTTAGCAGACACAGAACTCATGGTAGCACTCACCTTTTCTTCTCCGGACAATTATTCCTCCAGATGTCCCAAACTTTCTCCAACCCTTTGTACTGTACTTCCTGCTGAATGTAAGTCTGTCCTTGATGTTCTTCTTCGAGAGAAGTGGCTTCTTTGCTGCCCCTCCTGACACCAGGCAGCCTCCAAAAGCCTTTGCTGCACTGTGCGTGCAGACGCTCTGACACCTGCCTGCTGCCATTCCAGAGCAAGCTCTGCACTGATGGTGAACAGATCCTGTAGCTAAAGCTACTTTAGGAGACCTTCCTGACACTCGACTTTCTTGGGTGGCATTAACCCTTCTCCATAACAGGGCTAAAATTCAGTGGGAATAATTTTGTGATTAAGTTATTTTTAATGGCAAGGAATGACTTTTAATTATTGACAATCAATTTGATCGCTCTTCATAACCATCTAGACGTTAGTGCAATTTGCCAGTATAAACTAAGGAAAAACCGCTTTGAAACGCGTACAAACGCAGCGTTTTTTAGGCGCATACGTTAACGCATGGGTTTAAAAAATGCAGCGTTTTTAAGCTTTTCCATGCGTTTGTGTTTTTTGTACGCATGGTGAAAAATTTAACAGGAGAAAAATCTAGAAAACAAGACACCGCCAATGGGACTACGGTGGGCGTGTAGGACATATAGAGACAAAAAATAGAAAATAAAGGTATTGGCTTTGATATGCTCACATTGTTCAGAGTCTTGTTTCCTCCAAGGTGCTTTCCTCTGTCTGCTCTGCTTCCCAGTCTGCGCTATAGTGACCTGCAACTGTCCACTCCCTCCTTTTATCAGTTTGTATGTGGGGGGTGGCTAATCAGTGTCGTCTAGACATGTTTTCCTGTGATGCAACGCATGCGTTCACATCGATCGTAAAGCGTTTTTTGCCGCATTTTTTCCGCTAACAACCGCATATGTTTGTAGGCGGCAAATTGACGCCTCTAAAATTACTACATGTAGCGTTTACTGCGCCAAACCGCAGACGACGAAACGACGCATGCGTCGTCAAATGTAGCAAAACGTAGACACTTGAGTCCCGAATGTTAAATATAGGAATATACAACGCATGCGGATAATTGCGGAAGAAAAGCTGCGTACACAACCGCAAATGTGAAACCAGCCTAAAGCATAAAACTTTGTGAAAACTACATTTGAGTCATGCTCATAACTTTTGACCATGACTGTAGTATTTACTGTATCTCCAATACCAGAAACAACAGGACACATAGGAAATCTTATATAGGGGTGAGGGACAATTTTGCAGCCCATTCCTTCTGACAACAATGCTTCCGAGGTTCGATCACCAAAGATCATAGTTAGATGGTCTATTTTATAGCAAATTGCGGAATTTCCACTTTAATTTTAACTTGGTTTTAATGATAGATTCGCTATAAAAAAAAAAAGCAATGTCTATGAAATTTAGACATAATCCCACTCAGAAATGCAGATTTTGGCTGAAGTGTAGCACTCTGCCATAAGTCTTTCCCAGAAGAGCCTTTACCTGGGGTCGGTGCTCATGGAGAACAGTTGGTTCACTGGTGTCTTGCGCACATCTGCAGCTGCTCCGCTTGCTGTGACATGCAGACATTGCAGAAATAAATACCAGAACTCGAGTAAATAACATTATGGGTCTGGGCTTTATCTGCATATACTGAGCAGAAGACTGACTACAGTAAATATGGGGATGAATGATCGCTTATCCTCATATAAACAGATGATACGTGAATGCTTTGGAATTCGCAAAAAAAAAAAGAAAAGATCAAAAGTTCAATATTTTTATGGGGGAAGAAAAAGATTTTGTTACTTTGTTCCAACTTAATTTGAGGTTTTTTGTTTTTATTTATTACATTTTTTAAGTTTTTTTTTAATTTTGTTCTGTGCTGGGGAGCTGTGAAGAAGGGGAGTCCAGTGGTGGTCAAGATCTCATTCAGTTAGGCTAAGGAGCGGAGGCCGAGCCCTGAAAAACAACTCCATAGCATTATCCCTCCACCAACCTGTCCAGCAGGCACAATCCAGTCAGGCGGGTAACATTCTCTTAGGGCACTTTTCCACTTGAGAGAAAAAAAATGGTCCGATTTACGGACCGAAAAAACGGAGGTAAATCATGCGAGTGTCATGCGATTTTTTTTCTCACACCCATTGACTTACATTGGCGAGTCTTGTCCGAGAATCGCAGCGATACGCAGCATGCTGCGATTTTTTTCTCAGTCCGATTTCAGCTGAGAAAAAAAATCGCACATGAGATGTCACTCATTGAATAACATTGGTCCGAGTGTAATCCGATTTTCTCGCAAGTGGAAATGAGCCCTTAATAGCAGATCTGGACTCTGCAGTTTTGGAGTCGGTGGACATTTTCCACATTGGTTTAGAGAAGGTGAGTGCCATTACTTTTGTGCATATTTTCAGGGGATGAGTTTATGGTTGGCATTAGTGGTGAGTCAATGTGCTCGGATTAGGCCTCTTTCACACTTCCGTCTTTCATCTCCCGTCACAATCCGTCAAGTTTTGAGAAAACAGGATCCTGCAAATTTTTCTGCTGGATCCTGTTTTTTCTCATAGACTTGTATTAGCAACGGATTGTGACGGATGGCCGTCCGTTTCATCCGTCGTGCACTGGATCCGTCGCCAAAAATCGGTCCATCGGGCGGAGAAAACGTACCGAGGAACGTTTTTTCTGCACGTCCGAAAATAGGCAAGCGACACATCCTGCGCAGCCCGTCGTAGGCTATAATGGAAGCCTATGGGCGCATGATCCGTCGCTGTGAAATGCAGGAATCCAGCGATGTATCATGTTTTTGTGCTCTGATCATGCCTGGAAGGATTTCATAACACTGGATGCATTGCACACGTTTTCCTCTATTTTCTCAACATCCGTCAGTACGTCAATTCACTGCATTAGGATGCACTCCACCCGACAGAAGTGTGCAAGAGGCCTTAGGTGTTATCGGAGCATGATCGTGTGCCAGACGAGTGTCTTCGGCGCGCTCGAAAAATATGTTTGAGTCCCCACAGCGGCTTGTCTCTGGGCTGTTTGTTAGGCAATCCCTGCATGACGAACATATTACTCGAGCACGCCAAAGACACTTGGTTAGCACACGATCATGCTCCGATAACGCCTAATCCGAGCACATTCGCTCATCACTAATCAGCAGACACACACTCACTTAACAGAGGTGCACTGTCCTACCTTCTTTGTCGCTCGCTGCCGAAAGACTCCTCTCCCAAGTAACATTAAACTTTTTACTACTTAATGTTACAATACCACTAATCCGCCATCATGTCATTATAAAAACAACCTGTCAGCACCATTTTGCAAGTTAAAGTAAAGGCATGGCCGTAACGGAGCTTTTTGCATATGCGGACGCTTTAAATATTTGTTGCTTTTATTACTGAGCAAATTTTTCCCCTAACTGAAGGATTTGCTAGTGCCACCAGCATAGTAAATGAGACTCCTGATGTCTCATGTACACGTTGCTTATTTTTCATTGCAGTTTTGAAGCACTTTCCTATCTGCAGCACGTCAATTCTTTCAGCACTATTGCAGCATTGTTCACCTATTCTAATGAATGGGGAAAAAAGCATAAAAAATGCATAAAAGCGTCAAAAAACAAGCACATTTTATGCTGCATTTTTTCCCACCAGCACATTAGTATTTGCTGCAGATTGTCTTCTGAAAATACTGAATATGTGCACGTTCCCGAATTCGGGTTACGTCGATAAATTTAGTCAAGAAGTCCTCTTAGTGGTTCTTCTTTGATCAGCATTTGAAGTTTTGGGGTAATTAGATTTTGATGCACAGGGGCCGGACTGTGCACTGAAACTTCTGCTCCTGCCCCTCGGCCCGCCTCTGATGTTTGAGTGACAGGTGACTCTATTTTAGTGACCTGACACCTTGTCATTGAGCCGAGATTTCAATAATTTCAATCTGTGCATGCACCGCTATGATGCCATTTTATTGAAAGACAGTCGGGAAATCAATCTGCGGATGCGCTGCCAGTGCAAAATTTCAAGCAGAAGGCCGGTCACTGAAAATGTGATGACCTGTTATTCAGACCCTGGACATAGGCAGAGGGGTTGGGCAGGAGGAGAAAACCCAGTGCCCAGTCCGGCCCCAGTGCAGAGTCCGACCCCAGTGCAGAGTCCGGCCCCAGTGCAGAGTCCAGCCCCAGTGCTCAGTCTGGACCCAGTGCACAGTCCGGCTCCAGTGCAGAGTCTGGCCCCAGTGCAAAGTCTGGCCCCAGTGCAGAGTCCGGCCCCAGTGCAAAGTCTGGCCCCAGTGCAAAGTCTGGCCCCAGTGCAGAGTCCGGCCCCAGTGCAGAGTCTGTCCCCAGTGCACAGTCTGTCCCCAGTGCACAGTCTGTCCCCAGTGCAGAGTCTGGCTCCAGTGCACAGTCTGGCCCCAGTGCACAGTCTGGCCCCAGTGCACAGTCTGGCCCCAGTGCACAGTCCAGTCCCAGTGCAGAGTCCGGCCCCAGTGCAGAGTCCGGCCCAGTGCAGAGTCCGGCCCAGTGCAGAGTCCGGCCCAGTGCAGAGTCTGGCCCCAGTGCAGAGTCCGGCCCCAGTGCACAGTCCAGCCCCAGTGCACAGTCCGGCCCCAGTGCACAGTCTGGCCCCAGTGCATAGTTTGGTCCCAGTGCACAGTCCGGCCTCAGTGCACAGTCCGGCCCCAGTGAAGAGTCTGGCCCCAGTGCAGAGCCTGGCCCCAGTGCAGAGTCTGGCCCCAGTGCACAGTCCGGCCCCAGTGCACAGTCCGGCCCCAGTGCACAGTCTGGACCCAGTGCACAGTCCGGCTCCAGTGCACAGTCCAGACCCAGTGCAGAGTCCGGCCCAAGGGCAGAATCCGGACCCAGTGCAGAGTCTAGACCCAGTGCACAGTCCGGCCCCAATGAAGAGTCTGGCTCCAGTGCACAGTCCGGCTCTAGTGCACAGTCTGGCCCCAGTGCAGAGTACAGCCCCAGTGCAGAGTCTGCCCCAGTGCAGAGTCTGGCCCCAGTGCAGAGTCCGGCCCCAGTGCAGAGTCCGGCCCCAGTGCTCAGTCTGGACCCAGTGCACAGTCCGGCTCCAGTGCAGAGTCTGGCCCCAGTGCAAAGTCTGGCCCCAGTGCAGAGTCCGGCCCCAGTGCAAAGTCTGGCCCCAGTGCAAAGTCTGGCCCCAGTGCAGAGTCTGTCCCCAGTGCACAGTCTGTCCCCAGTGCACAGTCTGTCCCCAGTGCACAGTCTGGCCTCAATGAAGAGTCTGGCTCCAGTGCACAGTCTGGCCCCAGTGCACAGTCTGGCCCCAGTGCACAGTCCGGCCCCAGTGCACAGTCATAGTAACATAGTAACATAGTTAGTAAGGCCGAAAAAAGACATTTGTCCATCCAGTTCAGCCTATATTCCATCATAATAAATACCCAGTCCAGTCCCAGTGCAGAGTCCGGCCCCAGTGCAGAGTCCGGCCCAGTGCAGAGTCCGGCCCAGTGCAGAGTCTGGCCCCAGTGCAGAGTCCGGCCCCAGTGCACAGTCCAGCCCCAGTGCACAGTCCGGCCCCAGTGCACAGTCTGGCCCCAGTGCACAGTTTGGTCCCAGTGCACAGTCCGGCCTCAGTGCACAGTCCGGCCCCAGTGAAGAGTCTGGCCTCAGTGAAGAGTCTGGCCCCAGTGCAGAGCCTGGCCCCAGTGCAGAGTCTGGCCCCAGTGCACAGTCCGGCCCCAGTGCACAGTCCGGCCCCAGTGCAAAGTTCGGCCCCAGTGCACAGTCTGGACCCAGTGCACAGTCCGGCTCCAGTGCACAGTCCAGACCCAGTGCACAGTCCAGCCCAAGGGCAGAATCCGGCCCCAGTGCAGAGTCTAGACCCAGTGCACAGTCCGGCCCCAATGAAGAGTCTGGCTCCAATGCACAGTCCGGCTCTAGTGCACAGTCTGGCCCCAGTGCAGAGTACAGCCCCAGTGCAGAGTCTGCCCCAGTGCAGAGTCTGGCCCCAGTGCAGAGTCCGGCCCCAGTGCAGAGTCCGGCCCCAGTGCAGAGTCCGGCCCCAGTGAAGAGTCTAGACCCAGTGCACAGTCTGGCACCAATGAAGAGTCTGGCTCCAGTGCACAGTCCGGCTCTAGTGCACAGTCTGGCCCCAGTGCAGAGTTCAGCCCCAGTGCAGAGTCTGCCCCAGTGCAGAGTCTGGCCCCAGTGCAGAGTCTGGCCCCAGTGCAGAGTCTGGCCCCAGTGAAGAGTCTAGACCCAGTGAACAGTCCGGCCCCAATGAAGAATCCGGCTCCAGTGCACAGTCTGGCTCTAGTGCACAGTCCGGCCCCAGTGCAGAGTCTGGCCCCAGTGCAGTCTGCCCCAGTGCAGAGTTCGGCCCCAGTGCAGAGACTGACCCAGTGCACAGTCCGGCCCCAGTGCACAATCCGGACCCAGTGCACAGTCTGGACCCAGTGCACAGTCTGGACCCAGTGCACAGTCCGGCCCCAGTGCACAGTCCGGACCCAGTGCACAGTCCGGCCCCAGTGCACAGTCCGGCCCCAGTGCACAGTCCGGCCCCAGTGCACTTAAAATCAATTACCGCAAAACTGTGTAGCAAAGAAGAACCACAAAGCGGATTTCTTCACTAAAGGTATCAATTTTCTCTGTATACCAGCGCCATTATGGCTATGTCCATCTTTTTTGACCATCGGTGTCAGACTGTCTGTGTGTACCGTATATTCAGGACTTATTGTCAGTCCTGCTCAGCTTCTCCTTAGACCCCATTTTTGTCTCTATATAACATTACTCTATTATGGGAGTTTGATGGATTTCACATCCTTCGTTTCCATGATGAATATTGGGATGAAGAGAAAAATATACATCAAAATCTCAGGAGCCGCCGATTACCATAGAACGGTATTAAAGCGGATATGCACCTGATATATGATGTATCGTCAACAGGAACGAGTCCAACTCGATCCTATAGAGTCGGCGGCCACAACCCATCTGAGATATTAAAATGCACCGTGTCGACATCAATAGCAAGCTGCATACATTATTAGAGACATGCATACAAATACGCCAATGTCATTCGCAGCCTGACCTGCGCCATTTGTCATTGTGACATGATATGTTATGATGGATCGCATTTGTGTTATGAGAAATATGCTACTAGCACAAGGAATGGGACTGCGGCCCCGCTCACATGTGTAATTACAACACTTTGTACATATCAATGGATTTTGCCAGGAACATGGCCTCTCTCTATCAATCTCCTGATGCTGCTCATGATTTAACCCTGTGAGCGCTGAGCTTTTGTATACGACTTATACAGCTTATTTGATCTTTTTTTTTTCTCTTAAATTCTTTCTTCATATTCGTCAATTTCTGACAACAAAATAGCAGGTTGTGCAGCTCCCCGTCATCCACTTCAATGGAGAATGAACAAATAATACCATAGTAGCCGAAGCCATTGTGCTGCCGTCAGAGTATCTAAGCCTGTCAGGTGGGATACAGCCTCGGAAAAGCACAAAGCACATCCCGACTCATGTTATATTATGCAATAGACATATAATATACATATAGACACAATCCGGAACGGCGATCCAATGTCAACCCTTTCAAGATCTATCTATCTAATACAGGGGTCTCCAACTGCATTCCTCGGGGGCCGCAAACCGTGAGTGTATTCAAGATTTCCTTAGCATTGCACAAGGTGCTGGAATCATTGTCTGTGCAGGTGATTAAATTATCACCTGTGCAATACATAAAAATCCAGAAAACATGACCTGTTGGCAGCCCTTGAGGAATGCAGTTTGAGACTTCTGATCTAATATCTATCTATCTAATATCTATCTATTATTATCTATTATCTATTATCTATTTTCTATCTATCATCTATCTATCTATCTGCTATTATCTATCTATTATCTACAGTATCTATCATCTATCTATTATCTATCTATCATCTATCTATTATCTATCTATCTACATCTATTATCTATCTATCTATATCTATTATCTATCTGCTATTATCTATCTATTATCTGTCTATCATCTATCTATCTGTTATCTATTATCTATCTATCTATCTATAACGCGATAAAGCACACCATTCCTACCCATGAACTATGACCGTCACACTGAACAATAAACGTCACGCGGCGCCGTCATCCCCTATAGCCTCCGCACTGGTCTCCCTCCACGCCATTCCCATCTTCAGTACCCCATCCAAAGCTGCCACCTTTCCATACTGTCCCTCCCACACTGCTGCATCTCCACACTGTGACCCAATTGTGTCCCTCCTATATACTGCTCTTTCTCCTTAATGTGTCCTTATCCTTCCTGTGTATTGAGACATAATGTGTCCTCACACTGTTTCTCCAGGATATTGACCCTATAATGTATCCTCTTGGCGTTGCTCCAATATATTGCCCTTATATCTCTGTAAGAAGAGAGACCGGACCGGGGGGGGGGGGGGTTAACCTTTTTCACACCGGGGTCGGAACTGTCGGGATTGTCACCTTTGTTGTCTGGGGGAAAGCTTAGTGACCCAGACTCGACAGCAGGGGGTGTAGCTAGGATAAAAAGGGCAGAGCACGTGAAACGGGAGAGAGACTTGGCAGGAACACGTAGCGCGCAGCAGGGGAAGTTTAGTGCTCCGTCCTCTGAGCACCGAGACAGCGCAGGCCCACAATATATTATCCCTGCTGCCACTTACAGAGACTGTGACCGGAGAACCGTATGTCGGGCCTTACTGCTCAAGCTACTCAACGTCAGGGGCCAGTGAATAGCGCGCGCATGCCGCCTTAGAGATACCGGGGGACTTACCGAGATCTTTACCCTTTCTCACCAGCATACTTCTGCCAAGCTCTGTCAAGCCCCGACAGTTTTAGAGACTGCTCTTCGCTCTGCAACCCAGGACGTCGAGGACTCATCATCACCACCGGGAACTGGACCATCAACGCCTGCAGGACGACACCGCATTGGCACCTCCGTGAGAATCTAAGACTCTGCACTCGGGAAGCAGTCGGACTGATAAGTTTTCTATTAGTGAACAGTTGTTATACCTTTTGCCCTCATTACTTCCTTCAGCACACCGATTGTGCTAATATCACCTGCCTATACTTTCCCCCTCCCTGCTGGTGTATACCCCTGTTTCAGTAAAGTTAATTTTAACCCTTGCTCTACCTTCTGTCCATTACTGCATCCCGCTACCTGCTTACAGCTCCAACATATTGTCCCTATAATGTGACCCCACACTGTCCTTCCAGTGTACTGCCCACATAGTGTATGCTCACACCGTTCCTCCAGCATATTGCCCCCATACTGTCACCTCACACTGGCCCTTCCTATATACTGCCCCTGTACTGCGATCTCACACTGTCCCTCCTGTATTCTACCCCCATACTGTGACCTCACACTGCCCCTCCTGTATAATGTTCCCTTTTACTGAGAACTCACACTGTCCCTCCTGTATAGTGCCCCCATACTGTGACCTCACACTGTCCCTCCTGTACAATGTGACCTCACACTGTCTCTCCTGTATAGTGCCCCCATACTGTGACCTCACGCTGTCCCTCCTGTATAATGTGCCCTCTTACTGAGACCTCACACTGTCCCTCCTGTATAGTGCCCCCATACTGTGACCTCACACTGTCCCTCCTGTATAATGTGACCTCACACTGTCCCTCCTGTATAATGTGACCTCACACTGTCCCTCCTGTACACTGCCCCTATCTCTATCACGACTCAGGCTCTATGTGCTACTGTGCCTCTTGGGTATTAAGGCAGACAGGTGATTTTATAATCCAGCTGTCCTGCCGGTTTCTGCTGTGCCTCTTATAGTCCAGGACAACCTCGGTCTTCTGGCTACCGATATCTGCGCTCTCCGGAAAGGTAGCCCAGTCGCAGCTGTCCTCCCCTGGTGTCTCTCTCCTGTGCTTTGCTCTCCTGCACACTTTCTACAAACTGTTCTTTCCTTCTTAGTTCTCTTTCTCCAGGGGCTGCAGCAACTCTGGCTGCATGGCCCCTTCAGTCTTTCTGACACTCAAGGTCTGACTGCTCTCTTCTCTGTTCTCTGACAGACTGACTTCCTTACTTTCCCTCCAGACCAGAATATAGGGAAATTCTCCTTGATCTGGGTTCAGAGCTCCCTTTTCTGGCCTGGAGTATGAACATGTTGTGTATATGTGATTACTTGACAAAAGAGATCTTTCATCACTTCCAAGCATGATATCACTCTCCCATGAGGAAAGCAATGCCACTGTGACGACCAGGACCCTGGGGCGTCACATGGCCTCTTACCGTGACATCATGCTATCCCTTTTGTTTACTGCCTCCTTTCCACACTGTCCTTCTTGTATACTGTCCTCCATGCTGTGACCTCACACTATCCCTTCTGTATAATGCCCCATACTGTGACCCCACACTATCACTCCTGTATACTGCTCTCACTCCAGACTGTGCCCCTCACTCTGTAAACCTACACCACCCTCAGTCTTCTGGAAAAAAACCTTTTACAGTATCTCCCCTATTGAGCACTTAACATTTCAAAGCTGCCTCATCTGCTCCTCTCCTATTTTGCTATAACGATGTCTGCAGCATGATGTCAGTTGTGACCTCTCTGGGAAGGGAGCTGATTGGTGCTTCTCTGATCCTGGAAGCGCCAGCGCTCTCACCTTCATTTTTACTCTCATCTTGAAAATATAAATGAATGCTGAGACTGCCAACTATCACTCCCTCTGCAAAAATTCCGGTTTTGCTATTTGGTTCAGTGGAAGGGATTTGAGGATGCAAAAAAATTTTTTCCCCTCATACTGGCGCCCTCTGCATCTCGCCGCCTTTGACACGGAACTTTTGATGCCTACTGGTAAGTGCAGCATTGGGCACAGATTCCTGCTATTGCTTTCCTTAGTATTTATGTCACTCTATAGCTGGATTCACAGCTACACTTCTCAGTACTGATGCATAATATCCTCCATGGTACAGTTACTTCTTAAGTTTTGTTACATAAACACCAGAGCAGAAATCTCTCATGTGACTCTGTGCACTGTGCATGGGAGACCTCATACCAGCTAGTCCACCCACTAGCTCAGAGACAACTGACAGCTAGAAACACAGCCTGCAGAGGGGAAAACTGGTGAACATTGCAGAATAGAAAAAACATCCAGAAATAGTGTTTTTGCTCATGTAAACACACAAAAAGCATTTTCTGAATACAGCATTGAAAAAGACTGCTTTTGTGTTAACATAGTCTGAGAAAAAAAATAATTAATTATTATTATTTTTTTCTGCCTATAATACAGTATATTTTCTTACAAAAATGTCAAAATAATAAAATGTTTTTTTTTCCAACTTAAAAAAATATATATTTTGCGGGTGAATGATGTTACAAGCAAAAGCCAAACAAACAATATCAGAATTGCTTCTTTTTACCATTTCACAGCACTTGGATTTTTTTTCTGTTTTTCTGTATATTATGTTGTAAAACAAATAGTGTCATTCAAAATTTCTACTAATTCTGGAAAAAATAAATCCTATGGCTTTGTGGACGGGAAAAATTAAAAACATACAAACCTTGAAAAAAGAGCAGGAAGAAAAATGGAAAGCACTCATTTTTTAAAAAAATGTCCCGGTCCTAAAGGGGTTCAACTAATGTAATGATACAGATTTTCGTGGACAGGGGTGAATGATGATGTCACACCCTGGGTCAAGGGTGTCTGGTTTGGGATAAGGTCATGGGTCCCGAGACATGTTTTGGGGATTATTTGGAGGTACAGTATAGCAGTACCCTACAGACATCCGCGGGTGCCTCGTTTATACTGAGTAGTGATACTGCCATGTGCATGATGCCACAGTCACGAAAAATAAAAGCTGTTCGGAAGGAAGGAAACTATGAGATGTGGCTGTGACGGATCTTTGTCTATCGGTATACAAAGCAGCACATGCAATTATATTCCCCCCTCTGAAAATAAGAAAATATTAAAAAGGATGATGACAAGATGCCTGACAGCCGTCCAGTACCGCTATGAAGAAGACGACGCAGAGACAGTTCGACTTCATTTGCAGATTTTTTTTTCCTGCACTGTTCAAATAAAATCTTTTCATCCGGCGTTTTATGCGTTGGTTTATAATTGGCTGGAATGTTTTGTGAGCGCCGTAGCTCAGGGGAGAGCGCTGACTTTATTGCTTTTTTTTTATATATTCCGTACGGCTTTTATTAGTTTAAAAAAAATTGTATAAAAAAAAATAAAAATCACAAAACAAAACAAATTCACATAGGAATAAATTACCCTGTTTTTTTTCCCATTAAGAAAAGAAACCTAATCATAATTTTATTAAATGTCAAATATAATTGGATTCCACGGGCATTTTGGGGCGCTATTGTCAGTTTCTTGACGATTCGGCTGACACAGAGTATTGCGGAGGAAAGTGGCGCGCTATAATAAATCATTGTTGGCAAAAGACTTGGCTAATGTAAAAGAAAAAAAAAAGACAGTTAAGGTAATGGGAAGATGCCTATTTTGCCAAAAAATAAGATGAAAAAAATTACAATCCGTTCAGAAAAATAATAAGGACTCAGGTATATCAGTCGAGTGCGGCAGACGCCAGGAGAGAATATAAAAATAGAATACCATATTGAGTTTTTTACTTAATATTTACAGAAATAATATTAGCCAGATTGCTGCAAGGGATGAAAAGGTCACTTTACTCACAAAAGCAAAGTAGCTCAGCATTGAAGTGAAAAAAAAAAAATGGCTGGACTAGATTGGGCTGCTATAGGAATCCATAGTTGCTTTCCTTAAAGAGAATCGGTGACTAGGTTTTTACTACCTAATGAGAGCAGTATAATGTAGCGCTAGAGACCCTAATTCCAGTGATATATCGCTTACTCAACTGCTTGTTGTAGTTTTTATAAAAATACTGTTTTATCAGCAGATTATCGCGAGAGGACTAGTTGGCCTGCTGCCAGGTAGTCCAGCCACGCCCCCTCCACTGATTGGCAGGTTATACTTTATTTTTAATCAACATTGTAAAGTAAATCATACATCGTTGGAATCAGGGTCTCAAAAAAACTGATGATTGATTCCCTTTAAAGGCAAATTGTCAGGACAATTTTACTTATCAAACCATTGGTATGACTGTATAGATCAAAGAACCAAGATAAAAATGATTGATGCGATCCAATGTGCCTTCACTGAGAAATCAAGCTTTGATGTCACATGCAAATTAGCTCGGAAGTGCATTGGGGGCGTGTCGATGTCCTGTGTATATTGGCACGCCCCTAATACGGTTCCATTCTAATTGGCGTGTGGCTACAAAGACAGGTAGCTTGTTTTTGTTTTACCCCTTGGAGCTGGTGGGATGGCTTTTATTCTTTTTTCATCAAAAAATGAGTTTACTAGGTACCCTATGTTATTTACATTCACTGTTTCTTTTTACTCACTTACAGCTGGGCATATACTCACCTTGTTTCTATCTTAGGTCTTGTCCGTATCATGGCCAGTGTGAACACGCGCCTACACGTTGCATCTATACCAGCTTATACTCCAGTTCATTTCTTTCGGTTTTGCTTTGAGTTTATGGAGTCTCCAAACAGTTGAAGAACCGGGGATTTACCCGCTTTACGACACTTACAAGGGTTGATGATCGGAAACAATTACGCCTCAAGCCAAACTCAACAATTTTGTTGGCTCTTTTTTTAATGAATTTCTTTCTTTCTAAAGTTCTACACGACTGCAGTAGGGAACGAAGAAAATAAAAATAAAAAGTATGCCGCAATCAGGTGATTTGTATATGGCTTGTGTAGCTCGGGTGAACACCTGATGAACTTCCCAGAGGGATCCGAATGTTCAGGCGCTCCTGTGGTCTGCAGAGCACAAAAGAAAAAGAATTGATTGTTCTCTTAAGGGTATGTGCACACGTTGCGGATTTTCCCGCGGATTTTTCCACAGCGGATTTGGAAAAACTGCAGTGCAAAATCACTGCGGTTTTCACTGCGGATTTTCACGCGGTTTCTTCTGCGGATTCCTCTGTGGGTTTTCAACTGCACTTTCCTATTGGTGCAGGTTGAAAACCGCTGCGGAATCCGCAGAAAGAAGTACTTCTTTATTTCTGCAGCGTTTCCGCGTGGCTTTTACCGCAGCGTGTGCAAAGTGGTTTTTGTTTTCCATAGGGTTACATGGTACTGTACACCGCATGGAAAACTGCTGCGGATCCGCAGCGTCAAAACCGCTGCGGATCCACAGCAAAAACCGCAACATGTGCACACAGCCTTAAGCTGCTGGTATCTGAGTATGCGGAGACTTATACATACACATGCCAGCTTTTTATAGAAGCAGGCCTTTTACAAAGGGTTCACAAGGTTCTTATAACTTTACTCCAGCTGTGGAGATTTGTGAATACAAAGACGAAAAAATGAGCTTCTCTCTTTTCAAGAATTCAGGTAACGTTTCTCCTTATGGAGGTTGCCGAGTTGTCATAGGGAGACATAGTCAACTCTATAAAGGTCTTTGCCACATTACTTTAGGATAAGGAGACACTTTACCCCTTAGACTCCTGTCTGAAACCTCTCATCCAGCGCCTGCCTCTTACTGAGGAGGGGTAAACACTCTGGAACACGTGTCTGACAATGGAGATTCTGGTTTGGCTTCTTACTTGTAAGTTATTTGTGATGGACCTTTAAAGGGTCGACACTGAGTTTTCGGATTGCTACTTCCAACAGGTGACAGTAGAGTTCCTGTCCTCTTCCTCTCTGATGAAGCTACTTGCTTACAAGAATTTAAGTGAAAGACAAAGCCGGCAGCTGACAAAAACAGCAGTGACCAGTAGGGTTGAGAAAAACGGGTCGGCCATTTTCAGAAGTCGCCGACCTTTGGCAAAGTCGGGTTTCATGAAACCCGACCCGATCCCTGTGTGGGGTCGGCCATGAGGTCGGCGATCTTCGCGCAAAGGTCGCGTTTCATTCTGATACCGCAAGTATCTGATATCGGCCGATATTTGCGGTATCGGAATCCATATTTATGTGTAAAATAAAGAATAAAAATAAAATATAGGGATAGACTCACCCTCGGACGCGCCCTGGTACTAACCGCTGTAACCGGCAGCTTCCATTCCTAAGAATGAGCACATGAAGGACTTTCGATGACGTCGCGGCTTGTGATTGGTCGCGTGAGCGGTCACATGAGCGGTCACGCGACCAATCACAAGCCACGACGTCATCGAAGGTCCTTCACGCGCTCATTCTTAGGAAGGAAGGCTGCCGGTTAGTACCAGGGCGCGTCCGAGGGTGAGTATATCCCTATTTTTTATTTTTATTCTTTATTTTACACATAAATATGGATTCCGATACCGCAAATATCGGCCGATATTTCCTCTCCTTCAGACCCTGGGAACCATTAGTATCCCATTGCACTGCATTGGGTTTCGTGTTTCTGCCGACCCCGACCCCGACTTTTTAATAGGATCGTCCGATTTCACTCGACCTGACTTTTGAGAAATCAAACAATCTCAAGTTCAAGTCTCATATAAGTAAAAAGTAATTAAAAAATGTTTAAAAAATAAATACAAAAGTTTTAATTGTCACCCTTTTCCCAATATATAAAAATAGAAATAAAAAAAAACATATTTGATATTGCCATATCCGCAACAGTCCAATCTATCAAAATATAATATTATTAGGGGATACTTTAGATTTTTTGGTTGCCACACCTCCCTCCAAAAAAACTACAGGTCTCCATTAGAATCGTTGCAAATTTATTCTCACGTCCCATCTCAGTGGCCACGACCGTGATATGTGGTTGCTACACAGAAGCGGGAGCAATGCATTTTACTTGCTGATGTCCACGGCTCTTTTTTTCGATTAGCCAGCCTGGTGTGACATCACGTGTGCCATACCGCAATAATGACGTCTTGCCAGGTTGGTTAATCAAAAGAAGAGTTGAGGTCACTTAATAGGCAGTTCTCCAACTCCCTTGCGAAAAGTGAATGGTGTCCATTAAAACTACAATTTTTCCGGCAAGAAAAGTAAATAAATATGGATATGTCCAAGGAATGATTTATAAATTAAAGTTCTTGGAAGAAAAAACAAAGTACAATACAAAAACAAAAATTTACCACTGCGAGAAGGGGTTAAATGTTCATTTGAAATTCTTTTTTTCTTTTTTTTTTTCATTTCACTTCTATAGAACGATGTTCAGGAACATAGAACATTTTAGGAATCTAAAACATTCCTTTTAGATTAGCTACATCACTCCGCCAATCTTGGTCACGAGGGTCTAGATTTTTTTTCCCAAAATCCCAAAGCTCGGAAATGGCAAACATCAGGGAAGAAGAGATGATATCTGCCTGCTTTAACTAGCTGCTGAATTATTGAAGCCCAGGTTATGAAACGTCTGGGTTCCGGTTATAAGAAATGTCTGGTACCAGAATAGTAATGAAAACTTCCCGAGTGCAATCATTCATAATCCCGTCTTATCTCATTCATAGGGAGTGAGGTCGGGCACCGGTGTATAATAGATTGGTTCTGTATTGTACCGCATGTTTCTGTCTGTCATTATTTCGCTTAAGGCTGAGTATGGCAGAGGTTAATAATATCAGCCACACCGCCGTAGCCTTCAGTCGCTTCTTACTAGGATCTGAATGGAACGGTCGGAAGATTTTTAACTAACGATTTACATTTTCATTTTGGACTCCAGAAGTCATGGCTTGAGTAAATCTTATTATTTATTTAGCAAGTTGTCAACACAATACTATAAGATGTTCCAAAAAAAGGAGAAGTGGAAGAACACTGACAATGGGAGTATAGGTCCATAAAGTCCAGAGCGTTGGAGTCTGTCCAGTAAGAGAACGTGGTCAATGGGTAGATCTGTTCATTGGTGGTAGGAGAAGTAGATGATATTGTTGAAACATGGACATAATTGAGCCTGCTAAGTTGATCAAGGGTGCGGAAGGGTTACCCATATAGATAAAGTCATATGGAAAATCTGTAAATGATCTAGAGTACTACTCTGGGTGCGGGAGCAACTCTTGTACCTCGATAGCTACATCCCTTTGGACAAAGAAGTTAGAGTATAATAGGGAGAGAGCTTAAAAGAAGACTCAACAATGGGTGGAATCCAAAAATAAGCTGCTGATGTGGGATAAACCTTTCATGAGAGAAGTAGGATTGGACAGTTGGGCAGTGGTGGCAAAGAGCTTCAAAGGGATGTCTACTATTATTTTATTACGATCTCTGTAAGAGTTGTGCCTTCCCTGGAGTTTCTTGTTCAAAATCCTTGGGCAAACCCTTCTTACATGAAACCGCGTCTCACTGAAAATCAAGGCAACTTACACTAATCTCTTGGACCAGCACCATTTCCGTGATGTTGCCAGTGTGTCTTCTGTCACTCGTGTGACATTGTCACATGATGTCTGCAGCAAATCAATGGCCGTTAATATGCTGCAACGCTCACATTTCCGCTGGAAGTGTGAGTAAAGTACCCCATTAGTAGCCACTAATTGGCTGCAGAGTTCATGTGATGCAGTGCCAACATCACTGCAATGGTGTCGGTTCGAGAGATGAGTGTAAGTTGCAGTGGTTTTCAATGAGACACGGTTTCATTTAAGAAGGGATTGTCCAACTGGTGGATAATTTCTTTAATTACTTACCATCAAGAGAGGAAAGTAAAAAGGAAACTCCAGTGAAGGCAAAACCCTTACAGAGATGAGGGAGAGTAGAAAACGTAATTGAACCTTGGTAGTTAAGATCTTAAAATACCTGTCACAGGTTTATCGCCACAGAGGAAGATGGTGGCGTCTGATCTCAAGTACTCCTGCCCTGATTAGAAGCACTTCATGATTATATTAAGCAGCATAAGTTTCTGCTAGCAGTGCAGGGATTAATCTATTCAGTTGGGCTTTGATGGTCTCAGCTGTTCACTGTTGACCACCCCCCTCTGCTATATGTACTCCCTCTGGCAATCAGGGATTGCCAGTGTTAGTTTCATACTGCCTGGTCCAGGAGCTGGAGATGTTGGTTGTTTGAGAAGGTGTTGGAGTGTTGTTCAGAAGACTGTTACTTGGTGATTTGTCTGTGTATATATATCCTCAACCTCTCCCATTTGTTTTTTCCCTTCTTTTATTTCCCAGTGTTCCATTCTGTTGTTTATGAGTGCTTATTTGTAAGATTGGTATTTTCATTTATCCCTGTACATCTTCCTTTGTTAGTCTGGTTTGAGTACTCTTATACACTACAACTCCCCACTTCCAGGTAGTGGAGGGGACAAATAAGGGCTGAGTTAGAAGCTCGGCAAGGCATGAGGCTTTGACGTCTTCACCATCAGAAGTCATCCGGAGAGCAGGGATAGCTAGGGTACCCTAGCTTTACGGAAGGTGCTCCTAGCCCCGGGATATCCTGCAACAGTTCCAGAACAATACGCCTTCGGTTATCAGTACCCTAAAACGAGTTCCACTTCTAGGGACTACAGGATTGCCACCTGTGACTCAGGGCCAATTCACATGTATATGGTGTTCTCTTCTATAATAAGTCATGGTGGGCAGATTTTCAAATGTCCGAGATAAATATTAATTTTCATGTTCTGTCTAATGTGTGTCCATATTGCCGTCAAATTGCCTCAGTGCTGAATCTGTTTTTTTCTTATTCATTTTTTTCTCACTAAAGTAGGCAGACTATCTGATGTATTTTATCCATTGACTCTTAACAATGGATCGATAAAAAATAGATGAAACACGGATGTAAAACTGAAGCATGATGTGTCTTCCATGTGCTCTATAAGAATCCTATAGACTTTAGTGACCGAGTCTGATCCCATATACGGATGAGAATAGGACCTGCTCTTAGTCTCATAAACTGGATATACAGATCCATTTTTAAGAGAGATGTGTGTATGGATCAGTGAAACTCTACGGGTCCATGTGCAGGCCGAGAAAAAAATGTACGGCACTGAGGCATGTCACATGGATGTGTGAATGCAGCCTAATTGGATAGGATTACATTGGTGTCAGGCAGCTCCAGAAAGGGACCTCATTTTTATCGTTGCTATGTAAACAAGAGTGGAAAAATAGAAAGTGTTATAAGACCATATAGTAATAATAAGATGTGAAGGACATGTTTGGTCGCTATATAGCGGGGGATAATAGTTAACAAAATCTTTATTGCAGATTTGCAAACATTCTGTCTACTTTTAGGCTTCGATCTGAATCAGAGTTAAAAAAAAAATGCCGCATTTAAAGAAGGAATTAAAATATATTCTCAGTACATTATTCAGAATTCAATTTACCATTAAGGACTAAAAAGAGACAGCTCCTTTCTCTAAACAGAGCAATGGCGGCATGCATCACCTCAGTAAGAAGCATGCTGGATAATCCTATTATGGAGAATATGATTCAGAATAGCTTTGATATTTTCTAGTGAGACTTTGTAAAAAGGATTACTACTGGTACAGAGGTTCCGCGGTGGCCCTCATCTGCAGATATTCGTCTCTACCTTTCAATGGTTTCTAATTTCTCAAATGTGCTAAATAAAAAGGACGATGAATGGCAATAGATGGACTTTATCTTCCCGAGCTACAATTGTCCCAAAACCGACACGGAAACATTCATTTTACAGGATGGACGAGGAACAACTTCTTCATTCTCTGATTTCAAAACCCGTTATCCCACAAAACCTCCCTTTCTTTTTTAGCTTCTTTGTTCATAAAAAAATATCCAAAATCATTAGAAAAAAACCCTAACTCTAAAAACACTGTTTATTATTAAAATCCAAGGCAAACAAAAGTGACAACAAAAAAACGCACACACGTGCTCAAAACCTACCCACAACACTAATGGGGAATACTAGACCACCCTAGCTCCAATACCTATCATTGCCCCTTCCTGACTGCGGAGGTTGGCACCCTAGGGGGGAACGTTATGGCGCCCCCGCTCCACGATGGCTCACCCTAGAAGCCCTATTATACCCTATTACCGCTATTGAGAACCACTACCAATAGGCTAAAGGGTCCTCTATCTCTATACAAGGAGCCAACTCTGCTAAGGAGAACCTAGATCCCCATAAGGTATAAAAACACATAGATATATGAACACATGGCAAAAATATGGTGACTCAGATACCAAAGTACCGCTCTGTGTGTAGTATACAGTAATCACAAAATCAGGGTATACTGACCCCACAAGGCAATCATATACCGACCACCTATCCCCACCATAGATACATATAGATACAAGGGGATCATAGGTGGATATTGATGGCAACAATCCACCAGATACACAGTTACACCATGCGGTATATACAAGTACTCATCTTTTGGTTACATCCACGGTACTGCACCATTCACCATTGTTACAATGCGCCTCAACGCGTTTCGCCTAAGCAGGCTCTTCAGGAGGCCTGATACGTAGATATCCAGTGTCACATATGGTGATAGATAGCTACCTGCCCGGTAAAGATCTCTCTCTCTTATAGTCACCGTCGCTCAACTCACAGCGGGGAACCTCCCCTTCACTTCCTGTGGCGTCCCTGAATACACAGTACGCATGTCATGGCTGGAGCGCAGGCTATTGGCCATGGCGGCGCGCATCCTCCTTCCATCTGCCGCCGCGTCATACAGTGCGACGGCGCATGTCCTCCCACAGCGGAAGACAGATCCGATGCCTCCGATACACAGGCTACAGTGCGCATGCCCCCGCTGGAACGCAACCTCTTGCCGCGCCCACCTTCCACTAATTCGTCACGGAGGCCGCGCCTGTCCAAAATAGATACCAGACAGATTCAGCCACCCCTTTTATGACGCTGACCTATAGCCACTCCGGGATTCCAAAAGATAGGAAACCCCGGAGAATGCACACTAAAGCGCATCACGTATATCGCTACAGAAAGGGCATCGTATACACTAACACATTCTATATCTCCCCAAAATGTCCAAGAAACAGTGTAGGAATACAGAGGACGCTGGGGATAAGCAAATCGCCACTTAGTGGTGACCAAATTGTTATACATACTGCCATCTTCAGATCTACTTTCCGAAACGTGCTATCTCCATTGATAGGCGATCAGTAGCCCTCACACATAGCCAAATGTTGCCGGCAGAGACCCATTGATATACAATAGACCATAATGGGCAGTGAAGGGGAGGTTCCCCGCTGTGAGTTGAGCGACGGTGACTATAAGAGAGAGAGATCTTTACCGGGCAGGTAGCTATCTATCACCATATGTGACACTGGATATCTACGTATCAGGCCTCCTGAAGAGCCTGCTTAGGCGAAACGCGTTGAGGCGCATTGTAACAATGGTGAATGGTGCAGTACCGTGGATGTAACCAAAAGATGAGTACTTGTATATACCGCATGGTGTAACTGTGTATCTGGTGGATTGTTGCCATCAATATCCACCTATGATCCCCTTGTATCTATATGTATCTATGGTGGGGATAGGTGGTCGGTATATGATTGCCTTGTGGGGTCAGTATACCCTGATTTTGTGATTACTGTATACTACACACAGAGCGGTACTTTGGTATCTGAGTCACCATATTTTTGCCATGTGTTCATATATCTATGTGTTTTTATACCTTATGGGGATCTAGGTTCTCCTTAGCAGAGTTGGCTCCTTGTATAGAGATAGAGGACCCTTTAGCCTATTGGTAGTGGTTCTCAATAGCGGTAATAGGGTATAATAGGGCTTCTAGGGTGAGCCATCGTGGAGCGGGGGCGCCATAACGTTCCCCCCTAGGGTGCCAACCTCCGCAGTCAGGAAGGGGCAATGATAGGTATTGGAGCTAGGGTGGTCTAGTATTCCCCATTAGTGTTGTGGGTAGGTTTTGAGCACGTGTGTGCGTTTTTTTGTTGTCACTTTTGTTTGCCTTGGATTTTAATAATAAACAGTGTTTTTAGAGTTAGGGTTTTTTTCTAATGATTTTGGATGTAGCTTCCCTATTTCTATATTTTTGAGAATACTCTTCATAAAAAAATATATATAAAAAAAATGAAAATACTAAAAATAAAAATACTAAAAAAGAAAAAAATAATAATAATAAAGACTTGTGAAACAGATGCAGAACTAAATCACGGATAAACTAAAAGATATTTGACAATCATTTCTGCTTGACTTTACAAGGCAAAAACAATATAGATTATTAAAGGGAAACTATTGCAGATTTTTTTGGACAGAAATGAGCACTCGATTGGAAGCAAATCGAATCCATGTAGAATTTTTAGGAATTCGATAAACCTGGCGAATGCACATGAATTGCCTAAAATGAACATTTTATACACTTACTGGTCAGCAAGGTGGCTCAGTGGTTAGCACTGTTACTTTGTAGTACTGGGGTCCTGGGTCTAAATCCCATCAAGGACAAATTCTGTAAGGATGTTCTCACCCGTGTTTGTGTGGGTTTCCTCCGTGTACTTAGGTTTCCTCCTACACTTCAAAGACCTGGTAGGGAATTTCAATTGTGTGCCCCAATGGAGACAGCGATGATGATATCTGTAAAGCACTGTGGAATTAATGGCACTTTATAAAAAAGTAAAGTAAAAAAACAGTGCAAAAGCTTACATCAGCCAGACAAGACTCACATGACCTCAAGCGTGGCTGGATAGGCTTCCCCATAATGCTTTGCAGATATTACATCACAGAAAAAATTCATGGAATACATACCAGTCACCAATATGATTATATTCCCAGAGCGGGTTTAATTATCAAGAAGGTAATGGGACTGAATAGGACCATAATGGACAAACTGCAAATTCATTGAGAACAACCTACTCATAAAGACGCAGTCTGGTTACCAGCCTTCCATCTTTCCTCAGGGACACTGGGGACCTCTTGCGTAGGGTTGACGGATTGTATTTGGAGGGTGATTCTCTATTGGTTTCAGCAGGCGTTGAGTCTCTATACATATACAGCGCCCCAGAGATCTGGTCGTTGCAGTATGACACTCTGCCACTAAGGGGAGTGATGGTACGTCTGATGGCACTGTAGGAATTCTACTGACCAGGTATCACCAGAACACATTACACTTCACACTCCGGCCACTAGGGGGAGCAACAGGCTTTATTTATTGGGCCACTCCTCACACTGGTAAAACTAGGAGTTGGATAGGAAGTTAGTCAGAAGCTGACTGGGTTGGATTCAGGCAACATCCCGTGGCAGGGGGTGTTGCAGGGAGAAGACACAGGGGGGTCCCTGTCAGGCGTGGGAACCTGGCAGGCACCTAGCGACCAGAATAGAACGTTACGGAACCGCGCCTTCACACCCCGCGGCGGTATCCTAAGAAAGAGACACGAAGCGAAGGATATTGTGGAACAGTGAGAAACGAGATCAAGCACAAAGGAGAACCAGTAGGAGTCGTGCCGTGAGATCGAGGCAACATCCTACTGAGGCGCGTAGCCGGTGGCCGGAACACCAAGGGAGTAACTGACTCTACGCTTTACTTCAAACTCCGCAGGACAGTTAATTATAGGTTGGCTGTCTCACCTAAACACCTACGAAGACATAGGGGGCAACCGTGGGAGAGGGGCGTCTCTAGGGTCCCGGAAGAACTCCAGGCCTTCCCGCCATACAGGTGCGTTCTAGCCATAACATACCTGGGCGACGTTGAACTAGAAAGATCTGGAACGAATTAGAAAGAATGAACGGACGAGAACAGAAGTTGTGAGGACTATTCCGAATGCTCAGCAGGTAGCACTACAACACACAGGCGCTATTGGTAGGCAACGATTTCCACCTGCAAAGGGAATTCTGGATGTGCCCATTGGACCGGCCGGTCTCAGATAGCCCTGTTAACTGTGCTCTGGATTGAGGATCCTGAAGTCTTCAGTAAAGAGACTGCAACCTTGTGTCCTCGTTATTGACTGCACCTCACACCATCACCATCCACCTTACTGGGAAGCCCTGGGGACATACTTCACCTGTGGGAAGGTAAACCATCTAGCTGCCATTCCATCACCCCAGTGGACCCCACAGCAGCGTCGGTCACTCTGACCGAACAAAACAGGTGGCATCACGAATCCCTGACAGACAGTACCACCTTTATTGGATGCCCCTTAGCAGGGTCGCGGACCTGGTCTAGCCACCGTGACAGCCTCAGAACCGAACCAGAGAGGCCCGGTACCGAGAACTCGTGGCCCTGTGTCTGGGGGCACTCCAACTTGGTGTCACGAACAGGAACGTACTTAAGCCTGAGAAGCAGGTCATGTGTGCCTTGGAACTGTGATTGAAACGTGTTTGGACTGTGATTTATTGCAAAGACTGTGTATTGCTATCTGCCGCAAGATTCCCGCCAAAACCGCCGCCATTGCCGCGCCACGAGGAGCGCAGGAGAAGAAGAAGGGCGTGGAAGTGGGCGTGAAAGAACTGAAGAGCGCGAAAGATAATGGCCGCCCAGTCTAAGTATTGTTGTATCCTGAGGGCGGGCCCGTCAGCCGCTGAGGTCCGCCTTCTCATCCTCTATGGAGGGTGGGGACAGTGGGGACGGAGCCGCCCCCGAAAAAGAGCCTGGGAAGAAGATCCAGAGGAGGGGACAAAGATGGCGACTTCCAGGCCACCACATGGAGACGACCCGGCCAGGCGTAGGCCTGCATCACCCGCGGCGACCCCGGAGTCACCGCCGCTGCAGAGATCGACCGCTGTGGAGCTGCCTGAAAGAAAACCCGGCGGACGGATGCCTGATGGCTGGGTGGCCGCCGCTGAGGCTCAGTGGTTGGCGCCCTGCCTGGAGGCCCGCACTTGGGTGAGTTCCCGGTTGGGCCACCCGACGGAGATCCGTCTCTCCCCCGTGTCCCCTCCTCTACCCGCTCCGGCCGCGTCAGATTCCTGCACCCGACTAGGGAATCGCGCTCCGCAGGAGCCGGACCTGGGGATGCTGCTGGTGACGGAACACCAGTGACGCCTAGTGGCGGCATGGAGGAAACAGCCTCGACCTGTGACCATGGTCGACCTCACAGAGGAGGAGAAGGTCCCACCATCACAGTGGGGGGTGGTGGTCTTCTATAACCCCAAGGAGGAGAGGAGGGTCATCCAGGAGATTGGAGAGCCCTTGCAGGTCCGTGTCAACCAGAGCGAGGTGGAGCCCTGTTATGGAACGGTCGATGAGGATCATGACCTGAGACCTGGGGATGCTGTGACCTACACCCGGTGGCAGAGGGAGACCGGCTGGGTGGCCAGGGGTGTCCAGAGATGCGCAGTCCTTCAGGTTGCAGCTGAGGTTCCAGAGGGTGAAGCCCCTGCTACGGACCACCAGACAGACCAGGCCCCGTGTGTCATTGAGGGTCCCACCCGTTCTCGACCGAGAGGGGTGGTCTGCGAGGTAAGACCGCAGCTGTCGCAGCAATAAACCTCGAAGAACCGAGTATGTACATAGTTATTTAACTGTTTTCTGTTTTGCTGCTTTAAACCCGTCCAGGGTTAACTCTTAAAGGGGTCCCTTTGTTTACCCGGGATCCCTCTTCTTTTTGTTTGTTCATCATTGTTTTCAAAGACTGCCGGATCATGAACAGTGAATGATTCCAAAACTGTTTTGTATATAGTTTGCACCTTCTTAAAGGTGCTCCCTACTGGTTTTACAAAAGAAAGAAGACTTTGCGAAGATAATGCTTCTGGACATGACGCAGAAGGTCTTGCTTTCACTGGACTTGCAGACAGAGAGAATCTGCACTACCTCATAGAGACTCTGCTCCCTCTTAAAGGGAATGTTTACATGATGCCTTAGGAAATGTTGATAATGTTGAAATTTAGAACAGTTTGATAATGTTGATAGAGATTGAGGACAGGAAAGATTGAAAGTGAACCCATAGGGGTTAGAGAGAGAGTCCTCCTGAGAACCGTAGCACGACAGTTGGTTGCTGAAAGAGAGACAATGACAGTAGGCCCGGCCCAGGAGCTAGGCGGTCCTGCATTGGTGAAGCTAGAAAGGAAAGACAAGTTAAGTTATTTTATAGTATTTAGTAATAGGCCTTTAGTGGGCTCAGCTTATACGCCCTTAAAGGAAAAGTTAACTTATGGTTCAGAATTTGCACTTAGTAGAATACCCGGCTGGGTAAAAAGAGTTATTTATAGTCAAAATGTTATTTAAAAATATTTAATCCTGTTTTTATTTGTAACGTTCAAGTGTCCTCACCTCCCATAAAGGGAAGCATTGTTCTATTTACTTGTTTTAAGCATTTCAACAATTTTGTATGTCTTTTGCTGAAATGTATTGTTGTTCCTCTTCCCAGTCCACGAGTACTGGATTTAACCGGGGGGGGGGGGGAGTGTTAATTGAAAGATATTAGTGCAGCACCCCAGAGATCTGGTCGTTGCAGTATGACACTCTGCCACTAAGGGGAGTAATGGTACGTCTGATGGCACTGAAGGAATTCTACTGACCAGGTATCACCAGCACACATTACACTTCACACTCCGGCCACTAGGGGGAGCAACAGGCTTTATTTATTGGGCCACTCCTGACACTGGTAAAACTAGGGGTTGGATAGGAAGTTAGTCTGAAGCTGACTGGGTTGGATTCAGGCAACATCCCGTGGCAGGGGGTATTGCAGGGAGAAGACACAGGGGGTCCCTGTCAGGCGTGGGAACCTGGCAGGCACCTAGCGACCAGAATAGAACGTTACGGAACCGCGCCTGCACACCCCGCGGCGGTATCCTAAGAAAGAGACACGAAGCGAAGGATATTGTGGAACAGTGAGAAACGAGATCAAGCACAAAGGAGAACCAGTAGGAGTCGTGCCGTGAGACCGAGGCAACATCCTACTGAGGCGCGTAGCCGGTGGCCGGAACACCGAGGGAGTAACTGACTCTACGATTTACTTCAAACTCCACAGGACAGTTAATTATAGGTTGGCTGTCTCACCTAAACACCTATGAAGACATAGGGGGCAACTGTGGGAGAGGGGCGTCTCTAGGGTCCCGAAAGAACTCCAGGCCTTCCCGCCATACAGGTGCGTTCTAGCCATAACATACCTGGGCGACGTTGAACTAGAAAGATCTGGAACGAATTAGAAAGAACGAACGAACGAGAACAGAAGTTGTGAGGACTATTCCGAATGCTCAGCAGGTAGCACTACAACACACAGGCGCTATTGGTAGGCAACGATTTCCACCTGCAAAGGGAATTCTGGATGTGCCCATCGGACCGGCCGGTCTCAGATAGCCCTGTTAACTGTGCTCTGGATTGAGGATCCTGAAGTCTTCAGAAATTATGAGTGAGGATGAACTCTAGAAGTTCCTGCAGAAGCGCTCTCATACCCATAGAAAGTGACGATGTTTCAAGAAAAAATGTTACAGCACGGATGCCATCTCCGTGCCTAATATTGGTGTATGTATGTGGAGCGCCCCCAGACACAGGGCCACGAGTTCTCGGTACCGGGCCTCTCTGGTTCGGTTCTGAGGCTGTCACGGTGGCTAGACCCGGTCCGCGACCCTGCTAAGGGGCGTCCAATAAAAGGTGATAGGAGTCTGTCAAGGTTTCGTGACGCCACCTGTGGTGTTCGGTCAGGGTGACCGACGCTGCTGTGGGGTTCGCTGGGGTGATGGAATGGCAGCTAGATGGTATACCTTCCCACAGGTGAAGTATGGCCCCAGAGCTTCCCAGTAAGGTGGATGGTGATGGTGTGAGGTGCAGCCAATAACGAGGACACAAGGTTGCAGTCTCTTTACCTCTTTACTGAAGACTTCAGGATCCTCAATCCAGAGCACGCTTAACAGGGCTATCTGGGACCGGCCGGTCCGATGGGCACTTCCAGAGTTCCCTTTGCAGGTGGAAATCAGTGCCTACCAATAGCGCCTGTGTGTTGTAGTGCTACCCTGCTGAGCATTCGGAATAGTCCTCACAACTGCTGTTCTCGTTCGTTCGTTCTCTACAGCTCTCTCTCTCTTTAGTTCCAGATGTTACTAGTTTCTCGTCCCCCAGGTATGTTATGGCTAGGAAGCACCCGTATGACGGGAAGGCTCGGAGCTCTTCCAGGACCCTAGAGATGCCCCTCTCCACGCGTTGCCCCCTATGTCTTCGTAGGAAATTTAAGGTAGACAGCCAACCTAAAATTAACTGTCCTGCGGAGTTCGAAGTAAGGCCTAGAGTCAGTTACTCCCGCGGTGTTCCGGCCACCGGCTACGCGCCTCAGTAGGATGTTGCCTCGGTTTCACAGGACGACTCCTACTGGTTCTCCTTTGAGCTTGATCTCGTTTCTCACTGTTCCACAATATCCTTCCCTTCGTGTCTCTCTCTTGGATACCGCCGCGGGGTGTGCAGGCGCGGTTCCATTACGTTCTGCTCTGTTCGCTAGGCACCTGCCAGATTCCCAAGCCTGACAGGGACCCCCCTGTGTCTTCTCCCTGCAACACCCCCTGCCATGGGATGTTGCCTGAATCCAACCCAGTCAGCTTCTGACTAACTTCCTATCCAACCCCTAGTTTTACCAGTGTCAGGAGTGGCCCAATAAATAAAGCCTTTTGCTCCCCCTAGTGGCTGGAATGTGAAGTGTAATGTGTGCTGGTGATACCTGGTCAGTAGAATTCCTTCAGTGCCATCAGACGTACCATTACTCTCTTAGTGGCAGAGTGTCATACTGCAACGACCAGATCTCTGGGGCGCTGCACTCCCCCCCGGTTAAATCCAGTACTCCTGGACTGGGAAGAAGAACAACAATACATTTCAGCAAAAGACATACAAAATTTTTGAAATGCTTAAAACAAGTAAATAGAACAATGTTTCATTTATGGGAGGTGAGGACACTTGAATGTTACAAATAAAAACAGGATTAAATATTTTTAAATACCATTATGACTATAAATAACTCTTATTACCCAACCGGGCATTCTACTAAGTGCAAATTCTGAACCATAAGTTAACTTTTCCTTTAAGGGCGTATAAGCTGTACCCACTAAAGGCCTACTACAAAACACTATAAAATAACTCAACTTGTCTTTCCTTTCTAGCTTCACCAATGCAGGACCACCTAGCTCTTGGGCCGGGCCTACTGTCATTGTCTCTCTTTCAACAACCAACTGTCGTTCTACGGTTCTCAAGAGGACTCTCTCTCTAACCCCTACGGGCTCACTTTCAATCTTTCCTGTCCTCAATCTCTATCAACATTATCAAACTGTTCTAAATTTCAACATTATCAACATTTCCTAAGGCAACATGTAAACATTCCCTTTAAGAGGGAGCCGAGTCTCTATGAGGTAGTGCAGATTCTCTCTGTCTGCAAGTCCAGTGAAAGCAAGACCTTCTGCGTCATGTCCAGAAGCATTATCTTCGCAAAGTCTTCTTCCTTTTGTAAAACCAGTGGGGAGCACCTTTAAGAAGGTGCAAACTATATACAAAACAGTTTTGGAATCATTCACTGCTCATGATCCGGCAGTCTTTGAAAACAATGATGAACAAACAAAAAGAAGAGGGATCCCGGGTCAACAAAGGGATCCCTTTAAGAAATAACCCTGAACGGGTTTAAAGCAGCAAAACAGGAAACAGTTAACTATTTACATACTCGGTTCCTTGAGGTTTATTTCTGCGACGTTGGTAGTTGTGACAACTCCACCGGTAGCAGTGGGCGGGGCCACCCCGCCGGATACTCGCGGGCACTCGGCGTGGTCACAGGAGATTCCGGGCTCCAGTCCGGAGTCTGTGTGTCAATGGTTCTGAACCTCCTTGCAGCCGAGGTACCAACCACTCCCGAGGCTGGGCTTTCTGCCACCACCGTAGTGGTAGTGTCCACGATACAGGTAGTGGTTTTCACGATGGTGCACGTGAGGGTCACTACAGTAGTCTTATTGATGGTCATTGTCCGGTCACAAGGGGGCACCCTCGCTACGGGGGACGGCTTCTCCGCCGCTTTGTCTGGCGATGTCATGGGGACTGGCCGCTTGCGTACATTCAGGGCGAACCACCCCCTCTCCCCAAAGTGCCGGGTGTAGGTGACCTCGTCCCCCGGGTAGAGATCCCAGTCTGGGTGGCCCTCTCTGAGATGGGACTCCTCATCTCTCTGATTGACGAAGATCACGGAGTACAGGTACGGCTCCTTGATGAAGCCCCATCCCCCACGGAGCTTAAAATCCACAACGGTGCCCTGCCTGCGCGGGGCCTGGTGGGTGGTGCGGTCCTTGCGGGCCTGGTCCTTTATCTCGAGGTCCCGCCGGTAGTGGGCTTCTCGCTGGGCCTGGTGCTGTCTCTCCTGCTCCTCCCACTGCCGATCCAGTTGGGCCTGGTATTCCTCCCAGCTAAGGGCCTCCACCATGGGCCTGGTATTCCTCCCAGCTAAGGGCCTCCACCATCTTCCATTCCCGCGTCTTCACCCCAGGGAACCCCATGATGTTCGATCCTGGGTTCACCCAGCGGCATATGGTGCGCTCGGCGTAGACCTCGCCTGGCATGGTGATGGGCGAGATCGGGGCCTTGTGGAAATGCTCCATACCGGTGGCCCGGTCCCAGTGTGGAAGGGGCCTGCGAGCATGAGGCCCGGGGGAAGGGGGTGCCGCAACGAGGCCTATCAGCAGGTCCTCCGCCTGCGGGACGGGGTCAGCAGATTCACCGGCCGATGCGTCTTCCTCCGTTGCAGCCGACTCCGATGATGGTAAAGGATCGGGGGTCGGGGGTTCCTCCGCTGGTGCCTCCTGGCACGAGACCTTGGTCTCTAGCCGCCACTGGAGAAGCTGCTCCATAAGATCCTCCATCTCACCCTGCAGGAGACCGGTCCCAGATGTGAGGCTCTGGCTGCTGTGCTCGTCTGGGTAGCTGGGGGAGCCCTCTGCTTCAACCCCGCAGTCTGGGTCTGAGCGGCCGGCCATGGTGTCCTCCACGTGGGTCACTCCCTGGTTTCTTTCCCGCTCTCCCCTTCGTGGGCAGTTTCGTTTCTTGTTTCTCCGCCCTCCATTGAGGATCAGGAGGCAGATCTCTGCTGCTGACGGACACTGTTGTGAGTTCTGTTTTTGGGCTCCCTCTGGTGGTTACTGATGGTACTGGGTGATTTGTGTTCTGCTGTCTCTGGTGTCCACCTGTTCTATTAGCATTTGGGAGTTTCCTATTTAACCAGGCTTTCTTGTCATTTCCCCGCCGGCTATCAAGGTTATCAGAGTGTTTTGTTACCTCAGCTTCTGGCTTCAGTAATCTTCAGGACAAGCTAAGTTTTTGATTTTCTTGTTCCACGTTTTGTTTTATTTTTGTCTTGTCCAGCTTGCATAGACTTGTTTCTTTGCTGCTGGTTGCTCTTGTGGGCTGTAATTGCTCCTCATGTTCCATGAGTTGGAACATGAGTTCAAGTAATTACAGGATGGTTTTTTGAAGGGTTTTTTGCTGACCGCGCAGTTTACTTTTGTATCCTCTGCTATCTAGTTTTAGCGGGCCTCATTTTGCTGAATCTGTTTTCATACTGTGTATGTGCCTTCCTCTCATTTCACCGTCATTATATGTGGGGGGCTGCTATTTCTGTGGGGTATTTCTCTGGAGGCAAGAGAGGTCTGTGTTTCTTCTAATAGGGGAAGTTAGATCTTCGGCTGGTGCGAGACATCTAGGATCAACGTAGGCACGTTCCCCGGCTATTGTTATTTGTGTGTTCAGGTTTAGGGTCGCGGTCAGCTCAGGTTCCATCACCCTAGAGCTTGTTGGTGCTTGTCCTTTTGTGATTCCCTGCCATTGGAATCATGACAGTATAGCCGGCCAGAATGTTTGGGCTGAAGTAGGAGGAAAAGTAGTCTGAGGAAGTTTTTTTTTTTTTTTTTTTCTCTCCTCTGAGGTTGCTGTCTAGCCTTAATTGCAGCCTGGCTGATTTTTTTTTTCCTCCTCTTAATCCTTGAATGGCTCTGACCTTAGCTGTTTATCATGGACGTCCAGAGTTTAGCTTCCAGCTTGAATAATCTTGCTGCTAAGGTTCAAAATATACAAGATTTTGTTGTACATGCTCCTATGTCTGAACCTAGAATTCCTATTCCAGAGTTCTTTGCTGGAGATAGATCTAGTTTTCTGAATTTTAGGAACAATTGCAAGCTGTTCCTTTCTTTGAAATCTCGCTCTTCTGGAGACCCTGCTCAGCAGGTTAAGATTATTATATCTTTCCTGCGGGGTGACCCTCAAAATTGGGCATTTGCATTGGCACCAGGGGATCCTGCGTTGCTTAATGTGGATGCGTTTTTTCTGGCATTGGGTTTGCTCTATGAGGAACCTAACCAGGAGATTCAGGCTGAAAAAGCTTTATTAGCTCTCTCTCAGGGGCAAGATGAAGCAGAAATATATTGTCAAAAATTTCGGAAATGGTCAGTGCTTACTCAGTGGAATGAGTGCGCCCTGGCTGCAAAGTTCAGAGATGGCCTTTCTGAGGCCATTAAAGATGTTATGGTGGGGTTCCCTGCGCCTACGGGTCTGAATGAGTCTATGACTATGGCTATTCAGATTGATCGGCGTTTACGGGAGCGCAAACCTGTGCACCATTTGGCGGTGTCTTCTGAACAGGCACTTGAGACAATGCAATGTGATAGAGTTCAGTCTAGAAGTGAACGGCAAAACTATAGGCGGAAAAATGGGTTGTGCTTTTATTGTGGTGATTCAGCTCATGTTATATCAGCATGCTCTAAACGCACAAAAAAGGTTGATAAGTCTGTTGCCATTGGTACGTTACAGTCTAAGTTCATTCTGTCTGTGACTCTGATTTGCTCATTATCATCCATTTCCGTCGATGCCTATGTAGATTCAGGCGCTGCCCTGAGTCTTATGGATTGGTCATTTGCCAAGCGATGTGGGTTTAGTCTTGAGCCTCTGGAAGTCCCTATTCCTTTGAAGGGAATTGACTCTACACCTTTAGCTATGAATAAACCTCAGTACTGGACACAAGTGACCATGCGTATGACTCCCGTTCATCAGGAGGTGATTCGCTTCCTGGTATTGTATAATTTACATGATGTTCTAGTACTTGGTCTGCCATGGTTACAAACTCATAATCCAGTCCTTGACTGGAAAACAATGTCTGTGTTAAGCTGGGGATGTCAGGGGGTTCATGATGATGCACCTCCGATTTCTATCGCTTCATCTACTCCTTCTGAGGTTCCTGTATTTTTGTCTGATTATTGGGATGTTTTTGAGGAGCCTAAGCTCAGTTCGCTTCCTCCTCACAGGGATTGCGATTGTGCTATAGATTTAATTCCTGGTAGTAAATTTCCTAAAGGTCGTTTGTTCAATCTGTCTGTGCCAGAGCATACTGCTATGCGGGATTATGTTAAGGAGTCCTTGGAAAAGGGACATATCCGTCCATCTTCGTCCCCTTTGGGAGCAGGTTTTTTTTTCGTGGCCAAAAAAGATGGGTCCTTGAGGCCTTGTATAGATTATCGTCTTTTGAATAAGATTACCGTAAAATATCAGTATCCTTTGCCTTTGTTGACTGATTTGTTTGCTCGCATTAAGGGGGCTAAATGGTTCACTAAGATTGATCTTCGGGGTGCGTATAATCTTATACGAATAAAGCAAGGTGATGAGTGGAAAACCGCATTTAATACGCCTGAGGGCCATTTTGAGTATTTGGTAATGCCTTTCGGACTTTCTAATGCTCCTTCAGTCTTCCAGTCCTTTATGCACGATATTTTCCGTGAATATCTGGATAAATTTATGATTGTGTATTTGGATGATATTTTGGTTTTTTCTGATGACTGGGAGTCTCATATTCAGCAGGTCAGGAAGGTGTTTCAGGTCCTGCGGGCTAATTCCTTGTTTGTAAAGGGCTCAAAGTGTCTCTTTGGAGTCCAGAAGATTTCTTTCTTGGGGTATATTTTTTCCCCTTCTACTATTGAGATGGATCCCGTCAAGGTTCGGGCTATTTGTGACTGGACGCAGCCTGCATCTCTTAAGAGTCTGCAGAAGTTCTTGGGCTTTGCTAATTTCTATCGTCGTTTTATAACTAATTTTTCTAGTGTTGTTAAGCCTTTGACAGATTTGACTAAGAAGGGTGCTGATGTTGCTGATTGGTCTCCTGCGGCTGTGGAGGCCTTTCAGGAACTTAAACGCCGGTTTTCTTCTGCTCCTGTGTTGCGTCAGCCTGATGTTTCGCTTCCTTTCCAGGTTGAGGTTGATGCTTCCGAGATTGGAGCGGGGGCGGTTTTGTCGCAGAGAGGCTCCGATTGCTCGGTGATGAAGCCATGTGCGTTCTTTTCTAGGAAGTTTTCGCCCGCTGAGCGGAATTATGATGTGGGTAATCGGGAACTTTTGGCTATGAAGTGGGCATTTGAGGAGTGGCGTCATTGGCTGGAGGGTGCTAGACATCGTGTGGTGGTCTTGACTGATCACAAAAATCTGATTTACCTTGAGTCTGCCAGGCGTCTGAATCCTAGACAGGCTCGTTGGTCACTGTTTTTCTCTCGTTTCAATTTTGTGGTTTCATACCTGCCAGGTTCAAAGAATGTGAAGGCGGATGCTCTTTCTAGGAGTTTTGTGCCTGACTCCCATGGAAATTCTGAGCCCACTGGTATCCTTAGGGATGGGGTGATTTTGTCGGCCGTCTTCCCAGACTTGCGACGTGCTTTGCAGGAGTTTCAGGCGGGTAAACCTGATCGTTGTCCGCCTGAGAGACTGTTTGTTCCGGATAGTTGGACCAGTAGAGTCATCTCCGAGGTCCATTCTTCTGCGTTGGCAGGTCATCCTGGAATATTTGGTACTAGAGACTTGGTGGCCAGGTCTTTTTGGTGGCCTTCCTTGTCGAGGGATGTGCGTTCTTTTGTGCAGTCTTGTGAGGTTTGTGCTCGGGCTAAGCCTTGCTGTTCTCGAGCCAGTGGATTGTTGTCACCTTTGCCTATCCCGAAGAGGCCTTGGACGCACATTTCCATGGACTTTATTTCGGATCTCCCTGTCTCTCAAAAAATGTCCGTCATCTGGGTTGTGTGTGACCGCTTTTCTAAAATGGTTCATCTTGTACCCTTGCCTAAGTTGCCTTCCTCCTCTGAGTTGGTCCCTCTGTTTTTCCAGAACGTGGTTCGTTTGCATGGGATTCCGGAGAACATCGTTTCTGACAGGGGATCCCAGTTTGTGTCTAGATTTTGGCGGACGTTCTGTGCTAAGATGGGCATTGATTTGTCCTTTTCGTCTGCATTCCACCCTCAGACGAATGGCCAGACGGAGTGAACTAATCAGACCTTGGAAACTTATTTGAGGTGTTTTGTTTCTGCTGATCAGGATGACTGGGTTACCTTTTTGCCGCTGGCCGAGTTTGCCCTTAATAATCGGGCTAGTTCTGCTACCTTGGTTTCTCCTTTCTTTTGTAATTCGGGGTTTCATCCTCGTTTTTCCTCTGGTCAGGTGGAGCCTTCTGATTGTCCTGGAGATGACATGGTGGTGGATGGGTTGCATCGGATTTGGAGTCATGTGGTGGACAATTTGAAGTTGTCCCAGGAGAAGGCTCAGCAGTTTGCTAATCGCCGTCGCCGCGTGGGTCCTCGACTTCGTGTTGGGGACTTGGTGTGGTTGTCTTCTCGTTTTGTTCCTATGAAGGTCTCTTCTCCTAAGTTCAAGCCTCGGTTCATCGGTCCTTATAGGATCTTGGAAATTCTTAACCCTGTGTCGTTTCGTTTGGATCTCCCGGCATCGTTTGCTATTCATAATGTGTTCCATCGGTCGTTGTTGCGGAGGTATGAGGTACCTGTTGTTCCTTCGCTTGAGCCTCCTGCTCCGGTGCTGGTGGAGGGAGAATTGGAGTATGTTGTGGAGAAGATCTTGGATTCTCGTGTTTCCAGACGAGAAACAATATTTGGTCAAGTGGAAGGGTTATGGTCAGGAGGATAATTCTTGGGTGGTTGCCTCTGATGTTCATGCTGATGATTTGGTCCGCGCTTTTCATAGGGCTCATCCTGGTCGCCCTGGTGGTTCTCGTGAGGGTTCGGTGACCCCTCCTCAAGGGGGGGGTACTGTTGTGAGTTCTGTTTTTGGGCTCCCTCTGGTGGTTACTGATGGTACTGGGTGATTTGTGTTCTGCTGTCTCTGGTGTCCACCTGTTCTATTAGCATTTGGGAGTTTCCTATTTAACCGGGCTTTCTTGTCATTTCCCCGCCGGCTATCAAGGTTATCAGAGTGTTTTGTTACCTCAGCTTCTGGCTTCAGTAATCTTCAGGACAAGCTAAGTTTTTGATTTTCTTGTTCCACGTTTTGTTTTATTTTTGTCTTGTCCAGCTTGCATAGACTTGTTTCTTTGCTGCTGGTTGCTCTTGTGGGCTGTAATTGCTCCTCATGTTCCATGAGTTGGAACATGAGTTCAAGTAATTACAGGATGGTTTTTTGAAGGGTTTTTTGCTGACCGCGCAGTTTACTTTTGTATCCTCTGCTATCTAGTTTTAGCGGGCCTCATTTTGCTGAATCTGTTTTCATACTGTGTATGTGCCTTCCTCTCATTTCACCGTCATTCAGAGGCGTAGCTAAGGGTTCAGGCTAGGGGGGGCGAAACACATCTGAGTGGGCCCCCTAACCTGAGTAACGTTTTTTTACAGAATTATGGTAGTTTTAAACACTGTTGTGGGCATCTCAGTGGAATACTATGCATTCCACATGGGCCAGATAGATTATATTCTGCTACATCGCTACACATGAATAGATAATATATTATGCATAACATACATTAAATCATGGTTCTAAACCCCTAAATACAGAGCAGCCTCTTACTCTCATAGTGATTGCCTGTGAAGAAGACACTGAGCTTGAACTGCCGTGACCTCATCACTGGCATTTTCTCACAGTCGTGATGTCACAGCAGTTCAGCCCGGCTGCGAGTAAACTCAGTGACGTCACCGCTAGTCATTGAGGCTGCGAAGGCAGCATCTCAGTCGCCAGTGGTTTACAGCTGGGACAGTCGCATCTTAGTACCATCCCGGTTGCAAACTGTATATTCCCATGATATGGATTACTGCTTAGAACACAACGATGGGCAGGTATGGTATATTGTTGGTTTGTGATTTTACTTTTATTACAGGAGATCGAGGGCTTCACATGGATTAGCCGTAACAATAAAAATGGTAAACTGTGTTTTGTTTTATTTCAAATAAAAGACTTTTTTCTGACTGTTTTTATTTTACATGTAGCTATAGGATTAGTAATGGAGAGGTGTCTTATAGACACCTCTCCATTACTAAGCTGTGGGCTTGATGTCACCTAACAAACAGAGCAGGGGAGAATGATAAGAGCCACTTTCAGCCCCTGCTGCTGGGGAACAGCGCTTACTGTAGCACTGCTTCCCCGGTGGCTGTCCGTGTGGTACTGATGCGGCACACACGGATGGCACATGGTTGTTACATGTGTGCCGCACGTATTGCACACATGGACATGGATATATCTGGTACCGTTTTTTCTGGTATCGGAAATAAATGGACGTGTGAAAATGTTATTGAGTGAGGCTGCACAGTTAGAACATGGCCAGGAGTATGCAAATCGCATACTTGTTGATATGGGCAATGGCGAATCCTTAGTATGCGAGATGTGACGTTTCACAATTTTGCAGCCACATAGGAGTATCTGCAAACTTGCAGCATTAGATCAGACAATCCCTTTAAGTAAAGTGCAGCTAGAGCCATGGTTATTGTATGGGGGCTTGTTGTATGGGGGCTTGTTATACCAAGGCTATGTTTCCATGGTCATGAAACCTTCCGGATTTGCTTCGGATTGGACGCTGCGTATAGCCGCAGCATCCAATCTGCAGCTTCCAGATGTTACAGCACAGTGGATGGGATTTTATGAAATCCCATCTACACTATGCATACAAACACCCAGGTGGCAGACCTGTGTAACCGGACATGCGGTGCATCTTTATAGACCGCAGCATGTCTATTTATCTTCCGGAGACGCTCCGTCTCCACAAGATGAATAACCCAGTCTATGAATACGATGCGGTCATTCCGCCTCTGTTCAATGAACACAGGCGGAATCACCATGCGTACAACAGGGGGCAGCGCTTTTGGCGGAGTGGTGTATTTGCTGCATCCAAAGCGCAGGAAATCCTGAACGTGGAGACATAGCCTAACAGGATGGAGCTTATTATAAGACCTAAGCTGTAAATATAATAAGCCACCTATCTCCACCTAGACAACTATCTACTATATAATTGTCTACGGGTCACTTACGTCTGTCTGTCCTTCTGTCACGGTTATTCATTCGCTGATTGGTCTTGCCAGCTGCCTGTCATAGCTGCCGCGACCAATCAGCGACGGGCACAGTCCGGAAGAAAATGGCCGCTCCTCACTCCCCGCAGTCAGTGTCCCCGGTGATCCGCTCCATACTCCCCGCAGTGTCCCCGGCGCTCCGCTCCATGCTTCCTGCAGTCACTGTCCCCGGCGCTCTAGTCCATACTCCCCGCAGTGTCCCCGGCGCTCCGCTCCATGCTTCCCGCAGTCACTGTCCCCGGCGCCCACTCCATACTCCCCTCCGGTCACTGCTAACACAGGGTTAATGCTGGCGGTAACGGACCGCGTTATGCCTCGGGTAACGCACTCCGTTACCGCCGCTATTAACCCTGTGTGTCCCCACCCTTTTACTATTGATGCTGCCTATGCGGCATCAATAGTAAAAAAAGTAATGTTAAAAAAAGAAAAAAGAAAAAAAAAACCTGCTATACTCACCCTCCGTTGTCCGCTTGCGCCTGCCGCCATCTTCCTTTCCCAGCGATGCTTTGCGAAATTACCCAGAAGACCTAGCGGTCTCGCGAGACCGCTAAGTCATCTAGGTAATTTCGCAATGCATCCTGGGAACAGAAGCTGTCGGCAGCCGCGCTCCCATCGACACAGCGCCGATGGATCCCAGGAGGCGGAGAGACGGGACGCTGAGGAGCAGTGACCAGAATGGTATGTTAAACTACAAGGGGCCCTCGGATCGTTAGGTAAGTATATGTTTATTTTTTATTTTTTAACCTGTGACATACGTGGCTGGGTAATATACTACGTGGCTGGGCAATATACTACGTGACTGGGCAATATACTACGTGGCTGGGCAATATACTACGTGGCTCTGTGCTGTATACTACGTCACTGTGCAATATACTACGTGACTGGGGGCCCTCGGATCGTTAGGTGAGTACAGGTAGTCCTCGACTTACGACGTTGATCCGTTCTAACGCGGCGTCGTAAACCGAATTTCGACGTAAGTCGGACCATACGTTTATACAGTAATGTACCATAATAACATTATCAATAAACATAGGTACAGTCAAATATTGTGCAGTACAGTACGTTTAATAATGAAATACTGTACTGTAAGTGCTGTAACAGTAATAAACAGTGTAATAAACAAAGATAACAATTCCAAAGAGAGAGCAGGCTTATTGGGAGGAAGCTGCAGAAGGTGCTGGAGATACTGGGGGAGGTGAGTCAGGAGAGGCAGGTGAGTCAAGAGGGGCAGCTGAGGTAGAGGGTACAGGTACAGGATCTGTTGCAGGCCTCTCTACCTTCTTGAAGTACCGCTGCAGGTTAGTTTGGAAGGAGACCATCTTCTTCTCCTCCAAGATCTCCTTGTAACACCTAAGGGAATCCATGACTCCTCTGGCAACCCTAGCGTACCTTTCCATGTTGGGATCCTCAGCCTCAAACCTTGACAACCCTTCCTGTATCAGGGCAAAACCTCCTGCCAAGCCCTGCCTTGTAAATGTCTTAAGTTCTGGGGTTGGTATGTCTTCCTCTTCCTCTATCATCTGCTTCTCCAGTTGAATAAGGTCCTCAGCAGATAACTCCTCTCCATGAGATGCCAGTAGCTCTGTGACATCATCCTCCTCCACCTCCAGATTCATTGTCTTACTCATATCAACAACGTTCCTTATGACATTAGTCACTGACTCTTGGACCTCTGTGACATCATTCACAAACCGGGGACACAGTTTTTTCCACACCCCATTCATACTGGTCTGCTTAACCTCATCCCAGGAATCAGCAATGTTATTCACAGCATCAAGGATGTTGTATGTTTTCCAAAACTCCTTTAGAGTCAAGTCCTTATTCCTTTCAGTTGCTGCTAAAGCATTACCAATGACCCTTCGGAGGTAGTAGGCCTTGAATGTAGCAATGACTCCTTGGTCCATAGGCTGTATTAGGGCAGTGGTATTAGGTGGAAGGTAAACCACCTTGACATTAGGGTTAAAGTCATCCAGATGGGCAGGGTGTCCAGGGGCATTGTCCAGAATAAGCAACACCTTAAAGGGGATATCCTTGGAGGTACAATACCGCTCCACACCTGGCACAAAATGGTTGGTGAACCAGTCATCAAACACTGCAAGTGTCACCCATGCCTTCCTATTAGACTTCCAGATGACTGGTAGTTGACCCTTTGAAATGCCCTTGAGTGCCCTTGGATTCTCAGCCTGATACACCAGCATGGGCTTCAGTTTGTAGTCGCCAGCAGCATTGCCCCCAAGAAGCAAAGTCAGTCTCTCCTTACCGACTTTATGACCTGGTGCTGACTTCTCCTCCTTGGCGATGTACGTACGGTTAGGCAAACGTTTCCAAAACAAGCCTGTCTCATCCACGTGTTGAACACTTGTTGAGCACAGTAATCACCCTCCTCAATTATCTCAGCCAATGCTTTAGGAAACTCAGTTGCTGCTTTCTCATCAGCACTAGCAGCTTCACCTTGCACTTTAATGTTATGGAAATTGGCACGATCCTTAAACCTCATAAACCAACCCCTACTTGCCACAAATTCTTCACTTTCACTTCCTTCCCCCTTTTGTCTTTTCAACGCCTCAAACAGTCGCTTAGCCTTCGCCTGAATAACCATAAGGCTCACAGGTATACGGCGTTGATTTTGGTCTTCCAACCAAAGCACCAGTAATCTTTCCATCTCAATAATAAGACCACTACGCTGCTTTGTTATCACTGTCGCTTTCATAGGAGCAGATCCTTTCACATGTTCAAGGATACGATCTTTATCCTTGATAATCGTAGCGACAGTCGAACGACTAAGTCCTAATGACCTGCCAATTTCTGTTGGTGTTTCCCCCTTATCAGATCGCCTTATGATATCCACTTTCACCTCCATGGTGATGGCCTTCCTTTTCTTTGATGCACTGGTATCAGATGAGTCTTCCTTACGTTTGGGAGCCATAATGAAGGGTGTAATGGCGTGCAGGAGACTTGTTTTCCTCTGTAACCGGGTGCAGTGTACAGTACTGGATGCTATTGCTCTGCCCCTGCACGTAGTTCGACTTACGACTCAAAACCGCGTAAGTCGGAACGAGGCGTCGTATAAAGCGTCGTAAAGACGAAACGTCGTAACCCGAGACCGTCGTAAACCGAGGACTAACTGTATATGTATATTTTTTATTTTTTAACCTGTGACATACGTGGCTGGGCAATATACTACGTGGCTGGGCAATATACTACGTGGCTCTGTGCTGTATACTATGTGACTGGGCAATATACTACGTGGCTGGGCAATATACTACGTCGCTGTGCAATATACTACGGGGCTCTGTGCTGTATACTACGTAACTGGGCAATATACTACATGGCTGTGCAATATACTACGTCACTGGGCAATATACTACATGGCTGTGCAATATACTACGTCACTGGGCAATATACTACGTAACTGGGCAATATACTACATGGCTGTGCAATATACTACGTCGCTGGGCAATATACTACGTGGCTGGGCAATATACTACGTGGCTGGGCAATATACTACGTGGCTGGGCAATATACTACGTGGCTGGGCACTATACTACGTGGCTGGGCACTATACTACGTGGCTGGGCACTATACTACGTGGCTGGGCACTATACTACGTGGCTGGGCAATATACTACGTGGCTGGGCAATATACTACGTGGCTGGGCAATATACTACGTGGCTGGGCAATATACTACGTGGCTGGGCAATATACTACGTGGCTGGGCACTATACTACGTGGCTGGGCACTATACTACGTGGCTGGGCACTATACTACGTGGCTGGGCACTATACTACGTGGACATACATATTCTAGAATACGAATACCCGATGCGTTTTAGAATCGGGCCACCATCTAGTTAGATAGCAGGCCCCCTACAGCGACACCCATCCCCACCCTAACTCGGCTCCCACTCTCACCCTCATTCACCCCACTCCCACAGTAACATACTAATATCATGTGCAGTGTCTTGTGCTTTATTTAAAAGAACGAACATTCCACTTCCACAGCAGCCCTTACATTTATGAAAATGTCCGTCCTGAGTGACTCCTGTCCGTCAGTGTGACTTTGTCCAGGGACCAGGTGGCAGGCCAGGCTCTATCTTGGGCTCTGTCCTGGCACAATAAGAGATGCTGCTGCTGACTAGGACCTGAGAAGAGTGTGGACCAATAGGAGCAGACCTGGGGCGGAGCTATCTGCAGCACTGCCAGCCTGTCAAGATACTATCAGGTTAGCAGCGCTCCAGCTCCAGCCCTCACCGTGGGCTCGCAGTGAGACTCTGCTATTGGCTGCAGCCTGCTCTGCAGCGTTCAGAGTCTCCATCTGTGTGGAGACCAGGCAGCAGCGCGTCCCCATGTCTGGACTGTCAGAGAGCCGCGGCCGCTTATTGCTTAACACTGAAGCGGCCGCGGCTCTGGATGGGTCATGGGTGGGTGGATGGGCCCCTCCTCCTCCTCCATCATGTGACAAGTTCAGGCCTGGGGCGACGCTGCAGCTTGCGCTCCTGTGTGTCTGGACTCTGGTGTCACTGTCTGAAACATCAGAGAGCCGTGGCCGGCTGCCGCTTATTGCTTACTGACTAAAGCGGCCGCGGCTCTGAGTGGGCCCCTCCATGTGATTGGGCCCGGGGCGATGGCCCCCTCTGCCCCCCCAGTAGCTATGCTACTGCCGTCATTATATGTGGGGGGCTGCTATTTCTGTGGGGTATTTCTCTGGAGGCAAGAGAGGTCTGTGTTTCTTCTAATAGGGGAAGTTAGATCTTCGGCTGGTGCGAGACGTCTAGGATCAACGTAGGCACGTTCCCCGGCTATTGTTATTTGTGTGTTCAGGTTTAGGGTCGCGGTCAGCTCAGGTTCCATCACCCTAGAGCTCGTTGGTGCTTGTCCTTTTGTGATTCCCTGCCATTGGAATCATGACAGGACACGTCCTCAAGGTACAGAAATATTTAGACTGGGCGGCCATTATCTTTCGCGCTCTTCAGTTCTTTCACGCCCACTTCCACGCCCTTCTTCTTCTCCTGCGCTCCGTGTGGTGCGGCAATGGCAGCGGTTTTGGTGGGAATCTTGCAGCAAACAGTCCTTGCAATAAATCACAGTCCAAACACGTTTCAATCACAATTCCAAGGCACACATGACCTGCTTCTCAGGCTTAAGTACGATCCTGTTCATGACGCCAAGTTGGAGCGCCCCCAGACACAGGGCCACGAATTCTCGGTACCGGGCCTCTCTGGTTCGGTTCTGAGGCTGTCACGGTGGCTAGACCCGGTCCGCGACCCTGCTAAGGGGCGTCCAATAAAAGGTGATAGGAGTCTGTCAAGGTTTCGTGAAGCCACCTGTGGTGTTCGGTCAGGGTGACCGACGCTGCTGTGGGGTCCGCTGGGGTGATGGAATGGCAGCTGAATGGTATAACTTCCCACAGGTGAAGTATGTCCCCAGGGCTTCCCAGTAAGATGGATGGTGATGGTGTGAGGTGCAGTCAATAACGAGGACACAAGGTTGCAGTCTCTTTACCTCTTTATGAAGACTTCAGGATCCTCAATCCAGAGAACGCTTAACAGGGCTATCTGAGACCGGCCGGTCCGATGGGCACTTCCAGAGTTCCCTTTGCAGGTGGAAATCAGTGCCTGCCTACCACTAGCGCCTGTGTGTTGTAGTGCTACCCTGCTGAGCATTCGGAATAGTCCTCACAACTGCAGTTCTCGTTCGTTCGTTCTCTACAGCTCTCTCTTTAGTTCCAGATGTTACTAGTTTCTCATCCCCCAGGTATGTTATGGCTAGGACGCACCCGTATGACGGGAAGGCTAAGAGCTCTTCCGGGACCCTAGAGACGCCCCTCTCCACGCGTTGCCCCCTATGTTTTCGTAGGAAATTTGTTATGAACTGGTGGTTTAGGAGCAACATGAGACGAGCTCTGAAGGAGGTGGTACCTGTACTGACCGCAGTCCCTAAGCTCAACACAACACTAGAAGTAGCCGTGGGATGCTCCTGTCACTCCCTAGGCACCTCGTCACAGCCTGAGAACTAACTACCCCTAAAGATAGAAACAGGAAAACTATCTTGCCTCAGAGAAAATCCCCAAAGGATAGATAGCCCCCCACAAGTAATGACTGTGAGTGGAGAGGGAAAAGACATACACAGAATGAAACCAGGATGTAGCACAGGAGGCTGTCTAGCTAGATAGATAAGACAGGATAGAATGCTGTGCGGTCAGTATAATAAACAACAAAAATCCACACAGAGTTTACAAAAATCTCCACACCTGACTAAAGGTGTGGAGGGTAAATCTGCTTCCCAGAGCTTCCAGCTTAACTGAATTAATCCATACTAACAAGCTGGACAAAACATAGAATGCACAGAACGAATAAGTCCACAACATGTGGACAGAAAAGAGCAAAGCAAGGACTTAACTTTGCTGAACTGGTCAGGATATCAGGGAAATCCAAGAGAGATGTGAATCCAACCAAGAACCATTGACAAGTGGCACTGCTGAAGGGAAGAGCCAGGCATAAATAGCCGAGCAGAAAGACAATCAGTGGAAGCAGCTGCAGACTGCTAAATCCAAGGAGCAGCCATACCATTTAAAACCACCAGAGGGAGCCCAAGAGCAGAACTCACAAAAGTGCCACTTACAACCACCGGAGGGAGCCCAAGAGCGGAATTCACAACAGTACCCCCCCTTGAGGAGGGGTCACCGAACCCTCACAAGAGCCCCCAGGCCGATCAGGACGAGCCAAGTGAAAAGCACGAACCAAATCGGCGGCATGGACATCGGAGGCAACAACCCAAGAATTATCCTCCTGGCCATAACCCTTCCATTTGACAAGATACTGAAGCCTCCGCCTCGAAAAACGAGAATCCAAAATTTTCTCAACCTCATATTCCAACTCTCCCTCAACCAACACCGGGGCAGGAGGATCAACCGAGGGAACAACGGGCACCACATATCTCCGCAACAAAGATCTATGGAAAACATTATGAATGGCAAAAGAGGCTGGAAGAGCCAAACGAAAAGACACAGGATTGATAATTTCAGAAATCTTATAAGGACCAATAAACCGAGGCTTAAACTTAGGGGAAGAAACATTCATAGGAACATGACGAGAAGACAACCAAACCAAATCCCCCACACGAAGCCGGGGACCAACACACCGATGGCGGTTAGCAAAACGTTGAGCCTTTTCCTGAGACAACGTCAAATTGTCCACCACATGAGTCCAAATCTGCTGCAGCCTGTCCACCACAGAATCCACAACAGGACAATCAGAAGGCTCAACCTGCCCCGAAGAAAAACGAGGATGAAAACCAAAATTACAAAAGAAAGGTGAAACCAAAGTAGCCGAACTAGCCCTATTATTAAGGGCAAACTCGGCCAACGGCAAGAAAGCCACCCAATCATCCTGATCAGCAGACACAAAGCATCTCAAATAGGTTTCCAAGGTCTGATTAGTTCGCTTAGTTTGGCCATTGGTCTGAGGATGAAACGCCGAAGAAAAAGACAAATCAATGCCCATCCTAGCACAAAAGGCCCGCCAAAACCTAGAGACAAACTGAGAACCTCTGTCAGACACAATATTCTCCGGAATGACATGCAAACGAACCACATGCTGAAAAAACAATGGAACCAAATCTGAGGAGGAAGGCAACTTAGGCAAAGGTACCAGATGGACCATTTTAGAGAACCGGTCACAAACAACCCAGATAACAGACATCTTCTGGGAAACAGGAAGATCCGAAATAAAATCCATGGAAATATGCGTCCAGGGCCTCTCAGGGACCGGCAAAGGCAAAAGCAACCCACTAGCGTGGGAACAGCAAGGCTTGGCCCGGGCGCAAGTCCCACAGGACTGCACAAAACCACGCACATCGCGCGACAAGGAAGGCCACCAAAAGGACCTAGCAACCAAATCTCTGGTACCAAAAATCCCAGGATGACCAGCCAACACTGAACAATGAACCTCAGAAATTACCTTACTTGTCCATCTATCAGGAACAAACAGCTTCCCCACTGAACAGCGGTCAGGCTTATCAGCCTGAAATTCCCGAAGCACCTGCCGCAAATCAGGGGAGATGGCAGAAAGAATCACCCCTTCCTTAAGAATGCCGACCGGCTCAAGGACTCCAGGAGAATCAGGCAAAAAACTCCTAGAGAGGGCATCAGCCTTAACATTCTTAGATCCCGGAAGATACGAGACCACAAAATCAAAACGGGAGAAAAACAGGGACCATCGAGCCTGTCTAGGATTCAGCCGCTTGGCCGACTCGAGGTAAATCAGATTCTTATGATCAGTCAAGACCACAACGCGGTGCTTAGCTCCCTCAACCCAATGTCGCCACTCCTCAAACGCCCACTTCATAGCCAACAACTCCCGATTGCCGATATCATAATTGCGTTCCGCAGGCGAAAACTTTCTGGAAAAAAAAAGCACACGGTTTCATCAAAGAACCATCAGAATCCCTCTGAGACAAAACGGCCCCTGCCCCAATCTCAGAAGCGTCCACCTCAACCTGAAAAGGAAGAGAAACATCCGGCTGACGCAACACAGGGGCAGAAGTAAATCGGCGTTTAAGCTCCCGAAAGGCCTCAACAGCCGCAGAGGACCAATTCGCCACATCAGCGCCCTTCTTAGTCAAATCAGTAAGGGGCTTAACCACACTGGAAAAGTTGGCAATGAAACGGCGATAGAAATTAGCAAAGCCCAAAAATGTTTGAAGGCTCTTCACAGATGTGGGTTGAATCCAGTCATGAATAGCTTGGACCTTAACAGGATCCATTTCCATAGACGAGGGAGAAAAAATAAAGCCCAAAAAAGAGACCTTCTGAACTCAGAATAGGCACTTAGACCCCTTCACAAATAAAGCATTATCACGAAGGATCTGGAATACCATCCTGACCTGCTTCACATGAGACTCCCAATCATCGGAAAAAATCAAAATATCATCCAAATATACAACCATGAATTTATCAAGATAATTGCGGAAAATATCATGCATAAAAGATTGGAACACAGATGGAGCATTAGAGAGCCCGAATGGCATCACGAGGTATTCAAAATGGCCTTCGGGCGTATTAAATGCAGTTTTCCATTCGTCACCCTGTTTAATACGAACAAGATTATATGCCCCTCGGAGGTCAATCTTAGTAAACCAACTAGCCCCCTTAATATGAGCAAACAAATCAGAAAGCAAAGGCAAGGGGTATTGGAATTTGACCGTGATCTTAATAAGAAGGCGATAATCTATACAGGGTCTCAAGGAGCCATCCTTCTTAGCAACAAAAAAGAAACCAGCTCCCAATGGTGACGAAGACGGCCGAATATGCCCCTTCTCCAAAGATTCCTTAACATAACTCTGCATGGCGGCATGCTCTGGCACAGACAAATTGAAAAGTCGGCCCTTAGGGAACTTACAACCTGGAATCAAGTTATTAGCACAATCACAGTCCCTATGTGGAGGAAGGGAACTGGACTTGGGCTCATCAAATACATCCTGGAAATCCGACAAACACTCAGGGACGTCAGAAGAGGGGGAAGAGGAAATTGACATCAAAGGAACGTCACTATGTACCCCTTGACAACCCCAACTAGTCACAGACATAGATTTCCAATCCAGCACAGGATTATGTTCCTGTAACCATGGAAAACCCAGTACAACAACATCATGCAGGTTATGCAACACCAGAAAACGGCAATCTTCCTGATGTGCTGGAGCCATGTACATGGTCATCTGTGTCCAGTACTGAGGTTTATCCTTGGCCAATGGTGTAGCATCAATGCCCCTCAAAGGAATAGGGCTCTGCAAAGGCTGCAAGGAAAAACCACAGCGCCTGGCGAATTCTAAGTCCATTAAGTTCAGGGCAGCGCCTGAATCCACAAACGCTATGACAGAAAAGGACAACAATGAGCAAATCAGGGTCACAGATAAAAGAAATTTAGGCTGTACAGTACTGATGGTAACAGACCTAGCGACCCTCCTAGTACGCTTAGGGCAATCAGAAATAACATGAGCAGAATCACCACAGTAAAAACACAGCCTATTCTGACGTCTGAATTCCTGCCGTTCTGTTCTAGTCAAAATCCTATCACATTGCATAGGCTCAGGACTCTGCCCAGAGGACACTGCCATATGGTGCACAGCTTTGCGCTCGCGCAGACGCCGATCAACCTGAATGGCTAGAGACATAGATTCGCTCAAACCAGCAGGCGTAGGGAAGCCCACCATAACATCTTTAAGGGCTTCAGAAAGACCTTTTCTGAAAATAACAGCCAGAGCATCCTCATTCCATTTAGTGAGCACAGACCATTTCCTAAATTTCTGGCAGTATAATTCTGCAGCTTCCTGACCTTGACACAGGGCCAACAGGGTTTTTTCTGCATGATCCACAGAATTAGGTTCATCATACAATAATCCGAGCACTTGAAAAAATGCGTCTACATTTAGCAATGCCGGATCCCCTGATTCAAAGGAGAATGCCCAGTCCTGAGGGTCACCACGCAGCAAGGATATGATGATTTTAACTTGCTGAATGGGATCACCAGAAGAACGGGGTTTCAAAGCAAAAAACAATTTGCAGTTATTTTTAAAGTTCAAAAACTTGGATCTGTCCCCAAAAAACAAATCAGGAGTAGGAATTTTAGGCTCCAAAGCCGAAGTCTGGACAACATAATCTTGGATACTCTGTACTCTTGCAGCAAGTTGATCCACACGAGAAAATAAACCCTGAACATCCATGCGAGAGCATAAATCCTGAACCACCCAGAGATCAAGAGGGAAAAAAAGACAAAACAGAGCACAGAAAAAAAAATGGCTCAGAATTTTTTTTTCCTTCTTTTGAGATGCATTTAATTCATTTTTGGCCACTTGTACTGTTATGAACTGGTGGTTTAGGAGCAACATGGGACAAGCTCTGAAGGAGGTGGTACCTGTACTGACCGCAGTCCCTAAGCTCAACACAACACTAGAAGCAGCCGTGGAATGTACCTGTCACTCCCTAGACATCTCGTCACAGCCTGAGAACTAACTACCCCTAAAGATAGAAACAGGAAAACTATCTTGCCTCAGAGAAAATCCCCAAAGGATAGATGGCCCCCCACAAGTAATGACTGTGAGTGGAGAGGGAAAAGACATACACAGAATGAAACCAGGATGTAGCACAGGAGGCCAGTCTAGCTAGATAGATAAGACAGGATAGAATACTGTGCGGAAAGTATAAAAAACTACAAAAATCCACACAGAGTTTACAAAAATCTCCACACTTGACTAAAGGTGTGGAGGGTAAATCTGCTTCCCAGAGCTTCCAGCTTAACTGAATTAATCCATACTAACAAGCTGGACAAAACATAGAATGCACAGAACGAATAAGTCCACAACATGTGGACAGAAAAGAGCAAAGCAAGGACTTAACTTTGCTGAACTGGTCAGGATATCAGGGAAATCCAAGAGAGATGTGAATCCAACCAAGAACCATTGACAAGTGGCACTGCTGAAGGGAAGAGCCAGGCATAAATAGCCAAGCAGAAAGACAATCAGTGGAAGCAGCTGCAGACTGCTAAATCCAAGGAACAGCCATACCACTTAAAACCACCGGAGGGAGCCCAAGAGCAGAACTCACAAAAGTGCCACTTACAACCACCGGAGGGAGCCCAAGAGCGGAATTCACAACAGAAATTTAAGGTAGACAGCCAACCTATAACTAACTGTCCTGCGGAGTTCGAAGTAAGGCCTAGAGTCAGTTACTCCCGCGGTGTTCCGTCCACCGGCTACGCGCCTCAGTAGGATGTTGCCTCGGTCTCACGGCACAACTCCTACTGGTTCTCCTTTGTGCTTGATCTCGTTTCTCACTGTTCCACAATATCCTTCCCTTCGTGTCTCTCTCTTGGATACCACTGCGGGGTGTGCAGGCACGGTTCCGTTACGTTCTGCTCTGTTCGCTAGGCACCTGCTAGGTTCCCACGCCTGACAGGGACCCCCCTGTGTCTTCTCCCTGCAACACCCCCTGCCACGGGATGTTGCCTGAATCCAACCCAGTCAGCTTCTGACTAACTTCCTATCCAACCCCTAGTTTTACCAGTGTCAGGAGTGGCCCAATAAATAAAGCCTTTTGCTCCCCCTAGTGGCCGGAGTGTGAAGTGTAATGTGTGCTGGTGATACCTGGTCAGTAGAATTCCTTCAGTGCCATCAGACGTACCATCACTCCCCTCAGTGTCATACTGCAATGACCAGATCTCTGGGGTGCTGTTTTTAAACTCGTGATATCTGCCATCATGATGTTATCTATTTACCCTCCCCTCCTATATGTGCTACCCATGTATTATTTCTAGGGTTAAATATCTGTATAATCTCTATATGTAGTCTGTTTGTTATCACATAACCAGTATATGGTACCTATGTGATCTCTGTAATGTCCCCTATAGGTGGTCATATATTGTTCTGTGTCTACCTATGAATGTGCCACAGCCTGTCCTAGGCTTGAATTTGTATATTAAATATGTCATGTTGGGGCATATCTGGACACAGTTACAGTGAGGTGAGCCATACCTGCATTAATCATTTGGTTCCGCATGGATACTCTAGAGCATCTGCATTATATTTGGTACTTACGTCTTTGGCTAGATGTTCTTATAGTATTCTATTCGGAACCTGTGGATTGGCTTCACCAAGATGGCCGATCTACTGCATTCATGCATAGTGTTCGGCTATGGTCTTAATTGTGCATGGTCTTCACTAAGATGGCTGCGCAGAGTGATCTGTGCATACCTAGATGTCCTATGCTGACCGCGCCATGCCCTCCATATGTCATTTCCGGTCTCGACTTTCGCAGTGCCGCCGCCCCTGGATTACATGGGCCCGTGTGCTTCCGGTGCTGTGCGGCCATGCGCACCGCTGACCATGGATTATGACGTATTGGAGGGTATGTGCAACTATTTCTGGGATTTTCTGTATATATCTCTGACCCAGGATTACATCTGCACACCCTTTGAGGAAAGCATTCGCCGAAACGCGCGTCGGGGTGGACGGGTGTGGGGTGCCTGCACACTTGTGTCTCTATATTGACCGGTATGTATATCAGATTTATTTGCTTTAATTGCTGAGAATGATTACTAGCACTGAAATGTAAACAGGTGTATTGATCCATTGATATGCATTTTATACGGTCCCTCTCTTATGTTGTTGGTATTTATATAATTGTACACACTCACTCCTGTCCTTTTGTACGTGTTGGGGGTGGTACGGAGAACCTCCCTAACTGCTGTGTTTTACCTGTTGTGATTAATAAAGATTTTTGTAATTTGTATTTATCCGGACTTATGACTGCGTCTTTATGAGTAGGTTGTTCTCAGTTATTACATCACATAGTATAACACAGCCAATCAGAAGTAATGCTCAAAGCCTACATGAAAGCTAAGGTAGGGAATGCAGCAGCCATTTTGTTGTGAATCTGGATAGTAAGAGGACCTCATAGCTTTAAAATAGTAAGAGAAAGTCATAACACACTGAGGAAACTGCAAACATAGTGGCTCCAATTCTTCATTCTGCCCTATTTATCATTTATTTTGTGACAATCTCCATACGTGCAGGTGCAGGAGACCACATAACTTGGTATGAGTGCTATCCATGGTTTTGATATTCTATATTCGGAAGGCACTCGCCCATTGAACACTATGGATCAGTCAAAAAAAATCGGACAGCACTCGGAATGCTTGGGGCTGTGCACATGTCTGATTTTTTTCTTCAGACCAAATGGTTCGAGGAAAAACTTGGTGGCATGTCCAATTTTGATCTGAGTGTCAGATCAAAGTAAACAAGGTAAGTCTATGGATCTGTGGAAAACATCGATGACATCTGAGTGTGGTCTGCATAGCGGGGAAGGTGGAGAAACTTTTTTTTTTTCTTCTCCACCTCCGAGAAAATTGGATCACACTCTGATCAAACCCCGATCAGAGTGTGATTATCGTAATGGGACGGATTTTCTCAGATGTGAAGGAAACGGTTGTCTGCACCAGCCCTTAGAAAAAGAAATATAGTTGCAAAACTCTGTCAACAGTTCCAACTCCTGATTTGTTAATGTAATGGCATGAATTAGATGTAAATTCTCTGTAACGGGTCTGTTCTTTTTTGGAATGGATTTTTTTAATCGCTTAAAATTCACTTAAAAACTATAGCAGCTTTGAAGACAGTCTTACTAAAGAATGGTTCTCCACTAATCGGACAGTGTCATACTATATAGACACCCTCCATACTGAGCAATGGTTAGACTCAGCAGTCAATTTATTCCTAGATTTCCAGGAGGAACAACAAACGAATATCACAATGCAGAGTTCTAAGAAAAGATTCCCAAGTATGTTCTAAAACAGACGTCCCAGGAGGATCCTTGCGCATACGGAAAACACAACAGCCAACAAAATAACCCATTACCAATACCAGTATTTCCCATGACATCTTATGTGGGAGATTTGCGTTGACAGTCCACCAACCTCCTTCTAAGCATCATTACCTCTTTTTATATTTATTATTGAGCAACGTAGCAATCTTGTGTTTTTAATGTCTCCAATGAGTTTTTGTGTTTTTAATGTCTCCAATGAGTTTACGCGAACGTTGCTTTTTTTTGCAGTTATTTTTAACCATAAAACAAGTAAGCAAACAATGAAAGAAACCACCAAAAACAAACAAGGATTTATCAATTTACTTCTTTCGAGGATGAAATAAAGTACATTATTGACTCGGTATTGTTGCATCTCTGTAGTATTTTGCAGACCTGTGTTACTTAAATCTCTGCTGATCTTCCATTGCTATGAGTTTAAAGTTGTATGATATCCTGTTACTCTCCTAACCGGTCTGCAGCACCGGGTTCTATGTCCTCCTTCCCGCGAGCTCGCTCTGCTCCTGTGTGCATCAAGTTGCGATGATAATTTGGTACATACCTATGAGTTCATGTTCATGTTCTGAGGTTTTATAGGCCAGCTCAGGCAGTGCCAAGTACGGTCCGATGTTTCCAATGGATCCATAGATATGCATTGCCGATTTTCATATCAAAATCGGACATGTCAAAAAGTTGGATATTTGAACGGTCACATAGAATAACATTGGAATGAATGCTGTCTGTGTAAAACACAGATAACACTCGTCTGATTTAAACAGTCGCGTCGTGTGCACGAGCCCTAAATCACCCAACATTACCGGCCTCACCATTAGCTGCTCCCCCTCTAATCATAAGACTTCTCCTGTGCTGCCCCTCTCTTCCTGAGCTCCATTTCCTATCTTGCAAACCTCGAAAAGCTCATAAAAAAATGCACATCTTTTGACAAACGCCTTCCCCGACATGTATCTAATGCTGATTATTTCTTTCCCTGATTTCCTGGTCTTTTTTCCTTATATTCTTATTGTCTCTTCAGAGAGGGAGAGGACTAGAACTCTAGTGCCACCTAATGGAAGTAGCAATCCTAACAGTCAATGTCGACCCTTTAACGAGCCTTGTCACATGACTTAGGATAAGAGCCAAACCAGAATCTCAATTTGCAGACACTGTGTTTCGGGGTACGGCCCCTCGTCAGTGCAAAGTGTGAGATCTGGGTTGGCTGATTGAGAGGCGTCTGACCGGGATCCAAGAAGTATCGTTTCTCCTTGCGGAGAGTGACATGATAAGCTTGTCGAGGTGAGGACACTTAAAGCCGCAATGCTCCTCTGGGAAATATACAAATTGTCTCTTCAGAGAGGACGAGAACTAGAACTCTAGTGCCATCTATTGGAAGTAGAAATCCTAACAGTCAATGTCGACCCTTTAACAAGCCTTGTCACATTACGTTAAAGGGTCGACATTGACTGTTAGGTTTGCTACTTCCAATAGGTGGCATTAGAGTTCTAGTCCTTTTCCTCTCTGAAGAGACAATTTGCATGTTTCCCAGAGAAGCATTGCGGCTTTAAGTCTCCTCACCTCGCCATGCTTAACATGTCACTCTCCGCAAGGAGAAACGATACTTCTTGGTTCCTTATATTCTGTAAGCTCAGATGGGCAGAGTATCAGGTAAATGACATTTCTCTGGTCAAAACCGCATTACATTTCTAATTATTACAAGGTGCAACCCCAAAATTGGACTATGTAAAGTGATATGGAAATTAATGATGCTACAGAAATTAATAAAAAATGTTTTATCTGGTCTCACGATGGGATGTAATATTACACCAAGTAGCACTGGATGTCATGGCCTCAAGTGATGCAACTGTCATAAAAGTGTTTTGCAATGGATTTGACAAGAGGTGGAAAAAAAACCCCTAATGCCAGAGATGGAATAACGTCAGGCACTGGTTGGTTCGTATATCCTATATAATAGCATCAATGTCACTAATGGGACAGGATTGGCCACAAATATTTAGCGGTGTCTTTCCAACTTTGTCAGCATAATTGCCAACACTAAAGAATGGATTTTTGAGAAGGAAGTTTCCAGGAAGGAGTAAGAAGGTGCGACATAAGAGACAAGAATCCCCAGCGCTGTGCGGCATTTGTGCAAGAAAACAACCATCTACTGCCTAAACAAAACCCTCTAGAACCAGCCACCAGAGGGAGACTTTGAGGGTGGAAAAGTTTGAATGGAGCATCGGGTCAGGTGATTTTAATGATGGAGATCCCAGATAAAAAAGCCCAGTGCCCCAAAATGGGAAATTTGGCGTCAATTGAAGGAACGTGCAGGATGTGTATCTACAAAGACGCTGAGGCTGAAGTGACAGGCCACAGCAGAAGGACAGAGGCAGTGGGCTGTGGTGCACCTGGAAGCAGAGCCCGGGCAGTACCAAGCAAGTTCCGGAATCTTGACTATGATAGTCAAGACCTGAAGACCCGATCCATGCCATGCAAGTTCCAGAATCCAGATGATGTAAGTCAAGGCCAGAAAACTCGACCTGCGTCTGTCAAGACCTGGAGTCCAAATGACACCAGATAAGAACCAAGGCTCAGTCCTCATCTCATCGGGTACAATAGACATCCGCCATCGGTCAAGCACCAAAGAACTGGGAGAAGACTCCTCTTGGGGATGAATGGTGGCAGTGATGAAAGGGAGGTAAGAATGAGAGGGCCGTTGCGTTCAGCACCGACGTACGGTGCAGGGGTTGGTCTGGGCTAGTACAACAGACAGGGAGGAGGCTGAATCAAGTGAAGGGGGCCCAGCGAGGCTTGTTAGACTTTGTCTGGAGAACTTGCGGCCTACTGGGAAGTTATAAGAACGTATAACCAAAGACTGTCATAGTAGCTAGAGTGAAGCTGAGGATTCTTTGTACATTTGTTATTGTATATTGCATGCTGTAATTATCCTGTTTAGCATTAATTGCCGTTGCTATAGTTACCTCATTTCCAGGGATATCAGGGAAATAAACAGTATAAGTAGAACATTTCCGACTTGTGTTTTGTCTGTGCGTTCATCCGGTCACCTGCTTACATAGGAGCCAAGAGACGAAATGTTTTATGTGTGCGGCGTACCACACTCTTCCACGCCCAATTACCCTTCCGCGTGATATGTGTTCGGTGGTTGGGACTCCATCTAATATTGACAATGATGCATAAGAAACCGTCCAGGAGTATAACTTTTCGGAGGTCTTCAAGGGGACTCAGAAAAGCTGACGAGTATATTTTAAGGCATCTACAGGCAAAACCAACAGTATTTTGTCCTGTATCCACAAAAAAAGATGAAGCTGTAATTATTTGCAAGGTTGGAGGAGCTTCTGAAAGAAGGATCAGGCTACACGACTACACATAGGGTTTGTTTGTAGTCTGTCACCATGGAGACACATAGACCTGCTTAGGAGCTGTATACACAAAGTGTTAAGATATTTTTATCAGGTCAACTGTTAATGCCTTTTTTCTTTTGTTTTAAGTCAAGCAGATGAAATAGATAATTTCCAAGAGGAAATGTTCAATACAAAGTTCTGAAGAAGATGCTCCCGAATAGTTTATTTTACGGGGAATTCAAGTATTTACCGAAACAGACATGTCAGGAGCGATGACAGCCCCTCTTTAAATGTCTATTAAAATCCACAACTAATTGAAGGTGCAGGATTAAACCTTTTCTCAAGTGTCACAAGTTATAATTGCACCTTGAGACGATTAAAAAATGAATCCCACGTCTTTCTCCTGACACCGCCGCATTGTTACCGCCGTTGAAATGATTACTTTATTTTCAGATTGTGAAACATTTGGTTATAACGCACATCTTTTATATCCAATCTACCAGACTAATCTGTAACAATTGTTTTCTTGTGGCAAAGTCATTTTCTTTCTTTGCACTCCCGTCAGCAATTAGTAATAATTTTAGATGGTAGCGAGCAGGAGCCGGTGCACAATACGGCGTTATTTATAAAAGGAGCTCGATGTAAAAACACAAAAGGCTTTATTCTGGGAATCAATTACAATGCGGAGTCACCCGCATATATTTACACTACGTACAAGGGGTGATGTGATTGTACTTATATGCAACTTGTAATCAGACACTATTATTAATGGTGTTATTCACTTTCCAGAATTGCTCACTTACATATAAGAGGTAAGCAATGACGTTGCGACCACACACCTATCGAGACGTGTGCAGGATTGACCGGAGTCTTGTAAATGTCCCATGCTAGTGAACTACCTTCCACCAGATCAGAGACCACCACATCAAAACCTTGTCATGGGCAACCCGATCTCCAGACCTGAACCCCATTGAAAACCTCTGGAGTGTAATCAAGAGGATGATGTATAGTCACAAGCCATCAAACAAAGAAGAACTGCTTACGTTTTTGTGCCAGAAGCAGTGTGAAAGACTGGTGGAAAGCATGCCAAGACGTATGAAAGCTGTGATTAAAAATCATGGTTATTCCACAAAATATTGATTTCTGAACTCTTCCTGAGTTAAAACATTAGTATTGTTGTTTCTAAATGATTATGAACTTGTCTTCTTTGCATTATTTGAGGTCTGAAAGCACTGTTGTTTTTTTTATTTTGACCATTTTTCTTTGTCAGAAAAAAATGCTAATTTTATTGCTTGGAAATTCATAGACAAGTTGTCAGTAGCTTCTACACTAAAAGAACAATTTACATTTTACTCAAAAATATACCTATAAAGAGAAAAATGAGACAAACTGAACATTTTGCAGTGGTCTCTTAATTTTTGCCAGAGCTGTGTACAGTTGTGTGAAAAAGTGTTTGCCCCCTTCCTGATTTCCTTTTCTTTTGCATATTTGCCACACTTAAATGTTTCAGATCACCAAAACTAATTTAAATATTAGACAAAGATAACAAAAGTAGCACAAAATGCAGTTTTTAAATGAAGGTCTTTTTTAAGGAAAAAAAGAAATCCAAACCTACAGGGCCCTGTGTGAAAAAGTGATTCCCCATAAACCTAATAACTGGTTGGGCCACCCTTAGCAGCAACAACTGCAATCAAGCATTTGCGATCATTGGCAATGAGTCTTTTACAACGCTCTGCAGGAATTTTGGTGCATTCATCTTTGCAGAATTATTGCAATTCAGCCACATCAGAAGGTTTTTGAGCCTGAACTGCCTTTCTAAGGTCTTGCCACAGCAAGGTCAGGACTTTGACTAGGCCACTTCAAAGTCTTAGTTTTGTTTTTCTTAAGCCATTCAGAGGTGGACTTGGTGTGTTTTGGATCATTGTCCTGCTGCATAACCCAAGTGCGCTTCAGCTTAAGGTCACGAACAGATGGCCAGACATTTTCATTTAGGATTTTTTGGCAGAAAGCAGAATTATTTGTTCCATTTACCACAGCAAGTCTTCAGAGTCTTGAAGCAGCAAAACCGCCCCAGACCATCACACTACCACCACATTTTACTGTTGGTATGATTTTCCTTTTCTGAAGTGATGGGTTACTTCTACGCCAGATGTAATGGGACATACACCTTCCAAAAAGTTCAACTTTTGTCCTGTCAGTCCACAGAGTATTCTCTGAAAAGTCTTGGGGATCATCAAGATGTTTTCTGGCAAAACTGAGACAAACCTTTATGTCCTTATTGCTTAGCAGTAGTTTTCATCCATGCAGGCCATTTTTGCCCAGTGTCTTTCTTATGGTGGAGTCATGAACACTGACTTTAAGTGAGGCAAGTGAGGCCTGCAGTTCTTTGGATGTTGTTCTGGGGTCTTTTGTAACCTCTTGGATGAGTCGTTGCTGCGCTCTTGAGATAATTTTGGTCTGCCGGCCATATCAGGTAAGGTTCATCACTGTTCCATGTTGTCGCCATTTGTGGATAATGGCTCTCACTGTGGTTCGCTGGAGTCCCAAAGATTTAGAAAAGATTTTTATAACCTTTTCGAGGCTGACAGATCTCAATTATTTTGTTTCTCATTTGTTCCAGAATGTCTTTGAATCTTGACATGATGTCTAGCTTTTGAGTGTCTTTTGGTCTACTTCACTTTGTTAGGCAGGTCCTATTTAAGTGATTTCTTGATTGAGAACAGGTGGGACAATCATTTTTTCACACAGGGTCCTGTAGGTTTGGATTTTTAGTTCCCTTAAAAATAAAGAACTTTTTTTTACACAGGCGCATGCTGCATGTTGACATTATCAAGCTGCGCCATTTTCTCCTGTAAATAGCAGATCTGCAGGGATCACTTGCTGCCCGCCGCACATGATGAGGACAATCTAGCCATGGGCCCGCGAAGGCTCCGAGAAACAGGCCAGATTGCTCTAATTATTAGCGGCCTTGCAAGTGTCCTCCTCTACCTCCATACCCCAGTGCACCTGCACCCTTCCTCCGTCCATCTGTCCCTTCCTCTGTCCAACCTTCCTTTCCTTCGTCCATCCATCCCTTCCTCCATCCATTCATCCCTTCCTCTATCCATCTATCTCTCCAACCCTTCCTTCTTATTCTAATGACCTTCTTTCATCCATTCCCCCATTCATTGCTCCATCTCTTCCTTTCTCTCTCCCTATTCTAGTCACCTTCCTTATTGACATGCTTCAACAGTTGAGTTGGGTCATAACGTCACCAAATGCAAATTAATTATGTAAAAATCATACAATGTGACTTTCAGGATTATTTTTTAGATTCAGTCTCTCACAGTTGAAATGTACCTACAATAAAAATTACAGTCCTCTCCATTCTTTGTAGGTGGGAAAACTTGCAAAATCTGCAGTGTGTCAAATACTTATTTTCGCCCTGTGTAATGTATGTACACAGCAGAATAGTGAGTGCAGCTCTGGAGTATAATAGAGGATGTAATAGCATTCAAAGGGTTTGAACAGTATTAAAATAAACATGGCTGCTTTCTTTATTCCTCAATAAGAGCTTTATACAGGTGTGTATACGGTATTGGACAATTGTGGTTCATTTTCTGAACAAAAAAGGCACAGCCATATATTAAGAAGCCAGCTCCATCTTAACCAATGGTGTACTACAAATATAAAGCGCTAAATGGCTGTAATCCAGGAGTCAGCACTCCAGCTATTGTGGAACTAAAACTACCAGAACAACCTGAGAGCTTGTAGTTACAGAATACCTGGAGAGCCGCATAGGAAATGAATTGTTACACAGGGCAAATAGCGTAGGCAGACTGTTGGACGTGCCGCAGAGGATAGGTGGGCAATGGTGACATCTACGTAGAATTTTCCAAATTCTTTAAATCTCTTTAGGACCCTATGAACAGGACAGAGCCCTGGGAACATAGCAGAGCATCTGTTCAGTGCCATATTTTGGAGATATTCTTCCTTAGGTCCAATGGCTTGACATCTAGGCTACATTGGGCTTCATCAAGGGCTCTAGTGGCGATGCGTTACATCCCGATGGGCCTCAGTTTGCAGAATGTGGCACATTTGCATAAAATCCTGACTACAAACGAAACCACAAACCATCAAAGTTGTAATATAAAGTTCCATTTCTGAATGACATAGGAGGTGATGCACCAGGTGTTCTGCTCCAATCTCCAAGATATGATGCCTTGTCCTTCTGTGACAGGTGGGGAGGCGATGGAGACTCTGCATCACGTTCCATCAGACGGAGAGCTCACATACAAAACATCCTGACGGACAATTCCATAATGGCTTTCCAATTTAATTAAACTGACAAAACATCAAATACAATAGTTCTGCAGATAGTGAAGTTATGCCGTGTTGTGCGCTGTCGTCCCGGCGTCGGATACGGAGCCTTGTTACACATCACTGCCAAGCTATTATTGTTTGCACATTTTTTTTTTTGCATTGTTTCGCTCCCAAGATGGGATGAGATATTTGTTTTTTAGTGAATTTATGAAAAACTGACAGATGCCGTCATGTATTTTTGCCAAAGCTGCTTGGCTGTAAAAGCTCCTGTGGGCAAGAAACTCGCAATCAAGGAAACTGCAACTTATTGCTCTGATGGGATGTGACTGCATTATTACTTGTATGCAAAATAGTAAAAAAAAATAGTAAAAAACAAAAAAAAGCATAACAAGCAAAAAAAATTAATAATAATAATAAAAATCCTTAAAAGCCTAAACAAATGCAGGCCTCATAATATAACACATCCTTAATGCATTCTCATTAAGGGCTCGCTATGAGTAAAAGTGTAATATAAAAAGTTAATAAGCATTCATTAGTATCCTTTAGAAAGCTTTATATGGCTTTCTTTCTATTGTGAAAACACTTATTTTTATTAATGCAAAATTGTCCTTTCAAAAAAAACATGACTTAAATGAATTAGCCAGCCAATTATTTTTTTAAACCAGAACTAGCGGGGTCTATAAATTATTTAGACCATTCTACATATAGTTTAGAAAAAAAGAGTGGGCAACCTCTTTGAAGCAAGATTTTGTTGACCTAAACCCCCAAAACAAGATAAAAATGCATTTAGTGCACATATCTGTCTAATATGTCCCAATTCTCGTGTTGTGTAACTTGTCATATGCACGTTTTGTGTGAGCAGCTAATTTCTTCAGCATTCTATCAGCACTATAGGTGCTAGATCCTACTTTTCCTAAATTCCTAGAATGCGATGCTCCTGCCAGTGTCCAATTGCTTGGGTACCTCTTTCTGGAAACCCACCTCTATGGTATTATAAACAGGAGAGCAGTAGTATAAACACAAAGACCTGTACCACTTCCTGTAGAGAGACAAAAACCCGCCCCCCCCCCCTTTCTGTAGAGAGACAAAGGCCAGCCTTATGTTGTGTAGAGACAAAGACCCGTCCCCAATTCATGTACAGAGAAAAAGGCCTGCCCCCATTTTGGTAGAGACACAAGGACAAAGACTCGCTTTCACTTCCTATAAAGAGATAAAGACCCACCCCCACGTCCTGCAGAAATAAAAAGACCCACCCCCCTTACTGCAGAAAAACAAAGATCAACCCCAACTTCCTGTAGAGAGATATTAACCAGCACCCACTTCCTGCAGAAAGACAAAGACCAGCTCACACTTCTTGCAGAAAGACAAAGACCAGCCCTCATTTCCTGTAGAAAGACAAAGATCTGCACCCATTTCCTGTAGAAGGACAAATACTATCCTCCACTTCTGGTAATGAAACAAAGACCCACCCTCACTTACTCCAGATAGACAAAGACCAGCTCCCACTTCCTGTAGAGACAAAGACCTGCCCCCACTTCCTGCTGAAAGACAAAGACCCTTCCTCACTTCCTGTAGAGATAAAGATTCACCCCACTTCCTGTAGAAAGATGAAGACCAGACTCCATTTCCTGTAAAGAAACAAAGACCCACCCACTTCCTGCAGAAAGACAAAGCCCACCGCCACTTCATGTATAGAGACAATGAACTGCCACCACTTCATGCAGAAAGACAAATTCTAACCCCCACTTCCTGCAGAAATAAAAAGACCTGCCCCCACTTCCTGCAGAAAGACAAAGGCCAGCTCCCACTTCCTGTAGAGAGACAAAGACACTTGCCCACTTCCTGTAGAAAGACCAAGACCAGTCTACAATTCTTGAAAAGAGACAAAAACCCGCCCCATTACTGTAGAAAGATAAAGATCCACCCACTTCCTGCAGAAAGACAAAGATCAGACCCCACTTCCTGTAGAGATAAAGACCCATCCTCACATCCTGTAGAGAGATAAAGATCCACCATCACTTCCTGTAGAAAGACAAAGATCAGCCTCCGCTTCCTGTAAAGAGACAAAGACCCATCTACTTCCCTAGAGAGATAAAAACTCGCCCCCATTTCCTGTAGATATTGCTCCTCCCTTACTGCCTGTAGACAGATAAAGATCCAATTCACTTCCTGTTTAAAGACAAAGACTGGCTTCAACTTCATGTAGAGAGACAACGACCTGCCCCCACTTCCTGCAGAAAGACAGAGACACACCCTCACTTCATGTAGAGAGACAACAACCCACCCCTACTTCCTGCAGAGAGACAAAAATTAGCTCCTACTTCCTGTAGAGACAAATACCTGCTCCCACTTCCAGTAGAAAGACAAAGACAAGCCCCCACTTCCTATAGAGAAACAAATATCTGCCCCCACTTCCTGTAAAGAGACAACGACCCTTCCTCACCACCTGTAGAAAGATAAAGATCCACCCCTACTTCCTGTAGAAAGACAAAGATCAGCCTCCACTTCCAGTAAAGAGACCAAGACCTGCCCCTTTCCTGTAGAGAGACAAAGACACTTGCCCACTTCCTGCAGAAAGACAAAGACCAGTCTACAATTCTTGAAAAGAGACAAAGACCCACTCCCTTACTGTAGAAAGATAAAGTCCCACCCCCACGTACTGTAGAAATAAAAAGACCCACCCCTACTTACTGTAGAAAAACAAAGATCAGCCCCAACTTCCTGTAGAGATATTTACCAGCACCCACTTCCTGTAGAAAGACAAAGATCAGCCTCCACTTCCAGTAAAGAGACCAAGACCTACCCCCTTCCTGTAGAAATATAAAGACCCGCCCCAAATTCCTGTAGAAAGACAAAGACCCGCCCCCACTTCCTGCCAAAATACAAAGACCCACCCCCACTTCCTGTAGAAAGACAATGACCTGCTTCCACTTCCTGTAGAAAGACAAAGACCAGCCCTCAGTTCATAAAGAAATATAAACTTCCTGTTGAGAAATAATGACCTTCCCCCAGTAAAAATCCACAGTCACTTCCTATAATCTGTCTTGGTGTCTGCTGCTGGAGACAGATTACACTTGACAACAGGCAGTTAATAGTTATCAGTAAGTTACACAGATGACAGCATCTAGTGACTGACACTCTGGAACGATTTTTTTAGGGAGGTAATGCAACATTTATTTTTATAGAAAGTGATTTGCAAATTATCCATAATCGCATTATCTATCTAGCTGTTTGCAAGTCCAGAGACAATTTAAAAGTGTTTCAAGTGATGACATATACGGAGATGCATTGTTACCCTCGTTGATCTGGTCATTTTTCGGATATTTTAGCCTTACCCTCAACCCCACACAGGATCACCCTTTTGTGGGTAGATTTTGGCCCAGGGCTTCTCCGAATTTGCCATGACTTTCAAAAATTGTGACAGTGCTGGAAAATCTGTGACTGTTGGCAGGTATGGGTATGTATAAAGGGACTACATCACCGTTTGCTCATTTTTTCACGACACAGCAACAGTCCCATCCCAACTGTTCCCTCCAAAGTGTGTAGCTGTTTCTCTGAAGAAAAGTGGGGAGGCCTTTGGTAGTTTTATTTTTCAGCCCAGGAGAAAGTAAGGATTTGCACCCCTGATACATTTAGCTATACTTTATTGGTGACTATTTAATACAACATGAAACTGGGGCTATCTACGAACACCCCCTGCAAAAGATAAACCACCAGTATATACTGGTTAAGGCATCTCCGACTGTCCTATCGTCATAGACAATCCTCTACTTGGTTGTCACTGAGATATAAAGAAGCCCTCCAGTTCCTATGAAGTATTTTAGGCCTTCACAAGCCTCTCGGTAATAGATCCGCCTGTGTCGCACTTGTTACTTGTACTAAGGCACTGACCTTTCATAATGGAACAACTCGGGCCTAATAAGAGGCTTGTGTGTCAGATAAAGATGTATCCCCTTTGTGTATCTGCTGACACAGTGAATGTTCACACTCCCCTTCTGTTAACCACTGATGTAATTCTCAGGGATCAGACGAAAATGTCCTCTACGTCCAAACTGGATCAGGATAAAGACTCGGCTCTGGGCTACGTGCCTGCGCCACAGTACAGTGAACACAGAGCAATTGATTCCTTATCCGCAGGGCAAGTTCAACCATCTGTAGCTCTGAGCACCTGCTACAAGTCTCTGCAGAAACTTCACTTGTGCAGAACACTTCATCTTCCACATGTTCCTTATTTTCTGGAACAGGGTTAACCATTTGACACATTTATGGCATATCAAATAAAACAAATGTCACTTGACGCAAATTTACGTTGTAGTTTTATTGCTTTACAGAAATTAATGACATACATGAAAATAAAAACTAGGAGTTGGTGGTGGCGTTGGTGGAGGACAGTTGGTGCTCATAAAGTATGGAGAACTGTAACTGTTGTTTTAGAAGAACTTGCAGCAGCAGAATGTCTGTGTCTGCCACTAGATCCTCCGTCCCCCTGTAACTCTCTATAGAACTGTGAAAGTACCAACTGTCATCTCCATAGAATTTAAATGCACCAACTGTCGCCTCCAATGTCAGTAATGCAAAAGTCTGACATCACTACATGCAGCTCTTACCTATGATGTGAGAGTGAAAGATCAGCCTGAGAGGAGAAAGAAACACATTTTCCATATAACATATATTAAAATTTCTTATTTTCATGTGTATTATTGATTTATGAAACAAAAGCTAAAATGATGGTTACTCTCTCAGAAAGGGTTGTCTAGTAGTAATAGTGGATAACTCCTCTAAGGCTTATATATATATACTAGCTGGAGAGCCCGGCGTTGCCTGGGCATAGTAAATATCTGTGGTTAGTTATAGCACCTCACTTCTCTTATTATCCCATTACGCCTCTCATTTTCCCCATCACATCTTTCATTTTCCCTCTCACATCTCTCATTTTCCCCTCGCTGCTCTTATTTTCCACCTCACTCCTCTCATTCCCCCCTAACACTTGTCATTTCGACCTCACATCTGTCATTTTCCGATCACTCCACTATTTTCCCTCACTCCTCTCATTTTGCACTCACACCTTTTCATTTTCACCTCACACCTCTCATTTTGACCTCAGTATATACATATTTGTCATCTCCCTTATATATAGTATACACCTGTATGTCATCTCCTGTATATAGTATATACCTGTATATCATCTCCCCTGTATATAGTATATACCTGCTGTGTGTCATCTCCCCTGTATATAGTATATACCTGTATGTCATCTCCTGTATATAGTATATACCTGTATGTCATCTCCCCTGTATATAGTATATACCTGCTGTGTGTCATCTCCCCTATATATAGTGTATACCTGCATGTCATCTCCTCCTATATATAGTATATACCTGTATGTCATCTCTTCCTGTATATAGTATATACCTGTGTGTCATCTCCCCTGGGATACTAATCGCCATATTCGGCTACTATCATATTCAGTCCGGTTCAATATCTCTTACCCATGGGACAAGAGCACAGGGGTCGCCACCAAGGCCCCAACGCGCGTTTCGCGTCGGCTTCGTCAGGGGGCAGTGTAGTGCATTGTTCTAGGGCCAACTATATAGTGCCAGGAGTCCAGAATCAGGTGTCCCTAATGGCGGCGCATGTCTCCCGTCAGTCGCACCAGGAACTGCATCACGCGCGGCATCCAACATGGCGCCGCGGTTCACAGTCGCGCACATGACGCCACTGGACCGCACGCGTCATTACAGGGCGCCGCCCACAATGCCCCGGACCAAGACCACAGAGGACATGCGCACTAGGGAGCACCAGGAAATAACAATGGCGCAGCAAAGAAGATGTATCGCTCGTCACTATGGAGACCAGTGACCTACTGTAAGTGCACAGTAATATAAAACATAAAAGAATAAGGGAAAATTGATTTATGCGGTGCACTCAGCACCGCAAAGGTGAAAGTGAAAAAGAAAAAAAAAGGCTTTGAAAGGCTTTTCGTAGCTTTGAAAGACCTGCAGCTTTTCACACGGAAGATCATTCTTAAGAAATTACATCTACGGTCTACATCCTCTTCTGAGATAACTGACCCAATTGAACTGGAGGCACTACAAAATCTTCAAGAATTGGAATATGAGTCCAACCAGTCTGCGGTGAGTACCTCTCCACCTAATATCGCAGCCAGATGTACGACCTTTCCCTCCTTGTCCCTTTGCCCTCAGGTAGAAATTTTCACCAAATTGGTAACTGAAGATTTCAAAAAGATCAATAATTACAGTGGGGCAAAAAAGTATTTAGTCAGTCAGCAATAGTGCAAGTTCCACCACTTAAAAAGATGAGAGGCGTCTGTAATTTACATCATAGGTAGACCTCAACTATGGGAGACAAACTGAGAAAAAAAAAATCCAGAAAATCACATTGTCTGTTTTTTTATCATTTTTTTTGCATATTATGCTGGAAAATAAGTATTTGGTCAGAAACAAACAATCAAGATTTCTGGCTCTCACAGACCTGTAACTTCTTCTTTAAGAGTCTCCTCTTTCCTCCACTCATTACCTGTAGTAATGGCACCTGTATAAACTTGTTATCAGTATAAAAAGACACCTGTGCACACTCTCAAACAGTCTGACTCCAAACTCCACTATGGTGAAGACCAAAGAGCTGTCAAAGGACACCAGAAACAAAATTGTAGCCCTGCACCAGGCTGGGAAGACTGAATCTGCAATAGCCAACCAGCTTGGAGTGAAGAAATCAACAGTGGGAGCAATAATTAGAAAATGGAAGACATACAAGACCACTGATAATCTCCCTCGATCTGGGGCTCCACGCAAAATCCACGCAAAATCCCACCCCGTGGGGTCAGAATGATCACAAGAACGGTGAGCAAAAATCCCAGAACCACGCGGGGGGACCTAGTGAATGAACTGCAGAGAGCTGGGACCAATGTAACAAGGCCTACCATAAGTAACACACTACGCCACCATGGACTCAGATCCTGCAGTGCCAGACGTGTCCCACTGCTTAAGCCAGTACATGTCCGGGCCCGTCTGAAGTTTGCTAGAGAGCATTTGGATCATCCAGAGGAGTTTTGGGAGAATGTCCTATGGTCTGATGAAACCAAACTGGAACTGTTTGGTAGAAACACAACTTGTCGTGTTTGGAGGAAAAAGAATATTGAGTTGCATCCATCAAACACCATACCTACTGTAAAGCATGGTGGTGGAAACATCATGCTTTGGGGCTGTTTCTCCGCAAAGGGACCAGGACGACTGATCTGGATACATGAAAGAATGAATGGGGCCATGTATCGTGAGATTTTGAGTGCAAACCTCCTTCCATCAGCAAGGGCATTGAAGATGAAACGTGGCTGGGTCTTTCAACATGACAATGATCCAAAGCACACCGCCAGGGCAACGAAGGAGTGGCTTCGTAAGAAGCATTTCAAGGTCCTGGAGTGGCCTAGCCAGTCTCCAGATATCAACCCTATAGAAAACCTTTGGAGGGAGTTGAAAGTCCGTGTTGCCAAGCGAAAAGCCAAAAACATCACTGCTCTAGAGGAGGTCTGCATGGAGGAATGGGCCAACATACCAACAACAGTGTGTGGCAACCTTGTGAAGACTTACAGAAAACGTTTGACCTCTGTCATTGCCAACAAAGGATATATTACAAAGTATTGAGATGAAATTTTGTTTCTGACCAAATACTTATTTTCCACCATAATATGCAAAAAAAATGATAAAAAAACAGACAATGTGATTTTCTGGATTTTTTTTTCTCAGTTTGTCTCCCATAGTTGAGGTCTACCTATGATGTAAATTACAGACGCCTCTCATCTTTTTAAGTGGTGGAACTTGCACTATTGCTGACTGACTAAATACTTTTTTGCCCCACTGTATAAGAAAAGGGATAATCTGAATAGAGAGCAGAGGCAAGCTTTGAATGAGATAAAAATGTGGGATGATGTGGTAATTAAACCTGCGGACAAGGGGGGAAACGTCGTCATCTGGCCTGTGGAGAGGTACGAGAAGGAGGCCTTCAGACAATTAAAAAATAAAGAGACATATACCCAACTAGCACAAAACCCCCTTTCAAAGTTCCAGAGCCAGCTCGAGTGTATTCTGGAATTGGCAGTTGAAAGGGGGATAATTACCAAAAAGATGTTGGGTGGACTCCTGCCTCGAAATCCAGTAGTACCCACTTTTTATCTTCTCCCCAAGGTCCACAAAGATCCTGTTTCTCCACCAGGGCGTCCTATTGTCTCTGGCATAGGAGGGTTATGTGATGCTACATGTAAGTTCATTGAACATTACCTCAGACCACAGGTCGAGACTTTACCCTCCTATGTCAGGGACACTACGGACGTCCTTAAAAGGGTTGATGGCCTTATCGTGGAGGGAGATATGCTTTTGGTGACAGCAGATATCGAATCTCTGTACACCAGCATTCGGCATGTGGATGGCATGAGGGCGGCAAGGTTTTTCCTCGAATCTAGCAATTTGGAGGCTGATTTACGCGAGCTGATATTGGAGTTGTTGGATTTTATTTTAACACATAATTTTTTTGTTTTTAAAGATCGTTTTTTTCTCCAGAGACAGGGCACTGCAATGGGGGCGGCCTGTGCGCCTTCATATGCTAACTTGTTTTTGGGATTTTGGGAAAGGGAGATTTTTCACGGCGGAGCACAGGCCGCCCCCCAAATCCTTGGTTGGTTTAGGTATATAGATGATGTCCTGTTTATTTGGCATGGTCCTGTCTCTGGACTACAGAATTTTATGGTGGGTCTCAATCACAACAACTCCAATATCAGGCTCACTTATGTCTATCATCATAAAGAAATCTCCTTCTTGAATGTCACCTTGAAGGTGCAAGGAGATGGTTCTATTTATACGGATATGTACCGTAAGGAGACCTCTGTCAATGCTCTCCTGCACTCCACGTCCTCACATCCTCCCTCCACGATAAGGGCCATCCCCATTGGACAATTCCTTCAGGCCCGGAGGATTTGTACCTCAGATCATATGTTTGAAAGGCAGGCTGTGGACCTTGGGGAGCGATTTAGACAGCGTGGATATAGTGGTCGTTCGATCAAGTAGGGCTAATTACGAGCTAAAAAAACGAAGAGGAATGAGTTATTGGTAGAAAGGAAAAAGAGCCAAAGTAAGAAAAAAGAGTGGGACGACAACCAAGATTCATTTCCACATACAACCACAAATGGGATCTTATGAGATCCATCATCAACAAACACTGGTCGGTTTTACTAACCGACTCGGTGCTACGGAAACATTTGTCTGACCGTCCTCTGATGACAGCACGCAGAAGTGCGAATATAAGAGACATGGTGGTACATAGCCACTATGTCGCAAAAATCCCCAACTTGTTTGGGGCGGGACTACAGAAAAATGGATTTTTTCCATGCGGTAGTTGCCTGGCATGTAAAAATCTAGTTAGGGCCACATCGTTCACGTCATCTGATGGAAAAATTTTCCAAATAAGGGAACACATCACGTGTAGTTCTACCTTCGTGGTATACTACGCAGTCTGCACATGTGGTTTAATTTATGTGGGACTAACTTCTCGCGAATTGCGAGTACGGGTCCGCGAACATGTGCGAGACATTATGGGAGCCCGTGACGTGGACGATGTGGACAATTTAAAATCAATACCCAGGCACTTCCGCTTATACCATCAATGTAACCCCAAGCATCTCAAAATATGGGGGATTGACAGGGTGCGTGCTGGCATCAGAGGTGGGGACTTGAGGCGCAGACTGGCACAATGTGAGTGCCGATGGATCACGTTGTTAAATACCATCTCCCCATTAGGGCTTAATGGTCTCCATAGTGACGAGCGATACATCTTCTTTGCTGCGCCATTGTTATTTCCTGGTGCTCCCTAGTGCGCATGTCCTCTGTGGTCTTGGTCCGGGGCATTGTGGGCGGCGCCCTGTAATGACGCGTGCGGTCCAGTGGTGTCATGTGCGCGACTGTGAACCGCGGCGCCATGTTGGATGCCGCGCGTGATGCAGTTCCTGGCGCGACTGACGGGAGACATGCGCCGCCATTAGGGACACCTGATTCCGGACTCCTGGCACTATATAGTTGGCCCTAGAACAATGCACTACACTGCCCCCTGACGAAGCCGACGCGAAACGCGCGTTGGGGCCTTGGTGGCGACCCCTGTGCTCCTGTCCCATGGGTAAGAGATATTGAACCGGACTGAATATGATAGTAGCCGAATATGGCGATTAGTATCCCACTATGGGAGGAATATGGATTGAAGTCTAGGCATCCGGTCTATACAGTGTTTCTTGCCGTTACATGCACTATTGGCACTTTATGATTGCTCGAATTGACAGGGATTCACAGGGGCTGCTGCCTTGCAGTGACTCTTTCAGTGTTGTCCTCTGATTCCTCTCTGTGTATATTATGTTTATTGTGATTTATTATTTAAATGTATTTGTATCTGACGGTTTTTGGTAATAAAGATATATATTTATATGATTTATAAATGGGACTCATACTCCGTTTTTTTCTCTGGTGTTTTCTTCCTGTATATGGTATATACCTGTGTGTCATCTCCCCTGTATATAGTATATATCTGTGTGTCATCTTCTCCTGTATATAGTATATACCTGTATGTCATCTCCTCCTATATATAGCATATACCTGTATGTCATCTCCTCCTGTATATAGTATATACCTGTAGGTCATCTGCTCCGGTATATAGTATATACCTGTGTGTCATCTCCTCCTGTATATAGTATATACCTGTGTGTCATCTCCTCCTGTATATAGTATGTACCTGTATGTCATCTCCTCCTCTATATAGTATATACCTGTGTGTCATCTCTCCTGTATATAGTATATACCTGTGTGTTATCTCCCCTGTACATAGTATATATCTGTATGTCATCACCTCCTGTATTAGACCTCGATCACACGTTATTTGGTCAGTATTTTTACCTCAGTATTCGTAAGCTAAATTGGCAGCCTGATAAATCCCCAGCCAACAGGAAGCCCTCCCCCGGCAGTATATATTAGCTCACAAATACACATAATAGACAGGTCATGTGACTGACAGCTGCCGTATTTCCTATATGGTACAATTGTTGCTCTTGTAGTTTGTCTGCTTATTAATCAGATTTTTATTTTTGAAGGATAATACCAGACTTGTGTGTGTTTTAGGGCGAGTTTCGTGTGTCAAGTTGCGTGTGTTGAGTTGCGTGTGGCGACATGCATGTAGTGACTTTTGTGAGATGAGTTTTGTGTGGCGACATACGTGTAGCAACTTTTTGTGTGTCGAGTTGCATGTGACAGGTTAGTGTACCAAGTTGTGTGCAGCAAGTTTTGCGCATGGCGAGTTTTGCACGTGGCGAGTTTTATGTGTGGTGCCTTTTGAGTATGTGCAAGTTTTGTGTGAGGCAACTTTTGCATGTGTTGCAACTTTTGTGCATGTGGCAATTTTTCCGCGGGTGCAAGTTTTGCGTGTGGCGAGTTTTCCCATCAGGTGAGTTTTGCATGTGTGGCGAGTTTTGCGTGAGCCTAGTTTTGCATGTGGTGAGTATTACGCGTGGCGAGTTTTGAGCGGCGACTTTGGTGTTTCGACTTATGTGGCGAGGTTGGTGTATGTGTGGTGAAATGTGTGCTGAGGGTGGTATATGTGTTCAAGCACGTGGTAGTGTGTGGAGCAATTTGTGTGCATGTTCATATCCCCGTGTGTGGTGAGTATCCCATGTCGGGGCCCCACCTTAGCAACTGTACGGTATATACTCTTTGGCGCCATCGCTCTCACTCTTTAAGTCCCCCTGGTTCACATCTGGCAGCTGTCAATTTGCCTCCAACACTTTTCCTTTCACTTTTTCCCCATTATGTAGATAGGAGCAAAATTGTTTGGTGAATTGGAAAGCGCGGGGTTAAAATTTCACCTCACAACATAGCCTATGACGCTCTCGGGGTCCAGACGTGTGACTGTGCAAAATTTTGTGGCTGTAGCTGCGACGGTGCAGATGTCAGTTCCGGACATACACACATACAGTTAGGTCCATATATATTTGGACAGAGACAACATTTTTCTAATTTTGGTTGTAGACATGACATTGGTATTGTCGACCACCGTGAATAAGTGTCTCCCCAAGGGGTCCTCAACCCCCTTTCCTTCCCAACATCCGAATAATGACGTGAGTTTCAGATGCCAATCCTGGACATACACACACACACATACTGTACATACACACACACATTCAGCTATATATATATATATATATATATATATATATATATATATATATATATATACATATATATATATATATGTATATATATATATATATATATATATATATACAGTGGGGCAAAAAAGTATTTAGTCAGTCAGCAATAGTGCAAGTTCCACCACTTAAAAAGATGAGAGGCGTCTGTAATTTACATCATAGGTAGACCTCAACTATGGGAGACAAACTGAGAAAAAAAAATCCAGAAAATCACATTGTCTGTTTTTTTTATCATTTTTTTGCATATTATGGTGGAAAATAAGTATTTGGTCAGAAACAAACAATCAAGATTTCTGGCTCTCACAGACCTGTAACTTCTTCTTTAAGAGTCTCCTCTTTCCTCCACTCATTACCTGTAGTAATGGCACCTGTTTAAACTTGTTATCAGTATAAAAAGACACCTGTGCACACCCTCAAACAGTCTGACTCCAAACTCCACTATGGTGAAGACCAAAGAGCTGTCAAAGGACACCAGAAACAAAATTGTAGCCCTGCACCAGGCTGGGAAGACTGAATCTGCAATAGCCAACCAGCTTGGAGTGAAGAAATCAACAGTGGGAGCAATAATTAGAAAATGGAAGACATACAAGACCACTGATAATCTCCCTCGATCTGGGGCTCCATGCAAAATCCCACCCCGTGGGGTCAGAATGATCACAAGAACGGTGAGCAAAAATCCCAGAACTACGCGGGGGGACCTAGTGAATGAACTGCAGAGAGCTGGGACCAATGTAACAAGGCCTACCATAAGTAACACACTACGCCACCATGGACTCAGATCCTGCAGTGCCAGACGTGTCCCACTGCTTAAGCCAGTACATGTCCGGGCCCATCTGAAGTTTGCTAGAGAGCATTTGGATGATCCAGAGGAGTTTGGGAGAATGTCCTATGGTCTGATGAAACCAAACTGGAACTGTTTGGTAGAAACACAACTTGTCGTGTTTGGAGGAAAAAGAATACTGAGTTGCATCCATAAAACACCATACCTACTGTAAAGCATGGTGGTGGAAACATCATGCTTTGGGGCTGTTTCTCTGCAAAGGGGCCAGGACGACTGATCCGGGTACATGAAAGAATGAATGGGGCCATGTATCGTGAGATTTTGAGTGCAAACCTCCTTCCATCAGCAAGGGCATTGAAGATGAAACGTGCCTGGGTCTTTCAACATGACAATGATCCAAAGCACACCGCCAAGGCAACGAAGGAGTGGCTTCGTAAGAAGCATTTCAAGGTCCTGGAGTGGCCTAGCCAGTCACCAGATCTCAACCCTATAGAAAACCTTTGGAGGAAGTTGAAAGTCCGTGTTGCCAAGCGAAAAGCCAAAAACATCACTGCTCTAGAGGAGATCTGCATGGCGGAATTGGCCAACATACCAACAACAGTGTGTGGCAACCTTGTGAAGACTTACAGAAAACGTTTGACCTCTGTCATTGCCAACAAAGGATATATTACAAAGTATTGAGATGAAATTTTGTTTCTGACCAAATACTTATTTTCCACCATAATATGCAAATAAAATGTTAAAAAAACAGACAATGTGATTTTCTGGATTTTCTTTTCTCAGTTTGTCTCCCATAGTTGAGGTCTACCTATGATGTAAATTACAGACGCCTCTCATCTTTTTAAGTGGTGGAACTTGCACTATTGCTGACTGACTAAATACTTTTTTTCCCCACTGTATATACACACACAGTACAGACCAAAAGTTTGGACTCACATTCTCATTTAAAGATTTTTCTATATTTTCATGACTATGAAAATTGTACATTCACACTGAAGGCATCAAAACTATGAATTAACACATGTGGAATTATAAACCTAACAAGAAAGTGTGAAACAACTGAGAATATATCTTATATTCTAGGTTCTTCAAAGTAGCCACCTTTTGCTTTGATGACTGCTTTGCACACTCTTGGCATTCTCTTGATGAGCTTCAAGAGGTAGTCACCGGGAATGGTTTTCACTTCACAGGTGTGCCCTGTCAGGTTTAATAAGTGGGATTTCTTGCCTCATAAATGGGGTTGGGACCATCAGTTGTGTTGTGCAGAAGTCTGGTGGATACACAGCTAATTGTCCTACTGAATAGACTGTTAGCTGCTTTTTTCTTGCCATAATACAAATTCTAAGCAAAGAAAAATGAGTGGCCATCATTACTTTAAGAAATGAAGGTCAGTCAGTCTGAAAAATTGGGCAAACTTTGAAAGTGTCCCCAAGTGCAGTGGCAAAAACCATCAAACGCTACAAAGAAACTGGCTCACATGAGGACCGCCCAGGAAAGGCTTGTGATGAACTAGTGGTGGGAGGATGAGGATGGTAGTCTGCACTGCCGATATGGATTCCAAGAAACCATGAAACAACAATACAGGTGTTGTTCAGGGTGAAAAGTAGCGGCACCAGACAATATGTGGCACTCACCAGTTCGAGAAATATATAATAGTCCTTTTATTTCATGCTGTGGGATTTGGACATTAACATAATGTGCAGGTTACAGGGGCATGTGGGGAGAGGCACAGTGGACGACGGTCATTTCGCGAAACGACGCCTCAACGGATCCATCTTTTTTACAGATGCTGTTATGTTTGCATCAAGAATTTGCTGAAATTTCATTGAATCCATTCTCCCCTCTACCCGTGAAATGTTCCCTGTGCCATTGGCAGTAACACAACTACAAAGCACGATTGATCCTTGATCATGCTTAATGTTAGGCGAGATGTTCTTTTCCTAAAATTCGATGCCCTTTTTTCTCCACACATACCTTTAATCATGTGGCCAAAGAGTTCTATTTTATTCTCATTGGTCCACAGGACTTGTTTCCAAAATGCATCAGACTTGTTTCGATGTTCTTTTGCATACTTATGATGCTAGATTTTATGGTGAGGACGCAGGAGAGGTTTTCTTCTGATCACTTTTCTATGAAGGCCATATTTGTGCAGATGTCTCGGAACTGTAGAACAATGTACCACAACTCCAGAGTCTGCTAAATCTTTATGAGGGTCTTTTGCAGTCTATGTGGGATTCTGATTTGCCTCTCTAGCAATCCTATGAGCAGCTCTCACTGAAATTTTGCTTGGTCTTCCAGACTGTATCTTGACCTCCACTCTTCCTGTTAACTGCCATTTCTTAATTACATTTCAAAATGAGGAAAATGCAATTTGCAAACACTTTGCTATCCTCTTATAGCCTTCTCCTGCTTTGTGTGCCTCCACCATTTTTATTTTCAGAGTCCTAGGCCTTTAGAGATCATTTCATCTTCGACTTGCTTAATTGTTCTCAATAAGAGCAATTTTGACCAGGGGTGCCCAAACTTTTAGAGGCCACTGTAATTGAGTTCCATCACAAAATGTTGCACCATTTGTTTTCTGTAGCCTCTGTGCTGTACTACACCATCCAAAGCTTGCTGTAGAATGAGTTAACTGAGGATCCATCAGTGAACGTGTTGTGACAGTCCAGTGTAACTTTTTCTATTGCCTTTTTTTTAGCTCCTCTTTTTGACCACAGGACATGTCAAAGTACAAACAAATTGTCCGTAAAAGCCAAACAATGCAAAATCTTTCATGAAACAAAAATGTAAAAAATTATCTTAGCCCCAAATACATACATTTAAGTAAGAAAAAAAAAGTCCCCAAAAGTTTTATTGTGTTCAATAGTTGGAAAAAGTAGAAAGGTGATAAAAATTTTGACTCGAATTCCGCATATCATTAATTCAGGTCTGACCCTTTATCACGGTGATATTAGAGAAATGCTTCTACGTCTAGATCCCGACTAAGTATCCGAGACAGGCCACGATCTAATGTGAAGCAGCAGGAGATTAAGCAGTCAAAGTTCATCAGCATGCTGTACCGGGACTCGTTAGAAAAGTCTCCGTGTAGATGAAGTGAACATTAATGATTTAATGCCGCAGGTTTAATCAATGGTCTGCGTCTGGATTCTACTGTTAAAATATGTATTTAATTTCACTGTTGGAGTTCTTATCATACGACATTACCAGCTTGTCTGGAGAAACGAAAAGAGAACTACCAAAAATAGTGAGAACATTTTTTTTTTTTTTTGGATAGACTTTTCAAGAATTTAATATACAGCCCTTATGCCCTACTGACAACACTTCTGGTCCCTTTGCTGTCAGAGCGATCATAGGGAAATTGAACCTCAAATCTAAATTTTACTTTTTACATGTGCTAGTAAAACATGTACTGAGTATATACAGTGGCATATAGCTTTTTCTTTTTTTAAAGGATAAGTATAGAATTTTTTTTTTCTGACTCAATTCCGTAAATGGATCCATCTGCCATTGGCCATACTGATTCATGTACATGTAAAATGTACATGTGGTATGAGTTTTCTGTGACTAAACCATTGAGGAATAAGCCATAAAATAGATTGGACGAACCAATCCTTATGACCTCCACTAATCATTAGAACGAAAAGTCAACAGCACTACAGTCCCTGCAATTTATGCAATTTAAAGTGTTAGATCTTAAAATGATCACGACTCTGTTGTTGGGTGTCCCAGGACCAGGGGCTCCTTCCCTATCCCTAACGCTAGGGGGCACCCTAGTTCGCCTGTTTCCCTGGATTACTTCTGATGGTGAAGATGCCGGGGCCACGTACCTTGCCTTAGCTCCTAAATCAGTCTGTACCCTTCCCTCACCCAGGGAAGAGGGGAGAAGTAGTTTACCATAATATACCAACCAGACAAACAAGGTAATACAAACAGTGATAAAGGAAAATACCAAAAATACAAGTATGCTCACACATACAACAGAGGAATGCATCGGGGAGTGGAGGATGGGGTTAAACCAAAGTAGGAGAAGGGAATTATCACACACTCAGAGCTAGGTAGATAAATCCACCAAATGCCTTCTCATATAACCGACCAACAACAACCTCCAGCCATGCAGCAAAAACTGCTCTGACAAATAGTGCTAGCGAGGGCCTGATTTATATAGAAGTTGGGAGTGGCTAACAGTGCATAGCTGAGATCCTAAAAGCTCCAGGAGCTCTCAACAGAGCAGATTAACCCCTACACTGCTAAAATAAATTTACACTTTAATATGAAGTGAACTGCTTCTAATCAGTGCAGGAGTAGGAGAAATCAGACTCTGCGGTCTTCTGGCTCCTCTCTGTTGGGGGTAAACCCATGATAAACGGTCAACGATCACTAGGTAATGGCATACCCTTTAATAACCCATCATAAGGATAATCCATTAATGTTTTAGCATTATCATATGGATAAGTCATCACTATACTGGTGACATCCTTTAAGGAGAATCTATCACTTGCCATAAATAAATATAATTCTTCTTGGGGTAAATGCCGCTATTTTCCTGAATCTGGAGATATTTTTCATTTATTCTGTGTCTCTCTGTTCCTAAGATATGGCCCACTCTTCCCTGTATGTAAATCTAGTCTTGTTATAAATGTGGGCGTGGCCATCAACTCTTTTCTGTGGGCATTGTCATAAGTACCACTCCTTCTTAGCTAAAAAGACTAATTTTATGTACAGAGAAGAGAAGGCGGTATCTCAGGAATGGAGAGGCACAGAAACAAAAGAAAAACATCGCCAGATTCAGGAAAAAAGCGGCATTTACACCAGGTTTTAAAAAATTACATATTACTGACAAGTGACCTTTGCTCTCTAAATTCTCTATTTTTGATTATTTAAAAGTTGTCTCCTGATTAAGCAAATAGTGATAGTAATCTGAGCTCTTCTCAGATTCTACATGATTATTATGCAAATTGCCTCTTCTGAGAAAAAGAGGACTTAAACTCTATAGCGCCACCTGTTGGAAGTAGCAATCCTACAAGTCACAATCAACCCTTTAATAAGTCGTGCAATATGACTTAGGATAAAAGCCTAATCAGTATCTCAATTCGCAGATACGGGGTTTCGGGCTATTGGCCCTCATCAGTGCGAAGCATGAGAACTAATTTGGCTAGGTGAGAGGCTCTGGACTGGGGTCTAAGGGGTAACGTTTCTCCTTATGGAGAGTGACATACCAGCGCTGGCTTATTGAATCAATGACTAGTACAGATGTACAGTTATTACTGACAGTTACAACTGAATCAAGCAAAGCAACATTAACAGGCTTTAGAAAAAAATAACACAGATAAATCCAGAAAAAAGCAAAAATAAGAGTGTTTATAAGAGAACAGCGAAGGTAAAATATGAAGTATCTTCCAGTATTCGACTTCTGTAAATTTAATGCATCCCTAAAGGACGTGTAGTGTTTGTAAGGACTCTTCAACCATTCAGTGAGGTTTACAATAGAACATGACACGATGTCTTTATGTTGGTCTTGCTTTTTACGTTCAAAAGAAATTTCCATTGATCTCATCATGATAGAAAAATTGTGTCGGAGTATTGAGTTGGCCGAGGTTGCAGTTCTTAGTAGTTTATTTGTGAGGCTTTTTTTGGTTTAGTGACACTGTCAAGATACACGCCACCGGGCGGGTCGCACAGATCCACCTGCTGTAATTTTTTGTTAGTGGAATGTAACTCTGCTGCCCATAAATGTGAGGACAATAACGTAATTGTCTGAATAGTGATGGATGAGACCGTGGCTGCTTCCACTACTCGCAGTGAATGTATTGTATATACTCCTCCGATTCCAACACATGTAATATATATATATACCTCCTGTACGGTCACTGCCAGCTCTACAATAACTAAAGAAACCAATCATTTATACAGGCAAATTGGACATCCATTACAGGTAGTGTTTGGCTTCAGGGGTGCGGTTTACAGAGCAAAAGGAACAGAACTATAACATTTTATATTTAATCCAGAAAGACAGCCAGAGTTTATAAAAAATAAATCAGGTGATACAAAATTTAGAACATAGCAATACGATTTTTACAATTGCATAAAATAAAAAGGAATAACGAAAACAGGCAGAACCTACAGCGAACTGTGCGTTCCAAGTACTGACAATGATCCAAAACCAGATACTGCTTTTTATCAGCATTAAGTTATGTCCATACACTTCCCCTTGATGAGATCATGTGGAGGCAGGATGTAAGATGTTCTCAGCCCTTCAAAATTTTATGAGATCCCCAACTTACAAGATATTTTAGCCTCTGAAGGTCCCAGGCGTTAGATATTGATGTCATATTTTTTAAATCATGATTTTAACATTACATAGAAACTAAATAAGACAGGTATAGTTTGGAGTGTAAACTCTTCTCCTAGATTTTCTATATGAGAGTGACACCTGGAGATGCCTTATGGATGTTATTTTTTTCTATGACAGATATAATCAGAAGTGAATGCAAGAAAGTGGAGACAACACTGACGCTAGTTAACATGTAACTGTACTTTTACAAAAAAAAGTCGGTCATGTAACAGGTTTGATTGGTGGTGTTCTGGTACCGAGATCCCCATTGATCAGAAACCAAACTGATCAGTTGAGCCCTTATCTCCTCCAAGATGGACTCGATAAACTTTTTATTGCGCCCATCTTTAGATTCAGAGGACAGCAGCACTTAAAGGGATTGTCAAGGCTTTGGGTTCAAGTTTGCAGTCACTCAATGCGACTGCAAATTTGTGAATCTTTACAGCACGGAGGGCCGGTTTTAGGCAAAGTGGGGTCCTAGGCAAAGGTTTAAAATGGGGCCCCAAATGCTAACATATTGCACATCAAACAGAAACATTTCTGTTGTATTTACATGCACTGTGTTCAGGCCACTAAACGAGTGCGATCTAACAATATTGAAATCGTTCAATACTTGTTTCCCAGCCTCTTTAAACCGGCTGATAAAGAACGATGGGAATAGAACAATCACTATTAGATCAATCTGTCCTCAGACAATATCATGTTATCAACAGCACATCTACAGTTTACAGCGGCAATGTGCTGCTGAGAACAATGATTTCTGTTCCGGCATAAACAATCCGATCACTCGATGAATATGCAGCATTTTGCTTGTTTAGTATAATGCACCCCATAGTCTTCCATATATTATAATGTGCACCACAGTCCTCCATATTGTAAAATGCACACCCCATAGTCCTTCATATAATATAATGTGCCCCATAGTCCTCCATATAGTATAATACACACTCAATAGTCCTCCATATAGTATAATACACTTCCCATAGTCATCCATATAGTATAATACACTTCCCACAGTCCTCCATATAGTATATACACTCCTCATAGTGCTCCATATAGTATAATGCACCTCCATAGTCATCCATGTATTACAATTCACTGCCCATAGTATAATGCACCCCATAGTTCTTCATATAGTATAATGTATTCCCCATAGTCCTCGATACTGTATAATGCAGTCCACATATAGTATCCCCTTAATCCCATATGACGTACTATCCCGTCAAGGTGACCTGGGACTTAATTGCCAGTGATGGGATAGTACGTCATACTGTTTAATGCGACATCGCAACTTAAATCGCGGTGATCACATTAAATTTCCGGTGCCATCTTACCTGGAGGAAGATGGCGTCGGCATCCCAGGGCCTGCTCCGCCCCCCAGTCCTCCCGATCGCTGTGATTGGCGGCACTGACAAACCCCCCCGGATTGGCGCGATCGCCGATCGTATTGATCGCGCCAATCACAGTGCACAGCGGCGGTATTACAGCACTGTGCCCTGCTGTACCGGCCTGGATCGGTGCTGCAATAGCACCGATCGTAGGCCAGAGCCTAGTGCAGGCCCAGCTGATTGGCACGATCGATGCTGTCGACCATCGCGACAATCACAGGGCACAGCGGCGGTCACGTTGTGATCACTGCGTGCCCTGCTGGTGACCTGGCTGTGACCTGCCTAGGATCGGAGGGATCCTAGGCAGTTGCCATGGTCACCAGGGCCTGCATGGATTGTTGGGATCGATGTTATTATTCGATCCCACCAATGACAGCTCACAGCAGCGGTGTGACCGTTCTGTGACCTGTCTGTCACCTGCAGGTGACCTGTCTGACCGCTCTGCAGGGGTCCCCACTCTAGCTGAGGACTCCTGCAGAGCGGTCACACAGCCAGATTTAATCTTGCTGGGCCTTGTGTTGCTACAGAAGCCTGTAACACCACAATCCCTGCATTAGAAAAGAAAGAAGAAAGAAAACCGAAGAAAGAAGAGAGACTACAAACGTAAGTGTTATCAGCCCTTACCCGATCTCTCTTCACCCCCCCTTCCCCCTCCCCCCTTTTTTACCCCCTCCATCCCTCTTTGTACCGCCTCCGTGCTCACGTTTAGCAGCCGCCGAGCGTTGATTGGTGACGCAGTTCAGCGATGAACACTCGTGCTCGCTTTTTTTTCATCAGCCCCCTTTCCCCTATTCCGTACACCCATCCTGCAGCCGCCAAGCTTTGATAAGTGACGGAGTTCACTTATCAGAGCTTGTGCATGCCGTTTTCCCGTTTGCACACATAGCAGCCGCCGAACTTTGATAAGTGATGCGGTTCACTTATCAGAGCTGGGGCCTGCTGTTTTAGACTTTTCCTTTCACAGGTATTTTTTTTTCCCTATTTGCTTTTTTTTCCTTTAGCTTTTTCTTTTCAGAGTAGTTTGCATGAAGCACTACCCCCCCCCCACACAGTTACCAATAAAGTACACCCAAGCACCATACTTACAAAAAAAATGTCCCGCTCGTCTCATTCGTCCCAACAGCGCTATTCAGCGAGGAGGCATATTCTTTCCTTGCCTCCGACACTGATAGCGAGGGAGAGGATCCCACTTTTCTTTATTTTTCCGATTCTTCCTCATCCTTTTCCCACTCCTCATCTTCCTCCTCTGGCCCTGTGGAACCGCCATGCAGACGCCGCAGGACAGAAGATGAGGCAGCACCCATCATTGATGAAGATGATGAAGCGCCCACCATTGCCAATGATGAACCAGCGTGCCACTCTTCGGACCCCGTATGGACCTCGCCACCCAAAAATTACGAGCCACTGATTCCTGATTTTGTGGCAGACTCAGGAATCATGTTTGACTCCACCGGCCTCACAGAACTAGACTTTTTCAAAGTCTTTTTCTCTGAGGCTTTCGTTAACCTCATGGTGGAGCAAACTAACTTGTATGCTCAGCAATTTTTGGACCAAAACTCGGGTTCATCATATTCTAACTGGTCTCCTGTAGACACAGTTGAAATGATGCAGTTTTGGAGCCTGGTCCTCCACATGGGGATCCTGAAGAAGCCTGAACTTCGGCAATATTGGAGTGTTGATATTTTATATAACACTCCAGTGTTCCGAATGGTCATGACCTGGACGCGTTTTGAGGCCATCCATAAGTTCCTGCATTACAACGATAATGCACGGTGTCCCGCACGAGATGACCCCAACTTTGATCATCTGTTCAAAGTTCGGCCGGTCATCGAACACTTCAACAAAAAGTTTGCTGAAGTGTATGTGGCTCAAAGGGACATCTACGTGGATGAGTTCTTAATTCATTTTAAGGGGCGGCTCAGATTCCGTCAATACCTGCCCAGCAAAAGGGCCAGGTACGGAATCAAACTCTACAAGCTGTGTGAGAGTACCTCAGGGTACACCCACAGCTTTAGAGTCTACAAACGGAGGGACACCAGGATTGAACCACCTGAGTGTCCTTCTATCCTGGGAGTGAGTGGGAAAATTGTGTGGGATTTGGTGCACCCACTGCTGGATAAAGGTTATCACCTCTATACCGATAATGTTTACACCAGCATCCCACTCTACAAATCTCTCTCTGCGCGAGGTACCACAGCCTGTGGTACTGTCCGCAAAAATCAGAGAGGCCTCCTGAAGACGCTACTTGGGCAGACTCTCAGAAAAGGTGAGAGCAAAGCCCAATGTAGCGACCACCTACTGGTTGTCAAGTACAAGGACAAAAGGGATGTCCTTCTATTGACCACCATACATACATGGCAGCGCCCTCAGCACTGTAATGGGTACCTCTACAGAGGTCAGCAAACCGACCTGTGTACTGGGGTACAACAAAAACATGGGAGGAGTTAATTTCTCTGATCAACACCTCCAGCAGTACAGTGCTTTGAGAAAGGCCAGGGTGTGGTACAAAAAGTTGTCCGTGCACATTGTACAAATGGCAATGCTCAACGCTTTCCTGCTGTCACGATGTGCACACAACACCAATACGTCGTACCTTCATTTCCAGGAAGTAGTGGTTAAGGCCCTGATGTTTGGCATGAGGGAAGGTGCGGGCCCCAGTACTTCTGGAACTGAAGGTGCACGTATCGTACCAGGTCAGCATTTTCTGGGGGTGGTCCCACCAACTGGAAGAAAAGGTAAGCCGCAAAAAAGGTGCCGAGTGTGCTACAAAAGAGGAATACGCAAGGACACCATCTATCAATGCGACACCTGCCCCGAAACACCTGGCCTGTGTATGAAGGATTGCTTTTAATTGTACCACACCTCCATGCACTACTAATTTACAGAAAACAGATTTATTCCAAAGGAGGCACATCTACGTAAGTTCTTTGGGGGTCTACTTTCCAAAATGTTGTCACTTGTGGGTTTTTCTCCTGTTTCGGCACATCAGGGGCTCTGCAAATGGAACATGATGCCCGCAGACGATTCCATCAAAGTCTGCATTCCAAAACGTCAGTACTTCCCTTTCGAGCCCTAACGTGTGCCCAAACATTTTTTCACACATATGGGGTACCAGCGTACTCAGGACAAATTGGACAACAACTTTTATGGTCCAATTTCTCCTGTTACCCTTGGGAAATTAAAAAAATGGAGACTAAAAGATCATTTTTGTGGGCAAAAAATAGGATTTTTTATTTTCACACCCGGGCATTATAAACTTCTGTGAAGCACTTGGTGGATAAAAGTGCTCATCACACATCTAGATAAGTTCCTTAGGGGGTCTAGTTTCCAAAATGGGGTCACTTGTGGGGGGTTTGCACTGTTTAGGCACATCAGGGTGTTAGGACTGGCGGAACGCACCAAGACAGATGATAAAGGTGCGTTCGCAGTCCGGGGTCCACCGTGCAGGTGAGAACCTGCTGCTAGCAATTAGCAGACAATATGGCGGTACACTAAAGTATACACGCGTGGGTTAAACCTCACCCAGCGTGAAGAAAGCGATCCTGTTAATTCACAGGACCGCAGTACCGCACTAGTGCGCGAGCAAGTGGTCAGCGGACTTAACCCCAGAAGGGATTGGAGCCCGATTAGACCCTTGCTGGCGTAACACCGCAACTGGGTGTGTAGAGAACCTTAAGCAATCTATGTGCACAAGAGTGCGAGCGATGCCGCACTAACGGACGCCACTAACCACCCAGACTCGGGTATGGAAAGCGCAAGGCAGGCGCACGGCGCCGTACTGGCAGGCACAGCTACAGGACGCTGTGATGTGTGTTAGTGCTGTAGGCTAAGTCGGGCGCTAGGTAGCAGCCATACACCTTCCGCGAACAGACATTCAATAGGGTAGGGGTTTCCAAGGACGACTTGCACTCACAACATACACACATAAGCAATTGTAAAACAATACTAGCGCATGGCCGTGCGGTCATGCGCAGTTTATATAGCAGCAGCACAGGAAGTGGCCACAGCACTTTTGCCCTTCTAGGACCTGCCAAGAGGACCAATGGAATGTGCTGCAGAGCCTGAGCACATGACCCTCGATCTCCAACGGGAGACCTTACACTGGGCATGCTCAGTACATGCAGACAAGGACTTAGTCCCAGAGAAGTCCGCTCGCTGCTGACCAGCACTGACTTTAAAGGCAGAGACTGGAGAAGCAGCACTAACTCTCAGAACAGAGTGAGAATGAGCAAGACGCTGGGACCGACGTCCTTGCTGAGCAGGCTCCACTGCGGCTGGACAAGAATGGGAGACCGCAGCGGAAGTGGCTCGAGATTCCCCCTGTGCAGAAGCGGGAACTCGACCCCTAACATTGCCCCCCCCTCCTTGGGCCTCGCTACGTTCGAAGGCAGCAATGAGCTGCGGGGCCCGAATGTGCTCAACAGGCTCCCAGGACCTGTCCTCGGGGCCATAACCCTTCCAGTCCACCAAATAAAATTTTTTACCACGCACCACCTTGCACCCCAAAATAGCGTTCACCTCATAATCGTCCGTAGACGAACCCGATGTCCCAGCAGATGACTCGGAAAAGCGGGACATATACACGGGTTTCAAGAGGGACACATGAAAGGTGTCGGTGATACCCAGGCGTGGCGGAAGGGCCAAACGATAGACCACAGGATTAACCTGCTCGAGGACCTTGAATGGACCCAAGTAGCGAGGAGCAAATTTAGTGGACTCAACTCGCAGCCTGATGTTACGGGCGGAGAGCCACACCAAGTCGCCAGGAGCAAAGGTCGGGGCGGGGCGCCGATGAGCATCAGCGGAGGACCTCATTCTCTCCTTAGAGGCCCGAATGGCATCCTGAGTGCGGTCCCAAATATCCCGTGCCTCCACAGCCCAGTCTGCCACCCTGGAGTCGGCGGAAGACACGGGCATAGGCACAGGTACCCGTGGATGCTGACCATAGATGAGGAGGAATGGGGTTTGTCCAGTGGAGTCGGCAACGGCGTTGTTCAGTGCAAACTCTGCCCATGATAGCAAGGATGCCCAGTCATCCTGCCTGGCTGAAACAAAATGTCGCAGGTATGTGACCAAGGTCTGGTTGGCCCTCTCTACCAACCCATTCGTCTCGGGATGATAAGCGGAAGAGAGATTCAACTCAATACTGAGAAGACGACAGAGCTCTCTCCAGAACCGAGACGCAAACTGGGGACCCCGGTCACTGACAATTTTGTCTGGCATACCATGTAGGCGGAAGATATGTCTGATGAACAACGCTGCCAAGGCCCGTGCAGAAGGTAACCGCGGCAGCGGCACCAAATGCACCATTTTTGAGAAATGATCGGTGATGACCCAAATGATGGTACAGCCGCGAGACTTGGGCAAACCCACAACAAAGTCCATCCCGACCATCTCCCAGGGCCTATCTGCCACCGGCAAGGGATAGAGCAAACCAGCTGGCCTTTGACGCGGAGATTTATTTTTGGCGCAGGAGACACACGCCAGAACATAATCCCTGACATCCCGGACCATATGCGGCCACCAGTACGTCCTCGCCAGTAGCTCAGATGTCCTCTTTGTCCCAAAGTGTCCACCCACCCTGGACGAATGAGCCCAAGAGAGAACCTCCGGTCGCAAATTAATGGGCACAAAAGTCTTGCCCGGAGGCACAGGCTCTAGTGATACCGGCGCCACGGTTCTCAGGCTCTCGGAAGGGACAATAAGCCGAGGCTCCTCTTCCTCCTCCTCAGTTGACATAAGGGAGCGAGAGAGAGCGTCAGCACGGATATTCTTCTCCCCGGCGAGATAATGAAGGGAAAAGTGGAACCGGGAGAAGAACAGGGACCATCTGGCCTGGCGAGAATTTAGCCGCTGGGCTGTCTGCAAATAGACCAAATTTTTGTGGTCCGTGTAAACTTGGAAGGGAAACCGCGCACCTTCCAGAAGGTGTCTCCACTCCGAAAAGGCCAACTTCATTGCTAGCAACTCCCTGTCCCCGATGGAGTAGTTCCTCTCCGCTGGCGTGAAGGTCTTGGAGAAGAAGAAGCATGGATGCTTCCGACCTTGAGCATCCTTTTGGTAGAGGACTGCTCCAGCACCAACGGACGAGGCATCCACCTCCAGTAGGAATAGCTTATCCACATCGGGACGATGTAAGATGGGAGCGCTAGCAAAGTGGGACTTAATAGAAGTGAAGGCCTTGGAGACCTCTTCCGACCACAATTTGGGATTCGCTCCCTTCTTGGTGAGGGCTACCAAGGGAGCCACCAGAGTTGAGAAGTGGGGAATGAACTGGCGGTAATAGTTTATGAACCCCATAAAGCGCTGCACCGCTTTAAGAGAATGGGGCTCTTGCCAGTCCATCACAGCCTGTAGTTTGGCAGGATCCATAGCCAATCCCTGGGCGGAGATGATATAGCCCAGGAAAGGTAAGGACTCCTGCTCAAACACACACTTCTCCAACTTTGCGTAAAGAGAGTTTGCCCGTAGGAGGTCGAAGACTCTGCCAACATCTCTCCGGTGGGAGTCAATATCTGGAGAAAAGATGAGAATATCATCCAGATAGACTACAACCGAGGTGGAAAGCATATCCCGGAAGATGTCGTTGACAAAGTCTTGAAAAACGGCAGGTGCATTACAGAGCCCGAAGGGCATCACCAGATACTCATAGTGCCCATCTCTGGTGTTAAATGCCGTTTTCCACTCGTCCCCCTCACGGATGCGAATCAGGTTGTAAGCACCCCGCAGATCTAGTTTCGTAAACACTCTAGCTCCCCGAAGCCTATCGAAAAGCTCAGATATCAACGGCAAAGGGTACTTGTTCTTAACTGTGATAGCATTAAGACCCCTGTAGTCTATGCATGGACGTAGTTCTCCATTCTTCTTCTGCACGAAGAAGAACCCTGCCCCAGCAGGTGACACTGACTTCCTAATGAACCCTCTTGCCAGATTCTCTTGTATGTACTGAGACATTGCCTCCGTTTCCGGGAGAGATAATGGATAGACTCGACCCCGGGGAGGCTCAGCACCAGGCAAGAGATCGATAGGACAGTCATAGGGGCGATGGGGTGGAAGGGTCTCCGCCGCCTTCTTGGAGAACACGTCTGCATAAGACCAATATTGCTTGGGGAGAGAGGATAGATCTGCGGGTACCTCAGTAGTAGCAACCTGAACGCACTCTCGGTGACACCTACCCCCACATGATTCACCCCATCCCAGAATTCTGCCTGAGGACCACTCGATGTGAGGAGAGTGGTACCGTAGCCAAGGTATCCCCAACAGGACCTCATCAATACCCTCAGGAATGACGAGTAGAGAAATAATCTCCTGATGGGATGGCGACAGGGACAGAGTAACAGGGATGGTCTGATGTGTTATCTGTGCGGGGAGTGTCGACCCATTCACCACTCGTACCGTTACTGGTTGGGATAGCATAACCAGGGGTATTGCGTGACGTTGGGCGAAGGCAGAAGACATAAAATTGCCCTCCGCCCCAGAATCCACGCAGAGGTCTACCGAGTGGGAGGATGAGCCAAAGGTAATTGTCCCCTTAAAGGACAATTTGGAGGCAAACGTCGCAGTGTCTAGTGCACCTCCACCTACTACCACTAGACGCTGACGTTTCCTCAACCGCTGATGACATCTGGTGGGAAGATGTCCTGACTGTTGGCAAACCTGGCAACCCTGGAGTGCACGAGCAGTCTGGGACTTAGATCCCGCTCGTGACACCACCTTAGGTTCCTGGAACTCAGGAGCCTGAACTGGAGATTCCAAAGGTTTGGCGAAGGTGGGAGCCAGCCGAAACCTCTGCCTACACTGGGCTCGCTCTAACCTCCGCTCGTGAAAACGGCGGTCAATGTGAGTAGATACTGCTATTAACTCCTCCAGTGTGGCGGGAATCTCCCTAGTGGCCAGAGCGTCCTTAACGTGGTCAGCCAGCCCCCTCCAAAATATAGGGATAAGGGCTTTATCCGACCACTCCAGCTCAGATGCCAGAGTGCGGAAATGGACGGCAAAAAGGCTGACCAAGGACGAGCCCTGAGTCAGTGCCAACAGTTGGAGCGCCGTGTCATGGGTGACACGAGGTCCTAGAAAGACCTGTTTCAGAGTGCTCAGGAATAACGGAGCACTCTGCACCACATGATCGCCACGCTCCCACAGCGGCGTAGCCCACTGCAACGCCCTGTCCGACAATAAGGAAATTATAAAGCCCACCTTAGCCCGCTCTGTAGGGAAACGAGAGGCCAGAAGCTCGAGATGTATTGAGCACTGACTCACGAAACCCCTACAGGACTTACTGTCACCAGAAAATTTCTCTGGTAGCGGGAGGCGAGATAGCGTCGGTACAGGAGCGGCAGTGGACAAGGTAGCTGCAGCCACACTTGCAGCCTGAACAGCGACAGCAGTAACATCCACAGCTGAGGTTGAACGCTCAAAAGCCGCCAACCTTCCCTCCAGCTGCTGGATGTACCGCTGTAAACGCTGATCGTCCGCCATTTTACTAGCCAGACCCTGGCGCTAGTATTCTGTTAGGACTGGCGGAACGCACCAAGACAGATGATAAAGGTGCGTTCGCAGTCCGGGGTCCACCGTGCAGGTGAGAACCTGCTGCTAGCAATTAGCAGACAATATGGCGGTACACTAAAGTATACACGCGTGGGTTAAACCTCACCCAGCGTGAAGAAAGCGATCCTGTTAATTCACAGGACCGCAGTACCGCACTAGTGCGCGAGCAAGTGGTCAGCGGACTTAACCCCAGAAGGGATTGGAGCCCGATTAGACCCTTGCTGGCGTAACACCGCAACTGGGTGTGTAGAGAACCTTAAGCAATCTATGTGCACAAGAGTGCGAGCGATGCCGCACTAACGGACGCCACTAACCACCCAGACTCGGGTATGGAAAGCGCAAGGCAGGCGCACGGCGCCGTACTGGCAGGCACAGCTACAGGACGCTGTGATGTGTGTTAGTGCTGTAGGCTAAGTCGGGCGCTAGGTAGCAGCCATACACCTTCCGCGAACAGACATTCAATAGGGTAGGGGTTTCCAAGGACGACTTGCACTCACAACATACACACATAAGCAATTGTAAAACAATACTAGCGCATGGCCGTGCGGTCATGCGCAGTTTATATAGCAGCAGCACAGGAAGTGGCCACAGCACTTTTGCCCTTCTAGGACCTGCCAAGAGGACCAATGGAATGTGCTGCAGAGCCTGAGCACATGACCCTCGATCTCCAACGGGAGACCTTACACTGGGCATGCTCAGTACATGCAGACAAGGACTTAGTCCCAGAGAAGTCCGCTCGCTGCTGACCAGCACTGACTTTAAAGGCAGAGACTGGAGAAGCAGCACTAACTCTCAGAACAGAGTGAGAATGAGCAAGACGCTGGGACCGACGTCCTTGCTGAGCAGGCTCCACTGCAGCTGGACAAGAATGGGAGACCGCAGCGGAAGTGGCTCGAGATTCCCCCTGTGCAGAAGCGGGAACTCGACCCCTAACACAGGGGCTCAGCAAACGCGACATGGTGTCCGATCTCTATTCCAGCTAATTTTAGCTTGAAAAAGTCAAATGGCGCTCCTTCCCTTCTGAGCCCTGCAATGAGCCCAAACAGTGGTTCCCCCCACATATAGGGTATCGGCGTACTAAGGATAAATTGGACTACAACTTTTGTGGTCCAATTTCTTCTGTTACCCTTGTGAAAATAAAAAATTGGGGACTAAACGATCATGTTTGTGGAAAAAATATGATTTTTCATTTTCATGCCCGGGCGTTTTAAACTTCTGTGAAGCACTTGGGGGATAAAAGTGCTCACCACACATCTAAATAAGTTCCTTAGGGGGTCTAGTTTCCAAAATGGTGTCAATTGTGGGGGGTTTCCACTGTTTAGGCACATTAAGGGCTCACCAAACGAGACATGGCGTCCGATCTCAATTCCAGCTAATTTTAGCTTGAAAAAGTCAAATGGCGCTCCTTCCCTTCTGAGCCCTGCCATGCGCCCAAACAGTGGTTCTCCCCCACATATGGGGTATCGTCGTACTCAGGACAAATTGGACTACAACTTTAGTAGTCCAGTTTCTTCTGTTACCCTTGTGAAAATAAAAAATTGGGGACTAAACCATCATGTTTGTGGAAAAAATATGATTTTTCTTTTTCACGCCCAGGCGTTATAAACTTCTGTGAAGCTTCTGGGGGTTCAAAGTGCTCATCACACATCTAGATAAGTTCCTTTGGGGGTCTAGTTTCCAAAATTGTGTCACTTGTGGGGGGTTTAAATGTTTAGGCACATCAGGGGCTCGTCAAACGCAACATGGCATCCGATCGCAATTCCAGCCAATTTTAGGTTGAAAAAAATCAAACGGCTCTCCTTCCCTTCCGAGCCCTGCCATGCGCCCAAACAGTGGTTCCCCCCACATATGGGGTATCAGCATACTCAGGACAAATTGGACAATAACTTTTGCAGTCAAATTTCTCCTGTTACCTTTGGGAAAATAAAAAAAATTGTTGATAAAAGATCGTTTTCATGACTAAAAAGTTAAATTTTCATTTTTTCCTTCAACATTGCTTTAGCTCTCATGAAGCACCTGAAGGGTTAATAAAGGGTTTTGATCAGCTTGAGGGGTGCAGTTTTTAGAACGGTGTCACTTTTGGGTATTTTTTGCTATATAGACCCCTAAATGTGACTTCAAATGTGAGGTGGTCCCTAAAAAAAAATTGTTTTGTAAATTTTGTTGTAAAAATGAGAAATTGCTGGTCAACTTTTAACCCTTATAACTCCCTAACAAAAAAAATTTTGTTTCCAAAATTGTTCTGATGTAAAGTAGACTTGTGGGAAATGTTACTTATTAAGTATTTTGGGTGACATATCTCTGTGATTTAAGGGCATAAAAATTCAAAATTGGAAAATTGCAAAATTTTCAAAATTTTCGCCAAATTTCCATTTTTTTCACAAATAAACACAAGTTAATATCAAAGAAATTTTACCAATATCATGAAGTAGAATATTTCACGAGAAAACAACCTCAGAATCGCCAAGATCCGTTGAAGCGTTCCAGAGTTATAACCTCATAAATGACAGTGGTCAGAATTGTAAAAATTGGCCCAGTCATTAACGTGCAAACCACCCTCGGGGCTTAAGGGGGTATAATGCAGCCACCCCATAGAGCATAATGCAGCCACCCCACAGAGTATAATGTAGCCCACTAAGAGTATAATGCAGCCCGCCATACAATATAATGTAAGCCCCCATAGAATATAATGCAGCCCCCCTCATAGTATAATGCAGCCTCTCCATAGAATACAATGTAGCCCTCCTCATATAGTATAATGAAGCCCCCATACAATATAATGTAGCCCCCAAAGAATATAATGTAGCCCCCCATAGAACATAATACAGCCCACCTCCTCATATAATATAATGTACCCCCTATAGAATATAATACAGCCCAACTCCCCATAGAATATAATGTACCCCCCATAGAATATAATACAGCTCATCTCCCCATAAAATATAATGTACCCCCGTAGAACATATTACAGCCCCCCCAGAATGGCCCCACAGTCCAGTACTCACTGATATAGTAAAAAAAACAAAAACATCACAATGGTCACCTCTCCTCCTGCCCCGAGCTGCTCTAGGCTCCAGCCTCCGGTCTCAGATTCTGCACTGCCCGAACCCGCACACAGCGGTGTGTCATGAAGTGACATCATCGCGCACCTGCAGTGTCAGAGGCAGAGGGGAATGATGGGAGAGGGAGCGTCATCTGACGCTCTCTCCTCCATCATTGCTTTCAAACGTAATGGCATCAAAGATGCCAGTATAGTTTAATGCGGCTCCGGCAGCAAGGGGAGTCGGCGCTGATGGCAGGTGTGCCCCCCTGATCCACGGGCCCAATAGCGGCTGCGTGATATGCCGCTATTAGTGACATGCCACTGGCTGGGGATGTCTGGGGGAGCGGGGGCCCTAGGCAGCTGTGTGTTCTGCACGCCGCTAACGCCGACCCTGACAGCATGCAATGTGTGCGCTGTCAACATTCTCTGTTGCAATCTCTCATGTAAGCAGACCCCTATAAACAAAAATGGGTCTATATCATAATAAACAAGACTCTAGAAGACAACATGGTGTGTTTTTGTGTGTCTCCAGGTTGGAGACTCGGGTATACCCCATGCAAATCAACCTGATGGTGAATAAATTGTCTCCCCCAAAATAATAACCTGCAAAAAACACCTCCGGATTAAAAGAAAATCTTCCAAAACACTTCAAAATGGTTTTATGAAACAAAAAACTTCTTAAAAAAAACTCAAAGAAGATGCGTTTCCTGAAGAGTTTTCCACTTGAATGTCTCAAACAACCTGCTTGTGTACATAGCTTGAGTCTTTTTTGCACAGTGTATGGATCAGAAGCTCAGCAGAAACTCCAAGTTTTTGAGGAGTTTTGAGTTGTTCAGTATGATTTAAGGAGTTTACGCTCAGTTTCCTCAGTTTCTGCTTCAAAATATCCTAAAAAACATATGAATTTTTGGATAGAAATCCCACATCAATTAAACACTGACATTTGGGTTTTCTGGAGAGATGACCCTGACTGAGAAGACTCTTGAGGTTCGGCATCAAGGAGACATTCACAGACACTTGATATTCCATTTTAATGACACAAGGACACTTAGATGTCAGATGTCATCGTTCTGTAACCCTGAAGTTTCACAACAACTCTACACTGAGCACTGGGATTCCTGGATGATCACACACTGTCCCTTAGAGTTCTGTAATAATAAAATATTTAAGGATCCAGAGAATACTGACACCTTGGACTTGAGGTTATCAAATCTTTTGAATCCAATTGCCTTGGACGTGTATAAAACTCTGACGTCTCCTACAATCCAACCACTTCCAAGGTCTTTAACGAAGCACAGCCTTAGTAATGTCAAATTAATTTCTATATAGAAATGTATGGTAATCTGATTGTAACCAACAGCCCATTTAATTACACAATGCACCGACAGATTTTTATTGTTTTTAAAAATTAATAAACGATGCAAAACTTATTCCTTTTAGTCATTTGAGATAACGCATACCATACGATGCAGAACACTGACTCAAACTGATGGTGTCGCTGTCAGATGGTAACCTGATCCTGCTGTGACTGAGACAAATGATGTACCGCATATTCCATAGATCGCGCCATCCACTAATACCCTTTCCGGAAGCAAAGTAGGTCAATTACTTGCACGGCCAGTGACGGTCCACTGCTAGCAGCACCCACATCATCCATTAAATAGCTAGGCACACATACCGAAAGCAAAATGTGGCAGCAAGCAGCAGAATACAGTAGGTGTATCATGTATGGTTGTCAAATTGAAATAGTAAAAAAGATTAGCAAAAACTGGCATACACAGTGTTACATTTATTTTCCATTACTTCAACAAGGTTTAACCCCTTCCTAAAAATAGCAAAGTAAGAAATGCTAGTTATGTAAACGTCCAAAAATCCAGTACCTGCAAAACAGTGCCTAACTAGTCCAGTATATATCAATGTAAAATTGGACTAGTAAAACAAGTGTGCAAACAAAAAAATATTAAAATATCACATGCACACTTTGAGACATAGACATTTGCAGTTACATTTTTGGGTTTTAATTATTTTCTTTTGCATTTTTACTCTCCCTTTACAAAAATGATTGAACAAGAAATACAAAAATTCAGTACATTTGCAAGCACACCCTACCTGATGACTCTGAATTCATTTTTGTTCTTCTATAAAAACTATTGCGTGGTCTTGTTGCTGCTTTCTAGTGCATTAAGAATGAAGTAATTAGGAATGAAGAAAAAAATTGCACATGTAATTCCTGTTGCATAGTTTGGCAGCAGAAGAAACTTGTGAGAGTAGATTATATGGGGAAATTCAACTTTTATCTTCACAGAACATGAGGTACATGCATCAGCTTCTTAATACAGCATAGCAAGAAGTCTAAAGGACCTTTTACCAGAGAGAAAGTGAAACCTGTCATGGTTTGCTGGGTTTGCAGGTTAGGTGGTTTAAAAGTTAATGTGGATGGCCTCTCTTTGGGGTCTTGGGAGAGTTCTTATAGCCTTATTGTGGGGTCATTCTCTGTCATTTATACTCTGAGCTGAGTGTGTCTGACCCTGTTCTACCTATCTTTGTATGTCTGCTTGGTTTTTGATCTGGTCCCGTCCCTGTTAAAGTCTTCCATTTGCTGATTCTGTACCTCACCGCCCTCTTTGTGTATGACCTTTTGGCTACGTCTTGATATCACTTTGGTTGTCCCTGCTGTACTTCGCCGCCCTCTTTGTGTATAACCTTTGGCTACGTCCTGACCTCCCTCCGGCTGTCCCTGCTGTATCTCACTGCTCTCTCTGTGTATGACAATATTGCTTTGCTGACCTGACTACTGTTTCTTCCTCTTCACCTGTGCTTTCCTGCGCTGCTGTTGGTTCCCAGTGTGGCTTTGCAGTAGCTCCGCCCCTTTCTCTGACGTGCGATCACATGACCGCAGGTCCTGTTGGTGCTAAGTATTCAACAGCATCTCCACTCTCCTCAGGTCCCGGCTCCTGGCTGCTCATACCCACGCTAGACACCGGACCCCTCGACCCCTTGTAGCTGCGGGTAAGAGTCCTCAGAATTTCCCTGTCTGCATCCTCTGTAGCCAGGGTAGTGGTTACCAAAGGTCCTCACCTTACAAAAAACAAAGTACAACAAGTATATGCATTACATTCAACTAAGCATATAACATTAACAACATCGCCATCTACTGTCAGAAAAGAGTAAATTCCTCCTGCACACAAATAAGTCTGTATCTGTTGCATATCTGCCAGCAATTCCAATGCCAAAGGACAGATGCCAGCTACACCATATCACTAATCAGTCACTCTGGCACTGCTGCTTGCACCGCTCCAATCACTCTCTTCTCAATTTAATCTCAGACCACTACTCTCATTTTCAGTGTAACAGTTATACTACACGTTGCTGTTTGGAATATTTGCCCAATGTTTTTTTGGCTTTCTTTTCCTTCCTCCATTGCTGAGCTGTAAGTTCTGATTTTCTATCACGATCCTAAATTCACCTTAAGGTCTTGTTCATACACTGCATTTTAGCCATGTTTTTCGCCAATTTTCTCTGAGCGTTTTCACCCAGAATAATAATAAAAAAAAAAACATTTTAAAATACCAGAAAAGTGAATGAGATTTCTGAAATCTCATGTTCATGCTGCTTATTTTTTTTTCTTGCGGATTTGAGACGGTCTCAGTTCTTTCAGCATTTTTGCAGCGGTTCTCACCAACTTAAATGAATTTAGAAAACATGCATAAAAAACGCACTTATTTTGCTTTGCATGTTTCTTTTTAAGAGACACATTTTTGGTGCAGAAATGTCTGCTGCAAATACCTAATGTGTGCACATACCCTAAAGCGGCTACTGTGTTCCCTTCCTCGGCTTTTTTACAGGCTATAATAGTCCAACTTGATCGGCTATACCATGTGATGTGTTATCTGCAAGGTATTATGAGGAAGCCTACATGGTCGCGACTGAGGTCAGTACAGTCTCCAATGACTGATGTAATCTTCTGCAGTGTGCAAAAATGTGCAAGGCATTTTGGGGGCAATTGAATCGCATATTATTCGAGTTCACCAGGACCTGCAAATTTAATAAAATTCTACTCGCATTAGATTCACATTTAATTGACTAGATCATGTTTACTTTGGACCCCAAAAACATTGATAAATTGTTTGGGATTCTCATTCTATTGTTTTTTTTTTGTTTGTTTTTTGCTTCACTGATTTCAGCCCTTTATAAACTGGTATAAAACCGAGTAAATTACTGAATCGCGAAAATAATTGATTTAATTCTACAAGAAAAACAAAGAAGTAAATCACATTATGTGGCACATTAAGAACGCATTTCCAATGCTGCTTATTATTTAGTTTCTACAAATAACCTCTTACTGTGTGATAAGTGAGAAAGAAATAAAAAATCCATTTTTCTTTTTTGCAGGTTAGGAGTTATGAGAAGAAAAATAGAAGTTTGGCAAAAAGAAAAGAACGAACACTCGTGGGTGGAAATGTGCAACAAGACGAATTATACACTGCCAGCTCCAGTATTTGCTAAGCAGCGAAGGAGAGGAGCTGGCGGCTTTAAAGCTTCTTCTAGGATGCTTTCCTTTCTTGTCATATGAGAGAAAGTCCTTAGGTTTATGAAAGTGGGGTCAAAGGGGGAACCGCACTATTTTGGGTATTGGCGCAAGAAGGAAAATCAATAAAAATATAAGGAAACTTGGTAAAATCGACTCTGCAGTTGATTTATCAAATTTTTCTTGGTGTACAGTAGTAGTCCCTGAACAGTGACTTGGAAGCCACATACTAGTAATATGGAGAATTACCTCTGCTTTTAATATAAATCTCTTGATTTTTTTTTTCACAGCTTATATAGCCCTGACACATTCTACAGAGCCGGACTCAAATTGTCCTCACTGGTTTCTGGAACAAAGGTGAAAAGAACTGGCTAAAATGGAGCAGAGAGCTCTCAGTATATGTACATTGTGAATTCAGGGGGTGGGCACAGCCAGGCTTGGACTGGATCACAGGAGAGCAGGAGAATCCTCTGGTGGGCCCCTGTAAGCGAGTTGGCCACCACCCTCTTATATGAGCAGTACTTGGCACTATACACTTGTGTCTTTGTGTGCAGACAAAGGTGGCATCTTATTCATTTACCAATCTACCCAGTTCATTGTTATATAATTTGTGGATAATGTCACATTTACATGTAGTTGAACAGTTGGGCCCGGAGTTGGTTACTGGTGGGCCTTTGGCACCCCAATCTGACACTGGACAGCAGTAAGTTTGTATGGTGCAGTTTCAGCCAATAGATGCAGAACAGGAAGTGATGTCATTGATGGGGGCTTAATTTTGACTACTTCTCTGCAGCGCAGTAAGTGGCAGTCATTTTACTGTGGTTTTAAAAACCCATAGGGACCAATTTATGAAGACCAGTGTAGCACACAAATAACAGTAATACATCAATGCATAACCTACTGACAAAGTACCACATGGGGGACCACATACATGGAAGAAGAGAGGGGGCAACTGAGGGTCCCCGCCTCCTCGTTACATGCACTTGGACCAGTCCTTTTACCCCATGAAGCTCGCTGTGTTGGATTGAGCAAGAAACAGGAAGTATCTGGTCAGGAAGTGAAGAGAAGAATTTGTGCCTGTGTGAGAAGGACAGGACAATAAGTGTGTTCTAACACTGAGAGACTGATAAATGTACTATTGGCTTCAAGGGAGAAGATGGTGCCTGGTTACCGCAGGATCGAGCACCATGACCATGTCAGAAGGGAAGAATCGCATTGCACAGCTAAGTTGGTTCTCCCCAAGCAATTGAGAGGGGAAATAAAACTGTGGTACCAGTAATTACTCAGCATTGTAAGTGGGAATGAGACTTTTCAAGACCCAGAAGTGTCATTTAACCTGAAGAGAGCACACCAAACTCAACTCCACTTCATCAGGACCAAGCGGCTATCAGACTTTTTTCTAAGTGCTACAGAACTGTGAGTGTGACACCGGTGTTCAACTCTGTTAGGGTGTAGAGCACGGTTCATTAGCTAGAGTGCTGTAGCAGCTCGTCTGATTATCGGAAGCCAGGCAGGAAGTTGAAAGACAGCAGCTTGAACAAAATTGTTTATACTGTTTGTATTGAAATTGGCATTGCCATCTCTGGTGCCCAGTTTGTATGACACCTTCCAGCTATCTCTCTTTGTATCTAGTATTGCTGTTATCACTACAATAACAGTTAGTCTTATTTTCTGGCATATAAATGTGGCACCCCAGGAGTTCAGGTACCACAGTGTTTTTGCCTTCCTCTCGGGGAGGGTAATGCCATGCCTGGAGATAGGAGGAATCCCTTTGGCAGGTAAGCTGTATATGCAACACATTCTGACTCCAGGCCAGAAGGGGGAGCTCAAAAAGCCAGTTTTAGGGGAGAGCTTCTCTCAATTCACATCCTGGTCTGGAGAAGGAGTTAGTTAGTTGGTCCTGGGAGACCAGAGAGAGCAGATATCTAGCAGAGACAAACAGAGAGTGAGGGAGCACAGAGGAGTGATTAGGAGTTTGAGGAAGGCTGTGATTAAGCCCCTTAGAGCTGAAGCACAGAGGTCGGGCACTGGGAGCCTGAGGCTGTGAGGAACTGCAAGTCCCACAGCAGAACCGGAGGGCATAGGACTATACGTAAATTGCCCACACCACACCTGAGGTACAGCAGCAGTCTAGAGCCTGGAGTCACCATGCAGAGAGACCCCAGAGGAACAGCTCAAGCTGCCTACCATGCAGGCACTGTCCCAGGACAGGAGAGAATGAGGACCTTGTTAGGACACTACAGATAGCAAGGCACTAACTGACCAGTGCAAAGTGGAAGGCTTCCAAACTGACTTGTCAAGAGGGTTTCCACCTTGGGCACCGGTGCTCAGGAAGGATATAATGGAACTAGAGAGAGTACAAAGGAGGGCAACAAAATTAATAAAGGGGATGGGAGAACTACAATACCCAGATAGATTAGCGAAATTAGGATTATTTAGTCTAGAAAAAAGACGACTGAGGGGCGATCTAATAACCATGTATAAGTATATAAGGGGACAATACAAATATCTCGCTGAGGATCTGTTTATACCAAGGAAGGTGACGGGCACAAGGGGGCATTCTTTGCGTCTGGAGGAGAGAAGGTTTTTCCACCAACATAGAACAGGATTCTTTACTGTTAGGGCAGTGAGAATCTGGAATTGCTTGCCTGAGGAGGTGGTGATGGCGAACTCAGTCGAGGGGTTCAAGAGAGGCCTGGATGTCTTCCTGGAGCAGAACAATATTGTATCATACAATTATTAGGTTCTGTAGAAGGATGTAGATCTGGGGATTTATTATGATGGAATATAGGCTGAACTGGATGGACAAATGTCTTTTTTCAGCCTTACTAACTATGTTACTATGTTACTATGTTACTCTCTTCAGGATGCCTGGATTCCATCTACACCTGTTGCCAGAACCCTGGGCTGTGGCCTGTTACCATCAGTAAACCAGGTAAAGACTACAACCCTGTGTCCTTCATTTATTTACTGGCAACCCACCATCCTTGCCCACTACACTGGGAGCCCTGGGGACCCCACTTCACCTGTAGGAAGTGTCACCATCTATGCGGCAGTAACATCACCCCAGAAGACCTCTTTAAGTAGCGTCGGTCCCTCTGACCGAGAACCACAGGTGGTGTCACGAATACAGACTTTATTCACCAAACTCTTAAAAGACTATCCCCTTTTAGCTTGAGTGCCCATGGCACAGACCGGGTCACAGCCACCGTGATATCCCCTTTAAGGGTGACCGGACACAGTACTGAGTACCCCAAGCCCTGGCGGGCAACTCATAAACCTCTGTATTTCAATAAAACCGTTTTTTTGTTTCTTTCTCCTCGTCTGCTGTACCATATTTGATTCCTGCCTGGTGGTGTCTTTCAGGCACCACTACATAGTTGTCAGTGATAGCTTGTTATAACCTGGTTTGGAGCTGGAGGTGTAAGCTTTCTGAAGAGAGCTAATCTAGAAGTTGTCTCTGGAGATATTTGTTTGGAAGTTTGTTTCAGTGTTTTTTCCTTACGTTATCTCCTCTTTGGTTTGCATCACCTAATTCTTCCCCTTCTCCCTTCCTGTAGTCTGGAAGCACGTTGAACGATTGCTGTTTCTTTTCTCCCTGTCTGTTTCTCTTTTGGTCTTTCTGTTAGAGCAGGACTAGCGTGCCTGCTTTCCTATGCACTAGTCAGGGTCTTTCTCAGGGTAAGAAAGGGATAGGAATGACACAATAGCAATGTGATCACTGCATGGGTGAAAAAACCCATATAGGGAAGCTAGGGAGCTTAGGTTTATGCACAGGAGGTGTCCACCTTTAATCTTTCCCTAGTGGCAGAGCTCCCCTTCACTTCAGTCTCGTTATGCATTGTCTCGCTTCTGGCAGAAGCATGACAGCTGCATCGGAGAGCACACAGTTCTGGCCAGCCGCACAACTATGCCACCTGCACAAACTGTCAATCAAAGGGGGACCATCTCTCCCAGCAAATAGGAAGCTGGTAGGCAGGGGAGCTGTATGCTCCTGAAGACAAGATGAGAAAACCGCTATAACTCCTGTGGTCAAAAGCATCCTCCACATCTAAATGTTTAGACTGATGATGATTGCTGTAATCACCACATTTACACATTCCCCCCATGATCTGGTACCAATGCATTGCTGGGCAGCTGGGACCTATTCAGCCTTGTTCTAAAGCATTTTTTATTGTGTAAAGGTAGTAAAAAACTATAAAAACTTGGCATTGCTTTAACAGTGTCGACCCACAGAATAAAGTTTAATGCGTCATTTAGCCTAAAGCTTCCTGAAAGATAAGAAAGCAAACTCTATCTCTTTGGACCTGTACAAAAAAGTTTGATCACACAACCGAAATACATTTTAATATTTTATTCGACACCAGGTCCCAAAACGCTTTGCAGTATAATCCAGACTGGAGTTTGACAAATCTGTGGAAGTCATCATCCTTTCCAGTTAATATTTTATCTTTTAGAAATGTTTAAATCCTCGATTTTTGGTTTCTTTGACTTTTTCTTTCTACAAGTTACATAAACTCAAATCCATTTTCCGACTGTGATTGTTCCTTTCTTCTGCATCTGGAATCTATGAAGGCACTCATCGCCGAGCAAGGAGCGCACAATACAAAGAGAGCCGGGCTTAACCATTTAGTACATAGCAAGTCTGGGAATATAATGCGAAAAACAAGAGGCGGCAAACTCAAGAGTCGTCTAGATGTGGAAACGATTTGCAAAGTCGGCCAAATGCTATTTCCATCAGCTGTAATGGAAGTATTACTTAGGCTGTTCTAGTATGTCATAATGCAGAGAGTGGGTCCATTCAACTATAGTAATAGAAATAAATGCAAGAAAAAAAGAAGAAAAAAAATCTGCAAAGGAACATTAATAAAACCATAGAAACAAAAACAGAAAATTGGTTGTTTCTCAACGCATGTTTTAAGCAAATCAATAAATTTCATTTTTCTAATGTAACGGATCGCAGAATCATGAGAACGTAATTTATCCTACATCAGATCAGAATGAAAAAATCCAGCAGTGTCATCACTAATAAATCTAAACTAGAAAACTACACTTCCTATCCAGAAAGTTTTGAGCCCTATCTGTCAGCTGAACATTTGTGTAGGGTTTCCACCTTGATAGGGCAGGTGCAGTTGGTCGTAGAGTCTCTCATCTGAGGGAATCGGGACGATTACGCAAATAGAATGTGATCATAGTGTGATCTGATTCCCTTATATGAGAAGATGTGTGAGGCCGTGGAAATTCACCGTCACTGATCCAAGTGGCAGATCCCTTCCATCTACTCCACGTTGATGGATTCAGGTTATCCAGGAATCCTCTAGATCAACAATGTCAAACTCAAATACACAGAGGGCCAAACTTAAAAACTTGGACAAAGTCGATGGCCAACCTTAATATTTATTTAAAAAGTCTACAGTTGAGGAAGTTTTTCCTAAGTATCAATATAATGAATAACTTATTCATATGGAAACAAACTTAAAGTGGTTGTCCCACGAACAAAGTACATTTCAATTAATAGAAATGGGGCATACTAGAATAATATAATATGTTATGTAAGAACATTAGAAAGCATATGGCCCAATGGTCTAATTTAAATGTGTAATAACAAAGGATACAAATCTTTGAATTAATAAATTATACAGATAATAAAGTATGTTGCCACAGTGAATTCCTCCACAGCAACCTCCATACACATTGTATGATGACAATACTGTACCCACCCCTCGCAAAACATGGTGACCCCCAACACAGTATGATGCCCCAACTGTGATTCCCATAGAGAATTATGGGCCCTACATAGTCCTATTGGCCCCACACAGTATAATGGGCAGCACATAGTCCTTCATACGATAGAGTGGCCCCACATAGTCCTCTATACAGTATTATGGGCAGCACATAGTCCTCCATACAGTATAATGAACCCCACAGCCCTCCATACAGAATAATGGACTTCCCACATAGTCCTCCCCACATTGACCTTCATAAAGAATAGTGGACCCCACATAGTCCTCAATACAGAATAATAAGCCCCATATAGCCCTCTATACAGTATAATGGCACCACATAGTCCTCCATACAGTATAATGGCCCCCAACATAGTCCTCCATACAGTATAATGGCCCCCACATCCAGGATGCAGATACAATTAAAAGTGCGATACCTGGCGGGGGTGGGAGGGTGGTGCCAGCATCGTCCGTCAAATATAATCACCCTGTGGGAAAATTTGGCTCGCGGGCTAGCATTGGACATGTGTGCTGTAGATCCTTTACAATAATTTTCTATGATGCCCCCCTATTGGGACAAGACAGCATTACATTGTATTCATGGACAAAGTATGCACTGGGAAGAAAGAATGGTTTTGCATAAAAGGACAAATCTATAAAATCCATCCCTTTTAACAAAATAGTCTGGAGAATCCATTAATAAAAATGGTCCTTCTGACTGTGAGACGCTGTACCTCCACATTCTCGACACTTCATCCATCCAGCGCTCTGCATAAAGGTTTAATTGTGCAGATTTACAGTGCAATATGTTACCTCTATCCGAAATACAGATCACAACCGCCCTGGATGTCGTCCAACGACGAGACACTTCTCATCTAACAATAACACCTTAATCTGCCAACATCTGTTCCTTCATTGTTGCTGCACAGACAATTCACAGCTCGCTGTTCAGCACATGAATGTTCAGACCAATCGGCAGTATTATGTGCGCCCCACAAATGGCGCTTACATCGATTGCTTTACCGAACTGGGAACTGCAGATGCCCCACATGAATTTCCAGTAAGGCTAAGTTCCTACGATGAGTTTTTGGTGAGTTTTTTTCAGCTGCGTATTTTATAAAAAATGTAAGTAATGGGTGCAGAAATGGTGCAAAAAATATCAAAAACTTACCAAAAGCTCATCGTGGCAATATAGCCTAAAGGGTGTGCATGAAATCCAAAAAAAGTGCCACACTTGACCAAAGATTGTGTCTCAATGGACTTTAGGTGCAATACCAGAAACAACCTTTATTGAAAAGTGGCACTATTTCTGCAAAAAAAATAAAAAATTCAAATCCTACAGCAGATTTTAAATGTATAATCATTCAGAAATTTTTGACATGGATTACGAATCAGATCTATCCCCAAATCCATATAGAAAAACTGAAAAAGCTTCCAGTTCTTTTCAATGGGAAATACACGTTGCCGTTCGTTCAGTGAGGTTGAACATTTTCCTGTGGAAGAACTGTAGCGTGAGAAAATATTCAGAAAAATTCCCACGCTACAGTTCATATGAGTTAATGCCACCAGGGGGCGCAGCTTCGGTGACAGCACCACAAGTTCCCGAAGCTACGCTACCTTCATTTCATTCATTCCCCAGTCTTTTACAGCCGGGATCGCTCGCATTAGCAGCGCTCCTGCTTGTAACTGTATTTAACCCCTTCAGATGGATTCACAGTGTGGGACATGACAGTACGGCGGACAGGTATGGGATATTGTTGGTTTTTAATTTTGGAAGTTTTTTCAGGAGAACGAGGGTCTTCAGGTGGGTTGAGTGTACAATAAGGAATAATAAAACCCTGTGTCTTTCTTTCTTTCATTAAAATACTTTATTCTTAATGTGTGTGGTTTTTTTAACCCTTTACTACTATTGTATTAATAATGGATAGGTGTCACATACTTGTGAAATTCACAAACTTGCTCTCACATGACCGCTAACTTTGGCACCAAAGAATCCAGACAGTGTGCACTGTGAGGATTCACAAGGCTCCAGTTACATAGAGTGACCTCATACTTGAGCCCCAAGCCTGGACAACCTCTTTAAGGCAGATTTCCAAAAAGTTGCAAAAAAGTCACAATTTCCGCTCCAGTAAGGTGGAGCCATGAAATTCAGTCTTCTTCTTGGGGCTCATTCAGACATCAGTTTCTCACATACTTGTCCTTTCCATGCTTTCAATTGCTAGATCTAATACCTATCATAGTCTACACATTTCCATGCGTATTTGCGCACTGGGCTGTTGACACCGAAACACGTCTGATCCTGATCAGAGCGTCGGATCAAACTTGTGAAAGCAAAAAAAGAAAAAAATCGGAAAGCACTCAGATGCCTTCTATGTGCCGTGCATTTTTCACCACTGACTGTTTTATAGGAGAAGCCAGAGAAACCGCCACCAGTTTATTTTTGCATAGAAGAAAAACTGATGATGGTAAAAACTGACCAAAAACTGATCAAAATCTGTTCTAAAACACGAATGAAAATCGATCAGGTCTGAATGAGCCCTTATGCTGTGGAAGGCAGGTTTACTGGTCCTATAAATCCACAGTGGTGTGTGGAGGGCGTCTCGAGTTGCAGCGGTTGTTTTATTATTTATCTTGTGCTGAGCATTTCGTGACTCCTGTTTACAATAAGATACAGCAAGTCGAGGAAGAAATACAGAAAATGCGAACACAAGTACAAATAACTGCGTTTCCGGCTCCTGTATACGCTCTTTAAAGCTATTTTCATCTTAGCAGGCTGACATTTAAACCGCCAGAACACCGATATTTTGTGGATCAAGACGACATTCAACCTGCCAAGTGGTCAATTCCACATGGCCGTATCTGCATTGTTCTTTATAACTACTGTAGCTTTCTTTAAACTACCCGAGGAGACCTTTAAAAAGTAATTCACACCATGAAAGGGCACATTTGTTCAGATTAATATGTCAGCCGCTTATTTTCTTGACAACGCGGTGAGATGCCATCGGACTGTTATTGAACGGACGTCTCGTACCTTGTGTCAGGAGCTGGAGGTTTCGGACCTCCTCCCGGACTTTCAGCTGAAGGACTTGTTGTAAGACATATTGCCGTTGACTCTCCTGAACAATCCCCATCCTCTCCAGCTTCTTCTCTGTGAGTCGTAGCAGAGCACGGCCTAGAAGGAACAAAAAAAATCAGAGATCCATGACGAGGGACAATCATGGAATGTTAGCTTTGGACTGGACCTCCAGGGTCATCGTATCCAACCCCCTGATCAATACAGGATTCACTAAACCATCTCAGACAGATCTCTGTCTAGCCTCTGTTTGAAGACTTAGATTGAAGGAGAACTCCCCCTGACGAAGGAGCTGTGCGTCCGAAACGCGCGTCGAGGTGCACCATACTCTATTTGGCGAGCTGTCTACTCATCCCATATACCCTAAAGTAAGTGACTTTATATGTTAATTCAACTAATAGCACCTTACTCATGTAGGTTTTTTGCACCTTATGCAGTTGCACTTTTTTCACTGATTGCACCTTAATTTGCTCTTTTCTTTGTATGCACATTGTTGCACTTTATTATAAAAAGAGCTTTTATACACACTATTGCAAAATTCTTTTGTTTTTTACTCTACTATTTTTAACTATAGTAAGTCCTTACGGGTATGAGCATACATATAATATATACTATGGCAGCCAAATAGGTATGGGCACTAATATGATTGTTACATACATGTATATAAAATGATATTTTTGGTTTTAAATATTAATTTTTTTTAAATAAATTTATGTATACCATGCAATAAATAAATCTTTAATTATTCACATCCTCTGCTGTGAATGGTTTCTTTTCCTTACCATGCTATAAGCACGACCTCTTTCAGCTCTTTGTAGTGTTATACTACGCTATTGACACAGTTTGGTGATCCTGGGTATCTTGATTTTAGAATATAGGATCTTATATTTGAATATTTATTAATTTTTATTTATATGATACCTCGGTATAACTAGTGTGTTTAACTAATTCCTGTACTATTAGCATGGCTCCCCACTGTGAATAATTTAAAAAAACCTGAAAAATATTTTTAATAAAAAGTACTCACCTTGTTGGTCTCTTTGCTTCCGATTGAAGCTGGAGATATCACATAGCTGAAGCAGCCATTCAGATATGAGACATTCCCCACTGGAAGAAGAAGAAGCAAGGATTCTAGTGGGGGACACCAGTGGAGGGAAACAGGGGTCCCATGGATACTGTATGTTTTATTGTTTCGGTTAAAGGTACCGTCACACATAACGATATCGTTAACGATATCGTTGCTTTTTGTGACGTAGCAACGATATCGTTAACGAAATCGTTATGTGTGATAGCGACCAACGATCAGGCCCCTGCTGGGAGATCGTTGGTCGCTGGGGAAAGTCCAGAACTTTATTTTGTCGCTGGATCTCCCACTGACATCGCTGAATCGGCGTGTGTGACGCCGATTCAGCGATGTCTTCACTGGTAACCAGGGTAAACATCGGGTTACTAAGCGCAGGGCCGCGCTTAGTAACCCGATGTTTACCCTGGTTACCGTTGTAAATGTAAAAAAAAAAACACTACATACTTACATTCCCGGTGTCTGGTCATGTCTCTCGCCGTCAGCTTCCCGCACTGACTGGTGAGCGCCGGCCAGCCGTAAAGTACAGCACAGCGGTGATGTCACCGCTGTACTTTATGGCCGGCGCTCAGTCAGTGCGGGAAGCTGACGGCGAGGGACATGACCAGACACCGGGAATGTAAGTATGTAGTGTTTTTTTTTTACATTTACAACAGTAACCAGGGTAAACATCGGGTTACTAAGCACGGCCCTGCACTTAGTAACCCGATATTTACCCTGGCTACCCGGGGACTTCGGGATCGTTGGTCACTGGAGAGCAGTCTGTGTGACAGCTCTCCAGCGACCAAACAGCGACGCTGCAGCGATCGGCATCGTTGTCGGTATCGCTGCAGCGTCGCTTAGTCTGACGGTACCTTAAGACTATCATGGAGCTAGCTGTACTAAAGTATCATAATTAACAACCTCTTTAGGCTTGCCATTGGTCCGTCTATTACACAGGTTGTCCATTGAAACCAAGTTATCACCTATCCAAAGGAAAGGTGATAACTTTTCGATCGGTTGGGGGAAGGAGTTCGACCACTGGGACTCATATGAATTGGCAAAATGACTAACTTTAATCCCAGTTAGAATGGAGTCCGAATGCCCAACCATTGCTCTATTTATTCCCTAGGGGGATGCCGAGCCTTGCGCTCTGCTTTTTTCGGAAGACTCATAGAGGATGAGCTTCTGACCCGCTGCCCAATTTTGTAACAAGGATAAAAGTGTCTCAACGGGTAAAAATTCTCTGTTCTGCTAATCCGTGCAGGTTCCAGAGTTTGCACATGAGCTAACAATTTTAGTCAGCGCATGTGCTGTTCTTAAGATTAGTATGAGGACACTAGGATCAATGCATGAGCAGAGCAAAATTGACTGTTGTGCCCAAGCAAAACCAAATATTCCTCATGTGCATTTTTTTAGCTTTACAATGTAAGTGTCTGATGTTGTACAGTCTGTGGAAGTTGTAAGAGTCATCTAAATCCTGCTATCTCACAATACTTGTCACCCTCATATTGAGCATAGCTTTTCTATGAGTTTTAAATCAGGGCCATGACAATCTCTTCCTCCCATTTTCTCAACGCCCCCACCAATGCTAAACAAACGATCTGCGATGGAGCCACCTCCCTTGAAGTGGTCAGGACTCAGGACAAATATGAATCAGGCTGGTGAGGTGATACTTTTCTGTCCCTGGATAAATAGGTTCTTCCTGACTTCAAGGCAATGGTCTATTCAACACGGCCAGTGTTTCACCGCTTTGGTGGCCATGTTACCAGATAGACACGAGAGACTTTTTTTTTGGCATTGTGCCACAGTGGCGAACGCAATGCATTTACTTGCATTGTTGTGCGGCCTGCGCATCATGCCAGAATTAACATCAGCCAGGTAGATAAAGTTGTACATGTCATGTCTCGTATGTATAGAAAGCTAAAATTGTGAGAGGAAATATAGAAGTAATATCTCACGCCTGTGACCTCCAGGGGGCAAATATTCTTAAAATCGTGGATCTCATAATTTTTGGCACTTTTTTTTTTACCAGCCCTCATCTGAGGTCACCAGGGGAGGTAAGTGGGAGTAGCTGGTATCTGGTCAGTTCTCGGAGATACAGTGTGCTGTAAGGACTGCACCATTTTCTAATCAGAGTGCTCCCCTTTGCACGATCTGCGCCATTCCTCTGACAACTGATCTAGTAACTTTTCTTTGTCTATCCCTTTTATTTTCTATATGACTGTATATAATGTATTGTTTTGTCCCATTTGTAACATCCTGTATATTTTTATAAGCACTGACTAATTGCTGGATTAAATGCATAAAATTTAATAGCCAATAGATTTGCTTCTCTTGCTCTACAAACCAGATCCTAGAATCCTCGCAAGGCTCAACGTTACCAGCAATGGCTGTCCAATTGACCTGTAATAAGCCTTTGGTGTTGGCAGCTAGTTCTTCTTTGGTTGTTGTGGAGCTTGGTCGTGACCGTACCAAAGAATAAATTTTATATATATATATATATATATATATATATATATATACACACACGCAGTACAGACCAAAAGTTTGGACACAACTTCTCATTTAAAGTTTTTTCTGCATTTTCATGACTATGAAATTTGTACATTCACACTGAAGGCATCAAAACTATGAATTAACACATGTGGAATTATATACTTAACAAAAAAAAGTGAAACAACTGAAAATATGTCTTATATTCTAGGTTCTTCAAAGTAGCCACCTTTTGCTTTGATGACTGCTTTGCACGCTCTTGGCATTCTCTTGATGAGCTTCAAGAGGTAGTCACCAGGAATGGTTTTCACTTCACAGGTGTGCCATGTCAGGTTTAATAAGTGGGATTTCTTGCCTTATAAATGGGGTTGGGACCATCAGTTGTGTTGAGCAGAAGTCTGGTGGATACACAGCTGATTGTCCTACTGAATAGACTGTTAGAATTTGTATTATGGCAAGAAAAAAGCAGCTAAGTAAAGAAAAACAAGTAGCCATCATTACTTTAAGAAATGAAGGTCAGTCAGTCCAAAAAATTGGGAAAACTTTGAAAGTGTCCCCAAATGCAGTGGCAAAAACCATCAAGCGCTACAAAGAAACTGGCTCACTTGAGGACCGCCCCAGGAAAGGAAGACCAAGAGTCACCTCTGCTTCTGAGGATAAGTTTATCCGAGTCACCAGCATCAGAAATTACAGGTTAACAACAGCTCAGATTAGAGACCAGGTCAATGCCACACAGAGTCTAGCAGCAGACACATCTCTGCAACAACTGTTAAGAGGAGACTTTGTGCAGCAGGCCTTCATGGTAAAATAGCTGCTAGGAAACCACTGCTAAGGACAGGCAACAAGCAGAAGAGACTTGTTTGGGCTAAAGAACACAAGGAATGGACATTAGACCAGTGGAAATCTGTGCTTTGGTCTGATGAGTCCAAATTTGAGATCTTTGGTTCCAACCACTGTGTCTTTGTGCGATGCAGAAAAGGTGAACGGATGGACTCTACATGCCTGGTTCCCACCGTGAAGCATGGAGAAGGAGGTGTGATGGTGTGGGGGAGCTTTGCTGGTGACACTTTTGGGGATTTATTCAAAATTGAAGGCATACGGAACCAGCATGGCTACCACAGCATCTTGCAGCGGCATGCTATTCCATCCGGTTTGTGTTCAGTTGGACCATCATTTATTTTTCAACAGGACAATGACCCCAAACACACCTCCAGGCTGTGTAAGGGCTATTTTACAAAAAAGGAGAGTGATGGGGTGCTACGCCAGATGACCTGGCCTCCACAGTCACCAGACCTGAACCCAATCGAGATGGTTTGGGGTGAGCTGGACCACAGAGTGAAGGCAAAAGGGCCAACAAGTGCTAAGCATCTCTGGGAACTCCTTTAAGACTGTTGGAAGACCATTCCCGGTGGCTACCTCTTGAAGCTCATCAAGAGAAGGCCAAGAGTGTGCAAAGCAGTCATCAAAGCAAAAGGTGGCTACTTTGAAGAACCTAGAATATAAGACGTATTTTTAGTTGTTTCACACTTTTTTGTTAAGTATGTAATTCCACATGTGTTAATTCATAGTTTTAATGCCTTCAGTGTAAATGTACAATTTCATAGTCATGAAAATACAGACAAATCTTTAAAGGGAACCTGTCACCCCGAAAATCGCGGGTGAGGTAAGTCCACCGGCATCAGGGGCTTATCTGCAGCATTCTGTAATGCTGTAGATAAGCCCCCGATGTTACCTGAAAGAGGAGAAAAAGACGTTATATTATACTCACCCAGGGGCGGCCCCCCTCGGCTGCTGGTCCGGTCGGATGGGCGTCTCTGGTCCGCTCCGGTGCCTCCCATCTTCATTACAAGACGTCCTCTTCTGATCTTCAGCCATGGCTCCGGCGCATGCGTACTTTGCTCTGCCCTGTTGAGGGCAGACAAAGTACTGCAGTGCGCAGGCGCCGGGCCTCTGACCTTTCCGGCGCCTGCGCACTGCAGTACTATCCTCTGCCCTCAAGAGGGCAGAGCAAAGTATGCCTGCGCCGGAGCCGTGGCTGAAGATCAGAAGAGGACGTCTTGTAATGAAGATGGGAGGCGCCGCAGCGGTCCAGAGACGCCCATCCGACCTGACCAGCAGCGGGACCGCCCCTGGGTGAGTATAATCTAACGTCTTTTTCTCCTCTTTCAGGTAACATCGGGGGCTTATCTACAGCATTACAGAATGCTGCAGATAAGCCCCTGATGCCGGTGGGCTTACCTCACCCACGATTTTTGGGGTGACAGGTTCCCTTTAAATGAGAAGGTGTGTCCAAACTTTTGGTCTGTACTGTATATATATATATATATATATATATACATACATTGGTTCCCCACGTGTTGGATTCTCTCTGGACGATTGCTGGTCAAGGGTGAAATCGGATGTATATACAGTATATATATTATACACTCACTGTGGAAGCGCCCAATAATCTGCCTAATTGCAATAGTAATTGTTGCCTCGTCCATCAATCGTCAGTCAATTGCATGAGTATCCTGACAATTGGTGGCAGAAGTGGGATATCTTCTGATCTCCCTGACACTTCTCATCTTATGTCAAGCCACGAGGAAAGGTAAAGAAGGACAAATAGTATATGGCTTACTAGTCGTGTAGCTTCTACCCTAATTTTAGCTGAAAGCCATGGTGGGTTTTCACCCTAGTGCCAAGTTCGGGCACAACTATGATCTCTCGAGTTTCTAGAGTTGCCAACAGAGAGCCACATGAAAAATGTAACAACTATTATACACATGTATTTATATCCAGAGTGTATGTGAATATTTCACACTTTTGTAGACGTTTTCTCTTCTTCTTCACATACCGGCAGCCGGTAGCCCCTCTCTTCATACAGGCAGGTAAGATAAAATATCCACCCTCCCAACATGCCCTTTCCAACCACAGTTTAGCTTCTAGTTTTGTTCATGCAATTTCTTGACTACATAAATATTTTTTCTAATCTGTACTTTACAAAATGTTTTGAGTAGTCCTTTACGCGCAGTTCTGTAATATTACGGTAGAGAGTATACAATGTCCCAGCATTTAATGACAGATATGAAAGTCTCATTCAGCTGAAGTGCTGGAGTCATTTCCAGTAAGTGAAGGATATAAATATGGAAGTTATAAATAATAAATATATGGCTGCTGCTCGATAGACCGCACCGGTTCACTTACGATGTAAACATTGTCATATGAGGTAAGGAGATCTACCCGTAAGAACAGTTCCTAAAGAGGGAAGTTGTCGATATTTTACAAAATGCAAGTCAGATCAAGATATAGTCCTAAAGCCCAGAGAAAAGATTAGATTTTTCAATCTGTGCAACCACAAATTTACTTGAAAACTTGTAGGAACCCCTTTCAATTTTGCAATGAATTTTTCCTTAAAAGAAATAATTTTAAGAGAGAAAACCCACCTAATACACTATGTAGAGGGGTTACCAGCTTACATAAAAAAAGAACTGAGCCTTATTTTTGGTCCCTGGTTGCAGATCTGTTCCAATCGCTGTTGTTCGGCTGCAGTAGTTATGTCACATCAACAGCGCTGCAGCCAATTACTGAGCTCAGCAGTTTGTGTTGTCTATATAGGCAAAGCCACTGAGCTGAGGAATTGGCTGCAGCACAGTCAACGTGATGTCAACACTACAGCCAAACATCAGGGACAATAAAAGGGTTGGAAAAACAGTGCAGGGTGGGGAAAAATGGTCAGTTTGGGGTTTTTACACCTAAACTGAGCCTATAGCAACAGTTTGGTAAAAAGGGAAGACCTCTTTAATGGAGAATGCCACAAAAGTACACTCAAGGGCACATGGAGGTCAAATATGGGCCCATGGAGGTTTATGGGACAATGATTGAATAGATTCTGCATGAATTGAGTTCACTATTAAAATTTTTGTTAGAATACTATGTAGTTTGTTCCAGACAAATAGCCTAAAATGGCTTCCACCATGTTACTGATCACATAACCTTGGGCTTGGCCCAGTAGGCTTCCTGTTATGATCCGGTGACCTTGGAGCTGCATGAGAACTTTCACTGGAGAAGGTGGCCACTATACTGACCGCAATCCTGAACTTAACACTAGAAGTACCCGTGGAGTGTACCTAACACACTTAGACACCTCGTCACAGCCGGAGGACTAAATACCCCTAAAGATGGAAATCGGAATACTATCTTGCCTCAGAGAAAATCCCCAAAGGATAGACAGCCCCCCACAAATATTGGCGGTGAGTCGGAGAGGAAAAAACATACACAGGCAGAAAAACAGGATTTAGCACAGGAGGCCACTCTAGCTAGATAGGACAGGATAGGACAGAGTTCTGTGCGGTCAGTATTAAAACCCTTCAAACACATCCACAGCAGAATATACAAAAAAACTTCCTACATCTAACTAAAAGATGTAGGAGCGTAAATCTGCAACTCCAGTGAATCCTAGAAACAGAGCAGGAATAAAACTGAAACAAGCACACAGCAGTGTGCCACAGATACAAAAACCAAACACTTATCTTTGCTGAATTTGGCAGCAACAGGAGAAGCCAGAAAGTGAACCAACACTTCACAAGGAACATTGACAACTGGCAAGGGCTAAAGGATCCTGCACACCTAAATATCCCAGTCAGAATTGTAATCATCCGATACACCTGGCCAGGACTGCGAGTCAGAGACAACTGCATTCCCACCTACAACCACTGGAGGGAACCCAAGAGCAGAATTCACAACAGCTTCCCCATCATGCCTTGCAGTTACCACACCCTACAGCACAGCCAGTCTTGAGGGCCTATATGACTCATAGCCAGTATAAAAGCCCAAGCAGGGGATATTGCTGCTAATTTATGTGGAATGTGGAGAAGAGAGAACCTCAGCGCTCACTCAGAAGGACATGACATAAAGTGTGAGGATTAGAGTGTGAGGAGTAGAAAATATACATGTTTATTTGTAAGACATTGAGAGACAGGAGATATAGTAGTCACTTACACTGTGTTAGACAGGGAGCTGCTGCTATCAGTGATTTTTTGTACCTGTTTACAGTCTGCTTTTTGCCGCACCCAATATTACTATATTTTCTGTGTTAAACTTCCAGTATTTATACACCACTATTTATTTTAGATCAGTTGATGGCAAATTAATGAGGCAAAAGTCATATATATCAAGGACACTGACACTACTAAGGTTGGCTTTGCATTGAAAAGAGGTTGGAAACAGTCCTGGAACACCTCAGAGTGTTACATGCATCTTTTCAGGGCAACTGGAGGCTTTGGAGCACTTTTTCGATTTGTGCTAAAACCATCACATTTTCTGCCGACATGGACAAAAAGCTCCCTGAGCAAATTTTAGAAAATGTGCTCATCTCTATATATGAATCTATGAAAGGCTGCATGAATCCAGCAATAGGCAAATTTAGTCCTGATTAATTAGTCTTTTCATTGAATTATTGTCATTTTTCCCATTGGTTTCCTTTTTTCCTTCTGCAGATATTTTTGGCAAACAACATATGGAAGGAACATGACCCGGGTCTCTAGTGATGTCAACAAGCCTATATACCAACAACTGGTCATTCAAAGCCTTCCATTTGTATCAGCCGTACATTCCACAGATACCACAAAACTAATTAGTGCAATAAAGTGGAGTCACAGGAGCCCTCGTTATTTCTTAACAAATGGTATAACTCTTTATCTCGACCCGCCTCACCTACCCCAACATTTAACATTGGATCTTCTTACAACATCCGGTGCAACCCAAGAAGCTCTCCAGGTGCAAGAAGATCGAGAAGGGATGAAATAATCACCAAATTTTACCAAAGCTCCATCATTGGACTATCAATGATTTGTCTTCAGACCAGATCTGATGATTCTTCCTAATGGAAAGTGCTATACACTGGAAAGCTCTTTTCCTATTGGAAGAGGCTGATGGATGAGTCTGGTCACATGCTCCTCCATCAGTGGTCACTGAGAGCCGGAGAGCTGCACGATCTGTGAGGAAGAAGGAAAACCTGTAATCTTATATATAACAGTCCTTAGCCAGGATGGGCCGCGCCTGCGCAGTGTGGCGCCGGAGTTAGCACGTGCGCATACAGCACCACTGCACCATTTTATTGAAAACACTGTATATGTGAATTTGCAGACACAGCATATCCACAAAAATGGCACCAAATACAGCGGTATGCACAAGCGGTGACTCCGCCGCCATTTCATTTGAAGAATTCTGCTACGATGTCAACAAAGCAGTGCGCAAGCGCCGGCCAGTGCCATTATGCCTATGGCCAGCACATGCGCACTGCTATGTTGACGTTGTAGTACATTACTTCAATAAAATGGTGCCAGAGATTGAAGAATGCGCAAGAGCTGACTTCACTTTATTGCCTGAACACAATAGAAAATCTTTGTAGGGAACTGAAACTCAATGTTGCCCAGCGACAGTCCTGAAACCTGAAAGATCTGGAGAAGATCTGAATGGAGGAGTGGGCCAAAATCCATGCTGCAGTGTGTGCAAACTTGGTCAAGAACTACAGGAAACGTCTGACCTCTGTAATTGCAAAAACAAAGGTTTCTGTACCAAATATTATGTTGTTTTTCTATTGTATCAGAAACTTATTTCATGGAATAAAATGCAAATTAATTATGTAAAAATCACACAATGGGATTTTCTTAATTTTCTTTAGATTCTGTCTCTCACAGATGAAGTGTACGTACAATAAAAATTACAGATTTCTCCACTCTTTGTAGATAGGAAAACTTGCAAAACTGGTAGTGTATCAAATATTTATTTTCCCCACTGTATATTTTGATAGATTGGACATTTATGGATATGATGATATCAAACTTTTTTTTATTATTTATTTATTTAGTTTTGAACTGGGAAAAGTGGTGTGATTTAATTTTATTACTTTTTAATTTTTAAAACCTTACTTTAGCTTATTTTTAGTCCCCTTAGAGGACTTCAACTATATTATGCAATACCACGGTATTGTTGTAGTTTAGTGAATTGATGTTCTCCTGTGAACGGCATCATAGGAGGAGCAAGAAGACGATGGAAGTGAACTTCAATATGCAGTACTGTAACTACAGTCCGATAGGCCCAGCTCCACCCTACACGTTGATAAGATGTATTGGCCCTTGTAGCATTTTAAATCCTATAAGGACATATGTATTGTCCCCTCCTCCATTCTGTGCTAATGTCTTCCATCCTGTACCCATTCCTGGTATATTTGTCCCCATACTGGCATATATGTCCTCCATCCCGGCATATATGTACCCCATCCTGATATATATGTCCCCCATCCGGGTATATATATCCCCCATCCTGGCATATATGTCCCCGTCTTGGCATATATGTTCCCCATCCTAGTAAATATATATATATATCCCCCATCCTGGCACAAACAGTACGTCCTCCATCCTAGCATATATGTACCCCATCCTGGTATATATGTCCCCCATCCAGGTATATATATCCCCCATCCTGGCATATATGTTCCCCATCCTAGTATATATACAGTACAAACCAAAAGTTTGGACACACCTTCTTATTTAAATATTTTTCTGTATTTTCATGACTATGAAAAATGTACATTCACACTGAAGGCATCAAAACTATGAATTAACACATGTGGAATTATATACTTAACAAAAAAGTGTGAAACATCTGAAATTATGTCTTATATTCTAGGTTCTTCAAAGTAGCCACCTTTTGCTTTGATGACTGATTTGCACACTCTTGGCATTCTCTTGATGAGCTTCAAGAGGTAGTCTCCGGGAATGGTTTTCACTTCACAGGTGTGCTCTGTCAGGTTTAATAAGTTGAACTTCTTGCCTTATAAATGGTGCTGGGACCATCAGTTGTGTTGAGCAGAAGTCTGGTGGATACACAGCTGATAGTTCTACTGAATAGACTGTTAGAATTTGTATTACGGCAAGAAAAAAGCAGCTCAGTAAAGAAAAACGAGTAAACATCATTACTTTAAGAAATGAAGGTCAGTCAGTGCGAAAAATTGGGCAAACTTTGAAAGTGTCCCCAAGTGCAGTGGCAAAAACCATCAAGCTCTACAAAGAAACTGGCTCACATGAGGACCGCCCCAGGAAAGGAAGACCAAGAGTCACCTCTGCTTCTGAGGATAAGTTTATCTGAGTCACCAGCCTCAGAAATCGCAGGTTAACAGCAGCTCAGATTAGAGACCAGGTCAATGCCACACAGAGTTCTAGCAGCAGACACATCTCTACAACAACTGTTAGGAGGAGACTTTGTGCAGCAGGCCTTCATGGTAAAATAGCTGCTAGGAAACCACTGCTAAGGACAGGCAACAAGCAGAAGAGACTTGTTTGGGCTAAAGAACAGAAGGAATGGACATTAGACCAGTGGAAATCTGTGCTTTGGTCTGATGAGTCCAAATTTGAGATCTTTGGTTCCAACCACTGTGTCTTTGTGCGATGCACAAAAAGGTGAACGGATGGACTCTACATGCCTGGTTCCCACCATGAAGCATGGAGGAGGAGGTGTGATGGTGTGGGGGAGCTTTGCTGGTGACACTGTTGGGGATTTATTCAAAATTGAAGGCATACTGAACCAGCATGGCTACCACAGCATCTTGCAGCAGCATGCTTTTCCACCCGGTTTGCGTTTAGTTGGACCATCATTTATTTTTCAACAGGACAATGACCCCAAACACACCTCCAGGCTGTGTAAGGGCTATTTGACCAAGAAGGAGAGTGATGGGGTGCTACGTCAGATGACCTGGCCTCCACAGTCACCAGACCTGAACCCAATCGAGATGGTTTGGGGTGAGCTGGACCACATAGTGAAGGCAAAAGGACCAACAAGTGCTAAGCATCTCTGGGAACTCCTTCAAGATTGTTGGAAGACCATTCCCGGTGACTACCTCTTGAAGCTCATCAAGAGAATGCCAAGAGTGTGCAAAGCAGTCATCAAAGCAAAAAGTGGCTACTTTGAAGAACCTAGAATATAAGACATAATTTCAGTTGTTTCACACTTTTTTGTTAAGTATATAATTCCACATGTGTTAATTCACAGTTTTGATGCCTTCAGAGTGAATGTACAATTTTCATAGTCATGAAAATACAGAAAAATATTTAAATGAGAAGGTGCGTCCAAACTTTTGGTCCGTACTGTATATATATCCCCCATCCTAGTATATATATTACCCATCCTGGCATACAGTGGGGCAAAAAAGTATTTAGTCAGTCAGCAATAGTGCAAGTTCCACCACTTAAAAAGATGAGAGGTGTTTGTAATTTACATCATAGGTAGACCTCAACTATGGGAGACAAACTGAGAACAAAAAATCCAGAAAATCACATTGTCTGTTTTTTTAACATTTTATTTGCATATTATGGTGGAAAATAAGTATTTGGTCAGAAACAAACAATCAAGATTTCTGGCTCTCACAGACCTGTAACTTCTTCTTTAAGAGTCTCCTCTTTCCTCCACTCATTACCTGTAGTAATGGCACCTGTTTAAACTTGTTATCAGTATAAAAAGACACCTGTGCACACCCTCAAACAGTCTGACTCCAAACTCCACTATGGTGAAGACCAAAGAGCTGTCAAAGGACACCAGAAACAAAATTGTAGCCCTGCACCAGGCTGGGAAGACTGAATCTGCAATAGCCAACCAGCTTGGAGTGAAGAAATCAACAGTGGGAGCAATAATTAGAAAATGGAAGACATACAAGACCACTGATAATCTCCCTCGATCTGGGGCTCCATGCAAAATCCCACCCCGTGGGGTCAGAATGATCACAAGAACGGTGAGCAAAAATCCCAGAACCACGCGGGGGGACCTAGTGAATGAACTGCAGAGAGCTGGGACCAATGTAACAAGGCCTACCATAAGTAACACACTACGCCACCATGGACTCAGATCCTGCAGTGCCAGACGTGTCCCACTGCTTAAGCCAGTACATGTCCGGGCCCGTCTGAAGTTTGCTAGAGAGCATTTGGATGATCCAGAGGAGTTTTAGGAGAATGTCCTATGGTCTGATGAAACCAAACTGGAACTGTTTGGTAGAAACACAACTTGTCGTGTTTGGAGGAAAAAGAATACTGAGTTGCATCCATCAAACACCATACCTACTGTAAAGCATGGTGGTGGAAACATCATGCTTTGGGGCTGTTTCTCTGCAAAGGGGCCAGGACAACTGATCCGGGTACATGAAAGAATGAATGGGGCCATGTATCGTGAGATTTTGAGTGCAAACCTCCTTCCATCAGCAAGGGCATTGAAGATGAAACGTGGCTGGGTCTTTCAACATGACAATGATCCAAAGCACACCGCCAGGGCAACAAAGGAGTGGCTTCGTAAGAAGCATTTCAAGGTCCTGGAGTGGCCTAGCCAGTCTCCAGATCTCAACCCTATAGAAAACCTTTGGAGGGAGTTGAAAGTCCGTGTTGCCAAGCGAAAAGCCAAAAAGATCACTGCTCTAGAGGAGATCTGCATGGAGGAATGGGCCAACATACCAACAACAATGTGTGGCAACCTTGTGAAGACTTACAGAAAACGTTTGACCTCTGTCATTGCCAAAAAAGGATATATTACAAAGTATTGAGATGAAATTTTGTTTCTGACCAAATACTTATTTTCCACCATAATATGCAAATAAAATTTAAAAAAAACAGACAATGTGATTTTCTGGATTTTTTTTTCTCAGTTTGTCTCCCATAGTTGAGGGCTACCTATGATGTAAATTACAGACGCCTCTCATCTTTTTAAGTGGTGGAACTTGCACTATTGCTGACTGACTAAATACTTTTTTGCCCCACTGTATATATGGAGCGCCCCCAGACACAGGGCCACAGGTTACTCGGTACCGGTCTTCTCTGTCTCAGTTCTGGGGTTGTCACGGTGGCTGGACCCGGTCCGTGACCCTGCTAAGGGGCGTCCAATGAAAGGAGTGATGATAGTTTGTCAAGGTTTCGTGTCGCCACCTGTGGTGTTCGGTCAGGGTGACCGACGCTGCTTAGGGGTCCGCTGGGGTGATGGAATGGCAGCTAGATGGTATACCTTCCCACAGATGAAGTGTGTCCCCAGGGCTTCCCAGTAGTGTAGGTGGCGATGATGTGAGGCGCAGGTAATAACGAGGACACAAGGTTGCAGTCTCTTTACCTTTTACTGAAGACTTCGGGATCCACAATCCAGAGCACTGTTAACAAGGCTGTCTGAGACCGGCCGGTCCGAAGGCACATCCAGAGTTCCCTTTGCAGGTGGAAATCAGTGCCTACCACTAGCGCCTGTGTGTTGTAGTTCTTCCCTGCTGAACATTCGGGATGGCCCTCACAACTTCTGTTCTCGTTCTTTCTCTTTCTCTCTCTCTTCGTCCCCCAAGTTATCTGGATAGGACGCACCCGTTTGACGGGAAGGCTTGGAGCTATTCTGGGACCCTAGAGACGCCTCTCTCCACGCTTGCCCCCTATGTCTGCTTAGGTGATGTATGGTAGACAGCCAACCTATAATTAACTGTCCTGCGGTATTTGAAGTAAGGCATAGAGTCATAGTAACATAGTAACATAGTTAGTAAGGCCGAAAAAAGACATTTGTCCATCCAGTTCAGCCTATATTCCATCATAATAAATACCCAGATCTACGTCCTTCTACAGAACCTAATAATTGTATGATACAATATTGTTCTGCTCCAGGAAGACATCCAGGCCTCTCTTGAACCCCTCGACTGAGTTCGCCATCACCACCTCCTCAGGCAAGCAATTCCAGATTCTCACTGCCCTAACAGTAAAGAATCCTCTTCTATGTTGGTGGAAAAACCTTCTCTCCTCCAGACGCAAAGAATGCCCCCTTGTGCCCGTCACCTTCCTTGGTATAAACAGATCCTCAGCGAGATATTTGTATTGTCCCCTTATATACTTATACATGGTTATTAGATCGCCCCTCAGTCGTCTTTTTTCTAGACTAAATAATCCTAATTTCGCTAATCTATCTGGGTATTGTAGTTCTCCCATCCCCTTTATTAATTTTGTTGCCCTCCTTTGTACTCTCTCTAGTTCCATTATATCCTTCCTGAGCACCGGTGCCCAAAACTGGACACAGTACTCCATGTGCGGTCTAACTAGGGATTTGTACAGAGGCAGTATAATGCTCTCATCATGTGTATCCAGACCTCTTTTAATGCACCCCATGATCCTGTTTGCCTTGGCAGCTGCTGCCTGGCACTGGCTGCTCCAGGTAAGTTTATCATTAACTAGGATCCCCAAGTCCTTCTCCCTGTCAGATTTACCCAGTGGTTTCCCGTTCAGTGTGTAATGGTGATATTGATTCCCTCTTCCCATGTGTATAACCTTACATTTATCATTGTTAAACCTCATCTGCCACCTTTCAGCCCAAGTTTCCAACTTATCCAGATCCATCTGTAGCAGAATACTATCTTCTCTTGTATTAACTGCTTTACATAGTTTTGTATCATCTGCAAATATCGATATTTTACTGTGTAAACCTTCTACCAGATCATTAATGAATATGTTGAAGAGAACAGGTCCCAATACTGACCCCTGCGGTACCCCACTGGTCACAGCGACCCAGTTAGAGACTATACCATAGTCTCGGTGTTCCGGTCACCGGCTACGCGCCTCAGTAGGAAGTTGCCGTTCTCGAGGCACGACTCCTACTGGCTCTCCTTTGTGCTTGATCTCGTTTCTCACTTTCCACAATATCCTTCTCTTCTTGTCCTTTCTTAGGATACCGCCGCAAGTTAGTGCAGGCGCGGTTCCGTTGCTTTCTATTCGTTCTGCTAGGACCCTGTCAGGAACCCACCCCTGACAGGTCCTCCCTGGAGCTCTCCCAGGCTGTGTTCTGTTCTCACTTCCTAACCAACCCCTAGTTTTACCAGTGTGAGGAGTGGCCTAATACATAGTGCCTTTGCTCCCCCTAGTGGCCGGAGTGTGAAGTGTAATGTGTGCTGTGATACCTGGTTAGATGAACTCCTTTAGTGCAATCAGATATAACATCACTCCCCTTAGCGGCAGAGCGACATTACTGCAACCACCAGGACTCTGGGGCGCTGCATATATCCCCCATTCTAGTATATATAGCCCCCATCCTGGCACATACAGTATGTCCTCCATCCTGGCATATATGTCCCCCATCCTGTTATATGTGTCCTCCATCCTGGCATATATGTACCCCATCTTGGTATATATATCCCCCATCCTGGCATACAGTATATATCCCCCATCCTAGTATATATATATATTCCCCATCCTGGCACATAAGGTATATCCTCCATCCTCGCATATATGTACCCCATCCTGGTATATATGTCGGCCATCCAGGTATATATATCCCCCATCCTAGCATATATGTCCCCTGTCCTGCATCAGGGTGTGCAAGGAGGCTATAAGCTTTACTCGCCCTCCCACAGTCCAGCGCTGAGTCTCCAGCACTGCTCTGTGTCTGTTATTGTGTGCAGAGCTTACATCAGTCGATAGAGCTGCAGCCAATCAGTGAGATTAGCGGCACTGAGCGCCTTGTGCTGTCACCTGCAGCTCTATGGACGTGATGCCAATAACAGACACTGATTCAGCAGAGGAGACGCAGCGCTGGGACTGAGGAAGGTGAGAAAGCAGCTCGTTAGTTTGTTTTAAAACAAAGAAACTCCTTTACTTGTCCACAGAAGTATATAGACAGAATTATAGAAATTAATGGAGCGGTGGTTGCACATACTAACGCTTCAGTCACACAGGGGACTTTGAACCACCCTTTCTCTGCGTCAGTGGTGGTCTCAGAAGCCAGACCCCAAGCAATCATGCAATTATCTTCTATTTTGTGGATAGGCTATAAACATTATATATGGAACGACTACTTTAAAGGGTTAAATCCAGGGTCAGCGCAGGCTTTCCGATCCCATCACAGCTCCTATTGCTGTATTGATGGGATAAACTAACGGAACCTCTGTACATATTCGTATAATTGGACATTACAGTCATGTTATCCGCGGACACATTTATTTCTTCATTTTCACTATAAAGGGAAATGATTTCCCCGTGACAAGCCAATCTAACGCTAACGAATATCACAACATTACGCTCGCAATGACTTCATAGGGAAATCTCCATTAAGCACTATTAAATGAGTCAAGGCTTGTAATAACAAATATCTGCAGAGAAATAAAAATTAAGGATTTTTTTTTGAGAAATGAAAAACACTTTGATGTGATGGAAAAGTTACTGATTATCAGGAGAAATGCATTGAGAATGTGCCACATAGAGTAGGTGAGAACAGCGGAAAAACCTGCACCCATTACTACTATGGGCGCTCTTCTAGGGTCGTCGTTAGGTTCTCCTTCCCATGGGGCAAAAGTCTGATTGTTGGACTCCTAATTAGAGATGGGCGAACCAGAACAGAAATACTCGGCGTTCATACTGGACGATGATTGTTCAAGCCTCAACTCCAAGCACAGACTTTCTGCTGAAGTCCGGTGTACTGGTAGGGTAAGGCCATGGTGGCACGGGAGGAGAGAAGAGGGAGAGTTTTTTCTTACCAATTCGGGTAACCAAATTTTCAAAGGGGTTTGGTTTCTGGTGGAAATTCATGTAAATGTTCTGGTACCTGAAACATACTTTCTTAAAAGTTTGGGTTAGGTAGAAGAACCCGAATTGCCACCAGTCCGCCCAATCCTACTCTTAATGCTTTAAAAATGCAGATAGCCCTGGTCCTGCTCTCACGCACTATCCTCCCTGCAATGGTTGCTGCAGAGGGAATGTAGCATTACATGGCAGTCAATAGTCTTCTGTGAAATACAAGGATCTCTCAAAATTTGGCTGTCATCTAAAGACAGTCCAATTTTTTCACGGACCCATATATTTGCATTTCCAATTTTGCTCCGACGCTCGGATCACAATCAGGCCGGGGTCACACTTGCGAGAAACTCGCGTATCAATACTCGGCACTGCCGCCGGCACTCTGACCGGAGCGTGTGGCTCCATGTCTTTCTACGCAGCTGAACACTCCGGTCCCGAGTGCCGGTGGCAGTGCCGGCGGCAGTGCGCGAGTTTCTTGCATCACACTTGAAAGTGTGACCCCGGCCTCATACATGTCTCCGCAAACCTCTCTACGGACATTTCAATGGCCCCATAGACTATCACAGATGTGAAAGCTATCTGTGAAAAACATGGACAGCACTTGTACGTGAAAAATCGGGCTTATGAATGAAGCCTAACTCAGAAGATAGCTATGGCCATCCGTGACCAGATAATGACTGGCTCTGAACGACGGCTGTGGGAGTTGCTCTAATACGACCTTAAAAATCAACATTTAATAAGGCTGATATCAGATGGAGTATTAACAGCTTTAAGGCTGTGTGCATACAGAGGTTGTTTTTATGAGTTTTTGGAGAAGAAATTGACTGCAAACTGAGCAGAAATTTTCAAATCCTTCTCAAAATTTAAAACTCCCCAAAAACTTTAACTTTCCGCTAAGTTTCTGCTGCGTAAACTCTACAATGAGATTCCATGTGAAGACCACAAATGCGGTGCTGGAAAGACTCTTCGAATTCATCTCAGTGCTAATCGTCTTTGCTGTTTACATGTAGACTTTTTTGAGCATTTTTTTCCACTTTAAATTTTGAACAACCCTGATGGGGAAAAAAAAGAAAGTGCATGTCAAGGTACGGTCCTATCATGATTCAGAACAAAAAACTCACCAAAAAAAGTCAAAAACTGCTTTATTTAAAAAAAACAAACAAAAAAAAACCCCCAAAACTTTCTTTTATTTTCCTTGCAGATTTGAACCATTTTCAATTCTGCGGCTTATGAATTCTTTCAGAGTTTTTCCCATATTCAAAATTAATAAGGAAAAAAACAGAAGTAAAACTCATCAAAACTGCTTCAAAAACACATAAAAGCATTCCTTCTTGTAAGCAAAATTACGTAAAATACTAGAAACCTCCTGACTGATCCTAATATATATCAATAATATCTGTCCAATGCCATTGGTATGTGTTAAATAATGGATCTGGCACTGTGTAAACAGAACTTTAAACATGTCTGTAGGATCAGGCTACACGTAGAATATAATTGTAGTCTGTAACCATGGTGACACATAGATCTGCATAAGATCTATATACAAAAAATGCTAAGCAATGTTAAAAATAACGACTGTTTGCTAAAAATACTTTTTCTTAATAAGAATAATTAGAATAATTAAAAATAGTTGCTAATAACCAATAAAATTCAGCAAATCATACATATCAAAAACTTGAGAGACACTTTAAAAGAATTCCCTTTGAAGTCCTCTGTGGCATATTTTCCTTGTAAAGCATAAAAAAAGAGAATGGATGAAAAACTAGAAGTTTCTTAAACAATGGATGATGGCTATAAATAATTCATCCATCTTGTGAAAGTGCAATGTAACCTCCATTGTGGCTTGTGACATTGTCATCCACGTGTTGTTCCTTAAGTCTAGGTCATCTTATGGCAATATGACATAATAAAGAAGTATAGATTTGTACAAGAAATAGGGGTCTTGTGGGTCCCAAAAATAAAAAATGCTTAAATGCATCAACTACTGAAATCTCTTTTCTACTGTATGGTGCCTCCAAGAATTTACAGTACCAACATAACACATCGTCCTTCATCTACAAAGGTAAAGATCAAAAGTCATCTCCGGAAGATAAATAACTATGACTTATTATTACACACTTGCCAGCAGCGCTGTGGGAGATTCTGGAATTATATATTTTTTTTTTACCACCACAGGTCAGTTACCTTTCAACGTTTCATTCTCCCGCCCACATGAACATGATTTTGGACCTCTGATGAAGGAGTCAGGGAGAAAATAACTTTATTCTTCCCAGGAGCCGCCAACTTTCAGTCATGCAGGCATATTGGTGTAACGTGGGGCTTTAGCAGCGGGCGAGGCACTCTTCTGAGGTGCCCTAGGATGTGTAAGATAGATCTTACTGCGTGTCTTGGGGGACACTCGCTTGGCAACTGGCACGATTTTCTTACAAAAACAGTCTCTTAGGTTTATTTCCACATCAGCATAAACAGCAACCTCAGGAACTTGGTAGTATGCAACAGCCTGAACACCATCTGTACATATTCAGCTTTACAGTGGAACCACAGTCCCTCACTGACCCCGGTCAGCTTAACATGGATTACAGTCCGTTACCTGTTGATGACCACCACACAGGATCCCGGATGCCTCTTATCCTCAGAGGTATCCCATAGAGTAAACAGTGTCTCTCTCTCTGACCCCGGTCAGTATAACACGGATCCTTTTACGTCACTTGTTGGTGCCGACAACACAGGTTCTCGGATACCTCTTATCCTCAGAGGTATCCCACAGATGTCTCTCCCTGAGCTTGGTCAGTATCACTCATGGTTATCAGACCGTCCACTCCGGTGGTATCTCACAGGCCTCCATGCTCTGGCTCAGACTAGCCAGCACTCACTCCCATGTGCCAAACACATCTCCATTACATAGGGGTAACCACACCAAGGTGCCTATCACATGGCTAGTCAGGTTATTGTGACATCATCACTGGTCATCAAACACACAACCATCTTAGGTATTCAGACACATCCCTTTGGGTGGGTTTGTAGGTGACTGGACCCACCCGTCTCTCCAATAACCTGGAAGCCTTCCCAATGTAAAACAAATCCCTCAGCAGTAGATATGCTGAGCAAAACATGCCCATCCTTCCATCATAGGGCCACCCACCTCTGCGATACATACCGCCCATTAACCAGCTATGCCACAGATGTTACATGAAAGTGGAGGACCTGGCTGGGTGTGTGGACTTGTGCTTGGAGGGTCTTACGCCCGTGTAGGCCACATGTTACCGCTGTTGTAGGCATGCCAGGACCAGATGTTTCATAGTTCCATGAGGGAGACCATAATTCAAAATGAAACTCTTTACTAAATATCAACTTGGTAAGGGATATAAACAAGGGATAGGGTACAAAGTCTTATGGATATTTCCTTTACTACATTAAGCATTATAAACACAGTATCCTTCCTTAGAAGCATACTCCAGGGATCTCTTTGTTCGCTGTTTCTCCCTACTTCGCCACAACCCAGCATTAATAATACAGTCCTGATCAACAAGTCTGCTTTACTTGTTCTTCCACTACTGGCACTCAGGAATGATCGCTCAGGATCCTTCACTAGTCCCCTGTACTCAGTCCTGTTTAGGCTCACTACTTCTCAGCGTTACAAGCCCAACAGTTTGTGGCTAGGCCTCCTCTTAGTCACTTATGTTCAGGATCTTGCTATCTCTCCTGCTTGGTCTCCTCTCACTTAGCGTCACCTTTGTAAGCGGCACTGCTCACTCAGTACTCCAGACCCTATCAGCCTTCCTAGCCAGAAGGAGTCACTCTCCCTAAGACTAGCCCCTCCCTCTACAGGCTAGTCCCAAACATTAATTCTAAACACACCCTTTGGTCAACTACACAGTAAACATTGCAAAGGCAGATACCGCAATAACAAACAATTCACATTACACAATAGTTACAAGAGGCAAAACACTTTACATCACACTGATGGGATTGGCGCCTTCAAGGGTAAGAATGCGACCACAGCGATCCGCCATCCTTATTTTGGCATGGCTACTGTCGATATTCAAAGTGCGTTAGTACAGAGACGGCTGTCAGTCAGTGCCGGAACGTGATTACAGCCGCCATTGATAGTGCTGTGAGTGGTGACTGTAATTGCTCCGGGCATGCCTGAAAGCTGGGGGCTCCCAGAACAAATAAAAATCACTTTTTACAGAGTGCCACACGTTCAGTGCAGCAGACGGGCACAATTCTAAATAAAATAACCTGCATAATAACCCTATTTCTGCAGGTTAATCGCAAAATCCGACATGACGGGTTCCCTTTAAAGTCAAATTCTCAGTTCTGTCAGGAGAGAATTTCTCACATGAAGTCCGAAGCAAAGGTCAAGACAGCAGACTATCACAACGTCCGAGCTGAAAAATTGACCAAAACAAAAACTTATTACTCTGATTAAAACCCTCGAAGAGAATTTAATTCCACAGAGAAAAGAGATCTAATTCCGTCCACCTGGAAAAAAACGAAGATGGTAAAGTCAAAAAGTCCCAGGAGCGTCGCATTCATTCGAAATTGGGTCAAGAAATAATGTTCTGGAAATCTATTAGCATTCAACTGCAGCGGAGATTGGCAAAATAATTAACCTGAAGGGTTTCAAGTTGATGTTGTTCTCGATGCCCGGCACTCTGCTAACATTTCTTTGGAAAATTTCTATTTTTTTCATGCGCAAATTTCATAAGTTGATGACTGTGATAGAAAACACAGTCGTTTCTCGAGGTTGGAGACAAAGGACAACGACAAGAATTGGGCCAAGGAGCAAGGAGCAAGAACCTACTGTCATTTCCTATCTTAGCAACTGGAACATCTGTATTTACTGAAGACACATTTTAACCGTGAAATGACAACTTTCAATGGAACCTGTCACCTGAATTTGGCGGGACAGGTTTGCGGTCATATGGGCGGGGTTTTCATGTGTTTGATTCACCCTTTCCTTACCCGCTGGCTGCATGCTGGCTGCAATATTGGGTTGAAGTTCATGCTCTGTCCTCCTTAGTACATGCGTGCGCAAGGCAATCTTGCCTTGCGCACGCGCAGTAAGCTTTGCCCAACTCCGGGCAAAGCCGAAAAGCATTAGTGCGCATCCGCTGGCGCACTATGTCCCGGAAGTATTTCGCTGTGTTTCGGGACATAGTGAGCCGGCGCATGCGCACTAATGCTTTTCGGCTTTGCCTGCAGTTGGGCAAAGCATACTGCGCGTGCGCAAGGCAAGATTGAATTGCGCAGGCATGTACTAAGGAGGACACAGCATGAACTTCAACCCAATATTGCGGCCAGCATGCAGCCAGCGGGTAAGGAAAGGGTGAATCAAACACCCGAAAACCCCGCCCATATGACCGCAAACCTGTCCCGCCAAATTCAGGTGACAGGTTCCCTTTCAGTGTAAATGATTGATCCAGAAGAAGAAAAAAAGGCACATTTCTCTAATTATATATATTTTCTACTTGTTATGTGTACTATTCATTTATGAAAAAAAAACAATGAAAACAACGGTTATTCTTTAACTAACCACAGTTAAGGGGTTAAGTATTCTATAAAGCAAGGGCCTCAAATATTCTCTGAAATTTCACCTGTACCACGTGCCATGCCAGAGAGGCAGCGGTAGATTAGGGAGATGAATAAGTGGCTCAGGAATTGGTTTAAGAAGGAAGGGTTGGGGTTTATGGAGAACTGGGCTGACATCTTTGTTGGCTACAGGTTCTATGGTAAGGACGGGCTGCACTTCAATCGGGAGGGTGCAGCTGTGCTGGGGAATATAATGGCTGGAAGGTTGGAGGAGTGTTTAAACTAAGGTCCAAGCCTTACTTTACCAATTTCTAACAAACCTGACATTACCCTTAATTCTATTGGGCATTACTGTTTGGCACATAGTAGGGCTCAGAAGGGAAAATGAGCCATTTGGCTTTTTAAATATAAATTTGATTGGAAAACATTAGAGGTACAATTTGCAGAGCTCTGGGGTGCTTGAACGGCAGAATCCCCTCTCCCACTCTTTAAAAAGTGACCACATTTTGAAATCTACACTCTTAAAGCAATAACAGTTTTGGAACATTAATAGAATTTTGGAACATTAGACTGTTTTAATAAAAGACACATTAAACCACTAAAATGTTACGTTAACTGCAAATTTTTAGAAAAAAAAAGATCCCCACAATTTGCTATGCCATTTTTCCTGAGCGCGATAATATCCTAAATGTGTTTGTAAACTATTGTTTGGCCACACAGCAGGGCTCAGAAAGGAACGAGCACTATTTGATTTTTGTAACACAGATTTTGCCTGAATAGTTTGCAGGCGCCATGTGTAGAGCAGCAGAAAAAAAAACCCAAAGTGACCCCATTTTGGCAATTGCATCCATAGATGAATTTAATGAGGGCACTGGAGGTGTAGTGACTATTTTGGTAGCGCAGATGTTTTCCAGAAAAACCATATAGTGAATGTTGCAGATTAAACATTGCAAATATTCCAGCCTGGTGCCCAATACATGGTGCACAGTTTGAGCTTCTGGAGACACTTGCTCTGTAAATTGTTAAGTACGGTAGGTTCTCTTCATTACAGCAAGGCCAACATGAGAAGCGCACTTTCTGAAGTTTGCGCACGCTGTGGGACTTAGGTAGGTGAGACTATGGATTCTTACTGTGCGAACAGAGAATATGGATTCTTTACTGTATGAGCAGGGAGACTATGAATTCTTTACTGTACGAGCAGTGAAACTATGGACTCTTTAAGGAACAAGCAGGGAGACTATGGATTGTTTACTGTACGAGCAGTGAGACTATGGATTCTTTACTGTATGAACAGTGAAACTATGGATTCTTTACTGAACAAGAAGGGAGACAATGGATTGTTTATTGTACGAGCACGGAGACTGGATTATTTAGTATACGAACAGTGAAACTATGGATTCTTTGCTCTATGAACAGAGAGACTATGTATTCTTTACTGTACGAGCAGTGAGACTATGGATTCTTTACTATACAAACTGTGAAACTATGGATTCTTTACTGTACAAGCAGTGAGACTATGGATTCTTTACTGAACAAGCAGGGAGACTATAGATTCTTTACGGTATGAGCAGTGAGACTATAGATTATTTACTATATGAGCAATGAGACGATGAATTCTTTACTGTACGAGCAGTGAGACTACAGCTTCTTTACTATACAAACTATGAAACTATGGATTCTTTACTGTACAAGCAGTGAGGCTATGGATTCTTTACTGAGCAAGCAGGGGGACTATGGATTGTTAACTGTATGAGCAGTGAGACTATAGATTCTTTACTGTATGAGCAGTGAGACTATAGATTATATACTATACGAGCAATGAGACTATGAATTCTTTACTGTATGAGCAATGAGACTATGAATTCTTTACTGTACTTGCAGTGAGACTATGGATTATTTACTATACAAACTGTGAAAGTATGGATTCTTTACTGTACAAGCAGTGAGACTATGGATTCTTTACTGAACAAACAGGGGGACTATAGATTCTTTACTGTATGAGCAGTGAGACTATAGATCATTTACTATACGAGCAATGAGACTTTGAATTCTTTACTGTACGAGCAGTGAGACTATAAATTCTTTACTGTATGAGCAGTGAGACTATAGATTATTTACTATACGAGCAATTAGACTATGAATTCTTTACTGTACGAGCAATGAGTATGGATTCTTTACTGCACAAGCAGTGAGACTGAATTCTTTACTGTACGAGCAATGAGACTATGGATTCTTTACTGTACTAGCAGTGAGACTATGGATTCTTTACTGCACAAGCAGTGAGATTATGAATTCTTTACTGTACGAGCAATGAGACTATGGATTCTTTACTATACAAACAGTGAAACTATGGATTATTTTCTGAAACTATGGATTCTTTACTGTAGGAGCAGGGAGACTATGGATTCTTTACTGTACGAGCAGTAAAATTATCGATTCTTTACTGTTCGAGCAGTGAAATTATGGATTCTTTACTGTACAAGCAGTGAGACTAGGGGTTCTTTACTGTACGATCAGTGACATTATGGATGCTATGGACTATGGATGCCTAACCAGTGGGCAGTATGAATTGCAACCAGGCTGTGTGATTATGCTTCAGAGAAAATATACTTCTAAAATTGTGTGTACATAGGGAGAGACCTGTCAATCACCAGCAACAATGCTGGGAAGAGTCGGTGAGGGGAGGTGCCGGACTAGCCTTGTCTCCAGTTATGGTTGGGATCTTCAATGAGGTTTCAGGGATTAATCATGCAGCCAAGCTCCGGTTCATGCTGACAGCGGTTTGGGCAGCATGATTAATTATTTTTCAGAAGAAAAATCTCTCTCTCTCGCACTAGTGCCACCTATTGGGGGTAACTACCCTATAAGTCAATGTCACTGTCATCATTTAGCCCTCCGAAACCGGTCAATGACATCGCACATCTCTCTGCTCATTGATCCATTCATTTTGTAGCTCGTTATCACCCATATATAGAGAATATTAGTTAATATTATTATTGTCAGGACGCGATATATGAGAGGTGAGGAGGGATTCTAATTAACGCTCTCCCGATCACATGAAACATTTAGGCGAGCAATAACACAAACTAAGATTAGACGAGAACCTGTTCGTTTTTAGTCATTGTTTAAATTATCTAAGGATCCCTCATGTAATTCTACATCGTTAACGAGGGCATCACAAATTACATCACATGCAAAACAATCAAGGCACAGGGGAATATAGTGGAATTTTTCACACCAGACAGCTGGAAAGAAGGTGAGCGGCTTTAAAAATGTCAACATTTAATTAGATGTAACAATTAAGGCAGCCGGAGCGGAGTCATGCCATTAAATTACCGGCAGCGTAGGGGAAGAAGCTTTTGTAAAGTTAAATGCAAAATAAGCATTTCCCATAGTTCTGAGCAGTAAAAATATAAAAGAAATTTTTATAAGCTGGAAAAAAAGTCGATTAACTGATTCTTCTTTACAACCAAACTGTAACATCACCGGCGGCTCCGATAATAGAAAGATGACTACAGCCGAGCGTTCACTGCAGGAAAACACTGCGGATTGTGAGCGCGTTACACGGGATCCATGGCGGTGTACAGCAGAGGAGCACAGGGGAGTACAAGGGAGGACAGAGGCGTACAGGAGAGCACAGGGGAGTACAGAGGAGAACAGGGGAGTACAGAGAAGAACAGGGGAGTACAGGGGAGTACAGAGGAGAAGGGGAGAACAGAGGAGTACAGGGGAGTACAGAGGAGAACAGGGGAGACCTGAGGAGTACAGAGGAAAACAGGGGAGTACAGAGGAGTACAGATGAGTACAGATGAGTACAGAGGAGTACAGATGAGTACAAAGGAGTACAGATGAGTACAGAGGAGTACAGAGGAGTACAGATGAGTACAAAGGAGTACAGATGAGTACAGGAAAAAACATGGGAGTACAGAGGAGTACAGATGAGTACAAAGGAGTACAGAGGAGTACAGAGGAGTACAGATGAGTACAAAGGAGTACAGATGAGTACAGGGAAAAACATGGGAGTACAGAGGAGTACAGATGAGTACAGGGGAGTACAGAGGAGTACAGGGGAAAACATGGGAGTACAGAGGAGAACAGGGGAGTACAGGGAAGAACAGGGGAGTACAGGTGAGGACAGGGGAGAACAGAGGAGAACAGGGGAAGACAGAGGCATACAGGGGAGAACAGGGGAGTACAGAGGTGTACAGAGGAGAACAGGGGAGTACAGAGGAGAACTGGGGAGTATAGAGGAGTACAGGGGAGAGTAGGGGAGTACAGGGGAGAACAGAAGAGAGCAGGGGAGTACAGGGGAGAACTGGGGAGAAGAAGGGAGTACAGAGGAGTACAGGAGAGAAAAGGGCAGTTCAGAGGAGTACAGAGGAGAACAGGGGAGTGCAGAAGAGTACAGAGGAGGACACTAGACTACAGGGGAGTGCATAGGAGTGCATGTCTGGGCCCTTGGCATTGCCAACACCTAATAACTGCGACACAAGGAGACCTTGGGGCCAATTTAGGGGACACGGGTCTGTTATCGCTCTTCTTCCAAGATATCTCCTCAGTACAGGCATGGTCCATATTGGCCCTGGTGGAGGGTCGTGAACTTTTCCCAGGCTCCTGAGCTGGCGGGGCCTTACGTAACAGCCGAAGTGGAGCAGTATCACGTATAAAGTCCTGAGTGGCGGTATACCGCTCCACCAGTCCAATCACCTGGTCTAGAGTGCTCGGGTCCCCTTGTCCTATCCAACGCTGTATGGCCGCTGGTAGAGCCCTCACAAGCCAGTCGACCACCAGCCTCTCTACCATCTGGAAGGGACTTAAGGCCTCAGGCTGGAGCCATTTTTTAACCAACTGCAGCAAGCCATATGCCTGAGATCTGGCGGGATGCAACTCCACAAAATTCCACTGGAATACCGGTTGAGTCTAAACATGAGTATTATCCCCCAGTCGGGCAAGGATCTCACCTTTCAGCTTCCCATAGTCCAGGGCATCGTCCCGACTGAGGTCCAGGTAGGCCTTCTGGGCATCTCCTGTCAGGAAGAGGGCCACCCATTCAGCGCACTGGGCAAACGGCCAGCTCTCCCACTCTGCTGTGCGCTCGAACATGGTGAGGACAGCCTCCATGTCATCTCCAAAACTCATCTTCCTCAGCGCTGACCGAACCTTGTACCGGGCCTCCTACTGGAATGCGGATGCTGGTGGGGCAGCCTCTCGCATAGCCGTGATCTGCTGCATCAACAGGTCATTTGCTCCTGCCGCTCCTGCAACTGCAGCGCCTCCTACTGCTGCCCTTGCTGACTGAGGACCAACTGTTTTAAAAGTTCCTCCATCTTGTCAGCAGGCCTGCACTGTAGCATTGCAGGCCTAATCACCAACATGCAGCACACTTTGGGGTATGCCTCTGTTCACTGGCCGCATTCTCCACCGTATGTAGTGCAGCGGTGACCACGCTATGTAGTGATGAGGCAGTGACCCAATAAAGTTCAAAAAGTAAAACCTAGTTTTATTATCCAAACTTACAAATGAAACACAATGGTATCCTCCGGAAACAAGAGTCTGTAAATGCGTCCGGTTGCCGAGGACGACTGCACCAGCAGAATATGCTGCAGGGTGCCAGGAGTTCAATCTCTGGGCTCTGTGTTCCCTCACACAGGCTGAGCTTTTGCAGAGCAACTCTCTGCTTGCTGCAAACTCCGCTATGACTCACCTAACCCCTTCCTGCAGGGTATTTCTCTAAACTGGAATCTGTGGCCATGGGCCACTTGCAAGATACGGGTTGGAGGAACAGACCGGCCCCACTACCTTCATGCAATCCGTTCAAAAAAACAATGCATCCTGGGGGACATGTGACCATTGCAAATAACACCAGTTGCTGCCTCACACTATTATCTATCTAATATCTATTATCTATCTACAGTGGTACGGAAAGTATTCAGACCCCTTTAAATTTTTCACTCTTTGTTTCATTGCAGCTGAGTCGCCCGCATGGCAGTGGGGTACTCGGTACCGGGTCCGGTCGCAAGGGGGATGTCATGGTGGCTGCGACCCGGTCCGTGGCCCTGGGCCTCAACGTTAAAGGGGAAAATGTTCAAAGTTTGTCGTGACGCCACCTGTGGTGTTCGGTCAGTAGTGGGACCAACGCAGCATTGATGGGGTCCCCTGGGGGATGTTGAGGTAGCACGGGTGTTACACTTCACACAGGTGAAGCGGGGTCCCCATGGGTCCTATGGTGTGTGGCTAAGATGATATGTGCCGATGAATAAATGGAGGAGACAAGTTGTAAGTCTTTATCTGGTTTACTATGGGTGACAGGCCACAGTCCAGGGCACCAGGCATGGATGATGGTGGTCCAGCCGTCTAAGAGGCAATGAAGAGCTCCCTTGTTCCAGTAGAGGTCCATGAGCCTTTCCAATTAGCGCTGTTAATGGTAAGGTCCCTGCTGCCTGAAGCTTCCTACAGGGTCCTCCAGTTTCCCCCTGACCTGGGACAGGTACCTGCATGACAGGCAGCTTGAGCTGTTTTACAGGGTCTCTAACATGCCCCAGGCTCCTTAGGTGCTGCTGTGTCTCAGGCGTGGTGCAGGCAGTTAACGTGTAGTGTTATGCCCTCCAGTTCAGCTCTGTGTCCTAGAGTCCCACAAAGCCTTGGGCTCCAGGCTCCCGACTACTGCGCTTCAGCTCTGAGGGTGCCCTGCTACAGTTCCCCTCTGAGCTCTGTTCCTCTCCGGTGTTCCTTCCCTTCCGCCTACTCCACATTCAACCCTTCCAGGTTATCTGTCCTTCCAGAGGCTGCAGCTCCCTCATGGCTGCCAGGCCTCTCTGTCTGCACTCAGTTCAAGACTTCCTTCTACTTCAGTGTCTCTGAACAACAAAACTCACTCCTCCTCCAGGCCAGGATACATAAAGCCTAGGGAAGCTCCCCTGAATCTGGGTATTGAGCTCCCCCTCCTGGCCTGGATTCAGAATGAGGCCCCCTCCTCTTCTCTCTTTACACGGCCCCTACTGGACAAACAATCAGCAGATTTGGGTTCCAGTATCATCTCTATGCTGATGACACCAAATTATACACTTCTTCCCCAACATCACCCTTACCCTAATTCAAAATACCAAGGATTGTCTGTCTGCTGTCTCTAACATCATGTCCTCCCTCTACCTGAAACTAAATCTCTCCAAAACGGAACTTCTTGTTTTTCTCCCTTCTACTAACCTCACTCTACCCAACATCGAAATTACCCTGGAGGGTTCAACCATAACTCCCAAGCAGCATGCCCGCTGTCTTGGGGTCATATTCGACACAGAACTGTCCTTTACTCCCTATATCCGATCACTCACTCGCTGTTTTCACCTGCATCTTAAAAACATCTCCAGAATCCGACCTTTTCTCACCGTTGAAACTGCTAAGACTCTTACTGCTGCTCTTATTCATTCTCGTCTGGACTACTGCATCTCTCTTCTGATCGGTCTCCCTCTTACCAAACTTTCTCCTCTCCAATCCATCTTGAATGCGGCAGCCAGGGTCATATTTCTGTCCAGCCGCTTCACCGATGCCTCCATCTTGTGCCAGTCATTACACTGGCTACCCATTTGCTACAGGGTCCAGTATAAACTCATCTCTCTCACCCACAAAGCTCTCCACAGTTCTGCACCGCCTTATATCTCCTCTCTCATCTCTGTCAATCACCCTACACGTGCCCTCCATTCTACAAATGACCTAAGACTAACATCCCCCGTAATCCTAACCTCGCACCTCCGTCTCCAAGACTTCTCTCGTGCTGCGCCATCTCTCTGGAATGCACTTCCCCAGAAGATCAGACTGATACCTAGCCCCGACTTATTCAAGCGCGCTTTGAAAACCTGTCTCTTCAAACAAGTCTACCACATCAACTACTCAGTAAACTAACTTTGTCCTGTTCCCTCCTTCCAAATATTACTCTGAATCTGCACCCTACTATTCATCTGTCTCCACACCCTCCATGCACATGATAACTGCACTTAATACTTGACTATTGCACTTAAACACACGGGCTGATGACCGGATCATGCAGCTTTGTATGAAAATCCCTATTTATTATAATTGCTAGACCTGAAATAACAAGCACTTATCACCTATTGTGCCCCCCCATTTCCTTGTAGATTGTAAGCTTGCGAGCAGGGACCTCACTCCTAATGTCACTGTTTAAATTGTCTTAACTCGTACCAAATTTATTGTTTGTACATGTCCCCGCTTAATTGTAAAGTGCTGCGGAATATGTTGGCGCTATATAAATAAAAATTATTATTATTGTTATTATTAAGTGGAAGAAGTTTGGGACCACCAAAGTCTTCCTAGACCTGGCCATCCATCCAAACTGAGCAATCGTGGGTGAAGAGCCTTGGTGAGAGAGGTAAATAAGAACCCCAAGATCACTGTGACTGAGCTCCAGAGATGCAGTAGGGAGATGGGAGAAAGTTCCACAAAGTCAACTATCACTGCAACCCTCCTCCAGTCAGGTCTTTAAGGCAGAGTGGCCCAATGGAAGCCTCTCCTCAGTGCAAGACATATGATAGCCGGCATAGCGTTTGCTAAAAAACACATGAAGGACTCCTAGACTATGAGAAATGTTATGGTCTGGTGATTAAGGAGCGACATGCGTCTAGCTCTGAGCAGGTGGTAACTATACTGACCGCAGTCCCTAAGCTTAACACAACACTAGAAGCAGCCATGGAATGCTCCTAACACTGCCTATGCATCTCGTCACAGCCGGAGAACTAACTAACCCTAAAGATAGAAGCAGGAAACCTATCTTGCCTCAGAGAAAATTCCCAAAGGATAGATTAGCCCCCCACAAATAATGACTGTGAGAGGAGAAGGAAATTACATGCGTAGTATGAAACAAGATTTAGCACAGGAGGCCACTTCTAGCAATATAGGAAAAAGTACAGGACAGAGAGCTGTGCGGTCAGTAATAAAAACTAGAAAAAGTCCACCGCAGAGAAATGCAAAAATCTCCACACCTGACTAAAGGTGTGGAGGGCAAACTCTGCTGCCCAGAGCTTCCAGCCTAGCTGAATAGATCCATACCGATAAGCTGGACAAAAGAACAAAACATAGGAAGTGGAAAACCACAAGACAAAAACAAGAGAACTGCAAAATAACAAGCAAGGACTTAGCTTTTGCTGAATTGGTCAGAGTGTCAGGAAAATCCTAAGAGCAAAGACTCCAGGCAGGAACAATGACAACTGGCATTGAATGAGGGATAAGGCCAGACTAATATAGCCGAGCCAGGAAGACAATCAGTGAAAACAGCTGCTGAAGCTAAATCCAAGAAGCAGCCACACCACTCAAAACCACAGGAGGGAGCCCAAGAACGGAATTCACAACAGAGAAATAAGATTCCCTAGTCTGATGAGACAAAGATAGACCTTTTTGGTGATAATTCTAAGCGGTATGTGTGGAGAATGCAATCCCAACAGTGAAACATGGTGGTGGCAGCATCATGCTATGGGGGTGTTTTTCAGCTGCAGGGACAGAATGACTGGTTGTCATAGTGCTCTAGACCTCAGACTTGGCTGAAGGTTCACCTTCCAACAAGACAATGACCCTAAGCACACAGATAAAGTAACAAAGGAGTGGCTTCAGAACAACTCTGTGACCATTCTTGACTGGCCCAGCCAGGGCCCTGACCTAAAACCAATTGAGCATCTCTGGAGAGACTTGAAAATGGCTGTCCACCAATGTTCACCATCCAACCTGACGGAACTGGAGAGGATCTGCAAGTAAGAATAGCAGAGGATCCCCAAATCCAGGTGTGAAAAACTTGTTGCATCATTCCCAAAAAGACTCATGGCTGTACTAGCTCAAAAGGTGCTTCTACTCAATACTGAGCAAAGGGGCTGAAGACTTATGACCATGTGATATTTCAGTTTTTCTTTTTTAATACATTTGCAAAAATTACTACATTTCTGCTTTTTTTCAGTCAAGATGGGGTGCAGAGTGTAAATTGATGGGAAAAAATGAACTTTTTTGAATTTACCAAATGGCTGCAATGAAACAAAGAGTGAAAAATTTAAAAGGGTCTGAATACTTTTCGTATCCACTGCATGTATCTATCTATCTATCTATCTATCTATCTATCTATCTATCTATCTATCTATCTATCTATCTACAGTATAGCTCTGGCAAAAATTAAGTGACCACCACATCAAATCTCTGTCATGGGCAGCCCAATCTCCAGACCTGAACCCCATTGAAAACCTCTGGAATGTAATGAAGAGGATGATGTATAGTCACAAGCCATCAAACAAAGAAGAACTGATTACATTTTTGCACCAGAAACAGTGTGAAAGACTGGTGGAAAGCATGCCAAGACGCATGAAAGCTGTGATTAACAATCATGGTTATTCCACAAAATATTGATTTCTGAACTCTTCCTGACATAAAACATTAGTAATGTTGTTTCTAAATGATTATGAACTTGTTTTCTTTGCATTATTTGAGGTCTGAAAGCACTGTTGTTGTTTTTTATTTTGACCATTTTTCTTTGTCAGAAAAAAAATACAAAATTTATTGCTTGGAAATTTGGAGACATGTCAGAAGTTTATAGAATAAAAGAACAATTTACCTTTTTCTCAAAAATATACCTATAAAGAGAAAAATCAGACTAACTGATAATTTTACAGTGGTCTCTTTTTTGCCAGAGCTGTATCTATCTATCTATCTATCTATCTATCTATCTATCTATCTATCTATCTATCTATCTATCTATCTATCTATCTATCTATCTATCTATCTATCTATGTACCTACCTTATATGTATTATCTATCTATCTATTATCTGTCTAATATCTATCTATCTATCTATTATCTATCTATCTCATATATATCTATTATCTATCTATTTATTATTTGTCTAATATCTATCTATCTATTATCTATCTATCATCTATCCATCTATCTATCTATTATCTATCTATCTCATATATATCTATTATCTATCTATCTATCTATTTATTATCTGTCTAATATCTATCTATCTATCTATCTATCTATCTATCTATCTATCTATCTATCTATCTATCTATCTATCTATCTATCTATCTATCATCTATCTATCCACTATCTATTATCTATCCATCTATCTATTATCTATCTATCTATCTATCTATCTATCTATCTATCTATCTATCTATTATCTATTATCTAGTATGTATCTATCTATCTTTCCAGTTATCTTATTATTTTAATATGAAGATGTCAGCTGAGCAATTTCTAAATAAAAACCTATGCAGAAACATACATAAATACATAAACATAAAATCGCTGACGACATAGTGGAGATGATTCTGTAATTTGGACTATGATTACACATTCTCCTGCCCATCAGATGTAACGAGAGCCCTTCCGTATTTTAGCCCTTGACGACCCCCTTACACGCAGGTCCTGGATCTTGTCAGAATCTGAACAGATGGCGACTTTTCTGCATGAGCAAAACGTGTCAGATCAGCAATAATTGTTATTTCCACCATCACAACAGCGCAGATAACAAGGCGGCCTGCGAGCTCATCTTCTCCTCCCTTGTAATGTGATCTGTGGCCTTCTGCTGCTCGGGGCTCAGAGGCAAAAATCTTGAAAAATAAGATGTTGTTTTTATCCTAATGAAGCGCTATTTACTGCTCACCAGATTTGTTCTGTAATGATGGGAGCCGCTGTGCTGACACTTGAGGAGCATGCTGTCCGGACAGCTGGGGCTTTCGGCTGGCATCTCTGACCACGGTTTATTTTCTTGCTGCCCACTGTTTCGCTGGGTCAGGGTTGGCATCGACATATGTCGCATTATGAATATGCTCCTCTGCCATGTTAGCTAATATCCCCCCTCGATGAGAGAGGACAATGGACATTAATCAGAATAAATAATCTTTGTGTCGCGGCTTTTTTCTCTACTTTAAATCTTGGAGGACGGTGGAGACGCTGGCAGCATCATGGCGGCTTTACGAGGTTTGGATATTAACAGCAAATCTGGATGAGGGTTCAGGTTTCTGGGGATATTTTACTTGATATGTATTGAAATATACATTAATTTTCATATTTGGCACCAGATGGTGACACGTAAAATGTGTACGCCTGATACACAGTGTCATGGCAAGAATTGCCAATACCTGGGGATAGACTTGTATTGTGCCCCCTAATGCAATAATAATGTCCCAAATGTCCCACAACAAAAAACTGGCACCTATAGAAAACATTAATGCCTTGTTAAAAAGTAATGATGTCCCTTATTGCCCAAAATCAAGTTTCTACCCACCTTATCCAAGTTTCCCCTGCACACAGAGTGGCAACAGGCAGCAGATAACACCATTGTGCCACCTGTTCCAGGGTACTGACATCTTGATGGCTTTAGGTCTATAGTAATCTGCGGCCTACATGCTCTGGGTCATAGCTACCTGCTGCACCACATGATCCGACTGTGTCAACATCATGTTGACGTTGATAAAGTTGAAAATGATGCTAGCCCGGATTTTTGGTGTCATCAATTTTGCACACAAAGCAACCACCCACGTGCCCCTTCACACTGCTATGGTCGCTTTTGCTTCAAACCCCCCTGGTTCTACCACTTTTAGAAAAATATTGATGTTCACTATAGTTGCCATGTATCTGCTTTGTTAGTGCGCCTTACGTTGGTTGAGCACTTTATAGTCCATGGTGCAGAGGACCAGTGAGCTGCTATGCATACCTCCACCACCACCATACCCTATTCCATGGGTCCACCACCAACCATATTTTGTAGTCCATACTGCAAAGGGCTGGTGAGTGGCTGTGTATGCCGCCACCACCATACATTACTTCATAGCTCCACCACCAACCATACTTGGTAGTCGACAGTGCAGAGGGCTGGTGAGCTGTTGTGCATGTCTCCATCACCACCATACCCTTCTCCATGAGTTCACCACCAACCATACTTTGTATTCCATAGTGCAGGGGGCTGGTGAGCTGCAGTGTAAGCCTCCACCACCATACCCTAGTTCATGGGTCCGCCACCAACGATACTTTGTAGTCCATAGTGCAGAGGGCTGGTGAGATGCTGTGCATGTCTCCGTCACCACCATACCCTACTCCATGGGTCCACCAACAACTATAATTTGTGGTCCATAGTGCAGAGGGCTCATGAGCTGCTGTCTCCATCACCACCATACCATATTCTATGAGTCCGCCATCAACCATACTTTGTAGTCAACAGTGCAGAGGTCTGGTGAGCTGTTGTGTATGCCTCCACCACCATACCCTACTTCATGGGTCCACCACCAACCATACTTGGTAGTCGGCAGTGCAGAGGGCTGGTGATCTATTGTGCATGTCTTCATCACCACCATACCCTAATCCATGGGTCCACCACCAACCATACATTGTAGTCAACAGTGCAGAGGGCTGGTGAGCTGTTATGCATGTCTCCATCACCACCATACCCTACTCCATGGGTCCACCACCAACCATAATTTATAGCCTTAAAATACAAACGTTTTATTTCAATCAATAGTTAAAATCAACATTTTGAATAAGACAAAAAGATAAGAAGTTGCGAAGACACTGTGCAAACTATAAACGGACCAGCCTACGGATAAATGGCGCTATTGGGCCTATGAGGAAAAAGGAACATATAGGTATTCAGAAAAAAGGAAAATCTACGGTGGGAAAATAACCCCTCCTACAGTTAATGTATCTGTACCTATATGACTTTAGTAAGGATTGTAAAAAGGCCTAAATAAAGTTATGGCCGAGTGTGGTAATAATACTCACAAGAGTGTGATTAGTGGTTTGTAAGGTGCAAGTGCAAGTGCAGCTTAATAAGAATCAAGGGGTTAAATTGCCCAATCAAATAAGGACCCAAGAGTTAAATCGCACAGTGGCGTAGGCACATTACCTCCGTTGGCGTGGACCGGTTCCCCAACGCGCGTTTCGCGTGCAGCCTTATCAAGGGTTAGCTTTTTTTCGCTTTTTTGGATGTTATATTTTTCATGAGCTGCCTGAAACCTAGGCATGACATAATTCTGAGGTTATTCACCAACCATAATTTGTTGTCCATAGTGCAGATCGCTGGTGAGCTGTGTACAGATGTTCGAATTCGTGTGAAACTGCAGATTTCAAGACATTCGACTGGAACTCGATCCTCTGTGGATTGATCGGCTTATCTCTAGTGCATATACTTTAGCCCCCAATATTTTCTATCTAGCTCCAGCAGGCCCATAAGTGCCACATGCATAATGTCTTCATTGGTACACAAAGCTCTGATTAGCACAGGGTTAATAAGCGCCTGGGTTTGCTTTTTACTGGAAATAGCTTGATGAGTTATTTACTGTGCTGATGGGAACTCTATTGATTCGGTACAGGTTTGTGCTTCAGACTTTTAGTACATTTTTTTTTATGGGAGCCGAAGATTTTAATAGGAGGAAACAATAATAATAGACTCCCGCAGGCAGTGTACTTTTAGACTTAAATCATATTACAATGAATTTGCGATTTGTGTGAGCCGAGCTGAATCATTAATGGTCGACCCAGGAAGGACAACACAAACGCAACATGGCGCATTAGAGCTGCATTTAAAGCCTTTAGTCGGAAGTCAGAGCAGCTCTGTTACTCGCCTACGTGGGTGGATCTAACATTGATTCTTCTCTCTGAATGTAAGAAAAAAAAGATTCCTACCCATCTGTTAATGAATTATATATTAATAAATGTAACACACTGGATGTAATGGATCTAAGAATATGGGGTTAAGGCTAGTCCAGGTCATCGCATAGGGTTGGTCCACTTCAGACCTATAATTTAGAGTATACATTTCCTAAAATGAAGCGGGCAAGATAGCTGAAGCACAAAATGAAAAAAGAAATGAAAAAAAGTTAAATTAATCCATGTTATTCAGTGAAGTGGAGCATACTTGCCAACTTTCCCAAAAGGCTACAGTCACTCTGAGCGTTGACTGAAAGCATGCTCCAGCACATTGACTGACAGCCAGCTCTGCAGGGCATCACCTTAAATACTGTTGTCAATAGTGACTAATGCATCTAGATGTCAAAAAAACTCAGCACTTCCTGCATGGCTAATGAAAGGAGAGGTGTTGATATGAGGAGAGTTGGAGGAGTTATTAGGGACTGTTGAATGGTTTGTATGTGTGTTAACTCCCTATCCTTCTCTATTTTGGTTTATTCCCCTACCTCCACACCCTGGTGCATTCCTCTGTTATATGTGAATGAATATTTTGTATACCTGAAGTTAACCCTGTTAACCCTTGTTTGTGTTGCCTTGTTAGTCAGGTTGGTGTACTACGGTGCACAGTAGTGCCCCCTCTTCCCTGGCTGGGGGAAGAGAACAGACGGAGGGCTAACTCAGGAGATAAGGCAAGGGCAGAGGCCTGGCATCTTCACCTTCAAAAGTATCCTGGGGAGTAGGGTGAGCTAGGGTGCCACGTAGCGTTAAGGACAGGAAAGGAGCCCCTGGCCCTGGGTCACCTGACAGCTGTGTCGTGACAGCCAGCTATAGGGGCCTGTTCAGAAGTAAGCAACAATCAGCTGGTAAACATAAAATGTTTCTTTCCTGTCCTATCACATTGCATTAATTCCTGAAAAGCACCTGAATGGTTAACAAACTGCCTGGCAGCAGGTTTGAATATATTCAGGGGTGCTGTTTTTAAAATGGTCTTACGTTTGGTGGTTTTCCAATATCTAGGTCCAAAGTCACTTCAAGACCTGAAATAGGTGAACCGGAACATTAAAGTTCGGGGTCCGTACCGAACACCTACTGTTCGGGGACGGACCCCGAACATGGACTTCTCCAGGAAGTCCGTGTTACTGTTTGGGTTCAGCACCACGAACATCGAGTGTTTCCCACGCTGTCATCTGCATGACAGTGCGAGAAATACTGGAGGCTCTGATCGGCGGTAAGGGGGCAAGTAGTAGTTTCATCAGCCGACACTTGTGACTGGAGGTAAATGTTTTACCTCTGGTTCCAGCTACTTGCTCACGCTATCATCTAACAGTGTGGGAACCGCAGCTCGCTGACCTGCAACGATAATGTTACCACCAATCAGAGTCAATGTTTGCCGCGCTGTCATGCAGATGTCAGCGTGGAAAACAATGGATTTTTGGGCCCCCCATTAATATGCACGGGGTCCGGGTTCGGGTAATATTCAGGTACCCAAACCAAACTTTTTAAACTGTTTGTCCGAACCCGCTGAACCAGAACATCCAGGGGTGCACCCATCACTATTCAAGACTGAATAAGTCTCTAAAACAATAAGTCTTGTAAATTTCCTTAAAAAAATGAAAAATTGCATATACGATTTTACACCTTTTAACATCCTAACAAAATAAAATATCATTTTACAGATGGTGCTGATGTAAAGCCGACGTGAGGATGATGTTATTTATTAACTATTTTGTTCGGTATGACTGGATTATAGGGATAATCATTCAAAGTTTGAAAACTGCTAATTTTTAGAAATTTGTGTAACATTTCTGATATTTCTATAAGTAAAAGCAAACCATACCGACCTAAATTTTCCATTCCCATAAAGTATAATGTGTCACAGAAAAACAATCACAAAATCACAGTAATATATAGAAACATTATAGAGTTATTGCTACATGAATAGAGGCATGTCAGATTTGAAAAATGTGGCCTGGTCATAAAAGGCGTAGTGCAGTGGTCGCACCGTACGCAGTGAAGAGGCAGTGACCAACAAAATTCAACCACAAAAGTCTCTTTAATGTGTTATCTTCACAGCATTAAAGTCCATTTCACACAAGTTCATCTCACTAGTCTTCAGTTCACACTTGCAATCACATATTATACGGCTTCCTTCCGTTGCACAGACACTACACACGCGAGCCCTCCTCTGACTAGCTCCCGTGGGTGTCTGCACGCCGTATCAAAGTCTCTATTCACACAGCATTACATCATTAGTTTGCAGCCCCTAAACACGCTGGACCTGTCCTTGTCCAGTAACCGTGGGCGACAGCACGCCGTGTCAATGTCTCTTTCACTCACAGCTTTACTCACAAGTTCTCCATTGGTTTGCGGCCACTAAACACGCTGGTCCTCCTCTGACCAGTTCCGTGGGTGGCTGCAGCTCTGTGTTAGCTGTGGATGCCAGTCATCTCAGCTCCCCTAACTGCTTGGCTCCGCTCTGTCATGTGTCACTGAACACTAACAAAGCTCCCCAGAGCCTCTTGCTCTCCTCCAAACACCAGCCATAAACTGTCTCTGACCCTGACACACCCAAACCCTCTAGTGCAGGGCTTTTAACAAACAAACCTGTGGCCTCAAGCCACATGGAAAACCCGGACCGGAAATGAAACGGACTGCACCACTAACATACTGCAGTCAGTTTCAAAACACACATTCCAGATCAGATTTTCCCTACATCTGTCTTGGACACTAGTGTGGCATCCCAGGAGTTCAGGTACCACAGTAGTGCTGCCATCCTCTCGGGGAGGGTAGTGCTATGTGTGGAGACAAGTGGGATTCCCTTTGGTGGGTTATCACATACACAACACCTTCCAAATCCAGGCCAGGAGGGGGAGCTCGAAACCCTGTTTTAGGGTAGCTTCCCTGGATAAAGATCTTGGTTTGGAGGCGGAGTCAGTTCAGTTAGTGCAGACAGTCTGTGTGCGAGGACAGACAGGGACGGAGCACAGTGGAGAAACAGGACCCCAGGGAGTCAGTGCGCAGAGAATCCGGGAACCGGGAGCCCGAGGCTTATGTGGATTATTATACACAGAGCAGAACCGGAGGGCATTGAATTACAGGGACTTTGCCCATATTTACCTGTGGCACAGCAGCACCTTGGAGCCTGGAGTCACCGTGAAAGGACCTCAGTAGGCACGGCTCAAGCTGCCTGCCATACAGGTACCTGTCTCAGGACAGGAGAACAAATAAGGACCTTGTTTGAGACACTTAGTGGCAGCAGGGACCTCAGAGACAGTGAGCGCAGAGTGGAAGGCCCCTACCTGACCTACCCAAGGGGCCCCGCTTGTCTCTGAACTGCACGGACTCCTAACCAACCTGTTGCTGGTACCCTGGACTGTGGCCTGTCATACACACGTAAACCAGGTAAAGACTAATCACTTATCTCCTTCATTTATTCACCGGCTACACCATCTACGCCACACACCATAGGACCCCTGGGAACCCCGCTTCACATGTGGGAGTTGTAACATCGGGGCTGCTGCAACATCTCCCAGGATGACCCCTTTAATGCAGCGTCGGTCCCCCTATTGACTGAATTCCACAGGTGGCATCACGACAAACTTTGAACATTAACCCCTTTAACGTTGATTCCCAGGGCCACGGTCGCAGCCACCGTGACATCCCCCTTTGCAACTGGAGCCGGGACCGAGTACCCCACTGCCCTGTGGGCGCTTCACTAGCATGTCCAAGACTACACTTTATTTATTATTAAATTTAACCTGCATTGCAGTCACAGTTACGCCCGTGGCTCCCATGCACACCTATGGTCTTCATACACCTCCATGCATATCCTGGGGAGACTACACAGCGACCCCCTACCTGTGACATCGGTCACTGCTTCATCATTGCTACACCTGTGACTGCAATACCCCCTTATGACCTCACTACGCCTCAGTGCGTGTTCTGGGGAGCACTAACAGCGACCCCTAGCTGTGACACGGGTGACTGCCTCACAAAGGGTTAAACTATGTGGATGAAGCAAGTCAGGTTGAATTAGTCATTAACTACGAACCACACATTAGTGCCCCAGCAAGGCAAAAATAACCCCAAAACAATGGAGAATTGGCATAAATCCAAAAAGGTTGGATTCAAAAATCCCATTCTTCTTGCACAAAAAAAATCCAACATATAACTAAGAAAAATAAATGTGTTATGGTTCTTGGGATTCTGGCTCTTCTGTATCCTGTAGCCATAAAGTTAAACGGATCTTAATAGATTCTGTTGGAATTAAAATGTTATAGCCCCTCTAATTCTTAGAACCCATGCCGAGAGGCTATGTGAGAGGGGCATGGAAGCCATCAGAAGTCCAGGGATGGGCCACGTCCCTTCATTCTTTACAGGCACAGCGTGATCTCCGTACGGAGTTGTGCCTTGTGAACAATAAAGGGGACTTAGTGCGCTCTCTGGTCCTTTAATGAAAAAAATATCACTATATAAAGGGCCGTCATGAGCCTTAAACAAAAGGAAGCCTGACCACAGAGGAGCAGAGCTGGGTACCCTGCATCCACGGTGTTATTCATTACACAGGGTTAGGTATTACACGTGCGGCTCCCCTGTGCTTCATCATGCTAAAGGCCAAGGAATCAAACACGTCTCTGACACTGGTGTCCGCGGCCAGCATCGACCACACACGACAGCCTCGCCTCTTTCATGCTATTCCTATTTATATAAGAGTCTTTCATGCTAAAATGAAAAGAAATACTTGTAAGTAAGATAAATCTACCAAAGGCAATGAGTGTATAGTAATCCATATATTGTAATCCATATAGGTCCCTATGGAACTGGCTCCATCCCATGTATTTGCTTTATTATGGATTTGTCTTCATTGGCGAGCGGTCATCTAATTATAAATGCTGCCCACATATTATTAATCAAAGTGACAATATAATGATACCGGCAGCCATAGTTCCCGTGACCAGGACCTGACACAGGGGTCATATGATATCCGCCGTGCTGCACAATAAAACAGTCCCTGATGTGACTTATTCCACCCCACTAGTGTGGACTGCTTCATCACTGCAGATTCTACGTGACAAACCCAGCGCTGCTACATTGCTAGGTACTCAGCTTCACTGCTGGCTAGTCCTGTCTTTGACTTGTAACATACTGATGGTCAATTCAGCCTTGGTCTTGTAGCAAACTCAGCTCTGCTATACCAGTCATCTCTGCTGTTCTGTTGGCAGCTCTGCATTGAACTCTATGACAAACTCAGCTTTGCTAGATCACTGAAACTCCTCTGACAGGTTCCATTTAATCTATTCTTCCATCACCTAGGCTATTCTTCCATATTTAACACTATTATGTTGCTTAGTCTATTCTTCCATACTGCTACAAGTTCTGCATTGGACTCTAAAGCAAACTCAGCTTTGATAGAGCACTGAAACTCCTCTGACAGGTTCCATTTAATCTATTCCTCCATCACCTAGACTATTCTTCCATATTGAACACTATTATATTGCTTAGTCTATTCCTCCATACTGCTACAAGTTCTGCATTGGACTCTAAAGCAAACTCAGCTTTGCTAGAGCACTGAAACTCCTCTGACAGGTTCCATTAAATCTATTCTTCCATCACCTAGACTATTCTTCCATATTGAACACTATTATATTGCTTAGTCTATTCTTCCATACTGCTACAAGTTCTGCTTTGGACTCTAAAGCAAACTCAGCTTTGCTAGAGCACTGAAACACCTCTGACAGGTTCCATTTCATCTATTCTTCCATCACCTAGACTATTCTCCATATTGAACACTATTATATTGCTTAGTCTATTCTTCCATACTACTACAAGTTCTGCTTTGGACTCTAAAGCAAACTCAGCTTTGCTAGAGCACTGAAACTCCTCTGACAGGTTCCATTTAATCTATCCTGCCATCACCTAGACTATTCTTCCATATTGAACATTATTATATTGCTTAGTCTATTCTTCCATACTGCTACAAGTTCTGCATTGGACTCCAAAGCAAACTCAGCTTTGCTAGAGCACTGAAACTCCTCTGACAGGTTCTATTTAATCTATTTTTCCTTCACGTAGACTATTCTTCCATAGTGAACACTATTATATTGCTTAGTCTATTCTTCCATACTGCTACAAGTTCTGCTTTGGACTCTAAAGCAAACTCAGCTTTGCTAGAGCACTGAAACACCTCTGACAGGTTCCATTTCATCTATTCTTCCATCACCTAGACTATTCTCCATATTGAACACTATTATATTGCTTAGCCTATTCTTCCATACTGCTACAAGTTCTGCATTGGATTCTAAAGCAAACTCAGCTTTGCTAGAGCACTGAAACTCCTATGACTGGTTCCATTTAATCTATTCCTCCATCACCTAGACTACCTTAATCTGGTAGACTGGGACAATATCCTCAGAAATAAGAATACAGATAATAAATGGAAAATGTTTAAGAACATCCTAAATAGGCACTGTAAGCGGTTTATACCTTGTGGGAATAAAAGGTCTAGAAATAGGAAAAACCCAATGTGGCTAAACAAAGAAGTAAGACAGGCAATTAACAGTAAAAAGAAAGTTTTTGCACTACTAAAGCAGGATGGCACCATTGAAGCTCTAAAAAACTATAGGGAGAAAAATACTTTATCTAAAAAACTAATTAAAGCTGCCAAAAAGGAAACAGAGAAGCACATTGCTAAGGAGAGTAAAACTAATCCCAAACTGTTCTTCAACTATATCAATAGTAAAAGAATAAAAACTGAAAATGTAGACCCCTTAAAAAATAGTGAGGAAAGAATGGTTGTAGATGACGAGGAAAAAGCTAACATATTAAACACCTTCTTCTCCACGGTATTCACGGTGGAAAATGAAATGCTAGGTGAAATCCCAAGAAACAATGAAAACCCTATATTTAGGGTCACCAATCTAACCCAAGAAGAGGTGCGAAACCGGCAAAATAAGATTAAAATAGATAAATCTCCGGGTCCGGATGGCATACACCCACGAGTACTAAGAGAACTAAGTAATGTAATAGATAAACCATTATTTCTTATTTTTAGGGACTCTATAGCGACAGGGTCTGTTCCGCAGGACTGGCGCATAGCAAATGTGGTGCCAATATTCAAAAAGGGCTCTAAAAGTGAACCTGGAAATTATAGGCCAGTAAGTCTAACCTCTATTGTTGGTAAAATATTTGAAGGGTTTCTGAGGGATGTTATTCTGGATTATCTCAATGAGAATAACTGTTTAACTCCATATCAGCATGGGTTTATGAGAAATCGCTCCTGTCAAACCAATCTCATCAGTTTTTATGAAGAGGTAAGCTATAGACTGGACCACGGTGAGTCATTGGACGTGGTATATCTCGATTTTTCCAAAGTGTTTGATACCGTGCCGCACAAGAGGTTGGTACACAAAATGAGAATGCTTGGTCTGGGGGAAATTGTGTGTAAATGGGTTAGTAACTGGCTTAGTGATAGAAAGCAGAGGGTGGTTATAAATGGTATAGTCTCTAACTGGGTCGCTGTGACCAGTGGGGTACCGCAGGGGTCGGTATTGGGACCTGTTCTCTTCAACATATTCATTAATGATCTGGTAGAAGGTTTACACAGTAAAATATCGATATTTGCAGATGATACAAAACTATGTAAAGCAGTTAATACAAGAGAAGATAGTATTCTGCTACAGATGGATCTGGATAGGTTGGAAACTTGGGCTGAAAGGTGGCATATGAGGTTTAACAATGATAAATGTAAGGTTATACACATGGGAAGAAGGAATCAATATCACTATTACACACTGAACGGGAAACCACTGGGTAAATCTGACAGGGAGAAGGACTTGGGGATCCTAGTTAATGATAAACTTACCTGGAGCAGCCAGTGCCAGGCAGCAGCTGCCAAGGCAAACAGGATCATGGGGTGCATTAAGAGAGGTCTGGATACACATGATGAGAGCATTATACTGCCTCTGTACAAATCCCTAGTTAGACCGCACATGGAGTACTGTGTCCAGTTTTGGGCACCGGTGCTCAGGAAGGATATAATGGAACTAGAGAGAGTACAAAGGAGGGCAACAAAATTAATAAAGGGGATGGGAGAACTACAATACCCAGATAGATTAGCGAAATTAGGATTATTTAGTCTAGAAAAAAGACGACTGAGGGGCGATCTAATAACCATGTATAAGTATATAAGGGGACAATACAAATATCTCGCTGAGGATCTGTTTATACCAAGGAAGGTGATGGGCACAAGGGGGCATTCTTTGCGTCTGGAGGAGAGAAGGTTTTTCCACCAACATAGAAGAGGATTCTTTACTGTTAGGGCAGTGAGAATCTGGAATTGCTTGCCTGAGGAGGTGGTGATGGCGAACTCAGTCGAGGGGTTCAAGAGAGGCCTGGATGTCTTCCTGGAGCAGAACAATATTGTATCATACAATTATTAGGTTCTGTAGAAGGACATAGATCTGGGGATTTATTATGATGGAATATAGGCTGAACTGGATGGACAAATGTCTTTTTTCGGCCTTACATACTATGTTACTATGTTACTATGTTACTATTCTTCCATATTGAACACTATTATATTGCTTAGTCTATTCTTCCATACTGCTACAAGTTCTGCATTGGACTCTAAAGCAAACTCAGCTTTGCTACACCTCTGGTCCAGCCCTGGTCCACCGCTCTGAGTGCATGTTGATGGAGAAACTCCATGTCTCCATGTATGAGCCATAAGGGTAAAAAAAACAAAACAAATCCAAAACGTTTTTCATTTTTTATTTAGATGTAATCTTTGACTTTGTTACATTTCCTCAGAGCATGTTAATCTAAATGCAGGAGGGAATGTCGTGAATGTATACATGCCTGGCACTTAATATAATGGATGGTTGACTGGGACGTGATGTGTGCACTCATCATTCATACGACATGACAACGGCATAAATGTACATCATCCTGTCTAACAAATGCTTCACGTTCCCGAGATTGATTGAAAATATTCTCCGACTACTTTTATGCAGGAAGCCATAAAAGCTCATTATTTTCCCTGCAGATTTTTTTTTTCTTCCTTTTTCTCGGTAGTTGCCACGAATATTACAATGTAGCGAGTAACGTATGGATCATTGGCTCCACTGATATCGAGTAGAATCAAGATGTACAATGTATCTAAATATTTTATTAACTGCTCTATAATACAATGTGTCGCCGCCGCCGCATAAAGTATGGATGGTGGGCTTCGAAAATTGCAGGGAAAGGGAGAAAGAAAAAAAAAAGAAATATTTTATTACGAGGAGCAATTTCCTCAAGGTGAAGGCAAGAATTGAAGTCTGAGACAGACATAAATCTGCCCACCCTGCGCTCCGCCGGTTCAGGGATTATTGTCAGAGTGAGACTGCCTATATACAAGGAAATGTTTGGTTATCAGTCTGCCGAGGAAACACTGAGAGGAATTTTATTCTACTGAGCTATGTTGGGCGGGATAAAACCATTTTCATGTCTGGCGAAAAATATATTAATATTTAGTTTTTACACCAACCACAGCCTTTGCATAATAAAAACTTAGTGGAAATGGCGTTTTCTTGTGTATTTTATTATTATTATTATTATCATTATTATTATTATTATCATCATTGTTATTGTCATTTTTTTTACAAATAGTAAAAAAAAAGTTTCCGTTTTTATTTTTTTTCTTAAAAAAAAAACATGATCGAATAAAAAAAAAAATAGAACATCCATCTTCGAATCATAAACAGTTTTCATCCATGCAGGTCCACACATTTTCCAGTAGGGGTCGGTATGGACATAGAGCGTTTTTCTTGGAACTGTTCCACTCCAAAATTGTTTTAAAAAATGATTGGAAAAAATCTATTAATAAGAAAAAGAGTCTCCTAAAACAATTTCCACTTGAACCAGTCAAGATTATTGATGTTTCAAAAAACTCAATCATAAAGATTCCAAAACTCCTTCAAAGACTCTGGCAGAACGAAGAGTTTTCTGCTTGAAAAAAATATCACTATTTTGGATGCCTCCAAAAAGCGCTGTGTGAACATAGCCTTAGACTCTGGTGACAGCTGCACTGGATTCACGGTGGCAGATTTCTCAGATTTGATGGGGATATGAACCCTACATTCAGGACCTTTTTCCAACCAATAATCACAGACGTTTTGGTGGTATCCAATGGACCCCATTATCAGTTAGTGGGGATGGTCTAGTGAAGGTGTTGGGCATCGTACAAAGGCTATGAGCGCAGATTTATATTAGTTTCTAAGTCTAGTGAATATATTCTATGTTGTTAGGGCACGTGCACAAATATTTTTTGCTAAGTTTTTGGAGCAGAAACTGAGCAAAAACATCCACATTTTTGAGGAGGATTTTAAAAAATGTTACACCCATTTTCTGCTTAAGAAATTAAAAAAGCTCAGTGTGCACACACCCTTCGTCAGGTAACAGACTGTAAACTGACTTAGTTACACCGTATCACATTTGCTCAGTAGGGGGGCGATAAGGAGGAAAAAAAATACAAAATCTCGGTAACATACGGATGCTTATATTCCAACTGTACTGATTTTACAATTAACGTTTCTATTTTTTTGTAAATAATCCCAGCAGATTTGTGGCAAAGCGGTCCAAAGTAGTTGGATTTTTTCCTACTACCGCCCGCAAGTAGGAGGTTCACAAATATCAATTATGACGGGGATTGCTATGTTTGGTCAGATAAACCATCCGGTCAGAATTCTCAAATCCCAAATTATTATTATAATTTGGCCTTTTTTGATCACAACATTTTCTAATAATAATCTGATCACAAAACAATCCACTGCAGGGAATCTCAGCAATCAGCCGGAGACTGTGGAGGACTCCAGCCATGAGTGTTCAATTCTCCTGCAGTGCCGCCAGTGGAGAAATGAAGTATTACACAATGCCAATGGATCGCCTCCAGACACAGGGCCACAGGTTACTCGGTACCGGTCCTTTCTGTCTCAGTTCTGGGGTTGTCACGGTGGCTGGACCTGGTCCGTGACCCTGCTAAGGGGCGTCCAATAAAAGGTGATAGGAGTCTGTCAAGGTTTCGTGACGCCACCTGTGGTGTTCGGTCAGGGTGACCGACGCTGCTTGGGGTCCGCTGGGGTGATGGAATGGCAGCTAGATGGTATACCTTCCCACAGGTGAAGTATGTCCCCAGGGCTTCCCAGTAAGGTGGATGGCGATGGTGTGAGGTGCAGACAATAACGAGGACACAAGGTTGCAGTCTCTTTACCTCTTTGCTGAAGACTTCAGGATACGCAATCCAGAGCACGGTTAACAGGGTTTTCTGAGACCGGCCGGTCCGATGGGCACATCCAGTGTTCCCATTGGAGGTGGAAATCGTTGCCTACCACTAGCGCCTGTGTGTTGTAGTGCTACCCTGCTGAGCATTTGGAATAGTCCTCACAACTGCTGTTCTCGTTCGTTCGTTCTTTCTAATTCTTTCTCTCTCTCTTGTTCCAGATGTTACTAGTTTCTCGTCCCCAGATATGTTATGGCTAGGACGCACCCGTATGACGGGAAGGCTCGGAGCTCTTCCGGGACCCTAGAGACGCCCCTCTCCACGCGTTGCCCCCTATGTCTTCATAGGAAATTTAAGGTAGACAGCCAACCTATAATTAACTGTCCTGCGGAGTTCGAAGTAAGGCATAGAGTCAGTTACTTCCACGGTGTTCCGGCCACCGGCTACGTGCCTCAGTAGGATGTTGCCTCAGTCTCACGGCACGACTCCTACTGGCTCTCCTTTGTGCTTGATCTCGTTTCTCACTGTTCCACAATACCCTTCGCTTCGTATCTCTTCCTTAGGATACCGCCGCAAGGTAGTGCAGGCGCGGTTCCGTAATGTTCTGCTCTGTTCACTAGGTACCTGCCAGGTTCCCACGCCTAACAGGGACCCCCCTGTGTCTTCTCCCTGCAACACCCCCTGCCACGGGATGTTGCCTGAATCCAACCCAGTCAGCTTCCGACTAACTTCCTATCCAACCCCTAGTTTTACCAGTGTGAGGAGTGGCCCAATAAATAAAGCCTTTTTCTCCCCCTAGTGGCCGGAGTGTGAAGTGTAATGTGTGCAGGTGATACCTGGTCAGTAGAATTCCTTCAGTGCCATCAGACGTACCATCACTCCCCTTAGTGGCAAAGTGTCATACTGCAACGACCAGATCTCTGGGGCGCTGCACCAACATAAATCAATGAACTGTAGGTGTAATATTTGTATGTACAGTACTGGGTAAACCAGAGTGAGAGATGCGAATTGTAGCCTTAATCTGGTTTTGATTTATTGATGTTATTTTTTCTAATCAAGACAATTTCTTTAAAAATCTAAGTTTGTATCCTCTTAATACATCATACTATATAGCGCTGTGTACTTCCAATTGCTCATTTTGTCTTTCAACCCTGCTAAATTCTTCCCTTTTCTCTGCTCTATGTTGAAATAGGAAGCCTCTTTTTTCTGCATGAGTCATCACTGTGCCTGGTAGGGGAGGAGTGGAGTCAGAAGGTGAAGAGGGGGATGATTCACGCAGGGAAAAGAGACTTCCTGTTTCTACACAGAGCAGAGAAAAGAGAAGAATTAGCTAGGTAGAAAAGCAAAAAGAGCAATTGTAATTATATAGTGCTGTATAATATGATGACTGTAATATATTAAGGGGATAAAAACTTTAGTGGGAGGAGGATGAGGAGGAGAAGGAGGAGTGCTTCTGTAAGGAGTTCATGCATACTACCAACGTAAGAAATAACTATGTATATAGGTAAAGTATACCTTATATTCCATACTACTTTTCTGGACAGTGGGCATACAATGCAAAACAACCATTGGAAATGTCTTCTATAGATGCAAAAAAATTATTTTTACAGTTACAATAATCACTTATAAGCTATAATTGTAATGTTTAACAAATCAAATTCCCATGCCTTTATATTAACATGACTGGTCGTTCAATTGTAATACACAATTTGCCCTCTAGAGGCCACTGCAGGAGAAATGTATGACGGGACATGACTTCCTTTTGTGACTGCAGATGATCGCTGGGGTTCTTCTAAATCCAGACCTGCAGAATCAGCTAATCATTCGGCAAGCAATAATTTCTAAAAAAAAAATTAAAAAATAAATAATGCACTTGGCTGCACAATAGTATTGCAAATTACCAATATAGTAATATACTATTACTATCAATGGTTGTCTCGACTTTTATCATCAGGAGCACATTGCTCCCCAGTCTCTCGGCTTCCTACTTATAAATGGTACACTCCTGATGATTGACAGCTGACACCGACGCTCACTCACGCAGCTGGCAAAACAAGGTGATCCGGTCAGTTTCAGAGCAGCACTTACAACCTCTATAGCAAAGTGCTTGTAAGCGCTCCTCTTCTTGATTAAGAGACTTTACACCACCGACACGTGGCTGATTAGGGAATCTGTTGTGAATTCTGTTGTCGAACTCCCTCCTGTGGTCGTGAATGGTACTTCGGCGAGTTCTGTCTATGGGCTCCCTCTGGTGGCTATGAGTGAAGCTGCTGCTTCTGAGGTTCCTTACACAGGTGACGTGGTTTATCCTTTGGTTGGCTGCTCTATTTAACTCCTCTCAGATCGTTACTCCATGCCAGCTGTCAATGTTTTTGCATTGGTTCAGTTAGCTCCTGGATCTCTCTGGTGACCTGCCTTCTCCTGCAGAAGCTAAGTTCCTGATAGTTATTATTTGTTCACTGTTTTCTTGTCCAGCTGGTTATCATGATTTTGTCTTGCTAGCTGGTAGCTCTGGGATGCAGAGTGGCCCCTCCGCACCGTGAGTCGGTGCGGAGGTCTTTTTTGCACACTCTGCGTGGTCTTTTGTAGGTTTTTGTGCTGATCGCAAAGTTACCTTTCCTATCCTCTGTCTATTTAGTAAGTCTGGCCTCCTTTGCTGAAACCTGTTTCATTTCTACGTTTATGACTTTCATCTTTACTCACAGTCAATATATGTGGGGGGCTGCCTTTACCTTTGGGGAATTTCTCTGAGGCAAGGTAGGCTTTATTTTCTATCTCTAGGGCTAGATAGTTCTTAGGCTGTGACGAGGCGCCTAGGTCTGGTCAGGAGCGCTCCACGGCTATTTTTAGTGTGTGTGATAGGATTAGGGATTGGAGTTAGCAGAGCTTTCACATCCCAGAGCTCGTCCTGTATGAGGTTTAACTATCAGGTCATTCCGGGTGCTCCTAACCACCAGGTCATAACAGGAATCAACAATGGAAATAAAATTCCTCCATTCATGAGAATGGAGAAAATGTTTAAAAAAGAGTTAAATGGCAAATTTGCAATTTTTACCCATTCCGAAAGATGAGACAGATCCCTTTAATATATATCATAGCTATACTTTGCATTATTGATTATACATAGAATTTGCAGACAAGAGGAGATGCACCCTTGATGGTTAGGTGGGGCTGACCCAAGGTAGATTGATGGTCGGTCATACTTCTGACATTTTAGGCCTCAGTGTAATGTGATTCTCTACAGATTTACAGTCTTCCTGCAGGAATCCATTATTCATACAGTGCTGAAAATTTTGCATATAAAACCCTGCAAAGTATCTGAGCTAATGACCCTGACTTTCATCACTTGAGAATGTGCCAAGGATTATATAACCCTCGACTTACTCTAAAATGTGGATTATTGCGTCTCCCTTGGCGCCGGTGTTACTGTAATTTGGCACAGATTATAAATATTTGCAATTCACATGAGATTTCTGGAGAAAGAAGGTTGGTGGCAGCGTGTGAAGATTATGTAAGATTATTTTTTCTCCTGCCAGATGTAGGAGTTGCTCCATTACTTTACTCCCCTTGGAAACAAAACAACATTAATAAATCCACCCTGATTCAGATTCTGGAAGATATTGTGAAAATGTATATTTCTACTTCAAAAATTACTTAATTAAATGGGTCAAAGAAGTTGTAATATACATTAATGGCCTAATGCATGGGCCTAGTAAGAGTGTAAAGTAGAATTTATTCCAATGTGTGCTCTTCACTGAAATGAAAGAAATCCCTTTCAGGGAACTTGTCACTTCAAGAAACACTAATTACCTTGAGACATAGAGATAAATAGTGATTAATGATGTTTTTTTTAGGAACAGCAGCTACAGGGAGAAAATGAATTTACATCCTCCTTGCAGCTGCAGAAGAAAAGTTGAGTGCTACCATGAATCGTGTGTGATGCCATCAGTAAAGAATCCATAGATCACTCACGTGCAGGGGGCTTTTCATCCTTAAAGGGGGAATCACTCACAATTTTGCCTAAGAACATGGCCAGGAATAAAGAATGGGATCTACTCCTCCTTCAAGAGAAACGTCATCCAACCATCCAGGAGCAATCTAGTGATGAACAATGTTTTATCCTGCATGATGAAGTCTATGTCACAAGGCAAAAGTGATAATTATGTGGCTCGGTAAACAAAATATTGGCATTTTGGGTCCATGGCCTGAAAACTCCCCGGATCTCAATCCCATTGACAACCCATGGTCAACGCTCAAAAGGTCGGTGGACAAGCAAAAACTCAGAAGTTGTGATAGGATTTGGTCCAGAAGCTGATATCCAGCTGACAGAAGTCTTGAAAAATAAGAACGAACTCTATATAAATATTAAGTCTTCATATAAACTTGATGTATTTGTAAAAAAAAAGTATAAAAACTGTAGAGAATTGTACCTCAATAACCATAGAAACATCCAACTAACAGATCTAAAAACCATGGAGATACCCATGACTGTATTTGGAACTGTGGACACAAATTATTAGGACTTATCTACACTTATCTGTAAAAAATTATTATTTTTCAAATGTTTCAAAAAGTTTACAAAACCACTTAAAAAGTCAAAAGTGTAACATTTTTGTTCTTATATTATTCCTGCTGCTCCTCTGATTTTTCCATTTTGTTTTATTTTTCAGAATTCTACTTTAAGGTTCCAGAGATATGGGTCTTTTTAATTACTTCTGATTTTTAGGGTCTTTACAAGGGGGCGTGGACCACTGGATAATAATGTAGAGCAGCCTAAAGACACGCCCCAGAGGGGCGATATTTGCAGATGATACAAAACTATGTAAAGCAGTTAATACAAGAGAAGATAGTATTCTGCTACAGATGGATCTGGATAAGTTGGAAACTTGGGCTGAAAGGTGGCAGATGAGGTTTAACAATGATAAATGTAAGGTTATACACATGGGAAGAAGGAATCAATATCACCATTACACACTGAATGGGAAACCACTGGGTAAATCTGACAGGGAGAAGGACTTGGGGATCCTAGTTAATGATAAACTTACCTGGAGTAGCCAGTGCCAGGCAGCAGCTGCCAAGGCAAACAGGATCATGGGGTGCATTAAAAGAGGTCTGGATACACATGATGAGAGCATTATACTGCCTCTGTACAAATCCCTAGTTAGACCGCACATGGAGTACTGTGTCCAGTTTTGGGCACCGGTGCTCAAGAAGGATATAATGGAACTAGAGAGAGTACAAAGGAGGGCAACAAAATTAATAAAGGGGATGGGAGAACTACAATACCCAGATAGATTAGCGAAATTAGGATTATTTAGTCTAGAAAAAAGACGACTGAGGGGCGATCTAATAACCATGTATAAGTATATAAGGGGACAATACAAATATCTCGCTGAGGATCTGTTTATACCAAGGAAGGTGACGGGCACAAGGGGGCATTCTTTGCGTCTGGAGGAGAGAAGGTTTTTCCACCAACATAGAAGAGGATTCTTTACTGTTAGGGCAGTGAGAATCTGGAATTGCTTGCCTGAGGAGGTGGTGATGGCAAACTCAGTCGAGGGGTTCAAGAGAGGCTTGGATGTCTTCCTGGAGCAGAACAATATTGTATCATACAATTATTAGGTTCTGTAGAAGGACGTAGATCTGGGGATTTATTATGATGGAATATAGGCTGAACTGGATGGACAAATGTCTTTTTTCGGCCTTACTAATTATGTTACTATGTTACTATGTTCCTGTGAGCCACACCTTCTTAGTAAATATCATAACCTCATGTACAGCACCATGGAATCAATGATGCTATATAAATAATAATAATAATAATAAAAATCAGTATTAACCCCTAATGACAGCCAATATGTCTTTTAACTGACGTGACATATAAGAGAATAGCCTCCCCATACAAGTGACAATCCAGCAGCTGTCGGCTGTGCACTATAGCTGACAACTTGCTGTATCAACCACGATCAGTGTTTGCACCGTACATCTGTTTAACCCCTTAGATGCTGCTGTCAATAGTGACTACATCATTATTAATGGTTAACAGAGTGTGGAGGCTTCCTGTTTATCCCAATTGGTGTCCTCAGATCATGATTTTGTGGTCCTGATGTTTGCGATGGTAATTCACGACCAAATAGCGGCCTTTAGAGTCTGTCGGCTGTTGTAACCTGTTCAGAAGTTAGAGACATTTAGGTGGTAAAATGCACATTTTCATTCCCATCATGCCACTTTGCATTAATTCCTGTAAAGCACCTGAATAGTTAATAAACTACCTGACAGCAGTTCTCAATACGTCAGGAGGTGCTCTTTTTAAAATGGTATCACGTTTGGGGGTTTCCCAATAAATGAGACCCCTAAAGTCACTTCAAACATGGATAGTTCCCTAAAAAAATAAATGTTGTAAATTTCCTTGAAAAAATGAAAAATTGCTGCTACATTTTTAAACCTCCTAAAATGCTAACAAAATAAAATAACATTTTACAAATGATGCTGATGTAAAGCAGACATGTGGGAAATGTTATTTATTAATGTTTTGCTGTGGTATGACTATCTGGATTAAAGGGATAATCATTCAAACTTTGAAAATTGCTAATTTTTTAAAATTTTTCTCAAATTTTTGATATTTTTTATAAATAAACACAAAACATATTGACCTAAATTTACCATTATCATAAAGTATAATGTGTCATAAAAAAACAATCTCAAAATCACTGGGATTTGTTGCAGCGTTGCAGAGTTATTACCACATAAAGTGACACTGGTCAGATTTCAAAAATTTGGCTCCGTCACTAAGGGGTTAAATACAAAAAAAAAAAAACATATCACTGCAAATATATGTCTGAATAAAAAAAATGGAATACTCAAGAGGGCAGTGGGAACAAGATATTAATAAAAACTGTCCACTCTGGACCCGGTGACAGGCTCACTTTAAAGGGAACCTGTCACCTGAATTTGGCGGGACCAGTTTTGGGTCATATGGGCGGAGTTTTCTGGTGTTTGATTCACCCTTTCCTTACCCGCTGGCTGCATGCTGGCCAAAATATTGGATTCAAGTTCATTCTCTGTCCTCCGTAGTACACGCCTGCGCAAGGTAAGATTGCTTTGCGCAGGCGTGTACTACGGAGGACAGAGAATGAACTTCAATCCAATATTGCGGCCAGCATGCAGCCAGCGGGTAAGGAAAGGGTGAATCAAACACCAGAAAACTCCGCCCATATGACCCAAAACTGGTCCCGCCAAATTCAGGTGACAGGTTCCCTTTAAATTGAATTCTCATGTTACAGATTTTAACTCAGAAGTTTCCATGACTAAAAATCAGTTCCATTCATTCCAATGTGGTTGCTTTAAATTGATGGGGCAGTTGCAGAACTTTCTGCGATAAACTCTACAGCAAATACATAACATGTAAATATGTCCTTGAATAGGTATACCCATACTAAACAGTTAAAGGGAACCTGTCACCCCGTTTTTTCAAGAAGAGCTAAAAATAGCGTTAAATAGGGGCAGAGCTGTGCTTTATATTAGTGTATTTTGGAGCCTTTATTCCCCACCTATGCTGCCAAAATACCTTTGTAAAGTCGCCGTTTTGGGCTGTCACTCAAGCTGGTCAGGTCATATGGGCGTGGTGACAGCGCTGTTTCTCCCCCAGATCTCCGTTGGTGGCGTAGTGGTGTGCGCATGTCCAAGTGGCGAATCCACTGCGCAGCTTGAAGCAAAATAGCGCGATCTGTGGTATTCAGCCGTTTATCGGTGGGCGCGGCCATCTTTGTGAGGCCGCGCGTGTGCAGATGGTTCTTCTCAGCTTCCCGGGGCTTCAGGAAAATGGCCGCGGGATGCCGCGCGTGCGCAGATGGCGATCTCGGCGGCCATTTTCCTGAAGCCGAGTTCGCAAGTTTGTTAATATGTGCATGTTAATATATGTAATATAGTGTTAAGTTTGTTAATAGGATCATATTCCTCACCAACCGTTACACCGATGCCTCTACCTTGTGCCAGTCATTACACTGGTTACCCATCCACTCAAGAATCCAGTACAAAACCACTACCCACTTCCACAAAGCACTCCATGGCTGAGCACCACCCTACATCTCCTCTCTGGTCTCAGTCTACCACCCTACCCGTGCCCTCCACTCCGCTAATGACCTCAGGTTAGCATCCTCAATAATCAGAACCTCCCATTCCCGTCTCCAAGACTTTACACGTGCTGCGCCGATTCTTTGGAATGCACCACCTAGGTTAATACGATTAATCCCCAATCCCCACAGTTTTAAGCGTACCCTAAAAACTCACTTGTTCAGATTGGCCTACCACCTCAACGCATTAACCTAACTATCCCTGTGTGGCCCATACAAAAAAACAAAAAAAACAATCAGGTTCCTCGCAACATGTTCTCATACACTTTATGCAGTATTAGCCCTCTGTGTCTGTACTGCTACATACTTAGGCCGTTAACTGGTTCATGCAGCTTTACATGAACACCCGAGCCTTACACTATGGCCGGTCCGAATAACTATAGCAATTGTTACCATCCACCTCTCGTGTCTCCCCTTTTCCCCATAGTTTGTAAGCTTGCGAGCAGGGCCCTCATTCCTCTTGGTATCTATTTTGAACTGTGATTTCTGTTATGCTGTAATGTCTATTGTCTGTACAAGTCCCCTCTATAATTTGTAAAGCGATGCGGAATATGTTGGAGCTATGTAAATAAAATTATTATTATTATTACTGTTAAAAACCGTATCCAAAGACCATACTGGCTATTTCGTGGTACAAAGAAAATCTGTTTCCAAAAACTTTTTCTTTCAAAAAAAATTTATATTTTTACAACTTCTGGGGATAAATCTGTCGGACAAGTTTTTCAGAAGGGATGGATTTCATGCAACGAGGTCCGTTCATCTTCTAGGAGGGACATGGTTTTCTCTTTTGGACAGAGCTGGAACCACCTGAATATATATCAAAGATGGATAAACTCTTAAAAAATGAAAGAATTTCCACCAGTTTTGAGACATCAAACTGAATAACTCACCGTCCATGTCCAGGTTGTAATTTGGAAACTGAAATAAGATGCCTGCAAAGCCAATTAATCACAGGTTGTGTTGATATAACTTTTTCTATCCTCCAAGACAATAACATGAGCAAAGAAGGATCACAAAAAAATGCCGTTATACATCAACGTTGCAAAAACAGCCATGTTAGGAGGGAAGCCGATACCATGGGTATTTATGTCGGTGTAGGTACAGTAGAGGACGCCTCAAAGTAGCACAGATCCAAGAGTCTTCACTAAAAATAATCCAGAGTTCGGCTTCCTGCAGATTATTATTAATATTGGATTAAATTACATACTGTATTGAAGTCTCATCACATCTGCTCCCATTGTTTTATACAACAATGTCCTTTGGGCCTCAGTATGACCAGTATGGAACAGGGTACGTTACGTTACAGGAGCTTTCCTGCCCCAATAGCGATAGCCACAGCTTTGGATTTAATCAGTCGTCTAGGTGAGGTTTTAGTTTGGTGAGGATGGTGTACATCTATCAGGGGAGAGAAAGCCGCTAAAGCCTCGGGGTTGTACACTTTCTTAACACTTTTCGGGCAGCCCATGATTGATCCTTTTATATCTTAATTTAAAGAGGTCTTCCAGGACTTAATATTGAGTACCTAGCCTTAAGGACCTTATGCTCATTAGATAAAAGTTAGTGGCATGATCGTCCATGCCTCTGATGAGTATGGGTGCCTTCCGACTGTCTCCCAACAGATTATGTTGGAGGATAAAAGGATTGGGCAGTTGTAATGTAATTGCCCGATTCTTGTTCTTCAGGAAATAAGAAGGCCCTAGACTGGCTCTCAATGGAGATGGTTGAGCAAAACGATAGATGGGTTGACAGATAGCCAATGTGTTAAGCTTTAGAATAAGTCAATATGAGGATTGTGGTCCTATACCTGATACCCCCTCGGATCAGCTGGTACCAGATCCCGTGATCATGGGAATTTCATTGTTTCCTTTAGTGGTCATTCCCCATTCACTTCAGTAGGAGCTGAGCTGCAGTACCCAAGTGCAGTGCACCATACTGCACAGTTCTGGCTCATGGGACCCAATAACATGGGATCAGTTGGGGTTCCAGGTATTGTATCTCCACCGATGACCTCTCCTAAGCAAAACTCATCAACATCTTGGTCCTGGAGGAGACATTTAAGACTGTATGTCTGGCCCCTGATAACCCTGACTCACATTTCCCCCAGATATCTTAGTGGCATTCTTTGAAGTAGGGAAGGTGTGCTCATGAAAGCCAGATCATCACAGTTTTTCCAGGGACTCAGTGCACTTTATCTCCTGGCTGTAGTATCACCTGGGAAGGCTCCAGTTGTACATGCCCACATATGATGTTGCTCAAGTTTCTGACCTCATTTCTTTAATAGAGGCCTGTGACAGGCGCCACTGCAGGGACGTATTTGCCACTAGGCACTGGAGGGCACATGCCTAGGGGCGCCGGGCTGCAGGGGGGCGACACCAAAACAGGGAAGAACATTTTTTATTTAACTTTTTTTTTAAACCTCCTTTCCCCTCCGTTAGACAATCCAGGAAATCTGTTGTCTTTTCAGGGGGAGGGGGGTTAGGAGGGGGCGGGGGCACCCCACCATATTCACCTTGATGCAGGAAGTTGACTTGACTGACCCAGGAAGTAGTGGCATTGCAACTTCCTGGGTCAGAGAAATCCCTGAATCCGATGTGCTGCTGCAGCGTCTGAGCATGTGAACAGGGGAGGCTGGTGACAGGGGACGCTGTGCTGTATACTGGTGAACATGGAAGGCTGGAACAGGGGAGATTGGTAAAAAAAAGGAGGCTGTGCTAAAAACTGGTGAACAGGGGAGGCTGGTGAAAAAGGGAGGCTGTGCTCTATACTGGTGAACAGGGGAGACTAGTGACAGGGGAGGCTGTGCTGTATACTGCTGAACAGAGGAGGCTGGTGACAGGGGAGGTTGTGCTGTAGACTGATGAAGAGGGGAGGCTGGTGACAGGGAAAGCTGTGCTGTATACTGGTGAACAGGGGAGCCTGGAGGAAAAGGGAGACTGCTGTGCTGTATACTGGTGAACAGGGGAGGATGGTGACAGGGGAGGCTGTGCTATATACTGGTGAGCAGGGGAGGCTGGTGAAAAAGGGAGGCTGTGCTGAAAACTGATTTACAGGGGAGGCTGGTGAAAAAGGCAGGCTGTGCTGAATACTGGTGAACAGGGGAGGCTGGTGACAGGGGAGGCTGTGCTGTATACTGGTGAACATGGAAGGCTGGTTACAGGGGAAGCTGTGCTGTATACTGGTGAACAGTGGAGGCTGGTTACAAGGGAGGCTGTGCTGTATACTGGTGAAAAGGGGAGGCTGATGACAGGGGAGGCTGTGCTGTATACTGGTGAACAGGGAAGGTTTTTTTTTTAAAAGGGAGGCTGTGCTGTATACTGGTGAACAGGGAAGGCTGGTGAAAAGGGAGGCTGTGCTTTATACTGATGAACAGGGGAGGCTGCAGCTATATACTGGTGAACAGGGGAAGCTGGTGCTGATATATACTGGTGAATAGGGAAGGCTGGTGCTGCTATATATTGGTGAACAGGGAAGGCTGGTGCTGCTATATACTGGTGACAGGGAAGGCTGGTGCTTCTATATACTGGTGAACAGGAGAGGCTGATGCTGCTATATACTGGTGAACAGGAGAGACTGGTGCTATGCAGCCTGGGGATTTGGGGAGCCTGACGCTTTAGAATGGGGATTAGAGGGCATATTCCTATAGAATAGTTTTTATTGGCGCTATTATTATTATCATTATTATTATTATACATTTTTATAGCGCCATTTATTCCATGGCGCTTTACATGTGAATACGAGGCAAATATAGACAAATACATTAAACATGAGCAGATAACAGGCACACGGGTGTTATGTTTGCTAATGACAGGTGTTATGAAGGCAATCCAGAAACACAGTGTGCTTAGCGATCAGAGCGCACACAGTGATCTGACAAATACTCAAAAATACAAGAACGAGCTCTGAGACGTGGAAACTCTGTAGACTGCACACCTGATCCTATCCTAAACACAACTAAAAGCGGCTGTGGATTGCGCCTAACAACTACCTAGGCAACTCGGCACAGCCTAAGAAACTAGCTAGCCTGAAGATAGAAAAATAGGCCTGACTTGCCCCAGAGAAATTCCCCAAAGGAAAAGGCAGCCCCCCACATATAATGACTGTGAGTAAGATGAAAAGACAAAACGTAGGGATGAAATAGATTCAGCAAAGTGGGGCCCGATATTCTAGGACAGAGCGAGGACAGTAAAGCGAACTTTGCAGTCTACAAAAAACCCTAAAGCAAAACCAAGCAAAGGGGGCAAAAAAAAACCCACCGTGCCGAACTAACGGCACGGCGGTACACCCTTTGCGTCTCAGAGCTTCCAGCAAAACAAAAGACAAGCTGGACAGAAAAAAAGCAACAAAAAAGCAAAAGGCACTTAGCTATACAGAGCAGCAGGTCACAGGAACAATCAGGAGAAGCTCAGATCCAACACTGAAACATTGACAAGGAGCAAGGATAGCAGCATCAGGCGGAGTTAAGTAATGAAGCAGTTAACGAGCTCACCAGAACACCTGAGGGAGGAAGCTCAGAAGCTGCAGTACCACTTGTGACCACAGGAGTGAATTCAGCCACAGAATTCACAACAGTACCCCCCCCTTGAGGAGGGGTCACCGAACCCTCACCAGAGCCCCCAGGCCGACCAGGATGAGCCGCATGAAAGGCACGAACAAGATCGGAAGCATGAACATCAGAGGCAAAAACCCAGGAATTATCTTCCTGAGCATAACCCTTCCATTTAACCAGATACTGGAGTTTCCGTCTAGAAACACGAGAATCCAAAATCTTCTCCACAATATACTCCAATTCCCCCTCCACCAAAACCGGGGCAGGAGGCTCAACAGATGGAACCATAGGTGCCACGTATCTCCGCAACAACGACCTATGGAATACATTATGTATGGAAAAGGAGTCTGGGAGGGTCAAACGAAAAGACACAGGATTGAGAACCTCAGAAATCCTATACGGACCAATAAAACGAGGTTTAAATTTAGGAGAGGAAACCTTCATAGGAATATGACGAGAAGATAACCAAACCAGATCCCCAACACGAAGTCGGGGACCCACACGGCGTCTGCGATTAGCGAAAAGTTGAGCTTTCTCCTGGGACAAGATCAAATTGTCCACTACCTGAGTCCAGATCTGCTGCAACCTATCCACCACAGAATCCACACCAGGACAGTCCGAAGACTCAACCTGTCCTGAAGAGAAACGAGGATGGAACCCAGAATTGCAAAAAAATGGAGAAACCAAGGTAGCCGAGCTGGCCCGATTATTAAGGGCGAACTCAGCCAACGGCAAAAAGGACACCCAATCATCCTGGTCTGCAGAAACAAAACATCTCAGATATGTTTCCAAGGTCTGATTGGTTCGTTCGGTCTGGCCATTAGTCTGAGGATGGAAAGCCGAGGAAAAGGATAGGTCAATGCCCATCCTACCACAAAAGGCTCGCCAAAACCTTGAAACAAACTGGGAACCTCTGTCAGAAACAATATTCTCAGGAATGCCATGCAACCGAACCACATGCTGAAAGAACAAAGGTACCAAATCAGAGGAGGAAGGCAATTTAGCCAAGGGCACTAGATGGACCATTTTAGAAAAGCGATCACAGACCACCCAAATGACTGACATCTTTTGAGAAACGGGAAGGTCAGAAATGAAATCCATCGAAATATGTGTCCAAGGCCTCTTTGGGACCGGCAAGGGCAAAAGCAACCCACTGGGCAGGGCTTAGCCCTAGCACAAATCCCACAGGACTGCACAAAAGTACGTACATCCCGTGACAGAGATGGCCACCAGAAGGATCTAGCCACTAACTCTCTGGTACCAAAGATTCCAGGATGACCAGCCAACACCGAACAATGAAGTTCAGAGATAAGTTTATTAGTCCACCTATCAGGGACGAACAGTTTCTCTGCTGGACAACGATCAGGTTTATTCGCCTGAAATTTTTGCAGCACCCGCCGCAAATCAGGGGAGATGGCAGACACAATGACTCCTTCCTTGAGGATACCCGCTGGCTCAGATAAACCCGGAGAGTCGGGCACAAAACTCCTAGACAGAGCATCCGCCTTCACATTTTTAGAGCCCGGAAGGTACGAAATCACAAAGTCGAAGCGGGCAAAAAATAACGACCAACGGGCCTGTCTAGGATTCAAGCGCTTGGCAGACTCGAGATAAGTCAAGTTCTTATGATCAGTCAATACCACCACGCGATGCTTAGCTCCTTCAAGCCAATGATGCCACTCCTCGAATGCCCACTTCATGGCCAGCAACTCTCGATTGCCCACATCATAATTACGCTCAGCGGGCGAAAACTTCCTGGAAAAGAAAGCACATGGTTTTATCACTGAGCAATCAGAACCTCTCTGTGACAAAACCGCCCCTGCTCCAATCTCAGAAGCATCAACCTCGACCTGGAACGGAAGAGAAACATCTGCCTGACACAACACAGGGGCAGAACAAAAACGACGCTTCAACTCCTGAAAAGCTTCCACAGCAGCAGAAGACCAATTAACCAAATCAGCACCCTTCTTGGTCAAATCGGTCAATGGTTTGGCAATGCTAGAAAAATTACAGATGAAGCGACGATAAAAATTAGCAAAGCCCAGTAACTTTTGCAGACTTTTCAGAGATGTCGGCTGAATCCAATCCTGGATGGCTTGGACCTTAACTGGATCCATCTCGATAGTAGAAGGGGTAAAGATGAACCCCAAAAATGAAACCCTCTGCACACCGAAGAGACACTTTGATCCCTTCACAAACAAAGAGTTAGCACGCAGGACCTGAAAAACGATTCTGACCTGCTTCACATGAGACTCCCAATCATCTGAGAAGATCAAAATGTCATCCAAGTAAACAATCAGGAATTTATCCAGATACTCACGGAAGATGTCATGCATAAAAGACTGAAACACAGATGGAGCATTGGCAAGTCCGAACGGCATCACTAGATACTCAAAATGACCCTCGGGCGTATTGAATGCAGTTTTCCATTCATCTCCTTGCCTGATTCTCACCAGATTATACGCACCACGAAGATCTATCTTAGTGAACCAACTAGCCCCCTTAATCCGAGCAAACAAGTCAGATAACAATGGCAAGGGATACTGAAATTTAACAGTGATCTTATTAAGAAGGCGGTAATCAATACACGGTCTCAGCGAACCATCCTTCTTGGCTACAAAGAAGAACCCTGCTCCCAGTGGTGATGACGATGGGCGAATATGTCCCTTCTCCAGGGATTCCTTCACATAACTGCGCATAGCGGCGTGTTCGGGCACGGATAAATTAAATAATCGACCTTTAGGGAATTTACTACCAGGAATCAAATTGATAGCACAATCACAATCCCTATGCGGAGGTAGAGCATCGGACTTGGGCTCTTCAAATACATCCTGATAATCAGACAAGAACTCTGGGACCTCAGAAGGGGTGGATGACGAAATCGACAAAAATGGAACATCACCATGTACCCCCTGACAACCCCAGCTGGATACCGACATGGAATTCCAATCCAATACTGGATTATGGGTTTGTAGCCATGGCAACCCCAACACGACCACATCATGCAGATTATGCAACACCAGAAAGCGAATAACTTCCTGATGTGCAGGAGCCATGCACATGGTCAGCTGGGCCCAGTATTGAGGTTTATTCTTGGCCAAAGGTGTAGCATCAATTCCTCTCAATGGAATAGGACACCGCAAAGGCTCCAAGAAAAACCCACAACGTTTAGCATAATCCAAATCCATCAGATTCAGGGCAGCGCCCGAATCCACAAACGCCATGACAGAAAACGACGACAAAGAGCATATCAAGGTAATAGACAGAAGGAATTTGGACTGTACAGTACCAATGACGGCAGACCTAGCGGACTGGTTAGTGCGCTTAGGACAATCAGAAATAGCATGAGTGGAATCACCACAGTAGAAACACAGACCATTCAGACGTCTGTATTCCTGCCGTTCAACTCTAGTCATAGTCCTATCGCACTGCATAGGCTCAGGTTTAACCTCAGGCAGTACCGCCAAATGGTGCACAGATTTACGCTCGCGCAAGCGTCGACCGATCTGAATGGCCAAAGACAAAGACTCATTCAAACCAGCAGGCATAGGAAATCCCACCATGACATCCTTAAGAGCCTCAGAGAGACCCTTTCTGAACAAAGCTGCCAGCGCAGATTCATTCCACTGAGTGAGTACTGACCATTTCCTAAATTTCTGACAATATACTTCTATATCATCCTGACCCTGGCACAAAGCCAGCAAATTTTTCTCAGCCTGATCCACTGAATTAGGCTCATCGTACAGCAATCCGAGCGCCAGGAAGAACGCATCGACACTACTCAATGCAGGGTCTCCTGGCGCAAGAGAAAATGCCCAGTCTTGAGGGTCACCGCGCAAAAAAGAAATAATAATCAAAACCTGTTGAATAGGATTACCAGAAGAATGAGGTTTCAAGGCCAGAAATAGCTTACAATTATTTTTGAAACTTAGAAACTTAGTTCTATCTCCAAAAAACAAATCAGGAATAGGAATTCTTGGTTCTAACATAGATTTCTGATCAATAGTATCTTGAATTTTTTGTACATTTATAACGAGATTATCCATTGAAGAGCACAGACCCTGAATATCCATGTCCACACCTGTGTCCAGAATCACCCAAATGTCTAGGGGAAAAAAAAAAAGTGAACACAGAGCAGAAAAAAAAAAAAAATGATGTCAGAACTTTTTCTTTCCCTCTATTGAGAATCATTAGTTTGGCTCCTTGTACTGTTATGTTTGCTAATGACAGGTGTTATGAAGGCAATCCAGAAACACGGTGTGCTTAGCAATCAGAGCGCACACAGTGATCTGACAAATACCCAAAAATACAAGAACGAGCTCTGAGACGTGGAAACTCTGTAGAATGCACACCTGATCCTATCCTAAACACAACTAAAAGCGGCTGTGGATTGCGCCTAACAACTACCTAGGCAACTCGGCACAGCCTAAGAAACTAGCTAGCCTGAAGATAGAAAAATAGGCCTGACTTGCCCCAGAGAAATTCCCCAAAGGAAAAGGCAGCCCCCCACATATAATGACTGTGAGTAAGATGAAAAGACAAAACGTAGGGATGAAATAGATTCAGCAAAGTGGGGCCCGATATTCTAGGACAGAGCGAGGACAGTAAAGCGAACTTTGCAGTCTACAAAAAACCCTAAAGCAAAACCACGCAAAGGGGGCAAAAAAACCCCCACCGTGCCGAACTAACGGCACGGCGGTACACCCTTTGCGTCTCAGAGCTTCCAGCAAAACAAAAGACAAGCTGGACAGAAAAAAAGCAACAAAAAAGCAAAAGGCACTTAGCTATACAGAGCAGCAGGTCACAGGAACAATCAGGAGAAGCTGAGATCCAACACTGAAACATTGACAAGGAGCAAGGATAGCAGCATCAGGCGGAGTTAAGTAATGAAGCAGTTAACGAGCTCACCAGAACACCTGAGGGAGGAAGCTCAGAAGCTGCAGTACCACTTGTAACCACAGGAGTGAATTCAGCCACAGAATTCACAACACACGGGTACATAAGGAGGGAGGACGCTGCCCGCGAGGGCTCACAGTCTGCAGGGGAGGGGTGATGAAACACTTGGAGAGGGTAGGAGTTAGGCTATGAAGTTAAATCTACTTTATTTAATATGCAGATGAGGGTGTTTCGCAGCATTCTTGTATTTGTATACTAAAGCTTGTCTTTATTGTCAGTGCTCCATTAATAAAAGTGAGTGCTATCTAAAATCAGCTTGCAAGTCCTTACTCCTACTGCATGAGTGCAGCAGCACGCTCCAAGTGTCAGTGTGGGTGCACACAATGTGGCTGCAGGCTCGCGCTGACACCTGTCTGCTCTTGGCTTCTCTTTGAACACCTTCACTGTTATGACCTGGTGGTCAGGACAATAATGGACCTGGTGGTTAAGAGCACACGGAATGACCTGATAGTTACTGATAATAAGGACGAGTTCTGGGACGTGGGAACTCTGCTGACCGCAATCCCTAAACCTATCAAACACACTAGAAATAGCCGTGGATTGCGCCTAACGCTCCCTATGCAACTCGGCACAGCCTAAGAAACTAGCTAGCCCTGAAGATAGAAAAATAAAGCCTACCTTGCCTCAGAGAAATTCCCCAAAGGAAAAGGCAGCCCCCCACATATAATGACTGTGAGTAAAGATGAAAATACAAACACAGAGATGAAATAGATTTAGCAAAGTGAGGCCCGACTTACTGAACAGACCGAGGATAGGAAAGGTTACTTTGCGGTCAGCACAAAAACCTACAAAAAGACCACGCAGAGGGTGCAAAAAGACCCTCCGCACCGACTCACGGTGCGGAGGCGCTCCCTCTGCGTCCCAGAGCTTCCAGCAAGCAAGACAACAAATTAAATAGCAAGCTGGACAGAAAAATAGCAAACCAAAGAAATACAAGCTGGAACTTAGCTTCTGATGGGAAGACAGGTCACAAGAACGATCCAGGAGTGAACAGACCAACACTGGAACATTGACAGGTGGCATGGAGCAAAGATCCAAGTGGAGTCAAACAGAGCAGCAGCCAACGAACCAACCTCGTCACCTGTGAAACTCAGAAACACCCACCAGAGGAAGTCCATGGACAGAACCAGCCGAAGTACCGCTCATGACCACAGGAGGGAGCCCGACAACAGAATTCACAACAGTACCCCCCCTTTGACTGAACCCTCACCAGAGCCCCCAAGCCGACCAGGATGAGCCAAATGAAAGGCACGAACCAGATCGGCAGCATGAACATCAGAGGCAAAAACCCAGGAATTATCTTCCTGACCATAACCCTTCCACTTGACCAGGTACTGGAGTTTCCGTCTCGAAACACGAGAATCCAAAATTTTCTCCACCCCATACTCCAACTCCCCCTCAACCAACACCGGGGCAGGAGGATCAACGGATGGAACGTATCTCCGCAATAACGACCTATGGAACACATTATGGATGGCAAAAGAAGCAGGAAGGGCCAAACGAAATGACACAGGATTGATAACCTCAGAAATCTTATACGTACAAATGAAATGAGGCTTAAACTTAGGAGAGGAAACCTTCATAGGAACATAACGAGACGACAACCAAACCAAATCCCCAACACGAAGTCGGGGACCCACACAGCGCCGGCGGTTAGCGAAACGTTGAGCCTTCTCCTGGGACAATGTCAAATTGTCCACCACATGAGTCCAAATCTGCTGCAACCTATCCACCACAGCATCTACACCAGGACAGTCTGAAGACTCAACCTGCCCTGAAGAGAAACGAGGATGGAAACCAGAATTGCAGAAAAACGGCGAAACCAAAGTAGCCGAGCTGGCTGTTGTGAATTCTGTGGCTGAGTTCACTTCTGTGGTCACAAGTGGTATTGCAGTCTCTGGGCTTCCTCCCTCAGGTGTTTTGGTGAGCTCGTTGGCTGCCTTGCTATTTAGCTCCACCTGAGTCTGTCTTCCTTGCTCCTTGTCAATGTTCCAGTGTTGGATCTGAGCTACTGCATCTTTCCTTGGGCCTGCTGCTCTGCTAGATAAGTGCTTCTAGTTTGTTTTCTGTTTTTTCTGTCCAGCTTGCTATTAACTTTTGCTGGAAGCTCTGAGAAGCAAAGGGGTGCACCGCCGTGCTGTTAGTTCGGCACGGTGGGTCTTTTTGCCCCTTTGCGTGGTTTTCGTTTTAGGGTTTTTTGTAGACTGCATAGTTCTCTTTGCTATCCTCGCTCTGTCTAGAATATCGGGCCTCACTTTGCTGAATCTATTTCATTCCTACGTTTGTCTTTTCATCTTGCTAACAGTCATTATATGTGGGGGGCTGCCTATTCCTTTGGGGTATTTCTCTGAGGTAAGTCAGGCTTGTATTTCTATCTTCAGGCTAGTCAGCTCCTCAGGCAGTGCCGAGTTGCATAGGTAGTTATAGGCGCAATCCACTGCTGCTTATAGTTGTGTGAGGATAGATCAGGTACTGCAGTCTACAGAGATTCCACGTCTCAGAGCTCGTCCTATTGTTTTTGGTTATTGCCAGATCTCTGTATGTGCGCTGATTACTGCACGCTGTGTTGCCTGATTGCCAGCCATAACAGTACAAGGAGCCCCGCCAATGATTCCCAATAGAGGGAAAAAAGAAATCCTGACATCATTTTTTTTTCTTAGCTCTGTCTTCAGTCTTTTTTTTCCCCTAGACATTAGAGTGCTTCAGGACACAGCTGTGGACATGGATATTCAGGCTCTGTGCTCCTCAATGGATAATCTCGTTGTAAATGTACAAAAGATTCAAGATACTATTGATCAGAAATCGATGCTAGAACCAAGAATTCCGATTCCTGATTTGTTTTTTGGTGACAGAACTAAGTTCCTGAGCTTCAGAAATAATTGTAAGCTATTTTTGGCCTTGAAACCTCATTCTTCTGGTAATCCTATTCAACAGGTTTTGATTATTATTTCTTTTTTGCGCGGCGACCCACAGGACTGGGCGTTTTCTCTTGCACCAGGAGATTCTGCATTGAGTAATGTTGATGCATTTTTCCAGGCGCTGGGATTGCTTTACGATGAGCCTAATTCAGTGGATCAGGCTGAGAAAAATCTGCTGGCTTTATGCCAGGGTCAGGATGATGTAGAAGTATATTGTCAGAAATTTAGAAAGTGGTCAGTACTCACTCTGTGGAATGAATCTGCACTAGCGGCTTTGTTCAGAAAGGGTCTCTCTGAAGCTCTTAAGGATGTAATGGTGGGATTTCCTATGCCTGCTGGTTTGAATGAGTCTATGTCCTTGGCCATTCAGATCGGTCGTCGCTTGCGCGAGCGTAAATCTGTGCACCATCTGGCGGTATTGTCTGAGAGTAAACCTGAGCCTATGCAGTGCGACAGGACTATGACTAAAGTAGAACGGCAAGAACACAGACGTCTGAACAGACTGTGTTTCTATTGTGGTGATTCTACTCATGCTATTTCTAATTGTCCTAAACGCACTAGGCGGTTCGATAGCTCTGCCGTTATTGGTACTGTACAGTCCAAATTCCTTTTGTCCATTACCTTAATGTGCTCTTTGTCATCGTATTCTGTCATGGCATTTGTGGATTCAGGCGCTGCCCTGAATCTGATGGATTTGGATTATGCTAAACGTTGTGGATTTTTCTTGGAGCCTTTGCGGTGTCCTATTCCTTTGAGAGGAATTGATGCTACACCTTTGGCCAAGAATAAGCCTCAGTACTGGGCCCAGCTGACCATGTGCATGGCTCCTGCACATCAGGAAGTTATTCGCTTTCTGGTACTGCATAATTTGCATGATGTGGTCGTGTTGGGGTTGCCATGGCTACAAACCCATAATCCAGTATTGGATTGGAACTCTATGTCGGTAACCAGCTGGGGTTGTCAGGGAGTACATGGTGATGTTCCATTTTTGTCTATTTCGTCATCCATTCCTTCTGACATCCCAGAGTTCTTGTCGGACTTTCAGGATGTATTTGAAGAGTCCAAGTCTGATGCCCTACCTCCGCATAGGAATTGTGATTGTGCTATCGATTTGATTCCTGGTAGTAAATTCCCTAAGGGTCGCTTATTTAATTTGTCCGTACCTGAACACACCGCTATGCGCAGTTATGTGAAGGAGTCCCTGGAGAAGGGACATATTCGCCCATCGTCGTCACCATTGGGAGCAGGGTTCTTTTTTGTAGCCAAGAAGGATGGTTCGCTAAGACCGTGTATTGATTACCGCCTTCTTAATAAGATCACTGTTAAGTTTCAGTATCCCTTGCCATTGATTTCTGACTTGTTTGCTCGGATTAAGGGGGCTAGTTGGTTCACCAAGATAGATCTTCGTGGTGCGTATAATCTGGTGAGAATCAGGCAGGGAGATGAATGGAAAACGGCATTTAATACGCCCGAGGGTCATTTTGAGTATCTGGTGATGCCGTTCGGACTTGCCAATGCTCCATCTGTTTTTCAGTCTTTTATGCATGACATTTTCCGTGAGTATCTGGATAAATTCTTGATTGTTTACTTGGATGACATTTTGATCTTCTCAGATGATTGGGAGTCTCATGTGAAGCAAGTCAGAATGGTTTTCCAGGTACTGCGTGCTAATTCCTTGTTCGTGAAGGGATCAAAGTGTCTCTTCGGTGTGCAGAAAGTTTCATTTTTGGGGTTCATCTTTTCCCCTTCTACTATCGAGATGGATCCGGTTAAGGTTCAGGCCATCCAGGATTGGACTCAGCCGACATCTCTAAAAAGTCTGCAGAAATTCCTGGGCTTTGCTAATTTTTATCGTCGCTTCATCTGTAATTTTTCTAGCATTGCCAGACCATTGACCGATTTGACCAAGAAGGGTGCTGATTTGGTTAATTGGTCTTCTGCTGCCGTGGAAGCTTTTCAGGAGTTGAAGCGTCGTTTTTGCTGTGCCCCTGTGTTGTGTCAACCTGATGTTTCTCTTCCGTTCCAGGTCGAGGTTGATGCTTCTGAGATTGGTGCAGGGGCGGTTTTGTCACAGAGAGGTTCTGGTTGCTCAGTGTTCAAACCATGTGCTTTCTTTTCCAGGAAATTTTCTGCTGCTGAGCGTAATTATGATGTGGGCAACCGAGAGTTGCTGGCCATGAAGTGGGCATTCGAGGAGTGGCGTCATTGGCTTGAGGGTGCTAAGCATCGCGTGGTGGTTTTGACTGATCATAAGAACCTTACTTATCTTGAGTCTGCCAAGCGCTTGAATCCTAGACAGGCCCGTTGGTCGTTATTTTTTGCTCGTTTTGATTTTGTGATTTCATACCTTCCGGGCTCTAAAAATGTGAAGGCGGATGCTCTGTCTAGGAGTTTTGTGCCCGACTCTCCGGGGTTATCTGAGCCGGCGAGTATCCTCAAGGAAGGAGTCATTGTGTCTGCCATCTCCCCTGATTTGCGGAGAGTGTTGCAGAAATTTCAGGCTAATAAACCTGATCGTTGTCCGGCCGAGAAACTGTTCGTCCCTGATAGGTGGACTAGTAAAGTTATCTCTGAACTTCATTGTTCGGTGCTGGCCGGTCATCCAGGAATCTTTGGTACCAGGGAGTTGGTTGCTAGATCCTTCTGGTGGCCATCTCTGTCACGGGATGTGCGTGCTTTTGTGCAGTCCTGTGGAATTTGTGCTAGGGCTAAGCCCTGCTGTTCACGTGCCAGTGGGTTGCTTTTGCCCTTGCCGGTCCCGAAGAGGCCTTGGACACATATTTCGATGGATTTCATTTCTGACCTTCCCGTTTCTCAAAAAATGTCGGTCATTTGGGTGGTTTGTGATCGCTTTTCTAAAATGGTCCATCTGGTGCCCTTGGTTAAATTGCCTTCCTCCTCTGATTTGGTGCCTTTGTTCTTCCAGCATGTGGTTCGTTTACATGGCATTCCTGAGAATATTGTTTCTGACAGAGGTTCCCAGTTTGTCTCGAGGTTCTGGCGAGCCTTTTGTGGTAGGATGGGCATTGACCTATCTTTCTCCTCGGCCTTCCATCCTCAGACTAATGGCCAGACCGAACGAACCAATCAGACCTTGGAAACATATCTGAGATGTTTTGTTTCCGCTGACCAGGATGATTGGGTGTCATTTTTGCCGTTGGCTGAGTTCGCCCTTAATAATCGGGCCAGCTCGGCTACCTTGGTCTCTCCATTTTTCTGCAATTCTGGGTTCCATCCTCGTTTCTCTTCAGGACAGGTTGAGTCTTCGGACTGTCCTGGTGTGGATTCTGTGGTGGACAGGTTGCAGCAGATCTGGACTCAGGTGGTGGACAATTTGACCTTGTCCCAGGAGAAGGCTCAGCTTTTCGCTAATCGCAGACGCCGTGTGGGACCCCGACTTCGTGTTGGGGATATGGTTTGGTTATCTTCTCGTCATATTCCTATGAAGGTTTCCTCTCCTAAATTTAAACCTCGTTTTATTGGTCCGTATAGGATTTCTGAGATTCTCAATCCGGTGTCTTTTCGTCTGACCCTCCCAGACTCCTTTTCCATACATAATGTATTCCATAGGTCGTTGTTGAGGAGATACGTGGCACCTATGGTTCCATCTGTGGAGCCTCCTGCCCCTGTTTTGGTGGAGGGGGAATTGGAGTATATTGTGGAGAAGATTTTGGATTCTCGTGTCTCTAGACGGAAACTCCAGTATCTGGTCAAATGGAAGGGTTATGCTCAGGAAGATAATTCCTGGGTTTTTGCCTCTGATGTCCATGCCCCAGATCTTGTTCGTGCCTTTCATGTGGCTCATCCTGGTCGGCCTGGGGGTTCTGGTGAGGGTTCGGTGACCCCTCCTCAAGGGGGGGGTACTGTTGTGAATTCTGTGGCTGAGTTCACTTCTGTGGTCACAAGTGGTATTGCAGTCTCTGGGCTTCCTCCCTCAGGTGTTTTGGTGAGCTCGTTGGCTGCCTTGCTATTTAGCTCCACCTGAGTCTGTCTTCCTTGCTCCTTGTCAATGTTCCAGTGTTGGATCTGAGCTACTGCATCTTTCCTTGGGCCTGCTGCTCTGCTAGATAAGTGCTTCTAGTTTGTTTTCTGTTTTTTCTGTCCAGCTTGCTATTAACTTTTGCTGGAAGCTCTGAGAAGCAAAGGGGTGCACCGCCGTGCTGTTAGTTCGGCACGGTGGGTCTTTTTGCCCCTTTGCGTGGTTTTCGTTTTAGGGTTTTTTGTAGACTGCATAGTTCTCTTTGCTATCCTCGCTCTGTCTAGAATATCGGGCCTCACTTTGCTGAATCTATTTCATTCCTACGTTTGTCTTTTCATCTTGCTAACAGTCATTATATGTGGGGGGCTGCCTATTCCTTTGGGGTATTTCTCTGAGGTAAGTCAGGCTTGTATTTCTATCTTCAGGCTAGTCAGCTCCTCAGGCAGTGCCGAGTTGCATAGGTAGTTATAGGCGCAATCCACTGCTGCTTATAGTTGTGTGAGGATAGAACAGGTACTGCAGTCTACAGAGATTCCACGTCTCAGAGCTCGTCCTATTGTTTTTGGTTATTGCCAGATCTCTGTATGTGCGCTGATTACTGCACGCTGTGTTGCCTGATTGCCAGCCATAACAGCTGGCCCGATTATTAAGGGCGAACTCAGCCAACGGCAAAAAGGACACCCAATCATCCTGATCAGCAGAAACAAAGCATCTCAGTTATGTTTCCAAAGTTTGATTAGTTCGTTCGGTTTGGCCATTTGTCTGAGGATGGAAAGCCGAGGAAAAAGACAAATCAATGCCCATACTAGCACAAAAGGATCGCCAAAACCTCGAAACAAACTGGGAACCTCTGTCAGAAACGATGTTCTCCGGGATACCATGTAAACGAACCACATGCTGGAAAAATAATGGCACCAAATCAGAGGAGGAAGGCAATTTAGACAAAGGTACCAAATGGACCATCTTAGAAAAGCGATCACAAACCACCCAAATGACCGACATCTTTTGAGAGACGGGGAGATCCAAAATAAAATCCATAGAAATATGCGTCCAGGGCCTCTTCGGGACCGGCAAGGGCAAAAGCAACCCACTGGCGCGAGAACAGCTGGACTTAGCCCGAGCACAAGTCCCACAGGACTGCACAAAAGAACGCACATCCCGCGACAAAGACGGCCACCAGAAGGATCTAGCCACCAAATCTCTGGTACCAAAGATTCCAGGATGACCAGCCAACACTGAACAATGAATCTCAGAGATAACTCTACTAGTCCATCTATCAGGGACAAACAGTTTCTCCGCTGGGCAACGGTCAGGTCTATCAGCCTGAAATTTTTGCAGCACCCGCCGCAAATCAGGGGAGATGGCAGACAAAATTACCCCCTCTTTGAGAATACCCGCCTGCTCAGGAACACCCGGAGAGTCAGGCACAAAACTCCTTGACAGGGCATCAGCCTTCACATTCTTAGAGCCCGGAAGGTACGAAACCACAAAATCAAAACGGGAGAAAAATAATGACCATCGAGCCTGTCTCAGATTCAACCGTTTGGCAGACTCAAGATAAGTCAAATTCTTGTGATCTGTCAAGACCACCACGCGATGCTTGGCTCCTTCCAGCCAATGACGCCACTCCTCGAATGCCCACTTCATGGCCAACAATTCACGATTACCAACATCATAGTTACGCTCAGCAGGCGAAAACTTTCTAGAAAAGAAAGCACATGGCTTCATCACCGAGCCCTCAGAACTTCTTTGCGACAAAACAGCCCCTGCTCCAATCTCAGAAGCATCAACCTCAACCTGAAACGGGAGCGAAACATCTGGCTGGCACAACACAGGGGCAGAAGAAAAACGACGCTTCAACTCCTGAAAAGCCTCTACAGCCGCAGAAGACCAATTGACCACATCAGCACCCTTCTTGGTCAAATCAGTCAACGGTTTAGCAACAGTAGAAAAATTAGCGATGAAGCGCCGATAAAAATTAGCAAAGCCCAGGAAGTTTTGCAGGCTCTTCACAGATGTCGGCTGAGTCCAATCGTAAATGGCCTGGACTTTAACAGGGTCCATCTCAATAGTAGAAGGGGAAAAAATGAACCCCAAAAATGAAACCTTCTGAACTCCAAAGAGACACTTTGACCCCTTCACAAACAAGGAATTCGCACGAAGGACCTGGAACACCATTCTGACCTGCTTCACATGAGACTCCCAATCATCCGAAAAGACCAAAATATCATCCAAATACACAATCAGGAATTTATCCAGGTACTCTCGGAAGATGTCATGCATAAGGGACTGAAATACTGATGGAGCATTGGAAAGCCCGAATGGCATAACCAGGTACTCAAAATGGCCCTCGGGCGTATTAAATGCTGTTTTCCATTCATCGCCTTGTTTAATACGCACAAGATTATACGCCCCTCGAAGATCTATCTTGGTGAACCAACTAGCCCCTTTAACACGAGCAAACAAATCAGACAGCAACGGCAAAGGATACTGAAATTTGACTGTAATTTTATTAAGAAGGCGGTAATCAATACAAGGTCTCAAAGAACCATCCTTTTTGGCCACAAAAAAGAACCCTGCTCCTAACGGTGATGACGACGGGCGAATATGGCCTTTCTCCAAGGATTCCTTTATATAACTCCGCATAGCGGCGTGTTCTGGCACAGATAAATTGAACAATCGGCCCTTAGGAAACTTACTACCAGGAATCAAATTAATTGGACAATCGCAATCCCTATGAGGAGGTAGGGCACTGGCTTTGGGCTCATCAAATACATCCCGATAATCCGACAAAAACTCTGGAACTTCAGAAGGAGTGGAAGACGAAATAGACAAAAATGGAACATCACCATGTACCCCCTGGCAACCCCAGCTGGACACAGACATAGATTTCCAGTCCAATACTGGATTATGAACCTGTAGCCAAGGCAACCCCAAAACGACCACATCATGCAGATTATGCAACACCAGAAAGCGGATATCCTCCTGATGTGCAGGAGCCATGCACATGGTCAATTGGGTCCAATACTGAGGCTTATTCTTGGCCAAAGGCGTAGCATCAATTCCTCTCAATGGAATAGGATACTGCAAGGGCTCCAAGAAAAAACCACAGCGCCTAGCATACTCCAAGTCCATCAAATTCAGGGCAGCGCCTGAATCCACAAATGCCATAACAGAATAGGATGACAAAGAGCAAATCAGAGTAACAGACAATAGAAATTTAGACTGTACCGTACCAATGGTGGCAGACCTAGCGAACCGCTTAGTGCGCTTAGGACAATCGGAGATAGCATGAGTGGAATCACCACAGTAAAAACATAGCCCATTCCGACGTCTGTGTTCTTGCCGTTCAGATCTGGTCAAAGTCCTATCACATTGCATAGGCTCAGGCCTATGCTCAGATAGTACTGCCAAATGGTGCACAGCTTTACGCTCACGCAAGCGTCGATCGATCTGAATGGCCAAGGACATAGACTCACTCAGACCAGCAGGCATGGGAAACCCTACCATGACATCCTTAAGGGCTTCAGAGAGACCCTTTCTGAAGATTGCTGCCAGGGCACATTCATTCCACTGAGTGAGCACAGACCACTTTCTAAACTTCTGACAATATATCTCCGCTTCATCCTGACCCTGACACAGAGCCAGCAAGATTTTCTCTGCCTGATCCACTGAATTAGGTTCGTCATAAAGCAATCCAAGCACCAGGAAAAACGCATCAACATCACGCAATGCCGGATCTCCTGGCGCAAGGGAAAATGCCCAGTCTTGAGGGTCACCACGTAACAAAGAAATAATGATCTTTACTTGTTGAACAGGGTCACCTGAGGAGCGAGGTTTCAAGGCAAGAAACAATTTACAATTATTTTTGAAATTCAAGAACTTAGATCTATCACCAAAAAACAAATCAGGAATTGGAATCCTAGGCTCTGACATCGGATTCTGAACCACAAAATCTTGAATGTTTTGTATCCTTGTAGTGAGATTATCCATCCAAGAGGACAGACCTTGAATGTCCATGTTTACACCAGTGTCCTGAACCACCCAGAGGTAAAGGGGAAAATAGAGACAAAACACACTGCAAAGAAGAAAAAATGGTCTCAGAACTTCTCTTATCCCTCTATTGAGATGCATTAGTACTTTTGGCCACCTGTACTGTTATGACCTGGGGGTCAGGACAATAATGGACCTGGTGGTTAAGAGCACACGGAATGACCTGATAGTTACTGATAATAAGGACGAGCTCTGGGACGTGGGAACTCTGCTGACCGCAATCCCTAAACCTATCAAACACACTAGAAATAGCCGTGGATTGCGCCTAACGCTCCCTATGCAACTCGGCACAGCCTAAGAAACTAGCTAGCCCTGAAGATAGAAAAATAAAGCCTACCTTGCCTCAGAGAAATTTCCCAAAGGAAAAGGCAGCCCCCCACATATAATGACTGTGAGTAAAGATGAAAATACAAACACAGAGATGAAATAGATTTAGCAAAGTGAGGCCCGACTTACTGAACAGACCGAGGATAGGAAAGGTTGCTTTGCGGTCAGCACAAAAACCTAAAAAAAGACCACGCAGAGGGCGCAAAAAGACCCTCCGCACCGACTCACGGTGCGGAGGCGCTCCCTCTGCGTCCCAGAGCTTCCAGCAAGCAAGACAACAAATTAAATAGCAAGCTGGACAGAAAAATAGCAAACCAAAGAAATACAAGCTGGAACTTAGCTTCTGATGGGAAGACAGGTCACAAGAACGATCCAGGAGTGAACAGACCAACACTGGAACATTGACAGGTGGCATGGAGCAAAGATCCAAGTGGAGTCAAACAGAGCAGCAGCCAACGAACCAACCTTGTCACCTGTGAAACTCAGAAACACCCACCAGAGGAAGTCCATGGACAGAACTAGCCGAAGTACCACTCATGACCACAGGAGGGAGCCCGACAACAGAATTCACAACACTTCACTACAGAGGAGGGTGAATGAGCAGACAGCATGTCTCTATATCACTAGGCCTCTCCTCGCTGAAGCATTGGTTAGGTTACCTATGTTAATCTCTTGATGACTTTGAAAAGCTAAAGGTGCTAAAAAAACGCTCAAAAGACTGAACCTGTGCGCAGCAAGTGCAGACGTTCATACTTTTAGTGTTTACATTTAAAAGCGTTTTACAGAGTAGATCTGCCTTAAATAGTAAAATAAAGTGTGACATCAGTAAGGGGCGCGACCACGAAAAGTTCCTAGGGCAGCATGAAGGCCAAATATGGCCCTGGTGCCACAGAGTGGTAACCATCACTTATAGTGTTACAGCCTACATCTGGGCTCTACAGTATGGAATCGTGTGGTCCACCTCTTTACTGCATAGCTTTTCAGGAGGTCTATTGACATACACCGGCCAGACGAACCTGGCTGTTGAACCTTATAGACATCTTTGGGAACATTTTGAGTGAAGGTGGTTAAAATAGAGGCAAAAACAGGACCAAATAATCATTTAAAAAATTATACGGTGTACCCTGGAACAGTTTCTGCTGACTCATTCAAAAAGATGTCCATCGTACCAATGGGGCCCTGCTCTTTTTTAAAAGGCACTGTCTATAGTGTTAGGCTCATCTGGTGAGATGAATCCACAAAACCTTGGCACATGGGTAACGAGGACTTGGCACATGCAGGAAACGCAAGATCAATAGTAGTACAAGTGAAGTGGAACAAAGCAAAGATGAACGCCATATCAGTCAAGCAGTAGTTTGTTTGCTGAAACTGGTGGGTTTATGTAGAGACAGCAGAGAAAGGGTTAACCTGGTGAACTGCAAGTTTGTAGGATTAGATTGTTGGAGCACTGCAAACACAGGACGCAGGAGTCTGTTGTGAATTCTGTTGTCGAATTCCCTCCTGTGGTCGTGAACGGTACTTCGGCGAGTTCTGTCTATGGGCTCCCTCTGGTGGCTATGAGTGAAGCTGCTGCTTCTGAGGTTCCTTACACAGGTGACGTGGTTTATCCTTTGGTTGGCTGCTCTATTTAACTCCTCTCAGATCGTTACTCCATGCCAGCTGTCAATGTTTTTGCATTGGTTCAGTTCGCTCCTGGATCTCTCTGGTGACCTGCCTTTTCTTGCAGAAGCTAAGTTCCTGATAGTCATTATTTGTTCTCTGTTTTCTGGTTATCATGATTTTTTCTTGCTAGCTGGAAGCTCTGGGATGCAGAGTGGCCCCTCCGCACCGTGAGTCGGTGCGGAGGTCTTTTTTGCACACTCTGCGTGGTTTTTTGTAGGTTTTTGTGCTGATCGCAAAGTTACCTTTCCTATCCTCTGTCTATTTAGTAAGTCTGGCCTCCCTTTGCTGAAACCTGTTTCATTTCTGCATTTGTGACTTTCATCTTTACTCACAGTCATTATATGTGGGGGGCTGCCTATTCCTTTGGGGAATTTCTCTGAGGCAAGGTAGGCTTTAATTTCTATCTCTAGGGCTAGCTAGTCCTTAGGCTGTGACGAGGCGCCTAGGGAGCTTCAGGAGCGCTCCACGGCTATTTTTAGTGTGTGCGATAGGATTAGGGCTTGCGGTCAGCAGAGCTCCCACATCCCAGAGCTTGTCCTGTATGAGTTTAACTATCAGGTCGGGTGCTCCTAACCACCAGGTCATAATAGTACAGCTGGCCCAAAGTATTAATGCATCTCAATAGAGGGATAAGAGAAGTTCTGAGACCATTTTTTTTTCTTTGCACTGTGTTTTGTCTTTCTTTTCCCCTAGACCTTTGGGTGGTTCAGGACACAGGTGTAGATATGGACATTCAGGGTCTGTCCTCTTGTGTGGATCATCTCACTGCAAGGGTACAAAACATTCAAGATTTTGTGGTTCAGAATCCTATGTTAGAGCCTAGAATTCCTATTCCTGATTTATTTTCTGGGGATAGATCTAAGTTCCTGAATTTCAAAAATAATTGTAAACTGTTTCTAGCTTTGAAACCCCGCTCCTCTGGTGACCCCGTTCAACAAGTAAAAATCATAATTTCTTTGTTGCATGGTGACCCTCAAGACTGCGCATTTTCCCTTGTGCCAGGAGATCCTGCATTGCGTGATGTTGATGCGTTTTTTCTGGCGCTTGGATTGCTTTATGATGAACCAAATTCAGTGGATCAGGCAGAGAAAATCTTGCTGGCTTTGTGTCAGGGTCAGGATGAAGCGAAGGTGTACTGTCAGAAGTTTAGAAAGTGGTCTGTGCTTACTCAGTGGAATGAATGTGCCCTAGCGGCTAGGGTTGAGCGAAACGGGTCGTTCATTTTCAAAAGTCGCCGACTTTTGGCAAAGTCGGGTTTCATGAAACCCGATCCGACCCTTGTGCGGGGTCGGCCATGCGGTACGCGACTTTCGCGCCAAAGTCGCGTTTCAATGACGCGAAAAGCGCCATTTCTCAGCCAATGAAGGTGAACGCAGAGTGTGGGCAGCGTGATGACATAGGTCCTGGTCCCCACCATCTTAGAGAAGGGCATTGCAGTGATTGGCTTGCTGTCTGCGGCGTCACAGGGGCTATAAAGGGGCGTTTCCGCCGACCGCCATCTTACTGCTGCTGATCTGAGCTTAGGGAGAGGTTGCTGCCGCTTCGTCAGAAGCAGGGATAGCGTTAGGCAGGGTCCATTAACCACCAAACCGCTTGTGCTGTAGCGATTTCCACAGCCCAACACCACCTTCGGTGTGCAGGGACAGTGGAAGCTACATTTTTTTTTTCCTCAGCGCTGTAGCTCATTGGGCTGCCCTAGAAGGCTCCCTGATAGCTGCATTGCTGTGTGTACGCCGCTGTGCAAACCAACTGCTTTTTTCAAAGCACAAATCCTCTTGTTCCTTCCTTTCTGCACAGCTATCTTTTTTGTTTGTCCACACTTTTTATTTAATTTGTGCATCAGTCCACTCCTTATTGCTGCCTGCCATACCTGGCTGAGATTACTGCAGGGAGATAGTAATTGTAGGACAGTCCCTGGTTTTTTTGTTTTTTTTGTGGGAGATTAAGATTGGCATTTCTGCTAGAGTGCCATCCCTGTGTATGCCATCTCTCACTCAGTGGGCCATAGAAAGGCTATTTATTTTTTTGCTTGATTTGGGATCTAAAATCTACCTGAAAAAATCACTACATCAATCAGTGGGAGAAAAATATTGGCCTCAGGACTTGTGTGCCACTCCTGACTCCTGTGTGTGCCATCTCTCAGTCAGTGGGCCATAGAAAGCCTATTTATTTTTTGGCTTGATTTGGGTTCTAAAATCTACCTGAAAAAATCACTAAATCAATCAGTGGGAGATAAATATTGGCCTCTGGGCTTGTGTGCCACTCCTGACTCCTGTGTGTGCCATCTCTCACTCAGTGGGCCATAGAAAGCCTATTTATTTTTTTGCTTGATTTGGGTTCTAAAATCTACCTGAAAAAATCACTACATCAATCAGTGGGAGAAAAATATTGGCCTCTGGGCTTGTGTGCCACTCCTGACTCCTGTGTGTGCCATCTTTCACTCAGTGGGCCATAGAAAGCCTATTTATTTTTTGTGCTTGATTTGGGTTCTAAAATCTACCTGAAAAAAATCACTACATCAATCAGTGGGAGAAAAATATTGGCCTCTGGGCTTGTGTGCCACTCCTGACTCCTGTGTGTGCCATCTCTCACTCAGTGGGCCATAGAAAGCCTATTTATTTTTTTGCTTGATTTGGGTTCTAAAATCTACCTGAAAAAATCACTACATCAATCAGTGGGAGAAAAATATTGGCCTCTGGGCTTGTGTGCCACTCCTGACTCCTGTGTGTGCCATCTCTCACTCAGTGGGCCATAGAAAGCCTATTTATTTTTTTTGCTTGATTTGGGTTCTAAAATCTACCTGAAAAAATCACTACATCAATCAGTGGGAGAAAAATATTGGCCTATGGGCTTGTGTGCCACTCCTGACTCCTGTGTGTGCCATCTCTCACTCAGTGGGCCATAGAAAGCCTATTTATTTTTTTGCTTGATTTGGGTTCTAAAATCTACCTGAAAAAATCACTACATCAATCAGTGGGAGAAAAATATTGGCCTCTGGGCTTGTGTGCCACTCCTGACTCCTGTGTGTGCCATCTCTCACTCAGTGGGCCATAGAAAGCCTATTTATTTTTTTGCTTGATTTGGGTTCTAAAATCTACCTGAAAAAATCACTACATCAATCAGTGGGAGAAAAATATTGGCCTCTGGGCTTGTGTGCCACTCCTGACTCCTGTGTGTGCCATCTCTCACTCAGTGGGCCATAGAAAGCCTATTTATTTTTTTGCTTGATTTGGGTTCTAAAATCTACCTGAAAAAATCACTACATCAATCAGTGAGAGAAAAATATTGGCCTCTGGGCTTGTGTGCCACTCCTGACTCCTGTGTGTGCCATCTCTCACTCAGTGGGCCATAGAAAGCCTATTTTATTTTTTTTTTGTTTCTAAATTCTCCCTGAAAAAATCATTTTATTTTATTTGGTTTCTAAATTCTTCGTGAAAAAATCATTTTATTTTATTTTGTTTCTAAAGTCTCCCTGAAAAAAAAAAATCAGTGGGAGATTAATATTGCCCTTTCTGCTTGTGTGCCAGTCTTGACTCCTGGGTGTGCCATCTCTCTCTCTCAAATAGTGGGCCATAGAAAGCCTATTTTTTTTTTTTATTATTGTGTTTCTAAATCCTCCCTGAAAAAATCAAAAAGAAATCAGTGGGAGATTAATATTGCCCTTTCTGCTTGTGTGCCAGTCTTGACTTCTGGGTGTGCCATCTCTCTCTCTCTCTCTCTCTCAAATAGTGGGCCATAGAAAGCCTATTTATTTTTTTGCTTGATTTGGGTTCTAATTTCTACCTGAAAAAATCAAATCAATCAGTGGGAGAAAAATATTGGCCTCTGGGCTGGTGTGCCACTCCTGACTCCTGTGTGTGCCATCTCTCACTCAGTGGGCCATAGAAAGCCAATTTTTTTTTATTTGGTTTCTAAATTCTCCCTGAAAAAATCTTTTTATTTTATTTGGTTTCTAAATTTTCCCTTAAAAAATCATTTTATTTTATTTTGTTTCTAAAGTCTCCCTGAAAAAAAAAAAATCAGTGGGAGATTAATATTGCCCTTTCTGCTTGTGTGCCAGTCTTGACTCCTGGGTGTGCCATTTCTCTCTCTCAAATAGTGGGCCATAGAAAGCCTATTTTTTTTTTTATTATTGTGTTTCTAAATTCTCCCTGAAAAAATCAAAAAGAAATCAGTGGGAGATTAATATTGCCCTTTCTGCTTGTGTGCCAGTCTTGACTCCTGGGTGTGCCATCTCTCTCTCAAATAGTGGGCACTGGGCCATAGAAAGGCTATTTTTTTTTATTTGGTTTCTAAATTCTTCGTGAAAAAATCATTTTATTTTATTTTGTTTCTAAAGTCTCCCTGAAAAAAAAAAAAATCAGTGGGAGATTAATATTGCCCTTTCTGCTTGTGTGCCAGTCTTGACTCCTGGGTGTGCCATCTCTCTCTCTCAAATAGTGGGCCATAGAAAGCCTATTTTTTTTTTTATTATTGTGTTTCTAAATCCTCCCTGAAAAAATCAAAAAGAAATCAGTGGGAGATTAATATTGCCCTTTCTGCTTGTGTGCCAGTCTTGACTTCTGGGTGTGCCATCTCTCTCTCTCTCTCTCTCTCAAATAGTGGGCCATAGAAAGCCTATTTATTTTTTTGCTTGATTTGGGTTCTAAAATCTACCTGAAAAAATCACTACATCAATCAGTGGGAGAAAAATATTGGCCTCTGGGCTTGTGTGCCACTCCTGACTCCTGTGTGTGCCATCTCTCACTCAGTGGGCCATAGAAAGCCTATTTATTTTTTTGCTTGATTTGGGTTCTAAAATCTACCTGAAAAAATCACTACATCAATCAGTGAGAGAAAAATATTGGCCTCTGGGCTTGTGTGCCACTCCTGACTCCTGTGTGTGCCATCTCTCACTCAGTGGGCCATAGAAAGCCTATTTTATTTTTTTTTTTGTTTCTAAATTCTCCCTGAAAAAATCATTTTATTTTATTTGGTTTCTAAATTCTTTGTGAAAAAATCATTTTATTTTATTTTGTTTCTAAAGTCTCCCTGAAAAAAAAAAAATCAGTGGGAGATTAATATTGCCCTTTCTGCTTGTGTGCCAGTCTTGACTCCTGGGTGTGCCATCTCTCTCTCTCAAATAGTGGGCCATAGAAAGCCTATTTTTTTTTTTTATTATTGTGTTTCTAAATCCTCCCTGAAAAAATCAAAAAGAAATCAGTGGGAGATTAATATTGCCCTTTCTGCTTGTGTGCCAGTCTTGACTTCTGGGTGTGCCATCTCTCTCTCTCTCTCTCAAATAGTGGGCCATAGAAAGCCTATTTATTTTTTTGCTTGATTTGGGTTCTAATTTCTACCTGAAAAAATCAAATCAATCAGTGGGAGAAAAATATTGGCCTCTGGGCTGGTGTGCCACTCCTGACTCCTGTGTGTGCCATCTCTCACTCAGTGGGCCATAGAAAGCCAATTTTTTTTTATTTGGTTTCTAAATTCTCCCTGAAAAAATCATTTTATTTTATTTGGTTTCTAAATTTTCCCTTAAAAAATCATTTTATTTTATTTTGTTTCTAAAGTCTCCCTGAAAAAAAAAAAATCAGTGGGAGATTAATATTGCCCTTTCTGCTTGTGTGCCAGTCTTGACTCCTGGGTGTGCCATTTCTCTCTCTCAAATAGTGGGCCATAGAAAGCCTATTTTTTTTTTTTATTATTGTGTTTCTAAATTCTCCCTGAAAAAATCAAAAAGAAATCAGTGGGAGATTAATATTGCCCTTTCTGCTTGTGTGCCAGTCTTGACTCCTGGGTGTGCCATCTCTCTCTTAAATAGTGGGCACTGGGCCATAGAAAGGCTATTTTTTTTATTTGGTTTCTAAATTCTCCCTTAAAAAATCATTTTATTTTATTTGGTTTCTAAATTCTTCCTGAAAAAATCATTTTATTTTATTTTGTTTCTAAAGTCTCCCTGAAAAAAAAAAATCAGTGGGAGATTAATATTGCCCTTTCTGCTTGTGTGCCAGTCTTGACTCCTGTGTGTGCCATCTCTCTCTCTCAAATAGTGGGCCATAGAAAGCCTATTTTTCTTTTATTATTGTGTTTCTAAATTCTCCCTGAAAAAATCAAAAAGAAATCAGTGGGAGATCAATATTGACATTTGTGCTTGAGTGACAATCCTGCGTGTGTGGCATCTCTCTCATTTGGTGCCACCGAAAACAGAGTGTGTAACATTGTGCCTGATTTTCCTTGCGGTCTCACGCACCTGTAAAGGGATATCTAAATCATACTGAAGTTATAGCTCACCGTGTAAGTTGTTTGACAGCAACAAATACCTTTACTTTGGTTACGTTTTTAAAACAATGAGGAAGTCTGGTGGAAGAGGTCGTGGCCGTGGGCGTTCATTGTCAGCTGGTAATGATGGTAGTGGTAGTAGAGCATCAGGTGGTCGTGGGAAAAAAAATATTGTACCTAAGCCTGGAGCTGTGGAGCCAGGTTCATCGTCTGGCTACAGAAGGCCTCGAACGCTCCCTTTTCTGGGAGTAGGAAAACCGCTTTTAAAGCCGGAGCAGCAAGAGCAAGTTTTGGCTTACCTTGCTGACTCAGCCTCTAGCTCTTTTGCCTCCTCTTTTGAAACTGGTAAATGTAAAAGCAGCGCGTCGATAGTGGATGTTCACGGTCACGGACAAGTCGCTTCCTTGTCCTCTTGAGCAAAAACAACAACAAGAGAGAAGGATGCAGCAGGCGACACAACGGGTTACTCCATGGAGCTCTTTACACATACCGTCCCTGGCTTAGAAAGTGAAACAGTTAACAGGCCATGCCCATTACAAGTAGATTCTGACATGGAGTGCACTGATGCACAGCCACAGCCAGACTACTATGCTGGTCCTTTGACTCAGACCACAACATTGCCCTCTCAGGGTACTGATCCACAATCAGACCCTGATGAGACTATGTTGCCCCGTCACGAACGCTATACCACCGACCGACACGGTGACACAGACGAAGTTGCACACGAGCTAGAAGAGGAGGTAATAGATGACCCAGTTGTTGACCCCGATTGGCAGCCATTGGGGGAACAGGGTGCAGGCGGCAGTAGTTCTGAAGCGGAGGTGGAGGAGGGGCCGCAGCAGGCATCAACATCGCAACAGGTTCCATCTGCTGGGCCCGTATCTGGCCCAAAACGCGTGGCAAAGCCAAAACCTGTTGGAGGACAGCGTGGCCATCCGGTTAAAGCTCAGTCTGCAATCCCTGAAAAGGGATCCAATGCTAGAAAGAGTGCAGTCTGGCATTTTTTTAAACAACATCCAATTGATCAGCGCAAAGTCATCTGTCAAAAATGTTCAACTAGCTTAAGCAGAGGTCAGAATCTGAAAAGTCTCAATACAAGTTGCATGCATATACATTTAACCACCATGCATTTTCAAGCCTGGACTAACTACCAAACGTCCCTTAAGGTTGTAGCACCCTCGGCCAATGAAGCTAGTCAGCAACGCAACATCCCTTCCATCACTGTAAGGCCACCATTTTCCGCACCACCGGCAGTATCTGTGCAGGTTTCTTTGCCAGCCAAAAGCAGTCAGGGTCAGGGAATCACCAGTTTTGTAGGAGGAAATATTGCATCTAGGGCACCGGCGGAAACAATACCGTCTCCAACCGTCTCTCAGTCTGCCATGTCCACCGGCACACCCGCTAGTTCCACGATCTCCAGCTCTCCAGTCCAGCTCACCCTACATGAGACTCTGGTTAGAAAAAGGAAGTACTTATCCTCGCATCCGCGTACACAGGGTTTTAACGCCCACATAGCTAGACTAATCTCGTTAGAGATGATGCCCTACCGGTTAGTTGAAAGCGAAGCTTTCAAAGCCCTGATGGAGTACGCTGAACCACGCTACGAGCTACCCAGTCGACACTTTTTTTACAGAAAAGCCATCCCAGCCCTGCAACAGCATGTTAAACAGCGCATCGTCCATGCACTCAGGCAATCTGTGAGTACAAAGGTGCACCTGACTACAGATGCATGGACCAGTAGGCATGGCCAGGGACGTTACGTGTCCATCACGGCACACTGGGTGAATGTGGTGGATGCAGGGTCCACAGGGGACATCAATTTCGGGACAGTTGTGCCTAGCCCACGGTCTAGGAAACAGTTGGCTGTAGGCGTTCGCACCCCCTCCTCCTCGTCCTCCTGCAGAAGCGAGAGCTCTTCCACAGACCGCAGTCGGCCAACCACTCCATCGGCAGCTGATACTGTTGCACACCAGTTGTCCCATTATGGGCCAGCTACTGGCAAGCGTCAGCAGGCTGTATTGGCTATGAAGTGTTTGGGCGACAACAGACACACCGCGGAAGTTCTGTCCGAGTTCATGCAGCAAAAAAACGCAGTCGTGGCTGGGCACAGTAGATCTTGAGGCAGGCAAGGTAGTGAGTGATAACGGAAGGAATTTCATGGCTGCCATCTCCCTTTCCCAACTGAAACACATTCCTTGCCTGGCTCACACCTTAAACCTGGTGGTGCAGTGCTTATTGAAAACTTATCCTGGGTTCTTCGACCTGCTCCTCAAAGTGCGTGGACTTTGCTCACATATCCGCCGTTCGCCTGTACACTCCAGCCGTATGCAGACCTATCAGCGGTCTTTGAACCTTCCCCAGCATCGCCTAATCATAGACGTTGCAACAAGGTGGAACTCAACACTGCACATGCTTCAGAGACTGTGCCAACAGAGGCGGGCTGTTATGTTTTTGTGGGAGGATACACATACACGGGCAGGCAGTAGGATGGCAGACATGGAGTTGTCAGGTGTGCAGTGGTCGAAGATACAAGACATGTGTCAAGTCCTTCAGTGTTTTGAGGAATGCACACGGCTGGTTAGTGCAGACAACGCCATAATAAGCATGAGCATCCCCCTAATGTGTCTGCTGATGCAAAGTTTGACGCACATAAAGGATCAGGCGTCTGCACCAGAGGAAGAGGAAAGCCTTGATGACAGTCAGCCATTGTCTGGTCAGGGCAGTGTACAGGACGAGGTAGCGGGCGAAGAGGAGGTGGAGGATGAGGAGGATGATGGGGATGAGTATATTTTTAATGAGGAAGCTTTCCCGGGGGCACTGGAAATTGGTTGCGTGGCAAGGCCGGGTTCTGGTTTTTTGAGGGACACAAGTGACGTAGATTTGCCTGAAACTGCCCCTCAACCAATCACAACCGCAGATTTGACAACTGGAACTTTGGCCCACATGGCGGATTATGCCTTACGTATCCTCAAAAGGGACACACGCATTACTAAAATGATGAACGATGACGATTACTGGTTGACCTGCCTCCTTGATCCTCGCTATAAAGGCAAATTGCAAAATATTATGCCACATGAGAACTTGGAACTAATATTAGCAACCAAACAATCAACTCTTGTTGACCGTTTGCTTCAGGCATTCCCAGCACACAGCGCACGTGATTGTTCTCACACGAGCTCCAGGGGGCAGCAGACCAGGAGTGTTAGGGGTGCACACATCAGAAGTGGCGTTGGACAGAGGGGTTTTCTGACCAGGTTGTGGAGTGATTTTGCTATGACCGTAGACAGGACAGGTACTGCTGCATCAATTGAAAGTGACAGGAGACAACATTTGTCCAGTATGGTTACAAACTATTTTTCATCCCTTATCGATGTTCTCCCTCAACCGTCATTCCCATTTGATTACTGGGCATCAAAATTAGACACCTGGCCAGAATTGGCAGAATATGCATTGCAGGAGCTTGCTTGCCCGGCAGCTAGTGTCCTATCAGAAAGAGTATTCAGTGCTGCAGGTTCAATATTAACCGAAAAAAGGACTCGTCTGGCTACCCAAAATGTTGATGATCTAACATTCATTAAAATGAACCACAACTGGATTTCAAATTCTTTTGCCCCACCTTGCCCGGCTGACACCTAGCTTTCCTATGAAAAGCTCTTGCCTGTGGACTACTGTGAATTACTTTTCTAACGTCTAATTTGCTGCAGCTGATTGTCCAGCATACAACATGTTTACACCTCCCTAAATGGCCAAACTCCCCACACGGGGCCGTGGTATCGCGACTTGGCGCAAGCACCCGTGAGAGTGCTGTTTGTCTGAAGAGGTGGGTGTGCCCGCTTTTGGTCGACAGCACTGCCACTGGGTCCCTCATAGTACAATAAACTGTCTCTGGCGGTGGTGGTGCGCACCCAACGTCAGACACACCGTTGTAACATGAGGGGCCCTGGGCCTGTACCGCCGGCCACAAGAGAGTTCACCCACCCCCAGGTCAAACATTGCTCTACCACTTCCATAGTTATCTCTCACACTTCCACCAATGTTTAGTCTATGCCACTGACAATACCATTGTGTTGACATGTATGATGGTACTTAACATAGTCAGGGGCAGTGTCCTCTATTTACCACAGTAAATACTTTGCGCTAAATTAGTAGGTCTGAAACTACGCAGAGGATCCCACCCCTATACATAATGATTGCACCCTTTAGTGTTTTCGTTTTGTTTTAATGCGAAACATTCACATTTATTTATTGTTTTGGACTACTAACTGGCAGACACTCATTACAATCGGCCTCCACTGACCAGACCACTGCTGCCCGTGTACCCCTGGAAACAATTATAAAGTGCCTACAGCCTGTCCAATTTTATTATGTTAGGCCTTCAAAGCCTGTCTGCGGTCCCTCCTTCCACTAGGCCTCCACTGACCTGTGTACTGCTGCCCGTGTACCCCTGGAACCAATTTTAAATTGCCTACAGCCAGCCCAATTTATTATGTTAGGCCTTCGAAGCCTGTCTGCGGTCCCTCCTTCCACTAGGCTTCCACTGACCAGACCACTGCTGCCCGTGTACCCCTGGAACCAATTTTAAATTGCCTACAGCCAGCCCAATTTTATTATGTTAGGCCTTCGAAGCCTGTCTGCGGCCCGTTCTTTCTACTACTACTACACTGACCAGTCTACTGCTGCCTGTGAACCCCTGGAACATATTTAAAAGTGCCTACAGCCCAATATTTTTTTATGTTAGGCCTTCGAAGCCTGTCTGCGGCCCGTTCTTTCTACTACTACTACACTGACCAGTCAACTGCTGCCCGTGGACCCCTGGAACCAATGTTAAAGTGCCTAAAGCCCAATATTTATTTATGTTAGGTCTTCGAAGCCTGTCTGCGGCCCGTTCTTTCTACTACTCCTCCACTGACCAGACCACTGCTGCCCGTGTACCCCTGGTACCTATTTTTAATTGCATAGAGCATCCTTTTTTTAATAGTAGGCGTACAAAGTCTGTCTGCGGTCCACTATTGAAATTGTCCTCCACTGCCCAGAGCAATGCTGCCTGTGTACCCCTGTAACCTTTTTTAAGCTGCAGTGAGCCACATTTTTGGTTTAAGGCCTACTACCTGTGTCTGTCTGCGCCACTCAATACAGCTGTGTTCCTTTGAAAAAAGCTGAGCGTCAATAGTCTTGTTTTCAGCCTCTAGGAATTTTAAAACTGCATTGGGGCTACAACTTTGGTAGGGCCTACTAACGGTGTCTGCCGCCCCAAGGTGTGCCCCAGGTTTCATCCACATTGCTTCGATCAGACTACTCTCATTTAGTATATGTTGGAAACTACACTGCATTAGGCCTACAAATTGGGTATGGGGTGTAGAGAGACGGTGTGTTCCACTCCAAGGTGTTCCCCAGGTTTCCTCGCCATTGCTTCAATCTTAATGCTCTCGTTTAGTAGTTGTTGGAAACTACACTGCATTAGGCCTACAAATTGGGTATGGGGTGTAGAGAGACGGTGTGTTACACTCCAAGGTGTTCCCCAGGTTTCGTCCACATTGCTTCGATCTTCCTACTCTCGTTTAGTAGTTGGTGAAAACTACACTGCATAAGGCCTACAAATTGGGTATGGGGTGTACAGAGACGGTGTGTTCAACTCCAAGGTGTTCCCCAGGTTTCCTCTCCATTGCTTCAATCTTAATGCTCTCGTTTAGTAGTTGTTGGAAACTACACTGCATTAGGCCTACAAATTGGGTATGGGGTGTAGAGAGACGGTGTGTTCCACTCCAAGGTGTTCCCCAGGTTTCCTCTCCATTGCTTCAATCTTAATGCTCTCGTTTAGTAGTTGTTGGAAACTATACTGTTGTGAATTCTGTGGCTGAGTTCACTTCTGTGGTCACAAGTGGTATTGCAGTCTCTGGGCTTCCTCCCTCAGGTGTTTTGGTGAGCTCGTTGGCTGCCTTGCTATTTAACTCCACCTGAGTCTGTCTTCCTTGCTCCTTGTCAATGTTCCAGTGTTGGATCTGAGCTACAGCATCTTTCCTTGGGCCTGCTGCTCTGCTAGATAAGTGCTTCTAGTTTGTTTTCTGTTTTTTCTGTCCAGCTTGTTATTATCTTTTGCTGGAGGCTCTGAGACGTGGAATCTCTGTAGACTGCAGTACCTGATCTATCCTCACACAACTGGAAGCAGCAGTGGATTGCGCCTATCCACTACCTATGCAACTCGGCACTGCCTGAGGAGCTGACTAGCCTGAAGATAGAAATACAAGCCTGACTTACCTCAGAGAAATACCCCAAAGGAATAGGCAGCCCCCCACATATAATGACTGTTAGCAAGATGAAAAGACAAACGTAGTAATGAAATAGATTCAGCAAAGTGAGGCCCGATATTCTAGACAGAGCGAGGATAGCAAAGAGAACTATGCAGTCTACAAAAAACCCTAAAACGAAAACCACGCAAAGGGGCAAAAAGACCCACCGTGCCGAACTAACAGCACGGCGGTGCACCCCTTTGCCTCTCAGAGCCTCCAGCAAAAGATAATAACAAGCTGGACAGAAAAAACAGAAAACAAACTAGAAGCACTTATCTAGCAGAGCAGCAGGCCCAAGGAAAGATGCTGTAGCTCAGATCCAACACTGGAACATTGACAAGGAGCAAGGAAGACAGACTCAGGTGGAGTTAAATAGCAAGGCAGCCAACGAGCTCACCAAAACACCTGAGGGAGGAAGCCCAGAGACTGCAATACCACTTGTGACCACAGAAGTGAACTCAGCCACAGAATTCACAACACTATACTGCATTAGGCCTACAAATTGGGTATGGGGTGTAGAGAGACGGTGTGTTCCACTCCAAGGTGTTCCCCAGGTTTCCTCGCCATTGTTTCAATCTTAATGCTCTCGTTTAGTAGTTGTTGGAAACTAGACTGCATTAGGCCTACAAATTGGGTATGGGGTGTAGAGAGACGGTGTGTTACACTCCAAGGTGTTCCCCAGGTTTCGTCCACATTGCTTCGATCTTCCTACTCTCGTTTAGTAGTTGGTGAAAACTACACTGCATAAGGCCTACAAATTGGGTATGGGGTGTAGAGAGACGGTGTGTTCAACTCCAAGGTGTTCCCCAGGTTTCCTCTCCATTGCTTCAATCTTAATGCTCTCGTTTAGTAGTTGTTGGAAACTACACTGCATTAGGCCTACAAATTGGGTATGGGGTGTAGAGAGACGGTGTGTTCCACTCCAAGGTGTTCCCCAGGTTTCCTCTCCATTGCTTCAATCTTAATGCTCTCGTTTAGTAGTTGTTGGAAACTACACTGCATTAGGCCTACACATATGGTATGGGGTGTAGAGACGGTGTGTTCCACTCCAAGGTGTTCCCCAGGTTTCCTCTCCATTGCTTCAATCTTAATGCTCTCATTTAGTAGTTGTTGGAAACTACACTGCATTAGGCCTACAAATTGGGTATGGGGTGTAGAGAGACGGTGTGTTTCACTCCAAGGTGTTCCCCAGGTTTCCTCGCCATTGCTTCAATCTTAATGCTCTCGTTTAGTAGTTGTTGGAAACTACACTGCATTAGGCCTACACATTTGGTATGGGGTGTAGAGACGGTGTGTTCCACTCCAAGGTGTTCCCCAGGTTTCCTCGCCATTGCTTCAATCTTAATGCTCTCATTTAGTAGTTGTTGGAAACTCTACTGCATTAGGCCTACAAATTGGGTATGGGGTGTAGAGAGACGGTGTGTTACACTCCAAGGTGTTCCCCAGGTTTCGTCCACATTGCTTCGATCTTCCTACTCTCGTTTAGTAGTTGGTGAAAACTACACTGCATAAGGCCTACAAATTGGGTATGGGGTGTAGAGAGACGGTGTGTTCAACTCCAAGGTGTTCCCCAGGTTTCCTCTCCATTGCTTCAATCTTAATGCTCTCGTTTAGTAGTTGTTGGAAACTACACTGCATTAAGCCTACAAATTGGATATGGGGTGTAGAGAGACGGTGTGTTCCACTCCAAGGTGTTCCCCAGGTTTCCTCTCCATTGCTTCAATCTTAATGCTCTCGTTTAGTAGTTGTTGGAAACTATACTGCATTAGGCCTACAAATTGGGTATGGGGTGTAAAGAGACAGTGTGTTCCACTTCAAGGTGTTCCCCAGGTTTCCTCGCCATTGCTTCAATCTTAATGCTCTCGTTTAGTAGTTGTTGGAAACTACACTGCATTAGGTCTACACATTTGGTATGGGGTGTAGAGACGGTGTGTTCCACTCCAAGGTGTTCTCCAGGTTGCCTTTCCTGAGCTTCTATCTTCAGGCTCTTGTTAAATAGTGGTTAAATAGAACAACTGCATTTGGCGTACTAGTTGGTTTGGGGCCTACTAACAGTGTCTGCCGCTCCTTGCTGTTCTCCTGGTTTCCTGTCCTGAAATTCCATTTTCAGGCTCTCGTTAAGTAGTTGTTAATGTTAGACTGCATTTGGCCTACTAGTTGGGTTGGGGCCTACTATCGGTGTCTGCCACTCCTTGCTGTTCTCCACTGAACAAAGCTGTGCAGCCTGTTTACTACTGTTGCCAATTTTGAACTGCATTTCGACTACTTACTGATTTGGGCCTACTCTCTGTGTCAGCCTCTCATTCCAGTTGTCCTCCACTGCAATGCCCCCTGGTTACTCCTGTGTTACCAATTTTGAACTGCATTTAGCCCACTTTATTCTTTGGGCCTATATCTGTGTTTCCTCCTCATCCTGCCCATTGCCCAGCCAGTGATAGATGAGTCTGCTGGTACATTGACCCATAACGCAACATTTCCCGTGCACGCTACACTGCAAGATTGTGACCCTGCTGAAAGTCAGGTCCCCCTTCCCGCATACCATACCACCTTACACGGGGACAAAGAGGAAGGTGCAGATGAAAGTGCAGGTTCCTTCATCAAGTGGGGGGAGGAATACTAGTTGGCGACGTCACTGGCACAGGGCCTCTCATAGTACGCAAAAGTGTTGCTGCCGGTGGGAGGCGCCCCTGCCGTGCAAACACACCGCTGTACTTTGAGGGGCCCTGTGCCAGTGCCAATGCCAACAAGTGGGCCCCCCCTGCTTGCTCAGGATCACAGCACTTGCAAAGTTGAAATACTTACCTCTCCCTGCTCCACTGCCGTGACGTGGTCCAGATTTCCTGGGCCCACTAATTACTTGAACCAGCCCTACCCCCCACAACTTTAGCCAAATGACCCCCAATTTCCAATGCCTTCCAATTATTATAAGGTAAATTACGATTGACAAGCTTCTGTAACAAGAATGGATGTTTTTGCCATTAAAATGGGCAGTGTAGGTGTTTTCCTGGCCTCCACTCACTGCCGACTATGCTCCCCCATTGACTTGCATTGGGTTTCGTGTTTCGGTCGATACCCAACTTTTCGCGATAATCGGCCGATTCCACTCGACTCGACTTCTAAGATAGTCGGGTTTCGCGAAACACGGCTCAACTCTAAAAAGGTCAAGGTCGCTCAACCCTACTGGCGGCAATTTTCAGAAAGGGTCTTTCTGAAGCCCTTAAGGATGTCATGGTGGGATTTCCCACGCCTGCTGGTCTGAATGAGTCTATGTCCTTGGCCATTCAGATCGATCGGCGCATGCGTGAGCGCAAAGCTGTGCACCATCTGGCGGTATTCTCTGAGCATAGGCCTGAACCTATGCAGTGTGATAGGACATTGACCAGAGCTGAACGGCAAGAACACAGACGTCGGAATGGGCTGTGTTTTTACTGTGGTGAATCCACTCATGCTATCTCCGATTGTCCTAAGCGCACTAAGCGGTTCGCTAGGTCTGCCACCATTGGTACGGTACAGTCTAAATTTCTTTTGTCCGTTAATCTGATTTGCTCTCTGTCGTCCTATTCTGTAATGGCATTTGTGGATTCTGGCGCTGCCCTGAATTTGATGGACTTGGAGTTTGCCAGGCGCTGTGGTTTTTTTCTTGGAGCCCTTGCAGTATCCTATTCCATTGAGAGGAATTGATGCTACGCCTTTGGCCAAGAATAAGCCTCAGTACTGGACTCAATTGACCATGTGCATGGCTCCTGCACATCAGGAGGATATTCGCTTTTTGGTGTTGCATAATCTGCACGATGTGGTTGTTTTGGGGTTGCCATGGCTACAGGTCCATAATCCAGTGTTGGATTGGAAATCTATGTCTGTGTCCAGCTGGGGTTGTCAGGGGGTATATGGTGATGTTCCATTGCTGTCAATTTCGCCTTCCACTCCTTCTGAAGTCCCTGAGTTTTTATCAGATTACCGGGATGTATTTGAAGAGCCCAAATCTGGTGCCCTACCTCCTCATAGGGATTGCGACTGTGCTATTAATTTGATTCCTGGTAGTAAGTTTCCTAAGGGCCGTCTGTTTAATTTATGTGTGCCAGAGCATGCCGCTATGCGGAGTTATATAAAGGAATCCTTGGAGAAGGGTCATATTCGTCCGTCATCGTCACCATTGGGAGCAGGGTTCTTTTTTGTGGCCAAGAAGGATGGTTCTTTGAGACCTTGTATTGATTACCGCCTTCTTAATAAGATCACAGTCAAATTTCAGTATCCTTTGCCGCTGCTGTCTGATTTATTTGCTCGGATTAAGGGGGCTAGTTGGTTCACCAAGATAGATCTTCGTGGTGCGTATAATCTTGTGCGAATTAAACAGGGTGATGAATGGAAAACGGCATTTAATATGCCCGAGGGCCATTTTGAGTACCAGGTTATGCCATTCGGGCTTTCTAATGCTCCATCTGTGTTTCAGTCCTTTATGCATGACATCTTCCGAGAGTACCTGGATAGATTCATGATTGTATATTTGGATGACATTTTTGTCTTTTCGGATGATTGGGAGTCTCATGTGAGGCAGGTCAGAATGGTGTTTTAGGTCCTTCGTGCGAATTCCTTGTTTGTGAAGGGGTCAGAGTGTCTCTTTGGAGTTCAGAAGGTTTCATTTTTGGGTTTCATTTTTTCCCCTTCTACTATCGAGATGGACCCTGTTAAAGTTCAGGCCATTTACGATTGGACTCAACCGACATCTGTGAAGAGCTTGCAGAAGTTCCTGGGCTTTGCTAATTTTTATCGTCGCTTCATCGCTAATTTTTCCAGTATTGCTAAACCGTTGACTGATTTGACCAAGAAAGGTGCTGATGTGGTCAATTGGTCCTCTGCGGCTGTAGAGGCTTTTCAGGAGATGAAGCGTCATTTTGCTTCTGCCCCTGTGTTGTGCCAGCCAGATGTTTCGCTCCCTTTTCAGGTTGAGGTTGATGCTTCTGAAATTGGAGCAGGGGCTGTTTTATCGCAAAGAAGTTCTGATGGCTCGGTGATGAAACCCTGTGCCTTCTTTTCTAGAAAATTCTCGCCTGCTGAGCGCAATTATGATATGGGCAATCGGGAGTTGTTGGCCATGAAGTGAGCATTCGAGGAGTGGCGACATTGGCTTGAAGGAGCTAAACATTGCGTGGTGGTCTTGACAGATCACAAGAATTTGACTTATCTCGAGTCTGCCAAACGGTTGAATCCTAGACAGGCTCGATGGTCGCTCTTTTTCTCCCGTTTTGATTTTGTGGTTTCATACCTTACGGGATCTAAGTATGTGAAGGCTGACGCCCTGTCAAGGAGTTTTGTGCCTGACTCTCCGGGTGTTCCGGAGCCGGCGGGTATTCTTAAAGAAGGGGTAATTTTGTCTGCCATTTCCCCTGATTTGCCGCGTGTGCTGCAAAAGTTTCAGGCTGATAGACCTGACCGTTGTCCTACGGAGAAACTGTTTGTCCCTGATAGATGGACTAGTAGTGTTATCTCTGAGATTCATTGTTCAGTGTTGGCTGGTCATCCTGGAATCTTTGGTACCAGAGATTTGGTGGCTAGATCCTTTTGGTGGACTTCTTTGTCACGGGATGTGCGTTCTTTTGTGCAGTCCTGTGGGACTTGTGCTCGGGCTAAGCCCTGCTGTTCTCATGCCAGTGGGTTGCTTTTGCCCTTGCCGATCCCGAATAGGCCCTGGACGCATATTTCCATGGATTTTATTTCTGATCTCCCTGTTTCTCAAAAGGTGTCGGTCATTTGGGTGGTTTGTGATCGCTTCTCTAAGATGGTCCATTTGGTACCCTTATCTAAATTGCCTTCCTCCTCTGATTTGGTGCCATTGTTTTTCCAGCATGTGGTTCGTTTGCATGGCATTCCAGAGAACATCGTCTCGGACAGAGGTTCCCAGTTTGTTTCGAGGTTTTGGCGGTCCTTTTGCGCTAAGATGGGCATTGATTTGTCTTTTTCTTCGGCTTTCCATCCTCAGACTAATGGCCAAACCGAACGAACTAATCAGACTTTAGAGACATATCTGAGATGCTTTGTTTCTGCTGATCAGGATGATTGGGTGTCCTTCTTGCCTTTGGCTGAATTCACCCTTAATAATCGGATCAGCTCGGCTACTTTAGTTTCTCCTTTTTTCTGTAATTCTGGTTTCCATCCTCGTTTCTCTTCAGGGCAGGGTGAGCCTTCGGACTGTCCTGGTGTGGATGCGGTGGTGGACAGGTTGCAGCAGATTTGGACTCATGTGGTGGACAATTTGACATTGTCCCAGGAGAAGGCTCAACGTTTCGCTAACCGCCAGCGTTGTGTTGGTCCCCGACTTCGTGTTGGAGATTTGGTTTGGTTGTCATCTTGTCACGTTCCTATGAAGGTTTCCTCTCCTAAGTTTAAGCCTCGTTTCATTGGGCCATATAAGATTTCTGAAGTTCTTAATCCTGTGTCATTTCGTTTGGACCTTCCAGCTTCTTTTGCCATCCATAATGTGTTCCATAGGTCGTTGTTGCGGAGATACGTGGCGCCTATTATTATTATTATTATTATTATTATTTATTATTATAGCGCCATTTATTCCATGGCGCTTTACATGTGAGGAGGGGTATACATAATAAAACAAGTACAATAATCTTGAAAAATACAAGTCACAACTGGTACAGGAGGAGAGAGGACCCTGCCCGCGAGGGCTCACAATCTACAAGGGATGGGTGAGGATACAGTAGGTGAGGGTAGAGCTGGCCGTGCAGCGGTTTGGTCAATCGGTGGTTACTGCAGGTTGTAGGCTTGTCGGAAGAGGTGGGTCTTCAGGTTCTTTTTGAAGGTTTCGATGGTAGGCGAGAGTCTGATATGTTGTGGTAGAGCATTCCAGAGTAGGGGGGATGCACGAGAGAAATCTTGTATGCGATTGTGGGAAGAGGAGATAATAGGGGAGTAGAGAAGGAGATCTTGTGAGGATCGGAGGTTGCGTGCAGGAAAGTACCGGGAGACGAGGTCACAGATGTATGGAGGAGACAGGTTGTGGATGGCTTTATATGTCATGGTTAGGCTTTTGTACTGGAGTCTCTGGGTGATGGGGAGCCAGTGCAGGGATTGACAGAGGGGAGAGGCCGGGGAATAGCGGGGGGACAGGTGGATTAGTCGGGCAGCAGAGTTTAGAATAGATTGGAGGGGTGCAAGAGTGTTAGAGGGGAGGCCACAGAGCAGGAGGTTACAGTAGTCAAGGCGGGAGATGATGAGGGCATGGACTAGGGTTTTTGCAGATTCTTGGTTTAGGAATGTGCGGATCCGTGAAATATTTTTGAGTTGGAGGCGGCAGGAAGTGGAAAGGGTTTGGATATGTGGTTTAAAGGAGAGATCAGTGTCAAGGATTACCCCAAGACAGCGGGCTTGTGGGACTGGGGAGAGTGGGCAGCCGTTTACTGTAATGGATAGGTTCGTTGGGGAGATCGCGTGAGATGGGGGAAAGATGATGAATTCTGTTTTGTCCATGTTAAGTTTTAGAAATCTAGTGGAGAAGAAGGATGAAATAGCAGACAGACATTGAGGGATTCTGGTTAGTAGGGAGGTGATATCTGGTCCAGAGATGTAGATCTGTGTGTCGTCAGCATAGAGATGATACTGAAAGCCGTGAGATTCTATGAGCTGTCCCAGGCCAAAGGTGTAGATGGAGAAGAGCAGGGGTCCTAGAACTGAACCTTGCGGGACTCCGACAGATAGGGGGCGAGGTGAGGAGGTGGTGTGTGAGTGGGAGACGCTGAATGTACGGTCAGTTAGGTATGATGAGATCCAGGATAGGGCCAATTCTGTGATGCCAAGGGATGAGAGGGTCTGCAGCAGCAGGGAATGGTCCACTGTGTCAAAGGCAGAGGACAGGTCCAGGAGGAGGAGGACAGAGTAGTGTCGCTTGCTCTTGGCGGTTAATAGGTCATTGGTGACCTTAGTTAGGGCAGTTTCAGTGGAGTGGTGTGACCGGAAGCCTGATTGAAAGCGGTCGAAGAAGGAGCAGGAAGATAGATGGGAGGACAGTTCAATATGGACATGTTGTTCCAGTAGTTTTGAGGCAAAGGGGAGAAGTGATATAGGGCGATAGCTAGATACAGAGGATGGGTCAAGAGAGGGCTTTTTGAGGATAGGTGTGATTGTGGCATGTTTAAAGCTTGAGGGGAAAATGCCAGTTGTTAGTGATAGGTTAAAGAGATGGGTTAGGGTTGGGATGAAGACTGTGGTGAGGTTTGGGATGAAGTGGGATGGGAGTGGGTCAAGTGCACAGGTGGTGAGATGCGATCTTGAGAGTAGAGTGGAGAGTCCGTCTTCTGTAATGGAAGCCTATGGTTCCCTCCGTTGATCCTCCTGCCCCGGTGTTGGTCGAGGGGGAGTTGGAGTATGTGGTGGAGAAGATTTTGAAACTCCAGTACCTGGTCAAGTGGAAGGGTTATGGTCAGGAATAGGGTTGAGCGACCTTGACCTTTTTAGAGTCGAGCCGTGTTTCGCGAAACCCGGCTATCTTAGAAGTCGAGTCGAGTGGAATCGGCCGATTATCGCGAAAAGTCGGGTATCGCCCGAAACACGAAACCCAATGCAAGTCAATGGGGGAGCATAGTCGGCAGTGAGTGGAGGCCAGGAAAACACCTACACTGCCCATTTTAATGGCAAAAACATCCATTCTTGTTAAAGAAGCTTGTCAATCGTAATTTACCTTATAATAATTGGAAGGCATTTGAAATTGGGGGTCATTTGGCTAAAGTTGTGGGGGGTAGGGCTGGTTCAAGTAATTAGTGGGCCCAGTAAATCTGGACCACGTCACGGCAGTGGAGCAGGGAGAGGTAAGTATTTCAACTTTGCAAGTGCTGTGATCCTGAGCAAGCAGGGGGGGCCCACTCGTTGGCATTGGCACTGGCACAGGGCCCCTCAAAGTACAGCGGTGTGTTTGCACGGCGGGGGCGCCTCCCACCGTCAGCAACACTTTTGCGTACTATGAGAGGCCCTGTGCCAGTGACGTCGCCAACTAGTATTCCTCCCCCCACCTGATGAAGGAACCTGCACTTTCATCTGCACCTTCCTCTTTGTCCCCGTGTAAGGTGGTATGGTATGCGGGAAGAGGAACCTGACTTTCAGCAGGGTCACAATCTTGCTGTGTAGCGTGCACGGGGAATTTTGCGTTATGGGTCAATGTACCAGCAGACTCATCTATCACTGGCTGGGCAATGGGCAGGATGAGGAGGAAACACAGATATAGGCCCAAAGAATACAGTGGGCTAAATGCAGTTCAAAATTGGTAACACAGGACTAACCAGGGGGCATTGCAGTGGAGGACAACTGGAATGAGAGGCTGACACAGAGAGTAGGCCCAAATCAGTAAGTAGTCGACATGCAGTTCAAAATTGGCAACCGTAGTAAACAGGCGGCCCAGCTTTGTTCAGTTGAGGAGAACAGCAAGGAGTGGCAGACACCGATAGTAGGCCCCAACCCAACTAGTAGGCCAAATGCAGTCTAACATTAACAACTACTTAACGAGAGCCTGAAAATGGAATTTCAGGACAGGAAACCAGGAGAACAGCAAGGAGTGGCAGACACCGATAGTAGGCCCCAAACCAATTAGTACGCCAAATGCAGTTGTTCCATTTAACCACAATTTAATGAGAGCCTGAAGATAGAAGTTCAGGAAAGGCAACCTGGAGAACACCTTGGAGTGTAACACACCATCTCTCTACACCCCATACCCAATTTGTAGGCCTAATGCAGCGTAGTTTCCAACAACTACTAAACGAGAGCCGGAAGATCGAAGCTCAGGAAAGGCAACCTGGAGAACACCTTGGAGTGGAACACACCATCTCTCTACACCCCATACCCAATTTGTAGGCCTAATGCAGTGTAGTTTCCAAGAACTACTAAACGAGAGCCGGAAGATCGAAGCTCAGGAAAGGCAACCTGGAGAACACCTTGGAGTGGAACACACCATCTCTCTACACCCCATACCCAATTTGTAGGCCTAATGCAGTGTAGTTTCCAACAACTACTAAACGAGAGCATGAAGATCGAAGCATTGGCGAGAAAACCTGGGGAGCACCTTGGAGTGGAACACACCATCTCTCTACACCCCATACCCAATTTGTAGGCCTAATGCAGCGTAGTTTCCAACAACTACTAAACGAGAGCCGGAAGATCGAAGCTCAGGAAAGGCAACCTGGAGAACACCTTGGAGTGGAACACACCATCTCTCTACACCCCATACCCAATTTGTAGGCCTAATGCAGTGTAGTTTCCAAGAACTACTAAACGAGAGCCGGAAGATCGAAGCTCAGGAAAGGCAACCTGGAGAACACCTTGGAGTGGAACACACCATCTCTCTACACCCCATACCCAATTTGTAGGCCTAATGCAGTGTAGTTTCCAACAACTACTAAACGAGAGCATGAAGATCGAAGCATTGGCGAGGAAACCTGGGGAACACCTTGGAGTGGAACACACCATCTCTCTACACCCCATACCCAATTTGTAGGCCTAATACAGTGTAGTTTCCAAGAACTACTAAACGAGAGCCGGAAGATCGAAGCTCAGGAAAGGCAACCTGGAGAACACCTTGGAGTGGAACACACCATCTCTCTACACCCCATACCCAATTTGTAGGCCTAATGCAGCGTAGTTTCCAACAACTACTAAACGAGAGCCGGAAGATCGAAGCTCAGGAAAGGCAACCTGGAGAACACCTTGGAGTGGAACACACCATCTCTCTACACCCCATACCCAATTTGTAGGCCTAATGCAGTGTAGTTTCCAAGAACTACTAAACGAGAGCATTAAGATCGAAGCAATGGCGAGGAAACCTGGGGCACACCTTGGGGAGGCAGACACCGTTAGTAGGCCCTACCAAAGTTGTCCCCCCAATGCAGTTTTAAAATTCCTAGAGGCTGAAAACAAGACTATTGACGCTCAGCTTTTTTCAAAGGAACACAGCTGAATTGAGTGGCACAGACAGACACAGGTAGTAGGACTTAACCCAAAAATGTGGCTCACTGCAGCTTAAAAAAGTTACAGGGAGGACAATTTCAATAGTGGACCGCAGACAGACTTTGTACGCCTACTATTAAAAAAAGGATGCTCTATGCAATTAAAAATAGGTACCAGGGGTACACGGGCAGCAGTGGTCTGGTCAGTGGAGGAGTAGTAGAAAGAACGGGCCGCAGACAGGCTTCGAAGACCTAACATAAATAAATATTGGGCTTTAGGCACTTTAACATTGGTTCCAGGGGTCCACGGGCAGCAGTTGACTGGTCAGTGTAGTAGTAGTAGAAAGAACGGGCCGCAGACAGGCTTCGAAGGCCTAACATAAAAAAATATTGGGCTGTAGGCACTTTTAAATATGTTCCAGGGGTTCACAGGCAGCAGTAGACTGGTCAGTGTAGTAGTAGTAGAAAGAACGGGCCGCAGACAGGCTTCGAAGGCCTAACATAATAAAATTGGGCTGGCTGTAGGCAATTTTAAATTGGTTCCAGGGGTACACGGGCAGCAGTGGTGTGGTCAGTGGAGGCCTAGTGGAAGGAGTGACCGCAGACAGGCATCGAAGGCCTAAAATAATAACACATGGCTGTAGGCAATTTTAAATTGGTTCCAGGGGTACACGGACAGCAGTGGTGTGGTCAGTGGAGGCCTAGTGGAAGGAGTGACCGCAGACAGGCATCGAAGGCCTAAAATAATAACACATGGCTGTAGGCAATTTTAAATTGGTTCTAGGGGTACACGGGCAGCAGTGGTGTGGTCAGTGGAGGCCTAGTGGAAGGAGTGACCGCAGACAGGCATCGAAGGCCTAAAATAATAACACATGGCTGTAGGCAATTTTAAATTGGTTCCAGGGGTACACGGGCAGCAGTGGTGTGGTCAGTGGAGGCCTAGTGGAAGGAGTGACCGCAGACAGGCATCGAAGGCCTAAAATAAAAAAATTGGGCAGGCTGTAGGCAATTTTAAATTGGTTCCAGGGGTACACGGGCAGCAGTGGTGTGGTCAGTGGAGGCATATTGTAAGGAGTGACCGCAGACAGGCATCGAAGGCCTAAAATAATAACACATGGCTGTAGGCAATTTTAAATTGGTTCCAGGGGTCCACGGGCAGCAGTGGTGTGGTCAGTGGAGGCCTAGTGGAAGGAGTGACCGCAGACAGGCATCGAAGGCCTAAAATAATAACACATGGCTGTAGGCAAATTTAAATTGGTTCCAGGGGTCCACGGACAGCGGTGGTGTGGTCAGTGGAGGCCTAGTGGAAGGAGTGACCGCAGACAGGCATCGAAGGCCTAAAATAAAAAAATTGGGCAGGCTGTAGGCAATTTTAAATTGGTTCCAGGGGTACACGGGCAGCAGTGGTGTGGTCAGTGGAGGCATATTGTAAGGAGTGACCGCAGACAGGCATCGAAGGCCTAAAATAATAACACATGGCTGTAGGCAATTTTAAATTTGTTCCAGGGGTCCACGGGCAGCAGTGGTGTGGTCAGTGGAGGCCTAGCGGAAGGAGTGACCGCAGACAGGCATCGAAGGCCTAAAATAATAACACATGGCTGTAGGCAATTTTAAATTGGTTCCAGGGGTACACGGGCAGCAGTGGTGTGGTCAGTGGAGGCCTAGTGGAAGGAATGACCGCAGACAGGCATCGAAGGCCTAAAATAATAACACATGACTGTAGGCAATTTTAAATTGGTTCCAGGGGTACACGGGCAGCAGTGGTGTGGTCAGTGGAGGCCTAGTGGAAGGAGTGACCGCAGACAGGCATCGAAGGCCTAAAATAAAAAAATTGGGCAGGCTGTAGGCAATTTTTAATTGGTTCCAGGGGTACACGGGCAGCAGTGGTGTGGTCAGTGGAGGCATATTGTAAGGAGTGACCGCAGACAGGCATCGAAGGCCTAAAATAATAACACATGGCTGTAGGCAATTTTAAATTGGTTCCAGGGGTCCACGGGCAGCAGTGGTGTGGTCAGTGGAGACCTAGTGGAAGGAGTGACCGCAGACAGGCATCGAAGGCCTAACATAATAACACATGGCTGTAGGCAATTTTAAATTGGTTCCAGGGGTCCACGGGCAGCAGTGGTGTGGTCAGTGGAGGCCTAGTGGAAGGAGTGACCGCAGACAGGCTTCGAAGGCCTAACATAACAAAAATGTCAATACAATGGTATTGTCAGTGGCAGGCATTGAAGGATGTCAGCGCATAGACTAAACATTGGTGGAGCTGTGAGATAATTTTGCAAGTGGTAGAGCACTATTTGAGCTGGGGGGGGGGGAACTGTCTTGTGGCCGGCGGTACAGGCCCAGGGCCCCTCATATTACAACGGTGTGTCTGACGTTGGGTGCGCACCACCACCGCCAGAGACACTTTATTGTACTAGGAGGGACCCTGTGGCAGTGCCGTCGACCAAAAGCGGGCACACCCACCTCTTCAGACAAACAGCACTCTCACGGGTGCTGTCGCCAAGTGTCGATACCACGGCCCCGTGTGGGGAGTTTGGCCATTTAGTGAGGTGTAAACATGTCGTATGCTGGACAATCAGGTGCAGAAAATTACGAGATTGGAAAAGGCATTCAGAATAGTCCACAGGCAAGACCTTTTCATAGGAAAGCTAGGTGTCGGCCGGGCAAGGTGGGGCAAAAGATTTCGAAATCCAGTTGTGGTTCATTTTAATGAAGGTTAGATCATCTACATTTTGGGTAGCCAGACAAGTCCTTTTTTCTGTTAGTATTGAACCTGCTGCACTGAATACTCTTTCTGATAGGACACTAGCTGCCGGGCAAGCAAGCTCCTGCAATGCATATTCTGCCAATTCTGGCCAGGTGTCTAATTTTGATGCCCAGTAATGAAATGGGAATGACGGTTGAGGGAGAACATCGATAAGGGATGAAAAATAGTTTGTAACCATACCGGACAAATGTTGTCTCCTGTCACTTTGAATTGATGCTGCAGTACCTGTCCTGTCTGCGGTCATAGCAAAATCACTCCACAACCTGGTCAGAAAACCCCTCTGGCCAACGCCACTTCTGATTTCTGCCCCTCTAACTCCTCTGGTCTGCTGGCCCCTGCAGCTCGTGTGAGAACGATCACGGGCGCTGTGTGCAGGGAATGCCAGAAGCAAACGGTCAACAAGAGTTGATTGTTTGGTTGCTAATATTAGTTCCAAGTTCTCATGTGGCATTATATTTTGCAATTTGCCTTTATAGCGAGGATCAAGGAGGCAGGCCAACCAGTAATCGTCATCGTTCATCATTTTAGTTATGCGTGTGTCCCTTTTGAGGATACGTAAGGCATAATCCGCCATGTGGGCCAAAGTTCCAGTTCTCAAATCTGCGGTTGTGCTTGGTTGAGGGGCAGTTTCAGGCAAATCCACGTCACTTGTGTCCCTCCAAAAACCAGAACCCGGCCTTGCCGCGCCACCAATTTCCAGTGGCCCCGGAAAAGCTTCCTCATTAAAAATATAATCATCCCCATCATCCTCCTCGTCCTCCTCCTCCTCTTCGCCCGCTAACTCGTCCTGTACACTGCCCTGGCCAGACAATGGCTGACTGTCATCAAGGCTTTCCTCTTCCTCAGCTGCAGACGCCTGATCCTTTATGTGCGTCAAACTTTGCATCAGCAGACGCATTAGGGGGATAATCATGCTTATTATGGCGTTGTCTGCACTAACCAGCCATGTGCATTCCTCAAAACACTGAAGGACTTGACACATGTCTTGAATCTTCGACCACTGCACACCTGACAACTCCATGTCTGCCATCCTACTGCCTGCCCGTGTATGTGTATCCTCCCACAAAAACATAACAGCCCGCCACTGTTCACACAGTCTCTGAAGCATGTGCAGTGTTGAGTTCCACCTTGTTGCAACGTCTATGATTAGGCGATGCTGGGGAAGGTTCAAAGAACGCTGATAGGTCTGCATACGGCTGGAGTGTACGGGCGAACGGCGGATATGTGAGCAAAGTCCACGCACTTTGAGGAGCAGGTCGGATAACCCCGGATAACTTTTCAGGAAGCACTGCACCACCAGGTTTAAGGTGTGAGCCAGGCAAGGAATGTGTTTCAGTTGGGAAAGGGAGATGGCAGCCATGAAATTCCTTCCGTTATCACTCACTACCTTGCCTGCCTCAAGATCTACAGTGCCCAGCCACGACTGCGTTTCTTTCTGCAAGAACTCGGACAGAACTTCCGCGGTGTGTCTGTTGTCGCCCAAACACTTCATAGCCTATACAGCCTGCTGACGTTTGCCAGTAGCTGCCCCATAATGGGAGACCTGGTGTGCAACAGTGGCAGCTGCGGATGGAGTGGTTGTGCGACTGCGGTCTGTGGACGAGCTCTCGCTTCTGCAGGAGGACGAAGAGGAGGAGGAGGGGGTGCGAACGGCTACAGCCAACTGTTGCCTAGACCGTGGGCTAGGCAGAACTGTCCCAAACTTGCTGTCCCCTGTGGACCCTGCATCCACAACATTCACCCAGTGTGCCGTGATGGACACGTAACGTCCCTGGCCATGCCTACTGGTCCATGCATCTGTTGTCAGGTGCACCTTTGTGCTCACAGATTGCCTGAGTGCATGGACGATGCGCTCTTTAACATGCTGGTGGAGGGCTGGGATGGCTCTTCTGGAAAAAAAGTGTCGACTGGGTAGCTCGTAGCGTGGTACAGCGTAGTCCATCAGGGCTTTGAAAGCTTCGCTTTCAACTAACCGGTAGGGCATCATCTCTAACGAGATTAGTCTAGCTATGTGGGCGTTCAAACCCTGTGTACGCGGATGCGAGGCTAAGTACTTCCTTTTTCTAACCATAGTCTCATGTAGGGTGAGCTGGACTGGAGAGCTGGAGATCGTGGAACTAGCGGGGGTGCCGGTGGACATGGCAGACTGAGAGTCGGTGGGAGATGGTATTGTTGCTGCCGGTGCCCTAGATGCAGTGTTTCCTACTACGAAACTGGTGATTCCCTTACCCTGACTGCTTTGGCCTGCTTTTTACCTGCACAGATACTGCAGGTGGTGCGGAAAATGGTGGCCCTACACTGCCGGAAGGGATGTTGCGTTGCTGACTAGCTTCATTGGCCGAGGGTGCTACAACCTTAAGGGACGTTTGGTAGTTAGTCCAGGCTTGCAAATGCATGGTGGTTAAATGTCTATGCATGCAACTTGTATTGAGACTTTTCAGATTCTGTCCTCTGCTTAAGGTAGTTGAACATTTTTGACAGATGACTTTGCGCTGATCAATTGGATGTTGTTTAAAAAAATGCCAGACTGCACTCTTTCTAGCATCGGATACCTTTTCAGGCATTGCAGACTGAGCTTTAACCGGATGGCCACGCTGTCCTCCAACAGGTTTTGGCTTTGCCACGCGTTTTGGGCAGGATACGGGCCCGGCAGATGGAACCTGTTGCGATGTTGATGCCTGCTGCGGCCCCTCCTCCTCCGCTTCAGAACTGCTGCCACCTGCACCCTGTTCCCCCAATGGCTGCCAATCGGGGTCAAGAACTGGGTCATCTATTACCTCTTCTTGTAGCTCGTGTGCAACTTCGTCTGTGTCACCGTGTCGGTCGGTGGTATAGCGTTCGTGATGGGGCAACATAGTCTCATCAGGGTCTGATTCTTGATCATTACCCTGCGAGGGCAATGTTGTGGTCTGAGTCAAAGGACCAGCATAGTAGTCTGGCTGTGGCTGTGCATCAGTGCACTCCATGTCAGATTCAACTTGTAATGGGCATGGACTGTTAACTGCTTCACTTTCTAAGCCAGGGACGGTATGTGTAAAGAGCTCCATGGAGTAACCCGTTGTGTCGCCTGCTGCATTCTTCTCTGTTGTTGTTTTTGCTGAAGTGGACAAGGAAGCGACTTGTCCCTGACCGTGAACATCCACTAACGACGCGCTGCTTTGACATTTACCAGTTTGACGAGAGGAGGCAAAAGAGCTAGAGGCTGAGTCAGCAAGATAAGCCAAAACTTGCTCTTGCTGCTCTGGCTTTAAAAGCGGTTTTCCTACTCCCAGAAAAGGAAGCGTTCGAGGCCTTGTGTAGCCAGACGATGAACCTGGCTCCACAGCTCCAGACTTTGGTGCAATATTTTTTTTCCCACGACCAGCTGATGCTCCACCACTACCACTACCCTCATTACCAGCTGACAATGAACGCCCCCGGCCACGACCTCTTCCACCAGACTTCCTCATTGTTTTAAAAACGTAAACAAACTAACGGTATTTGTTGCTGTCACACAACTTACACGGTGAGCTATAACTTCAGTATGATTTAGCTACCCCTTTACAGGTGAGTGAGACCACAACGAAAATCAGGCACAATGTTACACACTCTGTTGTTGGTGGCAACAAATGAGAGAGATGCCACACACGCAGGACTGTCACTGAAGCACAAATGTAAATATTAATCTCCCACTGATTTGTTTTTTTGTTTTTTTTCAGGGAGACTTTAGGAAAAAAAAATAGAATAAAATGATTTTTTCAGGAAGAATTTAGAAACCAAATAAAATAAAATGATTTTTTCAGGGAGAATTTAGAAAACAAATAAAACAAAAAAAGGCTTTCTATGGCCCACTGAGTGAGAGATGACGCACACAGGAGTCAGGAGTGGAACACAAGCCCAGAGGCCAATAATTATCTCACACTGATTGATGTAGTGATTTTTTCAGGTAGATTTTGGAACCCAAATCAAGCTAAAAAAATAATAGGCTTTCTATGGCCCACAATTGGAGAGAGAGAGAGAGATGGCACACCCAGGAGTCAAGACTGGCACACAAGCAGAAAGGGCAATATTAATCTCCCACTGATTTGTTTTTTGTTTTTGTTCAGGGAAACTTTAGGAAAAAAAAATAATAGAATAAAATGATTTTTTCAGGAAGAATTTAGAAACCAAATAAAATAAAATGATTTTTTCAGGGAGAATTTAGAAAACAAATAAAACAAAAAAAGGCTTTCTATGGCCCACTGAGTGAGAGATGACGCACACAGGAGTCAGGAGTGGCACACAAGCCCAGAGGCCAATATTTATCTCCCACTGATTGATGTAGTGATTTTTTCAGGTAGATTTTGGAACCCAAATCAAGCTAAAAAAATAATAGGCTTTCTATGGCCCACAATTGGAGAGAGAGAGAGAGATGGCACACCCAGGAGTCAAGACTGGCACACAAGCAGAAAGGGCAATATTAATCTCCCACTGATTTGTTTTTTTGTTTTTTTTCAGGGAGACTTTAGGAAAAAAAAATAATAGAATAAAATGATTTTTTCAGGAAGAATTTAGAAACCAAATAAAATAAAATGATTTTTTCAGGGAGAATTTAGAAAACAAATTAAAAAAAAAGGCTTTCTATGGCCCACTGAGTGAGAGATGACGCACACAAGAGTCAGGAGTGGCACACAAGCCCAGAGGCCAATATTTATCTCCCACTGATTGATGTAGTGATTTTTTCAGGTAGATTTTGGAACCCAAATCAAGCTAAAAAAATAATAGGCTTTCTATGGCCCACAATTGGAGAGAGAGAGAGAGATGGCACACCCAGGAGTCAAGACTCGCACACAAGCAGAAAGGGCAATATTAATCTCCCACTGATTTGTTTTTTTTTTTTTTTTCAGGGAGACTTTTGGAAAAAAAAATAATAGAATAAAATGATTTTTTCAGGAAGAATTTAGAAACCAAATAAAATAAAATGATTTTTTCAGGGAGAATTTAGAAAACAAATAAAACAAAAAAAGGCTTTCTATGGCCCACTGAGTGACAGATGACGCACACAGGAGTCAGGAGTGGCACACAAGCCCAGAGGCCAATATTTATCTCCCACTGATTGATGTAGTGATTTTTTCAGGTAGATTTTGGAACCCAAATCAAGCTAAAAAAATAATAGGCTTTCTATGGCCCACAATTGGAGAGAGAGAGAGAGATGGCACACCCAGGAGTCAAGACTGGCACACAAGCAGAAAGGGCAATATTAATCTCCCACTGATTTGTTTTTTTGTTTTTTTTCAGGGAGACTTTAGGAAAAAAAAATAATAGAATAAAATGATTTTTTCAGGAAGAATTTAGAAACCAAATAAAATAAAATGATTTTTTCAGGGAGAATTTAGAAAACAAATAAAAAAAAAAGGCTTTCTATGGCCCACTGAGTGAGAGATGACGCACACAGGAGTCAGGAGTGGCACACAAGCCCAGAGGCCAATATTTATCTCCCACTGATTGATTTATTGATTTTTTCAGGTAGAATTTAGAACCCAAATCAACCAAAAACATAAATAGGCTTTCTATGGCCCACTATCTGTGAGAGAGATGGCACGCTCAGGACTGGCACACAAGCCCAGAGGCCAATATTAATCTCCCACTTTTTATTTTTTTTTCAGGGAAAATTTATAAACCCAATAAAAAAAATAAATAAATAGGCTTTCTATGGCCCACTATCTGAGAGAGAGAGATGGCACGCTTAGGACTGGCACACAAGCCCAAAGGCCAATATTAATCTCCCTTTTTTTTTTTCAGGGAGAATTTATAAAACCAAAAAAAAAATAAATAAATAGGCTTTCTATGGCCCACTATTTGTGAGAGAGATGGCACGCTCAGGACTGGCACACAAGCCCAGAGGCCAATATTAATCTCCCACTTTTTTTTTTTTTTTGTTCCAGGGAAAATTTATAAACCCAATAAAAAAAATAATAAATAGGCTTTCTATGGCCCACTATCTGAGAGAGAGAGATGGCACGCTTAGGACACAAGCCCAAAGGCCAATATTAATCTCCCACTGATTGATTTATTGATTTTTTCAGGTAGAATTTAAAACCCAAATAAAGCAAAAAAAAATAAAAAAATGGGCTTTCTATGGCCCACTGAGTGAGTGATGATGCACACAGGAGTCAGGAGTGGCACACAAGCCCTGAGGCCAATATTTTTCTCCCACTGATTGATGTAGTGATTTTTTCAGGTAGATTTTAGATCCCAAATCAAGCAAAAAAATAAATAGGCTTTCTATGGCCCACTGACTGAGAGATGGCACACACAGGAGTCAAGAGTGGCACACAAGCCCTGAGGCCAATATTTTTCTCCCACTGATTGATGTAGTGATTTTTTCAGGTAGATTTTATAACCCAAATCAAGCAAAAAAATAAATAGGCTTTCTATGGCCCACTGAGTGAGAGATGGCACACACAGGGATGGCACTCTAGCAGAAATGTCAATCTTAATCTCCCACAAAAAAAAAAAAAAAAAAAACAGGGAGTGTCCAACAATTACTATCTCCCTGCAGTAATCTCAGCCAGGTATGGCAGGCAGCAATAAGGAGTGGACTGATGCACAAATTAAATAAAAAGTGTGGACAAACAAAAAAGATAGCTGTGCAGAAAGGAAGGAACAAGAGGATTTGTGCTTTGAAAAAAGCAGTTGGTTTGCACAGCGGCGTACACACAGCAATGCAGCTATCAGGGAGCCTTCTAGGGCAGCCCAATGAGCTACAGCGCTGAGGGGAAAAAAAAAAAAATGTAGCTTCCACTGTCCCTGCACACCGAAGGTGGTGTTGGGCAGTGGAAATCGCTACAGCACAAGCGGTTTGGTGGTTAATGGACCCTGCCTAACGCTATCCCTGCTTCTGACGAAGCGGCAGCAACCTCTCCCTAAGCTCAGATCAGCAGCAGTAACATGGTGGTCGGCGGGAACGCCCCTTTATAGCCCCTGTGACGCCGCAGACAGCAAGCCAATCACTACAATGCCCTTCTCTAAGATGGTGGGGACCAGGACCTATGTCATCACGCTGCCCACACTCTGCGTTTACCTTCATTGGCTGAGAAATGGCGCTTTTCGCGTCATTGAAACACGACTTTGGCGCGAAAGTCGCGTACCGCATGGCCGACCCCGCACAGGGGTCGGATCGGGTTTCATGAAACCCGACTTTGCCAAAAGTCGGCGACTTTTGAAAATGAACGACCCGTTTCGCTCAACCCTAGTCAGGAAGATAATTCCTGGGTTTTTGCCTCTGATGTTCATGCTGCCGATCTTGTTCGTGCCTTTCATTTGGCTCATCCTGATCGGCCTGGGGGCTCTGGTGAGGGTTCGGTGACCCCTTCTCAAGGGGGGGGTACTGTTGTGAATTCTGTTGTCGAATTCCCTCCTGTGGTCGTGAACGGTACTTCGGCGAGTTCTGTCTATGGGCTCCCTCTGGTGGCTATGAGTGAAGCTGCTGCTTCTGAGGTTCCTTACACAGGTGACGTGGTTTATCCTTTGGTTGGCTGCTCTATTTAACTCCTCTCAGATCGTTACTCCATGCCAGCTGTCAATGTTTTTGCATTGGTTTAGTTCGCTCCTGGATCTCTCTGGTGACCTGCCTTTTCCTGCAGAAGCTAAGTTCCTGATAGTCATTATTTGTTCTCTGTTTTCTTGTCCAGCTGGTTATCATGATTTTGTCTTGCTAGCTGGAAGCTCTGGGATGCAGAGTGGCCCCTCCGCACCGTGAGTCGGTGCGGAGGTCTTTTTTGCACACTCTGCGTGGTTTTTTGTAGGTTTTTGTGCTGATCACAAAGTTACCTTTCCTATCCTCTGTCTATTTAGTAAGTCTGGCCTCCCTTTGCTGAAACCTGTTTCATTTCTGCGTTTGTGACTTTCATCTTTACTCACAGTCATTATATGTGGGGGGCTGCCTATTCCTTTGGGGAATTTCTCTGAGGCAAGGTAGGCTTTATTTTCTATCTCTAGGGCTAGCTAGTCCTTAGGCTGTGACGAGGCGCCTAGGGAGCGTCAGGAGCGCTCCACGGCTATTTTTAGTGTGTGTGATAGGATTAGGGCTTGCGGTCAGCAGAGCTCCCACATCCCAGAGCTTGTCCTGTATGAGTTTAACTATCAGGTCGGGTGCTCCTAACCACCAGGTCATAACAGGAGTCTTAACCATAAGACACAGGTGTGCGTCTTAGTGGGCCTTAAATAGGCCCAGGGATGTGATGCAAAACCCGGCGTGCAGCACAACAAAAGGCAGCAGACCCAGTGGAAGGATGCAGAGCTTGAGATATCTGGGATCGATGGGCAACATAAGACTGTAAGACTGGCATTCCACCTCCGTTAATATGAACGTCTTTACTGTAGGTGAATTTTTAATTGTCAGAGTTCTCTTTTGCAGCAGAAGCATCAGTAGATTGAATGTAAATGAACGCAGAAGACCGGATAGCATTACAGTTCAATATTCATTGTATACTAAATGAATATATTGCTGCTTTCATTCCTTCTCCGCACACTACACAGAAATATGTGCCCCTTTAAGTGCTGCTCTGAATGGGAGTATTATGCATATAAAACTCTGAACAACGCTGATTAAAAGAATCTGTTAAGAAAGGAGAGAAGCTTGAAAGTTCATTATTTATAGGAATCGAGCTCAGTACTCAGATATTCATCTTATGCGAATAAAAATACAGCTCGGCTCCGCTCGGGTATTAACATACAAAACAAATGTATAAATTATATTGGGGAAACAGTTCATTACTTGAATGATTTACTCTTCAAATCAATTTTACACCGCCGAGCCACAAACATACATTGCACGTCTCAGACTACGGCTACGGGAGTCTAATATAGACATAGCAAAAACCAAGAAACCCTGGTTGACTGACGAGCTGCTTGTAGAAGTCATTTCTAGGTCTATTATTGGTTCCTATTGAAAAATAGGCACTAAGGCTATGTTCACATAAAAATTAAAGGGGTTGTCCCCTATCAAATGTGTTTTGTTGCAGTGCTGACATCATGTTGATAGAACTGCAGCCAATCACTGATCTCAGCGGTTAGCAGATGTAGAAAGCACATGCCGCTAAGTCTAGTCATTGGCTGCAACGCTGTATATGTGATGTTACCACTGCAACCAAACAGACAGGGACAATGGTGAAAAAACAGCACTAAATCTACAGGGGCGATCTTTCACTAGTGACAGCACCTAATATGGGAAGGAGGACACACTCCCAGTGATAGTACCTCATACAGGGAGAAGAAGGACACACCTCCATTGAAAGCAACTCATGCAGGAAAAAGTACAGTTGGGAAAAAAGTATTTAGTCAGCCACCAATTGTGCAAGTTCTCCCACTTAAACAGATGAGAGAGGTCTGTAACTGACATCATAGGTAGACCACAACTATGAGAGTCAAAATGAGAAAACAAATCCAGAAAATTAACTTCTAAGATTTGGCAATATTTATTTTGCAAATTATGGTGAAAAATAAGCATTTGGTCGCCAAAAAACATGCAAGATTTCTGGCACTCACAGACCTGTAACTTCTTCTTTAAGAGGCTCCTCTGTCCTCCACTTATTACCTGTAGTAATGGCACCTGTTTGAACTTATTATCAGTATAAAAGACACCTGTCCACAACCTCAAACAGTCACACTCCAATCTCCACTATGGTGAAGACCAAAGAGCTGTTGATGGACACCAGAAACAGAATTGTAGCCCTGCACCAGGCTGGGAAGACTGAATCTGCAATAGGCAAGTAGCTTGGTGTGATGAAATCAACTGTGGAAGCAATAATAAGAAAATGGAAGCAACACAAGACCACTGATAATCTCCCTCAATCTGGGGCTCCACGCAAAATCTCACCCCGTGGGGTCAAAATGATCACAAGACCAGTGAGCAAAAATCCCAGAACCACACGGGGGGAGCTAGCGAATGACCTGCATAGAGCTGGGACCACCAAAACAAAGGCTACCATCAGTAACACACTACGCCGCCAGGGACTCAGATCCTGCAGTGCCAGAAGATGTCCGGGCCCGTCTGAAATTTTCTAGAGAGCATTTGGATTATCCAGAAGAGTATTGGGAGAATGTCATATGGTCTGATGAAACCAAAGTAGAACTGTTTGGTAGAAACTAAACTTGTCGTGTTTGGAGGAGACAGAATGCTGAGATGCATCCAAAAAACACCATACCCACTGTGAAGCATGGGGTGGCAATATCATGTTTTGGGGCTGTTTCTCTGCAAATGGACCAGGATGAATGATCCGTGTGCATGAAAGAATGAATGGGGCCATGTATTGTGAGATTTTGAGTGCAAACCTCCTTCCATCAGCAAGGGCACTGAAGATGAAACGTGGATGGGACTGTCAGAATGATAATGATCCCTAGCACACCACCAGGGCAATGAAGGAGTGCCTTCGTAAGAAGCATATGAAGGTTCTGGAGTGGCCTAGCCATCTCAACCACATACAAAATCTTTGGAGGGAGTTGAAAGTCCATGTTGCCCAGCGACAGGCCCAAAACATCACTGCTCTAGAGGAGATCTGCATGGAGGAATGGGCCAATATACCACCAACAAATAAATAAGGCAGCATTCTGTAGCATCCAAAAGAAAAAAAAATGTGCAGCTTCACCGAATCTGTGAAAAAAAGTTTTCTTTATTCACAAACTTAAACATGGAGGATACAAACTTCAGCACAAACCATATGGGTAAGAATCTCAACGCGTTTCTGGAGACTAAGCTTCCTTAATTATGCATCACGGGTGAGCTGGTTTATATTCCTTCTCTTCAAAGCATTCTGTAGCGCCAAAACTTGCAAACATGGAATATGAAAATTGAATTGCATTACTGCACTAGAAATATGAAACATTGAGTAAGTTTTTACATTTGTATTCATTAGACTTCTGACTGAGCACTCTGCCTCTTAGCTACAGGCGTTTGTAATCAAGACAGGACCCTAACCCTCCACAGAGATATAGATTTAAGTCTAAGAGAGGATTCATAGGTTCCCATACAGATGAAGACTTTATTCTAAACGAGGATTGGCATTGTTAGGTCCTGGTAAACGAGAAATGCCTTATTGTGGCTACCAGGTACACATGAATTGTCCAATTTATAAGCTAAACTTTCTAAATTTTTCATATTTCTAGCGCAATAATGCAATTCAATTTTCATATTTCATGTTTGCAAGTTTTGGCGCTACAGAGTGCTGCCTTATTTATTTGATTGTATAAGAGTTGGTGACTCTAGGTTAGCGCCTGTTCACACCTAGTCTATGTTTGGATGTGACTGTCAACTGAAAACTTACAGAAAACGTTTGACCTCTCCCTTTGCCAACAAAGTATATATAACAAAATATTGAGATGAACTTTTGTTAATGACCAAATACTTATTTTCACCATAATTTGCTAAATAAATCTTGCCAAATCAGACAAGGTGATTTTCTTGATTTGTTTTCTCATTTTGACTCTCATGGTTGTGGTCTACCTATGATGTCAATTACAGTCCTCTCTCATCTTTTTAAGTGGGAGAACTTGTACAATTGGTGGCTGACTAAACACTTTTTTCCACACTATATATATATTTTTTTGTGATATCGGAAATCGGTATCGGAGTGTGCGGTGCGTGTGGTTCCAAGGGTCTGAAGGAGAGGAAACTCTCCTTCAGGCCCTGGGATCTATATTAATGTAAAAAATAAAGAATAAAAATAAAAAATATGGCTATACTCACCCCTCCGAAGGACCCTGACTGTCACCGCTGCGAGCGTCCGCCTCCGTTCCTGAGACTGTAGTGAGTGAAGGACCTTCGATGACGTCACGGTCTGCGACGTCATCGAAGGTCCTTCACTCTCTGCAATTTTCAGTAACGGAGGCGGACGCTTGCAGCGGTGACAGCCAGGGTTCTTCGGAGGGGTGAGTATAGCCATATTTTTTATTTTTATTCTTTATTTTTTACATTAATATGGATCCCAGGGCCTGAAGGAGAGTTTCCTCTCCTTCAGACCCTGGGAACCATCGAGGATACATTCCGATATTTGTGTCCCATTGACTTGTATTGGTATCGGAACTCGGTATCAGCGAGATCCGATATTTTGCCGGTATCGGCCGGTACCATCCGATACCGATACTTTCAAATATCGGAAAGTATCGCTCAACACTATTGATAGCAGCAATGGTTCGATATTCGAGAAACACGGAGATCCTATTGGTGGGCCCCACATCTATGATGAAGTCATTGCACATTCTGTTTATATTCAATAAATCTAAGAGATGAGAACACCCCTTTAACTGTGCTATAAAATCTTATTAGAAAGCTGTAATAATAAGAATAATAAGTTATGAAGGCTTATTACTAATTTTCATCTATCTATTTGAGTTTTTATATTTTTTTAAATTTTTGGGTATTGAATACACTGGTATTGTTTTCTACGTCTTTTTAGGGAACGCAGGGTCTGTATAGGGCTATCAGGGCCAGCCGTTGAGGAACGGGGGCCCTACCACTGAAACTTAGGGTGCCAACCTCCGCTGTCAAGTAGGGACCAGTATTAGGGCACCTGACAGGGTCTGTTAGTCCATATCGGGTTCTTGTCCTGTGTTCATATTGTCTTGTATTTATACACCAATGTTTCTAAATTTGGAACAAACAGATTTTAGCTTTAATTAATAAAAGTCACATTTTAGGGATCCTTGTTGTTTTTGGTACTTTTGGTTGGTTCTAGGATCCTAAATATTATTTGTTTGAGCGATTTTTAGATCAGTTAAGAGCAGCTTTTTGTTTCTAGAATACATACGGTAGATTGTAAAGTACAGCAGACAAATAAATAACGACGTAACACCTGGATTTTTACATTTGCAAACTTTAAAGCAATTGTTAATCAAAGGTGAAGCTTCACGTTAAGAAAACACGTCGTCCTTACTTTGCTGAGAAGTAGAAGGGAAATAATAACTTCACAGATCCTGAAAGAACTGCTCCCATTTATTCTTTAAAAATAACTTAATTTTGCCCTTTAGGTTTGTTAAACAGATGGCACACAGGCGTCGGTAACAATGCACATTCTGCAAGCAGGTGCTAGAAAGCAGCAAAACAACAACACTTCACATTGTAAATACACAGAACCACACGAGATATCACAACACCGAGCAGAAGATACAGGGCGAGATATTTCTAGAAAAAAATCCCAGAAATGTACCGCTGAAGGAATATATACTGAAGAATTGTATACAGAACTGTGCACTCTGGCTATTCATCCATCCATCATGCATTCATTCATCCATGCATCCATTCATCCTCAGGAGGACCATTGTGTGCAGTTGACACTGCAGCTGATGTAAGCAGGGACTCCCAACAGCAATTCTTCCTGAAGTTCACTGCCCTACAACCAGGTACGGACTGGGGCTGAAATTCAGCCCTGGCATTTGAAATCACACAGGCCCATGCGGTCCCCATCCCCAAGCACCAGATGAGATATATTAGTAAGATTACCCTGGGTGGAGGAAGCAAGATTTACTACAAGACCAATATTTCTAATGTTCCCTATGGCCTGCTGGCACTTTGTGCTTTGTCACACCTCTTAACAGTATGGGTGTCTTGAGAACATCGATTCTGTTAACAACATAGCAGACAATGCGGCCAACGACCAGACAGGCCCTTCTGGCATTTACCAGAATTGCCCAATGGCCAGTCCGACCCTGCCTACAATGCACCACCCTTTACTTCTCTATGCCCAGTGGCATAACTACAATAAGTGCAGGGGTTGCAATTAAACCCAGGCCCTACAGCCTAAGGGGCCTTAAAAAGACCAATACTATTAAAGACTTGTAATAATTGGACACCCCACATGAGCTTTTGTATTGGGGCCCATAAGCTGCATATTACGTCATTGTCTACGCCTCTTCAGTTTGGAGGAATCCATTGCAATGTGCCAAGAGTCTGAAACTGGAGGACTTCCAAAGAGAGTCCTACAAGCCCACTGGCTCCTATACCTCTCTGTGAAGAGAGGGAAATATCCTGGAGTAGCATCACTTTTTCAGATCAGCGCCTAGGTCAGTCCCAAAGAAGAAGTTTGCCTCTTACTCTAAGGCTATGTGCACACGTTCAGGATTTTTCGTGTTTTTTTGCGTTTTTCAGCTGTTTTCCATGGAAAAAAACGCTTTAAAAACCCATACATAATTTTTCCGCGAAAAAAAATGCATCACGGTAAAAAACGCAGCACGTTCATTAATTTTGCGGATTTTTTGCATTTTTGCCGCTATTTAATGCGTTGGGAAGCTCCGGAAAAAAACGCGCAAAAAACGCATAAAAAAACACGTCAAAAACACGCAAAAAATCATGCAGATTTCCTGCAGAAAAAGTCCGGTTTTGTTCAGGAAAATTCTGCAGAAAATCCTGACGTGTGCACATAGCCTTAATGCTACAGTTCACTGTAACTCTAGGCTTGTGCACATAGACATATTTTCGGTCAGAGTGCGATCTGAAAACACATAGGATCGCACTTGGACTAATGTTATTCTGTGAGGCCGTGCACATGTCTGACAAATAAACAGCAGCATGCCAGAGTTTGATCCAATATTCAACACAGCAAAGGGATCTCATTGTTCAAAGTTATCAGTCAGGAGAAGGGTACAACATTTTTTTCTAGGAACTAGATATACTATGGAGCACTGTGAAGATGTCATCAAGACATGGCTTAAATTTAACACAACAATGACCTTGATGATAAACAAGAAGAAAATTGGTCCTGGAGGCTGCCAAGAAGCCTATAGCAACAATAAAGGAGCTATTAAAATGTCTGGCAATTATTGGTTGGGTAGCACATGTGACAACAATCTCCCATATTCTTCACTTGTGTGGCCAGTGGGGTTGGGTGGGAAGATGGAAGCCTTGTCTTACAAAGAAAAAAATCCAAGCCTGATGAGGTTTTGCCAAAAGCTACAATAAATCATACAAAAGAACAAGGTTGAACTTTTTAGGCATAATTCCAAAATGTATGTTTGGAGCAAAGTCAATACTGCACATTACGAAAAGAACATTGTACCCACAGTGAAGCATGGTGGAGGCAAGATTGTGCTTTGGGGCTTTATTTCGGGAGCTGGAACTGTGGTTTTAGTCAAGGTGGAGGGAATTATTAACAGTTGAATATTTTGCAACAAAACCTTTAGGCCTCCGCTAAAAAGCTGAAGATGCAAATTAATTTTCACTTTTCAGCACAACAATGACCCTTTTCTATAAGGGATATGCTAAAACATGACTTTTATTCAATTAGATTAAAAATTAAAATGGTCTATAAGGTTTAAAATGAGCTAAAGTGATCCTGTATTAATTATATACAGTATATATTTGGATTCCTAGATTAGCAAATCTAACCCATTCTGCTAGTTATTCAAATACAATAATAGTACTGTTAGGAGTCGAATTCCCACCGCTTCCCCGGGGGGAATCTCAAACCAGGTCTGCTGCGGTCTCTCATTCTGCATCAGCCGCAGTGGAGCGTGCTCAGCGGAGACGTTAGTCTGATTATGTGCAAAGGGTTACTGCTGCCTTTCCAAGCTCTGCCATTATAGCCTGTACTGCTCAGCGGCGAGTAGATGTCTCTGGGACTAAGTTATGCTTTTTACCTTCTGAGCATGCCCAAAGGAAGACCTCTCAGTGGAGGTCTGGGGTCACATGCTCAGGTACTGCAGCAGCTCCTATTGGTCCTCTAGAAAGGTCCTGAAGTTGCTCAGTTACTGTATCATTTCTCATTGGTCCCCTAGGAAGGTCCTGAACTTGTTGCAGCTATAAAAGGTTCGCATGGCCGCACGGCCATGCGCTAGTATACTCTTGTTTACGTGTGTGTGTTGTGAGTGAAAGTCGCTCTTTAAACATCCCTTCCCTTGTATTTGAATGCTCGCGTAAGGAGGATGATTGTAATCTAGCACCCGACATGTTACCAACACAAGTACACAAACAGCGTCTATTGCTGTGACTGCCAGTGCGGCACCGTGCGCTATCACTACGCTTTCCAAACCCAAGTCTGGGTGGTTAGTGGCGTCCGCCGGAGTGGCACTGCATGCACTCTCGTGCTACTTTATTATTATTTCTGTTACGTGCGGTACTGCGGCCCTGTGACACAACAGGGTTCGCTTCTTTCACACAGTGTGAAGCTAACCCGTTTGTGTATCCTCATTGTACCGCCATATAGTTCGTCATTACTTAGCAGCAGGTTCCATCTCTGCACGGTGGACCCTGGGCTGCGAACGCACCTTATTCCTTTTCTCTAATTATTTGATGCGTTCCAGTAGCCCTAACAAGTACTCAGCTATTCTAACCACCATGGCTGTGGTCCATGGCTCAACAGAAAACCATCAGGGACTGTATTATCAGTAATGTATACAGGATTTCACTAAAGGAGTTAAAATTGGTTCATAGTCAATGGGCAATTTGTTGATAACAACCCTAAGCGACCTCTAAATCAACAAAAGATTAACTTAGCCAGAGTAAAATCACAGTTTTAGAGTTTATAGAGACCAGACCTAAATCTAAGTGAAAATTTGCAGGTGACCTGAGGAGGGCGCTGTGCACCGAAGATGCCCTTGCAATCTGACTAATGTGGAGCTGCTGCAAGGAAGAGCGGGCAAAGATTGCTAATTCTAGATCTGTCACGCTGATAGACTCGTACCCAAAAAGACTAAATTCAAAGGGGACTTCACCAAACTATTAGCTTTATGCAACCACATTATTTTAGTTCTTTTTCGACCCGAAAATATGTCAGTTTACTTTTCAATAGATCTGTTCAGATTATGGGCGACATTATCAGTGGAAAAAAGTTCTGAAATGATTCTTTTTGGTATGAATTTTTAACATGACAAAAACCTGGTATTTTAATTGGGGTGTGTAGATTTCTTAGATCCACAGTATGTGATGTGTTGCACTGTTTCAATGTTTGCTATACTACCCACTACAGTTTAATTTATAGGATTGCAGTGACTATAAGCTGGGATTTCGCATGTCACGTCACGTTTCACTCTTGGGAGAAAAGGAAGACCCTCGTGCACATTTTCAGAGCGGTTGGCAACATTCAAGGGGTGAGACTATACCGTAAGATGAGAACCACTAGACACTTTGCCAATGGAGGCCTCTTCTGATTGATGTGGATGAAGAAACCGTGCATCTTCCACACCACACAATCTCACACAATCACTGTTGACTGTTGAGCTGATTCCAGTGCCTTGTGAAATGCGTTAGCGCCGGGCGGAAACGCATTTGCAATAGTGTGATACAGCTTGGTGTGGATAACATAGGAGACATCTTCCAAATAATTGAGAGCTAATGGGGCTGGATACTGAGGCTGGCAGCAGGAGAACAGGAGAATCCTCTGGTGGGCTCCTCTGCAAGACCACTCTGCGCTAATTTGTTCATGGCGCAAAAGTACAAAAGATATTTTTTATCTGGTTCCCCAGGTTGCAGGGGTGAAATGTACACTGATTTAGAAATATCTTTAATAGGGTGTCATTTAGAAAAAGAAACATTTAAGGTCGCCAATTTCTTTCAAAACAAATTAACCATGTTGCCAAAGCACCTGACAGACTGCAATTCCCATCACAACCACTGGGCGGCAAAACAGACACCTCAAGCATAAACATATCCCGACAGAGCATTGGAAATTCTGTTGTTTTTCTTTCAAAGTTAGTAATCTCATGACGATTCGCTGAGTCCAAGAGAAAAGGTAAGTAAGGACACTTCTGTATCTATCGGGAGCCTCTGGAACCGTTTATCCATCTCCCTCGAGTTTGGCAGGATAATTATATTTTTAGTCTTGAAATTTTGACACTTTTGACGTTGATTTTTCATAGAGATGTCGGTGCTTACGAGAGATGTATGAGGCATGACTATGTTGTCACACACGGACGCACCGAGAACAAATTAGTTCACGGTAAATTTAATTACAATGCATTAACTAATCTTCGGTCAGACGACTGACAGCCTGAAATCACAGCGGTCTGTAGCGGCCTTACATTATTTATAATCATTGGTATTGACCAATAAATAAAAGCTCTGTTCTGCCGAGGAGAAGAGCCAGCGTTTAATTAGCTTATCTGATAAGAGCAGAATATAGGATGGTGAGAAGCTGAGGCGCAATCTACCAAATCACTGCAAATGAAATTTGATTAATATTAAAGGTTAATTAAAGTGAAATGATCAAGGGCTATGAGACACACATGAAGACATTTATGACTTGCTTTAATGCATCATCAAATGAGGTCATTGGACGGTAGAGATTTGTCCGATGGGACAATTAAAAATAGACCTAAAGCCAGTCTTGACCTAGTCGTAGTGTCCTGCAGACAGACATGATTGTCGTTCAGTGAACAGTTCCTATCATATCTCTAAACTCTTGGAGCACCTGGTCTACTCCTGCCTTACCTGTTACCTCTCCACTCACGCTCTTTTAGGTCCATCACAGTCCGGCTTCCGCGCCTACAGAAACTGCAGTCATCAAAGTGACTAATGACCTTGTGATAGCAAAACGTAATAGTCACGACTCTATGCTCATTCTTCTTGACCTCTCTGCAGCTTCGACACTGTTGACCACCATCTCCTACCCTCTATGCACCACTCAATAGGCATAAAGGACACTGCCCTCTCCTGGTTCTCTTCCTATCTTTCTGACAGCTCCTTCAGTGTACCGTTCACTGGGTCAACTTCTTCTACTCTTCCTCTCACTATTGGTATCACACAGGGTTCAGTCCTTGGCCATCATCTCTTCTCTCTACGCGGTCCCATTTGGACAGACTATCAGCAGATCTGGCTTTCAATACCATCTTTATGCTGATGACAAACAACTATATACATCATCCCCTGACTAGTGATGAGCGAATATACTCATTACTCGAGATTTCTCGAGCATGCTCGGGAGTCCTCAGAGTATTTTTTGGTGCTTGGAGTTTTAGTTTTTCTTGCCTCAGCTGAATGATTTACATCTGTTAGCCAGCATAAGTACAGGTGGGGATTCCCTAGCAACCAGGCAACCCCCACATGTACTTATGCTGGCTAAAAGATGTAAATCATTCAGCTGCGTCATGAAAAACTAAAACTCAGAGCACTAAAAAATACTCAGAGGACCCCCGAGCATGCTCGAGAAATCTCGAGTAACAAGTATATTTGCTCATCACTGCTCCTGACCTTACACCACTGCACCACAGAACACCAGTGACTGTCACTTTCCTACATCATGTCCGCTCTCTTTCAGAAACTCAACCCTCTAAAACTGAACTTCTTCTGCCCCCGCTGTCTACTCACCTCGCTAAATCTGACATCTCCCTCTCAGTGTGTGGAACCACAATAACGCCTGGGCAGCAGGTTCGCTGTCTAGGTGTTATGTTCAACACCAATCTTTCCTTCACCTCCTCTATGCAATCTCTTGCCCTATCTTGTCACTTGCACCTGAAGCACATCACTAGAATCCACCCCTTTGTCACCATGGAAACAACAAAAACCCCTCACTGTTGCCCTGATCCACTCCTGCCTTGACTACTGTAATACTCTATTAATTGGTCTACACCTCACTCAAACTTTCCCCTCTCCAGTCCATCCTTACTGCAGCAGCCACCGTCATCTATCTGGCTAATCAGTATTCATACTGCTTGTTCTCACTCAAAAAGCTCTCCACAGTGCGGTACCCCCCTACATCTCCTCCCTAATTTCTGTTTATCAGCCTAACAGCTCGTTAAGCTCAACAAGAGACTTTCAAGTAACATCTGCACTAATCCAAACCTCCCACTCCCGATGTTATGACTTAGCAGTCGGGCGACCAGGGAAAAGCGGCTCCTTCCCTGTCCCTAACACTAGGGGGCACCCTAGCTCGCCCTACTTCTGAAGGTCAAGATGTCGGGGCCTCTTCCTTGTCTTATCACCTTAATCAGCCCTCCGTCTGTTCCGTTCCCCCACCCAAGCAACAGTCACATATAACACCTACAAAGTCCTTCCCATATAACTACCAAAACTCTCCTCCAAGCCATGCAGCATAAGCTAGCTCTGACCATATGTTTCAATCAGGACCCAGATTTTATAGGGGACAGGAGTGGCTAACCGAGCTCAGCTGAGAGCTCAGACTCCCAAAACTCACAACATAGCCGATTAACCACGTTCTGCAAAAAGAAATAAACACCATTTAAAAAGAAGGTGAAGTGCTTCTTTTCAGCAGAGGAGTAGCAGCAATCAGACACTGCAGTCTCCTGACTCCTCTCTGTTGCGGTAACCCTTTGACAGTACCCCCCTTCTACGAGGGACCTCAGGAACCTCAGGACCGGGTTTATCATGGTATGCCATGAGAAAAGACTGGATCAGTCTGGCCGCATGGATGTCAGATGCTGGTACCCACATCCTCTCCTCAGGACCGTAACCCCTCCAATGTACCAGATACTGAAGTGACCAATGAACTAAACGAGAATCCGTGATTTTCGCTATCTGACACTCTAAGTTTCCATTGACAATGACAGGAGATCATGATAGTGGGGATGGTACCAAAGATTTAATGTATTTTTTGAGAAGAGATCGATTAAATACATTATGGATCCTAAAAGTAGGCAGAAAAGCAAGGCGAAATTCTACGGGATTGATGATGGCTACATTCTTATGAGGAGTGAAAAACCTGGGACCCAGTTTCCAAGACGGAACCTTCAGCTTAATGTTCCTCGAGGACAGCCACACCAAGTCACCAATACCCAGGTCCAGACCCACCAAACATCTCCAATCAGCCATGCTCTTATATTTGGATCCCATTTTCCTCAAATTATTATTAACCTCCTGCCACATGGACAGAATAGATGATGAAAATCGTTCCTCTTCAGGCAATCCAGGAGAACGATTCTTATTAAATCAGCTGAACTGAGGATGAAACCCATACGCCCCAAAAAGCAGGGACTTACCAGTAGATTCATGATGATTACTTATTGCAAATTCGGCAAACAAGTAGGTAATCCAATCCTCCTGATTATCCTACACAAACACCTACGTCTCCAGATTCTGGTTAATCCGTTCAGTCTGCCCATTTGACTGTGGGTGAAATGCAGAATAAATTGACAGATGGATCCCCGGACGTTTGCAAACTGCCCTCCAAAGCCTGAAAACAAACTGTACCCTAACCCCACCCCCGTCCCGGTCAGAAGCAATATCGGTCAGGATCCCATGTAATTTTACAATTTCACCGATGAAAATTTGCACCAAGGACTTGGCGTTCGGTAAAGCTGGTAATGCAATAATAGGAGACATCTTACTGAGTCTATCCACGACCTTCAAAATTACCATATTCCTCACTGACATGGGTAGATCTGTGATAAAATCGACAGAAAAATGAGTCCAAGGTCTACTGGGAATCTCCAATGGTTGGAGAGTCCCCAACAAACAAGTATGAGAGGTCTTAGAATGTGCATAGATATTACAGGCTGCTACATTCTCCCGGACATCCTGATGAGCCCCTGACACCTAAAACGCTGAGTAAGAAGATCAGTGGTGGCTTTCTTATCAGCCAAGACCAAATGATGGTGTTCACTAAGGACTCTAAAGGTACCTTCACACATAACGATATTGTTAACGATATCGTTGCTTTTTGTGACGTAGCAACGATATCGTTAATGAAATCGTTATGTGTGACAGCGACCAACGATCAGGCCCCTGCTGGGAGATCGTTGGTCGCTGAATAAAGTCCAGAACTTTATTTCGTCGCTGGACTCCCTGCTGACATCGCTGGATCGGCGTGTGTGACACCGATCCAGCGATGTCTTCACTGGTAACCAGGGTAAACATCGGGTAACTAAGCGCAGGGCCGCGCTTAGTAACCCGATGTTTACCCTGGTTACCATCCTAAAAGTAAAAAAAAACAAACACTACATACTTACCTACCGCTGTCTGTCCTCCAGCGCTGTGCTCTGCACTCCTCCTGTACTGGCTGTGAGCGTCGGTCAGCCGGAAAGCAGAGCGGTGACGTCACCGCTCTGCTTTCCGGCCGCTGTGCTCACACAGACAGTACAGGAGGAGAGCAGAGCACAGCGCTGGAGGACAGACAGCGGTAGGTAAGTATGTAGTGTTTGTTTTTTTTTACTTTTAGGATGGTAACCAGGGTAAACATCGGGTTACTAAGCGCGGCCCTGCGCTTAGTTACCCGATGTTTACCCTGGTTACCGACATCGTTGGTCGCTGGAGAGCGGTCTGTGTGACAGCTCTCCAGCGACCAAACAGCGACGCTGCAGCGATCCGGATCGTTGTCGGTATCGCTCCAGCGTCGCTTAATGTGAAGGTACCTTTAGACAAAGATTCACAGGAACAAAGAGTTTTCCTAATTGACAGGCAGCAGGGGCATCCCCCTGAGCATCAACAACCTCTCTTTCAAGATCGGAGCATATAGACTCTATAACCACCCCTTTTTTGAAGAATGGGCACTGGTTCACAATTATTTCCCCAGGAAAATAACGAGATAAGGCATCTGCCTTAATGTTTTCTTTCCTCAGCCTATAAGTGACAAAAAATATAAACCTGGTGAAAAACAATGCCCATCTTGCCTGTCGAGGTGTCAGACGTTTCGCCGATTCGAAATATACAAGATTTTTATGATCTGTGATCACCATAACTGGATGAACGGCTCCTTCCAAAAATGACGCCACTCTTCAAAAACCCACTTGATTACCAAAAGTTCACCATTACCAATGTCATAATTTATCTCTGCAGATGACAGTTTTTTTTTGAAAAATAGACACATGGATGCCATTTACCAGGAGAAGTACCCTGCGACAACACAGCCCTGACTCCCACCTCATACGCGTGGTCAACCTTGACGATAAAAGGCTGAGAGATGTCAGGCCGTATGATGATCAGTGCAGATGAAAATTACCTCTTCAAAGTATCGAATGCCTCCCTGGCCAGATTGGACCACTTGGAAAAGTTTGTCCCCTTCCTAGTCATATCTGTCAGAGGTTTGGCTACTACCAAAAAGTTTTTGATGAACTTGTGGTAGTAGTTGTTGAAACCTAAAAACCTTTGTAATGCCTTTAAATTCTCAGGACGATCCCAATCCAATACCGTCCGGACTTTTGACGAATCCATGCAAAAACTGGTGGATGACAACACATATCCTAGGAAGGGGATCTCCTCCACCGATAACATACATTTTTTCGCTCTACCTCGCACTATTCCCTGGTACACTTCAGAAAGTGAAGATGATGGGGACACCACCCTTGCTTTATGTCCTAAATCAGCCCTCCGTCTGTACCCTTCCCCCACCCAGGGAAGAGGGGAGCTGCCGTGCACCGCAGTACACCAACCCGACGAACAACGCAACATGAACAAGTGTTAACCGAAAACTCTAGACATACAGATATTCACTCACATATAATAGAGGAATACACCGAGAAGTGGAGGGTGGGGGAGAAACCAAAGTAAGAGAAAGGAAAGGAATTATCACACTTACAAACCCAAGCAACAGTCACAGATAACTCCTCCAAACTCCTTCTCATATAACCACCAAAACTCTCCTTCAAGCCATGCAGCATAAGCTAGCTCTGTCCATGTGTTTCAATCAGGACCCAGATTATATAAGGGATAGGGGTTGGCTAACCGGGCTCAGCTGAGAGCTCATACTCCCAGAGCTCCCAACATGGCCGATTAACCCCATTCTGTCAAAAGAAATAAAAACCATTTAAAAAGAAGGTGAAGTGCTTCTTTTCAGCACAGGAGTAGGAACAACCAGACACTGTGGCGTTTTGGCTCCTCTCTGTTGCGGTAACCCAGTGACACCATGCTCCAAGACTTCTCCCGAGTTGCACCAATCCTCTGGAATGCTGTATCTCAAGAAATTAGAACTAACCATAACTTACACAGTTTTAGGTGCTCCCTAAAAACACATCTGATTAGGGCGGCCTATCACGTTCCCTAATTTAAGTTGTTTCATATATAGTCGTGTATCTCCATGACCTGTGTCCAGCAGGTGAGTAATATCTCCATGACACATGTCCAGCAGGTGAGTTGCATCTCCATGACATGTGTCCAGCAGGTGAGTGGCATCTCCATGACCTGTGTCCAGCAGGTGAGTGGCATCTCCATGACCTGTGTCCAGCAGGTGAGTGGCATCTCCATGACATGTGTTCAGCAAAGGAGTGACATCTCCATGGCATGTGTCCAGCAGGTACGTGGCATCTCCATGACATGTGTCCAGCAGGTGAGTGGCATCTCCATGACCTGTGTCCAGCAGGTGAGTGGCATCTCCATAACATGTGTCCAGCAGGTGAATGGCATCTCCATGACCTGTGTCCAGCAGGTGAGTGGCATCTCTATGACATGTCTTCAGCAAGTGAGTGACATCTCCATGACATGTGTCAAGGAGGTAAGTGCATCTCCATGACATGTGTCCAGCAGATGAGTGGCATCTCCATGACATGTGTCCAGCAGGTGAGTGGAATGTCCAATGATGTGTGTGGCACCCCAGGAGTTCCAGTACCACAGTAGTGCTTCCTTCCTCTCGGGGAGGGTAATGCTATGCCTGGAGACAAGTGAGATTCCCTTTGGCAGGTTATCACACACACACACACACACACAACACCTTCCAAATCCAGGCCAGGAGGGGGAGCTCAAAACCCTGTTTTAGGGGCAGCTTCCCTGGATAAAGATCCTGGTTTGGAGGAGGAGCTAGTTCAGTCTCTACAGAGAGTCTGTGAGCGAAGACAGACGGGAAGGGAGCAGAGAGGAGATACAGGACTCCTGGAGGCCACGAGTAGGCCTCCAGGGGGTCAGTGCACAGAGAATCCGGGTACCGGGAGCCCGAGACTTTTGTGGAACTATAAGACACACAGCAGAACCGGAGAGCAGAGGATTACATGGACTTTGCCCATATTCACCTGTGTTACAGCAGCATCTTGGAGCCTGGGATCTTTTCACTGAGACTCCAGTAAGCACAGCTCAAGCTGCCTACCATACAGATACCTGTCCCAGGACAGAGGAACAAATTAGGACTTTGCTGGGAACACTTAGTGGCAGCAGGGACCTCAGTTACAGCAAGCACAGAGTGGAAGGCCCCCAACCTGAATTGCCAAGGGGATTCTGCTTGTCTCTGGACTGCCTGGACTTCTAATGTACCTGTTGCTGATGCCCTGGACTGTGGCCTGTCACCCATAGTAAACCAGGTAAAGACAACAACTTGTCTCCTCCATTTATTCACCGACACATATAATCTCAGCCATACACCACAGGACCCCTGGGGACCCCCCTTCACCTGTGGGAAGTGTAACATTTGTTCTGCCACAACATCCCCCAGGAGACCTCTTCAATGCAGCACCGGTCCCACTACTAACCGAACTCCACAGGTGGCGTCACAACAAACTTTGAACATTTTCCCCTTTAACGTTGAGGCCCAGCGCCACGGACCGGGTCGCAGCCACCGTGACATCCCCCTTGCGACCGGACCCGGTTCCAAGTACCTCACTGCCCTCCCGGCGACTCGTGTGTCCATAGTGTGACTGTTGCATGTGAGGGAATTGTCCAGCTTATGACTTTTGTGTCTGCAGTGTGACGACCCATCATATTCATTACATTCCCCCTGCTATGTTCTTGTTTGGAAATACAGATGCAGTTCAGGTTTGCGCCATCTCCGCCCTTATTCTGTAATTTTTGGCAGAGATTCTATAATACAGCCCAATTTTCTTTTTTTTTCGATTGAAAATGAAATAAACCTCGGAGCTGAATATTTATGATACACAAATTACACAATTTAATTTAATTGTTGCTGAAAGGGCGCACATTGCAGGACACGATTAGATCTTGCTGATTTAAGACAAAACATGATTTGGATGAAAATAATGAGACAGACCCTTGGGTTCCATTCAATATCACACAGATAAAGGCTTTTTTCTTGCTAAGACAAAGTGGAGCCGCAAGAAAAATCAACAGTCGACACACACATGACATAATTATACACCAATTCACATTCTGATTTCTATTGTGAAAACACAAAAACGACTGATAAATGCAAAATAGAAGAATAAAGCCACATAATGCCTCCTCTAATGTGGAAAGTAATGCCATTGCCTCCCTAACTGCACTGAAAATGGTCCTGAATATACAGTTACTCCCGTTGGCTGTATGCAGCTCCTATGTAAATGTATGAGTCTGGCATAATTTATGGTATAATTAAAATCTAAAGGTTTCCTATCATGCCACGTGTTTTTAATGAAGGTATTGTGCTGCCGATCGGTGCATTTCAGGGTCCTGAGATGAACATCTAAAACATTGAAAAGAAAACTATGGAAATAAAAATCACTGTGTTCTGGAGGATCTACGTACAGTATATATAAAGAAGTAAAAGACAGAGTTGCTTGTTTTTACAAAGCATTTTGAAACTGTAACCATTAATGAACATAAAACATTCCCTGAAAGAGGGATTTCACAGTAATGCATCAACTTTTTAAAAAATATGGAAAGAGACAAGCAGCTAAGATTTCGCACCAATAAATGTAGAGTATGCACTTGGGAAAGGAAAATATTCTTCTTCCCCCCCCCTGATGAAGCCAAGAAGGAAACTTGCCCCCAAAAGAAATATTGTTTTCTTTTTAATGGGAGTTTTGCGTTCTAGATTTTTTAAGCCTGTAGTTGGGAGCTTTACAATCCAGGTGGTGCTTCTCTGGGAAAAAAATAGGTAAGCAGATTAGCTCCTCCAGAGGAAAGAAGGGCGGTAAATCATTACTAAAGATTTTAGCCAACCAGAATCCCTTCAAACGGAGACAGATGGGCGACGCTTTCTTAGGTTGAACTTTTAATGTATTTATTTAACTGCCTTCAGCTCGATCTTGAGCCATGGCGACCTGATGGATGAACGATCTGTAGGAAGATCGATCTTCTGCCAGCCTAGATAGGTCCACCAGGGTTTTCTCCGCCTGTATCTTGATGGTATCAAGCCATTGGGCTGCTGGTTTTCCTGGGTTGAACTAGGTAGACTTACGTCTTTGTCTTATCGTTAGTATGTGCCCCCTTAAACTTGGAAAGGTTTCTCAACTTTCTTCAGTTCCAACGATCTCCCGGAACAATGGAAAACACATGTCATCCATCTGTTCTCAGCTTATTTTATGGCAGGGTCAACATTCTAATTAATTTCGTGAACTTTATGTCCTCGTTTACACTTCTAAGATTTCCAGTGCGCGGCTTTAGTGCTTTGGCACAGTGTGGCCATATTTTAAATGTCAGCTATGTTTCATGCGCCAGTTACTTGTTTAGTATCTATAAATGTCACACTGTGTCATTTGTCCAGCTTTTCCTGTTCCCTGCCCGTCAGGAGCAGTCCACACTCCAGATGTCAGCAGTAGATGTTTATATAATGAATTTGAGTACAAATATATAACTGTATATACATTTATTCTATTGGAATTGCGGTAGTGTTTGAGTAAAAGACTGAAGCATCTCATGTTTATTCATCAGATTTTAGTTCTTATGTGACCGGGATTGTTGAGAAAATAGTAGGCAACACTTGTAAGACACGACAGGAGCGATCAGTGCAGAGGAATCAATGAAAATGTTTTGCTAACCGGATGCCATCCTAATTGTCCTACACGGGAAATTACTCGTTTCGCTAAAGGACTTGTCTGGCACTTGGCTATTAGTCCTGTAATTAAAAAAATATGCAATACATTTACAATCAGAATTATTTAGCCCTCTGTGTGTGTGATGAATGGAACCAATTGTTTCACCCAAGAGGCTGTGATCACTCAACCCTGAATTCTATGGGGACCCAAGAGAACCCTCTTGTATAGTTGCCAAATTAGGAGACAATGCAAGGAAATTTAAGGATAGTTCTAACCAACAAGGGATGGAATTTACACAAAGTGATCATCCAAGTCCGTACTGGTCGGATTGGCCAACCAAAATAATAAAGGTGCCTCCCTTGGGCTCATACTAACCCATTAATGGACCTCAAAGATCCTGCAGCAGACAATCCCATTTTGGAAGTAACTTTGCAGACTTCATTGCTTGAGTTATAGATAAAAAATGCAAATGAAACGAACTCCAATCTCAACATTGACTAGTACAATAAATGATGTGTCATCGTTTTTGCTTTGAAGCCCAGGTGTAATGTGCTGCTGCAGTGCAGTATAGTGCAACCTCCACCAGGGGGTGCTGGTGAGGGAAAAGAGGTTGTACACACAGTGCAGCAACACTGAACAACAACACAGGTGCCACGGGTAATGAAAGCGAAGTCAGACAAGCCAAGGACATACACATAGAGGTCAGCGCAGTACACGAGGGAGTCAGAGGAATAGTCGGGGACAAACAAGAAGTCAGAGCCTACGGGAACATGGTAACCAAAACGTGAGACGTAAGAAGTCAGGATAAAAGCCAGAGTCGAAGCCAGTAGGGAAGCGTGGTATCAAAGACGGAAAACTAGGGGCGAAGTTCAAAAATCAGATCGAGTCATACACAGGTGCAGGCAGTCAGAGGAACAAGGATCACTAACAGGAATACAGGTCAGGGGCTCCAGCAGGGAAGCTTGAACTATAGCTGAGACTGGCCCACAGGCTGCATAGGACTGAACTAGCTCAGCCAGCTCCATAACGAGGCAGAGGGGATTAACTCCGGCATGACCAGTCCAGAGACAAGACAGCTGAAAACAAACTCAGGACTGGACCATGACACCAGGATGTTCCAGTAACTCACCAGGTGAGGATGAAGCTAGGTGCACAACAATGGGAAGAAGGAGGCCAAACACTAGAAAATAGGGGAGTGGAGACTCCTAGACAGATCTGACAACACCCTGTCTGCCCTAAACGTCCCCAAATAGGTTCCACACCTAACGCCAAGCAGGAACTAAATCCCTGACTGTCCCTTGTGACTGGACCTGGGTAGGCAGAGGACAGAGTAAGCGCTAATCAGCCCCCACTACCACTAAAGACAAAGCAGGAAGATGAACGAGGGAACACACTTAGCTTGAGACAACACAAGAGAGCTCACGCCAACAATCCTCCAAGAGGCTGCTAGGAGAAACTAGTTGACTACTAGCACTTCCAACAGACATAGGTAAATAGAGCTTGCTGAAGGGACTCAGGGTATTTAAATATCTAGCCAGGGTGTGTTAAACAGCAGCAGAAGGTGGAGGTCGCTGTTAGGTCAAAATGGAGAAGGATATCATTCCATACAGAGATAAAAATCAAGAAGGTGCTTGCAAAGCCGAGCGCAATGAACTTCTACAGCCGGATCCCAAATGACTGTCTGTCACACCTGGCACACCCATCACAGTCATTCAATGGCTATAGTGCAGTGCCAGTGCAGTTCCAGCTGTGTTGGCCCTCATGTTCCTGGAGATCACTGTCCCTACCCTGAGCCAAATTTAACATCAAGAGAAAGTCAGAGAGCAGCCGCAGCCCTGACTTCCTGTTGATGTTCAATATGTCCGAAGGCGAGGCCAGTGAAGCCTGCGCTAAATGGGCGCAGAGATTGTATGACGTCATAATCTCTCGTGAGCCCCGGGAACGTGAGTGCCAACACAACTGGAATGGCTCCGGCATCAGAGGTCAGTATAGGTGTGTCTTTTTGTGTATTTTACACACTGCTTGAAGAAGGCTCACACACAGAGCCGAAATGTCGCACAAATGGGCCATTAAAATAGCTTTTTTGCACTAAAGTAATGGCGTGCTGCTTCTTCATTTTTTTCTACTATAAGGATTGTTATTTACCTATGAAGCTTTGCACCCAACTATTACTATTTTTTCAGGTGCTGTTCTTGCTTTTCCTTTTTTCTGTATATAGATTATATTACCGTATATTATATTCTACCACTTATAAAATGTCACAGTCACTGTTTTTTACTTTAGCTCGCCTGCGTTGAGGGACCTGCACATGCTTGCGGGTTAGTACTTACTGTGGCTATAGATATATGACCTTGCAAAGGTTGCATCCTGTGGGCATCACATCTTTTTTTTGGCAGCAAGCAAACCATACTGTACATTCAAGAGACCAGGCACAAATATCACTTGCTTAGAGAAGACATAAGCTCCAACTGCAACTGCAACATTCTGGTCTACAGGCTCAGGCAATATTTCATCAAACAGAACTTGGTCATCTCACAAATTGTTTCCTACTGCCTGATGGATGTAGCTCTATAAACTATGGTTATGAGTATCCCATCAAACGCTATTGGCACCAGCAACAAACTACCTATAGGTAAAATGCAATTTACGATCATTCTGGATAATGGGACAAAGGAGTGCAGTTGGCAGTCAACAATCTAATGGGAATAATACGTGAAGACCAAGAAAAGGAGAAGACACAATTTTCTGAAGATGGTAGGTTAGATAAGAATTCCATTCTAGTTTTGCTATGAGGCCCTGTGCCTCCTTGTTACACTCCTGGCCATTGTTATGTGATGTACAGCCTTTCACTTACACATCTAATTTACAGCTCAGTCATCAAATTATTTTATACAGTGAGGAGACACATTGGCACCATCAAAGGCCATTCTAAAGTTAAAGGGGTTCTCCAGTGAAGACAATTTATCATTGACCTACAGGATAGGTGATGAAACCCATTTATCGGTGGGGGTCCGACTGCTGGGTTGTGCACTGATCGCAGAATGGGTCACTTTTATCCCGTTAGAATGGAGCAGTTGTCCTCATGATTGACCGCTACGCTATTCATTCTCTATGAGACTGCACTCAGGTTTTATTGGCAACCCCTTAGAAAATGAATGAATTGTTGGTCGGGCTAGCGACCGGCTGCTCCATTTCTTAACAGGGATCAAAGTTCCCATCGGGACTGAAAATTGAGCTTCAATTCTCGTCCCAGTGGATGCACATCCACCAATCAGCAATGTATCACTTAACAATTCCTTTAAGTTATGCTCAGTCTTCATTATGTTTACTAACTTTGAGTGATGGCCTTCAAGGAGAAGTATTATTTTTTTTCTTATTGTCATGACCCCAAGAGATGTACCATCTCTTCCAGGAATTCGGGAGGTTCCCCCTTTTTTCCAGTAGCCTCCTAGATACTTCAGTAGAGACTGTGGTCAAGCATAGTCTACATATTGTAGCCTGTTCCCTACTTGGTCCTCCTATCAGTCTTGTATTCGCTACTTTCATACAGTAGTCTCTGTACCTTCTCCTCTTGGGATCACCGCTCATCAGAAAATGACCTGCAAAACTGTAAAAACCACCCACATGAAAGCCCACTATTCATCTTCGCAAGATTTAGAGTTATTGTATTTTTTATATAATATATATATATATATATATATATATATATACACATGCCCAGCATGTGTCTCAGATATACCCTAAGATATTCTATTCAGAGGACCATTGTAACGCCCAAAGCTACCAGAAGAACACAGAAAGTCCCAGAGATCTCAATGGAATGCTAATAGGGAAAAAACAGGGGGGTCATCTTCACCTTGTCAAAACCATAATCAACTTGATGGCACATCCCACCTTCTCCAAGTGGTCTTGTGGTCAGGATGCTGGAAAGGGTTGATTTTAATGAATACATTATAGCTAGCTATTGGCTGAAGGATGGCTCGTTTGATCACTCGGTCATCTGCTATCTCGCCTGACTCTCCCAAACACAGGAACGCTCACTCTGCCGACCTGTCCTGTGTTCTCTATGAGAAAGCTGCTGTCCGATATCTCTGACGACAACTTATGTCTTGGCGAATGAAAAGATCTGTCCACCGACATCATATGTCCAGGGTCCCCGAACAATATTAGACTCTAGGTCGAATCTAAAGTGTATGGGGTCTAAGAGGTAGGTTCACACATAGGTTATTTTACATGGATTTTGAAGCAAATCTGATTAAAAATCCACATTAAATAGTATTTGATGCCGGTGTTGAAGCAAATCTAGGTCTGTGTGAACATACCCTTAGGTTGGGACCATACAATGCAGATATTTACACTGTGGCAAATCCACAACAAAATCCAAATGAGGATTTTACTGCAAACTTCACCTTATTCCATTCTCGGGATCCAAGAAGTATCGTTTCTCCTTGCGGAGAGTGACATGATAAGCATGTCGAGGTGAGGAGACTTAAAGCCGCAATGCTCATCTGGGAAATACGCAAATTGTCTCTTCAGAGAGGAAAAGGACTAGATCTCTAGTGCAACCTATTGGAAGTAGCAATCCTAACAGTCAATGTCGACCCTTTAACGAGCCTTGTCACATGGCTTAGGATAATAGCCAAACCAGAATCTCAATTTGCAGACACTGTGTTTCGGGGTATATCCATTGAAAGGCGTAAAACCTGTAAACAAATCGTTAATGCTAATGCTGTCGAAAATCTCCCTGCGCTGCAAATATTTTCATCCCCACCAGCCACAATAAGCAGGTAGAGCCGATCCACTATTCATAAAGTGGTAATGAATGAAAGGCTGTGATTTAGCAAAATAAAAAGATGCTCTTCAACTCCCGGGGGTTTTTGGGATGAAAACAAATTGTCATCTGAATTGGGACAAAATACGGCTGTCAAGTGTAAGAAGCCGCTTCTCTTAGAAGACAGACAATGAGCGTATGACACTACCTCACTCGTACCGTTCCTAATGCATCTAAATTTCCCCGCACAGCAGGTAGGATAGCACTTATAATGGATTTGCCGGCTGCTAATTTACGTTGGACCGGATAAAAGAGACAACGTCAAATAAATGCGTAAGACACAGACAGGGGCCTATTAAAACTACGGAACGATGCAAACCATATACCACGGAGAGTGAATTGTGTATGTGACGTCTGACATTAATTGGACGCGCATACAGGAGTCGGAGGCTGTTTGATTAGGATCGCGGAACTTCTCAGATACCTGCAACACCAATTTACGGGGGGCTACCGGGGGATAATGGATTGGCTTGGGGTTGGTTGAAAGAAAAATTGTGGCAGATAGAAAATATTTCTTGATCTTTGGTCATATGTTACAGAACTTTATGCTCAGACCGTGGGAACACTGTAGGGACAAGCTGCTCCATTGAACCCCAAGTGGGGGCATTTGGTGTATGAGGTCCCCAATGTAATGTTTTAGGGGCACAAGGAAGAAATGGGTAAGACAGCAAAAACTAATATTCAGACCTTATCACTTTTACAGAACGGATCAGGGGACATATTATTGATGCAACTGCACGTTTTCTGCAGTTGTCCGCCCCCAAGATAGACAATAGCAATCTACTCTGGCTATCACATTTTTGCTGAATTTTATGCATTTTTTCCCCTTATTTCATGTGTTTTTGGTGCTGATTTGAAGCAACATTTTTAATGTGTTTTTTTTACAGTACAAAAAAAAGCTTTGCTTCTACAACCGGGTTTTTTACATGCGTTTTTTTCAGGGTCCACATAGAAGCCTAGATAGAAAAGAAATGCGCCATTAAGCAGTGTCTATAGACACACAGCGGGTACGGTTTTTATGAAATCACAACCACTTTGCTTGAAAAAGTTAAACCTGAAAAAAAATAAATGCAAAACAAAACAGTTGTATTTTTACGTGCAGAATCAAAGCTTTTCTGTACAATAATAAAAGCATTAAAAATGCTGCTTCACATTTTAACCAAAATGCATCAAATAAGGGGGAGCAAACATGCAATAATCAGAATTTTTGTTTCCTGAGTAGGGTATTGCGGATACCTGCAGAAAATGTGCAGAGAAAAAGCAGCAAAAAAACCCACAGCAATTACGCTACGTATGAATACGGCCTCAGCATTACATTTATCAAATTTTTTATGGGTTTAATGGAGATTAAAAAAAAAAAATCAGTAAAGTCATTTTTTACACCATTTACTGATCACTGTTATGAAAGGCAATTCAGTACCACAATGGACATAGCGGTCAGAGCACATACAGTGATCTGACAATAACCCAAAATCATAGAACGAGCTCTGAGACGTGGGAACTCTGCTGACCGCAATCCCTAATCCTCTCCAAACAACACTAGAGGCAGCCGTGGATTGCGCCTAACTCTGCCTATGCAACTCGGCACAGCCTGAGAAACTAACTAGCCTGAAGATAGAAAATAAGCCTACCTTGCCTCAGAGAAATACCCCAAAGGAAAAGGCAGCCCCCCACATATAATGACTGTGAGTTAAGATGAAAAGACAAACGTAGAGATGAAATAGATTCAGCAAAGTGAGGCCCGACTTTCTTAACAGAGCGAGGATAGAAAAGGTAACTTTGCGGTCTACACAAAACCCTAAAAGAAAACCACGCAAAGGGGGCAAAAAGACCCTCCGTACCAAACTAACGGCACGGAGGTACACCCTTTGCGTCCCAGAGCTTCCAGCAACAAATTAGACAAGCTGGACAGAAAAAATAGCAAACAAATAGCAAAGAAGAACTTAGCTATGCAGAGCAGCAGGCCACAGGAATGATCCAGGGAAAATCAAGTCCAACACTGGAACATTGACAGGAAGCCAGGATCAAAGCATTAGGTGGAGTTAAGTAGAGAAGCACCTAACGACCTCACCAGATCACCTGAAGGAGGAAACTCAGAAGCCGCAGTACCACTTCCCTCCACCAACAAAAGCTCACAGAGAGAATCAGCCGAAGTACCACTTGTGACCACAGGAGGGAGCTCTGCCACAGAATTCACAACAGTACCCCCTCCTTGAGGAGGGGTCACCGAACCCTCACCAGAGCCCCCAGGCCGACCAGGATGAGCCACATGAAAGGCACGAACAAGATCGGGAGCATGGACATCAGAGGCAAAAACCCAGGAATTATCTTCCTGAGCATAACCCTTCCATTTAACCAGATACTGGAGTTTCCGTCTAGAAACACGAGAATCCAAAATCTTCTCCACAATATACTCCAATTCCCCCTCCACCAAAACCGGGGCAGGAGGATCAACAGATGGAACCATAGGTGCCACGTATCTCCGCAACAATGACCTATGGAATACGTTATGTATGGAAAAAGAATCTGGAAGGGTCAGACGAAAAGACACATAGTAACATAGTAACATAGTAACATAGTTAGTAAGGCCGAAAAAAGACATTTGTCCATCCAGTTCAGCCTATATTCCATCATAATAAATCCCCAGATCTACGTCCTTCTACAGAACCTAATAATTGTATGATACAATATTGTTCTGCTCCAGGAAGACATCCAGGCCTCTCTTGAACCCCTCGACTGAGTTCGCCATCACCACCTCCTCAGGCAAGCAATTCCAGATTCTCGCTGCCCTAACAGTAAAGAATCCTCTTCTATGTTGGTGGAAAAACCTTCTCTCCTCCAGACGCAAAGAATGCCCCCTTGTGCCCGTCACCTTCCTTGGTATAAACAGATCCTCAGCGAGATATTTGTATTGTCCCCTTATATACTTATACATGGTTATTAGATCGCCCCTCAGTCGTCTTTTTTCTAGACTAAATAATCCTAATTTCGCTAATCTATCTGGGTATTGTAGTTCTCCCATCCCCTTTATTAATTTTGTTGCCCTCCTTTGTACTCTCTCTAGTTCCATTATATCCTTCATGAGCACCGGTGCCCAAAACTGGACACAGTACTCCATGTGCGGTCTAACTAGGGATTTGTACAGAGGCAGTATAATGCTCTCATCATGTGTATCCAGACCTCTTTTAATGCACCCCATGATCCTGTTTGCCTTGGCAGCTGCTGCCTGGCACTGGCTGCTCCAGGTAAGTTTATCATTAACTAGGATCCCCAAGTCCTTCTCCCTGTCAGATTTACCCAGTGGTTTCCCATTAAGTGTGTAATGGTGATATTGATTCCTTCTTCCCATGTGTATAACCTTACATTTATCATTGTTAAACCTCATCTGCCACCTTTCAGCCCAAGTTTCCAACTTATCCAGATCCATCTGTAGCAGAATACTATCTTCTCTTGTATTAACTGCTTTACATAGTTTTGTATCATCTGCAAATATCGATATTTTACTGTGTAAACCTTCTACCAGATCATTAATGAATATGTTGAAGAGAACAGGTCCCAATACTGACCCCTGCGGTACCCCACTGGTCACAGCGACCCAGTTAGAGACTATACCATTTATAACCACCCTCTGCTTTCTATCACTAAGCCAGTTACTAACCCATTTACACACATTTTCCCCCAGACCAAGCATTCTCATTTTGTGTACCAACCTCTTGTGCGGCACGGTATCAAACGCTTTGGAAAAATCGAGATATACCACGTCCAATGACTCACCGTGGTCCAGCCTATAGCTTACCTCTTCATAAAAACTGATTAGATTGGTTTGACAGGAGCGATTTCTCATAAACCCATGCTGATATGGAGTTAAACAGTTATTCTCATTGAGATAATCCAGAATAACATCCCTCAGAAACGCTTCAAATATTTTACCAACAATAGAGGTTAGACTTACTGGCCTATAATTTCCAGGTTCACTTTTAGAGCCCTTTTTGAATATTGGCACCACATTTGCTATGCGCCAGTCCTGCGGAACAGATCCTGTCGCTATAGAGTCCCTAAAAATAAGAAATAATGGTTTATCTATTACATTACTTAGTTCCCTTAGTACTCGTGGGTGTATGCCATCCGGACCCGGAGATTTATCTATTTTAATCTTATTTAGCCGATTTCGCACCTCTTCTTGGGTTAGATTGGTGACCCTTAATATAGGGTTTTCATTGTTTCTTGGGATTTCACCTAGCATTTCATTTTCCACCGTGAATACCGTGGAGAAGAAGGTGTTTAATATGTTAGCTTTTTCCTCGTCATCTACAACCATTCTTTCCTCACTATTTTTTAAGGGGCCTACATTTTCAGTTTTTATTCTTTTACTATTGATATAGTTGAAGAACAGTTTGGGATTAGTTTTACTCTCCTTAGCAATGTGCTTCTCTGTTTCCTTTTTGGCAGCTTTAATTAGTTTTTTAGATAAAGTATTTTTCTCCCTGGTCAAACTTTGCCTTCCTAAAGTTCAGTGTTTTTGTGACTCCCTGACAAGTCCCCCTAGTGAAAGACAGGTGAAACTGTACAATATTGTGGTCGCTATTTCCTAGATGCCCAACCACCTGCAGATTTGTTATTCTGTCAGGTCTATTAGATAGTATTAGGTCTAAAAGTGCTGCTCCTCTGGTTGGATTCTGCACCAATTGTGAAAGATAATTTTTCTTGGTTATTAGCAGAAACCTGTTGCCTTTATGGGTTTCACAGGTTTCACTTTCCCAGTTAATATCCGGGTAGTTAAAGTCCCCCATAACCAGGACCTCATTATGGGTTGCAGCTTCATCTATCTGCTTTAGAAGTAGACTTTCCATGGTTTCTGTTATATTTGGGGGTTTGTAACAGACCCCAATGAGAATTTTGTTACCATTTTTCCCTCCATGAATTTCGACCCATATGGACTCGACATCCTCATTTCCTTCGCTAATATCCTCCCTTAAAGTGGACTTTAGACAAGACTTTACATAGAGACAAACCCCTCCTCCTCTCCGATTTTTACGATCCTTTCTAAACAGACTGTAACCCTGTAAGTTAACTGCCCAGTCATAGCTTTCATCTAACCATGTCTCGGTTATTCCCACTATGTCAAAGTTACCTGTAGATATTTCTGCTTCTAGTTCTTCCATCTTGTTTGACACAGGATTAAGAACCTCAGAAATCCTATACGGACCAATGAAACGAGGTTTAAACTTAGGAGAGGAAACCTTCATAGGAATATGACGAGAAGATAACCAAACCAGATCCCCAACACGAAGTCGGGGACCCACACGGCGTCTGCGATTAGCGAAACGTTGAGCCTTCTCCTGGGACAAGGTCAAATTGTCCACTACATGAGTCCAAATCTGCTGCAACCTGTCCACCACAGTATCCACACCAGGACAGTCCGAAGACTCAACCTGTCCTGAAGAGAAACGAGGATGGAACCCAGAATTGCAGAAAAATGGCGAAACCAAGGTAGCCGAGCTGGCCCGATTATTAAGGGCGAACTCAGCCAAAGGCAAAAAGGACACCCAGTCATCCTGATCAGCAGAAACAAAGCATCTCAGATATGTTTCCAAGGTCTGATTGGTTCGTTCGGTCTGGCCATTAGTCTGAGGATGGAAAGCCGAGGAAAAAGACAAGTCAATGCCCATCCTACCACAAAAGGCTCGCCAAAACCTTGAAACAAACTGGGAACCTCTGTCAGAAACGATATTCTCTGGAATGCCATGTAAACGAACCACATGCTGGAAGAACAATGGCACCAAATCAGAGGAGGAAGGCAATTTAGACAAGGGTACCAGATGGACCATCTTAGAAAAGCGATCACAGACCACCCAAATGACTGACATCTTTTGAGAAACGGGAAGATCAGAAATAAAATCCATAGAGATATGTGTCCAAGGCCTCTTCGGGACCGGCAAGGGCAAAAGCAACCCACTAGCACAAGAACAGCAGGGCTTAGCCTGAGCACAAATCCCACAGGACTGCACAAAAGCACGCACATCCCTCGACAGAGACGGCCACCAAAAGGATCTAGCCACTAACTCTCTGATACCAAAGATTCCAGGATGACCAGCCAACACCGAACAATGAACCTCAGAGATAACTTTATTGGTCCACCTATCAGGGACAAACAGTCTCTCCGCTGGACAACGATCTGGTTTATTAGCCTGAAATTTTTGCAGCACCCGCCGCAAATCAGGGGAGATGGCAGACACAATTACTCCTTCCTTGAGGATACCCGCCGGCTCAGACAAACCCGGAGAGTCGGGCACAAAACTCCTAGACAGAGCATCCGCCTTCACATTTTTAGAGCCCGGAAGGTACGAAATCACAAAGTCAAAACGGGCAAAAAACAGCGACCAACGAGCCTGTCTAGGATTCAACCGCTTAGCAGACTCAAGATAAGTCAAGTTCTTATGATCAGTCAATACCACCACGCGATGCTTAGCTCCTTCAAGCCAATGACGCCACTCCTCGAATGCCCACTTCATGGCCAGCAACTCTCGGTTGCCCACATCATAATTTCGCTCAGCAGGCGAAAACTTCCTGGAAAAAAAAGCGCATGGTTTCATCACTGAGCAATCAGAACCTCTCTGCGACAAAACAGCCCCTGCTCCAATCTCAGAAGCATCAACCTCGACCTGGAACGGAAGAGAAACATCTGGTTGACACAACACAGGGGCAGAAGAAAAACGACGCTTCAACTCCTGAAAAGCTTCCACAGCAGCAGAAGACCAATTGAACAAATCAGCACCCTTCTTGGTCAAATCGGTCAATGGTTTGGCAATACTAGAAAAATTGCAGATGAAGCGACGATAAAAATTAGCAAAGCCCAGGAACTTTTGCAGACTTTCAGAGATGTCGGCTGAGTCCAATCATGGATGGCTTGGACCTTAACAGGATCCATCTTGATAGTAGAAGGGGAAAAGATGAACCCCAAAAATGAAACCTTCTGCACACCAAAGAGACACTTTGATCCCTTCACAAACAAAGAATTAGCACGCAGGACCTGAAAAACTGTTCTGACCTGCTTCACATGAGACTCCCAATCATCCGAGAAGATCAAAATGTCATCCAAGTACACAATCAGGAATTTATCCAGGTACTCTCGGAAGATGTCATGCATAAAGGACTGAAACACTGATGGAGCATTGGCAAGTCCGAATGGCATCACTAGATACTCAAAATGACCCTCGGGCGTATTAAATGCAGTTTTCCATTCATCTCCTCGCCTGATTCGCACCAGATTATACGCACCACGAAGATCTATCTTGGTGAACCAACTAGCCCCCTTAATCCGAGCAAACAAATCAGATAACAATGGCAAGGGGTACTGAAATTTTAGGCTGAACTGGATGGACAAATGTCTTTTTTCGGCCTTACTAACTATGTTACTATGTTACTATGAAATTTAACCGTGATCTTATTTAGAAGGCGGTAATCTATACAAGGTCTCAGCGAACCATCCTTCTTGGCTACAAAAAAGAACCCTGCTCCTAATGGTGACGATGACGGGCGAATATGCCCCTTCTCCAGGGATTCCTTCACATAACTGCGCATAGCGGCGTGCTCAGGCACGGATAAATTAAACAGTCGACCTTTTGGGAATTTACTACCAGGAATCAAATTGATAGCACAAACACAATCCCTATGCGGAGGTAGGGCATCGGACTTGGGCTCATCAAATACATCCCGGTAATCAGACAAGAACTCTGGAACCTCAGAAGGGGTGGATGACGAAATTGACAGAAATGGAACATCACCATGTACCCCCTGACAACCCCAGCTGGACACCGACATGGATTTCCAATCTAATACTGGATTATGGGCTTGTAGCCATGACAACCCCAACACGACCACATCATGCAGATTATGCAACACCAGAAAGCGAATAACCTCCTGATGTGCAGGAGCCATGCACATGGTCAGCTGGGTCCAGTATTGAGGCTTATTCTTGGCCAAAGGCGTGGCATCAATTCCTCTCAATGGAATAGGACACTGCAAGGGCTCTAAGAGAAACCCACAACGCTTAGCATACTCCAAGTCCATCAAATTCAGGGCAGCGCCTGAATCCACAAATGCCATGACAGAATACGATGACAAAGAACAGATCAAGGTAACGGACAGAAGAAATTTTGACTGTACCGTACCAATGGTGGCAGACCTAGCAAACCTCTTAGTGCGCTTAGGACAATCAGAGATAGCATGAGTGGAATCACCACAGTAGAAACACAGCCCATTCAGACGTCTGTGTTCTTGCCGTTCAACTCTGGTTAAAGTCCTATCGCACTGCATAGGCTCAGGTTTAAGCTCAGGTAATACCGTCAAATGGTGCACAGATTTACGCTCATGCAAGCGTCGACTGATCTGAATGGCCAAAGACATAGACTCATTCAAACCAGCAGGCATAGGAAATCCCACCATGACATCCTTAAGGGCTTCAGAGAGACCCTTTCTGAACATAGCTGCCAGCGCAGATTCATTCCATTGAGTGAGCACGGACCACTTTCTAAATTTCTGACAATATACCTCTATCTCATCCTGACCCTGACAAAGAGCCAGCAAATTTTTCTCTGCCTGATCCACTGAATTAGGTTCATCGTACAGCAATCCGAGTGCCAGGAAAAACGCATCGATATTACTCAATGCAAGATCTCCTGGCGCAAGAGAAAATGCCCAGTCCTGAGGGTCGCCGCGCAAAAAAGAAATAACAATCAAAACCTGTTGAACTGGATCACCAGAGGGGCGAGGTTTCAAGGCCAGAAATAATTTACAATTATTTTTGAAACTCAGAAACTTAGTTCTATCTCCAAAAAACAAATCAGGAATCGGAATTCTTGGTTCCAACATAGCTTTCTGATCAATAGTGTCTTGAATCTTTTGTACTCTTGCCGAGAGCTGATCCACAAATGAAGACAGACTTCTAATGTCCATCGCTACACCTGTGTACTGAACCACCCAAATGTCTAGGGGAAAAAAAGGCAAAACACAGTGCAAAGAAAAAAAAATGGTCTGAGAACTTCTTTTTTCCCTCTATTGAGAATCATTAGTACTTTTGGCTTCCTGTACTGTTATGAAAGGCAATTCAGTACCACAATGGACATAGCGGTCAGAGCACATACAGTGATCTGACAATAACCCAAAATCATAGAACGAGCTCTGAGACGTGGGAACTCTGCAGACCGCAATCCCTAATCCTCTCCAAACAACACTAGAGGCAGCCGTGGATTGCGCCTAACTCTGCCTATGCAACTCGGCACAGCCTGAGAAACTAACTAGCCTGAAGATAGAAAATAAGCCTACCTTGCCTCAGAGAAATACCCCAAAGGAAAAGGCAGCCCCCCACATATAATGACTGTGAGTTAAGATGAAAAGACAAACGTAGAGATGAAATAGATTCAGCAAAGTGAGGCCCGACTTTCTTAACAGAGCGAGGATAGAAAAGGTAACTTTGCGGTCTACACAAAACCCTAAAGAAAACCACGCAAAGGGGGCAAAAAGACCCTCCGTACCGAACTAACGGCACAGAGGTACACCCTTTGCGTCCCAGAGCTTCCAGCAACAAATTAGACAAGCTGGACAGAAAAAATAGCAAACAAATAGCAAAGAAGAACTTAGCTATGCAGAGCAGCAGGCCACAGGAATGATCCAGGGAAAAGCAAGTCCAACACTGGAACATTGACAGGAAGCCAGGATCAAAGCATTAGGTGGAGTTAAGTAGAGAAGCACCTAACGACCTCACCAGATCACCTGAAGGAGGAAACTCAGAAGCCGCAGTGCCACTTCCCTCCACCAACAAAAGCTCACAGAGAGAATCAGCCGAAGTACCACTTGTGACCACAGGAGGGAGCTCTGCCACAGAATTCACAACAGATCACCATAAATCTGTATTGTGCAGGTTGTTACAATTACAGGGACACAAAATATATCTGTTATTTGCTAATTTGGTTGTGATCTTTATTTCATTGTAATTGTTTTAAATATTTTAGTTTTTTTATAGGAAGAAAAAAATCTGACTTTCATTTTACTCCTAGAATACAGGGACATAGAAATGCACAGGTATATAGAACTGTATGTCTATGTACCAGTGCAATTTGCCTGTAACTTAGGAGACAATGTAAAATGCTGAATAAGGTAGAGAAATTATCTTGATCTAGTCCATGATACAGGCTGGGTTTCAAATGCCGGTGAGACCAGATATCAAGAATAGAGAAGAGTGAGTTACTTAAAGGGGTTATCCACTACTTGGAGAACCCCCTCTCATTCCCTACCCTTGGTCCCGATAAAATAAAAAAGCCTACACTCACATTGTTTATCGCATAGCACTCGTCCATATTATACGGTAGTGTGACTCCGGCCTCATAGGAATATCTGGTACAATACTTTGTTCACATGTTGCATTTTTGTTCCATTTTTTGTCTGCAGGCAAAATCTGCTCAAATAAGCTGCTACAAACTGCAGATATTGCTGCACTTTTGTTGTCTCTTACGGATGCTGATGAAGTTTAGTGCCCCTCAAAAAAATCATGATGCAAATTCATTAAGGTTTTTGCACAAAAAATGCAACAAAACCTGATACCTGCGTTTTTTTGCTGCATTTTTGCACTTACTCATGGCTTTCGACAGGTGAAAAATGCTGCAAAAACACTGAACGAAGTGACATGCGGAAATTTTCAAAAGCGTGGCAGTTTTCTAAATCAGTTAGGAAATAAAAAACCCAAGGTGTGTGCATGAGATTTCAGAAATCTTATAGCCTTTGAGGGTACTGTAAAACGCAGCTTAAAATTTGCATAAAAAAACACAGCAAAAAATGCAGCATAAACATAACATATGAACAAAGCCTGAGGAAGTTTTCATCTCAGTACCAGGCACCAGCCCAACTATGAAGCGCCTCAAACCACCACTTCTTTTGTTGGTGCACATGGTGTCAGGCCATAACAGACTTCTCTCTAGCGGAGAGCCCAGTCTAATAACAATGCAAGCCAAAAGGAAAAACAGCACTTAGCCCATAAACAATAATATATTTAAAGCATACCTGTACTTTCACATTAAACCTGTATACATACTGTACCATGGTCTTGCTGCCCTCATCCCACACAAGGCAAACCAGATTTTAGTTCACATATAATATAGCCAGGAATTATAATCATTCTCATGCTCCTGTCTATATCTAACCATCTACTGTTTTAAAATTGGTAATTGCTCATCAACATCATTCTGTCAGCACTATAGATTCAGAAACTTTCTTAGTCTTCAGAGCAAAGACTTGTCCTGAATTGAAAGTATGCCTCTTTATTGAAAGGGAGTCTGTCAGCACAGAATGACTGATCAAACCAAGAACAGGCACTGGGTGCACCCTTGGTGTGGCCGAACACTTAAGTGCACCTTCCCACCTACTTATTTTAAATCTACAGTATGTCCGACCGCCTCTTGCTCTATAAAGCCAGAGGTGTCAATTAAAATATATGAAAGGCAGGTATAGAGGGGAAAACAAGTAGGTGGGAAGGTGCACTGGACTGTGTTGCTATGACAAGTGTGCACTCAGCACCTGCCTGTACTTGGTTTGAAAAGTAATTCTGTGTTGACTGAGTCTCTTTAAGCTATTATGAATTTTGAAGAACATGAGAGCAGGAACAGAGAGACAAATACCCACCCCCACTTCATTTAATCTGTATTTGTGTCTCTTCTGCTGGAGATGGATTGTACTGAACAACAGTCAGTGGACAGCAAGTTACACAGAAGACTGTCACACAAGCCCCTTTCACCTTGCAGCTCCAAAATAGCTATCAAGAGCAGACTTGGAACCAGAGGTCACATCAGGAACAGAATCACAAAACAAGCGGATAGTCAAATGTCAAGCCAAGGCCAAAGAACAGGAATAATCAGGACAAAATGCTGGAGCTCAGCACAGAGGCACATACCAGGAGAGCAGAACTATTGACTGGCAGTGGGAACTGAATCAGAGGAGTTTATATAGTAACAGCCCAACCCAATGCTGACAGAAGATAGAAACTGAAATTAGCAAGATTAACCCTATAGCTTCTGAACTGGCCAGAGCCATAAGTTCCAGAATTAATATAGGATTGATGCTGTCAAGCATCACACAAAACAAAGGTGCGGTGCTGCCTGTTGATCATAGCAAATACCAGCACAGATGTTACAGGGACATCTAGTGGACAGGACTTTCAAAGGTGTTTTGGGGGGTAAGACATACTGTCTTTTTTCAGCATAGTAAGTAGCTTGGGTATGTTTATTTTAGGAAGAAGCCACATGTAATGTCTACGGTTCTGCAACTATGCAGCATCAGACAAACTATGGCAGTTATTTGTGACCTCGCCAACACTGAATCCAAGTATACTCAGTTAAGTAAATGGCTTTAGTAAGATATAATAGAAAAATAGTGTCAAGAACCGCACCTCGCAACTCCACCTGACGTCACTAATATGTGAGTGGTCACGTGGTACAGTCTCCCCACTTTCACTAACATGACGTTCCACACCCCCTGGGGATACGGAATGTCAGCTTGGCACAGTTTTACACAGGCACACCCTGTTGACACGGCACAGGGTGGTATGGGGAGTGACAGAGTGTGGCTCATGCAGCCTTCTCCATGGCACAACACTCGCTCACAACCCTGACAGGCTGAGAGAACGACTCCACTAGCACCAGTGAAACAGAGCCTTGCCAGACTGATAGGACTGCCACAAGTTTCTCGATAGATATAGGATTGGTCTGTTAATGAGGTAATATCGGGCCAGAAACCAGCCCAGGTAGCATGTGACATTAAACCAAGAACACGGACATATGGATTCGTGGATCAAGATAAAAGAGAAGCCCAAGGTTAAATTATATATTTAGTTGTCCTAAAGGCACAGTAGACAAAATACTACATACACAATGGATGTACATATACAATGGTCCAGAAAAAAAGAAAAAAATACAACGGCACTAGGTAAGGCGATATTCGATGGATAGTAGGACAAGATGCTGCACAAGCCAAGATTTCATGTGACCATGAAGTGGGGGTGGTTTCAACTCACACTGCGTTGCTCAACTGAAAAGTGATCCATAATGAGAAATATGAAGAAAAAGAAAATAGTGGCACTCACCAAGCGATGCGTTTAAAAATCCTTTTACTCTCCCACTTAGTGGGGTGAGGACATACCTCTAGGGCAGCGGGTGTACACGAAGGTCCAAGGAGCAAACAGGACGACGGCCGTTTCGCGCCGACTGCGCTTCAACGGGTCCAGGTGTCAATGGATGTACATATACAATAGTCAGATATACAAATACAGGTGGTAAGTACAATAAGTATAAACAGATGATACAAAAAGTCAGTTACCCCTTGGTAGTTAGGCCTTGGTGCTAACAGCCACAAGGAAGGTTTGGGGTGCCAGCAGTTTCCAGTTTCTTCCAACACGATACACACGCCTCGCATGAGGAATTAAGCCTTTGGTCAGTCACTCCCTTTCCCGCTCACGAGATGGTCCTAGTTTCCCTCCCCTTAGGTTTTTTAGCTGAAATTCCAAAATCTATGATGGATCATAACTTCTCAATGGAAGGTCAAAGGGAAGCAATTTTGATGTCATCGGATCTGGCCATGCCCCCGTTACGCTTGAAGACCAAACACGGCTTTGCTACCTGGCCTTTACTAGCTGCTCTTTGTTCTCCCCACCCCAGGGTGCTAGAATGGGTCAAGACCCCAGCGGGCATTTTGCCCATTCCCGATGATCTTGAAAATGTAACTGGTATATGGCTACGACAACTCCATAATTAATTAGGAAATTATGGCTCCCTTACATCTGGGGGGGGTGTTTCTTTTAAGCAGTTAAGCAGCTTGGGCTCCCTGCGGGGGTTCGTCCTGCCAGAAAGGCTGTTACCAGCTAGGCTGCTGAGGGTGTGAGCTCTTCCACTTGGAGCTTTTGAAGCTGGACCGCCAGCTGAGCCAGATGTCCTGTCTCAGTTTCACACTTTGAAGGAGGTCTATAATCTTGGACTGGATATGATACAGTCTATTGGAATTATATTATATCCCCCCATATTCTTCACAGATAGACACAACTAAACTTAATAATAAGAGTTATTGGTGACTGACAGCAAAATTCATATCCTATAGAGAAGCACTATGTCTCCGGCACAATATAAGCATGCATTTTCCAGGATCATGGACATTTCAAGGCTACTTATAGAGAATCTAATTTCTGATGTGACTGCAATCTGTCCAGGACTTAAAGATGAACTTTTTTTGCTTGACATCATCAGCTGCATACGTCTTCAGAAAATACAGCTGCTGTCACTGGAACTGAAATATGGAGTCATTAGCGGAGGCTAAACTGTCAATAAATAACGTCCCTAATTCACTGTTATCACTGAGGCGCCATATGTCACCTTCACCAGTCATATGACAACGGAAATGGATTTTTTTTTTTTCTGCAAACCAGAACGTGGCTCCATTCTTTGGCAATAAATGAGTTTCTGCTCATTTCTAAGATATCTCCAGAAAGCAACATTTTAAATTGGATGGTAAGACAGGTCTCAATAATTACAGGATAGATTGGATGCAAGGCCCCTCTATTAAAGCAACTCGGTGAGTTTACTGCCTCCTACAAGCCACAGTCCTCCGGGAGGTGCTCTCCAGTGGGTGCTAATGGCACTCATTAAAAAGACCTCTCAAATTCAGAGTCTACAAATTGTATACTCTATAAAATTAAAAGGTGGCGGATCTCAGCAATTCCATAGTGGTAACTGGACAAAGGATGATGGTGATTTCTCGTAATTTCTCGTTTACTTCCTAGACTGGTCTACAAATAATGCAGCGTTATAGGACACTGAAGTGGTGGCATGTCTAAATTTGGTACCAACGGTTTACCACAACCTGGTACTGAATGGCTTTTGCTTTTAGACAAAGGGTAATTCTTGTGGGAAAAGCGCAAGTGTCGTTTCACACAAAACCTGTAGAAAAGCATGGCGGTGTTGGCTTCTGTTGGAAAATACACTGAATTAGGAGTCCAGTGAGTATTTTGACCATATCCTTATTTTTATGCAGGTTTTCCCACCCCAAGCTGTATAACTGTGAATATTTATTGGTTGAAGCAAATCAGGTGATGTGTATTTTTGTAATGAGGGGAGTCAGGCCTAACGATACATCGCCCCTTCTCAAGGTGTACAGAATTATTAGGCAGCTTTGTTTTCCTCAAGCAAAGCGGGCCTAAAAAGAGATTTACCTGACTTTGAATTTTTAAAAATTATTATAAGTCTTACAGAGGGATGCATCACTCATGCAATTGCTAAGATATTGAGGGGACCACAGAAGCATCAAAAGTTTTGCTGCAGATAGTCAAAGGGGTTGAGAAAATAAAAGACCCAAATTAACTTCCAAGGCTTCTTTGACACATCAGTTTTTTGCTGTCAGGCATAATCCGGCGAATTTTGGAAAAAAACGGATCCGTTGCAAACTATGAAAAACTGATGCAACGGATCCGTTTGTTTTTTTTTTTTGCCGAATCCGAGTATGTGGATTTGCTGGAATTTTGGATTCTGGGGAGGAGAGAGAAGGAGAAAGAGAATGCAAGATTTGTTGCCAGATTCCATCATTTTACCTCACGTTCCATCCATTTTTCGCCGGATCCATCGCTGTCTGTTTTTTCGACGGACAGAAAAAAAGTTACTATGTCAGTTTTCTCCGGCCGCCGGAAAACGAATTTTCGACGGATCCGACAAAAAACGGATGAAATGTGAGGCCATCCGTCGCAATCCGGCGCTAATACATAGTAACATAGTAACATAGTTAGTAAGGCCAAAAAAAGACATTTGTCCATCCAGTTCAGCCTATATTCCATCATAATAAATCCCCAGATCTACGTCCTTCTACAGAACCTAATTGTATGATACAATATTGTTCTGCTCCAGGAAGACATCCAGGCCTCTCTTGAACCCCTCGACTGAGTTCGCCATCACCACCTCCTCAGGCAAGCAATTCCAGATTCTCACTGCCCTAACAGTAAAGAATCCTCTTCTATGTTGGTGGAAAAACCTTCTCTCCTCCAGACGCAAAGAATGCCCCCTTGTGCCCGTCACCTTCCTTGGTATAAACAGATCCTCAGCGAGATATTTGTATTGTCCCCTTATATACTTATACATGGTTATTAGATCGCCCCTCAGTCGTCTTTTTTCTAGACTAAATAATCCTAATTTCGCTAATCTATCTGGGTATTGTAGTTCTCCCATCCCCTTTAATACAAGTCTATGAGAAAAAAAACGGATCCGAAGTCAACTTTTGCCGTGCCCGTTTTTTTTCAAAATTCACTGGATTGTGCCTGACAGCAAAAAACTGACGTGTGAAAGCAGCCTAAGGACTTAAGAAGGATCAAACATGAAGAAACCAGGAAGCCATTATCCTCCAATGCTGTTATATTCCATAACTGCAACCTACCTGGAAGCCCGGAAGTACAAGGTGTTCATTGCTCAGAGACATGGCCGAGGTGAGGAAGGCTGAAACCTGATCACTACTGAGCAAGACACAGAAGTGGAAACGTCAAAACTGTACTAAGAAATATTGAAGACAAATTGTTCAAAGGCTTTCTGGACTGATGAGAAGAGAATGACACTTGACCGACTGGAGGGATGGACCAGTGGCTGGATCAGTAATGGGCACAGACCTCCACTTCCACTTAGACGTCAGCAAGGTGAAGGTGGCCACTGCTATGGGCTGGGATTACTAACGATGAGCTAGTTGGACCTTTTGGGGTTTGAAGATTGACTGAAAATCAACTCCCAAACCTACTGCCAGTTTTTGGAAGTTACTTTCTTCAAGCATTGGTACAGAAAAAAGTATGTATCTTTCAAGAAAACCATGATTTTTATGAAGGACTATTCTCCATCAGAGCATCGAATTCTCCACTGTTTGGTTGCCAGTAAAGGCCTTAAAGATCAAAGACTAATGACCCGGACCCTTCCTACTCAGATGTAAACACTATGAATAACTTGTGAACCTTCTTAAGCTGGAGATTTACAGTGAAATGACTGTTACTGAAAGATGAATGGCTATATTGGTTACTGATATTTTTTAAAAATATGTCAGAAATCTATTTTTGAAGGCAAAGACAATTCATGGTTTTCAGCTGCGGTAAACGAAGTGAAGATCCTTGACCATAATATAAAGGAGACATTTTTATTCTTCAATGCATTTCCACGCCGGACTGGCATCTTTCTTAAATTGTAAAAACCAACAGTTGGAATCATCAGCAATGGCAGACGGGGACTAAGATCTGCAACACTTTTATTACCTATAACATAGTAAAATGGTTTATGGTGCACTTATTAGCCCAGTATGTCTACGAACTGTCCTGATTCTCATGTTCTAACTATTTTGATTATTTTACTATGGGCAGTTCTTCTACATCATCAATTTGTCAGTACTTTAGCTACAGGGACTGCTTTTTCCTCACTTTCCAAACTTCACTACTCCTGCTAGTGTACAATAACTTGCTTGCCCTAAACTGAAAACCCACGGTTCTGTGCAGACCCATGTGTTGGCCCCCCAAGGGCCCGACTACACTGCCTTATACACTGTGTGCAGAATTATTAGGCAAGTTGTATTTTGATTACATGATACTTTTTATACATGTTGTCCTACTCCAAGCTGTTCAGGCCTGAGAGCCAACCACCAATTAAGTAAATCAGGTGATGTGCATCTCTGTAATGAGGAGGGGTGTTGTCTAATGACATCAAACCCTATATAAGGTGTGCTTAATTATTAGGCAACTTCCTTTCCTTTGGCAAAATTGGTCAGAAGAGAGATGTGATGGGCTCTGAAAAGTCCAAAATTGTGAGACGTCTGGCAGAGGGAGCAGCAGTCTTGAAATTGCCAAACTTTTCAAGTGTGATCATCAAACAATCAAGCGTTTCATGGCAAATAGCAAACAGGGTCGCAAGAAGCGTGTTGGGAAAAAAAGGCGCAAAATAACTGCCCATGAATTTAGGAAAATCAAGCGTGAAGCTGCCAAGATGCCATTTGCCACCAGTTTTGCCATATTTCAGAGCTGCAACGTTACTGGAGTAACAAAAAGCACAAGGTGTGTGATACTCAGGGACATGGCCAAGGTAAGGAAGGCTGAAAAACGACCACCTCTGAACAAGAAACATAAGATAAAACGTCAAGACTGGGCCAAGAAATATCTTAAGATTGACTTTTCAAAGGTTTTATGGACTTGATGGGCCAGATGGATGGGCCAGAGGCTGGATCAGTAAAGGGCAGAGAGCTCCACTCCGACTCAGATGCCAGCAAGGTGGAGGTGGGGTACTGGTATGGGCTGGTATCATCAAAGTTGAACTTGTGGGACCTTTTCTGGTTGAGGATAGAGTGAAGTTCAACTCCCAGACCTACTGCCAGTTTCTGGAAGACAACTTCTTCAAGCAGTGGTACAGGAAGAAGTCGGTATAGTTCAAGGAAAAACATGATTTTCATGCAGGACAATGCTCCATCACATGCCTCCAACTACTCCGCAGCGTGGCTGGCCAGTAAAGATCTCAAAGATGAAAAAATAATGACATGGCCCCCTTGTTCACCTGATCTGAACCCCATAGAGAACCTGTGGTCCCTCATAAAATGTGAGATCTACAGGGAGGGAAAACAGTCCACCTCTCGGAGCAGTGTCTGGAGGCTGTGGTGGCTGCTGCACGCCATGTTGGTCGTAAACAGATCAAGCAACTGACAGAATATATGGATGGAAGGCTGCTGAGTGTCATCAAAAAGAAAGGGGGCTATATTGGGCACTAATTTTGGGTGGTTTGTTTTTGCATGTCAGAAATGTTTATTTCTAAATTTTGTGCAGTTATATTGGTTTACCTGGTGAAAATAAACAAGTGAGATGGGAATATATTTTGTTTTTATTAAGTTGCCTAACAATTCTGCACAGTAATAATTACCTGCACAAACAGATATACTTCTAAGATAGCCAAATCTAAAAAAAAAAAACACTCCAACTTCCAAAAATATTAAGCTTTGATATTTATGAGTCTTTTGGGTTGATTGAGAACATAGTTGTTGATCAATAATAAAAATAATCCTCTAAAATACAACTTGCCTAATAATTCTGCACACAGTGTATGTCCTGTCTAGAGTTGAGCACATTTTTCAAAATTCAGTTCCAATTATGATCGGTGGTGAATATTGTATTGGCAATATTTGCCGAACACAGCTGAACGTCATTGGAGTCAATGGGAGTAGAAATGACTGAATATGTTCGGAATCGATGGTCAAACATAAATTCGGCACGAATAGAGTACCAATATGGTACGAATAAGGCAAATTCAGAATCGGTGACTGATTCCGAACATATTTGCTCAACTCTAGTCCTGTCCTCTTGGCTCTGACATGGGTATGTGAGTTTAGGCCTGATGCAAGATAAAACCAGGTGAAAGGAGCTTGTAAAGTATCTTGGCCATCTTTACCAGGCTCTATTCTGGGAGATAGATACTTTGAGGCACCTGGACAATAGGCACTAGACACCATTTCAGAAGTGCTGCTTTCTAGGAGGTTTAGGGAAGTTTTGGTCCTACACTAAAGCATTACCAACACTCCTGAAGTTACCCATTTTCTCTTTTTTTCCTTTGATGAGTTGACATTCAAGCTATGTTCATAAAGGCCCTAGTTCGCTAGAAATGGTCTCCGTGCGCTGCTTCATAACGGATCTGTCATCGCATTTCACAATGCAAGCTACATACATTATTAAAGAAGCACTCCTAGGAGTATTTTTTTAATTAAATCCGTGTGTGTACACTGTATATATACAGTATATCACAAAAGTGAGTACACCCCTCCCATTTTTGTAAATATTTTAATATATCTTTTCATGGGACAACACTGAAGATCTGACACTTTGATGCGATGTGATGTAGTCAGTGTACAGCTGGTATAACAGTGTAAATAACGTTTGTCCTCTAAATAACGCAACCCACAGCCATTAATGTCTAAACTGCTGGATACAAAAGTGAGTACACCCCTAAGTGAAAATGACCAAATTATGCTCAATTATCCATTTTTCTTCCCCGCTGCTATGTGATTTGTTACTGTTACAAGGTTTCAGGTGTGAATAGTGAGCAGGTGTGTAAAATTTGGTGTTATTGCTCTTACACTCTCTCATACTGGTCACGAAAGTCAACATGGCTCCTCAACAGGAACAGAATAGCCGGTCTCAGGAGCGCAGAAGGAGAACACAGACATCAGTTAGGGTAAAACCACAACGCAATGGCATGCGCCGTCTTCTTCAGGTAGATATTTATTAATGATATGCAAGGAAGCAGTTTATAACCTTACAAGGACAAATCACAGAACAGTGGTAATTACATATGCAAATGTAACATACAAAAAGTGGGCATGTATCATTTATTACAACATTTTAGCAGCAAAGCAACAAATTTAACATACAGATAGTGGGCTCGTATCATTTGTTACAAGATTTTAGCAGCAACAAATTTCCTAATAAAAACCAATTAAACGAAAAATAAGAATAAAAATAATCACCAAAGTAATAATAAAAAATCAGCATAAAAAATTATCATAAAAAATAAGGAAAACAAAATACAAATAGACGTCTAGTTAGTAACTTTCTCAATCATGAGGTTCAGACCCTCAGGGGCCATTGTACCAAGCTTAAAAATCCAGAAGCTTTCTTTTTGTATTAAACTACTCAGACGGTCTGTTACATACTCAGGTACATGGTCAATAATTGTTAGCTGCATCGCTTTCCAATTTTTATGGTGCATCAATAAAAAATGCTTCGATAAGCTGTGCAGCATGAAGCCATTTTTTATGTTCTGTCTATGTTTATTTAGTCCCGCATGCATATTGTAGACCGCAACCACATTCAATCAAGTAGTCTACATGAGTAGATTGACAGTTAACAGATGAATTAATTGAAAACATATTGCCCGTCATGTTGGATTTGAATTTACGTGCACCTTTCCCAATAGAGATGCAACACAAACATTTGGTATTCCCACATGGCAAACAGCCCGAATTCAGAGACGCACGAGGTCTTGATATGAATGGGACTATTGACGTGTTACTGGATGCAACCTTATTTCCTAAAGTCTGGTTTCTTCGAAATATGGTTATGGGGTGGGGAGGTAAATGTTTCGAAAGCACTGGATCCCCCTTCAAAATGAACCAATATTTTGATAGAATTTTTTTTAACCATTACATGAGACTGATTAAAAGTGGTAATGAAGCTCCACTTGCTAAATGTAGTTCTAGAGGGGCGAGGCTCCGTCAATTTCCTCCTAATGCTATCAACACACTCCTTCCGTGTCAAAGAATTGGTTTTTTTGTGGGCGTCCCTAACTAGGTTCTTCGGATAACCTCTCTGTTCAAACCTCTGATCCAGGATTTTAGCCTCCCTTAGGAAATCAGACTTATATGTACAGTTTTTTTCGTATCCGCCAATATTGGCCGTACGGGACATTCTGGATCCACTTGGGTAGGTGACCACTATCAAAGCTGAGAAAACTGTTTACATCTACTTCCTTAAAATGTGTGGTCGTGGATAGATGACCTGTTTCATCAACTCGAATCACAAGATCTAGGAATTGAACAGAGATGTTAGACATATTAGCTGTAAAATGTAACCCTAATGAATTCTTATTGAGGTTGGAGATAAACTCCAATGCCTCCCCCTCAGTACCAGTCCATATACAAAACAAATCATCGATAAAGCGTCGATAAAAGGCCAATTTACCAGAAGTAAGGTAGGGTTGCGCGATGAGGACAGATTCCAGCGCCCCCATAAACAAATTAGCATAACTGGGGGCGAATCTCGCCCCTATCGCGCAACCCTTGATCTGGCGTTAAAATGTGTGATCAAAGGAAAACACATTATTTAGCAAAACAAACCAAATAGCATTGATTACAAAGTCTTTTTGCTGAACAGGCAATAAAGGATCTTTTAACAAAAACTGGTGGACAGCCTCCACACCCTTATCATGAGGGATATTGGTGTAGAGAGCTTGTACGTCCATAGTAATAAGAATACAATTAGGGAAAGGGGATAGATTTAGAAGTAAATTAATGAGATGAGTTGAGTTTTTCAAATGGGAATCCAGTGCTACAACATACTTTAGCAAAAATAAATCCACATAGTGAGAAAGATTACTGGTAATTGTGCCTATCCCGGCGATAATGGGACGACCGGGAGGATTAGAATAATTTTTATGGATTTTCGGTAGAAAATAGAAAAAAGGTGTTTTAAAATGTGAAATGTTCAAAAATTTGTACTCTTTTTTGTTAAAAATCTCTAGGGAGTGGGCCATTTTTATCAATGCACTATATTCAACAAATATATCCATAGAGATATCACGATCCAGTTTAAGATAGTTTAAGATGGCTCCTCAAGGCAAAGAATTCTCTGAAGATTGCCAACAGACTGAAACTGAGCTGAAGCACTGTGGCCAAGACCATACAGTCGTGTAACAAGACAGGTTCAACTCAGAACAGGCCTCGCCATGGTTGGCCAAAGTTAAGTGCACGTGCTCAGCGTTATATCCATAGGTTGTCTTTTCAAAATAGATGTAAGAGTGCTGCCAGCATTGCTGCAGAGGTTAAAGGGTTGGGGACTCCACCTGTCAGTGCTCAGACCATACAACGCACCCATCAAATTGGTCTGCAGGGCAGTCATCCCAGAAGGAAGCCTCTTCTAAAG